>NC_134533.1:135962836-137207836 GCF_050624435.1 Tenrec ecaudatus
AAAAATGGCAAAGCTAGTTCATGCCGAAGTATCCGCTGTAATATAGTGCTGCAGGAACTGGGTTCTTCTGTCCTTGGCTGACCTTGTAAGAGTGTGACTTGCCATCAGTGTCTCCTAGTTTTTATTTTATTGTGGCAAAATATATGAGGGAGCTCAGAAAAGGGTATGGAAGAATTCCATTATCTTTTAATTCCCCTTCTCCATAAACTTTTTCAACCTTCCCTCATCTACAGCACATTATTTTTAGTCATCTCTGAGTGGTTAATGCAGGGGCATTCATTGTACTTATATATTGTAAAAGCATCACCACTATCCCATTCCAAATTTTTTATCACCCTCAACAGAAACCCAGTTCTGCTGAAGGCTTAAGCAATAGTTCCACATTTCTCCCTCTTTCCAGCCCCTGGTAAAAACCAATATACATTTCTATGTTTTGCCTATTCTAGATATTTCATGTAACTGAGGTCACTCAATATTTGTTGTATGTTTTTGCTTATTTCACTCACAATGTTTTCTAAGCTTACTCTTAATATAGCATGCATCAAGTCTTCATTTCTCTTCATGACTGAGTAGCATTCAATTGTGTGCCCATAGCACATTCTG
This sequence comes from Tenrec ecaudatus, assembly GCF_050624435.1. Taxonomy (NCBI): domain Eukaryota; kingdom Metazoa; phylum Chordata; class Mammalia; order Afrosoricida; family Tenrecidae; genus Tenrec; species Tenrec ecaudatus. Next base: position 135,963,440 of record NC_134533.1, read on the forward strand.
TTTCTCCATCCACCTGTTGATAAACACTTGATCTAGTTTCGCCTTTTATAATTGTGAACAATGCTGCAGATAATGTTGGTGTACACGCGTCTGTTTGAGTCCCTTCTCTGAATTCTTTTGGATGTACCTAAAAGTGGAATTGCTGGGTCATATGGTAATTCTGGGACCCTGGTGTTGTACTGATTACGAGCTGGGCTGCGCTACACAAGGTCAAGAGTTTGAAATCATTTCTTGGGAGAAACATGAGGCTTTCTACTCCTGTAAAGAAGTACAATCTCAGGAACTCCAGTCCTATGCAGTCGCTATGAGTTGGCATTGACTCAATGGCAATGAGTTTATAGTGATTCTATGTTTAATTTCTGAGCAACTACCAAACCTTTTTCTATAGCAAATAAACCATTTTGCAGCCTCAACAGCAATACACAACTGTCTCAATCCCATCAGCTGTTTTCCTTTTTTTCTTCTTATAATAGCCATCCTGGGGAGGAGGGGACTAATTGGTAATGGCTTTGGTCATCATGAGTCAAAAGACTATGGCAACTACTTTTAGTTGTTTTTTTAATGACAAATAATTGTGAATTATTTTCATGTGCTTACTGACCATTTATATCTTTTTTAAAGAAAAATATCTATTCAAATAACTTGCTCATTAAAGCAATTTATTTATTTTTGTTGTTGTTAAATTGTACAGTGCCTCTTAATATGGTTTTCTCTGAAGCCATTGGAGCCAGACACTGTGGATGGTGAAGCAGAGAGGCAGTGCAAAAAAAGGAAACTCTTAGCAAGATGGTTTGGCACAGTGGCTCCAATAATGGACTCCAACATAGGACCAATTTTGAGGATGGCATAGGGCCAGACAGTGATTTTTTCCTATTTCACATGGGGTTAATATGAGTTGAAACAAACTCTGCGGCACTTAACAACAACAAGCCATTTAACATAAACAAATATCCATTAGGCAAATGATAAAGCCACTCCCTGAGAGTGGTAACTCAGAGCAGAGAAGTAAATTTACTGAGGCTGGGAACGTGGGGGTGGTAGTGGTGTGGGAACTGGGGGAATATAAGACATGGATATTCAGAGCCAGGCACACTGATGTGCTCAATAAATATTTGTTCCTATAGGATGATTGTTGGTTGAGTTGTCTTGACAGTAAATAGATACGGGATTCTGTGGCTGAGAAAGAGGGTGGAGTGGACTGGGACCAAGATTGTTCAGTATGAATGGAATAACTTTAGACATATTTGCAGTGTGCGATGAGAAGAGAACTAAGGAGGATTCTGGGCTATCATCTATATTTTATAGGTGAGTTTGCTGAAGAGGGGCAGGGAAGAGAAGCCAGGGCTGTAGAAGGAAACTGGAGAGACCAACTAACTTTCCTAAAACAAACGAGGAGAGGTCTTAACACTGAGAACGGTTCTACAGCTATCACGTTTTCCAAAGGGGTCAACCAGTCTGACAACCTGGGGAAGAAACCCTGAGAAGGGTTGGGATGGGGAGGGGTCATCATATATAGAATTCTAGGCTTTAGGAAGAGATTTTCAGTCAAAGCTTTATCTCCTTGTTACATTTTTGTTTCATTTTCTGACTCTAAAAACACTGCTTGTTTACTGCATAAAATATTTAAAAAGCTCAAAGAAGAAAATAAGAATGGCTATTGTTTGCTTTTATCATAAATCTACTTATGACTTTTCACTTGCCTTGTGCTAACCCTCAATACCGATTTGGACTTTGTTATTCCCATTTTAACACCAGTTAATCATATTGACTACACTCAACAGTTAGCCAGATAGAATACATTCTGGAAAATAAAGTTATTTCATGAAGTCTAAAGCAATATGAGACACGACATTTCTCACTAACCCAGAGCCCTACAGGGCACAACACTGAAGACACAGTGTGGTAATTGTGTCCGATCTTACCCCAGCACACCCAGGAAAACACTAAGAACGTGCAACACAATAGCAAAGGGAGCAAAGCAAGGAAGTTCCGGAGGAGTACCAAAATTAGTCTTTCGGGCCAGGGCAGGGCACTCCATTAGACTCGACTAGAAAACACTCCTAAAGGTCAACAAACAAACCTTGGACTATCTACAGACTTCTCTTTATTTTGTTGTTTTGTTGCTGCTTTGTTTTGCTATGTCTTGTTTCTGTGCATATTATTATCTCTGTAGGTCTATCTAAATAAGATAGGTTGGATAAACAATCCAGAGGAGAAAACAACAGGACTGACGATTTGGGGGGAACATGGGAGAAAGGGAGGTGGGGGGAAAGGAAATGGTGTTGACAAACCCAGGGACAAGGGAACAACAAGTGATCCAAAATCAGTGGTTAGGAGGGACTAAGAGGCCTGGTAGGGCTTGATCAAGGGCAGTGTAACTGAGAGGCATTACTGAAACCCAAATGAAGGCTGAACATGATAGTGGGACAAGAGGAAAGTCAAAGGAAATAGAGGAAAGAACTAGGAGGCAAAGGGCATTTATAGAGGTCTAAATAAAGGCATGCACATATGTAAATAAATTTATGTGCATATATTTATAGGTTTAGTATAAAGGTTGCAGATGGACATTGGGGCTCCACTCAAGTACTCCCTCAGTGCAAGAACACTTTATTCTATTAAACTGGTATTACATGATGCTCACTTTCCTGACATGATCATTGAAGACAAAGTGGGTGCATAAGCAAATGTAAGACATGACATTGGATGTAAGACATGAAAAAATAATAATAATTTATAAATTATCAAGGGTTCATGAGGGAGTGAGGGAGGGTGGGGAAGGGGGAAAAATGAGCAGCTGATACCAAGGGCTCAAGTAGAAAGAAAATGTTTTGAAAATGATGAGGGCTAAAAATGTACAAATGTGCTTGACACAATGTATGTATGCATGATTTGTGATAAGATTTGTATGAGCCTCCAATAAAATGATTTTTTAAAATATATATAATTGCTTAAGATGAAATCAATTTGTTACCTCACAATCCTGTAGGTCGGAACTAAAGATTGGCTCAGCTGAGTTATCTGTTATGAATCTCAAGGTCAAACGCTGAGATTTTATCAGGAGATTCTAGGAAGACTCAACCTTCATGCTCACTCGGGCTATTCTAAAATTCCAGTTTCTTTAGTTTTGGAATAATATACCTGTTTTCTTAATTGTTACAGGTAAGGTCACCTTTAGCTCTTAGGTTGGACTTAGCAGGTAAGCCCAGGAAAATTGTCTTCCATCTCAAATCCTGATACCGTAATTATGCCAAATGGAAAATCCTTTTGCCGTGTAGCACTACATATTCCATGGTCATTATCTGGGCAGCCATGATTTGATAAAAGAAAAGACTAGAATCTTCTCAGTTTTCAAGTTCATGTAATCATGACTAATACAATTATCTTTGGAGTCGGTTTCTTTCCTTAACTGTATTGATTTAGTGGACCGTGATGATCATTTCACCTACATATAGTTGATGTCTTGGTGACCTATACATACTGTGACTGCTTTCTGGCCACACTGTTTTCCTTTATATTTATCTCAGCAAGTGCAGTCAAACGCTTGGCTACAGTTTCATTTTGAAATGGAAAAAGATGCTTAAACAATAATCCTGAATGGGGAATATTTACACTACAGGGAGAGTCAACTTCTTTCAGATATTGAGCATACTGCAAAGTTTCCCCATTAACCTGCATATGGCTCTTTGAACCCTATCGGTGAGAAAATTGGGTCTTTGTTAAATGTTTATGTTCTTTCCTAATATTAAATTTAGAATAATCCTGTAGTTGCTGCCTTTGGGGAACACTTTAAAGCACTCTCTATACTTGCCCAGGCAGAGGGCAGAAACACATTCCCTAACTGAATACAATTCCAGGTTTTCCCTTAATAGACTTTTTGTCTCTTTCTTGTTTTACTTTTCTTAGTATAAAGCCTCCTTACACTCTGATGACTTTTTTGGGGGAGGGGGGCATCCTTAATGACTATTCAAGGTTGTACCTCTAATATTTAAGAAAAAGAGGAAGATAATTATTCTGGAATAAAATGTAACCACATATAAAATCAAGGAAAAGATGGGTGATGGTCCCTAATTTTACTAGGTTTCCAGATATTGACAAAAATGTGTCTTTCCAAAATATTTACATTAAAAAGAACTAGAATAGATGACAGTATTTTGCTTCTAGACTGAGATTCGAGAAATATGCTAGAAGGATAATACAGAGAGAGTAATTTTCTGCACCTAAACGTTATTTGAAATCCTGTGCCTGTCTTCCAAAAGAGTCATCTGGTTAACATGTGACAAGAGCACAAGTGTAGGGAATGCCTTCCTCAGAATGAACTCTACGAAAGAAAGCCTTTCTCAGAATGAGTTCCAAGTCTACAGAATATGATTTGAGCACCAATTTTCTATTTTTTCAAAGATCGTAGCTAGTATATTAGATGTGTAAATAAGATGTGTCAGACTTTTATGATAATTAGAAAATACCTTAAGGCAGTTGAGCATGTGGGGTATCAGAGCTCTTTTACAACTCTTGAAAATTAGAAAGGATGCAAAGAGTTTTGGGTCATGCATGTTATACCTTTCATTATTTATTATATTAGAATGTGGAAAATACTTACATTTATTTATTTCAAAATCCAAAAAGTCATATGTTAATATAAATATTTTATGAAAAATAAACCTTGTTTTCAAAACAAAATTGGAGAGAATGACATGCTTTAAAGTTTTGCAAATACCTCTGATTTATTATGTAATTCAAGACAGCTGGATCCTCACATCTACTTCTGCAGTCAAGTTGTTGCCATATCACACATCATGCTGCCTCTGGAAAATTCTACTCCACACTAATGAAAGAATAAGAATTAATACCTCAGGTAGCATATTCATATCTGAGGGATCACTCTGAATATGTTTCAGGGATGTTATTTCATTAGGACTCATTTGTCTTATGACACCCTGAATATAGTAGCAATCTATAATTGATCAAGGATTCACGAGGGTGGGGGAAAGAGGAGCTGATACCAAGGGCTCAAGTATAAAATGTTTTGGAAATGATGATGGCAACATATGTACAAATATGCTTGATACAATTGATGTATGGAATGTTATAAGAATGGTGAGAGCCCCGATAAGATGATTTTTTAAAAGAAACCCTGATTAAGGAGGGCTAGGATAAGCAATGAGAAAATACAATATGTAAGCAGTAGAGTATTTACATATAATATGTTCTTCACATTGCTTGTGTATTGCATTTTCTCCTCAGTAACTCAACACCAACAGGAACTAGTCACTACTTAATATTTAGTCATTTCAAATGGTAGCATATGAATAAGAGCTCGTGATACGAAAGGAAGAAATCCAAGCTACACTGAAACCATTAGTCAAAGTAAGGTTCCAGGAATTTATGGAATGCCAATTGAAATTTTCATCAAGCTGATGAAGTCCTGGAAGCATTCACCTGTCTATGCCAGGAAATTTGGAAAACAGCTACTTGTCCAACTGTCTGGAAGAGACCCATATTCAAAGGAAGGGGTGATTCACCAGAATGCTCAAATAATAGATCACTATTATTGATATCACATGCAAGTAAAATTTTGCTGAAGATCACCCAACAGCTGTTGCTGCAGTACATTGACAGGGAGCTGCCAAAGATTCAGGCAGGATTCAGAAGAGGACCTGGAACAAGAAATATCATTACTGGTCTTGACTGAAAGCAGAGAATACCAGCACGATGTTTACTTGTGTTTCATTAACTATGCAAAGTCATTTGTCCGGCTGGATCACCACAAACTATGGATGGCCTTGAGAAGAATGGTTATTCCAGAGCACTTCACTGTGCTCCTGTGGAGAAACCTGCACAAGGATCAAGAAGCAATTGTGCACATGGATCAATGGAATACCACATGGTTTAAAATCAGGAATGATGTATGTCAGCGTTGTATCCTCTCACCGTATTTGTTCAAACTATTTACTGAGAAAATCATCAGAGAAGTTGAATTATATGGATCTATGGATTTTATGACATCTGAATTAAAGGAAGGTTTACCAGCAATCTGCAGATGACACAACCTTGCTTCCTAAATATTTCCTTGAAATATTTGCTAATTAAGATCAAGAACTGTAGTCCTCTGTATGGATTACAACTCAACGCAAAGAAGACCAAAATCCTCACAAATAGATCAGTAGGTAACATCGTGATAAACAGAGAAAGCATTGACATTGTCAAGTATGTCATCTTGCTTGTATCATCAATCAATGCTCATGGAAGCAGCAGTCAAGAGACCAAATAATACATTGTACTAGGTAAATCTGCTGCTTAAAACCTCTCTAAAGTGTTGAAAACAAGGATGTTACTTTGAGGACTAAGTAACACTTGACCCAAGCCTTCGTATTTTCACTCATATGCATGCGAAAGTTGGTCATTGAATAAGGAAGACAAGAAAAAAATGGATGCATTTGAACTATGCTCCCGGTGAAGAATATTGAAAGTACCATAAACTTCAAGAAGAACAAACAACTAGAATGGAAGAAGTGCGACCAGAATGCTCCTTGGTAGAAAGGTGGCAGGATTTCAGCTGTAGTACTTTAGACATCTTAACAGGAGAGACCAGTCTCTGGGAAAGTGGAAAGGAAGTGGTCAAAAGGAAGGCCCTTGACACGATCGATGCCCACAGTGGCTGCCACAGTGGCCTCAGCTATGAGAACAGTGTGCAGACGGCACAGGATCAGGCTGTGTTTGGATCTGCTGACAGAGGGTGCTCCGAGTCCAAACTGGCTCAATGGCCCCTAATGACAACAAGAAAATCATGTCACATCGACATCGAAATAATATACCATCCCTGATGCTTTTATCACTTCTAATTTAAACCGAGTTCAACGAAGTAAACTCACAGTTTATTTTCTACATCTGGCATTGTGTCTCTGACCTAGTTTAGAAGGGTAAGGTTTTCTATTTGTTCTGCTTGGATGATAATTGGCAAATCTTACTGGCAAAACTAGTCCACGTACTGATTCTGCTGCAAGAATCTTTACTGAGAAGGTTTAGGCTCAAAGTAATTCCACAAATTTTATGAAAAATCTCTCCTTAAAATTTTTCTGTGTATAGTATTTCAGGAAACTGATGAAAGTTATGGAAGAATCTTTTCTCTGTGAAAGAGAAAATGCATGTAATAATAAGCACTGTTTGAGATGGAAATTCATCCCATTTATAAGGACACCAGGCCTGACACAGATTCAGCTGCAGTTTTGATTCTTCCTGTGTCAGGGACAAGTGTCAGATGTACTGATTTGCACCGAGAACCATAGTGAACATTCTCCAGGGAGTGCCAGCATTTTGAAAAGGGTGAATGAAGACTCAGCACAAGGAGGGTACTATTATGTGTTGTTGTCCATTGACCAAGGCAGATCTGGTCAGGTTGCTGAGTGCTATCTAATTAAAATATCATTTGTAATTTAAATTCCTTGTAAAATCCCAAGACAACATGGGTCAGACAGCTACTAATAGAGACTTTCATGAGTAGCTGTCACTAAAGCACTCTGAAGATATAGGAGTTACTGAAAGACCCACAAGAAAGTGGCTGGTTGCAGAAATAACAGTAAAAAAAAGCATAACAAAAAATAACCACGACCATCTTTTAATAGGAACAATATTGAGCTGGTTAAGAGATCGGCAAAGTGCAGCTGGAGAACCATATGACGTGGCTATTTCAGTACATACATGTGACTTTGAAGTAAAACTGAAAAATTTTTAAGGATATTATTCAGATAATGGTAATTTCAGTTATTTTAAATATATATTTATGGCTCTCAAATAATTTTTAAATTGTTGTGAGGAACAGATTCGACTTTTCCATCTCAAAAGTTTTCTGGCCGGTGAGCTAGATCATGGAGACCAGGGAGTCAATATCTGTATTTTTATTTCCAGGTATGGTTTCTACCTTTAAGGTGAGAAAAGATTAGTTTTGGTGCAATTAATAGGCTTGGGTAAGGGAGAAGGTTTAAACTAATGGGGAAATTGTTAAGAATATGGTATTTTAGTGTTTAAAAAACAAAATCAAACTTGATACTATGGAAGTGATTCCAACTCAGAGGGATTCGATAGGACAGAGTAGAACTGCCCATGAGGCTTTCCAAGACGGTGCTTCTGTCAGGAGGAGAGAGCCTCGTCTTTCTTTCGTGGAGCTGCTGGGGGGTCTGAACTGGTCACATGGTGGTGGCAGCCCAGTATGCAATGACTGCCATCGGGCTCTCTGTTTCAGTGCAAGGGCTTTTCCTTCGAAGATGGAAATGTCTCCTGTATTTGACCTTAACCATTTTTCATGGAAGTTTAATTAGTTCCTCACAAGAGATGTACTGAATGTTTTCTACCCTCTTCTACCCTCTGACTCACACAGGGCTTTGACACTCAACAATCCCACTTTACTGAAAAGACATATCGTTTCCTTCTACCCTGCCATTGTTCCCTGCTTTCTCTATGCAGCTTCTTTCACCTCTCTTCTCACTGCCAACGAGTCAATTGTCCCATATGTAGGACAGCAGAATTGCTCCTATGGATTCCCAAGACTAAGTGGTTTTTTAAAAATCATTTTATTGGGGGCTCATCCAAATCTTGTCACAATCCATACATCCATTCATTGTGTCAAGCATATTTGTACATTTTTGCCATTATTCTCAAAACATTTGCTTTCTACTTGAGCCCTTGATATCAGCTGCTCATTTTCCCCTCCCTCCCTGCTCCCCCTCCCCCATGAAACCTTGATAATTTATAAATTATTATTATTTTTTCATGTCTTACATCTGATGTCTCCCTTCACCCACTTTTCTATTGTTCGACCCATAATGAGGGAGTTATATGTAGATCCTTGTAATCCATTCCCCCTTTCTACCCTACCTTCCCTCCACCCTCCTGGTATCGCCACTCTACAATTGGTCCTGAAGGGTTCATCTTCCTAGATTCCCTGTGTTTCCAGTTCCTATCTGTACCAGTGTACATCATCTGGTCTAGCCGGATTTGTAAGGTAGAATTGGGATAATGATAGAGGGGGGAAGGAAGCATTTAAGAACTAGAGGAGAGTTGTATGGTTCATCATTGCTACACTGCACCCTGAGTGGCTCGTCTCCTCCCCACGACCCTTCTGTAAGGGGATGTCCAGGTGTCTACAGATGGGCTCTGGGTTCCCACTCCACACTGCCCCTCATTCTCAATGATATGAAATTTTGTTCTTTGAATCCTGATCCCTGAACCCTTCAACACCTTGTGATCACACAGGCTGGTGTGCTTCTTCCATGTGGGCTTTTTTGCTTCTCAGATAGATGGCCACTTGTTTACCTTCAAGCCTTTAAGACCCCAGACGCTATATCATTTGATAACCGGGCACCATCAGCTTTCTTCAACACATTTGCTTATGCACCCGCTTTGTCTTCAGTGATTGTGTCAAGAAGGTGACCATCATGAAATACCAGTTTAATAGAACAAAATGTTCTTGCATTGAGAGAATACTTGAGTGGAGGCCCAATGTCCATCTGCGACCTAAATACTACCTTAACACTAAACATATAAATACATACCCATAGATCTATTTCCCAAGACTATACATTTTTTATGGGAGAAAGCCTCATCCTTCTCCTAGAATGGCATGGAGCAATTAGCTACAGGGCCTGTGGCAAATTTTTCTCAGCCTAAAAGAGAAACACTTGCTTGGTTTTCTGTCTTGTTAGCTTACTGCTGTTCCACTCTCTGTTCCTCACCATCACTCATTCCAAATTATAGTCTACATTCACTGACTCTTTCCATCTAAAGACCATTGCTATATAATTGCTGAAACTATTTTCTCAGAAATAATCAATGATTCCATAGTACTTCTCTGTTGGTTAAACTCTGTTGTCCAGGACTCTTACCTGGGAACAGTTATGTGTATGTGGTAGGAGGGGAAAATAGAGTAAATCACTAACTAGAGCATTAACTTGCAATCAGGGGGAGGTGAGCAAATACGATGAAGGCAAATTAAGACATTGGCAATAATACAAGAGTGAAAGACAACAGAGGTAAATTCTACTTTATACAATTTCTGCAGTAAGAGTAACGACAATAATCTATAAATAGATATATAGACATATAAGTGGAACAAGTGTTGGAAGAAGAATGGAACTGTGTTAGTTTGGCTAGACTAGAGACATAAATTCATAGACACTCATATGAGTCTAGGAAAGAGCTTTGTATACAAGAGCAATTGAATATTGAGAAAACATTCGGCCCAGTCCAGATCAATTCCATAAATCCAATATTAGCCCACATGTCCAATATCAATCTATAAATTCCTCTTCTGACTCACGAAACACAAGCAATGATGCCGAATGCAGGAAGAACACAAGCCAGTGGGTGGAAAGCCTTTTGTCCAGTAGCAGTGGTAGCATCTCAGAGCTGACAGGGGTCTCCACATGGCTCCTCCAGTGCCAGGGCTCTGGTTGCATCAGTGTGATGTCTCACAGGCAGTGAGTGAGTGTGTCCCACCTCCAGGGAGCTATTTATCTCCTAAGTGCAACAGCCTAAACTCCACTCCTTCCCTCTTAAGTCTCAAATTGACAACAGATTATGTTACTACCACCGGATCTATACCCAAAGGTCTATATAGAGATTTAGCACAGGATTTTTCAACATATGTATTTACATATGCCATAATTGCATTCATTAACATAGAAGAAGTATATAATATATATATAAGTATCTATATTATACATGTATAAATATAGTAAAAAATGCAGGGGTCAACATTATAAAAAGTCTTGGCCATAATCAAATATTCTTATCTTAAGGAACATCACAGTCAACTGGAGCGACATAGTCCACAAAGAAAATGTGCTACATCTTGCTTCAGTGAGTAGGATCGTTACATGGTACAACTATTGGTCTTTCTGTATGTGGAGCAAAGCAGAGTGAAGGAAATCAGACTCTCAAAACCCCACTCTGCCATAGAGCCGATGACAGCTCATGGTGACCCTTTTGTACAGAGTAGAACTGTCCCTGGTGAGTTTCCATGACTGACTTTTTACGGAAGTAGAAAGCCCCATCTTTCTTTTGCAGAGTGGCTGGCGGTTTCGAACCGCTGACCTTGAAGATTACAGGCCAATGTGTAACCACTATGCCACTAGGGCTTCCTAAGAAAATCAAAGACACATGAGAACAATTAGCTCAAAGTTCTGTTGCAACATGTGAACCTCAGCTTCCACGAAACTGAGACCCTGAAAACTAGATGGTCCCAGCTAACACTTCACACTGCTCTGATAGGGATGACATTAGAATGTCCAGGGTACGTGAGAGAAAAATGTTGAGCCAAAAGCAAAATCAAAGTAGTCTAGCCTTAGTAGTTCACTAGAGTCTGGTGGGACACATAGGACTATGATGGCCCTTAGACACCTTTCATACCTGGAACTGAAAAAAATCCCATGACTCAATTTTCAGCCAAATAACAGGTCAGTACTGGTTTCACTAGGGAGATACACACTTCAGAAATAATCAACTGTTTGCAACGAAAGGTGTGGCATTTTCTGGAAGACTTGCAGAAAGCAGGAACGGGGTAGGAAAGAGGGGGGAACGGGAATGAGAAACACAGGATAGGAGTGAGGTAAGTACAATAAAGTATGACAAATGAAAAAGCAGCCAACTCTCCTGACTTAAAAATAAAAGGTTAAAAGAAATACTCTTCTCCCCTTGGAATGCACACGGGGTCTGGAATGTTCCTGCGCTAGGGAAGGCTGCCTTAACAAGCACTGCTTCTTAGCGCAGCCCCAGGCCTGAGCTGTCCCCATAAGCCCAACAAGGTCTGGGCAGAGCTGGTAGGCGCATATTCATAGCTTATTGAAGAGATTGTCTCCAGGGAAAATGTGACAGAGAATTTTGGACATTGTGTGTAAGATTGAGCCCTGCCAGAGGGATAATTAAATGCATTTTTAAAAAGATCCAAGCTCAGCAACAAAGTGGGTGGCTAATTTCCTGACCCACCTTTTAGACTCATTTGTGGTCTCAGCAAATACTCCGGCTAGTAAGGCACACTGCCGGCCTTTATTTTCATGCAGCCGCATTTTGTCTCAGGAGATGGAGGAATGTGCAAAGTCACTGCTTTCTCTTTTGTGTGGGATACCAGTTATGAGTTGGAACTCAGTTCTTTGAGCACAAGGAATCGTGGGAGTGCCAGAGGCCTTTTAAACAAAACTGATTATTCAATTAAAGGGCCTTCCTCCCGAAGGCACAAAGCTCTCAATGAAACTGTATGGAGTACAATTTCATAGCTGGGGGAATTCGGAAAGGATCCCATGGTTTTACATCCCTATTTGTGACCCTGTGAACTCTTTCTGGGGGTGGAAGTGAACTTCCAATCATCTCTAGAGCATGGAAATATGAATGTCAGCAATAGAGTTACCATGATAGAATTTTCCAGCTTAAGAATATGTTTACCTTTATTCCCTAGAAGGCTAGCAAATTGAACATGCAAAGAATGAAAACCTCCGATTGAATCCTTTGCCTTTAATCAAATGCAGAAGCTTGACACTCTCTGGAGAGGTTGCTTCGTGAAGAAACACCACGATCTTCAAACACCAAAACCCCACCGCTAAACACACTGACTTTTTCTCTCTCTGTCTGCTGTTTTTTAAAAAACAAACTTTTATTGTATTAAATGGAGATTTACATTGCAGATCTTAAACATTCTGTTCAACAGTTTAAACCACTAATCAATCTGCAAAGTAGTTTATCTTTCACCTGCTCCTTGATTTTGCTTCTTTCTCTTGTGGACTACTGTCTTCCATTTCACTCAACTTAACTCCAGTCAGTTTGTCCAGGGGTGGGCAAACTTTTGAGACAGAAGAGCAAATTTCCTGTCCCTCACAGCAATTTAAAATGTATTTAGAGCCATAAGTAGATTTTACAAGCAAACAAAATCATCATTATATGAATAATATACTTTATGTTTTTTAAAAAATGTATGTCACAGCCATATATGCACATATAGCCCCTGGACTCTAACCCATTGCTTTATCTTTCCTCCCTGCTCTCCCTCAATTGACAGTGTCCAAAGACAGTTCTTTTGGGTATGAACATTATATATATATGTATATATATGGCAAATATTATATATAGAGAGAGAGAGATTGATAGATCATACAGCTATCAATCTCTCTATATAGATCATATATGTAGATCTCTCTATATATAGAGCATCTATCTATCAATCTCTCTCTCTCTCTCTCTATATATATATATATATATATACATATATATATATATACTATTTGCCATTTTGTGATGGGCTAATTTTGGTCAACTTAATATTCTCAGCTCCATCCCTGTCATGAGGTGATTCTTGGTTTGGGTTTGGTCCTTGCTTTTTAGTGGTGCATAGTATTCCATTATATGGATGTACTAGTTTCTTTATTCTTTTATTGATGGGCATTTAAGTGGTTCCATCTTCTTGCTATTGTGAACAGTGCTGTGATAAGCATGGATGTGTATGTTGTCTGTTTGTGTTATGATTCTTAGTTCTTTAGGATCTATATCCAGCAGAGGGATTGCTGGATGGTGTGACATTTCTATTTCAAAATAGGAGGCCTGCCTATTCAATTAGAACACTGAATTGATTCTATATCTTATAAAATGGGATCTGGCCAATTGTCATACCAATGTATGATATTTTCTGTTGTCTCTTCTATCCCAAGCTTAATTTTTAATTCAATACTCTTTCCTCTAGAGTATTGAGGAAATTGTTAGTAAATAAGTATTTATTTACAGAAATGCATAATGCATTTGGTTTCTAGCTAACATGTGAATACTTCAGATCAGGCTTGGTAAATGCACAGCGTGCATGTCATGCTCTCCTTTGTCCACTAGGGGGTTCCCGAGAAGAGTAGGAGAAGCATGGGCAAAAGCGGGTAACGGGTTAAGCATTGGATTGTTAGCCACTTGCTTGCCAATGCGTCAAACTCGCTATCTGTGCTGAGGGCAAAAGATAAAGCTGATGATTTCCTGTCTCAGCAATCCCAGAGAAAGCCGTTCTACTCTGTGTTATAACGATGTGTTGCAATCCAGTCAATGGCAGTGGGTTTGTTTATTTTCTTCACTCCCCCATGAGCTGTCTTCATTCCCTAGTGTCTCACGTAAGCACTCTTCTCTTTCTCCATTCCTCATGCAGACATCTCAGCCACTCTCATGACTTTGTTGAGTCTGTATATATGTAAGATCCATTTTTCCCTTTCTGCCATTAATTTGGTTTGAATTCCACCCCATTTCCATCTTTCTTCTTGAATTCTCCCCTTGAAATTTCACCTATTTAAGTCAACCTATTCAAAGCCAGACTCACTGTATTCCCCTGCTCAATTACTGATTGCTTTTTTGTAGCCCATCTACTGATTACGCAAGGTTGAAACTCAGTCTCTCCTTGCTGTTTCTCAAGTGCAAGAACTCAATAAACCAAACCAAAACATGGCCATTGCGTCACTTCTGATCCAACTCATCCAACTGAGACTGCCAATCTTTAAGTAGCACACAGGCTCCTCTTTCTCCTACAAAGCAACTGTTGGGATTTAGCCTCTTAGTTTTCGCAGCTGGGAACTTAACCACTGCCCCACCAGAGTGTAGGCACCAAGACCCACTAATTCTCCGTCCAATATATCTTGGGATGGAGGCTCTGCTCTGTCCTCACTGGCGTTACCTTTCTTCCATTCATGCAGTATTCATTGAGATGCCCTGGTGTGTACTGAGCAAACAGTGAACTGCTCAGGGCAGGGTCAGGGATTCTAACCCAGCACTCAGTTTTCAGGAAAAAAGAGTGGCCGCTCCTGTAAAGATTTAAACATCTTTGAAACCCAAAGGAGTTATGAGTCCGAACTGATTTGATGGCAGTGGTTTGGGGATGTTTAGTCCTAGCGGTGTTGTAGGCTAGGCACTGGGCTGCTAATTGCAAGGTGGGTGGTCCAAACTCAAAGATGTTCTGTGGGAGAAAAGTGAGGTTGTCTACTCTGGCAATATTTACACTTTTGAAAGCCTCTAGGGGGAGCCTTTCTCCTCTGAGACTGAATCAGCTCCATGGCAGTGAGTTTGAAGTATGGTTAGAACGAAGGCCTAAGGGCTAGTGGCAAAGAAAGAAGATGAGAGCCAAGGAACAAGTGAAGGTCGCAGAACTGTAGTCGCAGGTTTCTCAGAACCTAAGGCAGTGGGTGTGCTGAGAGGAGCCCTCTCTTCAGGCCTGAATCCAGAGTGCCTCATCTTGCCAGAAGTGTTGGGAAAGCTCCAGTCACATGTCCACCTGCCCTCTAACTGTTTGTTGCCTTCTCCTGATTTCCAAAGCTCCAATTGGATTCTGTCACCTGTGACAATAGCCCTCTCTTGACTCCCGCTTTGGCAGGGTAAGCACTGATGATGCCGTCGATGATGATGCCGTTGTTCTTAGGATGCTGTTGCTCATGATGTCGTTGTTCTTGATGATGCCGTTGTTGATGATGCTGTTGTTCTTAGGAGGTGCTGGGTTGGTTCTGACTTATAGGCTCCTTTGCACAACAAAATGAAACACTGCTCAGTCCTGTCCCATCCACAAAATTGTTGTGGAGTCCATTGTTGCAGCCACTACGTCAATCCATCTTGTTGAGGGCCTTCTTTGTTTTTGCTGCCTCTCTACTGAACCAAACATAATGTCCTTCTCCAGGGACTGGTCTCTCCTGACAACTTGTCTGAAGTATGTAAGACCTGGTTTTGCCATCGTCTCTAAGGAGCACTCTGTCTGTACTTCTTCCAAGACAGATTTGTTTGTTCTTTTGTCAGTCTATAGTACTTTCAATATGCTTTGCCAGTACTACAACTTCTTGACACTACTCAGGAAATATTCAAATGCTGACCTCAGCTTGTATCTCTTACTCTGCCCACCTTTCTTACAGCATATTTAGGAACCTCAAAATTTTGGACCAACCCCTTTGTTGCCCATTCAGTAGTAAAAACTACTTCCCTGACATTTTCAATATAAATAATTTGTTTCCCCTTTTAAACTCTTGCAGCCAATAACTTTATTAGCAATTAGCAGACACCATTGTAATGATTTATTTGAGATCAAGGGAAGAACGTGTTCTAAGTGTATTTTTACAGTAAAACTGTCATACGCCGCTGGTTCGATAACCTGCCACAAGGTCTGGAGACAGCCGATGCACTGCTCCCCAAACTTGGATTTAGCTTCAAGCAGGGGTGGTAGGGATGGATTAGATCCACTTTGCCAGATTCTGTGTCAAGCAACTAATCATGTCACCAAGCAAAGTGGCCAATTATTGTTTATAAGAAGGAAATGAAGGGGCAGAAATGAAAATATCCACTTTACCTTAAAAGTACCATCAGTATCACTTCCATCATCCGCTTTCCCCCTCTGGCAATCAATTAAATGGATCATTTTCCTCCTGATTGCTGTCCTTATTTGCATAACTGTTGTAGACTTCAAGACACTGAATCATGTTGATGAATACAGGTAATCAGCATCAATCATTACTGTCCTGACACCCTCACTGAAGCTCATGGTATGTCCAGGGCATATAGTAACTATGCAGCAGATCAACTGAGACCAATATCAAGGTGGCCTTCTTAGGGACTTTGCATCATCTTTATAGACAAATGCGGCCTCATTCCCAGAGTGAGAGATCCAGCTGCTTACCAGGTCTCCCTTTACTGAAATTGCACTGCAAACATAGTCCTTTATTCATTCACTCACTTATTCATTGTTTGCCAAGTACCGGGTGATACAAAGTCGAACCCTTTCTATAGTTTGAATCAAATGCAATGAGCATAAAGAAGTCCTTGCTGAGGGAGGGAGAGGACCTCTGGAGAAACCCTTCAACATTGAATCAATGCAATATAAATAATTACATTCTCTGTGTGTGGGCTTACATATATGAGGAACAGTAGGCTGGTGGCAGATAGATGAGGAGCATTGTGGTCCTGGAGAGAGACGAAAGGGCGGAGGTATGTGGGAAGCCTTATGACAATAACGGTTGGCGTTGACTCGATGGACGTGAGTTTGGTTGGTTTAGGATGCGATTGGGAAATGCCGGAAAATAAAAGAGTGCGGCTCCAAGGGGTAAACAAAGGGACACAAGGGGCCAGAGGGAGATGCTGTTGGGGAGGTGAGCAGGTGTAGATTGTAGAAGTGAACGAGCTCCAACTGTTTTCTGGCAGCAACAGGAAGCCAGATCAGTCTCAACCCAGGAGAGTGATAGACTGATTTTCAAATAAAGTCTGTTATCAGTATAGAGAATGAATTTGAAAAGGTCAGCATTCAATAAATGCCTTTTAGAAGTGACCACAACTAATGAAACAGCATGGTTTCCCAACTAACTCGGGCTGTCTATGCATGTCTCCCTAGTGACGGTGCTGGCTATTTTCCACGAACTACACGTTGACCCTAGCCTGTACACACTCTTGTTTGGGGAGAGCGTGTTGAATGACGCGGTGGCCATAGTCCTTACATAGTAAGTACCATTTTTGCTTGTGCTTCTTTTACCATGTGAACTATGCTTATTCTTGGAGGTAATTCTTGATGGTGCTAATAAGCAACTTCTCTCCTGTGCCATAAAGATCAGATTTTCTAGATTTTAAGGAATTGTTATCAAAGAAAATCTATGACAATGGGCATGTGTTAGTCTGGGTACTTTAGAGAAACAAATCCACAGAAACTCACGTATAAGAGGGAGTTTTATATAAAGGTTAAGTGCGCATCAAGAAAACATCCCAACCCAGTGCTGCCCAAACACATTAACCCATATGTCTGACACCAATCCACAAAGTTCTCCTCCATCTCACAAAATACACACAGTGACGCCGATTGTAGGAGGAAAGCCAAATCAGTGAACGTGTAAGCATCTCAGCGCTGGCAGGGGTCTCCACATGGCTGCTCCAGCACCCCAGGCTGCATCAGGATAGGTCCATGCGGCTTCTCCTCAGGGAAGTCTTGAAGGAAATGAACCTTGGCAGCCAAAGCAGGGGACTGGCTAAGGCAGCTGTACCCTGGTCTGACCGCAAACTAGAAAGTTGAGGCTCACTGAGCCATTTATCTCACTGCCCTTCTCTGCCCACATGTGTTTATCAACCAGGTTGGCATAATAAACTTTAACTATCTCAGGGCACAATGCATTAAGCACCTAATTTCTAACATAATTAATGAGTTTCATGTTTCTAGCTATTACAAGATACTGCCCAGAGGGTAACATGTTTCCCTGTCAATGCATATTACTTAGCTGATTCTCTTTGGGTTCCTAAAATGCACCAAAATGAACTTTCTTCATTTCAAATCAATATCATCTATATTTTTCCTTTGTCCTATGCAAGCTATTTTCCAGCCAATTGGCTAATGGAAATCTTTGTATTTAAAGTCAGTTTGGCAAATTGGAGCTAGGACTTGAAGGTCAGAATGCTCCTTATAGCTCAGTGCAAATGCAATGCTTCATAGGAACAAATCCATCTTGAATCATCACAGGATGAGCGGAGGGGACAGTGGTTCAACTAGGAGGGAATGTAATTTTCCCTTCATCTTAGAAGAATTTTATCTGTGAGCTGAGAACCGGTACTTTTTTCTCATATCCTCTCAGACAGTAGCCATTTATATTTAATAAATGCCACTTTGGTGACTTCCACTATGTCAGAGGTCTCCTCTCCATTTTAGATTAAGACCAACAATTTGGGCAACTGTCACATATCCCAAAGGAAAGTAGCTATCTGATAATTAGATGTGACAACAGGATTCTATTCAGGGTGTTAATTGCTTCAAATGCTCTTGAAAACTTATTGTCAAATAACAAAGGGGTTTTAAAAGTCAGATCTCACTGAAGGAAGCAGGATAAATGGAGCTAGACTGCTCCCTTTCTTCCTCCTGCCAGCTGACATTTCTTAAGGTTGCCCTCCCCAGAGTTGAAACGGGAGTCTGGAACTCTCAAGTGAGAGTCTCCAAGCACACTGATATTCTACCTGGCCACTGCAGAAATGCCTTTCCTGTATCCTTAAAGAGAATATCAGTGAGTACAAACTAAGAGCAAAAGCCATGGCAGATTCACAAATATGAAACTGTGCTTTCAAAGAAACACTGAGAACATTTCATTACATCAAGAACCCTTCCCGAGGAAACACTAGCATTCAATGAACACTGAAGAAGGGTAAACTGTGCTGAGTCCTTCCTTTTAACTTCCCGAGCTGCCAAGTTAAAAAGGGCAAGCCAAGCCAACCCACTAAAGAGCAACGGAGCGTGGGAAAGAGTCACGTGGCTACAACGGAGGGAAGGCTCGGGCCTTTCTGTTCAGCTTTACCATTCTCAGTGGTTTCCCTTTAAAAATAGAGACTCAGACTCTTGAGGGTGAATGTCAATGCTGTTAGCATAAGCCTAGGGTGGGGCTTGAGGGTGGAAAGTATTTTGAAATGGTCTATTTAGTGTCTCCTCAGTTCAATTTGTGATTGTTTTTGGTAGTGCCAGTGGTGTGCCTCTTCCCCCTCCCCTCTATCCCTTCCCCACACCCTCCCCACCCACTGTTATGCATTTCAATAGTAAAAAATAATGCTTTTACTCTGTATCAAGATCTATTTCTTTCTCAGAATAAGGTATTTGCCATTCTAGGGGAAATGCAAATCCTGTGTAAAAACAATAGATAGTTGACACTGAGCCCAGTTCATGGTGACTCAATGTGTTTCATGACAAAACTGTCTTTTACAGAGTTTTCAACAGGTGATTTTTTTGGGGGGGGCGGGGGGGAGTAGCTTACCAAACCTTTCTTCCTAGGCACCTCTGGGTAAACTCAAATCTCTAACCTTTTGGTTAGCTTCAAGCATTTGTGCCACTCATGTAATCTGTAGACTGGCCCTGGCTTGGTCTTCTAGAGCTGTGGTAACAAAGCACCCTGCAGCAGATGGCTTTAAGCAACAGAAACAACAGTTGCACCATTCCCAAGGCTAGCCATTCAAAGGCAAGGTATTAGCAGCAGCATGCTATCTACTAACATTCCTGAGGAAGATACTGTGTTAGTCTGGGTACATTAGAGAAACAAATCCACAGAAACTCATATGTATAAGAGAGAGTTTTATATATAAGGGTAAGTGGACATTAAGAAAGCATCCCAACCCAGTGCTGCCCAAGCCCACAAGTCCAACCTTAGCCCATATGTCTGACACCAATCCACAAAGTCCTCCTCCATCTCACAAAACACACACAATGATACTGACTGCAGGAGGAAAGCTGAATCAGTGAATGTGTAAGCATCTCAGCTCTGATAGGCGTTTCCATATGGCTGCTCCAGCATTCAGGGCTGCATCAGCGTAGGTCCATGTGGCTGCTCCTTGGGGATGTCTTGCAGGAAGTGAGCCTTGCCAGCTGCAGTAGGGAACTAAGGCCTCTAACCACCAGAAAGTAAGAGACCCGAAAACTAGAAAGATGAAGCTCACCAACCCCTTTATCTCTCTGCCCTTCAATTAATCCCACGTGTTTATCAGCCAGGTTGGCACCATAAACCTTAACTATCTCAGATACTTTCTTGACATGTAGTTTCTGAGAGAGCCACATCTCTCTGTCCCTCCATGTGTGTTCTCCCCTTTCATAGGAACACTACTCAGATAGAATTAGGACCCACTCTACTCTATAAGAAGCCATGGTGATGGTGTAGGCTGTGTCGGGTTGCTAACCATAAGTTAGCAAGAGTTCAAATCTTGGGAGAAAGATGATGTTATTTGTTCCCTTAAAAACCTACAGTCTAAGGAACTTTAATATGCTGTGAGTCCACATAGAATTGAGGGACTGTGTTCTACTCCTGTAGAACCTCATGTTAATTTAACTGCTAATAACTTCCAAGACCCTGTATCCAAATAAGGTCACATTCATAGGTATCAGGTATTAATATATAGATGTATTGTTTTAGAAAACCATTCGGTCCATAACAGACCCACAGAGTTTGAACTTTTAAAATAAATGTACTCTTAATTTAGGAACAGAAGCCCTGGTGATGTGGTGGCTATGCATTGTGCTGTGATCCATAAAGTCAGCAGTTCAAATCCACCAGCAAACTCTGCAGTAGAAATTTAGGGTTTTCTACTCCTGTAAAGAGAGTCTCAGAAACCCACAGGGGCAGTTCTACCCTGTCTTATTGTGCCGCTAGGAGTTGGCATCTATTCGATGACAGTAGGTCTTCTCCCCAAGGCATTTGGGCCCCAATATCCCCTTTTATGAGTTGAACTGCCTCTGCAGAAGAGAGATGAAGCTTTCTGCTTCCACAAAGGGTTATATTCTCAGAAATCCACAGGGCCAGTTCTACTCTGTCCTATAGAGTCACTGTGAGTCAGAGTTGCTTTGATGGCAGAATTGTTTGAGTGCCTTTCATGACCGCGAATGAGTGGATAGAGTTACCATCATCTGTTGCTTACCACCGCCTCGTCCTTGCTGGACTTTCCCAGAGTGACGCTCCACTGTTTCTCACTAATTCCTTAAACTTAGTTGACAGCACATATGACCATCTCTTTTTATACATCTCCTTAAATACACATATTCTTTCTTCTTATTTTTAAAAAAATTCTTCTCAAAATCATTTAAAGGTTTTCTATGACTTTCAGAATGAAAATTTAAACATGTGTCTTTGTGTTTCTCTCTCTTTCTCTCTTTTTTTTTTTCTACCAAGCACGGTGACATTGCATTCCTAGTGACAACTCCATTCTTTGACACACACAAAGGTCACTTTCTTCTGGCTGCCAACACCAGCTCCTTTTTCTTCCTAGTCAAATCTTCCAACACTTACCTCAGTGTCCTCCTTCAGGACCCACTTACCCACAGACTGAGCCTTGGCTTCCCACCTGCAGGCACAGCCACCGGTTCCCTTAAGGCACACAGCATTGCAATCTAACTACAGATTTGCCTTCCTAGCTGGTGTCTTTCTGAAAGCATAAGCTATGTAATGAAGCATTTATTAAAACAGTGCTTCTCAACTTTCCTAATGTCGTGACCCTTTAATACAGTTCCTCATGTGTGGTGACCCCCAACCATAAAATCATTTTCATTGCTACGTCATAACTGTAATTTTGCTACTGTTATGAATCGGGCAACCTCTGTGAAAAGGTCGTTCGACCCCCAAAGGGGTCACAACCCCCAGGTCGAGAACCGCTGCTCTAGAAGAATGAATATTTTCCCTTCTGTGTCTTTGCTGTCTAGCCCCGCCTCTGTGTGGGTGTGACGTCTGAGAACAGTGACTGCGCTGTTCTTGTGCCGCAGGGGCAGGCCGAGCTATACATTTGGATATGGAATTGTGTATGAGAAGAATCCCGAACCGTCCTCCAGTAAATTCCTTGGCAATGCCTCGCGAGTCCTTGGGATGGCCAAAAGCCTTCACTTGTCTTATCTTCCTCCAGAAAACCTCCTTCAGGACCGTTCAGTATTTAAAAGCATAGTTTTTTTTTTGTATTGTCACAATATACTGCTCTCATATTTCCATTAAAAGTGCAGTAATATTGCTACATTTTACATTGACTTAGCTTTTCTAAGCAAGTGACTAATTTTACATTTTTTTCTTCAGTTAAATAAGTTCTGAATTTCAGACAATGGATTTGTCATTGAATTGGATGGTGATGCTCGTGTACACAGCAGCAGGGAGCAGGTGGTATTCTTATAATGTATAGTAATTGTCCTAGTTTTCTAGGGTTGTTTTAACAATAGACCACAAAGTGGGTGCCTTGAGAGAATAGAAATTAGTTTTCTTACCGTTTGGGAGACAAGAAATCCACCAGGGCAACAGTTCTTGGGGAGCACCCAGTGGCCCCGAACATTCCTTGACAGTCCTTGACTTGGAGATAGAATCTCACAGGGTTTTTTCCCACTGTGCATGTGTGTCTCTCCATATCTGATTTTCCTTTGTGTGAGATAAAAAGAGAAGAGATTAGGTTTAGGAGCCCCCCTACTTCTGTATGACCTTATTAACATAATAATAGAATACGTCTCTTTCCAAACAGGGTGAAAGTTACTGGTACAGAGGTTAGAACCTCAACGTATCCATACCAGTGGCTCAGCACTATTCTTAGAATAAAATAATTTCATAATTTATGTGTGTGTTCTCTTTGGTAAAGTAATTTATTTAACATAAAAGTCTTAAAAGTGTCTTACCTGTGGCCCATATAGTTACTTAAAGCATATTGGGAATTTCATGCACAAACATTTATACATAATTGTTCTTGAATGACTTCCAGATGATACATTTTCATTTACATCAGTTGTTTAGTAGACTCTAAAAGAAGGCAAATAAACAATTAAAATGGCCTTAAGGAGTGTATGTGTTTTTATTAATCCTGAACCAAAAAATTAATTTTAGAGTCAGCATGAGAGATAGAGCTTAAAATTTGAAGTAAAAAGATTTGATGTCAACATCTCTATTAATTAAAATTGTAGCAATTATTATGGTTGATAGAAAACCAATCCAAAATTGGCACGCACAAAAAATGAATTTATTCTTGTCTGATGCAACTCAATTGGGTTAGAAATGGCCACAAAATATCTTATAAAATGATCAGTATTCATTCTTTCTTCACTTGACTTCTTTTTGGTTAGCTTCCTCTCAAGATGGCTTCTACCATTTCTCAACATTGTATTATTTTTCTTCAAGATAATGGACCAAGAAATCTTTGTTCCTCAGTTCCAAGCCCAAATCTTAGTATACATTATAGATTCTGATGTGGTTCCAAATTCACTTGAAACCAATTAGTGAGGTGAGAAGATTGTACCATGAGTTCAAGGTATAATTGGCTTCTTTGGAAGAACATAAGTTGAAAGTTGGGGAATGTGGGATTCCCAATGAAGCATATTATCAAGAAAGAAGAATATATACAGGACAAAAATGAAGCAAAACAAAACCCAAAAGACCAATGCAGTGCTTTTATATGGCCATTAGTGCTCTAGGTTTACTTCTTTAGCTATAAAATATAATAATCGATGTGGTATATATAATATTTATTTGAGTAATAATAAATTATATTGATTATTGGAAGGCTTTGTAATCTGAAGTGCTATTTGAATATAAATATTCTTACTATAATTTGTTATAATTTATGCCAACCTTTTGAATTCTATGTAAAATTTCATTAAAATGATAAAAGATGGATCTTTTTATAATGAAGTATTCTTTTATAAATGTGGCACTTTATACTCCAAGAATGTAGAGAATAACCATTTTACATATGATTTCTCCTATTCAGAAAAGGCCATTTAGATAAAGCAGGTTATTTATAAGTTGATTGATGAAGCTATGCAGATACTCACACCCAAAGGTATTGATATTAATCCTGGTGTTCAGTGGAGGAGTGAAGCAGGGAAGGAAAGGATAAATTAACCAAATATTTTCATCTTTCATAGTAAGAAGTCACTAGCCTGGAGTTGATAAATCAAGGAATGGGGTTACTTGTATATTATTTAGGTTCCTTGGACAACCATCAAAAGAATAAAAACAAATGGCTAGAAATAGATACCTTTGTTGTACAGGACAATGGTTGGCACCAAGGGGAACAAGATAGTGTATTTGAAATTTCCATACATTTTAATTATATTTATTTAAATAACCTTCTTCAGCTGAGCAAATACCAAAAGCAGAAATGAGCATTACAAAATTGATTTATTTCATAACAGTAGATCAAGTAATCCTTTCAAAAGTCTTTACAAATAAAATGCCAAATAACAAAGCTAAAAAAATACCATTTCAGCACACATCCTGATATGCTCATGATCTTTATAATGTACACAATAAATTATTAATCCTGAAGATTAGATTTAATAATTATGTTACCTTGGTTCCAGTAAATTACTTCACCTCTCTATCCCTCACATGCTTCATCTGTAACACACAAGCAATAACAGCAATTGTCTCACTGAGTAGAATTAAATATCAAGAACTTAAAACATGACCTTGCTCATAAAACTAAAGAAACGTTAGTTAGATGTAGTTGCTGGTATTACTGTTAGATCAAAGAGAAATTGGTAAGCTTGCCAACAGAAAAAATGAGCAAAGGAGAGAAAGAGCAACTTAAGCCCACAATGGAATCCTACCCCCATCCCTACCCCGTCTTTCAAATATGCAGAGTTGGGGAGGGTGAGCGATCCTGTTTATGGTAAATCGGAGTTTGAAAAACGGGAACACTCCTGCATTGTTAGAGGGAAGATATTGATAAAAAACGTTTGACAATTAACCTATAGAGACAGCAAGTAGAATAAGAGTTCTTAGGAAGGCGGGGAGTAACGGGCAGCTAATAATAAGGAGTTCACGAAGGAAGAAAATGTTTGGAAACTGATTTGGGTAGCAGTTATACAATACTGCTTCATGTGTGTGTTAATCTGGGTACTTTAGAGAAACAAATCCACAGGAACTCATGTATAAGCAGTGCTGCCCAAACCCACAAGCCCAACATTAACCCATATGTCCAGCACGAATCCACAAATTCCTCCTCCATCTCACAAAACACGCACAATGACGCCAACTGCAGGAGGAAAATCGAATTAGTGAACATGTAAGCATCTCAGCGCTGGCAGGGGTCTCCACACGGCTGCCCAAGCACCCAGGGCTGCATCAGGGTAGGTCCATGCGGTTTCTCCTCAGGATGTCTTGTAGGAAGTGAGCCTTGCCAGCCAAAGCAGGGGACTGGCTAAGGCAGCTGCACCCTAGTCTGACTATCACAAAGCAAGAGACCCAAGAACTAGAAAGTTGAGGCCCACTGAGCCTTTTATCTCTCTGCCCTTCTCTGCTCACATGTGTTTATCAACCAGGTTGGCACCGTAAACTTGAACTATCTCAATGTGATTGGGGTATGTAATTATATACTACTCGTATTAGCACCCAATAAAATGGTTTTGAAAAATAATAAAATAACTTTTTTACAAAGGCTATTTGGTAATTTTAGTAATAGTCATTAGAATTTGTGAATTCATTGGTCCAATAAGTTCCTTGCTAGAGTTCTGTTCCCAAAAATAACTAACAGCATGTACAAAATTTCTCTATAGTAATGCATGCTTTGATAAAGCAAGAATTGGAATAGAAGGGTGAATGGTGAAGTAAATTGTCATACATTTATAGCATGGAATCTTATATATAGTCTTTTAAAATTTGACATAGAAAAAGTTTATGATGTTAAAAGATGGCCACAATATACTTTTGAGAAAAATAAGAAAGATTTGTAAATGATGTGCACAATAAAATTTTATTTTGGTTTAAAATATAGATAGCCACTTAATTTTCTTCTTTTGACTTATACTTTTTCTATTAAAAATAGATTGAAGTACTGAGTATTTTCTCTGCCCCCAAGAATTTTCTTATAATGTACTTTATAATTATTAACTTTATTTAAATGCAGATGCTATAAAAGTAGAATTCTGAAAGTTGTTCTGTTTTGTTTTGTTACCCTTAAGTGACCAGAGAAAAGACACTGAGTGTTTTGTTTTCTGTTTTACATTTTTGGGGCTATTTATCTGCCAAATAGAAATACCACCAATATTGTACTGAGACATCTACTTGTGCAATAATTCCACAATGATCATATGCTTCCACATTTTCTTAAAGCTAAAATAAGAACCTCATTAAACAGCTGGCTCTTGGAGACAACAAATACTCACTAAGCTTATTTGTTCCCTATTAAAAAATACTTATGAAGAAACTTGATATGGATCATTAAAAGAGAGGGAGAAACGGAGTGCCAATTTCCTCTCTTCAAAGAAGAGTATTTTGTGCTGCTCCTGAAAGTATCCCTTAAAATCTGGTTCAAGTGAGTGAATGCCGGCACTCAGAATGAGTGACAGTTGGAGGCATCTCATTACTTGCAGCCCATGTGTGTTGAGGAGAATGTAACATAGGGTTAATGATGGCTCGGAAACCTTGAGGCAACAAAAATAGACTGCACTCCTTCAAGTGTCAGTCGTTCTGCTGAACACTGGAGATATCGATTGAATGGACACGGTCCATTGACTGGACATCCCTGCTCTTAATAACTCTATCAAAATTTTGGACAGGCAAAAACATGACTCTAAAACTCATCCCAGGAAAGATTATGTAGGAATTGGTAAGAAAAGCATGTCACTGTGGAATTCCATTCTTTCTTTTAGTCTCACTATCTCTAAGTAGATCACATGCTTCTTGGAGGCAAGTTTGCTTTCCTCTGTTGCTGCAACATGCATCTACTCATTGAGTAGCTTCACAAATAATCACTGACTGAGGGGGTTAAGGAGCCTGGTGGCTTAGTGGTTACGTGTTGGACTGTGATCCACAAATTCTACACTTCAAAACCACCAGCGGTTCTGAATCAGCATCGACTAGCTGCCATTGGGTTGACATTCCCTTTCAGGTGGGAATGAGGAGGAAAATATTTACCTGATATTGGTTTTAATGACGACCTATTCTGTAAGATGAAAACTCAACAATCAGCATCCTGCTTTTTACAATATTTAAGAAGTCTTATTAACTCCCTGTGTCAGATGCATAATCTACTGTCAACTTGAACAAAAGGGTAGAGTCTAGCCTGTCAATCAGGTCATAGGCAATGAGGCCTCTGTGTGGGCATGGCCTTCTCCTGAAGATTCTGGGAACTCCTGTCCTCCTCTCTGAACGTGGGACACACATTTTCCCTGTTAGACATTTCTGTGAACAAGCTACATCGAGCTACACTGATGGAGCCAGAGCCCTGGAGCTGGAGGAGCCCTGTGGGGACCCACGCCAGCCGGTGCTGAGAGGCTTCTATCACCACTGGATCCACAAGACTTTCCACCCACCGGCCTGTGATCTTCCAGCATTCGGCGTCGTAGCATATGTTTAGTGAGTCTGAAGAGGAATATATAGACTGGTATTGGACATATAGGCTAATAACGGACTTTGGGCTTAATCTGGACTGGGCTGGGATGTTTTCTTAACATACAATTACTCTTTGATACAAAGCTCTCTCTTACACATATATGAGTGTCTGTGGATTTGTTTCTCTTGTCAACGCAGACTAACACACTCCCACAAAAAGTTAGTCTTGGAAACCTACAGGGGCAGTTCTGCACTGTCTTATGGGGTCAACCATGAGTTCCAATGGATTCGACAGCAGTGAGTTGTTTATTATTGACCGCAGGTAGCTCTACTCCCCCTTTTGAAGCAGAGCTGTAAGCACAGAAGGCGATAAGGTGCCCCTTTTGATGAAAATACACAAAAACTGTTATCGCACTCAGAAAGTTTATTTCTCATTAAACTGTTTAACTTAAAATCACATTCTGTATATCTTGACATATCTTTCTGAAGAGATTTCACTTTGATATTCACCTTGGAAACTGATAATCAACATGAAACCCACTTATTGTGATTCCTGCCTAGATTGTCATGTGATACATAATTTAAAAATAACAAAAAGGGAAACGTTTTTAACCTTTCTGCTTAAGCATCTCTTGTTGTGACCACACAATTTCCTTCTGCAGACACCAGGTGGCATCCTTGGCAGGATTAGGAAGCCACCTGGGATCAGCGTGCCACTGGCCTGGGCCTGAATGAGAAAGCTGGAGGTTTGCGGCCCACATTCCTACCTGCCTTCCTGCTTGCTGTTGCTGTTGCCTCTGCCGCTGCTGTTGTTAGTACCTTGTTTGTTTTCCCTCAGTCCTGATCCCTGGTTCCTGTTTCCTAGCTGACACCTCTTCTAACCTATCTCTTAATGTCCCTGTTCAATTACTGGAAAATGACCTTGACTTTTTATCCTGTGACTCTGCCCCTTGTCGCTCAGATTAGATCTGCATTCACTCCAGGCTTCTGTGGAGCTCAGCCCTGTGACTTCCCACTTGCCTTGCTCTCTGTCAAATCATGCATAACAAATAGGCCTCCCAGGAAATAAAGAAAGACAGGGAATTCATGTTGACAGTTTCTTATCTCAGTTCCATTGCACTTTTGTTTAATATGTTTGCATATAAATGAGATGCAAGTGACAGAACCCTGATTGAAATTAGCTTAAACAAAAGGTGTTCATTGGTCCATTTAACAGTAAGTAAGCTGACTCTGGGCATGCTGGGACTCAAGAGTTCAAATGAGATAGTCTCTTCTTTCTTTTGCCTCATGACCCTCCTTCTCCCTGAGTCTCTGCCTCAAAAGTTGCTCATGTAAATGGATGACTTACTCTACAAAGCAAGAGAAAGTAGCTACTGGCAGCTCTCGGCTTATATTGTTTTTGTTCAAAATAATATGTCATGCTCCCAATATTTTCCCTGAAACAAAACAGGCAAAAATGCTTTTTCTTATTTTGAATTATATATCATATCTGTATCTAGACAAGAATAAAAATAAATCAGTTTATTTTATTTGCATATCCGTCACACAGAGGGATTCTGGTTGGCTCTGCTTGTGTCATATGATTACTTCTAGATTATAGTGAGCCAAGATAATTAAGCATGATGAATGACCAGTTGCAGATTACATCCTCATCCCTGTGTCCACAAAAGGTAGCTAGGAGACAATTTACATAAAAATTTAATGTATATCATAGCAAATGGAAACACCATATTAAGGAACATAATGGATTAAAATGAAGTAGATACACTCATGCCACTTCAAACACAAATGCTTCATTAAATAAAACACACTTGATTAGTTTAAGAAAAGGGAATCTCCTACCAAGCACATTTCTGTTGAGGCTTTTCTGATGATACCAATGGCAGTGAAAAGAGTAGGACTGCTCCGTAGGTTTTCCCAGGCTGTTATCTTAATGGAAGTAGGTTGTCAGCTCTTTCTACAGTAGGTGCGAATCACTGACCTTTCAGTTAGCAGCCAAGCTTGTTAACACTGTACCACCAGGGTGTCTTCCTGCTACCATGGCAGGGGCTGATTATACGATCAAAGTAGGCCCAGAAGTTTTGAAGCTAGACCACTATTCCATATGTAAATCAGAGTCCTACTCATTGGCCTACTGGTTGTAATCCATACTGAGCACACACAGTTCTTTGAATAAACCTTGGGCTTTTAAAAGGATCCTTCAGTTACATAGTCTTGAAAAACAGCGAAGAAACTTGCCATCTGTCCAGAATTTGGGAAATCAATATCACTGACCTCTGCTGTGAATAAACCAACATTCTCGGCCTGATTGAAACTCTTGTCCCACCTCCCTGATCCCAGTGGTACTATTGGGCAAGCATTGGACCACTGCCCACAGGTAGAACGCACAGAAGCCCCAGCTGCTCTGGGGGAGAAAGTCCAGGCTGTCAGTTTGCATACAGATGTGTAGACTTAGAAGCCCTCTTCCATAGGGTCGCTGTGAGTGGAATCCACTCAATGACACTCGTTGTGTTTTGTTTGGTTTTTCCCTAGAAGGCTGTGGGGTGTGAGGATCAGAATTGACTCACAACAGAAGATTTTGGTATTTTGGTCCCTCCCCCCACACCCCCCCCCCGGAAATAAACTAAAACTGCCTTGAGGAGACAACTTTAACAGCTCAAGCATGTGGAGCTCACACTCCCCGACACTCAGAGCAACGACGGCGATGCTGGTTCACAGTGATGCTGCAGGACAAGGCAGAACTGCTCCTGCAGTTTTTGAGATTGCAGCTCTTGAAGAGAACAGAAAGCCCCGTCTTTCTCCAGAAAAGCGACAGGCGGGTTTGAACTGCTGACCTTTCTAATTGAGCAGTCCACTACACCACCAGGGCGCCTTTGAAAATCACACAAGGGGGAAAAACATCATGATATGCCCACAATAAAAATTTATTAGATACAAAGGGAAATAACTTTACCATGAAGGAATTCCAGTAAATAAACAAAACAAAACCAGGGGGGAAATTGCTTAGAAACTGACACAAAATTTGAAAAATCTGAGAAATATTACAAAATAGGCACATTCAAAATGACTGAGGTAAATGGAGAAGCAGAAAAAAGTTAGGACAAGTAGTTATGTGTTAAGAAAATGTGTGAAACTGAAAGCAAACTCACTATTATAAAAGTCAATGCTGACTCATATTGATTGGCTAGGACAGGGTAAAATTGCTCCTGTGGGTTTCTGAGACTGTAAGCCTTATCTGTCTCCTGTGGAGTGGCTGGTGGTTTTGAACTGCTGACCTTGCAGTTAGCAGCACAACCTGATACCACTATGCCATGATGATTCCTAAGAAAGTGTATAATAAGAAGAAACCATCTTTCCACATTGAAAATACAGATGTTGATTTTAAAAAAATCATTTTATTGGGGGCTTATCCAACTCTTATCACAATCCATACCTACATTAATTGTGTAAAGCACATTTGTACATTCGTTGCCCTCATCATTCTCAAAATATTTGCTCTCCACTTAAACCTTTGGTATCAGCTCCTCATTCCTCCCCTTTCCTGCTCCCCCTCCCTTATTAACCCTTGATAATTTATAAATTATTATTATTTTGTCATGTCTTACACTGTCTGACATCTCCCTTCACCCACCTTTCTGTTGTCTGTCCCCCAGGGAAGAGGTTATATAGTAGATCCTTATAATTGGTTCCCCCTTTCTAACCCACCTTCCCCCCACCCTCTGGTATCACCACTCTCACCAATGGTCCTGAAGGGATCATCTGTCCTGGATTCCCTGTGTTTCCAGTTCCTATCTGTACCAGTGTACATCCTCTGGTATAGCTGGATTTGTAAGGTTGATCATGATAGTGGGGGGGAAGGAAGCATTAAAGTAGACGAAATGAATGTGTCAGATATAACCCAGCTGGTGAAGAATTAAAAAAGAGTTGGACTTAGATTGCAACACAAATTTACCAGAGAGAGAGAGAGAGAACTGGTGAAGAAACTGAGAGGATAACACAAAGAAATCCAGAAAGCATCAATAAAAGTTTTAAAAGGAGAAAGCTAAGAGAATGGATTTGTGGCCATATTTGAAGAGACAATGGATAATATTTTTTAAGAATTGAATAGTGAAATAGAAGCACCATATTCTCAAGCTAGATAAACTAAAACCAATCCATATATAAACATGTTGCAGTTAAAATGTGAGAGCCATCATCTCTCTTGTGATGTTTTGTAAATCTGAGCCTCCAAGCCTGTGGCTATAATGCCATGAGGCTTGGGGTGTTCTTTGTTACATGATAGATCGGATTAAGATGGCATGGATTTTGAGTCTCCACTTTAGGGTGTGACTCCAATGACCACCTTTGGTTTCCTTGAGGATATGAAGTGCAGAAGGCAAAAGCCAGTCCTCCATCAAAGCCATTCTTCTCTGTGATCTCGCCTTCCTGACAAAGAATTCACCTGAGCAATGTTCGCATATGTTTGCTTCTGGCTCTTGCTTGCTTCTGCCTAAGCTCTACTTACAGCCTATCGCCTGATCTGATCTCACCAGCTTCCACAGCCATGCGAATGAGGAGCATCCTCCAATCAGGCATCTGAACGTCACATTTGGGATTTACCAGCACCTACAACCACACGGACCATTTTTCTTAACACTTCATGAGATATTACACCGAATATACACATACTAAAGGAAAAGTGGTGGTTGATATCAGGGATGCATGGTATAGCATCTTGAAAGAGTTGGACATTTAAGATATCTTTACTTTCCACCATTTGGGGGCTAGTATTGTATTAATTTTTTTCTAAAAGAAGCTATTTTCACCTGAGAGAGAAAAAATATTACTTTCAATGGCACTTTGTTCCGTGGCACTTTTTGTCGATGACAATAAGATGCCAGGGGACGGTGGAACAAGATATTCAATGTATTCAAGAAAAATAACTGACAGCCAACATTTTTAATTCAATTAAACTATCATTTGGGGTGTCATGAATTACATTGTGTCCCCATAAATATGTCAGCTTTGTAGGGCTCTGATTCTCAGACATTTGATACTCATGTGATGATGGTATCATCCCTTGTGATGCAATTTGACATCATCAGTGAATCATCAGGTACAGGGGGAGTAGAGTGGGATGCTGCGTCTTTACTCAAGCCACAGACCTCTAAAGAGGAGTTTCCTTAGTTTGTGGCCCTCATCACCTTTTATCTTACAAGAGATGAAAGAAAGAGAAGAGGACAAAGACGGAGAGACGTACCATCATCAAGGAAGAAGAGATGGGAGCAAAGCATTTATTTGGAACCCAAGTTCCTGCCCTGAGAACCCCCCAGATCTAGAGGGAAGGTGGATGCCAAGACCTATGAAGATCTCTAGGGACACCAGGACCAGAGCTAATGCTATAAATGTAGGCTGTGAGTCGCCTAAAGGGTGAGACAATAAATTCCTATTGGTTACAATCATTCACTTGTATTCTTGTTACAGCCACACTTGATAACTGAGACAAAGTAGAATAAAATCAGGACTACTGGGATCGACAGAGAACTTACTACTCATAGATCCTCAGTGATAGAACTTCTAAAGTAGTAATAAAAGTAGAAAATTGAATTCAGAAAGGAAATCTGGGATGCAAAGAGTGGTGAGAAAGGAAATTGGTAGAAACATTTATAAAATTAATAATCAGTGATGTGAGAATAATAATGACTATGATGATGATAATAAGAAAGATAGGACCAATTACTCCACAATCACTACAGCATTCAAAGATGGCGGAAATTTATTTTAAAGATAAGAATTGGTATATGAAGAACATAGGAGCATAGCAAAAGACCTACTTCTCATGCAATTTAGTTTTTATTTCCATATTCATTTGTTTCTCAAAATGTTACAAAAGTGTCTGACAACAAAGAGTTTTTTTCAATCTATTTTTGAAATGCAGAAATCAGGTTATAGCTGGTGATGTGTTTCCCTTCAGGCCGCTCCATTCTGCGCTCCAGAATTTAAGGCTCTCTCCTTTATATCTTTCAGATCTCCGGCTATGGCTTGCCCTTTGTCCTCCCTTTCCCTGTGTGGTTTTAGTTTCTGTCCATCTCTATTTGAATATTCCTTTTTCAGATTCATGATCCCTACAAGCAATCTACTTGTCCAGTTCCCTTCTCTATCTGGTCACAGGTTACCTCCCTGGGCGGTAAGCAGGGGACATTTTCTGCCTCAGCAGTTGGTGAACTACTCTGTGAGGGGGATGCTTTAAAAGTTGTGCTTTATGTGCACAAGTGACGTGGAGCTGATTTGTGGGCAGCAAATCCTTTCTCTGACAGAACTGGAAGAGGTAGTTCTGCCTTCTACTGCAGGTCATCTCTGTGTCATATCAGCCCTTTATTCCGTTTAGTCCCCAATCTGAAAATTTGGCCCTTTAGGTTGAGGGATGACCTCTAACCTGGAAGCAAAGCGAGGAATGATGAACCCAGAAACATTTACGCTAAGCAAAATGAATAGGAGGGTATTTTGAGGACAACAGGGTGCTCATGTAACAAACATAGAGAAGTTACTGACCCAAGAATTAAAATGCCCATGCTGGCCTGATCTGCTCATTTTCTTTCTCTGGCGAAGCTACACAGGAACCTGACTCGTTATCGGCCTCTGCTTTATTAATTCACCGCAGGAAGTTATTGTCACTCAGATTACAAGTACCCCAAAAGCAAATGGTAAAAGTGGCCTTTCCTATCAAGGTCTGTACGTAAAGGCAACGCGTGGTGAGCACAGGCACAAAGCGAGAGCACGCGGATGAATCTGCTGTTGATGTGCATCCTTCACACACACCAATTCCCAAGTGCTTGGTAATGCCTCTATGAATTCCTATGCACTTTTGTAATCAAGAAAAACGACTCAAAGTTGGCTAGCCTACCTAGAGTCAATCTGACTCCTGCTGTGCAAAGCAGGAGCTAACCTGCCGTGTTTGCGTCTGTGATCTTTCTCACTTCTTCCATGACTGACCCATTTTTCGGATGAATATGAAGGAGTTTGTGGGAAGTTCCATCTGCCTCTGTCTAAAGTCCTTTGTTCTGGTGTGTATGTGGAAGGGGAGGCGGGCATTGATAGTAATCCCTTCCGCTCCCTGTTGGGACCAGTGGCGCACTTTGACCAAGATGGCGGCTGAGGACAGGGCTTCGACTGCAGAGCTGTCTCTGACAAGAAGAACCAGTTATGACTTTGGCTTAATGTCATGTAAAATTTTCAACTGCTAACACCACCCGTTAGAAATGGGGGACGCCCTGGTGGCACACTTAGTTGTGCATCAGGCTACTATCCACAAGGTTAGTAGTTTTGAACCCACCAGCTGATCCTCAGGAGAAAGACGAGGCTTTCTGTTCTCATGAAGATTTATTTTCAGAAGCCCTAAGGAATGGAAACAGCTAGATGGCAGTGGACTTTTTTTTTTTTGAGCAAAACCATGATGTGAAACAAACCAAACCAACCACATAAACGTACTGCCATCAACTATTCTAACTTATAGCAACCCTGTCGCACACAGTAAATTGGCCCCTCGGGGTTTTGAGACCGAAACGCTTCACTGGAGTAGAAAGACTCAACTTTTTCCTGCAGAGCTGTTGATTGGTGGCTTCAAACTGCTGACCTTGCAGTTAGCAGCCAATGGGTAACCAACCCGCTATGCCACCAGGACTCTCATGAGCTAAAATAGTGCACGTTAAACTTTTTACCATTTTTATTTGGAGTAGGGTGTGTTAAGGTGGATCATAACTATCTTTCAAGTTCTAAAGAAAGCAATCCTTTCCGGGTTCAAAGAAAGCAATAGATAACTTCTTCATGGGGAAAGAGCACATCTAAACAAAAACATCATTCTGAAAACTTGTTTCAAAAACTCTGGGTTAAGAATTTCTAGTTCACAAGCATAGTTTCTTCTGAAGCATGTAACCTTGACTTCTCAGTTCAAACAACCAAGAAAATGCCTTTTTTATAAAAAAATCTCTGCTGATGAATCTGAATTTTTCTCCAAGAAAAACAATCCCCCCTCCCAAAGAACAAGGGGCCAAATTAATATGCAATAATACTTTTGCTCGAAACTGAAAAGTCGTTTGGCCCACAGAGTATAATCTGTTCATATTGCTTAGACTGTAATGAATTTTAATGGCAGACTTATTGCAGGCTTTATGTG
Organism: Tenrec ecaudatus; assembly: GCF_050624435.1. Lineage (NCBI taxonomy): Eukaryota > Metazoa > Chordata > Mammalia > Afrosoricida > Tenrecidae > Tenrec > Tenrec ecaudatus. The sequence continues at coordinate 135,999,362 of NC_134533.1, forward strand.
GTCTCTGCTTTCCAGAAGATGTCATGCTCAGGGAGTCTGAGTAAAGCTTTGGGAAGGGCCAGCTGTGACTATAGAGGGTGAACCCAGAGCCCGTTTTTCAGAGTCTGACTGCAAGGCCTGGTGCGCTCGCCAGCCACTGATGATAAATGAACTGTCTTTGACTGCCCAGCTCCTGTGGTAATAGCTGTAAAATATTGGTTGTTTATGGGGAAGAAGTTGCCAGCCCTTATCAGTTTTCCTCTCCCAAAGGTCCCGAAATACATCTATTTTTTTAAATTCCAAGAATGGTGTGCAATGTCGAATGAAGAGGAAACTAAAGGTAGCTCTTTGTGGGACAAGCATGAGCATGTATTACAAACAGATAGTGGCGTAGGTACCCAGTGAATTCACACAAGGTAGGAGCCTCAGGAAATCCAGACCATCCTCTTGCTGCTGTTATCCTAGAAGCAATAGTATTGGAATCACAATAGACTTCCATCTGATTTTTCTTGAAATTGGACATATGAAAGTCAAATTCTCAAGCCTATGCAAAATATTTTTGTGTTTTTTTTTAATCTTATGTTGTTTTCCCCCAGAATTGTAGTTACTTGGTCAAATTTGATTGAATGCCCCTAATGTGAGCATGATATAACTGAGACCATGAGCTCTGATGTGTTCAAAGGAAAGTAATTTTTCATTTTATCCCCACCCTCTTCTCCCTACCTCAGTTTTAGGGCTATGAGAATATTTTCTAAGTAGAGTTCGTGCTAAGTTAGTGGCTATTGGCCAGCAAGGTTTTTAGGAACTATTCATTGTTATAACGGCTGATCACTTCTAGCTTTTTTTATTGGCATGTTCACAAAAAGTTTGGTAAGGGTAGAAAAACCTTAGTATGAATCCAGTTTTCTTTTTATTAATGGTTTTGTTAAAAGTTATAGGGGGGAAATTTTAATCTTAGAGCATACTTAACATGTACATAATATACATTATACTTCCCAATGGAGATGTAAAGGCTAGGTTAGATTCTGGCTCTATTATTTTCTAACTTTGTCATATTGAAAAAAAATCATTCAATTATTCAAATTTCAGTTTTCTTTTTCATCAGGATGGAAGCTTAATATACCCATCCATCCTCAATTAAAAAAATAACATGTTTGGATTTTAGAAATGAGATTATACTGAAGGTATTGATTATGAACTCAAATAAAACCACCTTTATGAAAAACAAAGTTATAGAAAAGCCAAAGCTCAAACATGGATGTTCATAAAACTAGGAGGAGATGAAATGAAACATAAAATCACACAAGTTTTATAGAATAGAATGCAGCATAGATGAGCAGATTGTTAGTCTATTTGGAACATTTAAAGGACCCAAGTGGCAAAATATCCGACACTCAAATATCTGGCAGAACATCAGATTTACACATAAAAATCAATAGCTTCCAAATACTTTAGCCACGAGTGAGAAAATTAATTAAAGTAGCATTGAACTATCAAATGGAATAATCCTAAATAACAAATATGCCAGACACACACACACACACACACACACACAAATGTATATGCCAGACATCTGGGAAGAAGAGTCTTAAATATCAGTAGAAGACAAAAAAAGTCAACCTCAACAACTGACTACCATGAAACCTACCATGAAACAGGATGGAAAGACTTAATATTGTGAAGAAGTCTACTCTTCTCCAAGTAATCTTTAACTACAGTGTAATCTCACTTCTAAAATCCCACCATAATTTGTAAAGGTGATTCTCAAGTTTATATGGCATTTCTGTCTATGTAGAAGCCTTGGTTGTGTAGCGGTCTTGGTTTATTCATATTAATGGCTGGAAAGAATGCAGAGAATCAGGAACTATCAGAAACTTTGGGGAAGTCCGATGGATATGAGAATCAGCCGACATTTTCACTGCTGCCATCGATTAGAAACAACTTCCTGGCAGTGAGATTTGTTTTAGTGAGAGTTATCTTTGACCCAACAAAGCAACATCTGGTAATCTGTATCAAAAATTATTTGCTATGTAGACAAAAATTAATTATGCTTTTCATTATTTTAATATTCCAAACAACCCAGCAACAACAAAAATGGAAAGTAGTTAAAAGTGTATTGCTAGTGTTAGTCCAGGTTGACTAGAGAAACAAATCCAAGGACACACATATGTATTAAGAAAGAGGTTTTTATCAAAGAGCAACTGGATATTGAGAAAACATCCCAGCCTAGTCCAGAGGAAGTCATTAAGTCTGATATTAGGGCATATGTTCAATACTAGTTCATAAATTCCTCTTTAGACTCATGCAGCAACTCGCAATGATGCCCAATGCAGGAAGATCAAAGGCAAGTGGTAAAAAGTTTTGTGGATCCAGTGGTGGTGGAAGCATCTCAGCATGGGTATGGGTCTCCACATGGCTCCTCCAGCTCTCTGAGTGTGACCCTTAAACAGGAATGTGAAGCAGAAAGAGAGGACGTTTCATGAATCCTCCTTATGAGGTCATGGCCACAAGGAGGCACCATCAGGCTGTGACAAGCTAAATTTCACCCCTTCACTATTAATACCTTCAAGTTGACATGAGATGATGTGACTACCACAGATGGGATTAATATTATAATAAATACAAACTATTGAAAACATTGGAGCCTGCAGCAGTATATGTCATCGAAAATTCTCTGAAATTAGAAAATAACATTTCTGAAAAATGTTTATTGTATAATACCATTTATTTTTAAATGACACTTGTATATGTAACTGCACATCCAGTTACTGAACATCAAGTTGATTCCAATGAATGGTGCTCCCATTTTGGGGTGTAGAACTGTGCGACCTAGTGTTTTCTTTTCTTTAAACCTTTTTATTTGAATTTTTTGTTTTGTAGTTTGGCTAAAAGTTTGAAAGGTAAATTACCATAGTTTTTCAGTCGATAATTAATGCACATTTTGCTTCGTGACATTTGCTGCACTTCTCTTGTGTAATCGCACTCTTCCCTTGGTTGTGTAGTGGTTTTAGTTTATTCGTATTAAGTGCTGGCAATTAATATTTCCTGTTTTCTCTGCTTCCTTTTTCCTTCTTCCTCTCCCTCCTACTGTTGTTTTGGTCAAGTGCGCCCATTTAATTGCACAAAACCTTCATTCTCCCTTGATATCATAATGCATTGTAAAGATCTATCTGTCAGATCAGTATATAAGTCCTGTGTCTTATTAAGATTTTAATTTTTTTCTACATTTTCTTCCTCTCTTACTTTTCAGGACCTTCTATTATGATTGTGATACCAGCGGTTGGTAGTGGTACTCACTGGCATTGAGTCATTGCTGACTCATCGTGACCCTCTAGGATAGAGCAGAACTGCGGCTGTGTGCTTCCTGATTGTAACTCTTCGTGGGAGTAGAAAGCTTTGTCTTTGAAGCAGTTCGTGGTTTCCAACCGATGACCTTGTAGTTTGCAGACCAACCCATGATCACCACACCACCAGAGCTCCATATTGGTAGTGGTAGCAGAGCACAGTTTAGTTTTTCTGGTTTCATATAGTGGGGCCTGTGGTTCAGATGATCCAATAGTATTTTAGATGAATTATTTCCTCCTCAGAGTTTCAAAGGCTGATTTTTGGAAATAGATTGACAGACCATTTTTCCAAGTTGCTCCAACTTTGCTTAATAGCAGAGTATGTTAACCCATGGTAATCATTTGCACCATCCAAGACTCCCTATGTGTATATAAATGTAAGGAAATGGCTTACATTTTACTCGGTACAATTTGATGTTACTCTAATGTAGTGAGCATTTTTCTTCTATAAAAATAATTTAAGAGATAAATGCTTCTTTAATGATAACAACCCTACAGTAGTTTTTAGGTTGTACTTTCTGCTTCATCTTGAGCACCTACAACTGCCATGATAAGCACCTCTTATTAGTAAGTTGTTGTCTAGGAATGGATGAATGAATGAATGAACAGAGATGTAGTGAATGTCCAGTGGGATGATAGTGGTAAAAGACATAAAGTATTTATGTGACAGCAAGACCCAATTTTAAATGTGAATGTAAAACTCTAGGAATTAACATGGTTGCTATTTCTGAATAACTCATACATTATGGAGATGTTTGGACAATCAACCAATCGTTTGGCCAAATTCCTTGGTGTGATCAGCTGTTCTGGAGCTAAATGGACCCAGGTGTATCTATAAGCTAGAGCACTCTTTTAGCAGTAGGGATATGGTGGCTCAGCAGCAGAACTCTTCTCCAGGAGACCCATGCTGGATTCCCAACAATGTACTTCAGACACTGTAAATGAAGATAGTATATTGGTTTGACCCTGAGCAAGATTCATTGGAGCTTCTGGGCCAAAATAGATGAAAAATAATGGCAGATCACAATGATCCCATCTGCAACCGACCACAGGATTGACATAGGTGTACATGGGGTTGTACAAGTTGGTGCCAACCCAAGGCTCACAACAGTACCACCTCTGTAACTAGACTTGTGGAACCATCTCCAACCATGGGAACTGGTTATCAAACTAGCTGAATAGGAAAGATATAATACTCAATTTGCGAACTTGTTGTTTTTGTTGCTACATGCCTTCTAGTCAGTTCTGACTCATAGAAACTCTACGAGGCGCACACCCTCAATATTGAATTGTGCTGGGCAGAGTGGAGCTTTTGTAGTATGCATTTTTCCCACTAGGTGAGCATCTAGCAACTCTCTCTGAGTTAGTGCACCCAGTGGCATCGCCTAGGAAGGTGGTCTTTGGTTACAGTGAACTTTTTTGTAAAAACAGTTTTGCTGGAACCTCTCCTTTTGTGATGGCCTCTTTAAGAGAACAGCGTGTGGCTGTGAAATTTTGTTTCCTGCTTGAGAAAAATTCTGCAGAGACTGTTGTGATGTTGAACACAGCTTGCAAGGACAGTACTCAAGTGTACAAGTGGTTGTCTTGTTTCAAACAAGATGAAATGTCGATTGATGACAAACCTCATTCTGGATGTCCATCAACTTCCCGAGCAAATGAAAATGTCGACTAGTAGTGCATTTGAAGTTCATCCTACCAGAAATAGATATCTATTTAGAGGTTCTGAAAAGATTGAATAACAATATGCAACAATAAGGCCTGATTTGTGGCAGACAGGCTGGTTTTGCCACCATGACAACGTACCTGCCAACCCAGTCATCTCAGTGTACCAGTTTTCGGCAAAAACCAGCAAGCTTCCCATGCCGAGTTCCTTACTCACCTGACCTCACTTCATGTGACTTGTTTTTTTTCTGGGAATGCACAGGGACATGAAAGGACAGTGATTTGATGATGTAGAAGAGGTGAAGAAAAAGACGAGGGAGGTGCTGTCAGCCATCCAAACACGAGTTTGACAAGTGTTTTCAAGAGTAGAAGTGCAGATCTGACAAATGTATTAAGTGTAATGGAGAGTACGTTTATGGTGATAAGGTCGTTTTGTTGGCTTTTGTTTTTTTTAACCATGAATACATAGCTTTATGGGGAAAATTCAATTTGGGGCAGTACCACCTCATGTATGCAATAGAATGAATGCAATACTTGTTGTTACATTTGAGCCCACTCCATCAACACATCTCCTCGAGAGGCCTCCTCTTGTCCCCGCCCTCTACTTTACCAGGCATGATGTTCTCTTCTTGGTTTCTCTTTATAACCTGTCCAAAGTATGTGAGATGAAGTCTCACTATACTCACTTTTCAGGAACATTCTGGCTGTACCTCTTACCAGACAGATTTGTTTACGAATTTAGGAAAATGTAAATGAAACATTCCACTAAATTGCAACCAAATCACAACTTTTCCATTGAGATTATGTTTATGTGAAGTTCCAAATTCCTAACAGTATAATAATGTTTAAGAGCTATCATATTTATGTACCATGGACTTTACACAGGAAAATATATTTACATGAAATCAAAACTGGTTGCTAGAGGTGAAAAGACCCGCACACTTGGGGGCCAGGCACTAAGTTAAGTATGCTCCATGGTGTGAGACTCCAGTAGGAGATGGGCTGCCGGAAGCACAGCACGTGTGGCTCCAAGAGAGCTCTATGAGGTGAGGTTCACTTTTCATTTTAAACAGTGTGAGGGCCCAACAAAACTGGCAGTAGCTATTTTGCAATTTCAGGTCTTCATCCCTTCATTTCCAGTTAAGAGTTTTTAGTTCCTATCCTGCCTCAGGCCACTCTAGTTTTCACATTGTCTTGTGTGCTTTTGTTGTTCTTTCAAGCCAAAACTCCCTTCTCATGTCCTCCATTCCCCATTAGCAGTCACTTTGCAAAGCTGCGGTTCTATTCCCCTCTCCAGCAAATCTCTCAGCAACCTTACGTTCTCCTTGGTGCTATTCGCTGATCTCCCAGGAAGGGCTTTGCTTGGAACCAGAAGGAAAAGTAGACAGAAGATCCGTAGCTCTCATGTTGCTTCTGACTCTGAGGACACTAAAGTAGAGCTGCTACATTTGGTTTCCCAGGTTGTAATCGTTACAGAAGCCAGAATGACTTCAGGAGATATTTTGGGGTTCAAGCTTAAAGAGGATCTTGGGGAAATAGTCTCAAAGGTTCATCTATCCTCCATAGCTCCAGAGTTCGTGAGAATTTGAAATTTTGTTCTTCGTTTTCTCCTTGTTCGTTAGGATTCTGCTATGGACCATTCATCAAAAAGTTCAACGATGTGAGCCTGGCACCGTTCAATTTTCTAGTCTCCTGGCAAAGGAGGCACTTATTCTTGGAGGCAATTCACAATGCCTTCCTTTTATTTCCAGTGTTCCTTTTCTCTCTTGCTATAGGTGATTAACCCACTGCCATTGAGTTGATGCTGGCTCATAGTGACCATTGTAGGCATTTCAAGAATGTACATCTTTCTGTCATGAGGAATCTGGTAGGTTTGAACCCTTGCAGTCAGCAGTTCAACATTTACTAAACAGCTTGAGTAGACACCAATTATTGTGCCTTGGATAGCTGTTACAGACTTTTAAGATCCCGGATACTATGACAGAAACTAAGAGATAAAAAGAGAAGCACTAAATATTATTAGGCCAATTAACTGGGATGTCCCATGAAACCATTACCATAAACTTCAAACCAAGGAACCAAATACTTGAAGGTGTTTAGCTGCACATTGCCATTTCAGCAACTACATATTTATTTATTCATCTTTGTTGTGAGTATATCTGCAGGGGAAGTGGATTATTTAATGTGGCTCTTCTAGCTCAAAATCTCTACTTCCCACCAAATGACCCTTACCTACATGAATCTGGTAAGAAGGTGGGGGGGGGGGGAAATACTGATAAGATTCACCTGTGAACAATTGTGAACAGGATTCTCTGGAGGACCAACCTGCTGGGCATAAAATGAGACCTCTGAGAAGCAGGAAGAGGGATATAATTACCACCTTTGAAACTGCCTTAGTAACCCCTTTAATCTTGAATTTTATCTGTGAGTTCTGTGTAGCTATTGCAATCCACATTGGAACCTAGAGGTAAAATAGAGAATACTAATTTAGACATCATAATTGTGCCACACAACCTTTACCAATTCAGCTTTGTATAGGTGTACAGCATACAGCAATTGCAATAATTGACTGTGTAACATTACTCTTAATGTGATTTTCTTCTTCTTTTTTTATATTGTTTTATTGGGGGGCTCATAAGACTCTTATCCATCCATACATTGTGTCAAGCATATTTGTACATTTGTTGCCATCATCATTCTCAAAACATTTGCTTTTTACTTAAGCCCTTGATATCAGCTCCTCCTTTTCCCTGCTCCCTCTCCCTCATGAACCCTTGGTAATTTATAAATTATTATTATTTTGCCATATCTTACACTCTCCGACGTCTCCCTTCACCCACTTTTCTGTTGTCCATCTTCCAGGGAGGAGGTTATATGTAGATTCTTGTAATCGGTTCCCCCTTTCTACCCCACTTTCCCTCTCCGTATCACCACTCTCACCACTGGTCCTGAATACCCTGTGTTTCCAGTTCCTATCTGTACCAGTGTACATCCTCTGGTCTAGCCAGATTTGTAAGGTAGAATTGGGATCATGATACTGTGGAGAGGAAGCATTTAAGAACTAGAGGAAAGTTGTATGTTTCATTGTTGCTACATCACACCCTGATTGGCTTGTCTCCTCCCAGAGACCCTTCTGTAAGGGGATGTCTAGTGGCCTACAATTGGGTTTTGGGTCTCCACTCTGCACACACACCCTCATTCACAATGATATAATTTTTTTGTTCTGATGATGCCTGATACCTGATCCCTTTGATACCTCGTGATCACACAGGCTGGTGTGCTTCTTCCATGTGGGTTTTGTTGCTTCTGAGCTAAATGGCTGCTTATTTATCTTCAAGCCTTTAAGACCCCAGATGCTACATATTTTGATAGCTGGGCACCATCAGCTTTCTTCCCCACATTTGCTTATGCACACATTTGTCTTCAGCGATCGTGTCAGGACCAGCCTGTGTGATCATGAGGTGTAGAAGGGACCAGGTATCAGGCATCACAGAACAAAAGATCATATCAGTGGGTGCCCACTTTCCCGATATGATCACTGAAGACAAATGTGTGCATAAGCATATGTGGTGAAGAAAGCTGATGGTGCCTGGCTATCAAAAGATATGATGTCTAGGGTCTTAAAGGCTTTCAGGTAAACAAGCAGCCATCTAGCTCAGAAGCAGCAAAGCCCACATGGAAGAAGCACACCAGCCTTAATGTGATTTTCTATCACTTGTTATCGCCTACCCTTTCCTATCCCTCTTGCTCCTAGTAAGCACTAATAAACCTTGGTATCTATACATTTGCTTTAACTCAAACTTCTATTCATTCTATTAAATAAGGTCATACAATATTTGTCATTTTGTAATGGGCTTATTTCACTTGGTATACTGTCTTCACGCTCCATCTCTATTGCACCATCTATCAAGACTTCATTTCTCTTACAGGCCATTCATCCATTGTGGGCATTTAGGTTGTTTCCATCTTTGGGCTATTGCAAGTAGTGTTGCAATGAATATTTTAGTACAAGTGTCTTATTCGGTCTCTGCTTTCAAGCATTTTGGATATATACCTACCTAGGAGTGTGTAATTGCCTGATGGATCACATGGTAGTTCTGTTTTCAGGAATGGCCTCTTGGTATCCCCACCCACAAGAACAGGGGTTCTGATTGTCTTGCATCTTCAGCAGCACGTGTTCTTTTCTGGTTTCCTTTTTAAATCTTAGCCACTCCAGTGGGAGTGCAATGGTCTCTCGTCGTGTTTTAGCTTGCTTTTTTCTTTGCTTATTTATTTTGTGTTTTGCTTTTTGTGCTTATTTTATTGGGCACTCCATGGTTGAAAGCTAGGAGGCCTGGATATGTTTTCCTAATTGTTTCTCCAATCATTTTATTCTTTTTGTTTTCACATTTAAGTCCTCGATCCTTTTTAGATTTGTTTTTCCATATGGTGTCAAGCAAAGATTCCATTTCATTGTTCAACACATGAAAATCCAATTATCTCAGCACCATTGATTTAATAGATTTTTCTTTCCCTGTCAAATAGACTTTGCATCCTTGTCAAAAATCAACCCTGAATTTTATTCCCTTCACCTGTTTATCCATTGTTATGCCAGTACCATGCTGTTTTAATTACTGTAGCTGGGTAGTATGCTTTAAAATCAGAAAGTGCACGAGTTCTCCTACTTTGTTCTTCATTAATTTTGTTAGCTACTGGTCTTTCTTGTCATTCCACATAAGCGTCAAGCCTGGCTTTTCTCTTTTTGTAAATGAGACTGTTGAAACGCTGATAAGGATCACATTGAATCTATAGATCACTCTGGTTTGACTTTTTAACAGTATTACGTTAAAGCGCATAACCATGAAATCGATTTCCATTGCTATAGATTTTATTCCATCTCTTTGAGTAGTGTTCTGTAGTTTTCATTGTATAATTCCTTCCCATCCCTGGTTAGAATTATTTCAAGGTACTTTCTTCTCTTAGATACTATTGTAAAATTACTTTTTCCCTCTAATTTCTCTTTCAGATTTCTCGTGGCTGGTATATAAAAGCTAAACTGATTTTTGTTTGTTGACCTTGTACCCTGCTAATTTGTTAAATTCTACTATTACTCTAGACATATTTTTTTTTACCTTCTTTGGGATTTTCTATATATAGGATCATGTCATCTGTAAATAGAGATCATTTTACTTTTTCTTTTCTGATCTGGATAAGTTTTATTTCTTTTTCTGGTCTCATTGTTCTGGCTAGGGCTTCTTATATAGGCTTAGATGGAAGTGAGGAAAGTGTACACACACCCCTATCTTATTTCTGATTTCAAGATGAAAACGCTGATGTTCTCCATTAAGTATTATGTTGATTGTTGGCCTTTATAATATTTCCATCAATAACTGAGTTCCAGACAATGATTGCAGACTTAGTAACTTTTGAATTTATATAAGCAGGTACAGCAAACTCTCTGAATAAAAAATAAAGATCCCCACAGCTAATAATGGGTCAGAGAACATGCATATAAGATTAGTTCGACATATTTAATTATTAAATTAAAAATACCATAGCCATTCCCTCAGAATTGCTTTCAGACCTTACCTGATGAATAATCCTTGATAAGAGAATTTCCAAAGAAATATGCTTTTTGCAAAATCTGTATTATACAGCAAATATATTAGAATATGTCTTTGGGTTTTAATTTGTTTAAATGAACCAATTTTAAAATGAGCCATAAATCATAAATCTATTTTTCTCCTTATATTTTCACATAAGGCACACCACCTACCACTATAATATCCAGGAAATGTGTATTATCTGAAAATTTGCGGATAAGAGGAAAGGCAAAAAATATCTACCCTTGTTTCTGTGAGCATGCAAATGGCTCTGCGCTGGGACCCATTAGAACTCCTTGACCTGATGGGTTTGAGTCCTGGCATTGCAGCAGCCCTGATGAAGATGACAGTTTTAGAATTTTCCAGAATTCGCTTTCTTTCTCATGTCCCAAACATCTCTGCTGTCCTCAGGGAACTCTGGATCAGATAAGTAACTGTTTTGTGCAGTTGTTCTTGTGAGTTTTGCTATTATTTCCCTCAAGTGATTTGACTGATTAGGGAATTATTCAAATGAGACTGAAATCTCTCTGGAGAGTTCATTTCACTTCTCATTGATTTCAAAGCACCTTATTGATGAATACTTCAAAGATAATTATTATAAAAAATCATGAAAGATCGTCTGCCAGCTTCTTGTGTCTTTTTCTGTGTTTTTCATTGAGCTTCACATAGTACCTAATGAAACATTGATGGTATAAATGGGTTATGTTTCATCCTGTTAAATATGATTTCTCTCCCTCTGAAAGCTCCATAGGGTTCGGGTGGCTGCTATCTTGCTTACCCATACATCCTCATACCTGGTGCCGGTCTCATCATACAAGCTCAATGAATTTTGCTGAATACATGAACACCTCAGGACCTTTTAATGTGTTCTCCCTTTTCTCTGGGCTCTTCTACTTCCATCCATACCTACAAAATAGTCTCACATTCCTTCCTCTTCCTTGCCTGAATGGCTGCTTCCTACCTTTCAGATCCCAACTTAAATCCCATATCTGAGATGAGCTTGGCCTGAGCATAATTTCTAGTGGGTGTTTCTCATCACAGCCCCTCTACACAAAATAATTTTCTATTACTGGAAGAGTTTCCAGATTTGCTTCTTCTAAAAAAAAGTTTTCCTTCTAAGTATTATGAAGGGAATTCATAATATTTTGTATACTTATTTGGTATGACCCCAAAATCCATCATCACAATCCATTTCAGCACTTGTTCTTCTCATACGCATTGGTGTTTTCTCCCCATTTTCCTCATCTTTCCTTGCTATGCCCCTAGGCAATAAATAATCTACTTCCTGTCTCTATAGATCTACCTGTCATGGATTTCATAAACCTAAAAAGTCAAATAATGCAAACAGAAAGAAAATAAACAAAAACTCTACAACCATGAACAGATAAAACATTTAAAAAACCTGAATAGAAAAGAAAGGACAATATATTCAAAGCAAACAAGTTTAGAGTGGGTCAAAAGGAAGATCAGATGCTAAGGTGTTATTTTAACCTAGTTACATCTGGCATAAGCAATTTTATAATGCTGTCTGATAGCAGGGCCAGTTCCCAACCCTTGACAATGTTCAGAGGGGACTCACTGGAGGCTTAATCCATGTGGGGACCCTGCAAATGGAGTTTGGGTTTCCACTGTCATCCAGAGCCTTCTGCAAACCAGTGTTCACAATCAAAGCTCTGACACCATTCCTTCCTTCAGATTTGGATTTTATTATTTTCAAACCTTTGATCCCAGGAATCGTGTCTTTTTGACCTTATTAGTATATCCCTATTACTCAGCATAGTTCCTTGAATTAACAGATGTCCAATGCATATTGATTAATTGAGTAGTTTGGAGAGTTGGGGGGGCTGTTAAGCTCAATAAATGCTTGTCCACTGATTGGTGTATAAACCATTTAGCTATTCTGGACTGTACTTCTCCCCCATGCAGTGACTGATGTAGTTGGTTACATTCAAAGTATCTTTTGGAAAGATTACCTCTCTACATGTAGGTTGAAAACAGAGATAGTCATGAATACACAGAAGAAATTTTAAAAAAGCAAACTCACTGCCAGTGAGTCAGTTCTAGCTCATTGTGTCCCTATAGGATAGAGTAGAATTGCCTGACTTTTTGATTAGCTGGACAAAAAACGTTTCACCGCAATTCAAGTGCATTGATTCTTCTTCAGTCCTTTTTATTCAATGGCCAGCTTTCACATGCGTAAAAGAGTCAGGTGCATGTTAGTCTTCAAAATAAGATCCTTTCTTTTCAGTACTCTAAGTGCAATGTGTCTTTGATCTCTTGACTGCTGCTTCCGTGAGTATTGTCTGTGGAGCCAAGCAAGACAGACTCCTTGACAACTTCACCCTTTTCTCCATTCATCCTGACATTGCCTATCTGTCCAGTTGTGAGGACACATTCACATTCAGTTGTAATCCGTACTGAAGGCTACAATCAACCTTCATCAGCAAGTGCTTCACATTCTCCTCACTTTCAAAAAGCAAGGCTGCCATCTGAAGATTGCAGGTCCTCTATAAGCCTTCTGCCCTTCCTGATGCCACATTCTTCTTCATCTACTTCAGCTTCGCTGATGCTCTCCTCAGAATACAAATTGAACAAGTGTGGTGAAAGGCTATGACTTTGAAGCGCCCCTTTCCTGGTTTTAAGCCGTACGGATATGTTCCCTTGTTCTATTCACTCAGTTGCCTCTGAATCCATGTACAAGTTCTGCATGAGCACAATTAAGTGCTCTGGAGTTCCCATTGTTCTCAAGTTATCCGTAGTTTATTATGGTTCACGTAGTTGAATGCCTTGGCATAGTCAATAATGAAACTCAAGTAAACATCTTTCTGGTATTTGCTGCTTTAAGCCTAGATCCTTCTGACATCCGCAGTGATATCCTTTGATCTCTGTTCTCTTCTGAACCGGCCTGAACTTTGGGCAGTTTCCTGTTGATATGCTGCTGCAACCGTTGTTGGATGATCTGTGTGCGATATCAATGAGATTGCTCTATAACTTGAGCATTCTATTGGGTCGCCTTTCTGTGGAACGGGCACAAATATGGATCAGTTGGCTAAGTGATTATCTTCCAAATTCTCTGACATAGACCAGTGAGTGGTTCTTCCAGTGCTTCATCAGCTGTTGAAACATTGCATTTGGCATTCCCTCGGTTCCTGGAGCCTAGTTGTGGCCTTCAGTGAAGCTTGAACTTCTTCTTTCAGCACCGTCCGTTCTTGCTCCTCTGCTACCTCACAAACTGGGGGAATGTTGGAGAGTTCTTTTTGATAGTGACTTGTGCATTCTTTTCATCTCTTTTGATCTTTCTACCTTCTTTCCTGAATCATTCAATATTTTTTCCCATGGAATCTTTCAATATTGCAATTGGAAGCTTGAATTTTCCTGGAATTCTTTCAATTTAAGATTTGTTGAATAGTTCTTCCCTTTTGGTTTTCTAATTGTAGGTCTTTGCACATTTCGTTATAATATTTGACTTTGTCTTCTTGAGCTTCCCTTTAAAATTTTCTATTCAGCTCTTTGACTTCATCGTTGTTTTTTTTTCCCATTTGCTTTATGATTAAGATTAAGAGTAAGTTTCAGGGTGTCTTTTTAAAATACTGTGGACTGTTTCAAATGATAGACTCCTCTATTTTGGAAAAAACACAGCGATAGCACACCTTAGTGGCAAAGCTGACCAGACTTTGTGTTACACACTTTGAACATATTGTCAGGAGAGGCCAGACCTTGAAGAAGGACACTGTGCTTGCTGAAGTGGAGGGGCGGCAGAAAGGAGGCAAGTCCCTCAAGGAGATGGATTGTCACAGTGGCAGCAACGATAAGGGCTACTAGTGCAAGGACGGCGAAGGGCCTTTGCACAGGGCTACAACCAACTGGCTGGCCCCTGACAACCACTGCAACGGCCTGATGTGGCCAGAGAGCCATGCCCCACTCAGCTATGCTTTTTCATTTTATACAAGGACAAGAATGTAATGGATTTATTTGGAAGAAAGTAAGATTGCTTTGATGCTGGCATTTCAAAGGCAACTTTGCAAGTACTCCTTGGGTTGCATTTCCCTCATCTGTAAAATGAGGGCATTGACTAGACGGTCTCCTAATTTTTGTAATGTAACTCGGACACTCCCAAAATCTAGTTCAGAAAATAATTTCAGAGTTCAGAAGATGATTTCCTAATGGAAATAACCAATTTGTCTTACAATTGTGTGTCCTTACATTCTACCTAACAATGAGTTATACCATAGAGTGAGTTAATATAGCACTTTTCCTCTCCATTGATCCTTCCTTCCATCCCTCTATCCTCTGCCTGTCATATATGTATAATCTTCTAACACACACATATAAACACTTTTGAGCATGGTCCAAGAAGACTGGACACTTTCATTTTTGTCAAGCATGCGATTGCTATGGGTTGTAACAGACTCAATGGCATCTAACAAAAGCATGTGTGTGTGTGTGTGTGTGTGTGTGTGTGTGTGTAGTTGGAGAGCGAGAGAGCCTTGGTGGTCTAATGGTTAAACTAACTGTAAGGTCAGCAGATTGAAACCAGCAGCCATTCCCCAGGACAGAGATGAGGCTTTGTATTTCTATAAAGAGTTGCAGTCTTGGAAATCAACAAGAACAGTTCTATCCTGTCCTATAGGGTTGCTATGTGGTGGAATTGACTCAATGGCAGTGAGTTTAGGTTGAGATTTTACACAGACACACACACGCAGGCGGTAGTGATTTTGCACTACGCTGTTGACCACAGGCTAGCAATCCAAAATGACCAGCCCCTTGGTGGAAAGGCAAACTTTCTGCTCCCCTGAAAAGTTACATTCTTGGAAATCCATAGGAGCAGTTTTATAGGTTTGCTACGAGTCAGAATCAACTCAATGGCAGTGAGCTAGACTTGAGTCATATGCATATGTATTTGTTGAGTGTTACTCTATGTACAACGCTAAATTATTTACTTGATCATTGCATTCAATCCCATCTTCAATGCTATGTGACAGACAGCTATTATCCCCATTTAAAAGATCAGACAACTAAGGCTCACGGAAGTTAGTTTCCTGTACAAGCCCCTCAGCTAAAAAGCAGCATAACTTAATCATGTTTATTACCATTTAAAGTGAGATGGATGGGATAAGTATTAAGTGTCAAGAGATAAAGATCCCACATGAGAAGGAACCCTCCCTGAAAATGAACTCAGAACTGTGCTAGGACTTGCAGAGACAGGACTGCTGAGGGACGAGGAGCGACCCGGCCTCGTGGCTGATTCATGAGCACGGTAAAGCCGTGGCAAGGGGTGCAAAAGATGACTCAAATGCAGTTTGCAGTTGGGCCCCACCTCTGATGCGTCTTCATTGTCTTGAACAAAATAAAGATGACGACCATGGTGCATGCATAATGAAGTAAACACTTTGTAAATTGCAAAAATGGCAAACATGTTATTTATTAATTGGCCTCATCTGATAACGGAGCCTGAGGTTTCTGAAACATTGGTGAAGAGAGGGTCATTAGAAATGTTCTTCTCAGTTAGTCACCAATTGGTTGGCCATGTGGGTGGCCTCTGGAGTCAGCTGGAGAGAGAGAAGGAGATTAAGGGAGACTAGTTTATTCTCTTATTCAAAGCTATTGTCTTAAAAAGGAGATTAAGGGAGACTAGCTTATTCTCTTATTCAAAGCTATTGTCCAAGAAGGAGCTTAAAGGAGAATAGTTTATTCTCTTATTCAAAGCTATTGTCCTGGTAAAATGAGGATTTGTGTGCCTTTCCTCAGGATTGACACTGTATGACACCATGAGATAAATTTTTATCTGGGGCAATGCAAAACATTGTACACATGCATTACACTAAATAAAAGGTTCTGAAAAATGTTAATATTTGAATGGTGTGCATGGAAAATGTGTGTGCATTATGTATAAAATGTAAATTTTTGCAAATTTGAAAATCCCATTTAAATCAGAGAGGCATAATCGTTCTGGTTTGCTTCAAATAAGCTTCCTTTGTAAATATTAGTTACTGTTTGGAAATATTTTTTCTTTTTTTTCCCTCTCTGTGCACAGACAAAATTATTCTGCTTACAGCGTTTATCAGAAATTCTCTGAAACACTGAGCACTCTTTGGGATCAGGCTTCATAAAGTGTTATCTTTATAGGAATAGCATTTTCTAGACTTTCTTTTAACCCCGTGCTTCACCTCTTATCTTCCAGCACTCCTTGCGGACACGCCTCAAAATCGCTCTACAATGTTAATAAACACAGGGCTTAGGAAACTGTCTCAACAGTCTGAGCTAGGAGGTCCGGGTGTCATTAAGAAGAAATCCTTTTCTTTTGTAAATTTCTTTTTGCTGTTACGATGAGCTTGACTGTGAAAAGTGTCACAATTCTTCAAATGGAGGTTGTCATAGGAGGCCTGAAGGCACAGTGGGTTAAGTACTGGGCTACTCCCCACAGGGTCAATGATTTCAACCTACTCGCCAGCCACTGCAAGGGAGCAAGATGAGCTCCCATAAAGATGGAATCCTGGAATCCCAGGGAAGTAGTTCTACTCTGTACTACAGAGTCAGTATAAGTCGGAATCCACTAAAGGCCAGGTTCGCTTCTCTAAAGATTTAGTCTTTGAAGCCCTATGGGATCTTTTGACTCTGTCCTTTAGAATCACTATGAGTCAAGAATAAATGTACAGAATGGCATTGGGTAGAAAGGAAGCTGATTATTATTTACCATTAGATGAAAATTGACCTTTTTTTAAAGGCTCAGAAGGGCCTCTATACTCATCGAGAAGTCATTTTCCTGTGTGCTCAGAGAGCTAAGAAATTACAGCCGTGCTGTAATGCTCGTCAGGGTGGCCCTCAGGCAGCCCTTGCTGTGATCATGAACCACCCCTGATTTGGGAGACACAATGAGGACAAAGTGAGACGAGGCGCTTGGATTCTGTACTCTTTGATCCCTGTCTCTATCTGCAGACACCAGACTTTCTCAATCTGAGATACACAGTGGGTACCCAGCCTCCGGAGAAAGCCATTTATTACTTTGAGTGTCGTCATATGCCACTCTCATTAAGGAAGACCATGAACCCTGAGCCCAGATATTCCACTGTAAATTACGTTCAGAGCTTCTCTACCCAGCTTCTCTCATCCCCCAAACTCTGGATATTTAAAACTCCATTCACACATGCAAGGTAGATGCCATATTGACTTCAGGACTCTGCTTACAATCCCTAGTGAGGTTCAGGAAATAGTTGATGGCAGTGCTTGCTGTCTGATCAGCTTTCCAGCAAGGGTGATATTGGGCAGCTTTCATCATTTTAAAATACTCTTTCTTGTCTCTCCATATCAGCAGTGTTCATGACTGCCATGTAGATTTTCCTAGGCTTTTACCATCACAAACCTCCTAACACGTCACATCTCTGCTATTCGCTCATTCTTCATGCTGCTCTCAGAGCGTCTTTCTGTAACAGTCTAGTATTATTAGGGCAGTGGGTTCTTTCAAGCCCCTCTCCACAGCATCTCCATCCCCACAGAGTCAAATTCAAATCCCTCAACTTCCCCATCCCTCCACTGACCACTCCTGCCTGCTAGCCCCAGCTTCTTCTGGAATGCGTACACTCAGCATTCTAAGAGCCTGAGCAGACAGGTGAGTGTGGCGGACAGAAGGGAGGAGCAGTACGAAAATGCCCTATGGGGAGGTAGATGCCTCTCCTCAGCTCTAGCCAGTGTTTGTCCTCTAGAAACCCAACTAGTTCATTGCCATCTACTCAATTCAAATACACCCAAAATTGATTTTTAAAAGGAGTAACATTTAGGCTTAAGCATGAGAACAAGATGGCACAGGACTCGACAGTATTTCCTTCTGTTGTGCGTCAGTCACTATGGGTTGGAACCAACTCAATGGCATCTAACAACAACATGTAGATACAGAATTTAACAATGTCAACCAGTGAGATTTCTTTTCTTTCATATATTTATATATATATATATGGTGTGTGTATGAAATGTCCATATATATATATATATATATATATATATATATATATAGTGTGTGTGTGTGTGTGTGTATGAAATGTCCTAAGATGGGTCATTACATGTTCTTGGGAGGGAAAACCTAGAGGGGATGTCAGCCTCCTGGTCCAGCAGCTGGCAAAGCTGGGCTCTGCCAATGACCAGGCATGTGTCTGTGACACTGCAACACATTTTGTATTTTGATTGTTTCTATCTGAGAAGTCAGTTCAACATCATGACCCTTAAATGCCTTCCAAATTCCTAATATCCTTTGGAAAATTATCAACATTTAAAATCAAAACAGAATGAATATAATCTAGCCCCATAATCTAATACTGTTTTTCACACCATAATCTAATACTGTTTTTGAAAGATATACAGAGTTTTCTGTTTCTTCACTCAATATCCCCAAATTATTATGTTTTCAAAATGACTTTTCTTGATATTTTTGTTTCTTTTCTTTAAACATAATTTTTATCCTTAAATTTCAATTCCAAGTTTTTGTTCTTCTTGAAGTCTCTTAACTTTTTTCTAATTTCACATTACTAATATGCTTTACATAATAAAGCTGTCTAAGTAACAAAACATCTCTAAATTTTTTAGATTTATATAGATGATAAGGGTGAATGATGTGTCATTACCAATAAAACCCAACTCACTTCAATTAAAACAAATCCAACTCATAGTGACCCTATCTTGGGTTTTGGAGGCTATAAAGTTTATGGGAGCAAATAGACTTACCATTCTCGTGAGAAGCAGTTGGTGGGTTTGAGCCTCTGACCTTGTGTTTGCCAATCCAACATTTACCTGTTAGCCCCACCAGGGGAGTCACTGACTGGTACAAATGGTTCAACTGCTAACATAATGTTAGCAGTTTTAATCTACCTGGAGATGCCTCAGAAGAAAGGCCTGGCAATATACTTTAGAAAAAGTAGCCATTTAAAATCCTGTAGAGCATAGTTCTCCTCTGATATGTATGGGGCAATCGTGAGTCAGAATCAACCCAATGACAACTGTTATTTTGGAGGGTGCTAGAAGCAAACTGCTCCGCTGAACAGAATACAAACTAATGTTATTCAAGTGCAGATGTGATTCCTCTTTCTACCATTGGCAATACATTCATGGCCTACAGGAAGATATGTAATCTTTCTGAGCACCTGTTTTCCTCATCTATAAAATAGGAGTAATTTTACATAGGTTTTTCAGATTGTGTGAAAGTCAAAGGTGATAAATAGCTTACAACATCTAATACATAATACCTCAACAAGTGATAGTTGTTATATTTTTGTTGTTAATATTGCCTCAGAGCTATCTCCTATAATGATTTTAATACACAGACTGAAGCCACCCCACTGAGCCCCCATTTTACTGGACTGTCATTGGAGAAGCTGAGGCTTCTGTACGGTCCAAAAAAACACCAAGTACCACACCTGGCATATTAAAGTTTCCTCATAAATATAGAATTTGAATTAATAGTTTCACTTACCAGGAGTGGAAAGTTTTCTATAACCTAACAATGGTTTATATCTTTCTCATACTAATAAAGAAACATGCAAAGAAGAGAAAGAAACAACTCTTAAATTGTCCTGGATCCCTGTTGAATGTCTGTGAGCAAAGACATGATCCAATTACAGCACATTCAGAGAGCAATTTCTCCTTCTTTTATTAGGCAATCAGTGAGATGTACTCGATTGTCTGTTGGAGAACTTTGAATTAAACTTCCTGGAATCTAAAGAGAGCCGTGCACAGTCTATTTTCTCTGAAGCTGGAGGTATTTCTGAATACCGTTTGTGATTCACTAGAAAAGAGGCAGAAATGATTGAGAACCAGAAAGTCTGATCAATGAGCTGAATATACAGCTTGCCAAATGAAGCGGAACAAGGCTGGGAGGGGGAAAGGGAATTCAGAATTGATGCAAGCACACCACCAATGAGCAAAGGGACTTGCTTAGGCAGCTCACCAGAAGCAGGCCAAGGAAACAGCGTCCAGAAAATACTCAGCAACGGTGTCCTCATGGCATGTTTTGGTGCACACTCCTCAAGAAAACACCGGAAGGACCTGGGTTTGCATGAGGGAGGAAGAATAGAGTAGGCAACTAGCAAAACCAGCAGGCTCAGTCAAGTGTTGAAAGCTGTGATGCAAAGCTGGAGCAATCCACAGAATCTCTAAAAAGGATATAGTAACATTTGAATGGAGAAGAGGCATACTTTGCTCTTGGATAGAAAGATTTGATATTTAAGATTCCAGTGGTCCACAAATTGATTTTAAAATATAATGCAATAGCTGTAAAAAAAAGAACATGGCTGTTTTTCCCTATAATTGAATAAAATTATTTGTATATCATGTGGATGAGTAAATAATTTACAATAACATCTGAGGCATATTTAGAAAACAAATAAGATAATGTCAGGGGGTTTATGGTGCCAAATGTTAATATACTTTTTTCTTTATAAAATAATATAATTATTGCAGTGTAACATCATTACAGGAATAGGCAGGCCATGAATAAAATAAAACACCAAGGAAAAACATGTGTGTCTGTGTATCTGAATGCACATGTGTTACATATTAAAAAGTAACATAATTCACTGGAAAATCAGAAAAAAGATTAGCTTTGGCCACTTAGCTGGTCAATTATAAAAATACAAACAAGAATTATAATTCTACAAATATATTTTGTCGGGAAATAAATCCCATATGTATTTCTTTAAATGCAAAACAAAACAATAAAGCCCAAACAATAAAACCACCAAATATACTAGACTATGATACCACTTAATCATTGCTGAATATATATTTGGAGGATCATTTTGGGGCTGTGGTCATAATATATGATAACCAAATTTGAGTTGTAAACACTCTAGTTATCAGTATCTTAAACATAGAAAACAGAAAAATTATAGATTACTTATAACTTCTTCACAATTCTACACTTAATTTTCTGTTCAGTAAGTTAATGACTATTACTACCAGATAATTAACCACTTCCAATTGATATTTGGGATTCTTTTTTACATTTTTCATTTCTGAGATTGTTTTTGAAAAGAACGGGGAAAATTATGCCTCAGACCCCCCTGCGTTAGACATTAATCATGTGATTCTTATCACAGTACAGCATATAAAAGGAAAGGTAATTGATCATGCTTAAAGCAGCTTGCCATAAGAAAATGTTTTGTATCTTTTCAATACTTCTTGGAGTCAAAGAATCAAACTGAGAAGAGAATACAAGCAATCAGCACAACTGTGACCAAACTTGTTTGTCACATATTTCAGCCCCGCTGTGCTTTTTTTTTTTTTCTGCATTAGGGGAAAAAAAATCCATATTGGACAGATTAGCTTCCTGAAAGCACTTCCCGTTTCTCAGGCAGTTCTGTACGTAAGTTGCTATTGAGGTCATTCCCTTTTCCTCTGTAATATTCAAATTAGAAATCACAGTAGTGGCCTCTATGTGGCCAACTGGAATATTTCAGTGCTAAGTGTCACTAAGTTTACCTTTAGGGATGTTTGAAAATATAACTTGGAGCAAATCAACTGGAAATCCCTGTACTTGTCATTGCAAATCAGCCCAGTCTGGTTTCAGGTGTTTTAGTCTGTTTTGCTATAAACAAAGAGATACTATGGAATGTGGGTTTGGTGAGACACTGGATATTGTTGGGGAAGATGGAAGTCACCTCAGAGATGCAGCTATTACCTCGATTTTCCATCAGGCATCCACACTGGTGATCGGCTGTCCTGCTCCAATTCCTCCATGTCAGACCCAAAGCCAGCCCCCACCCCTCCATCCCCCCGAGATGAACATGACTTCAGACCTCACCATCTCTGTGAAGGCAGCAGGATGGCATGGGGTTTAGTTCTACCTTGCTGCAGACAGTAGGCTTTATGAATGGCTGCACTCATGCAAATCATATGGGCTTTGGGTGTAAAAACTTGAAATAAAACAGGCTGAAAATTCGAACTGAGTCTAAGTGCTATACTGTGATGTGATAGCCATTTCTCCTCAAGTCCGGCACAGTAGGTGGTAAGCACTGCCTGTGCCCAAGGACAGGGGCAATGCCACTGTGTAGTGGTGGCACACACAATATGGGCATAGGTTAGGATGCTGAGACAGTTTATTGTGCCAGCCAGGATGATAAACACAAGAGGGATTAATTGAAGGGCGGAGAGATAATTGGCTCGGTGAGCCTCGCCTTTCTTGTCTCTCGCTCTTTAATCATCAGACCAGCGTGCAGCTGCCTTGCTTGTTCTGTGCCTCAATTTAAAGGACACACTACCTGTGGGACGCCTAGCCTGTGGACTGTGTCATTGTAAATTGAGGTCCCTTTAAGACCACATGATTGAAATTTACATCTCTGAGCTGAGGACTGACAGTTGGTGACCTGGCTGTCAGTGGGTGACCTGCCTTGCTGTTTGCTGCCTGTGCTGGGATAGCCTAGCTCTCTCTCTCTCTACAGAGGCCCTCAAGACTTGAAGGACTGCTAGTGTCTCACAACTCTCTCATGGGAGTGAGTCGCACTGAGCCATTTGTACTGCTTTATAATTTAACTGTTCATTTCTTGTATTATATAGCAATCTGTTTATAATTTAACTATTCATTTCTTGTATTATAGATCTATCTGTATATAATTTAACAGTTCATATCTTGTGATATATATATATATATATATATATATATATATATATATATATATATATATATATCAGCAATCTGGTTTTATCTCTCTAGAAAACCCTGTCTAATACATTTTGGTTCCAGGAGTGGTTCTAGAGAAATAAAATCATAAATATGGGCTTCTTAAATTGGCTCTCTAGCCTGACCAGTCTTAATACTAGTGATGCTACTTCAACATCCCAAAGCATGGATAAGTCTGCTACTCTTCCTAATCCATGGTGTCAAATAGCAAAGATAATACCTAAAGTAGCACCACTGATAGATGAGGTGCTGATTAAAGGAGAGGCTCTGAGTGATCGTATGTTTGATATTTTCCAGGAGTTTTATAAGGATGACAAGTATAGGGAAGCTGGTTGGCTGGTCCTTCTTACAATGGAAAGTGTGATTAAGGAGAGGGATGATCTCAGAGTCTCAAAAGTGCGCCTCAGGTGCAGACTAACAGATTTGAAAACTTCCATCTGTGCTACAAAGGAGAGCCTTCTCTCCTCTAGTAAAAGAGCTGACATTGCTGAGAACCAGGTCCAGAGTCTCATTATATGAGTAGCTATCTTATTCCAAGACAAGTATCCATTATGTCTAGCATGCATGAGTTACCCAAACTTCCAACTTCAAAGTACCCCTTACTTTAATCTCTAATTGCTTTGTGTTGAAAAGTCCTTGTGTGCACAGTGGGTTGAACATTGAACTGTTAATGGAAAGTTCAGCATTTCGAATGCACAATAACTTCTTCACCAAAGAAAGATGAATCTGTCTGCTCCTTCAGGAGTGACCCTCTTGGAAACTTTAGGGAGCGGTTCTACTCGATTTTGTAGTCACTATGAGCCAGAATTGACTGGGTTTAGGAGCTTTGTGTTGACCTGTGTACACTGCTTGCTCTTTAAACTTTCTTGGATACTTGGAGTCTTCTCTCTCTCTCTCTCTCTTTCCCCCTGTGTGTGCACACACATATACATACACCCACATATATTCAACTCACCATATATATAGGTGTGTGTATCTATAGATATATATGCTGTTGTTGATGAGCCCATCAGAACATTTTCTAGTAATCTTTTCTTTCATTCATCTAGTCCTTAATATAAAACAACTTAGTAAACCAATATGGCTACAAATAAATTTATCCTTCTTTCATATAATATATATAAATAAAGAGATACACATACATATATTTATGGATCTATGTATAATAAGTATTTCATCTCTGGGTTGCTTTGTTGTTGTTGTTGTTTTCATAGTTTTATTACCACAGGTCAAGTTTATAATGATTCATTTCTTCGTGTGTCTCTGTCCTTTGTTATGTTTTGGCTTTCCCCTGGAGAATACAAGGTGAAATAAATCATAAAAAAAGAAAAGTAAAGAAAAAGTCAATTAATTAGGAAAGAAACCCTAAATACTCAGTGCTTAGGGATTGTGTCAGCCTTATATGTTTGTAAAGACTTTTAATGAAGTAAGGATTAAAAATTCATTTACAATGAAGGCTTACATTCATGATATCATGATTTTATAACTTTTGTATAAACAAATGGCTAGCCTAAAATTTAGTAGACACACTTGACAAAGAAGTTCCTCAAAATTTACTACAGAAACAACTAAGCGGGGGGGTGGTCTGTTTCAGGAGAAAAAAGAGACCCCCAAATTTAAATATCTTTTATAAAGACCTCTTTGGTTAGGACAAAGACAAGCCAGACCAGAATGAATCATCTGGATGGGAGTGACCATGAGCAAGAGACCATTAAGAACTCACAGCCACACAGCTACTCAAGTAGGACGTGGGGGAAACAAAGAGAAATTGTCAAAAAAATCACGATCGTTGACATATCAATTCACTCCAGTTGCAGGTGGGACTAGGCACCCTAATTGAGATAGAAACACCATGGCAAGTCCTTCAGGGTGGGACCCCAGCAAATTCACTCTGCCCGAGGGCAACACTTTTTACAGTGCTGCCTGTCACCAGGGAGTACTCAACAGACTGAGCATGGGTTTAGGGCGCCCACTGTGAACTGTAGCCTCCTGTAAATCTGGTGTTCATAATTTAAGCTCTATTACAAGCCCAAACCTTAAAAATTTCCTTAGCCACTTATATGTCATTATTGCTTTGCTCCTTTATATAAAAATAACTTCTGAACTTGAAAAGAAAATGACAAATTGCATACAAGCATAAAGAAGTATATTAATAACCCCAAATCTTAAATATAATTTAAGGCGTACATGTATTAAGTCTTAAACAGGACAAAGCCTAGACAAAGAAAAAGACACATCATCCAGGATAAGGAGAACATTAGCAAGAGGTCATAAAGGTGTCCAAAGGTTTGCTGAGATTCAGGGATTGAAAACTCATGTAGGAGGGCAAAGAAAGCTGTCACAGAAACATGACCGATAGCAGATCAACTTATCATAGTTACAGGTGTGACTACCAAGACCAAATCTAAACTCACTGCCATTGAGTTGATGCCAATGTATAGGATTGGGTAGACCTGTCCCTTTGCGATTCTGAGACCGTAAATGTTTACAGAAGTGGAAAGCCCTGTCTATCTACCAGGGAGTGGCTGGTGGTGTCAAACTGCTGTCCTTATGGAATGCAGCCCAACTTGTAACCACTAAGGCACAGAAGCAGGAAAGGGACGGTGGTTGGGACACTCACATTATGTTAGACAGAAGATGTTAGAAGATTGGTCCCAGGCCTTTCTACCAGAGCAGTCAGGACATTTCTCACAGCCATGCTGCCCTGGAACGGCCATCTCCATCGAGAACACACCCATGGCAATCTGTAAGGGAGACTGCTCCTCTCTGACCTGGCCAGGGTGTGATGGTGGGAATCCACTTGACAAAGCCTCGGGGCAAACCTATTCCCATTCCTAGTTCATTACGAAGCACACTGCCATTGAATCAGTGCTGACTGAATGAGACCCAAAAGACCAAGGCAGAACTTCCCCTGCCGGTTTCCAAGACTGTAACTTTTTACTGAAATAAAGAAAACCTCGCTTCTCAGCCTTCTCCCTGGAGCAGCTGATGGTCCATACTGCTGACCTCTGGGTTAGCAGCCTAACCCATAAACACCATGGCATCAGGGCTCCAAAGAAACTCAATGCAGACTACATCCATATGGGTATGCTGCTGATGGACTTTCAGCTGTCACTGTTACCCACAGCCTTCTGCAAACCTAGCACTCAGAATTTAAGTTCTAATACAGAACATCCCATGATCCAACCTCCTTAGTGAGAGCCACCATTAATGCCTTACTATATACATATGTTTCTAAATAATTTGCTTTCAAATTTGCTTGCAAATATGTGTTTTTTTCAGAGACAGTATCATGCCTTATTTATTGTTTGTGAACTTACAAATGTATTGTATATTTAATTAATACCTATTGCTGGATATTAATTTTGAATATAAAAATAAATATGTAAATAATAATTAGTAAAAATAGAAATTAAAAATATAAAACAGGAAATAAGAAAGAAAAATATTCTAGAAATTGCAAACATATCTAAAAGTACATTAAAATTATAAAGCAAACTTATTTAAATAAACATGCAAATGTTTTTTGAAAAATAAGCGTATTGTTTATAGTTTTATCTCATTTTTAATTAAGTAATCTAATTCAATATATTGCTTTTGAACTAATTGCTTTCTACTCCCAAGTCCCTTCACTCAGTGCCATTATGGATTCTCACTGCAGATACCTGAGAGAGGTCTGCTCTGGCCCCGATGGCTTTACACATTCACAGGTTTTCTATGTTTAGTCTTTTAATGCTCCAATTCTTCTGCTCTTTTTTCTGCTCCAGATAGTGACCTAAGCTCTAATTCAGAGGAAGATCCAAGTGACGTCAAGCACTTTAACTGATATTGCATCAACCACCCCTTCAGGTTACATATCATTCCTACCTTTACCTTCCTAGTCATTTGTCCAGCTTCATCTTTGTTTGTCATGTGTCTCTTAAACTACTCATTTTACCTTTTTGTTTTAAAATTACATAATAATGTGAGCGGGGTCCATGCATTTTCATCAAAAGTCTGGGACCTTTTTTATCGCATTTCTTTCATAATTTCATCTATCCAGTTCTGTCTACTTGTTTTGGGAGCCCTGGTGGCAAATTGGATTTTTTTATTGGCTGCTAACTGCAAGACTGGCCATTCAAAACCACCTACCACTCCTTGAGAGAAAAATGAGGCTTTCTATTCCTGTAAAAAAAGTTAGTTGGGAAACCTCCAGGGGTAGGTTGCTCCTGTCCAGCTTGCTATGAGTTTGGCTTTGGAGAGAATTAGTGTTGTTGGTTAAGTTTTAAGCTACTAACCACAAGGTTGGTGGTTCAAACCCATCACCCCGAGAGAAAAAAAAGTCATTTGGGAAACCCTACATCGGGTCACTGTGAGTCAGAAGTGACTCTATGGCAGTAGGTATACATTATTAAAATATTGGACCCCATGAACTGATCTGTTCATTTTCTTTTCTTTTATCCCCTGCCTTTTAATGCTTTATATTTATCTCTCAGTATTTTCTGGGAGATTTCTTCAATTTAAGTTATTTTTTTTCTCCCTTTCAGTCATTGTATGCTTTTTTAAAAAAGCTTTAAAGCCATTTCATATTTTCTGAATGTTTCTCTTTCTAGAGTCCTCTTTTGTTTTCATGGATGATGCTCTTGCCACTGAGAGTATTGAAAATAGTTTTGGAAGTTGTATCAGTACCTAAATCTGTGCCTATTTCCTGAGAGAGAGTGTGCGTATATTATATCAGTGATTTGCTCTCTATTTTCCTTCAACAATTTGGAGATGTTTGACTGACTTTTCATCTTACAGAATAAGGAACGAGAAGGCTCTGGGGTCGAGCAAATAGGATGTTCTGAGTTTGTCAATCGGCAAGCTTCACTGTGCAGCAATTAGGGGGCATTGGCCTGGGGATGGGGGGTGGCTCCAAATCCCAGTGTGTGTGAACCAATCAATTTCTCAGATAAAATTCCTCTAATAAACCAAATCAAACCCACTGCCATGAAGTCCGCACCAGCTCATCATGATCCCATGGGACTGAGTGGAACTTCTCTGTGGGGTTTCTGGGACTGAAAATGTTTATAGAAACAGGCTGCCTCAGCTGGTGAATTCAAACCCATAACCTCTTGGTTAGCAAACAAATGCTTAACCCACTGTGCCACAAAGGCTCCTTGATTCCTTGACTACTTGCTGCCATCAAGTCAATTGTGACCCCTAGCAACCCTAGAGGACAAGGTAGAACTATCCCTATGGGTTTCCAACACTACAACTCTTTCTGAGAGTAGAAAACCTCAACTTTCTGCCAGGGAGCAACTGGTAGCTTCAAACTGCTGACCACTGCATAACCAGGCGACTCGATTCCTCTAATAGGGGTTTTTAATTGATGCCGATATTTTGGGGGAAATGATTTGGAGTCCTTTCCATTTTATCAGAAGGACTTCCCCTTCGTTCACCTGTAATCAGCAGTGAGTCCCACTTTTCCTTCCCTTGTGCGTGTTGTCTCTAGTTCAGAATCTCTCTGTTCAGCTTCTCAAGAAAGTGCATCCTGCTAAGGTGAGATACATAATAAAGGCTAGCTGTTTAGAAGAATAGAAAGGACATTTAGACTTATGACAT
This sequence comes from Tenrec ecaudatus, assembly GCF_050624435.1. NCBI lineage: Eukaryota > Metazoa > Chordata > Mammalia > Afrosoricida > Tenrecidae > Tenrec > Tenrec ecaudatus. Next base: position 136,028,173 of record NC_134533.1, read on the forward strand.
TTTGTCATAGTACTGAAGTTTATTGGGAAAAATAAGAATGTAAGACTGACAAGAAACATTCTGAAAGTTTTGAGTAATGCTGGGAATTAGCTCTACCAGATATTTAAATATATGATAAAGTTTAGTCATAAAGTCTGGTATTAATAAAGGAAAAGGTTAACAAATTTATGGAAGAATAGAAACTAAAAAAGACCTAGATGATGCAGAAATTTTGACTATTATGAAAATGCCTTTTCATGTCTATAAGGAAAAATGACTTATTCAAAATAATCCATTTTATTTTAATTCCATTTTCCATAAACTTTTTGAAGCTCCCTTGTAGAAAGATATTCATTGTAACATTGTTTATAATCACAAAAAATCAGAAACAATCAAATGTCCTTCAGTGTGAAACTGCTTTAGTGTCCTTCAGTGTGAAACTGCTTTAGGAGTAATTTTACACACTTGTAATTATCGAAAAGACTGAGATCTGTTCCATGTAGGGTTGCTTGGAAAGATATCTAATATGTTAATTATGGAGTATAGCAATTTACTAAATATATGTAAGATATTATCATTTATTTTCTGAAAAAGAATTATTTTATAATTTATACATAAAGTATTTGGAAACAGTACTTAACTCTGACAGTGTGACTTGCAGATGGAGAGGGAGGGAGGAATTCTTTCATTTTTTTTTACTACATCTTTTGTACTCTTTGATGTTTCTTTTTCACTTTACCATGAGAATACTTATCATGTGTATCTGTAATTTTGTTTAAAACTAGTAACTACAACATTGGCTGGTTTGCTGCCCACATACTAGATTGTGTAAACAGTTTTAATTGTAATTGAAAAGATATTGGTTCTAGGCTGACCTGTGAGCTGGGATCTCTCAAGCTGGTCATCATCCCCTATCTCTGAACTAACCAAGGTCAAGTGCCAAATAGTACGTGTTTTTGCTCGCAGTTCTTAGATGCAATTCTCTCAAGCTCTTTGAACATTCTCCCAAATTTTTATTTGTTCTTACCCAGTTACAGCATGAATGTTTCCCAAAATATCTGCTCTTGGGGGTCATTGCCATGGTCACAGAGGATCTGCGAGGTTTAGTCTTCATCAATCTGCTCCATCTCCAGCCGTACTTTGACTCAATCCATTGAGTTAGAGCAATGGATCAGATAAGGAGGCTGTCGATAGCCTGAAAGGGCCAGGGAGCCAGGTTCTATCACAGACATTTAAAGAGTTTATATCATTTAAAATTTTATTTTAGAGGAAAATGTGTGAAAATAATTGTTGCATACAATATTCAGGGAGAATCATGTCCCTATCACCAAGATCTTCATTTTGAAGATTCATACTGACTTCAGAACTCTCTAAACAACTTTATTCCCGTTCCTTTCCTCAGGCGCCTTCACTATGGCAGACAACCACTCTCCTAAAGTCTGGGTGTCTTTGCTGACTGCACTTAAACATGCTTTATGTCAGCGTGCAGGAAACCTGGTGGCACAGTGGTCAAACACTTTGCTTCTAGCTGAGAGGTCAGCAGTTTAAATCCACTAGCAGGGTTCCTTTCTCTACTAAGAAAACGAAAAGGCCAAAATAATACCTGATGATATGTTACTGCAGAAAGTAGAACATAGGAAATGCTACTCTGTTCTATAAAAACCCCAAGCCATCCCCACTACCATCAAGTCAGTTCTGACTCATAGAGACCAATAGACAGGGTAGAACTGCCCCTGAGGGACTCTAAGACTTTAAATCTTCACTAGAAAGCCTCCTCTCACTCCAGCAGAGCCTTTGGTGGTTTTGGACTGCTCACCTCGCGGTAAGCAGCCCAACATGTAAACGCTATGCTACCCAGGCTCCTGTTACTGTAGATAGGCTCAATAAGGACCAGAACTTGTGTCCGATGACTTCGTAAGCATGGCAAGCCCAGGCTTCCTTGTGTTGAACAATTCTCCATTTTAGCACGAGAAAGATTCTGCTTTAGGTATGGCTGGCCCTCTCCTAATCCCCCAGTACCTTCCTAAGAGTCTGCGGCTCTTGAGGTGTTGATAGGAGTGTGTCTGAAGTTCAAAAACAAGCAATCAAATTGCCGTGATGGAGCACAGGCAAAGTGGAGACCCCAAACCCACCTGCAGGATAACTGCACAGTCACTCGCAGAAGGCCACACAGAGGGATGGTGTATCAAGGGTGCGGCATGGCACCAAGGGACACTTAACTATCCTCTAGTTTTTAATATTTCCTCCCCTCACTATTACGGCTTAGTTTTACCTCACTAAGCCTGTTAGACCTGCGTGTTTTTATTTGTATAATTGAGTTGTTTTGTTGCATGGAATCCAAGATGGTTAAACCCCTCAGAAACGGAAGTAACTGAGGGTATGGGAAGAGGCGGGGGAGATTGAGAGCATGAATGACTGTATAACCCCGCTCAAGGGGAGCGAATGACAAAAGTGTAGGTGAATGGCTACATTGGAAGGTGTAAGCTATGGCAATACTAATAATATATAATATATTAAGGGTTCATGGGGGTGGTAGGCAGGGGGAGGGAAGGAATAAAGGGGAGCTGATACCAAAGAGTTCAAGCAGAAAGAAATGTTTTGAAAATGATGGTGTCAGCAATTGTACAACTATGCTTGATCGAATGGAATTATGGATTGTTATAATATTTATTAGGAGCTAATAAAATGATTTATAAAAAGAGTCAAAGGTTTTTCAAATAATAGTTCCTGACAAGAACACAGTACCCAATAAGGTTCTTGAAGACAGGGTGACATTCATGTGAAACTATTCACTACAGATTAGTAAGAACAAATAAGCTCATGCTTACCTTGCTTATTGGGTAATCAGCCATTGGATGGAATCAATTAAAAGGCTCTCAACATTACCATATCTATGTGTAACTCTAAACACGATCACACACTGTGGTGTTTTGTAAATCTGCACGAAATAGTAACACATTGCACTTGTGTGATTTAGACTGTAGCTATTTTCCTACAATAGTTAAATCTCTTTATAGGATATTCAATAATGAGAAAGCTGTTTGCTTTGCATAACCACGAGTCCAGAGAAAGGCCGTCCAGTGTGAGTGCACTGGCTCATTGATGTTATCAGAGATGGCCATGATGCTGTCTCTCTATCAGCCTGTTTCATTATCTTAGTGTGTGACTTTTACCAGATGAGTGTACTTGGCTACTAAACTTTACAAGTTCATTTACTTGGGAGGACAAGATAAAAGATCAAAGTTCTTGCTAATTTTTATTTTTGTTACAAGTAGGGGTAAACTTCCACTATATCTCATTTGACAGAACTGAAGGCCTCCTTGCTTCAAGAAAGGTCAAAGAATTGAATATTTTAGCCTTTTCATTTTCTTAGTAGACAAAGGAACTGGGAAAATACAAACCAAAAGCTTTTTAATAACTTTTAAATAAAGACTCTGAGGTCTGTTATGCTATTTCTTGACAACATGCTTTTCCTACTGACCATTAAGACTTTAGAATTTACCCATATTGGCATATTCAGATGCCATCTTGCTTTCTTACTTCCTCCTTTCATTTGGATTGATATTTGAGTTCTCCTTGTTCCTTTATTACTTTTTGTTGAATTCAGATTCATTCTTTAACATGCTTATTGAGGTTGCAAACACCCCTGGAACCAGCAGTCAAGAAATCCAAGGACCTCTGCACACTTCTGCCCTCAGATTGATTCTGACCCTATCAGGCAGTTTGACCCTGCCCTTGCTGGTTTCTTTTCTTTTCTTTTTTTAATCATTTTATTAGGGGCTCATACAACTCTTATCACAATCCATACATCCATCAATTGTGTAAAGCACTTTTTAACATTCGATACCCTCATCATTCATAAAACATTTGCTCTCCATTTAAGCCCCTGGCATCATGTCCTCATTTCCCCCTCCCTCCCCCTCCCCCCTCCCTCATGAACCCTTGATAAATTATAAATTATTATTTTGTCATATCTTGCTCTGTCCCACATCTCCCTTCACCCACTTTTCTGTTGTCTGTCCCCCAGGGAGGAGGTCACACATAGATCCTTGAAATTGGTTCCCCCTTTCCAACCCACCCTCCCTATGCCCTCCCAGTATCGCCACTCACACCACTGCTCCTGAGGGGATCATCCACCCTGGATTCCTTGTGTTTCCAGGTCCTGTCTGTACCAGTGTACATCCTCTGGTCTAGCCAGACTTGCAAGGTAGAATTCGGATCATGACAGTGGGGGTGGGGGTGGGAGATGGGGGAGCATTTAGGAGCTAGAGGAAAGTTGTATTTTTTATCATTGCTACATCATACCCTGAATGGCTCATCTCCTATCCAATACCCTTCTTTAAGGGGATGTCCAGTGGCCTACAAATGGGCCTTGGGTCTCCACTCCACAATTCACCCCTCATTCACTATGGTAAGATTTTTTGTTCTGATGATGCCTGATACCTGATCCCTTCGACACTTTGTGATCACACAGGCTGGTGTGCTTCTTCCATGTGGGTTTTGTTGCTTCTGAGCTAGATGGCCGCTGTTTACCTTCAAGCCTTTAAGACTCCAGGCACTATATCTTTTGATAGCCGGACACCATCAGCTTTCTTTGCCATATTTGCTTATGCACCCTCTTTGTCTTCAGCGGTTGTGTCGGGAAGGTGAGCATGATAGAATGCCGATTAAATAGAAGAAAGTATTCTTACATTGAGGGAGTGCATGAGTGGAGACCCAATGGCCTTCTGCTACCTTACTACTCAACCTATAAATATATACACATAGATATATTTCCCCATGACTGTTACTCTTCACAGAAGTACAAAGCCTTTTCATTCCCCTTCAGAGAGGCTGATGGTTTCAAACTGCTGACCTCGCTGTTAACAGCTTAACTCATAACCCCAGGGCTGTTGCAAAAGACCATTTTGAAGAGTTAAAAGACAAAGATATCACTCTGTTGATTAAAGTGTGCCTGACCCAAACTAGAGTAGTTTTAATGGCCTCATTTACATTTGATAGCTGGACAATTAATGAGAACATCTGGAGAGTAATTGATGTATCTGAATTATGGTATCCTCAAAGAATATTCACTACATCATTATTACTGTCACATAAGGTCTGAGATGTCCATCACTGTTTTAGCCAAAGACACAGACCAGTTGATGTGAGAAATTCTAAGTTTATTTTTGCAAGCATTTAACTGGAGAAAACAATGGGATTTTCAGTCTCCCAAAATTTCTTCCAAAGCAAGCAAGTTATTTACTCTAAACTATGTGGCAAGTTGAGGGAATATTTAAGAGGTTTGTTATAATGAACAATCTTCAGATAAAGAGCTAAAGGAGGCATGATTCACAGAGAACAGGGACCTTTGGAGCTTTCACTCCCTAAGGTCTCAAACTTTATTATTTATCAAAATGGATTTGTTTGTCCAGATGGTCTTGTTTGCTGAAATTTACTGAGTAAGTTTAAAAGGAATTTTACAGGAGGTGGGACACTGCTACAGTTTGGGTTTCTCTGCCAACCAAGTCTTCAATATGCGACATCTCAAACCATGTCACGTTTCCAGTAAGCAGGGACTGTTGAAGAATAGTTGGAAGCAGTAGGGTGAAAATACCCCTTAAAAATGAGGATGGTGTACTTTGGACAGTTTATCAGGAGAGACCAGTCCACAGAGAAGACAGTATGCTTAGTAAATTAGAGAGGGTCATCAAAAAAGAGGGCTCTCAACAAGAAGATGTAGTGACCCCGTGGCTGCCACAATGGACTCTAGCATACTGGTGGTAAGATGGTCCCAGACAGGCATGTTGTCTTCGGTTGAACACAAAGTGGGACTGTGAGATGGACTGACTTGATAACACCTAACATCCACGACATGAACAAAGTTTGAGATAAAACAGTACCTCTAGATGCTCCTGGACAATCCAGAGAAAGTACCGCGCTTTAACTCTTTACGTCCTCTGAGCTCTTTCTTCTTGTTGTTTGTCTAGCATTTTAGTTCTACCTCATTTTTAACCACTCTTTCATCATTATTATGTTTACAGTTCATTAACCAGTAACTATAAACATCTTTGCTTCTTGACTTACTTTCCTTCAGTGCTCAGTTTTCATGTTCATTTTCTGACCCTTTTCCTTTAGTGACTCCTTTACCGGAGATGGGTGGTTAATCAACTCTTTCCAGTTTTGTGTTACCAATTTTTTCTTCACTTTTGAAAGATAGCTTATTGGATATATTGTTCAAAGATGGCAAATTTTTGTTTTCTTCCTCACTGAAATTTAGAGATACTAGAAAATTATACTTTGGATTCTGCTGTTACAGATTATAAATATGTTCTATAATTATTATTCATTTTTGGTAATCTATTCCATTATCTCTAAATAACTTTTCATTTTCTCCCAGTATGTTGTAGTTTTACTATAGCAAGTCATTTATTGATTTTACTTTATTCAAAACTTGATGTGATTCTTTAATTCTACAAAATTCTTTAAGAATATTGCTTCTCTCTGATCTCTTTTTATTCTGAAACTCTATGACATATATGGCTAGATCTTTTCAGTTTATTTCTGTAAGCTTCTTAACATTCCTTTGTATTTTCCTCTTGCATTTTTTAACCTTAATTCTAGGTGATTTTCTCTTAATTTTTTTCTCTTATTCTCATGTTAGCTATGCCCACTGAATTTCAAATTTTATTGCTTATTGTCTACTTTCAAGATTTTAGTATGTTTCTTTTATTTCAAGCTGGCCAGAGTTGTTCTTTCATGATATTTTATATTTACTTTTAAGTTATCTTATGACTTATAATACTAGTTCTTCCTTTTCCCCTGTTTCCGTTTTCAGTATCTTCTTCATGGCGGTTATATAACCACCACACATTAGTAGAATTAGGCTACTAATCTCAAGGTCAGTCCTTCACACTCACCAGCCCCTCCTCAGGAGAGAGGTAAGGCTGTCTGCTCCTGTAAAACTTGGCAAAGCCTCTGATGCCCTGTCTAGAGTCTGTCACTATGAGTCAGAATTCACTTGGTGCCAGTGGCTTTGGAGACACACACATATATAATTTTTTTCTGTTAAACAAAGTTAGGGAAAGAAGACAAGTTATATATTTCAAGCCAGCTAAAGAAAGCACACAAACACATATTTTGTGAGTTGTTAAGATATTTTTAATGGTAGTATGTAATTCATTATTCTTACTTTGAGAATTCTCATTGCTTCTTACTCTTAGGATTTATGTCTCTTCTTTTCTTCCTTCCTTCCTTCCTTCCTTCCTTCCTTCCTTCCTTCCTTCCTTCCTTCCTTCCTTCTTTTCTTTCTTTTGTGAGTGCAGCTGTGTACATATAAGTGGTTATAATTGACATGTAAACTGGTATACCTTTATACAGATAGGAATTCTACATCAGTTTAATCACCCTATTGCTTAAATTGCTTAGTAACTTTCCAATGACGTTCTCTCATAAGATTACTTTGTGTTCCTATCAACAATAAATTAAGGTTTATTAAGGACATTAACGATAAATTAGGGCTTTCAAAGTGATTTCTTTACATGTATTATTTTAATATATGCCAAAGATAGTATTTGTTAATATGAATACATAAAACTGAAGTTGAACACAGGTGGTCCCTGGACCAAGTCCCATATGCTGATATGTTTTTGTGTAGTTGAAACAATGTTTGAATCTTCCACATTAGTTGACAACTGTAAAGTTGGTAAATTTAATACACTGCTGGTAAAACCACTATGAAAAGCAGTATGGCGCTTCCTTAAAACATTTGAAGTTCAGAAACCATATAGTCCAGCAATCCTGCCACTAGAAAAGCACGCATCTTAACATAAATAGATGCTGGGGTACCCATATTCATTGCAGCACCATTGGCAGTAGCAAAAAGGTGGGCATAACTTAATTGGCTATCAGTGACAGAGTGGATAAAAAGAGATGGAGCATGCACACAGTGGCATACTATGAATATTTAAAGAATAACAATGAACCTCAGGAAGATCTTACTACAGGGATGAACATGGAAGATATGATGTTGAGTGAAATAAGTCAGTCACAAAAGGACAAGTTCTGTATGAGAACACTATTTTAAAGCATCAAGAAAAATGTAAATAAAAAGAATTTTTCCTGGATCATTACCAGGGATTAAAGGGAAAGGCAACAACTATCATAAACTATAGAGTAGATATGTATTAATAAGAGTGAAAGAAATGACAAGGATTCAGCAAAATATGACTAAGGCAAAGGAAGACACTGAGAGGTACACAGAGTTAAAGCTAACAGTGGTAAACTGTTACATTCACAGTCCCACAGAAGCATAAGAAGCAATAATTTACAGGTAGATGTATAGGTAGGCATGCAAATGGAAGAGATGTGGGGTGATTTATGGGACTATAGGTTTGGCAGAGGGCATATCTTGTATTTGTAGGTACTGCAAGTTTTGTTACTGCTATTAAGTTCTCAGATAAATTGGATAAGTAATAACAACCCTGTATCAAAGCGAAGGGAGCATTGCTCCTGTGCTGTCATCATCAGTAAGTATGAGCTTGTTGGTGCAGCGGTGAGTCAAGCCATCCCACTGAGGGTCTTTCTCTTTATCACTGACCCTGTACCGAACATGATGCCGTTCTCCGAGGAATGATCGCTCCTGGGAACCTGTCCGAAGCATGTGAAAGAGCCTCCCCACCATTGCTTTAAGCAGCACCTCAGCTGTCTCGCCAAGCCCGCTGTGACTATGTTCTTCTCCAAAACCATCATTCAAAGCCCTTAGTTTTCCGCGGTCTTCCTTATTCATCGCTCAGCTTTCACACGCCTATGTTGTCCTTCTTGTTGTTGCTAGGTGCCCTCTAGTTGCTTCCCACTTGTATCAATCCTATGCACAACACAACAAAGTAACAACACCAACCAGTCCTGTGCCGTCCTCGCAATTGTTCTGATGTTTCAGCCATTTGAAGCAGCCACTGTGTCAATCCACCTCGTCTAAGGCCTGCTTCTCTGTCCTTCTCCAGGGACTGACCTCTCCTGACAAAATGTCCAAAGTATGTGAGACAAGGTCTTGCCATCCTTGCCTCTAAGGAGCAATCTGGCTATACTTCTTCCAAAACAGGTTCTGCAGCAGCACAAAGAAATGTTCTGGAATTTCCATTCTTCTCAAAGCTATCTAGAGTTTGTTATGATTCTCGACTTTCAACTAAGAGTCATCTGACATCAGACATATCGCATCCATTCCTCTTCTGAATTCACCCTGAATTTCTGGCAGCTCTCTGCCAATGTACTACTGCTACTATTTTGGAACTATCTTTAGCAAAATTATACTTTCATGCAATATTTGTTATATTTTTCATAAGGGGAACAAATGAGGATCTCTTCCACTCGGTTGGTCAGGTGGCTGTCTTCCACATTTCTTGGCATAGGTAAGTAAGTGCTTCCAGGGCTTCCTCGGTCTCGTGAAACATTTCCATTGATCTTCCATCAGCGCATAGAGTCTTGTTTTTCACTGATGCCTTCAATGAAAGATATTAGTTTAAAATGTTTGAAGGAGTTTTTCCTTAAATGCCATTTGTTTTTAATCATAGGCTACTTTTTGAAATAACTGAACATCAAACAGTTCTTTTTGGTATAGTGAATCTGTGTATTCCTTCTAATTTATTTTTTATGTTTCCTGTAGCATCAGTCAATATTTTGCCCAGGGAATATTTAAACATTCCACTTCATGGCTTGAATTATGTCCTCATTTTCTTCATCTTGACATATATCAAACATGTTCTTCCCATTGGGCTCTCTAACTCCAGGTCTTTCCACATTGCAATATAACACTTTACTTTGTCTTATCCGGCTTTGCCCTTTGAAATTTTCTATTCTACTTATTTACTTTATCATTACTTCTCTTTGATTTAGGTATGCTCTATTCAAGAGAAAGTTTCCAAGTCTTTTCTGTCATTGATTTTTATCTCCCCAACCTCTTTCCTATCTTTTTAATAACATAAAAAGATCGCTTTCTCCATGTTTGATGTGCTTGATGCCATCCCACATCTCATCAAGTCTTCAAACATCAGTTTTCAATGGGTTAAATCTGTTCTCGAGATGTTGCCTAAATTCAAGTAGGATATAGTCAGAATTGTGTTTTGGTTCTTATGGACTTGTTTTAATTTTATTAAGCTTTGATGTGAATTTACAAAGGAGCAATTGATGGTCTTTTCCACAGAAGGCCCCTGGCCTTGTATTGGCTGATCATATTGAGCTTTTTCATCACCCCATCCCTGATGTAATCAACTTGATTCTTGTATATTTCATCTGGCAAGGTCCAAGTGTATATCCAACATTTATGTTGTTGAAAAAAAGTATTTATTATAAAGATGTTATTTTTACAACTATTTATCCTTCCCTTTTTTTTGTAACGTTCCCATTTCAATCACCAATGACTATCAAGGCATCTTAGTTGTATGTTTGATCAAATTCAGACTTAAGAACTTGGTCAGATTCTTCATCAGTAGCTTTAGCGATTGATGCATAAGGTTGAACAATAGTTTTATTAACTAGTCTTCCTTGTAGGCATATAGTTATTATGTTCGCACATCCAGCATTGCACTTTTAGGTAGATCTCGCAATGCTTTTTAAAATATGTACATGAGGACATTCCTCTTGAATTCGTCTCTCCTGATATAGTAAACCATATGATTGTCTGATTTAAAATGACCAATGGCAGTTTACTTCAGCTGACTAATGCCTAGGCCATGGATATTTATATTTATTTCATTTTTGATAACTTGCAATTTTTCTAGGTTAATAGTTCATTTATTTATTTCACATATAATTTATTAATGGATTTTTTCAGCTGTTTCTTCTTATTGTGAGTTGTGCCCTTTCACCAAATGAAGGTCCCCAAAGTTCACTCCATGCACATCATTAAGAGTCACTCTACTTTGAGGAGGTGGCTCTATGCCATTGCATTCTGAGTACCGTCAACCTGACTAGCTGACCGTCAGGCACTATATCTGGTAATGTTCAGATGATATCCTTGAGGCTTTAAGTGGCTATTCCCTCAAAGGTGGACAGCCTATTGCTTCTTCCCAGTGAGTTGAGTTCTTAGTCTGAATACTCTGTTGAAATCTATACATCATTGGTGACCATAGGTGACCCTGAAATACTGGTGGCATAACTTCCATCATTACATAAACATCCAAGCCACCACAGTAGGGCAACCTGACAGAGGAGTAAGTGGTGGGTATAGCAAGTATATCCATGTATATAGTAGACAGGATGCATGGGGCAAGTTTTTGTGGACTTTTTAGTGACAGTTAAACATTTTTAGGGACTTAGTCGCTATTTAGGGAGAATCAGGACCACAATCTCAAGGAGCATCTAGGTCCATTGGTATAAAATGGTCCACAACAAAAAATGTTGTACATCTTGCTTTGATGAGAAACCATCTGTGATACAACCCTTGGGTTCTCCCATCTGGGGAGGAGGAGGAGGAGGAGGAGGAGGAGGAGGAGGAGGAGGAGGAGGAGGAGGAGGAGGAGGAGGAGGAGAAGGAGGAGGAGGAGGAGGAGAAAGAGAAGAAGAAGAAGAAAAAGAAGAAGAAGAAGAAGAAGAAGAAGAAAACAATTGGTTTATAAGATGAACAGGCCATTTAATCCAAAGCCTCTACTAGGCTGAGACCAGAAGAACTGGTGGTGACTATTTACCAGTACCAACAGCTCTTGTCAGAATGTCAGTAGAAGATATTGGATAGAGTAAGAGGAAAATATAAATTATTTTTAAAAAATCATTAACAAGGCCATACTTAATGGTTTGATAGAGACTGGTGACCCCGAAAGTTTTTGACCCTCAGATACCCTGCAAACCTGGGACTAAATCCACACCTGGGATACAACTTTCAAACAAACAACAGACAAGGCTAAAAAGTGGGGTTTTCAGTCTTCTCCTATGTGCGGGAAAGCCAGACAGTGAATGAGAAAGACTCCCTCAGTATTCATGCCTTTGAGTTATTATGTTGGCAAAAGATATTGAATATCCTATGGACTGGCAGGGGAATAAACAAATCTGAGTTGGAAGAAGTACAATCAGAATGTTCCTCAGAAGTGAGGATGGCAAGACCTCTCTCGTGTCCTTTTGACCTGACCTTGGGAGAGGCCAGTCCTTGGAAAGGACAGCGCGTTGGCTACACTAAAGGGTCAGAGGCAAAGAGCCAGCCTCTTAACAAGACTGGTTGATGCGGTGGTTGCACAGGGGCCAAAATAGAGTTATGCAGATGGAGCAGGACCAGACGGTGCTGCTCACTGTGTTCTGTTGTGGCTATGAGGTGGAACTGGTTTGAAGGCCCAACAACAAAAGCCTCAAATCAAATCAACAATAGCCACATCTGGGAACATACTCCCCAGAACAGTTAAGCCCACAAAATGAAAAAAAAAACAGAATTTGCCCCAAAACAAAGGCCCAAAAGTGGAAAGAAGGATGAATGGAAGCAGAAGCATTTAGGGAAGGAGTGAAAGAGTGTTGTCACAATCCCGGGACCGCAACCAATGTCCCAAGACAAGATGTATGTAACCACCCTACTACAAACCAGGCATCTCGACCTTTCAGTGAACCTTGAAAAGCACTCTTTTTAAAAAGGGAAAGTTGTTAGCTGGAGGGCAAATTTGTTCTGTGAACTTTCACACAAACCACAATAAGAAAGTCCCCGTTTCACATAATAATTTAGATGATCAGCTTCTCCTGACAACAAAGAAATAGAAATACCCCGACAATCAGATATTCCCACAATGAAACCCTGTGCCAGATGGAGTAGCTGTTGGCTCCAGCGTGGTCATGTCTCCACGACTCTCCTTTATGGTCAAAGACAGCTCGTCCCTTTGCCTTCGACAGGTGGCCCTGCAAACACCTGAGTTTGCAAAGTGTGCTCTAAAGAATCTGAAACATCCTTAGAGGACTTTCAAATAAATCTCCATTAAGATGTTAATAAATATGGAAAAGGTTGATTCATTTGGTTAGCTGCTGAATGTTTAGCAGGAAGGCGCTTGTTTAGCCCCCCCCCCCCCCAGATCAGAATGCTGATCCTGCTCTTTGGGCGTGTCCCAACAGCAGCATTCTTGCGGGGAACAGTCCAGGCCTGCCATGGAAACCTGTAGACCAGATGTGGTCAGTGCCGAGAGAGTGGCTCCAGTGCGGCTTAAATCAGCGGAGGACAGGCTCATGCTTTCGCTTTGCATCAACGAAGTCGACGCAGGTGCAGGCTGTAGTGCCTCATCAGAAGAACCTCCAGAATGCTTTCGTTCAAGCAGTGGTGCCGTCATTGGGACTGTGGCCGGATCTGGGTGATGAGTAAGAAGGAGACACAGTTCCAATTCTAGCCCGTTTCTTCGGGTTTTGCAAGAACTCAGCAGTATCTCAGCTGAGAGGGAGTGCAATGAATGGTTATTAGCTAGCTTTCTTAGTCCCTGCTAGGTTAGCTCTTTACTAAACCGAATGAATGTAGAAACTGACCTTTATTGTGTGGCCATCTCTTCGTATGTACTGTGTTCCTCAGTATTCTGAATCCATTCACTGTTTTTATTCTGAATCCCATACCTTTCCACGTCATCAACATCTGATGTTAGTTTGTGTGGCTGTTGTTGGACTGTATGAGAAAGAACAGTAGGGAGACACAATGCATAATGTTTTACGGAAGACCAAGAAGTGTTCTCCAAACGAAGCCGTAGCTGTTTAGTAGCTTCTCACTCATGGCGACCGGTGGTTCCGAGTAGACCTGCTCTACAGAATGTTCTTGGCTGTCATCTTTCTGGAAGCAGATCTCCAGGCCCTTCCCCCAGGAACCGCTGGGTGGGTTCAGCCCCCCAGCCTTGTCAATTAGTAGCCAACTCCAAACAGCTATCTTGACCTTCAAACACACCTTTTAAAGCCACCCTTTTTCAAAAGGGAAAGTAAAGCAATCATTCCTAACCGAATAAAGTCGTTGTTAAGGGGAACCACAATAACCATCTGTAAGGTTGGTTCCTGATCATTGGATGTGAAGGCAAGTCGCTGCATAAAACCAATGTTGCAACGGCTGTAGTTTCTAAGGCTCCGCCTCCGGTCCAGCAATACTGGTTCCAATTTTCTCATGAAGTTGCAATCCTGCTGTTGGTCAGAATTTTAATCTGAAGGTTTGACTGGGGCTGCAGGTTCCACTTCTAGTTCACTCACATGGCTCTTGGCCACAGGCTTCAGTGGCTTGTCACAGGGACTTGCCATATGACTCACCGAGACCCAGCTTCCCTCAGGGCGGGCAGTCCAAGAGGAAGATTTTGAGAGCCCACCTAGAAAAGGTGAGTAGGAGAGCAGCCAGAATGGAATGTACAGTGACGCTTTGCCTTCACTCTCAGAAGTGGCATCGTGCCCCTCCTCAGTGTGTGTTGCTCACACAGATCAACCTCGGTGCAGAGCCAGAGGGGCGCACACCGAATGTGGATGCCAGGAGAGAGAGATCACTGGGGCAGTGTGGAGTCATCTATTTAGATGATTCTTCTTAAGATGCACATGGGAGCTCTTTTAAGTGCTGGATGAAGACTATTCCTAGCTGATGTTGGTGGTTTAAAACCAATATTTCTGAGGCCGATGGAAAGATCAATACTTTGTACATCTGATCCAGGGAGGCAGTGCAGACCAAATGATATGAAAGTATGCAGACCTGATTTGTGTAATTTTCTTTCCCATATCTACAATAATAAAGCCCCAAAGAACTCTAAAGATGTTTAAATATACTGAAGAAGTTCAACTCTGCATCTTCATGGGAGCAGACAGCCTCATCTTTTTTCTAGAGAATGAAGATACTAAAATAGGTTTGAGCTGTTGGTGTGGTGGTTAGGGGCACATCAGCACAACTCCACACGTCACTCCAGCAGGCCTTCTTCAATAGACTATGGGAGAGGTGTCAAACCTTTATACTCATGTGTGGACATCGACTTTCTCGGACCAGCCTTGGAAACGCCCTCTCATTGGACTGATTCAGAGACAAACCTGAAACTGAATGCTTTTGTTCTGTTTTTAAAAAAATTTGTTGAAAATATACATAGTAAAACATACACCAATCCCACAATTTCTACATGCCAAAGTCAGTATGGCCGATCCCATATTTGAAGTTCTGCAGCTGTTCTCACAATCTATTCAGAATTGTTCTGGTTCGATCGACGTAAGTTCCTATCTGACCTTCAAAGTTGCTGTTGCTAGCTTGGTCCTGTAAACACACTTCTTCAAAAGACTCCAATGCTCCAGGAGGGTATGAAAGAGAAAATGTTAAAGCTAATGGGTGTGGGGCGACAGGTATTATTGTCATCTGTATTTTATACAGAGATGAAGTAATTTTCCCAATGTGAACATCAGATACCATATTCAACTAGGAAAAATAGATTAGCCTCTTTCATTTTATAATAAATACAGAATTGCCTCTTCTATGTCTGTATTTCCTACTGACTTTTAATAGAAATTATTAGAACATTAAAAATGAATGAGATTCTAATTAAAAGAAACAGTAAGTGCTATTAAATAGAGTTGGAGTAATGTATTTAAGTATTCAGAATTTCTCCAGAGTACAAGAATTGCTCAAAATTAAGGAAGTCCTTTTAGAGGCTATGAGTAAATGTTTTGAGTAACTGACATAAACCAGCTGGGCTTTTTTACTGGGGAGAACTTCGGAAAAGGCTGGTTTTGAGAACTGGTATTCAAGGTCAGTCTTTGGAGAGGCGCTGACCCAGAGCCCTTGGGCCTGAGCCAGAGACTCCAGTGTAGGCAGCAGCATGTCCCGGAAGGAGGCCTGGTGCTCCCGATGGGCTCCAAGTTGCCAGCCCAGCAGTGAGCAGCCAACAACTTACCAAAGCAAAGGGCTTCAATAGGCCTCCCCCCTCCCCTGGTCCTTGGCAGTCTTGGACGCATTAACTACTGCCACTGCAAAGTTCATTTTTGCATGATGGTATTAAGGACCGAGCAAACCTTTAAAGAGTGATAAGCTTAAACATATGAAGACAGTCACTAAGAACTTAAACAGGAACTAGATTGTGGGAAGACTGTTAGGTACAGCTAGAAATGTAATGGAGGAAAGGCTTAGCCCAGGGACCATGGTGCAGTGAGGGCCTGTGGGTTCGGGGAGTATGTATTTCTCTGGAGGAGGGGCATGTGGGGTAAGAGGAATGTGCGGGCACTTAGAGGGGTGGCCAGAGAGAGAGGGAAGCAGGTGAAATGGAAGGTTGCCACAGGGAGGGTCCAGGCTCAAAGAGGAGGCGTGGTCACAGTGATGGGTGCAGGGAAAATGGGGGGACAGTAGGAAAGGTACAGGCTCAGTGTGGGGGGGTGGGCACAGTGTAATGTGGGGGTCCAGGGGAAAGGGCATGAGTGCCTGAGGGGCTGCTGCATTAGAAGGAGCTTCTGTGGACACTCAGCCCAGTTATGCAGGCACAGTAAGGTACGATGGGCACAGGGAAAGGGTAAGCACAGTGTGTGGGTGCAGGTACAGTGAGGTGTCCTGGGCTCAGTCAGAGAAGTGTGAGCAGGGAGCGTGTGGTGTCAAGAACTGTCTACAGAAGTAGCAGTGCTCACCCAAAGTCATGAACACAGTTCATCCAATGTGGGCATTCAATACGTTAGGTGGAAATGAGCCTTTGGTAATTCTAAGTGGGAGCTAGATAATTAGCTCAATAAATAGCACCATACTCACCATTAATGAGTCAATTCCAATCATAATCACCCCACATAATTTAAATTTCCAAACTTATTTAGCCTACTCCCCCCTTTTCAGAAACAAACAAACAAAAATCCCTCTGAGTCTATTTGGCAATTAAGAACTTTAGTGCTATAGCCCAGAATTCAGAATGAATGGTGAGTATCGGCCTGTGCAGTCCCCTTGGGTAGTTCCAGTGCCCCCCACCCCAGAGGATGGTATCGCCCACTTTGGGAAACGCTGCTATAGCGGGTTCCCAAGGCTGTACCTCTGTACAGGAGCAGGCGGCTCATCTTTCTCCCATGGCGTAGCTGGTGGGTTGGAACCATGGACTTTGAGATGAGTAATTCAGCACTAACCCGACAGTGTCACCAGGCCTCGTTAATGGCACCCTGGGGATGTGCTTCCCAAAACGCTAGGCATTAGAGCACAGGAATCGGATGGCCATGTTCGCCCAAGTGCTGCCCACGTCCAGGCTTTGACAGAAAGAATTTCAACAAAAGACAGGTCTTCTCTCTCTGTGAATAGAAATAATAAGAAGCCTATTGTAGCTACATCTTCTTTCACACACCTACTTTAGGTGATCCCTTTGGTGATAATTACAGTATAATACTAAGCCATTTGCAAAATAATATCAATTATATAATGTGATCCTCATGACACGTCTAAGAGATAAATTATTTTCACCACCTTTTTAGCAGATGAGCAACGAGAGGCAAAGAACTATCTTTAACTCCCCAGGGTTACAGACCAGATTGAGTGAGCCTGCTGTGTCTGCCAGGCATGGCCATGGATTCCACTGAATTCTTCCAACAGCCCCTGACATGTTATCCTTACAAAGATCAGCTACTTTCCCCGAAGAGAAGGAACACTGGCCCTATCTGCAAGGGTGGGAGAACTCGTTCTCAGATCCAGAGGCTCTGGCGCCAGCTCTTTTTGTCCTTCCACGGTGCCCATTTCTCAAGCTGTACACACTGGTAGAGCAGGCACAGGACGCGATGACAGTGCAAGATTCGTCTCACACTCGTCTGCCCTTCTCTGGGCCCCGAGCGACATGTTTTCTGCACAGCCAGCATGGGAATATATGACTATGCATGATCGCCTCTTCCTCACTGTGAACTTCTGGAGCAAAGGGCCACATTATGTCTTCTGCATGTCCAATACACAGATGCAGGCCTGAGACTAAGACAGTGACTGGAAGAAATAAATTATTTAGTGGAAAAAATGGAAATATAATTCTGGACCTTGAACCCTTGCCTGCACAAATTTCCTTTAACTATATTTGAAGTAAGGTCAAGCCTGCAGCCAACATATCAGTACCAACATTCTAACCCTATAAAGGGTTTTCAAGATTATGAATCTTTCCAGGATCAGACAGCCTCATCTTTCTCCTACCAAGTGGCTGGTGAGTTTGAACCATCAACAACCCAATGCATACCTAACGCCCAGTGCTACAAGTGCTTTTTATATTCTTTATGTAAATCTTTATATTCTTTGTGGTAAACTTAATTTGAAAGCAACGCCTTTCTTGAAATCAGCATTGTAAGTTAGTACTGGGGGGCCGGTGTGCTAAATACCTGAATTTGGAGTTTTGTTGACTTCTGGCTGTGTAATTTTCACCTAGAAGAACCTTTTATAAACAACCTATGCAGATGATGTGGTACAATAAAAAAGCCAGGGCAAACCTGTTGGGTGGCCTCATGTGTTACGGAGTAGAACTATTTTCCATCGAGTTCTTGGCTATATATAAGTTTTAGAGAAGTAGATCAGCAGGCTTTCTCGCTTCCTTTTCCCTCTCAACACTGCTGGGCGAGGTAGAACGACCAAGCGCTGGTTGTTGTTCTTGTTGAGGTCATCCACAGCGACCATGTACACAAAATAATGAAACGCTGCCCAGTCCTGCGCCATCCTCACAACTGTTCCCATGCCTGCGCCCACTGATGCAGCCCCTGGGTCCGTCCATCTCTGAGGGCCTTCCTCTCCTTTGCTGCTCCTCTAAGTTTACCACGCATGCTATTGTTCTCCACAGACTAGTCTTTCCCCAGAACACTACCAAAATATGCAATACGAAACATCGCCATCCTCTAAGGACACTCTGGTTGGACTTCCAAGACAGACCGGTTTGCCCTTTTGGCAGTCCATGGTGCTTTCAATATTCTTCTCCAGCACCACAATCCAAATGCATTGATGTTTCTTTGGTCTTCTATATCCAGTGCCCAAGTTTCAAATGCGTACAAGGCAAATGAAAATACCATGGCTTGGGTCAGGCACACCGTGGTCCCCCCAATCATGTCCTTGCTTTTCAATACTCTGAAGAGGTCTTGTGCAGCAGAATTATCTAAGCCAACTTGTATTTTGATCTTTTTAACTGTTGCTTTCATGAGCATTGACTGTGAAGCCAAGCAAGACGAAAGCTTGGCCACTTCACCCTTTTCTCTATTTATCATAATGTGACTTACCAGTTGAGTTGTTGATATTTTGGTCCTTCAAGGGGGTACCCCCCAACAAAATGGAGAAAAGCTCCACTGGGTGGAGTTTTCATGGTAGCATTTTTCCCCACTAGGTAAACATCCAGCAACTTGCTCTGAGTTAGTGCACCCAGTGGCGACACCTGGGAAGGTTCTCTCTGGTCACAGTGAAATTTTCATAAAAGCAGTTTTGCTGGAACCTCGGGTTTTTTTTTTTTGGTTTTCTTTTTTGTGTGGTAGCTGCTTTAAGAGAACAGTGTGCAGCTGTGAAATGTTGCTTCCTGCCCCAGAGAAATGCTGCAGAAACTGTTGGGATATTGAACACAACTTCCAAAGAAAATGCTATGGGAAAAACTCAAGTGTATGAGTGTACATTGCAAAAAAGGTGTGATGTTGATTGATGGCAAACCCTGTCTGGATGTCCGTCAATTTCCCGAACACACGAAAATGTCGACTTGTAGTGCATATGAAGTTCGTTCCACCAGGTCAGACTATTAATCAAACTTTCTATTTAGATGTTCTGAAAAGAAAGCATACCATTGTGTGACCAAAAAAGGCCTGATTTGTGGCAGGCAGGGGACTGGTTTTGCCACCATGACAATGTACCTGCTCACGCAGCCATTTCAGTGTGCAACTTTTGGGCAAAAACCAGTATGCCTCTCTTACCCTGCACACCTGACTCACCTGACTTCACTCCATGGGACTTCTTTTCTTTTCCATGAATGCAGAAGGACATGAAAGGACAGTGATTTGATGACATCAAAGAGGTGAAGAAAAAAACAAGGGAGGCGCCATCAGCAATCCAAACAGATGAATTTGAAAAATGTTTCCAAAAATGGAATTGCTTATTTGACAAATGTATTAAGTGTAATGGAGAGTGCTTTGAAGGTGAAAAGGTTGTGTTGTAACAAAAAAAAATCAATACATAGCTTTGAAAATAATTTCCAGTTTTGGGGGTATACCACCTCATCTTTACATTGATTCTTAATCCATCCTGCAGGCTGCAATCCTTGATCTTTATTAGTAAATGCTTCAGGTTCTCCTCATTTACAACAAACAATGCTGTGCCATCTGCAGATCAGACGTTAATAAGCCTTCTTCTGTTCCTGATGCCGAATTCTTAGGCTGTAATCTTTACAAGTGGATCTTTAGATTATTTCTTCCAAGGAATTAAAGGGTGTATTCAAACTGTCAATCATTCAGTTGGCAGTTTAGCAATTGACAGTTTGTACCACCAGCATGCCTTATTGTCAGGAGATAACAAGCCAGAAACCAATTGTGATTGGCTGTGTGATCTTGGACAAGTGACTCCTCTCTGTAGTTCCTGTGGTTTGTGCATTGAAAATAGATTAAAAAGCAAGGATATTACTTTAAGTGATATGTATATTACTTTGAGTGATAATAAGAAGGCAGATTAAATATTTCAAACCCGATTTCTCACATTTAAAAAATTTAAGTAAATTTGTAGGAAAATGTCCGTGTTTCATTATGTGTAACATTATCCTTTAACAGCCAGATTCAATCCGGGATGCCATCACTACATTAGTCCAAGACAGAGACCATATTGAATGGAGAAATTCTAAGTTTGTTTTTTAAGTGCTTGGCAGAAGGAAACAGTGGGGTTTGCTACATCTAAACTGCTTAAAAGATTCCATGAATTAGTGCCCCATGCCCCCACTCCCCTTTTCTTCCTTATATTCATCCTTTTGTTTTCCTTTCCCCCACTCCTCCACCATTGTCTACCATGTGCATCCCTGGTTTTGGTCTGGTCTCTGCCATACTACACAGTCTTCACCTCAAAAACAGAGGAAGTGGCTCATAAGGAACAAGTATCCTTGGGTCTGTCTCTCCCTATTGTCTCGGGTCCCATTGCTTATCTAAAGGGCCTTCATTGGCCAGAAGGTTTTCTTTGCCCAGACTTGCTGCATTAGAAAATTCTTACTGATGAAGTTTAAAAGGATTTCTTTAACTGAAAGGGTAGAGGAATTGATATATCTGCATTTTAGCAAACTCTTAACAGACTAGATCCCAAACTTTGTCATATTTCTAGTATTTGATTAACAGTGGCTAGTTCCTTTACCCACTCTATCACTAACACTTAAGGATACCATGGAAGACGTTGGATTCCATTCACCTCATAGTGGTGGTGTGGTGCGTTATGTGTGTCAGGCTTCTAGCCTCAGGTCAGCAGTTCAAACCTACCAGCTGCAGTGTGGGAGAAGGACGAGGCTTTCTGCTACCATAAATGTAATAGTCTCCACAACTCATGAGAGTGGTTCTCGCTAACTGCTTGATAGGGCAGCTGCTATGAATGAAGAGGCATCGACTTGATGATAGTGGGTTTGCTTTGGGATCTTCGGTTTATTTTCATGAAGGCTCTCTCTGGCTAACCAGCAGCACCATTTGCTCCGCAATTGCACAAAGGACGGAGATGTTTGCCAGTGTCACAAAGGGTGTAAGGGGTAAGTTCAGATCAAATATAAGCAACATTGTTTGGTTCATAAAGCTTCAGTTTCTCTTGGGTTATTTGTGGGCCACATCTCAAACTTTATGTTCAATAATCACTACCAACGTGAGGTTTCTCATGACTCCGATGTGAAGCACAGCCACCGTGGGCAAACAATGGCCCCTCTCACAGAATGAGAGCAGCATTTATGCTTTCCCAACAGAGTCTTTTTATTATTGGATCCCTGGGCATCTGGTGATTTTGTGCTGTTTATAATTCAATGTTCTCAATAGCAACAAAACAACTCTAGCTGATTGTCTGGTAAAATATCAAGAAATCCAAAGGGATAATTATGTTGTTTTAAGAGTTAAACAATGATTTGAGATTGGGGTGGGGGCGAGGACAGGGGTGTGCATGTCAAAGAAGGCAGTTTCTTTTCAAACCTTGACCTCATGAAGTGCACAGTAGGCTTGCTCTCCCTGGGTTTTCTGCTTCCACGGCCCTGAATGGTCATGGCACCCACAGGACACCAGGAACTCTGTGCAGGTCAGTGAGGAGGTTACCAGCTCGGTCAGTTTTGAACAAGAAGGGGACTGCGCCCAGCCGAATCTCGAAGCTGTGCGATCTACTTTCCTGCCTTAGTGAAGTCGGGCACAATATTCAGCAACTGGCTCGGCGAGCAAACCAAGGCCCCCAAATAAACCAAAAGAACAAAACCAGAAAACAAACAAGCAAACAAAAAGATTCCTGTCCCCTGAGATAGAAAAGCCATTGATCAGGAAATGGGGAGCCTGTCAGTTACCTTTGTCCTTCTGGGCACCTACGACACCACACACAGGGAGCACCCAGCCCGCCTTATCCGGGGACAGGGTAGGGCTCCCCAGGAAGTGCGCAGTGCTCTTAAAAACACATTGCTGGGAGGACTCGCGCAGCACTGCGTGATGCATAGGGAGGGTGGCAGGGCCAGGCTGAGCAGGCAGCAGGACCCCTCCCACGAAGTTCTGGGCAGCCAGAGGAAGTTGAAAGGATGAGCGTGTCCCCGGGGTTGCATGAGGGCACAAACGAGGCGATTCCACAGTTACGGAAACAGCTTTGACCTGGTCCTGTCCACCTGAGAAAATCGGTTAGACGTCAGATTCCAACTAGCTTTCATGGACTCAATGAAAGCCAGCGACCCCTGTCCAGGCATAGCTGCCGCCGTCGTTCAGTTCTACCCAGATGTGCTACCATGTCCCCCTCGCTCCCGCAAAGGAGGGCACAGCCTTACACCCGGGCTTGTTCCGTGATGCCTCATGGAAACAGCTGTGTTGCCTGTCTTTGTGTGGATACATTAAAAAAAAAAAAAAAAGAAAGAAAATCGCCATGGCAACAGCTGCAGCCACTTATTACAGAGCAGTGGAAGTGATGCTGCTATTTGTGAGGAACGCTGTGCCCTCAGATTAAAGTGCCCTTACACTTGAACGGATTTTTTCCACTAACATTTTCATTTCGAGAAAGAAAGCGGTATGAGGCTGTGTTCAAAGAAACGTACCAGGGACCTAGAGAGCTTGGGAATTGGTTAGCAGGAGTGGAGCTATTACCAATTGTTACGGTAATGCCTTTCAATCCTGGCATTCTAGGGAGGGCAGTGCCCACTGCTTGCTTTTAACACCCCCCCTCCACCTACCTACCTAGTTTGCTGGATTAAGGGTTGATGCTGCCAGCTAACCTGCTCAGTCCCATCTAAACTGCTTGACATTGAAGTTCACCTAGAGCAGTGGTTCTCAACCTTCCTAATGCCACGACCCTTTCATACAGTTCCTCATGGTGTGGTGACCCCCATAACATTATTTTCATTGAAACTTCATAACTGTAATTTTGCTACTGCTATGAATCGGGCGACCCCTGTGAAAGGGTCTTTCGACCCCCAGCGAATCGAGAACCGCTGCCGAGAAGCACTTCAGGAGGAAAGCCTGCGGACCTACTTTCCCAAAGTAGCTGTGGGAGTGCCGGGGAGCACCGTGCTGCTGCCGCCCCAGAGCCCCGAGACCACGACTGGGGCTGACTGGACATGAGGTAGTTTTACCGGCCGAGCTGCTCCAAGCAAAAGATGCATTGAGCAATGACAACAAGCACGAGAGTATTAATTATTAAGGTCAGTCTCCTGCCTCTTTTCTCAGTGACTGAGTGGTTACCCAGCACCGCACCTTCCTGAAAACGTTGAGGAACCTCTAAATACTGCACCCTAAGAACCAACCTCTTCCATCGCCTTTAGTACTCAAGAAATAGTTTAAGAGTAAACACATTTCTTCTTAGATCAGTTGTATCTTTCATGGGCTCATGATAAATATTCCAGTACTTTCTTATTGCTCGTCATTAAACATAGGAAAGGAAAGAAAATTGGGAAAATAAGGACTTCTTATGAGATATATAGAAGAATTCATACATTGAGTTTTTCAGTTTCTCATGTTCTCTAAGCTTGGTGTCCCCATTCGTTTCCCAGTTCATCATTCTGTGGTGGCTTGCTTGTTGCTGTGATGCTGGAACAGATGTCAACAGATTTCAGCAGAGATTCCAGTTAAGAACAGACTAAAAAGAGTAGGTTAATATTTTTTAGTAGGTAATTAATGCCACTTCTGAGGGTTTAGCTATGGCAAACTGTGTTAGTTAAGGATTATTTTGTCAATAAACACATGTGGGGTTAATTGAAGGGTGATAAACACATGTGGGGTTAATTGAAGGGCCGAGGGATAAATGGCTCGGTGAGCCTCACCTTTCTAGTTTTCGGGTCTCTTGCTTTGTGATGGTCGCACCAGGGTGCAGCTGCCTTAGCTAGTCCTCTGCCTCAGCTGGCTAGTCTCACTTCCTGAGAGACATCTCTGAAGAGAAGCCACATGGACTACGCTGATGCAGCCCTGGGTGCTGGAGCAGCCGTGTGGAGACCCCTGTCAGCGCTGAGATGATTACAACATGACTGGATTCAGAGACTTTCTACCCACTGGTCTGTGATTCCCCTGCATCCGGTGTTACTGTGTGTGTTTTGCCAGTTTGAGGAGGACCTTATAGATTGGTGTCAGACATATGGGCTTGGACTGGACTGAGTTGGGATGCTTTCTTAATGTACACTTACCTTGTATGTAAAACTCTCTCTTATATCCGTATGAGTTTCTGTGGATTTGTTTCTCTAGTCTACCCAGACTAACACACAAACCTTATGAATAATAGCTGAAAACAGTCAGATATCATGCCAGAAGATGAACCCCTCAGGTAGGAAGGCTTGCAGACATGCCTGGGACGAGATGCCTCCTTGAGGCAGAGTCTGCCTTAATGATGTAGACAGCGCCGAGCTTCTAAAACCTTGTTTTGCTGATGCCCACCAACTCAGCAGTAGACAACTCAGCTGCAAACATCCATCAATGTTTGGTGGAATGGATGACTTACACATTGAGGAAAATTCAAAGTAACCAACAATGAAATGAAGTGTATAAAGACTGATATCACAGGCAGTTGTGAGCTGACATGGACTGCTACTGGCCATTTTATATCAGATAATCATGTGGTTTACTCTGCCATGAATGACAAGCTCAAGAAAAATGGCATCATATTCATCAAGATCTATTTTGAATGTGGCCTATGGTAGTCTAATACACATACATCTACAAAGGAATCCAGTTAATACAATTATTATTCAAATTGTGCAGTGGAAAATGCAAACACTAAAGAGATCAAAGAATTCTTCACTCGGAAATTGAGCACACATGTAATAAAGATACATTGATAATTAGTAGTCATTGGAATTCAATGCAAGAATGGTAAATAAAGAGGAAGGACCAGAGACTGGGTATTGTAGCCAAAATAACGCTATTGGCTGACTGTGGAACACATGATCAATGACTCATAAGCAAGCTCCGATTGAAGGGGAAGAAAATGAAAACAAGTCCATGAGAGCCAAATGCACGCTGGCGTCTATCCTACCTGAAGTTAGAGACCATCTCAAGAACAGATTTGACACATTGAACACTAGTGATCAAAGATAAGACTAGTTGTGGGATTATAGCAGAAATATTATACCAAGGACACTGAAAAGACAAGAACGAAAGATCGAAGTAAATATCAGAAGATGCTATGGAACTTGCTCATCAACATATGATAGCCAAAGTGAATGGAAGACATGCTGAAGTCAAAGAACCGAGCAGAAAATGTCTAAGGGCAGCTCAAGCAAACTAAAGCATCATAATGAAATGCGAGCAGATCTGGGGTCACAAAATGTAAAGAACAGAATATACTGAGCAATTTCCTAAACAGCTGCAGGAAATGAAGACATGGTTTCAGTCTTCAGCTGTCATGCTGAAGGATTCTATGGGAAATGTATGGAATGATGCAGCATGCATCCAAAAGAGATGGGATACAAATTATCACTATACATAAAAATGTAGGTTAATATTCAGCCATTTCAAGAGACAGAATATGATGAGGAACTAATAGTATCAAGAAAGAAGTTCATGCTGCATTGTAGACATGGGTGAAAAACAAGTCGTCATAAATTGATAGAATACTAACTGAAATGCTTCAACAAATTGACACAGTGCTGGAAGTACTCACTAGTCTATGCCATTAAACTTGCAAGATGGTTACCAGCCAAAGCAAATGGAAGACACACATTCCAAAGAAGTGTGACCCAAAAGAATGTGTAAATTTAGATCAATATCACATGGAAATATTATTTTACTGAAGATAATTTAACAATGATTGCAACCATACATTGATGGAGCTGTCTGAAATTCAAGCCAGACTCAGAAGATGTGGAACAAGGGATATTATTGGTGACAAAAGATGGATCTTGGCTGAAAGCAAAAAATTCCAGGGAGACATTTACTTGTGTTCTATTGACTATGCAATCTACTGTGTAGATTGTAATTATGGATATCATTGAGAAGAAAGAGAACCCAGAACATTTCTTTGTGCTTAACAAGGGAATGATACTGATTTGCTTAAAACCAAGAAAATCGTTTAACTGAGTTGTATCCTTTCACCGTACTCACTCAGTCTACATTCTGAGCAAATTATCTTCAGAAGATGGACCATATGAGGAAGAATACACCATTGGTATTAGAGGAAGGCTCGTTAATGTTAAACCTACGGCCTACTGATATCAAAGAGGACTTGACCTATTGATTGATGAAGATCAAAGAATAAAGCCTTCAGTATCGATTACAACTCAGTGTAAAGAAAACCAAAATCTTCACTACTGGACCAATAGACAGCAACTTGATAACTGGAGAAAAGATCAAAATTGTCAAGAATTTAATGTAATTTATTCCACAACCAATGCTCCAGAAATCAAACAATGTATTGCAGAGTGCAAACTTGATGCATACGACCTCTTGAAAAAAGAGATGTAAAAGAGACAAGATTTCATGTTGAGGATGAAGGGGCATCTGAACCACGGCATGACATTTTCAATCGCCCCACCTATCTTGGAAGGTGGACAGTGACTATGGAAGACCAGAGAAGAAGTGATGCATTTGAATGGTGGTGTTGACAAAGAACATGAAAAGTTCTGTGGGCTTCCAGATGAATAGTCGGTGTCTTGAAAGATGTCGAGCCAGGGTGTTCGTTAGTAGAGAGGATGGGAAATCCTTTGCCCCATAGACCTTGGACATGAGACACTCTCTGTAAAAGGACAACATTCTTGGTAAAGTAGAGGATTACTGAAGAATAGAAAGACCCTCAAAGAATCAGATTGACACAGTGGTTGCCACCATGGGCTCAAACAGAACAGCAATTGTGAGGATGGGGAAGGACTAGGCATTGCTTTGCTCTGTTGTACTTGGCGTCATTCTGACTCCGAGCTGACACAGGGTACCTAATAACAACAAGCTTGATGTCACAGTGTTTTAATGACCTCATAAAGCGATACATTTGATGGAAGCAAGCCAGATAATCCAACAGTAACTCTCTGCCATTGAGGGAGCTGAAAAAATGAAAGCATTGTTGGGTAATTTGTGGAAGTAATGAACCTCAGAAAACTGTCGTCTCTAAGAGAATAGGTAAATAAGGCTAGCACACATATCTATCAACACTGAAATTCTTACTCAATTCCATGGAAGTCTGACATCTGATGAGATGATTCAGGTGTGTTATAATGTCGGGTACTAATTAATGTTGGAATACTAATTGAAATGCTTCAACAAAGAGATGCAGTGCTGGAAGTACTCACTAATTTGTGAGTGTGTGCAGGTGTGCTGAGAGGAGAGGATCTGTCTTGTCTAAGTTAGGGCTTTCTATAGCCATAAACAGCATATCGGGAATTCACAGGGGGCAGTTCTATGCTGTCCTATAGGATTGCTATGAGTCAGCATTGACTCAATGGTAGCGAGTTTGGGGTTTAATGTATATCTCATAAGGCTGTATATATTTACAGACACACACACGTTGTGGAACCTTAAGCTTTGACATATGTACTTTGTCACCAAAATTAAATTTCACCCAAACCTTACTAAACTTCCTTGTGCCCTGGTCTGTCTTCCTCCAATTACGGTAAAACAAAAACCCTATGGAGAAAGTTTTGCCCCAGGCTATGAGAAACTTATTGCATAAAGCCTCTAGCTTGTCTTCTGGGGAATGAGTGAAAATGCAAACCGTTTCCTTTTCTAAGCCCAGGCACTAGGGATTGTTCATTTCCACTATAGGACAGCATGCTAGAATCCCCTGTGCAGCAAGCAGTGTTTCCCATCTCCCTCCTTTCTGCTGCCAAGCTTTTGCCCCATTCAAGCCAACAGAGCAACTGTTATAGCCAATCAAGCCAGCCTTTCAGATTAAGCATCATTGACTGGATGCTCCCAGAGAAATCTTCATTGTTGTCCAACTGCCCACACGTAGCCTACGTATCACTTGCCCAGGCACACAGGCGAGCCTTTCACAAAATATGAGCCTCTGCCAGGACTGTAGGTTTCTTTAACGATTTCCCTTGGTCTCTCTTGCTTGTGTAGTTCTTTATACTTCAGACACACATACGTCCATAGTCAATTTGTTCATGGCATTGCATTGGATCTTAACTGAGAGACTCAAAAATAATGTAACCTTAACCGTTTTATTTTCTGAAACAAGGCAAGATTGGCAGGCAAGAGAGTTTAAATCCTAGAGCAGGAGCGCAAACACTGAAAACAATGCAGGGATAATTACGGGAGATAACCATTCCTTTCACAGCAAGTCCATGCATTTTCCCGGATAGAGTGGCCTTGGGCAGACGCTCGATAAGAGTTGTGGTATAAAGGGATCACTATCTAGCGTAAAGTGCAATTTAGTATAATTAGCTTTTCATTTAATAAATGAATTCCACTTAACTGACTACCTCTGAAGCCAAAGGGATATGGTTCAATCAGGAAGACTTTGACAGGCAAGGAGGGTCAGGTGTGTGACTTCACTTAAGACTTCTGCTAATGAACTAGGTTCACAAGGAAACACATACCAAACCCTGAGGTTTGGGAAGTACAAAATTCAAAGACACTTCTTCCCAGTTCCATTTCTCAGTGACTAGTGTCCTGAAATCAGCTCATATGGTTTAGCTTTTCTTCATCATGCCCCTTGAGGAGTCTCTGTTTGGTAAGACATTTCATTCTGATAGGAAAAAAAATGTTTTAATTATCAGTAAAATTTGGAAGTGACCGAGAACAGATGCACTACTTCCTTCGAGGTATCAAGCCAACATTTCACTTTTCAAATATAAACATTTTGTTAAGCCTAGGGACTCTAGAAGAAAGCTAAGCCTGGTTCATTTTTGGTTTCAAAGACTCTTGTTTTGTGGGGGGATTTGTTTGTTTGTTTTTTAATCAGGAAACCCCTCGGGCCACCTGTTTTTGTTTTTGGTAGTGGCAGTGTTGGTGGAGACTGGAAAGGGGCAAGGTCAACTTGATATTAAAACAAACACACAGTGAAACAAAGACATGGGCAGTTACCAGTTAAAGTAGATGCTTCAGATTCCTCACAAGGGAGACTACCTGAGGAAGGAACTTGCCCACTGTGATGATTACATACAAACTAGCCGTTTGTTAATGTGACAACTTGCCAACACACAGGTGGCAGTGAGGTAGTGGGAGCTTCGGAACCGGGTCGCCTTGGGTTATAAAGTCAGTCCTGTCCCTCACTGTGTGGTTTGAGTCACATTTTCAATATCTCCCACTCAATTCCTCCTTGCAATAAGAATAAATAATACTGCCAATTCGGGGGGTTCTTGTGAAGATTATATATCATTTATATAAAATAATATCACAATTCTAGAACATTCGATATGAAAAACCCCATATGAAAATGTATTTTATGTACACCCTTTTATAACATTTGCTGTACAGCTTAGGGTCTGAGCACGAGGTTTGCAGAGAGCTGCAGTGTGCAGTGGGAGCCCTACATCCGTTTTGAATCCACAAAGATTCGCCTTCCCTAAAGGTCTTGATGGCCACTGACACCAGCGGAGGGAGTTTTGCTCTGGGGCAGAAGGTGTTTGCGTAGCCTCTCCTCCCCAGGCCAGGAGAAGCAGTCTCTTCCTCAGAGACTTGCAATACGCCTCCTTGGAATTCCCTCAGACTTTTTACTGAGGATGTCTTGCCCTCAGACAGAGTGCACCAGAGAGTGAATACATGCAGTTATAACTAGGTTACATTTTAGCATCTTTTCATTTGTTTTCCCTTTTGACCAGTTATAATTGTTCTAGTTTTTTTTCCTTTCTGCTTTCTTTTGGTTTGAGGTTTCTCTGTGTTTTATTTTGTTATTTTTGTTGCAGTGGTTTTGCTGTGCTTTGCTTTGCTTTGCTTTTCCTATGATTTCCTTTACTTGAAATCCAGCTATCGATACAGTAACAAGAATAATAATCTCTCAGAGTTATGTTAGGGGAGGTTTGAGGGAATGGGGAGCTAATAACAATGAGTACAAAAAAGAAGAAAGTATTCTAAAATGTATTGTAGCGTTGATTGCACAACTCTTTGAAAAATATCCAAGCCATAATGTTGTATGTTATATAATTACATATCAATAAAGCAGTTAAATAGTCATATTTTAATAATATAATTAAACTTTATAATAATGTGTCCATTTTGTATAAAAATACAAATGTCCTGTTTTATGGTCATGATTTGCTTTCCCTCCCCCAACATTTTATTGGCACACAATGTACATATCACACAATTGAGTAGTTCAATTTTTCAATCATATCAAAGGGAATTGTACAATCACCACCACATACATATATCTAGAGCCTTCCCTCCCCGTCCCCCATTGTTTAAATCGCCTTTAAAATGACTCATGCAACCACAATCCGTTCTAGTGCTCCCTCCCCCTCCTGCCTTCATTCTTTAGTCCCCTTCCCCTCCCCCTGCCCATCCCTCGCCCCTGTGTTCCCTATATATTGTATCAGTTATTATCGTTGTAGATCCATTCTTCCTTTGCTTCACAGCTGGGAAACCCAAGAGAAAACAATGAAAAGCAAATCACACTCAGGTGGTAAGGATAAGACCATATGAGTATAAAGACAAAAGTACACGTGATGCATATAAGGGAGAAGATGCCCATCAACATTCAAAAACCAGGGAAGAAATGTCTGTCATGGAACAACTAAGAGATACTTGCACCCACTACAAATTCAGGTCATGTCTATAGAGAGGTCAACTGGCTGAGTTCCATCCCGCACTACCGAGATTACAATGGTCTCTGCCTGGTAGTACAGCTGTCTGGGACTCTTGTCTTTGGCTAGAGCGGGTCTGCCAGCAGCTCCGTCTGACTAGACACTAGAACTAGATTGGTTTGGGGCTCCCACTGTCCTCCATTGCATTCTCAAAATTGGGTGATCATAATTTTAGCTCTGATACTTTTCACCATATTCAAATTTTGTAATTGTCACCTTTGGATTGCACAAGCTAGTGTGTGTCTTCAGTGTCCACTTAGTTGACTCCTTGCTTAGCACCCTTATCTTCAGTGATCACTTCAGGGAGGTGAGTGCCCAACAGGGCTATGATCCAAGAACTGATTGTTCTGAAGTTGCAGCTAGGATTTAGTGCAAGCCCAGAACTCATTTCTGGAGCTATGCTTTTTTTCCCTTCTATTTGCTATAATTGAGAAATAATACATATGTCATATCATTTCATAGTTCAGGCATGTCAAATATAATTGTAAAATTGCTCCTATAATCAGTCTCCAAGCATACTTTCCCTTCCTGGGCTCTTGACATCATCTCCTTCTCATCTCTCCCCACCCCTCTCTTGCGCCCCTTCCCCCAAACCCTTGACAAGTTTTCTTACCCTACAGGCTCTATGTCCCTGCGTTTCATTTGCTGGGGAAAACGAGGGGAGTGGGGGAGGAGAGAGAGAGAGAGAGAGAGAGAAATAACACAGCTTCAAGAGGGTGACCCCTAATGGTGGTGCACCTCTGAGATACACCCTAATATACATAAACATAAGCAAAATGGAATAGGCATCACAGGATTGCTGGAATAGTAAGTATGTTAACACGGAATACAGGGCATCTATGTCTTGTCTGCCAATCAACAGTACACCAGTCTTGTTACAGTGGTCTGCTGCTTCCTCAGCTGCAATGTGTTTTCTGACTTCAGTCTCAGGTTACAGGTTTGTCTGAGGTAGAATCCAGTTCACCCACCAGGGTTCCCAAATGGGGTCTCACCGATGCAGCTTCTGGGGCATGCTGTGTGCCCCAAAATGCAGGATTCAGTGTCCCAGTGTTCTATAGCACCCAGCCGGGTGTTCTGGGATATCCGCAGATGCCCTGGGTCAGTTTGATCCACCCCTAAAGTGACTGCCCACCACTGAAGACCCTCCCCACCTAATGCTCCCAAGAGCATCCTCAGTCTCTCCTCCCCCTACCTGGAGGTAAGCCCTCCCTTTCCTCCCCCCCGACATACATGCACTTATGTCCCCCCAAACTTGACCACTCCCTCTGCCCACTTCTGCTTTGTCCTTCCCATCAGTAAAACCTCATCCCTCTGATAGGGCTGCCTCCCTCACCGGTGGACCTCACCCAGAACCACGTGGCTACCACTCAGCACACATCATCCTCTACTCCTCGGTCCATTTGATCCCAGCTGTCATGAGGTGTCCTCAAGCCAAGTGCCCCGCACTATCCTTACCTGGAGCGGATGGTGTGTGGCTCATTGGCACTGGTCCTCCTCTTTACCAGGCTGCTCCCCTGCCAGCAGACGGGCTGCCTTGCAAGCTTGAGCTTGTGCCCTTTCTGCTGCTTGTTCCGACCCAGTGGGCTCATATAATAGTATTTGTCCTTTTGTGATTGACTAACTTCACTCCGCATAATGCCTTCCAGAGCCCTCGGAGGTGTGTTTTATGTTTTCACCGTTGTGTGTAGTATTCCATTGCGTGTATGTACCAGTCTTTTAAATCCACTCTTCCATTGATGGGAATTTAGGCTGTTTCCAGCGTCTTGCTGTTGAAAACTGCTGTGATGGACACAGAAGAGCCTCGGTCTGCTCGTGATCTGCTTCTTATTTCTTCTGGGTGTGTGCCCAGTAATGGTAATGCTGGGTCGTATGGTCGTTCAATTTCTATCTGCTTTAGGTATTGCTGTCACCTTCCACAGTCCACCAGCAGTGGATAAGGGTTCCTATCTCAGCACACCGTCTCCAACATTTGTTATTCTCAGTTTTTTAAAATTGGGGTATAGTTAGTATCTTGTTGTTTTGATTTGCATATACCTGATGGCTAATAATTGGGAGTGTTTCCTTATGTATTAGCCATT
The DNA here is from genome assembly GCF_050624435.1 of Tenrec ecaudatus. Lineage (NCBI taxonomy): Eukaryota > Metazoa > Chordata > Mammalia > Afrosoricida > Tenrecidae > Tenrec > Tenrec ecaudatus. The sequence continues at coordinate 136,061,462 of NC_134533.1, forward strand.
TGAGTGTCATCCTGTGTAAAGCATCTGTGTAGGTCTTTTGCCCACCTTCTCAGGGGGCTGTTAGTTTTTTTCTTTTTGTAAGCTTGTGAACTTCTGTAGATTTTAGTAATTAATCCTTTGTGTGTTATGTTGTTACTATCTTTTCCCAATCTGCGAGCTTTTTATTATTTTAATATCTTTGAATGTACACAAGATTTTAAAAAATAGGTCCCATTCATCTATTTTATCTTCCATGGAGTATATTTCATTTATTAATTCTGATAGCCTGCGAATTCCCTGCACTAGGGCTTCTAGCTCCTTCCCAATTTTCTCATTGATGATCCTAATGGCTTTGGGTTTTACATTTCGGTCTTTGATTAACCTTGAGTTTGTTTTTGTGCATGGAGTGAGATATGACTCTTGTTTCATTCTTCTGCATGTGAATATCCAGCTTTTCTAACACCATTTATTGAAGAGGACATCTCCTTCCCATTTAATGTTTTTTGGTGGGGAGGAGTATTTTGTAAAAATCAATCATCTGTATGCAGATGCTTTGATTTCTGGATTTTCCGTCTTGATGCGTTGGTCCGTGTATCTATCAGTATACCAGGACCAGGCTGTTTGGACAACTGTAGAGTGTAGTAGGTTTTGCGGTCAGGCAGAGCAAGAGCACCTACTTTGTTTCACTTTTTGAGGACTTCTTTGCCTATCCTGGGCTTCTTCCCCTCAATATGAAGGTGGTCATCATTTTTTTTTTGAAGAATGATGCTGAAGCGGGATCAAGATTGCATGGCATCTGTATAGTGCTTTAGGTAATTTTAACGTTTTCACAATATTGAGTTTTCCAATCCACGAACATGGGGTGTTCCTCCATTTGTGTAGATTCCTTCTGATTTCTTGGAATAATGCTCGGTAGTGTTCTTCATACAGGTCTTGAGGGGGTATTTTGGTTTTTTTGGTTAGGTTTATTCCTAAGTATTTCAGCTTCTGCTTGGCTATTGTGAATGGTTTTACTTCCTTGCTGTATTTTCCAGTGTTCCCATCACTGGTATATAGAAACCCATTTTTTTCCTGCTTATTAATCTTGCATCCTGCTATACTACCAAATTTCTCTATTGTTTCCAGTAATCCTATTGTGGACACCTTGAGATTTCTTTAAAATCCTATCAACTGCAAATAGCAAACATTTCACCTCTTCTTTACCCAGTTGTACTCCCTTGATCTCTTACGGTATGCATGGTACTGGCTAGGACTTGGGTATAAACGATGAGGGCATGTTAGTTGGGTGTATAGGAAAAGTAGGATCTAGGTGCTCAGGAGTACATTTTAGTTACTGGCATTAATCTTAGGAAGGATTCCTGTTATGTGTGTTAATTTTTTTAATGAATTGGTAAAGAGGGTTAATGCAGCTGTGATTTTACTGGATAAGTTAGAGGAGAATGGGTATTGTCATGGGGTAAGAAGCAGGTTCGAAAGGGCTAGTGTTGGTTACGGTGAGTGAGGCATATATTGAATCTACCAGAGACTCTTATCAACCCTATAAATTATTAAAGGGAGAGTTCCATCCTTCAATTAAATGTGTTTATAACAGAACACCCCTTTATTCATTCCATTCCATTCTTCACTCCTTACATACTGTTCCAGGGTGGATATAGGCTATTGTATTTGGTGCCCCAGTGAGGAGGGGTTTCTGCTCAGAAGGAGACTAGGGTAAGGCCAGTGGGACCCTGGGTTTGCTGGCACCTCACCAGGGTCAGGGAAGGTCTCTGAGTAACCCTGATGTGCTGAATTCCAATTTCTCATGCAAGGAAAGGAGCCCCATGTTTTCTTTCTCAGGAAGCTAATTAGAGTAAGTCTAAGAACTACCTGGAGCCTGATATGCCGTGGGTTTGATCAGTCTCTGTCTCACTGGGGCTGGGTCTCTTCCCAGAAAGCTGGGCTAGCTATCTTGAGGGCAGAGCTGGGCCCGTGCTATTAGGGGAGTATGCAGTGGCTTGGCTATGGGATTATCCCAGTTGGAATTCAGATCTGCTGGCCACTGTGGTCTCCAGTGTCCAGGCCTCCAGCAGTACTCAGAGAAGCAGTCTATCCTGGGCCTCCTCCCAGCATGTGAGATGTATGGGAGCATGAGTGGGCAGCGCAAGATGGTGGCACCTATGGGCAGCATGCACATGGTACCCATGGCCTGGTAGCACTCAGGTGGCACCCACAGGCCAGTAGCATTCTGGTGGCCAGGGGCCAGGGAGGAAGAAACTCAAACTTTTGAGGAGCTGTGCTGGTTGCCGCCAAGGTGGAAACATAGGGGATCATGACACACCTGTGAGGGTCAGGGATGGGTTGCGGGGAAACACGTTATGCCGAGTTCTCCAGGGCTGAGGAGAGCCAGGGAGCCCTGGCCACGTGTCACCTGTACTGGAAACAGTGCATGAGTCTCAGGTGTGGGGAAACCTAGGAGAAGGCATGCCATAGCAAGTACGGCTGTGCCATCTGTGGGGAGATCACTGAAAGGTCCCAGGGTGCTGCGAAACCAGGGCTCAGTCCAAATCCCTGAATTGGCCCCCTCACCTGCACATTCAGTGGCCACTCATAGATGACACTCACCCACTGGTGTCCCTACATTGACGCCATCTTCCAAGAACTCCCTGAGTAATACTTATTTTTAAAAGAATATATTTTGTAAAGTGCTTACTTTGAGCACAACACGCTTAGAAAAAACTATCCATGTGAGTTTAATGAGTGCAATTCATCTTAAGCACCAACTAGCTGGGTTAGAAAGCCCACAGTGATAGTGCTCAGACAACACAGGGAGAGGGGTGGGAATGGTGACACGATGTCTTTTAACCGGTCAGGGAGACATTCTGGATGGGTGTGTGTTTGGTAGTGTACATGGCTACCCAAAATAAAATAGTTTAAAAGTAAAGAAGAATAAATAAGTTAATTAATTAACCTGATATTAAATTCGCTCCCTAAATTTAGCAACAAACTCTCTCTTTATTTTCCTAGTTATGGTTTGAACAGCTGAGAACAGCTGGATTCTAATTCCATTAGTAAGTTCCTTTTAAAAATATATATTGAATGTTTCCAATGGAAACAATTTAAAATAACCAATACCCACCTTCCTCTCCCCTGCTCCCACCAGCAGGGAATGGCAGGCAACTCCACCAGTAGGAAGAGTCAGAGACACGTGTTCCCTTTTTCTACGACATTCCATTTCATTATAGCCCCAAATTCTGGGGTCAGGTTTGTGGGGATTATCATCCTTGGACTGAAGGTGAGGTTTCCAACGCGTTTACCATCACATTTCATGGGCAATCAAGGTGCTATATTCTCTAGTTAGGCACGGATCTCCTCATAAGGAAGCTTCATTGGCATTATGTGCTAAAGCAGGCTTTCATAAACAGAGACCTGGATGTTGCTATTTCTCAGCATCCTTATCTGGTGTCCCTCTCGGTTTCAGTCTCTCTCAAACACACACAAACACCTAATCTAAAAGGAACCACAATCCCTTTTTAAAGAAAACGTATTTAAGTGACACTCCTTTCTTCCTGCCACCCACTTATTTCTGTTTCCACTGGGATCTTTCTAACAATGGTGCTGAGACTTCGTTTTTTAATCTGGATTTTTACAGAAGATAGTAATAGGAATGAATAAAAATATAATAGATATACTTAATCTAGAGGCGACAGTGAGCCAAGCTTATTGAATTCTGCCCTTCTTCTCATAGAATTTACAGCTTATATATAACCTTTGCCCCCCCCCCCCCCGAGAAGCCCAGCAATAGCAGGCAACCTCCTCATTAAGCAAGTAGAATGGTAATACAAAATAAACCCAGCCATACAGACTGCCATCAAATGGACTCAAAGCAGGAGTGGGAGAAGTTCCAAATCTGTGACCTACTGCAAGCAGATCACCAGGCCTTTCCCTTGAAGCGCATTTTGGTAGTTTCAAATTGCCAAACTTGCAGCTATATTGAAATGCTTAGCACCTTGCACCACGCAGGGAGTAGAGAAGGCTTTTAAAAAAGACAATCCTCCCCACCACATGGAGGCAAAACATTAATGGCATGCAACAGAACAGCAATGGGAACAGAGCAACAAAGTCTCCAGGGAATACCAAAAAATAGATTTTGGGGCCAGGGCGTGGCACCCCATCAGACTCCACCAGAAAACTCTCCTAAAGGCCAACAAACAGTCCTTTAACTATCTACAGGCTTTCTTCTATCTGTCTGTCTGTCTATCTATCTATCTATCTATCTATCTATCTATCTATCTATCTATTTTGTCATTGGGGTTTTTGGGTTGTTGTTCTTGGTTTTCCTTCATTGCTTTGTTTTGCTCTGTCTTGTTTTTTCCATGTTATTATCTCCGCAGGTCTGTCTAAATAAGATACACTGGACAAACTACCTGAAGGACAAAACAACAGGACAGACAGTTCTGGGGGGAAATGGGAGAAGGGAAAGTGGGGGGAAAGGAAGTGGTGATAACAAACCCAGGGACAAGGGAACAACATGTGATCCAAAATCGGTGGTGAGGAGGGTGTAGGAGACCAGGTAGGGCTTAATCAAGGCCAATGTAACCAAGAGGATTACTGAAACCCAAATGAAGGCTGAGCATGAGAGTGGGACAAGAGGAAAGTAAAAGGAAATAGAGTAAAGAACTAGAAGGCAAAGGGCATTTATAGAGGTCTAAATAAAGGCATGTACATATGTAAATATATTTATATATGAGGATGTGGAAATAGATCTATATTTATAGGTTTAGTATTAAGGTAGCAGAGGATATTGGGCTCCCACTCAAGTACTCCCTCAATGCAAGAATACTTTTTTCTATTAAACTGGAATTCCATGATGCTCACCTTCCCGACACGATCACTGAAGACAAAGCAGGTACATAAGCAAATGTGGTGAAGAAAGTTGATGGTGCCCAGCTATCAAAATATATAGCATCTAGGGTCTTAAAGACCAGAAGGTAAACAAGTGGCCATCTAACTCAGAAGCAACAAAGCCCACATGGAAAAAGTACACCAACCTGTGCGATCATGAAGTGTAGAGGGGATCAGTTATCAGGCATGACAGAACCAAAAATCATACCATTTTGTGCTCACCTTCCTGATACAATCACTGAAGACAAATGAGTGCATAAGCAAATGTGAAGAAAGCTGATGGTGCCCGGCTATCAAAAGATATAGCATCTAGGGTCTTAAAGGCTTGAAGGTAAACAAGCAACCATCCAGCTCAGAAGCAACAAAGCCCACATGGAAGAAGCACACCATGAGGTGTTGTGTGATCATGAGGTGTTGAAGGGATCAAGTATCAGGCATCAAAGAAAAAAATTAAATCATTGTGAATGAGGGGGAGTACAGATTTGGGACCCAAGACCCATCTGTAGGTAACTGGACATCCCCTTACAGAAGAGTTGCGGGGAGGAGATGAGCCAGTCAGGGTGCAGTGTAGCAATGATGAAACATACAACTTTCCTCTAGTTCCTAAATGCTTCCTCTCCCCTCTCCCCTCACTCCCCAGCCCCACTATCATGATCCCAATTCTACCCTACAAATCTGGCTAGACCAGAGGATGTACACTGGTACAGATAGGAACTGGAAACACAGAGAATCCAAGACAGATGATCCGTTTAGGACCACTGGTAAGAGTGGCTATACCTGGAGGGTGGAGAGAAGGTGGGGTCGAAAGGGGGAACCAATTACAAGGATCTACATATAACCTCCTGCCTGGGGATGGAGAATAGAAAAGTGGGCGAAAGGAGATACCAGACAGTGTAAGATATGACAAAATAATAGTAATTTATAAGTTATTAAGGGTTCAAGAGTGAGAGGGGAGCGGGGGGGTAGGGGGGGTAGGGGGAGGTGATAAGGAGCTGATACCAAAGGCTCAAGTAGCAAGGAAATATTTTGAGAATGATGATGGCAACAAATGTATAAATGTGCTTGACACTATGGATGGATGGATGGATGGATGGATGGATGGATGGCTAGTGATAAGAGTTGTACAAGCCCCCAATAAAATGATTTTAAAAATAAAATAACGAGACCATCCTCATTATCTACTACTATTCCCCCAAATGGGAGAAGCCCCCATCTCTGAGCACCTGGTACCAACTCTTCCTGCTAACCTATACTCTCACTGCCTCCTTCTTCCATTGTTAGAAACCATATGAACCATTCTCTAGTTTTAGCCCATCTCATCTCAAAGGTTTTTTTTATTACCAAAGTGTTCCAATAAGGTTAGCATCAACAAATGTAGGACTGATCTAGGGTTGAGCTAGCTCATAAATCACTGTCTATTTCATGGTGTTACCTGTCTACTCCCTAACTTGTTTGACCACCCACCCCTCTATAAATACACCACTCCACAGCTTGTTTTTCTGTTTATACATACACTTACATGTCAAAAACAGCCTCTTTCCCTGATCTTTCATCACTCACCTACCCATGCCTGCTAGCCCAGAACAGCCTCATATGCTCCTGCCTAAGCAGGGCGTGCGCAAAAGGACCATTGCCCACTTGTTTCTCAAAGACTTCCCACTGGTTAGCTTCGCCCTCCAGTCTCACTTTCTGCAGATTGATGTTTGTTTCAGTTTTGACCACTCCCTTCTTGTCCTGCCCTTCAGAATGTGTGTACCCATAGTTCAATAGTTTTTAACTTTTTGAGAAGGGGTTGTACATTAAGAAAAATGCATATGTGCAATTACAAACAATGGGTTCATATCTATCATTAGACTCCCAGAATCAGTGATTCAAGTCCCTGCCTTTTTCAGTTGTTCTTGTACCAACTGTGGCTGATTTACCACGTTGTAATTTGAAACCTTGCATTCACTCCACTGGCTACCAACCCTCCAGCTAATCACTCAGCCTACATACTCCCCAACCTTCTGGGCTAGACGTGCAAAACTAGCCTGCTAGTCATTCATTCAAGTCAGCTCCAGCGTCCTAAGCCCTAACTCCTGTCACCAAGTAATATCTTATACTCCTGTGCAGTTTCCATGATGTGCCTTAGAAATGAAGGGGGCATCTGCATGCTTAGCTTCAGATTCCATTTATTTTTCCTCATGCTTAGCATCATTGTGACCTAGGGTAGGAAAGGTCTATTAATCACTTGACTTAGAAATCTCTCAATTCTGGAAAACTATTGGTTTGAGACTCAAAGATACCTTGAAATTACATCCTTATCCCTGAAAAAGCTGCATCCTGAAGATCAAGTCCCAGTGATGGGTTGGCTCTGGAATTTCCTCATTCAGTGACCTCTGCTTTATAGCCACTGCTAGAAACATAGAAGGCAATTTGAAAACATTATAGAGATGCAAATTCTCTCCAGTAAGATTTGTTGCTCTGCAGGTCCCATATTTCAATACAAGCTTGAAACTGTTGGTGAGACAACTGCTGCGGTAACATTCATCCGTTTAAGAGATAACCAGCTGATTTTCTCCCAAAGATAATAACCTTGAACTCAAGTGAAATTATCTGCAACTCTGCAAGATGGCTGCAGACTCTTAATTAACTTAAGTTCTGATTGGGGGTCCAGATGCTCACTTAATTGCTAATCAATGGAAGACAGGACGAAGGGTCTAATGGGAATGAATTACCAGTGCAAATATTTTCTGGAATTTGGCTTGCCACCAGGTTAAACTCCATCAGGCTGTCCTAGGCAGTTGTGTATAATAGGAGTGAGGTTTGTCTAATGTAGGAATGAAAGGCTCTCGGATTGGGAAGGCAGCCCGTTGCCTATGAAAGTCCTTTGACCCAGCCAGAGGAAACAAGCATTTTATTTAGCCGCTCATCACTGTCCTCAGCGCACACATTTGTGAAGCCTGCTAGGCTCCCGTCCAAGCAAGCACCTGTCTGCTGATTGCTCTTTATCTTGGTGTAGCATGCAGCAAGCTGTGAATTGATGATTGCCCTGAAAGCAAACTCCATTAGTTTCATGTGTTTTCCCCCTTGATTGTTGTTAATCGGCAATCCCATACAACTTTGGTCAACACTCTCGGTTCGTGAACATAATTTGCTGCAGGTATAGCAACAGGATTGTTGTGGCCTCCGCTGGCCTAGCTACTGGAGGTGCGGCTCTGATGGACCTGCCAGGCAACCGAGGAACATTTTTCTCAGCTATTGTTAATGGTTGATATGTATCCCTCATTTGATACTATCCCAGAAGCCTTCTGTTCCACTGGCCTCCTTGGCAAAAGGATGAATTCAATATTTGATCTAACACTAAGCTTATTGCTCATTTCCGCACCCAGAACATTTGTCTAGTGTTCTGGCACATTAATTGGAATTCCTAAATGCCTCTATATTCTTAGAAGTTGTTGAGCTCCATTTTTATTGATTTATTTTAAACAAGTGGTGAAAGACATCATAATCATTGCAATAATAATAAAAGTACAAATATCAATAACAACAATAGCAGAATTGGAAACACTGTACATATATTGGCATATTGAATCCCCACTCTATGAAGGAGACATAATTATGACCCGCGCCATTTTTTTGATGAAGACACTGAGAAGCAGATAAGGAATTACTAAAAGGAACATTCGTGATCACATGGGAGAAGTGCGCGGCTGAGCGGCAGCTCTTTAGGAAAACAGGCTTGAGTTGGTGCTGGCAGGCTAAAGAACACAGCTCCACATGGAAACCTCTTCAGTGTGGAGGAGAGCGCTCCATTAAGAAATGCTGGCCTGTAAGTAGCCCTGGTGCGTCAGCGAAAGTACTCTTGGAAAGAATCGATCAGATAATGCAATGTTTTTGGTTTTCTCCCTTACTGATCACGACTAGAACTTCCTGGATCTTACTGTTCTAAAAGCGGTCTTTTCTGAAGTCATGGGAAGTCAAGCGTTTGTTGAGTTGTTTTTCTATGAGCACATTCAGGGATAAATCAAGGTCTTGTGTTCCCTAGCCTGCTTTGTATAGAGGCTTGAAATTGGGAAGACAGATGTGGGGGTTACCTACTGCTTCATTTATGAGCAAGTTACCTCTGGCAAGTTATTTAATCTTTCCATGTCTGTTTTATCTGTGAAATGAGAATTTTGCCTTCCTCCGTTGATTGTTAAAAGGATTAACTGAGATGAAATATATCAAGTTACCTAATCTCTCTAAGTGAAAGTTCCCCCATCTGTAGAATATAAATAATAACTGAGCCTCCTTCAGGGAGTTGCTGTCAGGATTAAAGGAATGTATTTATAAAAATCCTTACCATAGTGCTTGACACATAGTTGGCTTCGATAGTAATAAACATGTGGAATAGTAAGTAGACATTTAGAGTTCAATAGAAGGTAGGGAACCTGACCCCACCCCGACTCTACTTTGTACTTGGGAGATTAATGTTTGGGCTGGCTCACACCTGATTTTGATTTTTTAAATTTTAACTAGTTTTCCATCTTTAGTAGCTATTAACCTACTATTATAATCTTTTATGTCTATTAGAACTAAAAGTTCCATATATCACAGCACCCTTTGGAGCCAATCTTTCATTAGTAAGGACTAAAGGTACTGCAAAGCTGAAGAAAGGGTGAAGATTCCCATTAGATCATGAGAATTATTCTCTCTCTTTAAAATGAATAGGCTTTAAGTCCTGTGACTCAAATTTCTGTATCTGCTTCAAGTGAAAAAGAGAACTAAGAACAGTCTTTATAGGTTACTTTTATATTTGGGACTATCTCAGATTCCCTTCCCTCTCAATATTAGGGGCAAGAGACAATTCCTCAAAGTCCACAGACTAGTTCAATTCTGACAGGATTTTTCAGACTAAATTGCAAAGTAATTTAAGATCTCCGCTCAAAGAAAGTGAACATATAATTCATAACAAAACACTTTTAACTCTTCTTTCCTTTGAGCCAATTTTAAACTCAGAGCGTTCTTTGTCACCTTAGGAACAGGTCAGATATCGGGTCCTGTGCTGGCACTGGTAGCCACTCGATGTCATTGCCAACCTGGCTGCAGCCGAGATCGCTGGTGCATCCCTGCATCCGCTGTTGCCCTCTGCTCCTTCCGGGCTTCATGCTCGGCGTTTCCGGGGGCAGGATCTGAGTTAGCACAGGCAAGGCAGGTCCTCTAAGGCAGCAGTTTGCAACCTGTGGGTCGCAACCCCTTGGGGGGTCGAATGACCCTTTCACAGGGGTCGCCTGATTCATAACAGTAGCAAAATGACAGTTATGAAGTAACAGTGAAAATAATGTATGGTTGGGGGTCACCATAACATGAGGAACTGTATGAAAGGGTCGTGGCATTAGGAAAGTTGAGAACCACTGCTCCATAGCCTTTTTCTGAAGCAAGTTGGAAAATAGATATTAGTCAGTGACTCTTAGACGAAGATGAACTTGGAGGCTACCTTATCTGGCTGTCTAGTCATGAATTTCCTCCATCATGTATCGGATTAATACTTAACCTGCCCCAAACCTCAAATGGCTTGGAAAATTCTAAGTACTAACATGAACTAAAAAACGCCACAAGCCCTGACCCCCTGGTCATATCCAGCCCTGACCCCTATAACTCTCTTCCTTACTTCCCTCACCCCAGTCATACTGGGGCGCCTGGGAGTCTTCAAACTGGCCATGCATGTCCTGGCTTAGGGTTAGACAGTTCCCCTCTTCATTTTATGATTTCTATTCAGACAAGACTTTCTGGACCCTTGTAACTAAAATGCAATCTTCATCACTCTCTGTCCCATCACTTCATGCTTCTTTGTTTTCTTTCACTCTATCATTAAATCATATATCTGTTTGCTTAGTTATTTAATCCCCCCACCCAAAAAAAAAAACCTGTAAGGAGCAGGAGGGCAGGATTGTTTTGTTATCCTCTCTTCAGTCTCAGAATAACATACCACATAGTAGATGCTCAACATTTGTTTATGGATCGAATTAGTTCATTCAACTGGAAATTGTATTTGTCTGGAGAAAACATAGTACACTAACTCATACAAGAGATCTTTTAAAAATTCATGGACAATTTATACTATTAACAACAACAACAACTATTCATGAATTTATTTTCCTCTTTTGCACCAAAATAAACTCATATTAAATTGTTATAGCATTCCTTAATAGAATATGGTGTGAGGCACTAAGATATCAGTATGCAAAGAGCCCCTACCAAAATAACAATAATTCTGCTAAAATTATACAAGAACAAACATAAATTTTTGTTCATTTTATTGGGGGTGTATGCAACTCTTATCACAATCCATATATACATCTATTGTGTAAAGCATGTTTGTACATTTGTGGCCATCATCATTTTCAAAACATTTTCCCTCCACTTGAGCCCGTGATATCAGCTCCTCATTTTTCCCTCCCTCCCCCACACTCCCTACATCATGAACCCTTGATAATTCATAAATTGTTATTATTTTTTCATGTCTTACACTGACCGATGGCTCCCTTCACCCAATTTTCTGTTGTCTGTTCCCCAGGGAGGGGGTTATATGTAGATCATTGTGATTGGCTCCCCCTTTCTCACCCCACCTTACCCTTACTCTCCTGGTATTGCTACTGTAATTATTGGTCCCGGGGGCGGGTATCTGTCCTGGATTTCCTGGGTTTCCAGCTCTTATCTGTACCCGTGTACATGCTCTGCTGTAACCTGATTTGTAAGGAGGAATTCGGATCATGATTGTGGGGTGGAGGAAGCATGAAAGAACTAGAGGAAAGTTGTATGTTTCATCAGTGGTATACTGCACCCTGACTGGCTCATCTCTTCCTTGTGACCCTTCTGTAAGGGGTTGTCCAATTGCCTACAGATGGACTTTGGGCCTCCACTCCGCACTCCCCCTCATTCACATTGATATGATTTTTAGTTCTGGGTCTTTGATGCCTGATATCTGATACCATTGACACCTCATGATCACACAGGTTGGTACGCTTCTTCCATGTTGACTTTGTTGCTTCTCAGCTAGATGGCTGCTTGTTTATTTTCAGGTGTTATATATTTTGATAGCTGGACACCATCAGCTTTCTTCACCACATTTGCTTATGCTCCCATTTTGTCTTAAGCAATTGTATTGGGAAGGTGAGCATCCTAGAATGCCAAATTATTAGAACCAAGTGTTCTTGTGTTGAGGGAATACTTGAATAGAGGTCAAATGTCAGTCTGGTAACTTGATACGTAACATATAAATATACAGACATAGCTCTATTTCCCATTGTTATATATAAATATTTACATATGTACATGCCTGTATTTAGAACTCTATAAATGCCCTTAGCCTCCTAGATCTTTCCTCTATTTCCTTTTACTTTCTTCTTGTCCCACTATCATGTTTGGCCTTCATTCGGGTTTCAGTAACTCCTTTCAGTTACATTGCCCTTGATCAAGCCCCACCAGGCATCCTATACCCTTCTCACCATAGATTTTACATCACTTGTTGTTCCCTTGGCCCTAGGATTCTTAGAACCCAATTCCTTTCTCCGCCTCCCCTCTCCCATGTCCCCCCAACAGTTGGTCCCATTGTTTTTGCCTCTGGATTGTTTATCCCACCTATATTATCTAGACAGACATACAGAGACAATGATAAGCACAGAAACAAGAAAGCAAAATAAAACAACACAAGAAAAGAAAATAACAACAACAACAGAAAAACCGAGAGACAAAAAGAGAAAAAGTCTATAAATAGTTCCAGGTCTGTTTGTTGACCTTTAAGAGTATTTTCCAGTTGAGTCTGATGGGGTAGCACACCCTAGCCCCAAAGTCTATTTTGTTAATTGTGTTCCATCTGACCCCACCACCCTGGGGCAAAGCACTAAGGGTATGCAACAGAACAGTAAGGGGAGCAAAGCAAGAAGTCCCAAGGGGACTACCAAAGACAAACATAAAGTTGATGGTAAAGCTTGGGTGAAATAATTGATACTTTATGAAACGTTTATTAGGGTAATACCAAAAATAAATAAACAGTTTATAAATGGATAACTCATTTTGAGAAATAATAAGGTGATATTTGCCCTCATGAAGTAATTACTGAAGATATGGATGCTTAGCGAATTGTGGTAAAGAATTCAGATGGTGTCTGGTTATCAGAAATAATAGCATCTGAGGTCTTAATGGCTTACCTTAAGATGAGCAACTACATATATATGAGGTGTCAGCTAAGTCCACATACAAAGAGCATACCATCCTGTGTGATCCAAGTATTCTAAATAATAAAATTCAAGTTCAGAGGAGAGAATTGTAAAGCTCAGTTTCTGAGCACCTGCTTTGCAGAAGGCTATAGATGAGAGTGAAAGCTCAAAATCCACTAGGAAAGCTTCCATTGAACTTCTTTAGACCATTGATCAGGATGTGAATAATCCTGCCCTCAGACAGAATGCCCAGGAAGGAAAGTAGATTGCTGTATATATTGTTACGTTGAAATTTAACATCTTATAATTTGTTTTCTCTTTGACTTGTTTTTAATTTGTTCAAGTTTTTGTAACTTCTGCTTTCTTTGGACTGACACTTATCTGTGTTTTATTTTCTTGTTGGGTTTTTTGGTACAATATTCTTTATATGAAATCCAGGCTAGGCAATCCATAAAGTCACGAAGTAGAATAATAGTTGCTTAGGGTTATTACAAGAGAGGTTGGGGGATAATTGGGAGCTAATGATAATGGGCACAATAATGAAGAAATTTTTCTAACATTGATTGTGCTGATTGCACAACTTATAAAAATCAATTTATTGGGAGCTCTTGTAGATATCATAACATTCCATGCATAGCTCAATCACATGAAGCACTATTGTACAATTGCTTCCACAATCAGTTTCAAAAGACTTTCAGCTCCCTTTTATCCACTCCCTCCCCTAGCCTACCCCCAGGAGCCCTTTTTTGTATTTTTTTCCATATCTTCCACCATCCAATATATCCATTCACATACAATTTTATTGTTCTCTGCTATAATTAAAACATTGGATTGTATGGTACCAGAATTATGCGACAATATCACTATTTTGTAAAATAGCAGGAGTGAGATGATGTTTAAAATGAAACCCTCAGTGGCAGACCACCACACCAATTTGTGAGGAAAAAATTAATCATGGACATCCTCTACTTGAAGAGGATGGGCCATTAGCAGCAGAACCAATAGCCAGCAACATAACCATTTTCATTTGTTCAGCTTACCCAATCCTGACTTAAAGATTGAAGTTGAGCAAATATTCTGGTTGGGAGATCCCCATATTGTTACATATCAGTCAGCTTTAATGGAAATTTTCAGCAAGAGGGATCAGGACCCTGAAGTATTTCTTGGAAAAATTTTAACAAGAAAATTCTTGTTAAAGGATTTTCAGCTTTACCCAAACAATCGTGAAGTACAGTAAAACAATGGCTAGCAAGAGGCAGAAGTGGTCTAGTCAAAGCAAAAGCAGACTGGACTAGAGTATAGGCTTGGCAACGGTGTGGGGTTGCTCCGTCATTTTGCTCATTGACTTTCTGGAGGACTGCAGAGTGGTGGCATCCGCTCCCTAGCAGGCTGTTTTAGGAACGTTAGAGAGTCAGAAGAAAGTGCATAAGAAAGCTTCACCACATTGTCTTCTTCACCCTGACAGTGTTCCTGCTTGTTCTTCTCAAACAAAAGCAATGTTCCCAAGAGTCTCAGTGAGAAATCACAGACTTCCACCTTACAGTCCTGATTTGGCTACTTGAACCTTTTTTTCCCCCTTTCTTCCTAATCTTGATGATAATGATAATAAACTTTAAAGATCACCGATTTATTCACTTAATAATATAAATAATGTAACCTGATTAAAGTACGAGGACAGTCTGTTCTTTAAGAATGGACTTAAGGAAAGCTACCATTGCTTTCAAAAGGGCTTAAACCTTGATGGGGCTTGTGTTGATAAAATAAATGTCCCATTTCCAATTTTCACTTTTAACTCAAATTTTCTACAAACAGTTTCAAGTTCCCTCACACTTCTCATAATCTAACCTATGCCTTTTTGTAAATTTTATTTTGAACCAGGATCAACACGGTAAAACAAACTTCATCAGGGTTTTGGAAAATCCACAGAAACCCATCCCCTCTCTGGTATAAATTAGGATGGTTAGAGAGCACTCATTAGCTAAATGGTCTCCTGAAAACTGAAAGAGTTAATTAATATGCCTCTCCAAATATGCATTTCTCTATCCTGCAGGGTGATTGGCCCTGGGGAAGGTGAAACTCTTTGGGTTTTAACTGAAGCTCAGGGGATGACTGGCCAAACCTCTTATTACTAAAAGGCAGCTCTTCTAACCTCCCTGAGTGCCTGGAATGCCCCCAATTCCTGAAATCATCATATTTACAGCGGGTTCTCTTGACAGAGCCTTACCGGCCGTTGGCAGAACATAAGGCAGAATAATGGGCAAGCAGATGCCAGAGTGAATTCTAATGTGTACACACAATTCTTGGCCCCATAAAAATCAATTCCTTATTCATAATTAAGCAACTTCTCATAGACAGGGCAGGTCACTTAGTTATTAAAAGATAAATAATAGATAAGGATCCACTGGGCTCCTTTATTTATTTATTTATTTGTTTGTTTATTTGTTTTAGGGATAAAGCATTTTAACCACAAAATTGGACTGTAATTACTTTTCTTGTACATGCTTCTTATCTGAAATGCTTAAACTCAACTAAACAGAAGTGTTTTTAAACATTTTCACTGCTCCTGCATGTTGTGTTTCTCCTTTAACAATGTCCTTACGAGTAGGATAGTAGACCTGGTGGTGTAGTGGATATGAGTTGGAGTGAGACCCACAGGGTTGGCAGTTTAAATCCACCAGCACCTCCACAGGAGAAAGACGAGGCTTTCTCATGCCATAAAGAGTTACACAGCTATCAAAAGAAATAGCACCTGATGTCGCTGAAGACAATGGGTGCACAAGCAAATGTGGTGAAGAAAGCTGATGGTGCCCAGCTACCAAAAGATACAGCACCTGGGGTCTTAAAGACCTGAAGATAAACAAGCAGCCATCTAGCTGAGAGACAACAAAACCCACATGGAAGAAGCACACCGGCCTGCCACGACTCAATCGCTGAGGACAAAGTGGGTGCATAAGCAAAAGTTGTGAACAAAGCTGATAGTGCCCAGCTATCAAATGATATAGCATCAGGGGTCTTAAAGGCTTGAAGACAATCAGGTGGTCATCTAGCTAAGAAACAACTAAGCCCACACGGAAGAAGCACACCAGCCTACCCCAACACGAATGTTGAAGACAAAGCGGGTACATAGGCAGATGTGGTGAGAAAAGCTGATGGTGCCCAGTTATCAAAATATATAGAATCTGGGGTCCCATAGGCTGGAAGATAAACAAGGGGCCATCTGAGAAACAACAAAGCCCACATGGAAAATGCACACCAGCCTGTGAGATGAAAAGGTGTCAAAGGGATCAGGGATCAGGCATCAAAGACAAAAAAAATCATAGCATTGTGAATGAGGGGTGGGGTGCAGAGTGGGGACCCAGGGCCCATCTGGGGGAAATTGGACATCCCCTTGCAGAAGGGCTGTGGGAAGGTGACGAGCCAGTCAGAGTGCAGTGTAGGAACGATGAAACATACAACTTTCCTCTAGTTCTTAAAAGCTTCCTCCCTCCCACTATCATGATCCCAGTTCTACCTTACATAACCGGCTGGACCGGAAGATGTACCCTGGCACAGATAGGAACTGAAAATATGGGGAACCCAGGACAGATGAGCCTCTCAGGAACAGTGGTGAGAGTGGCGATATCAGGAACGTAGAGGGAGGGTGAGAGAGAAAGAGGGAACAGATGACAAGGTCTACACATAACCTCCTCCCTGGGATAGTGGAGAACTGGGTGAGGGAGACGTTGGATGGTGTAAGATATGATAAAATAATGATAATTTATAAATTATCAAGGGTTCAGGGGGAGGAGGACGCAGGGATGGAGGGGAAAATGAAGAGCTGATACCAAGGGCTCAAGTAGAAAGCAGGTGTTTTGAAAATGATGATGGCAGCATACGTACGAATGTGCTGGACACAAATGATGTATGTACGGATTGTGAAAAGAGTTGTATGAGACCCTAATAAAATCATTTTTTTTAAAAAAAGAGTTACAATTTTGGAAATCCAAAGAGATCACTATGAGTTAGCATTGACTCGGCAGTGAGCTTGGTTTGAGTTAAGGTTAGAATGACAGAGCAACTCCTGATGGGCTAAGAAGAAGCTAAAAGTTCTCCGTACCAGTCACATGGGCTTTTCCTTGTTTTCTTGATTGAAGTGAGAGCCTATAGTTAAAAACAGAATTTGCTAAATAATAGCATACTGAAATGAGTAGCAAATATTCCTCCTGACCCACTAAATAACAGTTAGGACTGCCCACTTCCCAATCAGCTTATTAATTGAGATGCAAACTCCTGAGTAGAGCAGCCAGTCCACAGAGAGAACAACATGGCTGGCCCTACTATGAGACATGATGCCCCTCAGTGACTAAGGGCGATACAGGGGACAGCACCGGAGACACAGTGTGGGAATTGCACCTGACCTGATCCCACCACACCGAGGCAAATCACTGGGGGAGTGCAGCGGAACAGCAAGGGAATGGAGTGGCAAGGTCCCCAGGGAATGCTGAAAGTGGACTTTGGGGCCAGGGCGTGGTGCCCCAACAGACTGGACTGGAAAACGCTCCTAAGGGCCAGCAAACGATCCCTGAACTAACTACAAGCTTTTCTCTTGTGAACTGTTTTGTTCTGTTCTTTGTCAGTGGTTTGTTTTTGTTATTTTGTTGTCTGGTTGTATACTGTTGCTTTGTTTTCCTCTGTCTAGTTTTTGTGCATGTTAGTGACTCCACAGGTCTGTCTGAATAGGACAGGCTGGATGAACTATCTGGAGGAAAAATAACGGGACCGACAGTTCCGGGGGGACTTGGGGTGGGGGGGTAGGGGGCGGTAAGGAAGTGGTGTTAACAAACCCAGGGACAAGGGAAAAACATGGGACCCCAAATGGTAGAGAAGGGGGAGTGGCAGGCCTGGTGGGAAATGATCCAGGGTAAGGTTGCTTAGAGAAGAGGTATACTCTAGCCCAGGTGGCGATGAAGCATGGTAGTGGGGCAGGAGGAAAGTCAAGGGAGATGGAGGAAAGAGCTAGGAGTCAAAGGGCATTCATGGAAGTCTAGACAAAGACATGTACATGCAAATATATATAGGAGGATGGGGAAATAGATCTATGTGTCTATATTTATAGGTCAAGTATTAAGGTGGTGGAAGGACCTTGGGCCTCTACTCAAACACTCCCTCAATGCATGAATACCTTCTTTTATTAAATTGGAACTCTATGATGCTCACTCTCCCGATACAATGGCTGGAGACAAAGTGGGTGAACAAGTAAATGTGGTGAAGAAAGCTGATGGTGCCCGGCTATCAAAAGAGATAGTGACTGGGGTCTTAAAGGCTTGAAGATAAACAAGTGGCCATCTAGCTCAGAAGCAACAAAGTCCACATGGAAGAACACACCAGCCTGTGTGATCGAGTGGTCCCAAAGGGATCAGTTATCAGGCATCAAAGAACAAAATGTCATATCATTGACTGCACACCTCCATGATAGGATCGCTGAAGACAAATGGGTGCATAAGCAAATGTGGTGAAGAAAGCTGATGGTGCCCGGCTATCAAAAGAGATAGTGTCTGGGGTCTTAAAGGCTTGAAGGTGAACAAGCGGCCATCTAGCTCAGAAGCAAATAAGCCCACATGGAAGAAGCACACCGGCCAGTGCGATCACGAGGTGCCCAAGGGACCAGGTATAAGGCATCATGCAAAAAAAAAAAAGATATAAGTGTGTGTATGTGTATATATGTGTATATGTATATATGTATGTGTATATATGTATATATATATCATATTAAATGAAGGGGGAAGTGCAGAGTGGAGACCCAAGGCCCAAGTGTCGGCCAATGGAGATCCCCTCATAGAGGGGTTTAGGAGAGGAGATGGGTTAATTAGGGTGTGAGGTAGTATCGATGAAGAACACAGCTTTCCCCCAGATCCTGGATGCTTCCTCCCCCCAACTACCATGATCCGAATTCTACCTTGCAGGGCTGGATAGGACAGAGGCTGTACACTGGTATATATGAGGGTTGGAGGTACAAGGAATCCAGGGTGGATGATACCTTCAGGACCAAGGGTGTGAGGGACGATGCTGGGAGAGTGGAGGGTGAGTGGGTTGGAAAGGGGGAACTGATTACAAGGATCCACATGTGACCTCTTCCCTGGGAGAGGGACAGCAGAGAAGGGGGGAAGGGAGACTCCGGATAGGGCAAGATATGACAAAATAACGATGTATAAATTACCAAGGGCATATGAGGGAGGGGGGAATGGGGAGGGAGGGGGGAAAAAAAGAGGACCTGATGCAAGGGGCTTAAGTGGAGAGCAAATGCCTTGAGAATGATTGGGGCAGGGAATGTATGGATGTGCTTTATACAATTGATGTATGTATATGTATGGATTGTGAAAAGAATTGTATCAGCCCCAATAAATTGTTAAAATAAATTAATTAATTAAAAAAAAACCTGTTCACTTGGCTTCAAGTCAGTCTAAGAAAGGCTGTGGAGAAAATGCATTGTCATTTTTGGACAGAAGGCAGCATTTGAAATGTCTCCTAAGCCATGTGATGGGACTCCAGTGAAATGTCCTTCGAAGTCTGCACAGACTACAAGAAAGCAGGGCTGCCATCTCATTCCCCAACCCACAGACGAGCCGAGGCCCTCTCAAACAAGTCCAAAGGGGGAAGTTCGCAGATGTTTCTGCTTACCACGTGCATGTGTGTGAGAACACAGGGACAGTTGCTACCTCTGTTCCACAGATTTCGGAGGCTGAAGCAGTCCACACCATCAGGGCCGTGATGCCACCAGTTTGGTATACCAGGAGAACTGGTGCGGCAACCTTACACAGCGCTGTGTTCTGTGGCCAATAGAGGCTACTTAGGGAACCTCACATTAAAGAGAATAAACGTTGCTAACAGAGGATGAAAATCCATTGAACTAGCCAAGGATACAAACAGTGGAAAGGAAGCTGGTAATGTTTATTCCTGCAAAGTTGAAATTAGAGTCTCAACAGAATGAAGGTACTACAGCAGAGAGAGGGAAAGGGGATTGAACAAGAATCAGGGTGAGGCTAGGGACCCTTTCCCACCATTGATAGATTGTGCCTTGGCTTCCTCATTCTTCCTGTGTCTAACACAAGGGTTCTCAACCTATGGGGTCGTGACCCCTTTGCAAGTCGAACGACCCTTTCACAGGGGTCACCAGATTCATAATAGTGGCAAAGTTACAGTTATGAAATAGCAACAAAAATAATTTTGTGGCTGGGGATCACCACAACGTGAGGAACTGTGTGAAACAGTCGTGGCATTAGGAATGTTGATGAGAACCACTGGTCTAACACAAGGGGGCACTGGTACCCAGGGGGCGCAGAAGAAGAATACATCCACTCTGGATTGTCCCTTTCATGGCGTTCTGCCTACTGCTGCGTGGTGCTGCTGGGAGGGGAAGAAGCTGGCTTTGTAAGTTGTTTTAAGCTGACTGCACTAAACTTTGATACCTGAAAGGAATTAAATAATGAGATTTCACGAAGGCATCACTCATGGAACTATTTACTCATTATGAAGAAAGATTTGACATAGTACAGTTAGAAGCAGTGACTGGGGGAAAAGGAAGACAGTTCCCTATTTATATCCCAACTCATCAAACAGTCTTCAAGAAACTGGTTCCAGGAGTTAGAAACTTTGTTAGGGATTAAAGATTTGGCAGAGAAAATGGAAGGTCCTTTTAAGTATTTTTGGCTAGTAACCTCTCTGTATCTCTTTGTAAATTATTAAATTCATAGACATTCTAGAAGGAATACAGTATCTTTGCGTAAGACTTTCTTTTCAAAAGTTTTCAGATGACATTGACTTAATCTCAACAAAGGTAGTTCTAGTGCACCGAGGGATAGAGAAATAAGCCTTTCCATGTTAGGCACCTCGGACAGAGGCCCTGGCAAAACTGGGATCCAGGCAAAGGAAGATGTGGAGAAAGAGCTGCTCTCAGAGCTTGAGGTCATTGGGTGATTTCTGTTAGTAGCTGAGGGGCAAAATTATTTAACAGTAGTGGGGAAGAATAATACAAGTGGACAGGGTTGGAAACACTCAAGGAAATCTGCAGTAATTAGTAGGTGACTTGATTGGATCCAGCATCGGGAGGTTGTCAGAGTCACAAAGGGTAGCACTGGTAGGAATGGTGGAATCTGTGTAGTATTTTTCATTCCTTACCTCATTTACACAATTAATCTCATTTCAATGCCTCTTTTCTTCATATTCCTCTTTTTCTTACTGTTTTGTTTGTCTTTCCCTTCTTCCTCATCACTGACATTTATTAAACACTTGCAATGTGCACAAAACAAGTATGAGTGAGTACCCCCCAAAAAACCCATATTTGTGCTGGGCAGAGCAGAGCTTCATAATACACATTTTCTGTTAGGCAAGCATTGAGTAACTCACTTTGAGTTAGTGCGCCCAGGGGCTTTGTCTGGGAAGGTTCTCACTGGTCAAGGTGGATTTTTTTGTAAAAGCAGTTTTGCTGGAACCCCGTTTTTTGTGATGGCCACTTTAAGATAACAGTGTGCAGCTGCGAAAGTTTGTTTCCCGCTTGGGGAAAATGCTGTAGAAACTGTTAGGATGCTGAGCTCAGCTTATAAAGGCAACACTATGGGGAAAACTCAAGTAGACGAGTGGTTTTTCTCATTTCAAAAAAGACAAAATGTCGATTGATGTCAAACCATGTTTTGGACGTCCATCAACTTCCCGAACAGATGAAAATGTCAGCTCATATGTAGTGCATTTGGAGTTTGTTCCTCCAGGTCAGATTGTTAATCAAGTTTTCTATTTAGAGGTTCTGATCGCAGACCAGTCTGCGACAAAAAGGCCTAATTTGTAGCAGACAGGGCACTGATTTTGCCACCACGACAATGCACCTGCTCAGCAAGCCATCTCAGTGTGCCAGTTTTGGGCAAAAACAGCATGCCTCTTTTGCCCCACCCACCTGACACACTTGATCTTGCTTCCTGTGACTTCTTTTTGTTTCTGTGAATGAAGAGGGACATGAAAGGACAGAGATTTGACTAAGTAGAAGAGGTGAATTAAAAAAGGAGGGAGGTGCTATCAGCCATCCAAAAAGATGTTTGAAAAATGTTTCCAAGAATGGAATCGCAGATTTGACAACTGTATTAAATGTAATTGAGAATACTTTGAAGGTGATAAGGTTATTTTGTTTTAAGAATTAAGTATATAGCTTTGGGGTGGGGGACATTCTGTTTGAGGCATAAAGTCCTTTTCAAAAAATGGTCTCACCTGATGTCAAAGTGTGTGAGATGAAGGCTCTCCATCTCACTTCTAAAGGACCATTCTGGCTGTACTTCTTCCAAGACAGATTTGTTTGGTCTTCTGACAGACCATGGTACTTTTGACATTTGTCACCAGCACCAGGATTCAAATGCATTGGTTCTTCTATGGTCTTCCTTATTCAGTGTCCAACTTTGACCTGTGTATGAGATAATTGAAAATGTCATGCATGGCTTGAGTGAAAATACCATGCTTTGTTCTTCGAGTGGTAGATATGCTAATTACCATCCTTTTACAGGAAGCAGAAGTGCAGAGATGTTAAATAACTTACTCAAGGTCACAAAACCAGGAAGGCAGAGCTGAAATTTTCATCTATATTTCAAATTCCATGCTTATAACAACTACTTCAGCCGTAGGCCTATTCTCTACAGGTTATATCACATCTAAAAAATGGAATTTAGGATATTTTATACATTTTGAAATCTTTCAATGAAAGATGCTGTGCACATTTACTTCTGAGAAAAGATACAATGCCTATCATCAAACTGTTTGCTGAATAATCTGCTCCTGAAGAGAATGAATCAATAACTCAGATTTATTTTCAATTTAGGAGATGAATATATGTGTTGGAATGTACTTTTGGTTATGTCATTTTCAAGTATATTTCTTCCATATAACGCAAAGATTCTTCCTCAGAAATGTAAGGATTGTAGATTCCTCTTAACCAGCTTGTGCAAAAAACTGCCTCCTCAGAGTGAACTTCCAAACAGCAAAGACACAACTTAACAGAAAGCCCCATTTTGCTACCTGTCACCTGCCCTCTCCAGCACCCACATCCATAGAATCTCAGGAACCACCTTTGGGTAGGGAGGGTGCATTCACTCTTTAGGCCCAAATACTTAACATTGTAGCAGCGCAGCTCTCCCTCATTTGTTTGGAAGTTGGAACACTCCACCCTTGCTATTTCTATCTAGATCCTTGATCATTTCCCAGAATAAGTTTTGCAGCTGTAGTTTCCCAATCCAGAGGACTGGTGTTGCGACTGAAAGCCAGAGTCCATAGAACTGCCCCAATGCCAGTGGCTGAAGCCCCAAAACCAGGCAGTTGGAGCAAAGCAACCATCCCAGACCATGGACTTCTGTTCCCGTGGCTTTACCTGAAGCCCACTGCGAACCCTTCATCCCAAACAACGGAATGCAACTCAAACCGAACCTCTTGACTTGTCCCGTCCTGGGGAAGAATCCTGCCCCACAGAGAGAGAATGTTCATTCTCCCCTTGATTGATCCAACTATGAGCACCGCACTAAGTATATATGTGTGTGTGTGTGAGTGTGTGTATGTGTGTGTGTGTGTGTGTGTGTTGAGCCTCAATTCCTGGAAGTTCCTGCTACCTTTTCTCCCTAGAGATTCTTATGTTCCCAGGCAAGTGACCAGGGCTCTCTCATAACCTTAAAAGCATAGTGTGAGTCTGTGAGGGGGCCACACCTCCTCTGCCCCTAGTTAGAGCCCGGCCCTGGCCCAGCTGCTACGCTGCTGTCACTGTATGTTTGCGGACTCTTCCACAAGCTCATAATGATGATAGTGCTTAACATCCATTGCATATGAGGGTGTGAGGGTACCTAATGCGCACTCAGTGAATGGACCTACACTGTACAGGATCACTATGGAGTGTGAAATTGACCTCGTATCCTCACAGCATGGCTGAGGAATCAGGACGGCTGTTATCTCCATGTACAGATGAAGAACTAGTCTGAGAGTGAGTAAGCAATTCCACAGAAGGTCATGTGGCCACTAAGTGAGGAAGTGTTAGGAGAATCCAGTGCCACCTGGGTGTTTGGATGGATTTCTCTGAAAATATTATCGGACTACAGAAGGGCAAACAAAAACCTTGTGGATGATGATTCATTTCAAGAGATGACTAGCTTTTGAAGCTTTTATTGTGAATTGGGGGAAGGTGTACCATGCAGATCATTTGTCCATTCAATAATTTATGTACGTTTTGTTTCATCTCATTGATTGTAATCCCTACAATGTAACATCATTATCCTACTCCCTCTATGTTTCCAGTTTCCATTCCTTCTCCTTTCCAACCCCTTCTGAGCCTTGTTATTGTGTAAATACTTTCCTTTTTTATCTTAAGTGCTTCACTATACTAAAGTATATGGGCCTCCCTGGTGTATTATTCCCTCATATATATTGCAAGTAGTTTGACGAAAATTGAGCCAAATTGAATTCATTTCAAGACTTGAAGGATGACCAAGGACTATAGTCTTGTGGAGTGTATCCATCTCAAATCATTCCATAAAACTACTTTTTTATGATTTTTAGTTTATTCCATATTTTTCTTTCATGCTGTTCAGGAGTTTCTAATGTCATCTCTTTTGGAGCACTTCATAGTGGTCTATGCGCACCGTCGACTTTTTGTGGTCTCGAGGACATGGAAACAGATGTTTGCATGGTCTAATAGTCCATTGCACTAATTAATTCTATGCATCTTTGATCTTCTTCCCTTTTCTTTCCTCCGGGCAAAGAGAAAAGTTGCACCAAGGTGCATCTTAGAAGGCTGCTCATGAACTTGTGCATCCCTAGCCATCATTCACCGAATAGAGTGTAGACTTTGTGGACTATCTTATGCAAACTGACATTAGAATTCCATCAGAGCATGGACCTGAGCCTGCAGGCCCATTGACTCATATTTTTAAACATGTTTAACTAAGACTAAAAATGTTTCATAACCTTGTGTGTTCTACCACATGTGCGGATATACTGTAAACAAAGGTAGATACGCATGTATAAATGTCCTCTGTCAAGCCCATATGTCCTCATGGGTACATTTGCATTCTCCACACCTATTATTCCTCCTGGGATTTGCTCTTCGATCACTATTATTACTGGATTGTGTATAACACTAGTTACCTCTGTGGCCTTTAGCCCCTGTACCCCTCCCAGTGTCTTCCATTAGCACCAGCTTTGACCCGATCTCCCTCTTACTGCATATTGCCTCCCCCACACCTCTGTAATTTACCTTCCTTCCCTGCTGGCCCCTGGTGTGATCCTAGAAGACCCATGTTGGAAGGACTTAATTTTACTTGGCTCCACAGTCTACCTCAGGGAAGCAGCAGTTAGGAAATCACTTATTACATTGGGAAAATCTGCTGTTAATTGAGTTCTTTAAAGTATTAAATAGCAAAGTTGTCACTTTGTGGACAAAGGTGCATCTTATCTCAAACATGGCATTTTTAATTGCTTCTTATGCAAGTTAAAGTGGACAATGAAAGAGGGCAACCAGAGAAGTACTTGAATTGTGATGTTGGCACTGAGAAAATAGCGCAAGGACCACATCTAACCTCCTCTGGCTTTAGTAGAAAGGAGAATGCCAACTCTACACGAACCCAAGATTTCCTCCCCTCCATCTTTCTGTATTCCCCATGACCCCAACCGTCCCCTCCAAGGCCCCCTACTTCTCTGCTGGGTTTGCTAATTTGTTGCAATCGCCACCCAGAACTCACAAATAATGCTTTAAATTGTGGGTGTTTATTAGGGAAGCTAACAGACTACAACATGGTAAGAATACAGTTCTCTTGTTCAATGCACTTATTGGCCTCTTCGCCACATGGTTCTTTGGAGTTCGGAGTACAAAGTACACATAATATTCCTATTGGATGACATTCAGGACTAGACAATATTTCCCAATGTGTAGACTCCAAACTGATGGGATTACCCAGAATGATTTTAGTTGACATCAAGGTGAACATTTGGGGGCAGGAAGAGAGAGTAATAATTACATAATCCCCTATGTATTGAAAAGATATATAATTGTCACAGCAAAAGTATTGTTTCATAGGTATTCTTTAATAAAATATCTTGTATTTGAATAAGAAATAATAATTGACTTAAACTCCCCAAATATTATGAGTGTAATGGTGTAGGCCAGCGGTTCTCAACCTGTGGGTCTTGACCCCTTTGGGGGTTGAAAGACCCTCTCACAGGAGTCGCCTAAGACCATCAGCGAACACATATTTTTCATGATCTTAGGATCTGAGACACCGCTCCTCTGTCTCCAGGAGGGTCTACCACATGCACATATGCCCACATACGAATACCCTGCATGAAGAATGTTACCCATGCTACACCATGCTTTAAGACAAAATTTATTTATTTGTAATTAGAAGTAAATATTTCACAATATATAATTACATTGCTGTTTTTGTGATTAATCACTATGCTTTAATATGTTCGCTTTGTAATCATTAAAATATATCCTGCATATCAGATATTTACATTATGATTCATAACAGTAACAAAATTACAGTTATGAAGTAGCAATGAAAATAATGTTATGGTTGGGGATCAGCGCCACATGAGGACCTGCAAGAAAAGGTGGTGGCACTAGGAAGGTGGAGAACCGCTGTTGTGGGTTCGTAAGCCCCAGAGCATGCGGGCAGTGCCCATGTTTGGGAAGACCAGGGACACTGCAGGGGAAGACTCAGGGGAAGCAGTGCTGAGCTGTGGGCCCTGTCTACTGGGAGCAGCCTAGCAACTCAAGGGCATTACTCCATGCCATTGCTGTGCTTTGTGCGTTATTACTGTGCAAAAGTCCGTGGTGGGAAGGCAGGATACAAATGCAGTGTTTCCTCATTCCTGCTGTGTCCTAAAGAAGCCCTGCTGGCAGGGCCCTTAAGCACTCAGGTACTGCCCTTAAAGGGCTGTGGTGGGAACCTCTCAGCCATTCTTCAGTGGAAGAGAAGGCCTGGTCCTCTGCTCCCTAGCAAACACTAGGGGACATTTCTACTCTGTCCTATTGGGTCGCTGTGGGTTGGAATCTATGCATCAGCCCCAGAAATATCAACATTTGGTTCTCAGTGAATTGAAGAATATTGAAGCAAGTGGCCTGCCTTGCACATGGGGACCAGGGTGGTAAAAGATGAGGGGACAGAATCTCAAGTCATAAACATCAGATAAACTTGAAACTCCCAAAGTTATGTCTCTTAATCACTGGTCTGTTAGAATAACTAGTCATCCATGATAGAAGGGCAGCATCTGTCCAAGGACACAGGCTGGGAAAGAGAGGCATGCAAACAGGAGTGCAAGGAGGGGCTGACATAACCGTGTGCAAGGAGAAGACTGAAACGGATGCGTTGACCCAAAACGTACATACATCGTTGAATGTAAAACTGTTGGTCTTCTCTGTAAACCTTCACACAAATCACAATAGAACAAAGACAAAAGAGGTGAGCAGATGTTAACATCAGTTCCCAAGACTGTTGGATACAGAACACCCAAATGCGGGGTTGCTTTGCTTTTTTTCTGCAAAGCATACCATTTTACAAAAAAAAGAGAAACACTTCAAAGAGTCTTTTTTGCACATAAATTTCAGGGCCTTGTTCAAGATCCACATTCATTTTCCTTATCCAATTACAGGATCAAAGCAGAAGTGTTTGACCTACTTTGGGGGTTTAAAGACATTGAGGGGAAAACTAAGAATGCTTAAAACAACCGTTTTAGTGCCCCATGGCTTCCCAGAGGAGAACTCGATCCTGCTGCTCTGCTCTCGTAGCTAGTCTCTGGATACAGACTCGAGGCAGAGCGGTAACTTGCTCTGATCACCGGAACCATGAAAGATGCCCTCACATCTCTGAATGATCCAATCGAATTCCCATTTGCTGTGCCGAGTATACATTTTGTTCTTAATCTTGCTTCAACTTCCCTTCAAGAATCCATTGCCAAACTCTTGATTTTTGTCTGATTAATTTAAAGATTTCACCTTTTAAAATGAAAACCATAGCACAAAGAAAACAAAAGCAGAAATGCTACTTTTATGAATCTTCTCAAAGCTATTGGCTTAGCACATCTCTTCATTTTTAATGCTATGATATGAAATTCAAATTTGCTAAAATAGACACTCCTTGACCTTAATGTCATCATGCTGGGATTTGAGGTGCTGGTAAAAGATGAAAAAAACCAAATGTGATGTCTTTAAAACTATTGAAGTAAACAGTTTGCCGATTGGTGGGTTGATTTTTCTGAGTGGTGCTAAATCTGATGACTGCCACCAGAATTGGGGTATAAAGATGGCCGCGGGTGGCCACTGCCATTTGTCTTGCTGGGAAACCGAGGGTTTGTTTCTCCCCAGAGGTTCCTACCCTGGAGCTCTGAACACCGGCAGGGCTGTTTCTGAAGTGTTGCCCTGCAGAAGAGGAATGCTTTGTGATTTATGTTAAGATCACAGCCGAATATTTTGTGCACACTGTGATTTGTATCGCCCATTTGTGCACAGGCTATAAAAGTGCACTTTTTATCAGGAGCATTTGTGGATATATAACAGCACTGAAGACATGGCCACTAAATAATTCACAGTTATCTGTCTTTTTGTCAGCTCCCTTATATACCTACCATGTTTTAATGCCTAGTTTGCACAAAAACAGTATTCTTTGTGGCCCTTCCCATATAAAAATGTTTACTGGCGGGCAACAATATATGGATACCATGGGATTATGCTGTAAGGAAGGGGGATGCTTTCTACCTTTTTCAGCTCCCCCCTAAACACTCAGTTGTCTCTAAACTATTCCATCCTTACCGAAAAAAGATGCTTTTCCCAAACGTGGATACTAAATTCTGACATCAGGTATCACAACCATAAAATGGAAGGCACGAACTAATAGTCACCTTCTTCTCTTTTCAGTTCAATATCCATCTACAGTCCCAAGGAGAATCCAAATGCGTTTGATGCTGCCGCGTTCTTCCAGTCCGTGGGGAATTTCCTAGGAATCTTCGCTGGGTCGTTTGCAATGGGATCTGCGTATGCTGTTGTCACAGCATTGATATCCTTTATGGGCCAAGCACTGGGGACGATGAGGAGTTTAACATTGTGACCGAGGACGAGCACCCTTCAAGGCAGTCAAGGGCAAGTGTGGGTTGAGTGTGCCACAGAACCTCTGAGCCCATTTTGGTGCTGGGCCATCGTTACTGGAGGCACAGATAGGCACCAGTGGCAAAGAGCCCATCCGTTCTCTCGTCTAAGGCTTGTTTTATCACTGTTTATACTGTCTGATCCTGAGATATCAATAGATTGTTTTTGTTTGTTTGTTTGTTTGTTTCTAAGTAGCCATATAGAAAACGAAGAGGTTCCACGGCATCAAAATTAACCATATGAACATGAAGGAGGAACTGAGACTCTGAGGTCAGGAACAGGACAGGATGGGCTAGGAGTTAGCAATAAACTGGGCATGCTCTTCTTTTTGAAAATTGTCAGTTACTAGGTCGGAGGGTAAGCTAAGGCCCCAATCACTATGGTTTCAAACAAGTGTCCAGAGCAACATGTGGAAGCGCATCTGAGAGCAATAAGGAAATGACTTGTTTACCACATCTGGGAAATTAAGACGTCTGATTCTTTTTTTTTTTCTTTTCTTGTTTTTTTTTTTTAGCACAGGTGGCATATAGATGTGGTTTCTAGAATTTGAGCTATTGAAGGGAAGAAAAAGGGGCCTGAGGGTTGAAGTGTGTCTGGTGGACCATCCACTCCAAGCAACTAGTGAAGTAAGTTAGATTTGAGGAGGAGAGCTGTCAGATTGGTGTCAATTGAGATAGCTTCATGAAAGCCACCGAAGCACTTCAATACAACAGATCTAGGCTTCCAGACCCTGGGAAAAGGGAAAGAAGGAGTGAGTGTACAGGACTCCAATGGATGGGCAACATTTCAAACTCCTAATGTCAGAAGTCATTTAAGTGAGGTGCCGACCAAGCTCACACAGAAGATGCGCACCAGCCTGTGTGATCCAAACATTTTAAATAATAAACTCTAAGATCAGAGGAAGGAATTGTATTGGAGCTTATATTTTGGTCACCTGGTTTGCAAAAGGCAGTGAAAACCCAAAATCCATTTGCAGAATCCCCATAGGGGTTAAGTCTCCAAGGAATTCCCTCCGACCAGTGACAGGATGTGACTAGCTTTGCCCTCAGACAGAGTGCACCAGAGAATGATTTAGTGCAGATACCAAACCAAACTTAACTGAAGGTCATTGAGTCAATACTGCCTCCTGGCTACCGTGCATAACAGGGTAGAACTGCTCCCTGTGAGTTTCTGAGGTTGTGACTCTGTACAGGAGTACAAAGCCGAATTTCTCTTCAGCAGTGTTGCTGGTGTGTTCGACAGGATTCCTAATGCAGATTGAGTTGGGTTAAATTTCAATATCTCATCATTCATTTTCTCTTTTCATAAATTTTAAATTTGTGTTAGTTTTTATTTCTGCTTTGTTTTGGATTGAAAGTTTTCTCTATTTTGTTATTGTTGCTGGGTTTGCTTTATTTTGTGTGGTTTTCTTTATATGAAATCTAAGATAGGTAAATCTACAGACACAGTAACTAAAACAATAGCTTCTTTGGGTTATGACAAGGGAGGTTGGGAGGAAATGGGGAGCTAATAGATATGAGTACAAAAATGAAGAGGACATCCTACGATGTGTTGTGGTGGTGATTACACAACTCTCTTTAATATATTCAAATAATTGAATTATAAAGTACATGAATTATATGTAGATAAAACTTTTTAAATAAGAAAAAATAACACTGTGTTCTAACAAAAATTAATTAGTAATGTACCAAGTTCTTAGGATATGCTAGGTTCCT
Source organism: Tenrec ecaudatus (assembly GCF_050624435.1). Lineage (NCBI taxonomy): Eukaryota > Metazoa > Chordata > Mammalia > Afrosoricida > Tenrecidae > Tenrec > Tenrec ecaudatus. The sequence continues at coordinate 136,092,349 of NC_134533.1, forward strand.
TGACATTTGTTTTATATGTAATACCTTATTGAATCTGCACAATGTTCAGACCACATCGATTTTTTATTATTATTGGATACTAAAGCTTAGAAAGGATGAATTATTTCCTAATGCCATGCAACTAGCCAGAAAGCGATAGAGCTGAGAGAGAGCGAGAGAGAGATTAGAACCTAGAGACAAGCCATGCTTTCTATTGTCTCTTAAGTATCTCGTGGTGGTATTGTGAGGAGGATCACATGTTCTGTAAAGTACAGTAATAATAAAAGGATGTGCTCATTGTGTACCTGCGGCAGGGTCTTCACATACATTTCCACACTGCAATAAACCCTGGAAGGCAGCATATTGTCACCTTCATTTTACACGAAAGGAGGCTTGGTGGCCCCAATGGTTAGACCTTAGCTGCTAGTCAAACTTCAGTGGTTCAAATCCACCAGATGCTCCATAGTGTAAAGATAAGGCTGTATATTCCTGTGATGATTTAGAGTCTCAGCAGCTACATATAGGTTTACCATGTGCTTGTAACTGAATCAATGTCAGTGGTTTCAGTTTGAGGGTTCTTACATGACGAAATTAAAGGTCAAGGAGATATTAGTAATAATATGTGATACTAATTTCATCTAACATTGAAATCAGAGAAGGTGTGTGTCAGTACTGTGTCTTTCACTACACACGTAGTGTTTATGATGAACAGATAATCCAAGAATCTGGACTATATGAAGAAGGGTGCGGTGTCAAGGTGGTAGGAAGGCTTAGTAACAAACTTTGATGACACCACTGTGCTTGCATAAAGCAAGAAGGACTTGAAATAATTGCTGATGGAGATCAAGTATTTCAGCTTTCAATATAGATTATAATTCAGTGTAAAGAAAACCAAATTCCTCACATTTGGACAACATCACGATAAATGAAGAAAAGTTTGAAGTTGTCAAGGATTTCATTTTTCTTGGATCCACGATTAATGCTCATGGAAGCAGTAGTCAAGAAACCAAATGACACGCGGCATTGGGCAAATCTACAGTGCAAGACTCTATAAAGTGTTGAAGATGTCAATTTGAACACTAAAATGTGCCTGACCCAAAGTATTTTTAATCACCTAATATGCATGTGAAAATTGAACAGTGACGTTTTGATGGATATGAATTATGCTGTTGATGAAGAATATCTAAAATACCGAGGGCTGCCAGAAGAACAAACAAATCCATCTTAGAACAAGTACAACCTGAATGTATCTTAGAAACAAGTATGGTGGGACTGTGGACATGTTATCAGGAAATGCTAGCCCCTGGAAAAAGACATCATGCTTGATGAAATGGAGGGTCAGTGACAAATCTATGAGATGGATTGACAGAGAGTCTGCAACAACGGCCTCAGACATCACATTGATTGTGAGGATGGCGAGAGACCAAGCAATGTTTCATTCTGTTGTGTATGGGGTCACTATGAGTTGAACTGACTCAAAAATAACTAACATTTATTGAGACCTTTACTATATGCCAACCAAGGCTCAGATGTTGCAAGAATCCTACGAGACACATAATTATTATCCCAACTTTCCAGCTTCAGAAACTCGTGGATATAAAGGTTAAACAACTTGTCTAGTACAAAGCAGGACCAGGATTCCAACTCAAGATTTTTTGCTCCAATGTGTGCACCATAGAGAGAAACTGAAATAAGAATCGCTATCTCTTGTGAGGAAAAGATCGAACACAGAAGTAAACAGATTGATAAGGGAAAAAAATCTGATGTCTGGAAGTCTATCATGAGATTGCATCAGTTCTGAAAGAAAGGTGTATTGATGAAAGATGGCATATCCATCTGGCAGCATTTGATGGCCTTGAACTAACTCTCACAAACACAAGCTTCCCCACAGGTGAAGTGTGCAGGTGCATAGAGTCAGCTCTTCACATTAATGATTCCACAACTTGGGCTAAAATGAGGCAAAGGCTCCCAGAGCTCTGAGCATGCGTTTGGGACTTAACCAATAACTGAATTCCTTCCTAGAGGAAGGTGAAAGAAAACACCCTATTTTGTTATTCAAACGCCTTAGGCTTCCATTTCGAACAATCTAGAAGAAAGAGTTCAGAGGCACAAACCCCACTAGAAACAAAGCCTTCTCTTCAAATAAAGTGAGAAGATGCTATACAAAATTATGTAAGGTCAGCCCTTTTTAACTGTAAGATGAAGAATTACTTTTAGAACCTCACTGGTTCTATTTCTAATAAAGATATTTTACAAAAGAAATTAATTGCAATCACAATCCTAGAACTACTTACACACCACTTGCTACATAGCAGGACTTATTTTGAATGCTACTTAATGCATGTTAATTGCTTTACACACTTATGTAGGTTGCATGATTATCTTCATTTTCAGACAGGAGAACTGAGGGTTAGAATGGTTCAGAGCCTCATCCATGTGGCTACGTGAATTGAACCCAAGCGTCCAGAGTTGACACTCCGATCGCTATGGTATTCTCTTAGAGTTCTGTGCTTTCTAACACTATAGGAAACACTTCCCATGTACTTCATCACATCTTTCTGTCTACACTGTGGAAGACGTGCTCTCTTTATTGCTTATTTACAGAAAGTAAATATGAGTCTCACCAAAGTTAACAGACTGCGTAGAAGCCCAGTCAATTACTGGCAGAGCCAAGAGTCAGAGCTTCCACCAGAAGCCTGCTTTTGCTTCCTTGCCCACTGCTCATTGACTATTAATGTGGAAACTTCATGAGATTTTGTTCTGGAAGCCACGAAAAGCCACATAACAACTCTATTTGTGATAGATTTTTGGCCTAATATGGATACAATTACAATCTAACTTGTTTACATCAATCACATGCTCTTTCCATAACCCCATCATCATCTTCCCGAGACCCCTTCTCTTCCTGATTTAGATCACCATCTCCTTGTCTTATTTTCAGTTTTTTAGACTATTGACCAAGTGTCATCCAAGCCGAAATGAACCATTTCCTGCCAAAAGACATCCTGCTTGACTTAGAAATAATATGCTTCTCCTTCCCCCGACTTCTTCCACGAGGCCTCTGGTGTCTTTCTATCAGTGAATGTAAATGTTCCTCCTGATCCTATTTCCAGCCTCCAGGAAGGACAGTCTCTAAGGCCTCTGTCCACAGGTCAGACTCCATAGGGAGCAGACTAGCCTTCTTCAGTATTGACACTGACATCCGCCCTACCCAGGTTACACTCTTGACTTTGCTTTCTCATAGTTGTTCCAATTCCTGTGAAGAGCACACCAGAGGGATTGAGCACAATTCTAGAAGTCGTGTGCTCACAATTAGCTGATTGGATCCCATGATGAAATGACCCCTTCATCTGAACACAGATTTGGGGTTCTAAAGGGGTTTTCTGTCTCCAGTGAAGTTCAGAATCAATGCTTCTCAGTGAATTGTGACCTTCCAGACAATCCTAAGCATCAGGTCTCTTACCCGAAATCTGTCCTTGGGTTGGTTTTTCTCAGACCAAACAAATGAAGTCTAGCCGTGAAAGCTGCTGTTTCTCTTAACATGCCTTCATTACCTGACCAAGTTTACCAGGCTGTGTGAATTCCCGATGCTGGAGACGGGCCTGTTCTTCCTCCTCTCTTGGAGCGCCTTCCTGTCTGCCGAGGCCGCCAGCCTAACAGGTCAGTGCTTCATTTTGTACTGCACACTGGGTGTATGAATACATGCATGTGTGTCCATGTGTACTCCTCCCTGACCAGTGGGGGTGTGTGTGAAATGAACGTTTCCATTAAAGAGATTTGTGTCAGAATCAGCCTCTCCTGGATACCCTTGGAGGGAAAAAATAATAATTCATCATTTTGTATAAAGGTGCTTCACAGAAAGTCTCTGAAATGCCATTTCCTCTTCTCTCCTTGCTGGTCAAGAGAGGCTATTGAAATCTGCACATGACTTATATAGAAAAATGATTGTTGACTTTGTAAATAAAGCCACCACTCAGAGCATAAAGGCATGTCCGCGCCAGCTTTGTAAAGGAAGGCCGTGGCTTTCCACTAGCTGATAGAAACAAGTACCAGTATAAACAGCCTCTCGAGTTTGTGCACAACCCACATCAGGACGTTTGTAAACACTCCAGAAGGTCAGAAAATAACTGTCAATGGCTTCTCTACATTGAATATCTTGTAATGCAAGCAGTCTCTATGAAAACCCATTGCTAAAAACAGGTCCAGTTCCTAAGACCCCAGGGACCACTGACCCCATGATCTGGATTCAGTGAACCCGAGTTCCTTTCTGCTCACTGCATCTTCACTGATAGTTAAGTGGCCAGAAGCCCCTCTGCAGTGTTAACGGGAGCAAAGCATGCTTCCCAGAATCCCTCTGTTTGCATTTTAATAGGACATACTCAAGGTCCATGTAACCATAAACGTTGACATATACTAAAAGTGTACATTCTAACTACCTATTGTGGAGATTACCTCATTAAGTTATACGTAGCTTCAAAGTTTACTTCGTTTACTCACTTAACCTGGGATATTAGGCTTGCCCACACATTTGGATGAGCCTTTGCAGCCTCTGCCTGGACTACGCGTCCCTGGGTTGGTCTCATCTCTGCGATGAATGCTGTGGGAAATCTCTTTGATGAAACGATCACCCATAGCTCTAGGCAGCTGACTCCACTCATTGCAGATCAGAAAGGGGCAAGCCATGCCCACAGGCTTTGAGGACTGATACGAAGTCTTTGAGTGGTAAACATGTGCCAGGTTACCAGCCAAAAGCTTGGAGGTTTGAATCTCTCCAGAGGGACTGCAAAAGAAAGGTATGGCAGTCTATTCCCCCAAAATGATTCATTGAAACCTCTGTGGGGCACATTTCCGCTCGTGCCATGAGTCCAAGTCAATATGGCAGCAACTTGCTGATACAGAAAGTCACCTTCCCAGTTCTCTTTACGCCACAGCCAAGGCGAAACAAACAAACTCAGTCCCACTGAGTCACTTCTGACACATATCCGCCGAAGAGGACAAAGGAAAACTGCTCGGGTGGGTTTCTGAGACTGTAAATCTTTACAGAAAACAGCCTCATCTTTCCCTGCATCGTATGTTCCTCGATCACACCCTCCTCAGCCATTGGATCCGAAACAGCCCAGCAGGAAGCATATACTCTTCGGCGATCACCACAGTATTAAGGAGGTTGCTGAAGAGCTTAGGCATGCCGGGGTGGGGGTGGGGGTGGGGGTGGGGGTAGGGGTGGGGGCGGGGGGGTGAAGAGGAACACTTTTGTCCCGTAAAAGAAATCATGGAGGTAAGCCATTTATATCACAGTCACTTTTAAAGCTTTCCCCCCCTTTGCTCCATATTTTGTGTCCTATTCAGCGCTTAATATATTTTAGCTTGATCTCAGTAAGTTAACCATAAGAATAAATATTTGACTTTCCAGAACAGTAAAAGGAGCCCTGGGGGCATAGTGATTAAGCAATGATCTACTGACCAAAATGTCAGCAGTTCAAAACCACCAATTGAGACTTTCTCCAACCCACAAAGGGTTACAGTCTCAGAAACTCACCAGAACAATTCTACCCTGTCCTACAGGGTTGCTATGAGTCGGAATTGACACTGGAATTTTTTGTTTACTCGTGAACATTGTAATACACATGATATTGTAAGAATTATTCATTTCTCTGTGTGAGATTGTCTTAATTTCTTGGTTCATTTCAGCAATATTTTGTTTAATTGGCTATTTTAAAGGCTATGGTCTATGGGAAGCTGATTAGATTGCCAATTTATCTGAACCTTGTGTTCTTACTAGTCTTTTCAACCTGATGTCTTTATTGGGTGCCATGCACAACACCTCTGAGAAGCCAGTAATATGGTTTGGATGTATGAAGGTGTGGATCCAGTATCAGAAAACCCAGATGCTCACTGCTGCCACAAGGCCCAGAGAGATCCAGAGCAGTACTGCAGATTTAGACAGCAGGGCTAATAGGCAATTGATGCAAACCAAAGTGTAGGTGGGCATGTTATCAATTGCCAAAGTCCAAGCCAGCTTAGTCTATATTACTCTTATTTGTATTTATTTATTATTTCACCTTTACCTATGTCCAAATGAGACTAGCGACATCTAATAAAATGAGTCTCATATGTCTTGGGACCATTTTGTTGAGGGTGAATATTCAAGTCCTCTGGGGTTGAGATTTTCTGCAAAATCAGGCAGCTGTTTTTTACTGTGCTTTGGCAGTAGATATAACTCTGAGTTTTCTGGCAGCCAAAGCCAAAAGAGAAGTGTAATGCATTGTGTAGGAGTTATACAACGTAATAAAAGAAAGGTATGTTTGAGTGGAGGACTTGAGTGGAGGCCCAATGTCCTTCTGCTACCTTAATACTAAACCTATAAATATAGGCACATAGATCTATTTCCCCATCCTCTTATATAAATATATTTGCATATGTACATGTCTTTATCTAGACCTCTATAAATGCCCTCTGCCTCTCAGCTCTTTCCTCTATTTCCTTTGACTTTTCTCCTGTCCCACTCCCTCAATGCATGAATACTTTCTTCTATAAAATTGGCATTCTATGATGCCCACCATCCCGACCTAACCACTGAAGACAAATGGGTGCATAAGCAAATGTGGTGATGGTGCCTGGCTATCAAAAGGTATAGCATCTGGGGTTTTAAAGGCTTGAAGGTAAACAAGCAGCCATCTAGCTCAGAAGCAACAAAGCACACGTGGAAGAAGCACACCAGCCTGAGTGATCACGAGGTGTCGAAGGGATCAGGTATCAGGCATCATCAGAACAAAAAAAAAATCTTACCATAGTGAATGAAGGGAGAAGTGCAGAGTGGAGACTCAAAGCCCATTTGTCGGCCATTGAAGATCCCCTTGGAGAGGGGTGTAGGGGAGGAGATGAGTCAGTCAAGGTGTGGTATAGCACCGATTAAAAATAGAACTTTCCTCTAGTTCCTAAATGCTTCCTCCCCACACCCCACACACCCTCACTATCATGATCTGAAATCTACCTTGCAAGTCTGGCTAGACCAGAGGATGTACACTGGTAGAGATAGGAACTAGAAATACAGGGAATCCAGGGCGGATGATACCTTCAGGACCAGGGTTGTGAGTGGCGATACTGGGAGGGTAGAGGGAGAGTGGGTTGGAAAGAGGGAACCGATTACAAGGATCTACGAGTGACCTCCTCCCTGGGGGACAGACAACAGATAAAGGTGTGAAGGGAGATATCGGACAGGGCAAGATATGACAAAATAATAATTTATAAATTATCAAGGGCTCATGAGGGAGGGGGAGCAGGGAAGGAGGGGAAAAAAAGAGGAACTGATGCCAGGGGCTTAAATGGAGAGCAAATGCTTTGAAAATGATGAGGGCAATGAATGTACAAATGTGCTTTACACAATTGATGTATGTATGGATTGTGATAAGAGTTGTATGACCCCTTAATAAAACATTTTTAAAAAGAAAGCTATGTTTATTTATAAAAATTGGCACACTTTAAAAATGATATTACATGCATCCTTTGAACACCGCAGCAGGCAATCTGTTTTCGTTATAGTTTGAGGGAAGATGGAGAGGCATTTCTTGCCTGCCGAAGACCATCAGTAAGTGAGCAGCAGTTAACATGGAACCAAGTGCCCTTCTACTTTCCCAAATATGACGTCCTTCTTCAGGGACAACATCCAAAGCATAGAAGATGAAATCTGGTCATCCTTGCCTCTAAGAAACACTCTGGCCTTACTTCTTCCAACGCAGATTTATTTATTCTTTTAGCAGTCCATGGTACTTCCAGTATTCTTGTCCAGCACCACAATTCAAATGCCTTGATTCTTCATCAGTCTTCCTTTTTGAACATCCAACAGTAACCTGCATAAGATGAAATGGAGAATACCATGGCTTGGGCCAGGTTTTGCTTGACCCTTAGTCATCCTTGATCTTCAATGCTCCAAAGAGGTCTTGTGCAGCAGATTTACCTAGTGCAACACACCTTTTTGGTCTTTTGACTGCTACATCCATGAGCATTGATTGTGATGCAAACAAGGCAAAACCCTTGCCAACTTCAACCTTTTCTCCATTTGTCATGATGTGACCTATTGGTCCAGCTATGAAGATTTTGGTCTTCCTTATATTGAATTGATGTAGTGGTTACATGTTGGGCTACAATTTGCTTAATTAGCAGTTCAAAACCATTAGCAACGCTTAGGGAGGGTGACCGGGCTTTCTATTCCTGTAAACAGTTACAGTCTCAGAAACCAATAGGATATCGCTACGAGTCATCATTGTCTCAAAGGCAGCAAGTTTGATATTTGTGTTTTGGGCTTTATGTTGAGTTGTAATCCATACTGAAATCTGCAATCCTTGATCTTCAACAGCAAGTGCTTCAATTCCTCTCACTTTCAGCATGCAAGGCTGTGTCATCTGCATATCACAGATTGTTATGGTCTTCCTCCAAGCCTGATGCTGTCTTCTTCTTCTTGTACTATGACATTTAGACATAGTAATCCCTCATGGTGAGATCTAATATAATGAAATAATCTCCATAATGAGACCTCCTGTAAGCAGCCCACCAATTAAAAGGCAGTTTCTTCTGGTTTGTGGCTTGCTTCCTATGTAAATAGTTCCTTTGGAAAAGCTTCCTTGCTCTTTGCTGGATCCGAATTCTGCATCTGGCTTGCTCTTTGACTCCACGTTTTTCGACTTGAGCCAGTGGCTTTCCATATACCCCACTGATCTTGGTAGTCATCTACAGTTTTCCATTTTAACTACCAACCTTGGACTGATCAGAAACCTACTGTTTGGCCTACAGATCTTGGATCCCTCAGCCCCTGTAGCTAAATGAATCCGGAGAAGCCTTCACAGGTTTGGAACTCCCCTGCCTCGATGTGAGTCTGCATGTACATATAGAAACTTCACCAGATTTGCTTCTCTAGAGAACCCTAAGATGAATTCCTTCAGCTTGAGCTATGATGAGTGGGTTTTCCTTTCAGTATTCTAACCTGAGGTCTCAATACATTTCATTATAATATTTTACTTTGTCATCTCAACCTGTCTTTTGAAATGTTCTGTTGAACACTTTTACTCCATGATTTCTTCCATTCAATTTAGCTATGCTTCATTTAAGAGCAAGTACAGAGTCTCTTCTGACATCCACTTTTGTCTTTTCTTTGTTTCTGATCTTTCTAATGTGCTTTTGCTGCTTTTATGTATGATGTTTTTGATGTCAGGTCTTTTGTCATTAGTGTTCAAATATGTACTTGAAAACATCTCTAAATTTAGGTGGAATATACACAAGGCCATATTTTGGGTCTCATGAACTAATTTTAATTTTCTTCGGCTTCAACATGAACTTGCATATGTGTAATTGATGGTCTGTTCTATAGTTGGTTCCTGGCTTTACTTTGCCTGTTGACATTAGTTTTTTCATTGTCTCTTCCCACAGATGAACCAATTTGGCGTCTGTTTATTCCATTTAGTGAGGTCTACATGTATAGTTATGAGTTATGTTTAAAAATGGTATGTGCAATGAACAAGTCATTGATGTCAAATTCAATCATGCCATCTTCAGCTCCATTTCCATCACCAGGGACATATGTTCTAACTATTGAAACTAACTTTTTGTTTCCAACTTTCACAGTCCAGTCATCAGTAATTACCACTGCATGTTTGATCAGTTTCAGACTTAAGAATTTGGTAGGATTCTTCCATTTATTTAAGTGTTTGGTGCCTAAATTTGAATAATAATTATATTAACTGGAATTCCCTGTAAATATGTAGCCATTTTCCAATCACAAATAGCATTGTATTGAAGCTGGAACTTGAAATATTCTTTTTTATGATAAATGTAATGCTATTCCTCTTTAACTTGTCATTCTCATCATAGTAAATATATTATTGTCTGGTTCAAAACAGCAGCCTATTTTAGCTTATTAATACATATGATATTGATATGTATGTGTTTCATTTTATTTCTGACAACTTTTCTTTTCCTAATTTTATACTTTGTACTCTTCATGTTCTAATGATTAATGAATGTTCTTCTCATTTTAAGTTGTGAATGATTAGAAAATGACATTCCCCAAAGGATCACTCTGTCCAAGTCACTAAAGTCAACTCTACTTTGAGGAGGCAGCTCCGCTCTAGTCGTATTTGGAATGCCTTCCGTCCTGCGGGGCTCATTTTCTGGCACTCTAGTAGACAATGCTCCCATTTTCAGGAAGGTTTTCCGTGGCTAATTGTCCAGAAGTAGACCCTTCTTCCTTCTCCCTTTACCGAGCCTGTACATTCAGGTGAAGTTTGCTCATCACCGGTGGACCTACTGTGATTTGAAACACCAGAGGCATATGTCCAGCATCAGAGCAACATGCAAGCTTACAACAAACTGACAGATGAGTGACATCCCAAAATAGTTAAGAAAGCTAGAAATATTAAGATTTTGGAGAACACTATCCAAACTGTCCTCTAGAATGTCTGCATTCCTTTATATTTCCACAAAAGTGTGAGTGAGTTCATTCACTCACATCTTCCCCATCCTAAATCTTATTGATCAGTCCTAATTTGAGCATCATCAAGTTCCATTGTATTCTAATTTGCCTTTATTATATCACTAGTGAAGACAAGCATTCTAGTTACATGTCATTGGCTATTTGTCTTGTATGTGTGTGAATTGTTTAGCACACACCCCCTTCTTTTCTTCTATTGGGATGTTTATCTTGTGGTATTCAATTTTTAAAACTATCTAGTAAGAAAATTCAATCTTTTGACCTTTACACAGGTCATAAATATCCTTTAATTTGTGTTTTTACCTTTTTAATATGTTATGTTTTGTGCAGGAAAGGATTCGTGTAGACCTCAAATTATGTGCTTAATTTAACTCCTTCTTTCAGGGTTCTGCTTAGAAAGTCCAAGATACCATTAATGGTAACATATACTGCCTTTTCATAGTTGGCTTGTTTTATTCTTTCACTGGAATCCAACTGGAATTTTGTATGATACTGAGGTGTGGTAAATTTTTCCAACATGGTAAAATACTTGTCCTAACATCCTTAAGCCCTTCTCTATTAATTTAAAGCATGAATATGATATATGTATGTGGAGGCTTTAAAGGGGTCATGAAAAAATGGAATTAAAAGACAATAGAATTTTGAAAATGAACTTTCATAAACCCCCTTACATGTATGTGTGTGTGTGTATATATATATTCTGGAATTTATTTATTTTTGTAAATCATTTTATTGGAGGCTCATACAACTCTTATCACAATCCATACATACAACCATTGTGTAAATCACATTTGTACCTTCATTGCCCTAATCATTCTCAAAACATTTGCTCTCCACTTAAGCCCTTGGCATCAGCTCCTTATTTTTCCTCCTCCCTCATGAACCCTTGATAATTTATAAATTAATATTTTGTCATATCTTACACTGTCCGACATCTCCCTTCACCCACTTTTCTGTTGTGCATCCCCAAGGGAGGAGGTTATATGTAGATCCCTGTAATCAGTGCCCCCTTTCCACCTCACCCTCCCACCACCCTCCTGGTATCGCCAATCTCACCACTGGTCCTGAAGGGATCATCGGTCCTGGAGTCTCTGTTTCCAGTACCTAACTGTACCAGTGTATGGAATTTATTTTCTCTGGGCATTTAATCAGCACTGTTTTAATTATTCAAGCTTCAGAGTTTATTTTAATATCTAGCAGATCAAGTTCACCTTCCATTTTCACAAGCTTTTTTGTTATACTTGTTTATTTACCGTTCCAGATGAACTTGGAAGTAACATTGTTTGGTTCCAAATGGAAAATCATGATAAAATACATTAAAATTTCAGATTCATTTGAATAGAAGTGATGTATTTTATATCTCGAGTCTCCCTACCCAGGAACAGGTTATGTGTCTCCATTATTCAAGTCTTCTTTTATAGCCCTCAATAAAATTTTTAAGTTGTCTCCACATTAGGCCTACAATTTTTCATTAAGTGCCTTTTTAGCCATTTTCTATTTTTATGTCTGCTATAATGGATGAAAACTTCTTTTGTTATAGTTTTTAACTGGTTATTGTTTGTATATATGCATTTAGATTCCAATTCATTATTGATTTGTTCTTTTTAATTCTGTAGTGTAGAATTAGATCTGATGTGATGGGCAGTTCTATTAGACTGCCAGGTTCACAGGAGCCTTATCAGCACCAGCACAGTGGCTGAAGCATTGGAAGCACTCAGTAAATGCCTTTTGAGGAATGAATGAATGAATGAATAATATTGGCTCAATAAAAGGAAAGCTTTCCATGAAATGAATATAGAATTTCTTTATAGGTTACTGAATGTTCTATACCTGAAAATATTCCTGCAGAGTCTATATATGCCTACTCCTCATGTATTGACTATCTCTATTTTCCAAGATTCTGCATTTACAGAAATAGTAAAAATCTACTCTCCTGCTGTTCGACACATCAATAGTGTAGGTCTGCAACAAGAATATGGAAGTGAAGTGAGAGTACTGCTGCCTGTTATGGTTAAGGTTCTGTGTCAAGTGCACTGGGACATGAGTATCAGTGAATTGGGAGTTATGTGATAATGAAATGTATATAATATTACATATGTAATATTGTGGTTATCCTTAATTTTGTGATCCGATGTGGCTGTATTCCATTTTCACACAAAACTGATTTTGTGTATAATGATGCAATATTTGGAGCCTACCCATGTCAGTAAGTCAGGAATTGGTATGCTTACTGGTCAGTCAGCATTTTCTAAAGCATATTAGTAACTTGCCGTTTGTAAACGGGGTTTGGGGCCGTAGCTGATGTCCTCAGGTATTGCAAAAGGGCAGGTGAATAAATCTCCATGTCTACCCAAGAGCACTTCCTGAGGCAGGTGTCGGATCTGCCTCCACCTTACAGTTAGTTCTTTCTATGTCTATGCGGTATCCAGTCATTCATTTTAATGGCCACATAGAACTCGCAGACAATACTCACCAATACGGGGTTTATTAGGGACATTGACAGGTTATAATTGAGGATCAATATGTTCTGGATACAGTTTTTCTAGACAAGACTGAGCTGTAGCTGAAGACACAGCTCTCTCTGGGACACAAACTCAGCCAAGTGACACTTTGGCATCCACCCTATTTGGGAGTGTGTTACAAATCATATTCAAAGGGTTTTTTTATTTCACCTCACATCTCCGCCCCAAGGGGTTATACTCTAGATCCATGGTCATTAAACCAAGCCTCTTAATTAAGTGCCTGGAGGTAACTCACTCGGTAAGCAGAGCTCCTGCCTGAAAGCACTCAGCTTTACTCACTCTGTGAGCCAGGAAGTCAACTGCATGTTTCCTGCTCTGAATCTGCTACCAGTTCTTCTTAAGTCAGAACTCTCTTTTCACATGGATGGAGGAAGTTTGGTACAGGGATCTCAGGGACTAAAGGACATGCTCTACTCCTGCCTCTTCTTTATTGATGGTAGCAAAAACCTCTTCCCCATTCGTGCTTCTGTGATGTCCCATTTTATACTCAGCAGGGTTAAAGTCCAACATTCTAATAATCACAGTTAACCCTGTTAACAATCATTCACAGCTGAGTTAAATTGCCTATCAGCAAATTGCCCCATCTTCTTTAACTCAAATCTATCAGGAAAAAGAGGAACTACATCCAATCTGCATGATGCCATCCAGTCTTTGGTGAGAGCTGCAAAGTCTATGGCAAGAAGAGTCGTGTCAAGGAAATCACTACGCCACGATATGTCAAACAGTTCATGAACCTGCAGCTCATTTTTGGAACTTTTATTAGAAACATTTATGTACAGGGAGACAAGGGCCTACTCTCAAGGTACATATTGTGTGTCTGTTGATTTTGGCTACCCAGTATCTACTCTCGATTCCACTGGGGAAAACATCCTGTTGTTTCTCAGGGAATTACTACTGCTCTATTGGATACCATCTTGTTAATCAAGGTGCCCCCGCCCCGCCCCAACCTAGCTAAGGGTATGGGTGAATCAGAAGCTAGGCTATCCAGACACACACACTCTTTCTGGGATGTGAAAGAGGCAGATGGAAAGATGGATGATAACTCCTAGCACCTGCTGTTTCCAAAGGCAAGGCCCTGCTGAAAGAATGTGTCCTTGTCACCAAATACCTGGAGCTGCCCCGATGGCTCCTTACTGAGAGCTATCACATTTTCTTCCAATAAATTCATTTCTAATTATTATGTTGGCCGTAGTCAGTTTCTATTGCTTGAAAACAAAGAAATCAAGTGGTACACGGGAAGAGAGAACCCACGAGGTACTTCCACATAAGAAATAGCATAAGTTGCTGACAGATCAGAAGGGAAGAGAGACTCAGAGGTAACACCGTCTCCACGCTGGGCTACTTGTGCCCATTTTCTGCCAGGTGCACACCGTGAATCACGCTTTTAAAGCGAGTTGCACGGTGCTCATTATCCTTCCAATTTGACTTCTTAGAAGACTCATTATGAGTACTTCAGTGTGCGCTCATTACCACATCTTCTCCTTTCACTTCCAGTTGTTGCTAATGTGATGATGATCATTTGATTTATTTTGATCATCTTTTACTTCAAGGGCCACATTTGCAGCCACCTTATCTCAGTCTCTTCGAAATAGCACCTGCAAATGTTCAATAGGAACATGGAGGAGCTTGGTTCTGTGGAAACAAGTGGCTTTTAGACATGCAAATGAAGGTTGGCATTTATGTTACCCAGAAGTCTGATTCTGTGCAATTGGAAATACACAAGTACAGTTTGAGAAAACTTTTTTTATTTGCAAAGCCTGGACAGAATGCTTAACACAAGCATAAACAGACCTTCCGGGAGCTGAGAGGCTGAGCTAGCAATGGACATGCAGAGACCTGCCAGCAGGAGACCTGGAAAGAGGAAACTGTGCAAGGATCTCTTCTGCCCTCAGAGGCAGCCAGTGAAGGACACACTCCTGCTTCTGGCTCTTCTTCTGACTTGCAGAGGGATTGAAAGAAGTCATCCTTTTAACTAGTATCTTCATTTTCCCCACTAATAAGGTAAAATGTATTTTATAATGGGAGGACATTAAATATATTGAGAATGTGGCTTCAGAGTAAATATAGGCCCTGAGTGATTCACTCAGTGAGGTGCCTGATAGTCATGTATACCTAATTTCTGATTAGGTAGAATTTTTCTTGTGCAGGGCCCTATTTTCTGAAAGTTATTACCCATTTAACTCACTGCTGTGGAGTCAATTCTGACTCATAGCAACATGACAGTGCAGAGAATAGGGGTTCTGAGGCTGTGGTCCATTACAGGGACAAACAGCCTCGTCTGTCTTCTGTAGAGTGCTTGAAGGGTTTCAGCCACTGATTGTTCCATTAGCAGCCACACACCTAACCAGTGTCCTGCCAGCACTACTTGTGAGCCATTATTTGAAATTGAATATAGAAAATAATTCATCCATATTATATATAGCATAATCTCTAATGGAATTGAAGCATGTCATAGAAGCTGGTTTTCGGTTTATGAAGATAACCAAAAAGCACAGCTGGACAGGTTGTTTGAAAATTCATTTTTATAATCTGTTTCCCAGCTGAGACTTTAGGAGTCTGATTTTTGCCAGAAGCAAACTTTCGGGAACTGTCATTAAACATTGGAAGAGTAAGATTTCTAATGGCAATATTGACCCCATGTCTAATGATGCCCTGCTTCCAGGCACTGCCACAATCAAGGCAGCTGCCAGTTTTAGATTCCAAGGGCATGTTTCATGTCCATTGGAAGTGAAGTTTAGAGAGGGGCAACCACTGGAATACATCGTTTGCTCATCCCAAATATTCAACAGTAGAGTTTTAGGGACAGTCATTAAATACCCAAGCAGTAAGGTTACTGATGTCACATTGACCCCATGTCTAATGATGCCTGTTTTCTGGAACTGCTGCAATAAGAGCAGATGCCATGTTTAGATTCCTGGGGTGTCTTCTATATTCATTGGAAGTGAAGGATGGGGAAGGGTGACCACAGGAATACTACATTTTCTCACCCAAAAATTTTAGACATTCTAAATGTATTTCCACAAAATAAACATTTTAATACACAGGGAAAATGTACTGATTGTGAAGTAATGAATGATATTGGGTGCTATATAGTCTGGTAGTAGAGAATGAGAAACTCTGGAAACATTTTAAAATCTAGGATGGTAAAATCAAGTGACACTCTAACCCATTCACTAAGAAATTGACCAACATGCCTGCCAGAAAGATGCACTCAGCGTGCAAAGTGTCAAGTCACCCAGAACACAGTTACTTCTCAATCATATCATCCAAGCATGTTCTCAGTCTCAGATGCCAAGGGCCTGATTACATTGTTGTGATAAGGAAAAGCTGACCAAAGTTTAGAATCCTGCTTATCTGTCAGGTCAATTCTTGAAAGGCTTTCTGTAGAATAAATGGGCAGGAAAAGGGGGAACTGGGGAAAGTCGTTCTTGCTTTGTTTTCTTCTATTTTGGGGGCGGTGTGTGTGTGTGTCACCATAGACAAGGAGGCAAGTTTTTCAAATGATTAATATTAGTGGACATATTGAGATTTAATTTTATGTGAGTTGGCTTACTACTTATCCCCATCATGTTTCAGTTGGACAAATATCAGTGTGAAATCCCCAAGAAGGTTTCAGCTCAGAGGTGATTGTGTTCCACTTGGCTCGCCACTGATGCATTGCATGGCTGGATGGGAAATCTATTTCTGGATCTAAGTAAATAAAATAAATGACGAGGAGGGCTTGTAGTTTGAACTGCTTCTCAAAAGAAATCTGGTCACTTTCAGTGTTTAAATGCAGGCCACTGGCCAACATCTCTCAGCGTAAAACAATTCTTGCTTTCAAATTGACAGAACCACGTGAATACAACAAAGTCGGCCAACAACTCACCAGCAAATGAGTGTTTTCCATGCCAAAACACAAGATCTAGAGGCTCAAAGACATTAGGCATTCAAACTGTATTAGACACCCCAAATTCTCCAGGGAAATAGTTAACCAACACTTTGAAACAAGGCAAACATGCAACCACGCCATCTCAATAAACACAGGTGCAGAGTGCACCTCCTTGAGTCATAACTCATTAACTCACACCTGCGCTTTCCTGAACGGCATAGCTCATCATGTCAGTATACAAACAGCCTTGCACATGCAAGTGGAGTACTGGACAAATTACCTCTGCTCTCGTCATTGAAGTGTTCTCAGTTACTATTCAACATCTCCTCATAATACCCAAAGCAGAGTGAAAAGGAGAAAGTTTTTCATTCTTTTCAAAACCCATATCCTGCACAGTCATGTTAGAAAACTCTCACAATTTAGGTGGTACAGACAATTAGGAGATAGATGACAAAACAATCAAGGCTGCTTCCCAGGCCCCTGGGTCACCTGTATGGATGGTTCATTTCATCAAAATGGGATGTCGACGTGGATGGGCATATGCAGTTGAAAGGAGATGCTAGTTCACTTGGGGACACTCTGGGTTCGACACAAGTGTGGAAAGCCACATGGCAATGTATAATGGGTAATTCGACATGGACATCTGGGAAATGGTTGCTTATTACAGATTTAGGCAGCATCGGTGCAAATGTGCTAGCTGAATTTGAGAAAATGAAACTGAATAAATCTGAACAACACTAACATTGGAAATGGAAATGGGGGAATCTAACGAAAGGGGGTTTCTTTTTCTCTAGACCTCCAATTTATTTGCATAAATACTACTAGATTATAAAAAAATTATCATGGGGGCTTTTTATTTTAAATGGAAACTCAGAAACGGTGGAACATAGACAAGAAGTGATTTTCTAAAATGCATGTCTGCATTCTGCACTGGAGAAAACAGAACTAGGAACATTGATTGAGCTATTTCCTATATTGATGTCTTATATTCCTCAGGCTCATGATTAATTTGCCAACTATGGGAGTCCCAAATATGGGGAACTAAACAGTAATAGCACTCTTTGGAAGCTTGGAGTCTTTCACATTCCCTAAAGGAGTTTTCCATTTCATTAAATCATCGACTTCTCGGCTCTGGGTTCGCATTCAGTGGTGGTGGTGTGACAGCTGTCAGAAATGTTTCGGATCAAAAATAAATAGAAGTGTGGCATGAAAAAATAGCCCGTCTACCTTAAGATCCCTCAAAGTACAATCTGGGAGCAAGACACGTTGTTTCTCACTTGCTCTCTTTCTGTGTTCTTTTGATATAATCAATATTTCCTGTCTAAAAATGTAGTATTCTCCAGTCAGGAAACCCCTCACGTCTGTATTGAATGTCAATGATAACCATGTGCCATGTGACATATGTTTATTCTCCAGCTTCTGTACCTGAGGGCATCATTAACTGTTCATGAGAAAGCACTACTGAAAAATGTTGTCACCAGCACAGCCCGTAGGTGACAATAGTCTTGAACAGAAATATTTAAAGGTCTGAATAAAATAAACTCTTATTCTAATATATCTAGATAAACATCTCCTTGTATGTCAGGATCAAAATGAATCTCCTATTTTCCCTTTTCAAAGCAAATAAACATTTCCTGAAATAGAGTTCCTTCACTTGACAAACCTGCCCTGGAACATGAGCTCTCTCCTGGGCACTGCAGTGGGATTGGAGTCAACCTTTGAGGAGATCTGGGTCAAGAGAGAGACTTGACTAACCCAGTTGACAGAAAGGTGGTACAGAGCCATGAAATTCTTCAATTCCATAAGTAGACATGGAAGTAAATATAAAAGCAAAACATTAAGATCAGAGACATTTACACTAGTAAAGTACCTTGATACCATCTAGAGTGACATTTCCTGATGAGAAATACTTGTGGCAAAACTAAGTAAGATAATCTTATCATGTAAACCATACATGTATATTTATTTTCTTTTTTTGCCCACAAGAGTCGTTATAGTATTTGCTTTTCCCACTACTGTTAAGTCAATTCTGACTTGCAGTGGCCCTATAGGACAGAGTAGATCTGCCTCATGGGACTTTCTTGGCTGTAATATTTATTATGAGCACAGGACATGAAGTTTTTCTCCCTCAGAGCCACTGAGTGGAATTCAAACTGCTAACCTTTCAGATAGCAGACAAGCACTTACCTCTTATCCCACCAGGTTTTCCTAAGAATATTTATACTTATAAATACTTCTATGAGCACATTCTTTGGAATGGACTCATTCAAAAGAGAGATGACTCAATAGATTGTGGAAATTATAAAACAATATCATTAATATCACATGGAAGTAATACTGTAAATACTCAAGTATAAGCCAACCTGAATATCAGCCAAGGCACCTAATTTTACCACAAAACTGCATTAAAAATGTGCTGAAAAACTCAGCTTATGCATGAGTATATACGGTATTTTCCTGAAGATTAATCAGAAATGGTTTCCACATTGCACCAACAGGGAGCAGCCAGATATTCAAGCCAGATTCAAAAGAAGATTTGGAATGAGGAACATTATGGCTGAGGTGAGATGGATCTTGACTGAAAGCAGAAAATATTAGAAAGATGTTTACTTGTATTACATTAATTATGCAAAGATATTTGTCTGGATCACAACAAACTATGGATCACATTGAAAAGACTGGGCATATTTTTCAGAACACTTCATTGTGCTCACGCAGAACCTGTGCAATCATTTGAAAATAAGGGGAATACTGTATGGTTTACAATGAGGAAAGGTGTGAGTCACGGCTATCTTCTTTCACCCGATACCTCATGCTGAGTAAATCGTCTGAGAAGCCAGACTGCATGAGATAGAATGGAGTTTCAGCATTGGGGGAAGGCTGATTACTAACCTGAAATACGCAGATGACATAACCTTGCTTGATGAAAGTGAAGAGGACTTGCTGATTGCAGCCTTCAGTCTGCATTACAGCTCAATGTCAATAAAACCACAACTCTCACAATTTCACCAAGAGGCATCATGATAGACAGAGAAAATATTGAAGTTATCAAGGATTTTCTTTTGCTTTAATCCACAATCAATATTCATGGAAGCAACAGTCAGGAGATGATATGACATATTGAATTGGACAAATCTGCTGCACAAGACCTCCTTAACGTTTTATAGTGAAGATGTAATTTTGAGAAGTAAGATATGCCTTGGCCCAAGCCATAGTATTTCCCGTTGCCTCAAATACATGTGAACGTTGGACCATAACTAAGGAAGGCCACAGAATAATTGATTCGTTTGAATTAAAGGGTTGGCAAAGAATATTGGAAGTATCAGGGACTGCCAGAAGAACAGACAAATCTGTTTTGGAAGACGGATAGCTGGAGTTCTTCTTAGAAGCAAGGATAGCAAGACACTTCTGTAGTTTCAACAAGTTATCAGGAGATACCAGTCCTTGGAAAAGGACACCATGCTTGGCGATGCAGACGGTGAGTGAAAAAGAGGAAGTCACTCAAGGAGATGGAGTGTCACGGCAGCAACAATGTGTTCAAATTAACAATTGTGAGCATGGTCTAGACTGGACAGTGTTTCATGCTGTTGTTCATGGAGTCCCTCTGAGTCTGGCAACTCGACAGCACCTGACAACAACCTCCATCATCACTGTTACCCATTTGATTATAACTCATAGTGATCGTAAAGGACAAAGTAGAACTGCCTTATTAGGTCTCTAACACGGTAAATCTTTATACGCACACACACACATACATACACACACACACACACATATATAACATTATTGCAGACTCTTACAGTTCTTATAACAATCCATACATCCATTGTATCAAGCACATATGTACATATGTTACCATCATCCTTTTCAAAATATTTTCTTTCTACTTGAGCCCTTGGAATCAGCTCTACTTTTTATCTCTCCCTCCTCCACTCTTCTGCCCCCAGAAACCCTTGATAAATTAGAAATCATTATTATTTTCATATTTTACACCATCTACGTCTCTCTTAACCCAAGACTGTAAATCTTTACAGGAGCGGTCATCCTCATCTTTCTCCCACACAACAGGCAGTGGGTTTGAACCACAGAACTTGGAGTTAGTAGTCCAATGCTTATCCCTCCAAGCCACCAGTGTTACATATACAATATCTAGTTAGCTCTAATACTTCTTGGGCAAGAGTGAGTCAATGGCAGAATTCTCATCTTCCAAAAAGAAATCTGGGTTCAATTTGCATCTCAACTGTCACTGAAGACTTTCATGTTGCTATACTGCTGAATCGGTTTCAGTGGAGCTTCTGGACTGATCCCAATGAGGAAGAAAGTTCAGATGATCTACTTCAGATAAACCAGCCTATGAAAACCCTGTGGGTTGAAAAGGTCGGATTATCAACCAATTACGTGACCATTTCATTAATTATGCATGGAATGTATATGAGTCTATTCCAAGGACAGTGGATCACAATGTTTCGGAGAGGACCCAGAAGTAGGAATCACATGGAAAAGTGTAAATGGTTCCCTGCTAACCCAAAAGTGTTCTTTGACAGTGAGCTTCTCTAGAAAGAATTTACTTGCCAATAGAATCTGATTTTTCTCAAAGAATTATGGATCTCCTTATACTGTTTCCTAAATTTCTTTGTTCTAGTTGTTGCTCAAAATTATATAAACAAGTCCCTGCAGTCAGCCTTTTGAGGATCTTGCCCACTGCTGAAATCTCTCCATAAAAACAGTGAAAGGCAATCTTTTGCACAAACATGAGTCAGAAACTCTTATTATTATTTCCTGTAGGCCACTTTCTGATTTCTTTTAGTCCTCTTTGCTTATTTTAGGTCCCAGATATTTTTGAGCATGCTGCACTCCATGCTGACCCTGATATATGGGCTTGGGTCCATTAATCATTGCCCCAGAGCCCCATAAATACCACTTGAATCTTAGGGATGATCTTAGGTATCCAATACCATGGCTGCATTGAATGACCACTTGTTTTTCCAGTGGAAATATAAACAAAGTAATCCGATTTTACTTTTGCTGGAAAAGAAAATGAAGTACTGGTTGGCCAGGCAGTGCTAGACATACTAGCAGGTTTCCCAATTCTAGTTTATATGATTACTAGAAATAAAAATATTTTCAATATACATAATTCTTATAATACTAGTTGAAAATTTCTGCACTGATTGTATTACAGTATTTTCTAATAAAATCTGCTCATGTAAATAGTGTGCATGTACAGTATGTGAAGGATCTATAACATTCACGTGACATGTTAAAAGTAAGTAGTTGTTTCTACAATTAATTAATTCAATGTATATTCATTTCTTACTCTGTAACAGATTTAAGTCCAATTATGTTGGGAACATGTAAGTTTCCATGATGGTAGTCTCCTCTCTCAGTCCTTCTCATGCTGATTTCCCTGCTCCCCCAAATTCTTCTCATTTTTCAAGACTCAAGTACCTCTTAATCCTGCCAGAAAACTTTCTTCATCTTTCTCCCACCTTCTTCAGTGAGAAAAAATAAATAAATCACTCCCTCTTAGAATTCCTGTTTTGTTGTCATTCATAACATTCCTACTTTCATTATATGGCTTTAGATACATGCCATTTCTATTAAGAAATGTAGAGCTGCCTGAGGTCACTCAAAGCCAAACTCACTACCATCAAGTCAATTCTGACTCGTGCATCCCTATGGGAGAGGGCTGAACTGTCCCTGGAGGTTTCTGAGACTGTAACCCTTTATGGGAGTAGAAAGCTTCATCTTTCTCACAGAGCGGCAGGTAGGTTCAAACTATTGACTTGAAGTTAGCGGTCCAACATGTAACCACCAGGTTTCTTCCTCTTTCTGCTCCCCATAGACACAGGCAGTGCTTTCTCTCACTGTAGGGCATCAAGAGTCAAAAGCAATAGAGTGGGAGAGTAGCAGATATTCACGCTAATTTAGGAAAGTCTAGTACTTAACTCTTAGATTAGTGATGATTCTCTGAGCTTAGATTCTTAGGAGTAAATTCATTTTCAGGTTTTCCTTGATGCTGGCACTAAATGAACAAAAAAGGAACCACATATGCAGTAAGGGAATGGAATAAGTGAAGCATAGTCTAGATACTTTGCATTTCAGGCTCCAACAACTTGTTAAACAGAAAATCTTGTGTTTATTGTTTATTTTTTAAAATCATTTTATTAGGGACTCATACAACTATCACAATCCATACATACATAAATTGTGTAAAACACATTTGTACATTCGTTGCCCTCATCATTCTCAAAACATTTGCTCTCCACCCAAGTCCCTGGCATCAGGTCCTCACTTTTTGCCTCGCTCTCCACTTCCCCCTCCCTCATGAGACCTTGAAAATTTATAAATTATTATTTTGTCATATCTTGCTCTGTCCCACATCTCCCTTCACCCACTTTTCTGTTGTTTGTCTCCCAGGGAGGAGGTCACATGTAGATCCTTGAAATCGGTTCCCCCTTTCCAGCCCACCCTCCCTCTACGTTCCCAGTATTGCCACTCACACCACTGGTCCTGAGGGGATCATCCGCCCTGGATTCCCTGTGTTTTCAGTTCCTATCTGTACCAGTCTACATCCTCTGGTCTAGTCAGACTTGCAAGGTAGGATTTGGATCATGACAGTGGGGGGTGAGGGGTGGGAGGAAGCATTTAGAAACTAGAGGAAAGTTGTATTTTTCATTGTTGCTACATCGCACCCTGACTGTCTCGTCTCTTCCCCAAGACCCTTCTGTAAGGGGATGTCCAGTGGCCTACAAATGGGCTTTGGGTCTCCACTCCACACTCCCTTGTTCATTCACTATGGTAAGATTTTTTGTTCTGATGATGCCTGATACCTGATCCCTTTGACAACTTGTGATCGCACAGGCTGGTGTGCTTCTTCCACGTGTGCTTTGTTGCTTCTGAGTTACATGCCACTTGTTTACCTTCAAGCCTTTAAGACCCCAGACACTATATCTTTTGATAGCCGGGCACCATCAGCTTTCTTCGTTACATTTGCTTATGCACCCATTTTCCTTCAGCAGTCGTATCAGGGAGGTGAGCACACAATGATATGATTTTTTTCTTCTTTAATGCCTGATAACTGATCCCTTCAGCACCTCGTAGTCACACAAGCTGGTGTGCTTCTTCCATGTGGGCTTTATTGCTTTTGAGCCAGATGGCCACTTGTTTACCTTCAAGCCTTTAAGACCCCAGATGCTATATCTTTTGATAGCCAGGCACCGTCAGCTTTCTTCACCACATTTGGCCAATTTAATAGAAGAAAGTATTCTTGAATTGAGGGAGTACTTGAGTGGAGGCCCAATGTCTTTCTGCTACCTTAATACTAGCCCTATAAATATATGCACATAGATCTACTTCCCCATCCTCATGTATAAATATATTTGCATATGTACATGTCTTTATTTAAACCTCTATAAATTCCCTTTGCCTTCCAGCTCTTTCCTCTATTCCCTTTGACTTTCCTCCTGTCCCACTATCATGCTCAGTCCCCACCAGGGTTTCAGCAATTCCTCTTAGTTACATTACCCTTGATCATGCCCAGTCAGGTCTCCCATATCCTGCTTACCATCAATTTGGATAGCTTGTTGTTCCCTTGTCCCTGAGTTCATTAACACCACTACCTTTCCCCCAACCTCCACTCTCCCAATTCCCCGCAGAACCATTGGTCCCATTGTGTTCTCCTCCAATTGTTCAACCAGCCTGTCTTATCTGCAGAGATAATAACATGCACAAAAACAAGACAGCGCACACCAAGCAACAATATACAAGAAAACAACAACAAACCAATGACAAAAACAAAACACAACAAGAAAGAAAAGCTTGTAGTTAGTTGAAGGACTGTTTGTTGGCATTTAGGAGTGTTTTGCAGTCCAGTCTATTGGGGCACCATGCCCTGGCACCAAAGTACACTTTCAGCATTCCCTGGGGATCTCGCCGCTCCATTCCCTTGATGTTCTGTTGCACCCCATTAATGTTTTGCCTTGGTGTGGAATCTGATCGCGTGAAATACCCACACTGTGTCTCCAGTGTTGTCCCCTGAAGGGCTATAGGTTAGTGAGGGATGTCATGTCTCACAGTGGGGTCAGCCATGTGGTCCTCTCTGTTAACTGACTGCTCTAATTGGGAACATCGACCTCCTGGCCTGGTGGGCTATGATGTGGTCCACTCTCTCCTCCCCTTTCATCTGCTCCCATGTGCTCTGATCAGATATGTCCCTCTTCCGGAGCTGTAGATTCAGTGCCGTCCTTTGAGATAAATTTTTCTGAGGGGAGGGGCAGGTGTCCACTTAGTAGTTGCTGTTGGGGCCAGCTCCCCAGACCTCTCCACTGGTTCCCTACTCCATGCTGGCATGTTTCATTCATATCTTGGAGCACCGGGTTAAAGTCTGGTCCTTCTTTCCCTGTGGAGACACAAACAATACCCTCCCCTTGGGTAGGCTAGTGCCCTGTTCCCCCACTACTCTTTTCTTTTTTATTATTATTTTTCCCCTTCCCCCACCTCCTTTTTAGTTGTCTACCATGTGTATCCCTGTACTTGGTCTGGTCCCTGCCATATTACCTGGTCCTCACCCCAGGAATGTTTGTATACCGTAGCTTTTCCCCTATGCCCTTTTTGCCTTTTTTTTTTTTTAACACTTACCTCAGCAGCCTTTGAAGTCTTTCTGTCTTTAAATCAATGCTATCTTGAGGTCTGTTTTCTCTTTTTTGCCCTCTGGGTGAGGTTGTTGTATGTGGTGGTCTCTTATTTATGCTTGGTGAGTGTTGTTCTTCTGTCCATATTGGGTCATCAAGGATCTTTTGTAGGGCTGGGTTTCTTTGAGTTTTTCCTTGTCTGGGAAGACTCTTACTTCTCCATCTATCTTGATCAATAATTTGGCTGGGTAGAGTATTCTTGGGTTTGCATTGTTTTCCTTCAATTTTTGGAATATGTTTCTCCACTGTCTCCTCTCCTTCACAGTTTCTGCTGATAGGTCTGAGCATATTCTTATTTGGGAACCTTTATATGTGATTGCTTGTTTTCCCCTAGCTGCTCTCATGATTTTCTCCTTTTCCTCAAAGTTGGATAATTTAACTATTATGTGCCTTGGTGATTTCTCCTTGGGAACTAGTCTAGCTGGTGTTCTTTCAGCCTCCTGAATGGTTTCCTGGTTTTCATTCATTAAGCTGGGGAAGCTTTCCTCCAAGAATTCTCTCACTATTGTTGCAGATGACTTCTTTGTTGTGTCTTCCTCTGGTAAGCCAATAATTCTAATGTTGTTCTGCATCACAGCATCAGACAGAGCCCTTAAGTTTTCTTCAGCTTCTCTGATGATCTTATTAAATTTTTGTTCGCGTTTCTTAAAGTCTGCTTGGCTGTCCTTCAAGTCACTGATGTGGTTCTCTGATTCCTCCAGGCACTTCTTGAGGTTCGTGAGTCTGCTACTGGTTTTTGTTATCTCTTCCCTAAGCTCCTGTATTTCCCTTTGGTTTATGGCTTTTACCTCTTCTATCATTTCATCCTTTTTCTGTATTGTTTCTGTATGACTCCAAGTAGCATTCTGAAATTTTCTTTCTGTGGCAGCTCAATGTCTGCCTCTTCTATGCATGTCATTATGTTCAGGACATCTTCTGGCATTGCCTTTTGTTTCTCCTGGTTTTTCCTTGTGGTTGTTGGGGCTGATGGCTGTTTGCATTGTGTTGTTTTAGATGAGCCAGGTGCCATTTTCCAGGGAGTCAAAGAGCACTGGCTCTCTCTGGGAGACTTGTAGGAGTGCTTCTTTGAACTGCCTATAGCTTATTTCACTATGGAATTATCCTACCACTTTATCCTCTCTGGCTTCCCTCTCAGGGGAGCAACCCAGAAGGCTGGTGGGTTGCCTGCTTTGGTGTTGCGGAGGTTGGGCAGAGGTTCCTGCAGAAGCTTGGAACATTGAGGTGTATTGGCTGAGCTACCTTAGGACCCCAGATACACAGGCAGAAATTCCCAGTAAGATTTTGAGCAGAGTATCCCCTGGTGCAGATCAGCAGGGCCTTTCCCAACCTCAGGCTAGCTACCCAGGGTGGAGCTCACCTAGCTGGGTGTGGTGCAGGCATAAATGCCCTAGGCTATGGGGAGTGGTCTGGAGGTTAGCAGTAGTGTGTGAGAAACCAAGAAAGAGACAAAGATGAGGGGAAAAAAGTTAAAAAGCAAGCCAGCTGGGCCTTTGGGGGGCCAGGGAGGAGGGGATATAGTGAAGAGATGGAAACAAAGCAACTATGTAGCTAAATTGGATCCCTGCCAGTGGAGCTGCAAGGGTTTAGTCCCTGCTCTGAGGTGGCAGTGTCAAGCTGTGGCTGTGTTGAGAAAAGGCCCCTGTGCAGCCATCCACGTACTAGAGGGGGTACAGAGAAGAGCAGCAAAGTTCCAGTCCATGCCCCAAGGCGGGTGGTGGCAAACTGTGGCTATGTTGAAACCAAGCCACCCTACAGACTCCAAATGGCCCCGGGGTCCAGCAGAGACAGTGTCAGGACCAAGGTCAAGCCCCAGCTGGCCTCCACTGAAGTAAGCCAAAAGCCCCAGCCCTTCAAAACCCTGGGGTCTGTGCCTACTTATCTTTATGATGCTCCTCATGCATTCCAGCAGCTTTGAAGTTCCCTCTAAGCAACTCTCCTGGGCTGAATTCTGCGGAGTCCCTCTGGTATGTGTGACTCAGTCGCCATCTTGCCGGAAGTCCAAAAATCTTATGTTTATCTGTGGAGTAAGCTTCTCTAATTTATTCCTTCTTTTCATTGCTTCTTCCTTCATTCACTTGTTATGATAATTATAGAAAAATTTTACTTAGGCCGATTCCCTTTGGATGCTGCATCCCGGCAACTATGCCAGGCAGCGGAGGGAGAAAGCCCTAGCTCGAGCTAGCTGATAAACTACTTTTACCTCTTTTGCATCTCAACTTGTCGTGATTATTGAGTGCACCCAAGATAAACTCTCCTTCCTTCCCTGAATCTATTATTTGGGGACTCGTCCAGGATTGGGGATTGAGAGCATGGGCCCTGCTGGAGACTCATGGACTGACCTTGAGGTAGGAGGATTTTTTTTGTTTTTTTCCTTTTCTAAAATTCAGTCCAGACACGTTTATGGTTGTCGCCGTTAATTGGGACCAGAATATGACCAAGGCAAAGGCTCCTGAGGGGTCACTGGTCGGGTTCAGAGTGGGAGACGTTCTCCTGTTCCTCTGGTAGGTTCCGGTGAGAGTCCGGACCTTATCATGATTCAGCACTTTTTGCCGGAAGCCATGTGGAGACCCCCACCATTCTTGAGATGAATTCCCCTTCACGGACTTGGCTTTTGCCCTACTTTGGATCTCATTTCGTCTCTTTTGTGAGATGGTGGAAGATTTTTGGATTGTTGGTGTACATAGTATAATGTTGGAGCTTTGAGCTTGGGCACCTCTGGGGAGGTTTGTTTTCTTGATGCGCACTGAACATTTAATTCAACTTCTCTTCAAACACTAGTTTCTTTGGATTTGTTTCTCTAAAGTTCCCAAACTATCATACTCATGTAGCTTTGCGAACCTCCCTTCGCTCATGTCTTTAGCTATATTACTTCATTGACCTCCACCTTTATCTCGAGCCTCATTATTGCCAAAGGAGTTTACTTGACATGCGTTGAAGTGCTTTATTGGGAAAAGTAGCTGTTTCACCACAACGTTCCATGAGAAATGGCTTTTACTTCCATACCATTGTGATTCAAGCAGTTTTACATTTCTCAGCTCCAAATGTATCTCCAGGAGAATCATGAATATAAAGGAAGAGGCAATTATTCTGGTGTTTTGCCTTCCTCTACTAAATGTAGCCTCAAACAATTTTATTTTTATCAGCTCGACCCTTAGTTTATCAACTTGCTTGGATGCGAAGGAAAGCAGAAAAGCCTGTGTTTCACGGGCTGCCCTTCTGTGTTGCCTCACCCAGAGTTACACTTGTCATTTCTAGAGTGCCCCCAGCAACGGTTTTTCTTTGGTCAACAAGCATTATCATTTCCCACAGTCAGTAGGTTATGGGAAACTTTGAATCCTGCAGGTTCCCGTATGTAATAATTACATTAAACAATGGAGCTGTATGTATCTTCCTGTTTCTCACAACAGGTTGTGCTCATTGATATTGTTAGCTTATCATCCCAAATGGACAATAAGCACAGGTGGTGTTAATTGAAGGGTGGAAGGATACATGCCTTTGTCAGCTTAGCTTTTAAGGTTCTCGGGTATCTTGCTTTTGGAAATTCAGTACAGGGCGAAGATGTCTTAACCAGTAAACTGCTATTGCTTCCAAGGCTCACGTACACCAAGACATCTCTGAGCAGAAGCCACGATGTCTAAACGTGAAACAGCTTTGGGTGCTCAACAGCTGTATGGAGACACCGACCAAATCTGAGATTATTTCCCTTTCACTGACATGGCTTTTCCCAGCAGTCAGCCTCATTCCATGTCTTTTTTAAGATAGTGGAAGACTTTGTGGATTCGGGAGGGGCATATGGGATAATGTTGGGCTAATGAGATTGAGCAGCTCTTGTAGGGAAGTTTTCTTGATGTGCACTTAACATTTGATTACAACTCTCTTTTATACATGTTTGTCTGTGGATTTCTTCGTCTAAAGTTCACAGAATAACAGATTCCCGAAGAAAAAAGAAAAATTTTACTTATTAGTATTTAGTTTAGAAAACATTTTAATAACTATCTTGCTTTATACTCAGAACAGCCCTATGAGGTAGGTGGGTGCTAGATAAGAAAATTGATTTTTTTAAAAGGTGAAGCAATGCCACCCATTTGAGACCAGATGCCATGGCCAGAAACTGGAAGTCTAGGACAGTCTCGAGACGACCATGGGATTAAGCAGACAAGGTCCACATCATTGCTTTGCAACTCACAGTTTTGCTGACGGTTTACTTTGTATCGACGTTCTTTTCGCTATGCTTTGATTATTTTAAGGTTTTAATTCTCTGTCTATTGAGTCCATTTTTATGTCTCAAAATTCTTGAAACAAATAGTGGATTTATTTTCTATCTGCTTTTCCCTAATAAATTGCACATAAGACTGCTTTCCTCTGAGTAGTTCTTTGTCTCTTTCCCATAGGTATTGACATATACTGTATTCTCAGTGCTTTTTATTTCTAAATAAGCTGAAATTATAAATTTGATTTCATCTTCAACCCTAAATTTATTAAGCAGAATGATTTTAAAATCCAAAATGGATACATTTATTTAGCCATGCTGTTTTGGTTATTATCCAAATTTATAGCACAATGATAAAAGTATATGATCTGCTTGCTTTCTTTTGGTAGAGGGATAAAATTTCTGGAATGATTTGATGACAAAATATGGTTTATTTTATTCTGTTTATTTCACATTCTAATATTGTTTATATTTAAATACACCTATAATTATATTCTTATGTATTTCATGATGCAATTAAATACATCCCCCCTCAAAAAGAAAGCCAAATCCATTACTATCAAGTCAATTCCTGTGCATAAGGACCCTATATAGGATTTCCAGGACAGTAATCTTTACAGAAGCAGAAAGCCTGGTCTTTCTTCAGCAGAACAGCTGATGGGTTTGAACCACCAATCTCTAGCAGTACAATCCTATCAGCTAACACTACTAGGGCTAAGACTAACTATTAAATATATCAAAGTGTATGCCCCTGGGCAACACAATCCTTAATTACCCTCTGCACCACCAGTGACATTGAGAACCACTGGTTTATTTTGTTCGCTTGAAACCGTCTGATATGTCACAAAAAATTCCAAGTCTGTTTCAGTTTTAATATTCTTTTATAGACACTTGCATCAATGTTTAAATCAAATGGGCAAGGAATGTGGATGATTTTAAGGTTGTTTTAACCTATCTGTCTGTCTTTCTTTTAATCTTAATTTATTTGCTTGTTTCGTTTATTCCCAAATTTCCCGTTTAGTTTGCAGAATATAACACCTACAAAGAAAACCATTACTATGTGGTTCCACAGCCCGTCAAATCAGTGAGAGTCCCAGTGAACCTCCAGGAAGTGTTTTCCCTCTTTTTCGTTTTTCCCCTTCATCCGGTCTTCCTCCTTACTTCCTATTCCTTTCTTTCCCCTTCATCTGCCCTGCCCACTTCTCCCTAAGCACCACCCAATGACTTCATCATCTTAGTCACTAAAGCTTCATGCTTTAGTGTGAAACCCATTTTTCTTTATAATAATGATGTCATAAAATATTTAATTTTATAATAAATATTTTGAGTATAAAGTTCTCTAATTTTGTCCATGTCTTAAGGTGTTTGACAGAATTATTTTTAAGGATGTGTATATGCCATTGTTTGGAGTATACAATAGTTTGTTTATCCATTCTTCTATAGAAGGGCATTTTGATAATATTCATCTTTTTGCTATTATAGAAATTTCAGCAATTAACTTAGGTACACATATGTCTGTTCATGTAAAGAGATTGTAGAATTATAAGGTGCTGTTATTTGCATTTATTTAAGGAAACGCCATACTGATTTTCACAATTGTATAATTCCACAATCCCACCAACAATGTATGAACATGTGTGTTTTGTTTTATAAATTTTGTTGAGTGTCATTCTGGGGCGGAGCTACGACGTGGAGGGGCGGGCGGCGCGCGGGGCGGGGCGGGGCGGGGCGGGGCGGGGCGGGGCCGCCGCCAGCAGGACGTGCCCACGTGACTGCCCGGCCCGCAGTCTTCAGCTGGCCGGTCTCTCAGGTCGCAGCACCCGGTGTGCCCCGCACTCCCTGCTGCCTACGCCCCTCCTCCTCCCGCTCCTCGCCAGTGTCCCGGAGCCGCGGGCCCGAACCACCATCGTCGCAGCCACAGCGCCCGGCACTATGGCCTCTGGCGTGACAGTGAATGACGAAGTCATCAAAGTTTTTAATGATATGAAAGTAAGAAAATCTTCTACACAAGAGGAAATCAAAAAAAGAAAGAAAGCCGTCCTCGTCTGTTTAAGCGATGACAAGAGATAAATAATTGTAGAGGAAGCAAAGCAGATCTTGGGCTCCTGAAAGTGCACCTTTAAAAAGCAAGATGATTTATGCTAGCTCTAAAGATGCCATTAAAAAGAAGTTTACAG
The DNA here is from genome assembly GCF_050624435.1 of Tenrec ecaudatus. NCBI lineage: Eukaryota > Metazoa > Chordata > Mammalia > Afrosoricida > Tenrecidae > Tenrec > Tenrec ecaudatus. The sequence goes on from NC_134533.1 coordinate 136,124,281, forward strand.
ACATTAAACATGAGTGGCAAGTTAATGGCTTGGATGATATTAAGGACCGCTCAACCCTTGGAGAGAAGTTGGGAGGCAATGTAGTAGTTTCACTTGAAGGAAAACCCTTACAAAATGACAGTCACGTGCCATCTGGATCTTAAGGAGCTTTCATTTCTCCAGTCCAGGCCATTGGAATAGTATTAGGGTTCTTTGGGTTTTTTCTCCCCTCCCCCCCTGGCCCTTTCAACACATGAATGAAGGAGAGATCATTCATTTAAGCAGCCTATCAGTGATTACCATTAGACTGTTACAACGGTTACTTTTATGTAGAACTCAAGGAATGCCTTTCTTTCGCCAAAATAACGGTTACATGCCTCCCCTGCAGCAAGTACCACAGCTAATGTGATTATCAATAGCTTAGAGTACTGTAAAGAGTAAGCTAATTGAATGCCTTGAAAAGTGTGATCCACTGGTCAGATGGTAGACTTTATTCATTATTTTTAATAGTTGCACTTGGTTGCAGTTCTGTGAAGCTCAAGCATTCATACACCTCACCTGCCTTGGCAAGCCTATTTTTGCAGAATGGCACCACAGATAAAACACTATGCATTGAACACACTTTTTTTTGTAATGCGTTTAATCCTCCACTCCAAAAGGAATGCCAATTAAGTTGCAGATACTGTGTCATCAACTTGTCCTAGTACCTCAGTGTTCATTCCTGTCCCCTGCATTGCATATCTTTGTAAAAGAAATAGCTGTGAATGCCTTTTGGTTTTCTATTCAGTGTACACTACTGAGTAAGTTTAGAAGTTTCATGTTTACCATGTGATGTTACAACACTAAAGAATATTTTGAGTATCAGTCATGACGGCGATTTCTGTATAAAAGAGCCTTAAATGGAACGTTGCTTTTGAGTTCAACTCCTCACCTCACAAAAATGGCCACGTTGCAATAAAAATTGTGGCATATTAAAAAAAAAGTGTCATTCTGAGTTGGTATCTTATTTTTGTTTTAATTTGTATTTCTCTTATGGTTGGTGGATGATCTTTGATAGTGGAACTCATGGCTGATGAAGGATCCCTTATGAAATTGGGTGCAATCTGCAAAGTCAGCTGTTTGAAACCACCAACTGCTACAAGGGAGAAAGGCAGGCTTCCGATTTCAAACCTAACAGGGGCAGTTCTACCCTATCCTACATGGTCACTATGATTTGATGGCATTGAATTTTGTTATTTGTTTTTTGAAACATTTTATTAGGGGCTCATACAACTCTTATCACAATCCATACATGTTATTTGGTTTTATGGCTAATGAACACACGTATTTCTTCATATGTTTGTTGTCTACTCATGTTTGTGCCCATTTTTATTGGATTATTTATTAGTTTTCTTATTAAGGTGTTTTAATTTTTTCTTTAATTTAATATTACAAAATTTAATTTTAATATCACAGAAAGTATGTTGGCTATCATATTCCACTGTTCATGATTATTACAGTGGGTATTACACTGAAAGATTTTAATTTTCCATAAAAATATCATATTTTACCTCCCTATATCCTTATACACAGCCCCAAATGCAAACAATTTCAAGTTTCCCTCACTTTCATTTGCTACATATATTTTGATAGCCATGTATTTAATATTTTCTGTGCACACACATTCTCAATGATTTTCTATTTGCCATTTAATTTTTTCTACTCCTAAACAATGAAATCATTCCAAAGCAATGAAATTCTCTTTTGTCTTTCTAAATGGGTTGTCTAAACATAATTTTGGAATTCTAATAAAATTTGATCATTTGAAAATGTCAATAAAATTGTGAGGTTTCCTGTGTTCTTATGCCAACATTCAACTTTTGAAGAGTGACACTAACTTTTCTGTTGCTACTCCTTAATTTTATTTTAAGTTTTATTGGTACTTCACATATCACATAATTCAGTAGTTCAATCATATCAAGAAGAGTTGTATAATCATTACCATAATTAATTTTAGAACATTTACTTCTTCCTTATACTCATCTTATTCATTATTTTATTTGTGGCAAGAATATACACAATAAAACATTCCCCAACTCAGCAACTTCTACACGTGTAATTCAATGGCATTGATTATATTCTTCCTGCTTTACAACCTTTATTGGTTTTTGTTTGTGTTTTTTCTCCAAATTATTCCACCACCATTCAAATTAACTCAATGCCCCCTAAGCAAAAACTTCCTCCTTCACCCATGGGAAGCATTGGTCAAGTTTGGCTACTTTTCTTTTTAGTACTTTTCTTGATGTAGTACATATAATATACTTCCATAGTTAAATTGCTTTTTAGAAGAGTTGTATATACATCATCACAATCAGTTCTAGTGTTTCCTGCCCTCTCTTGCATTCACTGTTTGCGCTCCAATTTCCCTGATCCTCCCAACCCCCTGTGTTTGATAAATCATTGCATCCGTTGTACTGTTTTCTTTCCCTTTTAAATTATCATAGGTCTATCGTTGCTACACTAGAATCTGATTGATTTCTGGTTATAATTACATCTTCTTGGGCTATCGTCCCCTTGATCATTATGCAGTGTCTTTTCTTGTGTCTTAGTACATTGTTTGTCTTGATGTCTATTTTCTCAGATTACTATTGCTACCCCTGCTTTCTTTTGGTTGCTCTTTGCTTGGTATACTTTTATCCAACCTCTGATTTTTAATCTGTTCATGCCTATCTTTCTGAGTTGTGTTTCTTGTAGGTAGCATATTGATGGATTTTGTTTTTTTATCCATTCTGTTAATCTCTATCTCTTTACGAGAGCATTTAGTCTACTAACACTTAATGAGATTATTGATTTGTGTATGTGTTTTGTGTTTGGTTTCTTTGTTCTTCCTGTATTACTTCATTGCTTTGGATGTTCTGTGTGTGTTGCTTTTCATGAGGAAGTTTCTTGTATGTTGGTTTCAGGTCTGTGTGTTGAGTTTTGTGAATTATTTAAATTTCTTTTTGTCATAAAATACTTTAATAACTCCATCATATAAGCATGATATGTTGACAAAATTCTAAGTTGGCAATGTTTTTCCTTCAGGGCTCTGTATTTATCACTCCATTATCTTTTTTCCTACATGATTTCTGCCAAGAAATCAGAAGTTATTTTAATTGCTGATCCTTTTTATGTAATCTTTCTTTTTTCTCAGGTTGCTGTTAGAACATTCTGTTTGTCATTGATTAATGTTAAACATCTTGACTACATTATTGAGATTATATTATCTGTAATCAAAGACAGTTTTTCCTCTGTAACAATATAGATACTTTTAATATAATTTTGATGCCTTATAGCTCTAGTTAAGACTTCCAGGACCATATTAAATATGAATTGTGATTAAGGACAGCCCTTTGTATTTCTTATTCAAAGGGGGAATGTTTTCAATTGTCCCTCCATTAAGTGAGATGCTAACTGTTGGTTTTGCATATATGACTTTTAATATTTTGAGGAATATCTATTTTATTCCTATTTTATTGAGTATTTGTATCAAAATATTTTGAAACTGATTCCTATAGCTATTGTAAAACAATTCTTGATATCTGGATTATTTTCTAGTAAATGGTTTACAAAGAAATTAAAAGACACATGGAAACATTTAGTCTAGTGGACCAATGACCATGCAAACATCAATCTCTACAACCTTGAGACCAGAACTAGAAGTGTGTGTCTAACACAATCAACTGTGATGAAAAGTATCATATTAGAAGGTCCTGGATATAATGGGAGAAAAATGTAAAACTGAAGTCAAAATCACAAAAGAGACCAGGCTTATTAGTTAGATATTCATTGGACTCCCTAAACTATGGCCTTTAATCACCCTCAGATCTGGAACCAAACTCGCACATACATTACTATAATCAGTCATTTGAGTTCAAAAAGGCAAAGGGTTAAGAAAGGAGGAGTGGAAACAGGAAACACTGGGAGAAAGTCGCATAAGTGATGGTACATTGAGGGAACTGGAGTAGATGAGTGGACACAAAATGTGGATAAATTGTTGAATATAAAACTGATGGTATGCTCTGTGAACCTTCACCTAAATCACAATAAAATATTTTACAAAGTGCTGTGAGTGTGTGTGGGGGGGTGTTGAATTTAATCAAATGCATTCACTGATATAGTTCTATGGTTCTTGTCCTTTATTTTCTTTTTAATGTGGTGGCTTACATTGGTTGTTTCTCTAATATTAAACCATCCCTGTATATCTGGTGTGAACCCACTTGACCATGATGTATTATCCTTGTTCACGTTTTCTTGGGTTTGTTGAATTTCTGTGGGCTAGAATTTTGTTGAAAATTGGGACATCTATATTCATCTGGGATATTGATCTATAATTTTCAATTCTGTTAATGTCTTTGCCTGGCTTAGGTGTCCGAGTTTGGGAGTGTGTTATTCACTTGCATGTTGTGAAATGTGCATGTAAGATTCGTGTTAATTCTTCTGTAAATAATTGGTAGAATTCCTCAGCGAAACCATCTGATCCCTACCTTTTTGATACTGGGAGTGTTTTTATGTAAAAAGATTGATTTATTTTGTTGTAGATTTGTTGAGATTTTCCATCTCTCTATGTTATTTTAAGTAGTAATACACCTCTAGAAATTTAACCATGTCATTTATATTTTCAAGTTTGTTTGGATACAATTTTTCATAATATTATATGATTATTTTTTATCTCAATTGATTTTGTTATAATGTCCTCATTTCATTTCTTATTTGTAGTGTTGGCTTTTTCTCCTTTTTTCTTCCATTGTTAGGTTTGCCAGTTGTTTATCAATTTGTTAATACTTTTGAAGACTCTTCTCTTGTTGACTTTTCTATAGTTTTTATTTTTCATTTTACTTACTTCTTTTAGTGTCTGAAAGTTTATTTCGCTGGTCTTGTTCCAATTGTGATACTTGATGTGTTAAGGTATTTACTTCAGGAAGTTCTTCCTTCTTACTGTGTTACCGTATTGTGATGGATTGGCCTCTTCGCACTGCTGTGGCTGGGTTCCAGATATTTTGCTATATTATATCTTTGTTCTCATTTATTTCAAAGAAAATTTGTATTGTGGTCTTTATATTTTCAATTACCCAGTAATTTTAAAGAAAGTGTTGTTCAATTTCCATGTAGTTGACTTTTTAGTGTTGCTCATCCTATGGTTGATTTGTAGTGTGATGGTGTTAATAGCTGAAAAAATGGTTTGTAGTATCTACATGTTTTTAAGTTTATTGATGCTTGCTTGATGGCCTTAACTATGATCTATTCTGGAGTGTCTCTTGTATACACTTGAAAATAGTGTATATTGTGCTTTTGTTGGGTTAAACATACATCATTTTGAAATAAAGAAAACTTATATACCCCTTACATATTCTTAGCATACAGTTGATTCATGAGAACAAATAATAATTTTGTAGAATCCTGTAAATTATAGAAGGATAGATAAAACTCAAAAATACAATTATAGTTTTTTATATCAATAGCAAAAATAAGATATTAATATACTGGGGGTGGGAGGGTGGTATTGCCAGAAAAATATGATTGACTTTTTATTCATTTGGGGGCCATAAATGAACCTAAGATGAAGTTAAGTGGATTCTGGTTTGTGGAGAGTGCAAAGAGACACACAGCCTGAGAACTGTGAGGGTGGTCAACCACAGAAGGGTGAGAAGTAGATACAAAGGGAGAGAGCAAAGGAAAGAGAAGGAGGTGTGTTATTGGAGATAAGCTGCTTTTGTCACTTGGACAACAAACATCAGAATTCACCTTTTGCAGTGTCTGTTGACCTTTTAAAGAATTGACTAAGAATCTTGTTAAGGTTTTTGGAAAGGCTCTGCATTTATAATATGCTTACTTTCAAGAAAGTTATGCTGCCTCTATTCCAAATGTCTAAAGGTTCCCATTTGGAGGCAGGGCTGTGAGTTTCTTTTCCTCAATTTAACAGAAAATGAATAACCAACCAACCTAAACTTTCTACCTAAGTTGGAGAAATGAATGGATTAATAAAATGTTATATAGGAAAATGCAGAACCATGGGTTTATAGGAATCATCCAGATTTTTTTAAGGAGTAAACAGGGTTTTATTTTTTACAATAACTAGGGCAGATGATGATTCAACTAAAACATTTTGAATGATTTGGAACTTTTCACACTTTAAAGATAGCACTATAATGATGGATGGCTACTATATGTAGTTATGGAAAGGTCATGGAATTAGATGTCAGAAGACATATGCATGAGTCTGGGACATGACTCTATTCCTTCTGTGCTTGAGTTGCACCTATCTCTAGCTACTTGTCCTAATCTAGAAGCTAAAACACACATATTTAAAAAAAAACAAAAAACCCAGTTCAGCCAAGCTGAGGTAGGATTGGAAACAACTTGATCCCAGTCCTGTGGGATTTGACATAGTGTTTCTGCTGTCGTTGGTATCCCCCACTGCCTCGGTTTTAACAGGAAGAACACCAGAGAGCTTCCAAAAGTTTGTGGAAGAATTTAATTTCCCATGAGTGTTTTGAAACCCCTTATATAAATTTTATTTTATTTCCAAATGACAAATTCTCAACAATATCAGAAAGTCACCAGAATTTAGAATGGTAAGGGATCTATAAAAGACAATCAGTCAGGATTTAGTAGGAAAGCAGAACACACTCCAAGTCCTTTCAAGAGTTTACTTCTGCAAGTTGGTTAACAGATAGTAGCTCTTGGGCAACACAGCGGGAGTAAGGGGGAGATCCGAGAGCTAGAGGCACAATGGGAAGATAACCCAGTGGCTTCTAGGGAGGGATGCTGAAAATTCTACCCTGATTCTGATATCTCTGAAGGGTGCCATTAGGCTAATTCTGAAGTGCAGGGGAAGGTGGGCAGAGTGGCCAGAACCACCTGCCAAGGCCCCAATGAAACGAAGCTGAAAGTATTAACTGAAAATAGAGGACTAAGTTCTTCTTGTCCCTCCTGTGTTCTGTTCCCCTTCTGCTTTCCCCTATTGGTAGGTCCTGACAGAGACCCTCTGACAAGGGACAAATGTGGTTCGAGGAGCCCTGGCTTCAGTGTTACGGGACGTGTATAATTGTGGGCTTAGAGCTGAGACGCTGATTAGCACAAAGAACACTTGGTCCCCCTTCATTTTTTTTCATGAGGATCTGAGAGCCATAGTTTTTAAGAGGTTTGATTGGGGACCACATCTCAGTAGCACAATTACTAGCTTAATAAGCTATATAATCATGATTAGGTATGCTAATGCAAAGGGTCAGATCAACTTGTTTGTTTTATTTTAATAGCAACATCAAGCCTCTGGTCACATAGGCACAGTCCCCGTGGTTCGTGGCTGTGCGGTTTCTCTTCAGAGGACACAGCCCAGGGCCGGGGTACTGGAGGGAAGAGCCGCGAGAGCTCAGCGATGTCATTTTCGGTTCTGTCCCTGGCCCATCAGAAATGCGATGGCTGTTATTTGTTTGTTTCACTTCTGTACTTATGAAAACACAGGTTACTTCAGTGTTATTTATAGGTACAAAAACATCAGTGACATTAATTATATTCATCATGTTGGGCAATCATTACCACTATTATTTCTAATTATTTTTTCTATCACCCTTAACAGAAACTCAACCCTCCCTTTTTTCTTCTCTCCTAAGCCGGGTAAGCATTAATAAGTCTTGGTCTCTATGTATTGGCCAATTTCAGATAAGAAAAAAAAAATTAAGATGGCTTAAAATCACCTTAAAGCATTCATGAATGGTCTAATACAAACAGTAAGGCACTAGGAGTCTAGATTTTCGAGCCAAATGCCTAAAATTTGAACCTCGGCCATGCCACTTTCAAGGTGACATTGAATAAACTGCTTTTGTTTCTTACTTGTAACAGGTTAGTGGAATGCTCATTTATTTATTCAAAAACTGCTCCCTGTGCACCTACCTACTATGTGCCCTGTACTGCTCTAGTGGGTAGAGAGCAGTGAACTGCCCTGTCTTTTTTTTTAATGAACAATTTCCATTTTTATTTCCTTTCAGGTTTGTTTTGTTCAGCTTCTAAGCTTTACCTAGGTTTTGGAGGAGGTCGTGGGGCAGCACCTGCAGGTCTAAGTCGAGGTGGGGGCATTCGGTCTTTCCGGGCTACACATGACCAGTTCCTAACCACCTTGCTGTGACTGGCACAACTTACAGTCATGCAGCTTCACGTGCAGCTTGGGAAGCACGTATGCGTTGAAGACACTTCGGAAATGTCTCTGACAGCCGCTGCCTACTATGTTTCTTATGACAAACTTCTTGATGGCCTTGTCTTTGGGCACGCAGCGGGCGCAGTTAGTGCGGCGAATGGGCTGCACATGGCCGTGGCCTTTCTTGGCATAGCCGTTGGTATGCCTTTTCTTTGTCATCTCGAAAGGGAGGACACGAGAGTGAACTGCCCTGTCTTGAATGAGCTTACCTAATAGTGAGGGAAGGCAAAAAAAGTAAACATATGCTTCTGTAAAATATCAGGTGGTCGTAAAAACATCTAGAAAAATAAGCCGGTGATCAGAGGGTATAATTTTTGACAGTTTTATGGGCGTATAATTTTATATCCTACACTTCAGTGTTGCTGTTGTCAGGTGCCATCTAGTTGGTTCCAACCTATAGCGACGCCCTGCATAGCAAAGCCATGCTGCTCCATCCTCACCATCATTCCAACACTTGACCCCATTGTTACAGCCACTGTGTCGATCCGTCCCCTTGAGGGCCTTCCTCTCCCACTGCCCCTCTACTTTACAAGAGCGATGTCCTTATCCAGGGGCTGGTCTCTCCTCACAACAAAGCCAAAGCAGTTAAGGTGAAGTTTTGGTATCTGCGCTCTAAGGAACACATTCTGGGTGTACTTCTTCAGAGATAGACTTGTTTATCCTTTCGGTAGTCCCTGGTCCTTTCCAGACTCTTCACCACCACCACACTTCAAGTGCATTGATCAACTTCATCCTCAAAGTAACATTTTTGCTTTTCAATACTCTAAAGAGGTTTGGTATAGCAGATTTACCCAGTGCTCCATGTCTTTCGATCTCTTCACTGCTGTATCCATGAGCACTGATTGTCTCCATTGATCGTGATGTTACCTGTTGCTCCAGCTGTGAGAATGTTGGTCTTCTTTACATTGAGTCATAATCCATCCTGAAAGCTTTAATCTTTCATTTTCCACAGCAAGTGCTTCCTCACTTTCACGGAGCAAGGTTTTGTCACCTGCGCATGGCAGGTTGTTTCGGATCATTTGCTCAGCATACAGATTGAGTAAGTGTGGTGAGAGGATGCAACTCTGATGCACACCTTTCCTGATTTTAAACCATGCATGAAGCCCTTTTCTGTTCACGCAACTGCCTCTTGATCCATATGAGCACAATTAAGTGTTCTGAAATTCCCATTTTATCAAGGCTGTCCATAGTTTCCTTCAATGGTTAATTATATTAAAAAGAGTTGTGCAGTCATCACCACAATCAATTTTAGAACATTTCTTCTCTCTTGTACTCATCATCATTAAGTCCCCATTTCCTCCAATGCCCCTTCCATAACCTTCAGAAAAGAAAACCAAACTCACTGTCATTTAGTTGACGTCACCTTATGACAACTCTGGAGGACAAGGTGGAATGATCCCTGGGAGTTTCTGGGCGTCGACAGTCCCACCTTTCTCCCCATGAGTGGCTGCTGGGTTTGATAACTGGCCGCAGGGATCAATCTCTAACCACTATGCCCCCAGAGCTTCTCGAAGAAACTACAACTCTAGTTACTGTCTCTATTGATTACCTATTCAGAATTTCATACGCAGAAAAATATACTAAAAAGGAAAACACCAACATCTGTAACAAAATAAAACTGGGAAGACATCACTGAAAATACAGCAGAAAATATTAAATCTAGAACACATTATAAAGGGGTCAAATGGGAGAACAAATGATGAAATGTTAAATTTTAACTTAATTACATCTGCAATGACCCATTACCTAATATTCGCATCCTTTTTAATGGTCATGGAGGATTTACCAGAGGCTTAATCAACATGGAAATCCTGAAAATAAGTGTGTGCTTTCACTGTCATTCATAGTCTTCTGCAAACCAAGTGTTCAGAATGTAAGCTTTAATACTATTCTTCCTCCAATTCTAGATTTTATTAGTTATAATCCTTGGATCACACAGGCTGGTGTGCTTCTTCTATGTGGACTTAGCTGACACCTCACTTTGATGGCTGCTTATTTGAAGACAAACCCTTAGGATCTGGACATCATTCTTTCTGAGAGATGGCCACAATCTATTTCTTTCACCACACATTGCTGTTGCACCAATAACTTCAGGGATCATTTCCTGAGGGCAATTCCCACAAAGGGCCATGGTGCTGAGAATATGGCTACTCTTAAGTGAGAACTCAAAACACTTTCATATACCTATATTTTATATGTGTCCCTGGTCCACTTTACAGACATCATGGTCCTTCTTATTGGGGGGGTGTATATATTGTGCTTTGGGGGGTGGGGCATATAATTCTATTGATATTAATATTAATTTAGTAAATGCTATAGAATTAAAAATACTAAGTGACTGGACACTATTTACTCAATCAATGAAGGTTGGAGATGGGGCAAAAAGTTTCAAAAACCCTCATTTGCAATGGCAGAACTATGCTTGCTAGACTAACACATTTCATAAGAAATCAAAGAGTGTATGAAAACAGCAACTATATGGTTGTCTTGGGTTACTATTTATTGGGCCCCAAAACATTAAATGGGAATGAGACAGCCTCTTCAACAAATGGTGCTGACGCAACTGGATATCCTTGGCCGAAGAATGAGACAGCACTCATACCTTATCCCGTGCACAAAAATGAACTCAAGATGGATTCGAAGCCTAAGTGCAGAGCCTAGAGCAAGAAGGATCATTAATGGGACAACAGGGACAAACCTAAGGGCTCTGTTGTAGTTCATCCACATGCTATTCAATATAATAAAAGAAGCACCCACCATAGAAGACAAAATAGATGACTGAAACCTACTAAAAATAAGGCACATGCACATCAGAAGACTTCATCAAAAGAGTAAAATGGAAGCCCACAGACTGGGAAAAGAGTCTTTAGCAATGGCATAAGCAACAAGGGACTAATTACTAAAATGCATAGAATTCTGCATCACTTCAATAAGAAAAAAACATATAATACAGTTCACCAAAAATGACCCTTACATGACTAACACACATGACAAAATGCTTGTGATCACTAGCCACCCAAAAGATGCAAATCAAAACAATACCCATAATGATAGCTCAATTCAAATAAAAGAGAAAACAACAAATGATGGAAGGAGAATGGAAAGATGGAAACATGACTGGTGGGCTTGCAAATATTTATAACCATTAAGGAAAGTGATATGGTGCTACCTAAAACAATAAGGAATAGAAATCCCAGATGGCCTAGAAATACCTCTACTGCATATCTACCCAGTAAAAGCTGTAAAAGACAAAACAGAAACATATGTATGCTCTTTCATGTTCATTGCAGCACAGTTCACAATAGCAAGAACCTGGAAACAGCTCAAATTCTTATCAGTAAAAGAATGGGTAAAGGAATTCTGGTACATACACAAAATGGAATATTATGCATCCCTAAAAAACAGCGATGGAACCACAAAACACCTCCTGACAGGAATGGACCCAGAAACTAACGTGCTGAGCAAAGTTAGTCAATCACAAAAAGACAAATATTCCATGAGACCCCAATCATGAAGAGAAACACCAAAACAAAGACAGGTGTTTGTTCTCAAGTACGTGATCTTCTAAACTGCTCTCCTGAGCAATGATGTGGTGCGCCTACCTCGTGCTCAAGAACCACAGTGTCACCCCATATTTGTACACTGGAAAAACCATTCTCACTCACCTCAGCTGGGGTCAGTTTCTCATGTTGTGGGGAACGGCAGAAAACCAGTCACTTCCTGCAATATAACATTGTTCCACAGTCACCTCAAATCAACAGACACCCTTACAAGGGTACCTAGTGAACTGTAATTAAAATTCTGGTCCAGAATTTGAGAGGGGCATATCTCTCACAGAGAAAGTAATTTCACCTCTTTGGGCAGATAAACCAGGTTGGGCAACCTGCCATTGAGAAAAATATTTAATATTATTTATATAGCCACCCTAATAGGAGCCCTGTGGTTTTAGTGGTTATTAGCTGGGCTGTGATCTGCATGGTCAGCAATTCAAAACCACCAGCAGCTCCTCAGAAGCAAGACTGGGTTTTCTACTCCCATAAAGAGTTACAGTCTTGGAAAACCACAGGGAAGCACAATGAGTCAGCACTGACTCGACAACAACACACTTTTTATTTTTATATCTCTAGCCCCTGTGTTAGACAGGGTTCTCTAGAGAGATAAAACCAGATTGCGTACAATTATATATATAAAGATAGGTATATAACACAAGAAATGAACAATTAAGTTATAAACAGATTGATATATAATACAAGAAATGAAGTTAAATTATAAACAGATATATAATACAAGAAATGAACAGTTAAATTATAAAGCAGTACAAATGGCTCTGTGTGATTCACTCCCGTGAGAGTTGTGAGACACTAGCAGTCCTTCAAGTCTTGAGGGCAGTCCGGTAGTCCTCTGTAGAGAGAGAGAGCTAGACATAGGCAGCAAACTGCAAGGCAGGACACCAATTGTCAGCCAGGTCACCAACTGTCAGTCCTCAGCTCAGAGATGTAAATTTCATTCATGTGGGCTTAAAGGGACCTCAACTTACAGCGACACAGTCCACAGGCTAGGCGTCCCACAGGTAGTGTGCCCTTTAAATTGAGGCACAGATGGAGCAAGGCAGCTGCACACTGGTCCGATGATTAAAGAGCGAGAGACAAGAAAGGCGAGGCTCACCCAGCCAATTATCTCTCCACCCTTCAATTAATCCCACTTGTGTTTATCGGCCAGGTTGGCACAATAAACTGTCTCAGCCCCTCAGTGGCAGACTATGCCTGGTATACCTAACTGGGCACTTCAGTTCTAGTTTCTATCTAGCCCTGAGTGACCTAGGCTGTATGGTATACGCAACTGGAATTTTAGACTCTGTCCTTTAAAAGGGCACAACATACTTCCTAGGCCACACAATATCCTTAGTTGGTCACAACAGAAGGATTTTATTTGTAAACCACACCAAGCAATTTGGTATTTACCTTGAACACACCTGTAGCCGATTAAAGGAATATCCCCTTGATATTAAAGCTGAAACACCCTAGTGTGAGAAGAAGCAGATGACTACTATCTCAAGATATGGATTTAGAAGTCACTGGACTTTGAGGATAGTTTTTATAGAGGCGAGAAAAGGTCTTTTTCATAATCTAACATCTAAAAGAGATCTAGAGGGAGGGGTAGAGACCCATGAGTGCTGAAGAAGAGCTTTCTTGGCAGGGCGGGAGCTGAAAGTAAAGGGAATGGAGTGAGGCGAGTGGAAACACAGTAGGAGATAGGTCAGAGCGCAAGGTCTGGATTAGATCCTATAGAGCCCTTCAAAGATGAGAAACCAATAGAACATTTGGGGCAGAGGGCAGACATGGTTTGATTGGTTTTAAAAGAATCACTATTGGAGGGTTGAGAGTATATTGTTGAGAATAAAGGAGAAAAGTCCAAACTCCCTACTGTCGAATTTACTGCGACTCGTGACCCTGTGAGGCAAAACAGAAAGACTGCTTCGGGCTCCCACACTGTCGGTCTTTACAGGGCCAGGGCTGCCTCGCCTTTGTCCCATGGAGAGATGAGTTTGAACCGCTGACTTTTCTCTTGGCAGCTGAGAACTTAAGCCACCGTGCCACTAGGAAGAAATTAGAAAGGCGGATTAGGAGGTTATTGCTGTGACTAAAGTAGACGTGACGGTGGCTTGCACAAGCATATTCAGGGCGGAGGGGTTGGGACGTGACTGGGTTTGTCTTAAGTGAGAAGATTGCCTATGTCCAATAAGAGAGAATGAAAGGGTGACCCCAACCTTTGGGCGCGTGCAATAGGAAGTAGACTGGCAGCCCTTTCTCCCAAGGTGCCTGTAGGTGACCTTGAGCCTCCAGCCTTTTGTTAACAGCCGAGCCTGCTTTCACACCACCCAAGAGAGTGTGAGGGCCTGTGAAGTTCGGTAAGCCTGTTGCAAGACACTGAATCTGTGCAATAAATAAGAATATATAAATGAAAGCACAGCTCCTGGCCCACAGTGGGCATTCACTCAATCTTAACCTCCTTCCCAGTTCTTTATAACAAACATTTCTTTGTTACTCACCCTGGCTCACCCAGTGAATGTATTCACTTCCTACCCCCACTTTGACTCACTACTGCTCCAGACCAAGATAGAGTCAAACTGACTCTGGGAGCAGAGGGAAGGTCAGCTAAACCCCCCCCCAGAAAGAACCTGCAACAGACTACCAAAGTGGCAGAAGCGGAGAAAGCATCTCTTTACAGAAATAAAGAGTGGCTTTGGATGCCAAAACAGCATGCACGGTCATCCTCCTAAGTCCTCAAAGTGCTTCACGTCCTTCTGTCCCCTAAAAGCTTCCCTGACATTGGTTGGTTTTTAATAGAAATTCTTTGAGGAGTGAAATATAATATTTTCTAAGCATTTTTTCTAAGAATTTCTGAAGAAAGGCTAATAAATCAAAATTACGAAAGAATCTGTTGGTTCTTACTTACACACACACACACACACACACACACACACACACACACACCTGAGGACATTTTCCTAGTAGTTTTTATTCTTTAGGTTTAAAATTTTGAAGAACAACATTAAAAAGGAGTGAATCATGGAAATGCCTCTGACCTTGTATTATGTAGCTGCGTCTTAGCAGTGTTTTATCTACTGCCAATCTAAAATAAGAAACATAGCCCAATATGTAAATTAAGCATTTAGTCTACCTACTTAAAAAATAAGGTTAGTTCTTTAAAATCCTTTCTTTATTGCAGTCTCACTTGAAATGTCAGTATTCAGTTCACATATCTTTATACTCTTAAGAATCATCAGCACTTAATTTAGAAATGTTTTTTAGTAAAAATGATTCTGCTACTTGAAATTCAATTCAACCTCCTTGGTCTGAGTTGATGAATACTTGTATCCTCTTTTTTCCCCCCAAAGCTCTCCTCCATGCCAATTTCGTACAATTAATCCAATGTTTTATCCAAAATAGAGTGTAGCCCACACTCACGACCCAGCCCCTCACAGGGGCAAGTACCGCATTTGCCTATGGTGGCTGCTGTCCCCAGGGAGCATTTGGTCTCCATATGACTTTAAGGAGCAGCTGTACCTGGTTATGCTGTTGTCGCCAGGGGCTGTCTGGTGATGCTCCGACTCCTGGTGGCCTCACATGTGATAGGAAGAGACACTGCCGTAGCTTGCAGTATCCCCGTGCTCCACATCATCCAAGGAAAGCCAAACCCACCGCCTATGGGTCTAATCTGACCCATAATCACCCCACATAGGGTTTCTGAGACTGTAGAACTTTAAGCAGATGAAGCAGAAAGCCTCATCTTTCTCTCAAGGAGCAACTGGTCGGTTTAAACTGTGTACTTTGAGGCTAGCAGTCCAATTATCGCCCAACAACCATTTACCGTAGCAGCAGATACATCTCCGCTGACGATGGGTTGCAGCTCTGCAGGAAGTTTACTGGCCAAGAATCAAAGTAGACCTCCCACGTGGAGGCCAGCATTCTCCCACCGACATACCAATTTCTAAAGCTGGGTATTATGGTGGATTAAGAAATAAGTCCCTGTAGTCAGCCCAGGAGCAGCCGAAAATCCGCTTGCTGATAGGACAGACCGGCTCGCCTTCGCTGAGTGTGTGCCTTCGGTATGTGCCCGACACTGCTCACTAGCACAATCACCGAGTGTCCAGCTTTCCCAAAGAGGCCTCGAGCAAGCAAGGGCCTCTCTATTGCTTGGAAAATAGGAGAATTGGCAGGGACAAACAAAACTCTTGTAGATGTCTAGGTATGTGACTTGTAGATGTTAACACTGAGTTATGACGTGACAGAAACCTGGACGTACACACTGAGAAGCAAATATCCCTCACCATTATGCACATGTGCTGTCAAATGCAGCCGAGTGGCTAGTGCCGACTAAGAGAAGTCCAGAACTGACTCTGCAGTCTTTTGTTCATAGTGTTTCCAGCTCTAACTTTCCTAACTCGTGAACAGGGAATCATTTATCCCCAGGGAGAAGTTATTACATAATGCTTTCTTTAGGTTCAATCCCATAAGACTCGTGTTTAAAGCAAGTGGCAAGATGTACCCAGGCTCCATTACCTTGATGATTCTTAGCACTTTTAACTAACCTGACACTAAGTTCATTTTCAATGTGGGTATCCCTATTCTTTGACTTATGCAGGAAAGAAAGTTGGTTTTGACTGGACTGTTTTTAAATTTCAGGGATCGTCGCCGTTCTCTTCTGTGGAGTCACACAGGCCCATTACACCTACAACAATCTGTCGCTGGATTCCAAAATGAGAACTAAACAGGTAAGAAGCGGGGAAATCACTACAGGTGTGTCTTTTCTCGGTGTAATGTTTATGTAGCAATTCTGGCAGTGCTCTTGGAAAGAATTTCATTAGTAGAGGAAGAAAGTAAGCTTAAGGCTTCAATATGAGTTAGATATTTATAGATTTCCTCCCCCCCTCCTTTCAGGATAACCATTAACAATTCTCTTGGTAAGCAAAAAATATAGTTATAATAGCCTCTCCCTCCTGAGAAACATGGAACATAGACTGTCAGTCTTGAAGATGAAAGGCCTAGACTTGGTAATAATTCACAATCACATCTAAAAGCATTATAAAGCATGTGAGATTAGGTAGTGTATAGAGAGAAGGAAATGAAGGAAAATAAGAGAGCAATGTTTGGTCTTTAACTGGGTGCTTATGCTTCCAAGCAAACTCACTGCCAGTTGTCACACAAGCAGAAAGCAGCTCCCAGATGCCACCAACACATCTGGTGGTTTTCAGAAAGTGAACGCGTATCAGTTCCATCGACAAAGTTTTGCTGCACAGCCATTCTGTGCCAAACACTCCCCTAGGTACTAAAGATACGAGGGTGGATAGTAAACAAGCCTGCCTCCAAGATGTTCACTATCAAATCGGTAGATCAGGATAAAGATAGATGGCAAACACTTGTCAGCAGTGTGATATGTGCAATGACAGAAATGTCTCCAATAAGATGTTCAGGAAGTACTCTGTGCACCCTCCCATAGTTGGAGTTGGTGTGAACAAGGAGGAGCTTCCAGAAGGTTCCAACACAAATGCAAATAGAAGTAAATTAGATGAAAATTTGGGTCTAGTGGGGTGGGACCAGGGAGCAGCCGAAAGTGTTTTTAGGCCAAGGGAGCCGCATGAGCCAATGATGTTAATAATTCAGTATGACTCAGTGGGTAAAGCTGAAGCTAGGGGGTTACAATGCAGGATTCGACTAGAAATATATCCAGAAGCCACTTTATGAAAGGACTTAAATAAACCTTTTGAGAGAGTTTAGGCTTTATCTTACAGGTAATGTGGAGTCATTAAAGTATGACACACAAAGAAATTGAAAAATTATCAATGTTTCATTTTAAAAATAAAATGCAGGCAGTCATGAAGAGACTGGATTGAATTAAATTTCTGTCACTTAATTCTTCTGTCTAGCAACCAATCACACAATTCAGTGGCATTCGATTACAAATATTTATTTATAATACATCTGCAGGATTTAACTGTTCTAGGCTCAGGTAGGTCAGGTGATTCGGCCTTTTCCAACTGAACGCACATATAGCTGTGGGTTTTCGGGGGCTCTATTCTAAGGTAGATCTGGCTGGGGCATGATAGTCAGTGCCTCATGTCCATGTGTCTCCCATTCTTCTGGCAGAAGAACAAGCTCAAGTGCTCAGGTCCATACTAAGTAAGGACTTGCTTGAATCACATCTTTAAACATTCTGTCAATATTTTCAGTTACTTTATGCATATGAAAGCTACACAGTAAATAAAGAAGTCCAGAGAATAATGGATGCATTTTAATTATGTTGTTAATAATGAATATTGAATGTACTATGGACTTCCAGGAGAAACAAGTCTGTCTTGGAGGAAGTACATCCAGAATGATCCTTAGAAGCAAAACTGGTGAATTTTTATCTCCCATACTTTGTTATCAGGAGGGACCCAGTCCTGGAAAAGGGCATCATGTTTAGTAATGCAGGGGGATGTCACCAGGAAGACGCTCACTGAGGAAGACGCTCAGTGACATGGATTGACCCAGTGTTACAGCAATGGGTTGAAAAACAATAATTATGACTGGGCAGTGTATTGTCTGATGTACAAGGGGTTGCTATGAGTCAGAATGGACTCAGCAGCACCTAACAACAAGGACTAACCAAAGAAAACCATCTAGGTGAGTTCAGAGCCAAGGGCCCAAGCAAGTCACCTACCCATGGGGGCGAGCATTACAAAATCACACAGCAAGGAGCATGGGCACAGAGAATAGGAAAGAATCTGCACTAAATAATGTGCTCTATCCCAAAATGCAAACGGAGATAAATACACTCCTACACCACGTTCAATGATGCTGAGGATGTCTGGTGTGATAATGGGGTGGTGATGTGGAGAAACAAAAGTGACATTTAATCAAAACTGGTAAAACTCCTCTTTAAAGATCTCCTAAATGGTTATTGCTTTCATCCCTTCCTCTCTGTCATATTCCAAACTCGCAGCACCTGATTGTCTCCCATCTTTTCAAAGACTCTGTAAGGTCACCTTCTCCTCTGTCCTTCACCTCATGGCCACCGAGGAATTACAAAACACAGTCAAAAGAAATTTTAAACCCCTCTGATAAATATGCATTTTTTAAAGAACATAGACAGCTCTAATATATAGGCTTAAGGAAGTCTTTTAATTATTAGAATAATTTACTATTCTCTAGGGTTAAAAGGAAATGTCTTGTGTTGGTTTTTTCCCCTGACCGTGTTTCATTCTCTATGCGTTTGTATTCCGGGAGCTAAACTCTGTTTAGGGACGTGCACTTTTAAGCCATGCTATCTAGACTGCCCAGCAGAACTTCAAAGATAACTCAGCTCATGGCGAGACAGCAGCCCAGCACCTAGGGGAGACAGAAGGCAAAAGCAGTGCCTCACAGGCTTCTGCTCTCCCTCCGAATGGCTTGATGAGTAGTACTCCCTGACAGGCTTCCAGCTTCCATTTTCACTGTATGGAAGAAGGGTTGTTTTTGGTTTTTTTCCCTTTAGCACAAATTCATTCCTAACATCTAGATGATTGTATCCTCATCCCAGTTTCCTCCATTGACTTTGTCACTGGTGCCTGACTCAGAAGGAATGCTAATTTTCATTCCTTTTCACATTTTTTCCTACATTTTTCCTACTGGAATCAGCTTTTTCCTACTGTTTTTCTCTTTCATAATACGTGGCATATCTACATGTTTTACATAGATGTGCATACACACACCATTGTGTATTTGGAAAGAAATAAGACTGCCCCCTTGCATTGCACAGGTCTAGAGCCACGTGTGCACCGGTGTGACAAGCAAAATTCAACTCCACAAGACACAAACAGTAAATTGCACGAGAAACGGTCCATAGTGTAATGTAGAGATTGTGATCGTTTCCTCTCTGACCCTAGAAACAGTTTGGAAAGTATGTCATGTCACACAGTTAAAACAAAGTTTAATTCCCCTTGAGTAAATTCCAACTCATAGCAATTGATATGGAAGACCAAAACTGACCCTGTGTGTTAATGAGCTTGTACATCTCTCCAGATGCAGAATGCCTCATCTTTCTCTTGGGGAATGGCTAGTGGCTTCAAACTGTTGACTTTGCAGTTAGTAGCCCTATGCTTAAACACTACACCACCAGGGCTCCTAATATAAGGGTAAGAGGTTGATTCATGAAGTTTAAGGAAAATTCATGTAAATCAACTTTGTTATAAAATACAATGATAATAGGATTTATGAAAGAATCTTATTCATGGACTGAATCTGTACCAGCTAATCAAATAGCCACATCTGGATAAAAAGGCTTTCTATAATTATATATATTCTTTATTACTTCCAAAATTAGAATACATTTTTATTTTTTAGTGATAAATCATTTTATCAAGGACTCATACATATAACTGTCCACACATCCATTATATTAGGCAGATATGTACAAATATTGCCATCAACAATGTCAAAACATTACCATTTTTCTTGAGTCCCTTGATATCAGTTCCTCTGTTTTCCCTCCCTCCTCCACCCTGCCACCTTCACAAACCCTTAATATACATCCCCCTTGAGGGGGGTTATTTCATCATAATTGCTATCATTTTCCCCTTCCCCCTTTTCCTCCACCCTTCTCTTCTCCTCCCCTCCTAAAGTCATTACTCCCGTTACTGTTTCTGAGGGCCTTGTCTATACTGAATTCTGTAAATTGAAAACTCTCATCTATACTGTTGCATGTATGCCAGACTAGCTAGATTTGTGAGGTTGAGGTAGGACTGAGATCAGAATAGTTGGGGGAGGAAGTATTAAGGACCTAGAGAAGTTCTGTGTGTTTCATCGGGGCTATATTGCCCTCCTGGATAGATATGCTCTTCTGTGGGGCCCCTCTGTGTTGGACTGTCCAATTATCTCTGATAATTTGGCTCTGGCTCTCTACCTCAACCCCTCTCCTTCACCTCAATGAGGTTGCTTATTTTTGAACTTCTGATGCCTGTTCCCACTGACACCTCATCATCACACAGGCTGATGTACTTCTTTCATGAGGGCTCTGTTGATTCCCTGAAGGATGGCTGCTTGTTTGGCTTCAAGCTTTTAAGACCCCAGATGCAATACTCTTTAATAGCCAGGTACTATTTGTGTTCTTCACCACATTTGCTCATGTAACAAGCTTGTTTGTCTTCAGTGATCTTGTCAGGAAGGTGGGCATCACCCATTACCAGATTGTTAGATCCAAATGTTCTCGTGTTGAGAGAAAACTTGGGTAGAAGCCAAAGTCCATTCATTACCTCAATGTAGTGCCTCATAAAATATATGTACCTAGGGCAATACTCCAGGTTTTATTTATTACTACATTTACATATGTACCTAAGTTTATACCTCTATAAATAACTTTCCTTCAGAGTTCTCTCCTCTATTTCCTTTTACCTTCCCCCTGCCCCACTATCACACTCACCTCTTGCTTGCCTCTCTGTAGTTCCTTTCAGCTAGATTATGGTTGTCCCAACATCCTCTAGCAACTATTTACCGCCACCACCCCTCCCCCTCAATTTTAGCTCCCTGGTTGTTCCCCTATCCGTGACTTTGTTTGCTCACCACTCCCTTTCCCCTGCCTTCTCTTCCCCCAATTTCCCAGAGAATCTTCAGCCCCGTTGCTTCCTCCTCAAGTTTGTTTCACATGCCTGTCTTATATAGATGGATATAACAGAAACAACAGAGACAGGAGTAGAAAAACAAAGCCAGCTAAGAAGAAAGCAGGAAAAAGAGGAATACTGTTCTTAATTGCATTTTCATTTGTAACTGATAGTGCTCCAGTATGGGGCTGGATGGGTGGGAGGAGGGGACATGTGACATCACTGTGTATTAGGCAGAAGAGGCATAATAGTAAACACTATGATGCTGTGAGCCACCAAATAGACTTATTCATTTAATAGTAAATAATTGTTTTTTAAAGTATACTTATATGTACACTAATCTCTTTTCTTGGACAAAGAGTACTTTCCTTGCTTTATGATGTGCACATGTAGTCCCAGTGTCAGATATTATAATCCTGCTTCTCACCCTAAAAACAGGAGAACTGCTAGAAATACTCAAGTTGTGACTAAGGGGTCAGCACACAGCTTCCTCCTGAACCACACAGATGATTGCCTGCAGATCACATGAGCTCCAGGTTGTCTCCCCTCTCCCTACCGCTCATTCCCTCACCCTCAAGTAGGTCCAGGAACTTATTGTCATAATCCTGCTCCAGGGTGTCTCCATTAGCTCTCTTTACCTTGTCTGAGACAGTCTTTCCAAACCATTTCCTTCTGTATATTATCACCTTTAACTGGAATTTCTTCCCTTCTCAAAGTTCCCACTTAGCAATTATTTCACACAGATACACATGAGTACATACATGACAATAATGAAACAACAGTCACATGTGTGAAGTCCTTATCTCATTTATTTTCTAGGACAGGGGTTCTCCACCTTCCTAATACTGCAACGCTTTAATACAGTTCCTCATGTTGTGATGACCCCCAACCAAAAAATTACTTTTGTTGCTACTTCATAACTGTCATTTTACTACTATTATGAATCATAATGTAAATATATGATATACAGGATTATTTTCATTGTTACAAATTGAACATAAAGCATAGTGATTAATCACAAAAACACATATTGTAATTATGTAACATTTAAAAATTATATATAGTGAAATATTTCTTTCTAATTACAAATAAATGAAAATTTGTCTTGAAGCATGGTGTAGCATGGGTAACAGTCTTCACTCTGGGTACTCATATGTGGATATGTCTGCATGTGGGCGGACCTGCCTGGAGATGGATAGAGAGGCGGTGTCTCTGGTCCTAAGGCCATCAGAAATCTGTGCTTTCTGATGGCCTTAGGCTACCCCTGTGGAAAGGTCATTAGACCCCCAAAGGGGTTGTGACCCACAGGTTGAGAACCGCTATTCTCGAGCTATCTTATTATCACTGATTCGCTTAAACAATTCACTCATTGAACAAATATTTTTTGAGAGCCTGCTTTCTGCTAGCCACTGTTCAAAGTGCTGTGCATACAACATGAATTTTTAAAAGTATTTCTAGTAGTAGGATTTCATAGTAATCAAGATAAATGAGCAAAATGTAGAGTGTGTTCATGGTAAGCCATAGTCTGGTAATAAATTAGGAAATGGAGAGAGGCGGGTTGCAATTTTAGATGTGGCCAGGAAAGGCCTGAATGAATTAGTGATATATGAAGGAGGTAAAAGAGAGAGCCATGTGGATATCTGGGGCAGAGCTTTCCAGAAATATGGAACATTCGATATAAAGGCCATTTAAGATAGGGCAACGAGTGTGGAATGAGCCATGGGAGAACATGATTCACATATAGAAGACAATTATAAAGCAGTGAGAAAGGACAAGTCATGAGGGCCTAAGAGAAGTGGGAAAATACTGGAAGCTTCTAAGTAGAGCCATGACATAATATGACTCAAGTTTTGAAAGAATGGATTGTCACTGAGTAGCTGGTAAAGTATGCAGAGGAGCATATTTTAGGGACAATCAAAAACTTAGTGTTGTAATGTTTGAGGTATGTCTTATTCTCTCAAGCAACTGGAGCTTGGTTAGTTGTCACGAGTTAGTTCTGACTCATAATGACCCCATGCACACCAGGCCAAGCACTGCCCCAGTGCTGCTCCAGCCTCACAATCGTCCCCGTGCTTGACCCATCGTTGTTGCCACTGTGTCAGTCTCCTTCAGCACCTTCCTCTTTTTCACTGCCCCTCCGCTTTATCAAGCATGATGGTCTCTAGGGACTCATCTAGGGACTGGTCCTGACGATCAAAGTCTTACCGTCCTTGCCTCTAAGGAGCACTCTGGCCATACTTCTTCCAAGAGAGATTTGTTTGTCCTTTTAGCAATCCATGGTGTTTTCAATATCCTTTGCCAGCACCGCAATTCAAATGCATCGATTCTTCTTCAGTTCCTTGTTCAATGTCCAACAGTCACGCGCATATGAAGTAATGGAGAATACTATGGCTTGGATCAGGCACACCGTAGTCCCCAAAGTAACATCCTTGCTTTCCAACACTGTAAAGAAGACTTGTACTTCAGATTTACCTCATGTAACATGTCTTATGAGCTCTTGATTGCTGCTTACATGAGCATTGATTATGGAGCCTAGCAAGACATAATCCTTGATAACTTTAGCCTTTTCTCCATTTATCAGGATGTTGCTGATTGGTCCAGTTGTGATGATTTTGTTCTTCTGTAGTTGTAATCCATACTGAAGGCTGAAATCCTTTATCTTCATCAGCAAGTGCTTCAGGTTCTCCTTACTTTCAGTGAGCAAGATTGGGTTATCTACATATCATGTTTTTAATAAGTCTCCCTCTAAACCGAATGCCACAGTCTTCTGCATATCAGTCAACTTCTCTTATGATTTGCTCATCATACACGTGGAATAAATATGGTGAGGGGATATGTGGTAGTTACATAATCTATTGTCAATTTGAACGCATTAAGAAAGGGCTGTTTAGCCTGTTAAAAGGGTCTCAGCTTGATGCCCTCATTTGGAGGCGCTAAGGAGATAAGTATCTCTCTGGAGGAGGGACACACACTCACTCCCTGAGAGACATTCTTGTTGAGAAGACATATGGAGCTGCGCTAGAGCCCTGGAGCTGAAGGAGCCACCTGGAGACTTCTGCCACCACGGAGATGTTTCCATTGCCACGGGATCCACAAGACCTACTACCCACTGGCCTGTGATCTTCCTGCATTTGGCATCATTGCATATGTTGTGTGAGTCTGAAGAAGAATTTATAAACTGGTATCAGACATATGGGATAATATTGAATTTATGGAATTGATCTGGACTAGGCTGGGATGTTTTCTCAATATTCAAATGTTCTTGTACATACACATATGAGTGCAATGAACTTGTTTCTCTAGTCCATCCCGACTAACACAGGATACAACCTTGAAGCACACTTTTCCTGATATTAAACAACTGCCTTGTGATCCATGTACAACTAGAGCTACTGGATTGCCAATTATACATAGAATTATGGGGTTAAGGAAAATGTTTTAGTCTGGAAATACAGTTTTGGATGTCATTACTGTAGAGATGATATTGAAAATATGAAACCACATGAGATCACTTAAAAAAGATGAAAAGATTTTAAAACAAAGCCCTGGTGCAACATAATATTGAAAGATTAAGAACCATCACAGCTAATTATTGTAGGTATACAATTATAATAAGTTGTTGTTAGTAGCAGTCGAGTATGTTCAGACTCAGTAACCCTGAGCACAACAGAGCAAAGCACTGCACACGCCTATGCCTTTCTCTCCATCGTGGCTACATTTGAATCCTTTATTGCAGTTGCTATGCCAATCCATCTTATTGGATCTTCTTCTTTTAATTGGCCCTCTACCAAGCATGATATCCTCTCTGCATCCCTTGTGAAGACATGTGAAAAGTACATGAGATGAGGTTTTGCCATACTTCTATCTAAGGAACATTCAATCAATTCTTCTTTCAAGACAAATTTGTTCATTCTTCTGGCAGATCATGCTATACTCAATATTCTTTGCCAATACCATAATTAAAATGCATAACATTTTCTCTGGTCCTCTTTATTTATTATCCACCGCTTGCACTGCATATAAGGCCATTGAAAATACCAATGTGTAGGTCAAGTGCACTTGAGTCCTCAATTGACATCTTTGCTCTTTAACCATGGAAAAGAGATCTTTTACAGCAGATTTACCTAATGCAGCATGTCATTTGCTTTCTTGATTACCACTTCCATGTGTGTTTATTGTGAATCCAAGTAAAATGAAACTCTTCTCAAGTTTACCATTGTCTCCATTTATTGTGATTGTGCTTATTGGCCTAATGTGAGGATTTTCTTTATGTTGAGATGTAATCAATACCGAAAGCGTTGGTCTTAGATTTTCATTAGTAAGTGCTTCATATTGTGTTTGCCTTTATAAAGCAGAGCTGTTCTTCATCTGCATATTGCGCATTGTTAATGAATCTTCCTACAGTCCTCATACCACATTATTCTTCACACAGCCCACCTTCTTGGATTATTTGTTCAGCATACAGATAAAATACGGTGAAAAATTCTACCCTGTTACGCACCTTTTATAATTTTCTTTGTTTTCGTTGGTCTCTTTGTCTATGTACAGGTTCTGAATAGCCACCACTAAATGTTCTGGAATTCCAATTTTTTATCATAGTACTCATTTTTTATGATCCACACCGTCAAATGCCTTTGCATCATCAAGGAAACATAGGTAAACATCTCTCTGGCATTTTTGGCTTTTAGCCAATGTCTGCTTGATAACAACAATTATATCTCCCAGTATATATACTTTTCTGAATCTGCATTAAGTTTCTTGAAGTTCTTTGGTGATGTACTACAGCAACCATTTTTTCCCCCGTTATCTTCAGCTAAAGTTTACTTGAATGTGACATGAATGATATCATTCAATAACTTTCACATGCGTTGGGTTGCCTTTCTCTAGAAGCAGTAGAAATATGAACCTCCTGCAGCTGGTTAGTCAGGTAGCCGACTTCCATAGCTTATCATAGACTGATGCATGCTCCCAGCAGTGTATCATCTTCCTGAAACACCCCAACCGGCATGTTGGTTATCAGTTTCTGGAGTCTTGTTTTTCACCAATACAGCTTGGATGAATTCCTTCAATACAATCATTCTTGATCATATGATACTTCTTGAAATGATTATACAGTGATCATTTCTTTCTGATAGTGTGGTCTGTGTACCCCTTTCATCTATCTTCGGCACTTCTTGATCCATTCAATATTTTGCCCATAAACGAAAACTGCAAACTCACTCCCAGCCAGTCTATGCTGACTCATAATGACACTATAAAACAGTGTAGTACTGTCCTGTGAGTTTCTAAGACTATAATTCTTTATGGGAATAGAAGCCCCGTCTTTCTCCCGAGAAGCCACTGACAGTTTTCAACTGCCGACCTTTCGGTTTTCAGTCTAATGCATAACCACTACACAACTAGGGCTCCTATTTTGTCCATAGAAAATTTCCAACATTGGACCTTAAGGATTGAATTTTTTCTTCAGTTCTCAAAGCTTAAGAAATCACAGGGACTTTCTTCCGGTTAGGTTTGCTAGCTCTGGGTCTTTGTGCACTTTATTTTGTCTTCTTCTGCTATCCTTTGAAGTATTTCCATAAAATATCTTTCTTCATAATCTCTTCCATTTGCTTGACCTATTCTACAACAAAGTTTTAGAGTCATTACTGATATCCATTTTGTTGTTTTTCTTCCTTTTTGCCTTTTAAAATAAACTTTGCCTCCTGCATTTGTGATATCATTGATATTATTCCACAACTCATCTGGTTTTCAATTATTGATGTTTAATACATCAAATGTATTCTTGATATGGTCTCAAAATTCAGCAGTGGGATTTACTCAAGGTCACTTTGACTTTCGTAGATTCAGCTTTAGCTTTAATTTGCATAGGAGCAACTGATGGTCTGTTTCACAGTCAGCCTCTAGCCTTATTCTGACAGTTGATATTGAGTTTCTCCGTTTTCTTTTGACACAATTATAGTCAATTTAATATCAGCATATTCCCTCTGCTAAAGTTCACATACATAGTTACTGCATGAGCTGTTGAAAAAGAAGTTATTTCCAATGAACAACTCCTGAACATTTCGATCATGAAACTTTCGCATGATTTCTGCCATCACGCCCCTGCTTTTCAGCTGCCACACCGTCTTTATTTCTGACTTTCGCATTCCAATCACAAATAAGTTGAAGAAGTTGGTAAAAATCTTCAGCTTCTTCAACTTTAGCATTAGTGATTTGTGGGTAAATTTGAATAATAGTCATATAAACCCATCTTACTTATATATGTGTAAATGTTATCCTATCACTGCCAATGTTGTGCTTCAGAACATAATTTAAAATGTCCCTGAGAGAGAAATAGAGGAAAGGACTAGGAGGCAAAGGACATTTATAGAGGTCTAAATATAGGCATGTACATATGTAAATATATTTATATATTACAATAGTGAAATTGGTCTATGTAGATATATTTATAGGTTTAGTATTAAGGTAGCAGATGGACATCGGACCTCCACTAAAGTATTCCCTCAATGAAAAAACACTTTATTCTATTAACCTGGAATTCCATGATGCTCACCTTCCCAACATGATCACTGAAGACAAAGTGGGTATATAAACAAATGTGGTAAAGAAAGCTGATAGTGCCCAGCTCTCAAAAATATAATGTTTGGGGGTCTTAAAGACTTGAAGATAAACAAGCAGCCATCCAGCTGCAAAGCAACAAAGTCCACATGGAGGAAGCACACCAGCCTGTGTGATCATGAGGTGTTGATGGGATCAGGTATCAGGCATCAAAGACCTAGAACAAAAAATCATATCAATGTGAATGAGGGGGACTGCAGAATGGAGACCCAAGTCCCATCTGTAGGCAATTGGGCATGACCTTACAGAAGGGTCGAGGGGAGGAGACAAGCCACTCAGGGTGCAGTATAGCACTGATGAAACATACAACTTGCCTCTAGTTCTTTAATGCTTCCTCCCTCCCCCATTATCATGACCCCAATTCTACATTACAATTCAGGCTAGACCAGACCATGTACATGGATACAGATAAGAGCTGGAAACACAGGGAATCCAGGACAGATAGAACCCTCAGGGTCAAGATTTAGAGTGGCCATATCAGGAGTGGAAGGGGAAGGTGGGGGAGCAAAGGGGGAACCAATCACAATCATCTACTTATAACCCCCTCTCAGAGGGATGTACAACAGAAAAGTGGGTGAAGGGAGACATTGGTTAGTATTAAACATGAACAAAAATAATAATTTATAAATTATCAAGAGTTCATGAGGGAGGGAGAGTGGGGGAAGGAGGGAGAAAATGAGAAGTTGCCACCAAGGGTTTAAGTAGAAAGAAAATGTTCTTGAAAATGGTGATGGCAACAAATGTACAAATGTGCTTGACACAATGGATGGATGTATGGACTGTGATAAGAGTTGTATGAGCCCCAATAAAATGGTTTAATTAAAAAAATGTCCTTAAGAGAATATTTCAAGGCAATGTTTAATTGGCAAGTTAAAAAGTTTAATTGGCAAAAGTTGTGTAATAGGCATATTTACTACAATGACAAGAGAAACCCAGCTTCTGATGTTGCCTGAGTGCATCCAAACACCTTATGAGATCTGGTTCCTTGGTTTGGAGGTTTCCTGTAATGGTTTCATGAGATGTTCAGTTACTTGGTCTAATTGGGTTTTTAGGGCTTCTGTTCTTCCTCTTGGTTCATTGTGTAATGCCTGGGGCCTTTAAAACTTGCAATCAACTCTCCAATAACGATAGAATTTACCACAATTAGTCTATTTTTGTCTTGGGCCACACAAAAAATGATGTCAAGAATAGAAGGAGAAAATAGAATATATGGCTAATTGCTTCCATGAGCAACCGCCTTCTTTATCCAGAGACCAGAGAGTTGGATGGTGTCCAGCTACCATTACTGAACATTTTGGTCTATGATCCCATAGAATATTGTTGACCAAGAGAGAGAAAATGCAGAATGGAATTTCACATTTTTATGGACTTTATGGAACCAAAGCAGCTGAATGAACCTCTGAAAATATTGTCTTGAGATAATCTTTAAATATTAAAGCAAAATTGTTCCTTGATGTATTCTCAAAATCAAGCAATAGTCTACCTAAAGGGTGTCTATTAAAGAATGTGTGCCTTGAGCAACATGCTCTTTTTAAGAAATAAAAGAAAGAAAATGGGATCAAATTGACAATATCAATCTGAAATCTTAGATAGGAAATTTAAGTCACAGTGAATTCATGTATATGTGGGAGAAACAACTCAGGACAGGAGGGTGGAAATGGGTTCACAAATCAAAAAAATGTAATTAATGAATCGATGTCATTGAAATGTACATGTAGAAAATTCTAACTTGTAGAAAATGTTAAAAATTATATATGTTTGGGTGTGTATATTCTCAGTAAGACAAAATAAATTAAACAAGTTTTTTAAAAGAGGGAGAAAGACCAAGAACTACCAGATAGAACTGAGAATTAGATAGAAACTAGAACGTAGAAGGAAAACCAAGAAAGTATGGTATCCTAAAAGTCAAGTAAAGTATGCTTTATAAGAAGTGCGGTAAAGTAGTGATAGCTGAAGGGTCAAATTAGACGGCAGACATAAATGTTGATGACATTAGGACCATTTTGTGAATGCGTAGAGGAAAGTCTGAATGTAATGGAGTCAAGAAAGAATGTGGGGGGGAAATGGAGAGTCATTGAAAGGAGTGCTGTGAAAGGGAGCCGAGAAATGAAACAATAGGTGGCAAAGAAGTGGGGGTCATTTAAAAAGTATCTATTTTTAAAGTGGGAAATGCTAACGAAGACCCCTGTGGCCTGGTGTACTTTGTATTAGGCTGATGACCACATGATCAGCAGCTTGCGTCTTCCAGACGGGCCACAGAAGAAGGGCGAAGCTTTCTGCTCCCTGAAAGATTTACAGCCTCAGAAGCTCACTCTTCCAGACTCTCTGTGTCAGAAGTCACTGGATAGCAGTGGGATTTGGTTATTGTTTATTTTTTCCATCACAATACTGAAACAAAAAAAATAAGGAAAGAATAGATGGTGGGTGAGTGGAGTTGCCAAGGCTCATAGGTAGCAGACGCAAATTTTGAAATTAGAGTTTCTGAATCTGCAGTTCAAGCTAAATTACCTCTTACTAAATGTTATTTATTATTACTATGTAGGATAGTAGCAATTGTGGGTTGGGTTAGCATTTATTCAGTAAGCAATGAATTAATGAATGAGTAGATAAGAGATGGATGGAAGAATGACTACTTGGCTAACTTTATTTTACTCTTTCAGCTAATTGGTCATTTATCTTGTGTTGAATTCTACCATCCATGAAAATCTACCAATTTCAATAGCATTTTAACTTTTCACTAAAATGTAGGCTTATGTGGATATAGATGCTTTAGGCATTTGCTTTTTAAGCAGCTTATTTGTCTAACTTTTAAGGGTAAACAATGGCATCTTCATTATAGCACATCCTCTCCAGATGCTTATTTTATTTCCATTTCTCCCAGATGATATTTTTAGTGTTTAGTACCAATGCATCTCCAAATTTAAATTCCCAATAAAAAAGGCAATAGGAGTCTAATTGAATGTGCTTTGCATGACTTTGCAAGAAAACTCAAGAAAAGAATCTTGACTATGGGCAAGGCGCGATGACAGGATGTAAAGAACACGCGATTAAAAAGTCCAAGAAACTAACTTATGTTACCATCTCGGCTACTAACTATGGGCCTAGCTAAGTAATTTCACATCCTGAGCCTCCATTTCCTCATTTGTAAAATGAACAATGAACTAAATTCCTGGCTTTAAAAAACCACGATCGACACCTAATATTGTAACTTAACATAGAGCATGTGATACACACCTGGTTTCTTCTCCAAGACTAGGGTTGTGCAGGTATTTGATGAGTGTTTGATGTTGATCTTGAGATTTGATCACTGGAAAAACGCTTTAAATAAATCATCATATCAGATCCAAGGATGAGTCAGTAAAAAGATGGAAACTGGTTAATGCTAGGACGAAAAAGTTCACACTGATGCTCCGTAGTTCTTCCTGGAAAAGCTGTCTTTTAAGTCAGTGGTTAAATAGGCCTTTTCTAAACTACCTGTGCCCTGAGGGTGCAAGCCACCGTGCTTATCTTGATTTGTAGCCTCTCTCCAATTGCTCAATCAAAACACAGAATGAGCATGAGTAAGTAGTTTAGTGCTTGTCTGACAGACACCACGCTAGCAGCCAGGGAGTAACAGTAAGAAATGACTCTACTTCAAGGAACTTCCACTATAGCAAGGGACATTCTCTCTCTCTCTCTCTCTCTCTCTCTCTCTCTCTCTCTCTCTTTCTCTCGCTCTCTCTTTCTCATACACACACACACATGCACAAGCACATGCACATGAGTGTACAGTGAACAACCGCATGTGGCAAATGTTAAAATAAATGCATGTACTCCATGTCATGGGAACCAGCCAACTGGATTAATACAGTGTCTTCACAGGAGTTGATTTGGTGCTTGAGGGGTGCCAACGGCTAAGCACTCAGTTTCTAGCAGAAGTTCACTCACTGGAGAAAGACCTCATGAGCTGCTCCCAGACAATGACAGCCCAAGACCCTTACGGGATAGGCTACTGTGACATCATTTTGCTATGAGATTTAATAGACTTTGTGGCACCTAGCAACAACACGAGGCCAAAGACCAGATTCTCGTGTAGAAAAGTCAGGGGTTAAAGCAGAGTAGAGTATGCAGAGTCAAAGAACTCTAAAAAGAACGTGACAAGTCGCAGATGCAAAGCAGCAGCTCAGGGTGTCTGGGGCCCCAGTTGCCTGGGAAAGTAGGCAGGAGTGCCCTGGGGCCTCGGGCAGAGGCTGGGGCCTGGGGCGGTATGTTGTCCCGAGGTGCTGCGAATTGAGGGGAAGTTCCAGGAGCTCTCTCAGTGCCTCATAGCACAACTTTTAAGAACAGAGCATCCTATGGGGTCTAATCGTCTCGTCGTTCTCAGGCTTACGGACCATGGTGACTAGGTTTGTCCTTACAAAGGTCGCAGTGGCAGCATCTGCGAGGACAAACTGCCGGAAGAATCCTTTAAGACTAGTGTTATTGTCTGCATCCGGGGTTTTAAGGGATCACGTATGGGCAGCCATAGGAATTGCCATCCATAGCAGCCGTCTCAATACCTGGGATTATGCCATCTGCGTACAGCACTGGCCTCTGGGAAACTATTCACCCATCTCAATTCATCGGAACCTTCTGCAGTTCCTCAAACGTTTGCTCCACCTAACCTTTTAGGGAGGGAGCAAGTCAGGGTTTCTACTCTTGTTAGCAGTTAGACTCGCACAGCCTCGTGGGGGCAGTCCTACAGGTGTGCTAGGAGTTTTTGCTTTGTTTTCATTTTTAACGTCTCAGGAGGAGGCCTGGAGATGTGGTTGCTTAACAGTTCACCATCAGCCGCAATGTAGGCAGTTTGGCCCCACTAGTCGCTCCGAGGGGGAAAGCTGGAGCAGTCTGCTTCCATATGTACCATGTTTGAAACCCAGAGCACAGTTCTATTCGGAACTATGAGTCGGAATTGACTCCATGGTAATGAGTTTGATTTTAGTTAGTCTATCCAATATTGTGGTCTGTTTGAAAGATTTTGGGAAATCTACCCTTTGACTTTCTCTTGGATTTAGGAACTTGATAAATTCTTACTGCATTAATGAATGACAATTATTAGCATGCCAAGATACAAAATAAAGAGAGGAAGCAATATATGCTAATTAATGGCTTTATTTAATTCTGATAGGCTGTGCTAATTTAAATTTAATGAGTCAAATGCATAGGGCAGATATCTAAGGGAATTCTGAAATATTGAAAGAAAGATCAAGCACAATTCCATTACTTGTGTGAGTTTCTTGCAGTGTATCTGTGCTTTATTGATTTGCATTACAGAGGTCTTTGATTATGACTTTTTGCATTTTTTTCTTCTGTCACCTTTAACAAAAGCAGGCGCGTTCCATTCCAGTTACCTATTATGAGACACAGTCAATGCCCCTGCTTCCCTAGTTTCGCAGCAGTAAGATCAAAGATATCTTCATAAAGCATGGCATTGCCTTTTTAAAAAACCCTAATTACATTTCTTTTGTCAAGATTTCTACCACTTTTCTTCTTCTCTTCATTCAAAGTACTTAAAAAAAATCGTCCTAGAAGGGTTGAATGCATAAATGATAGCAAAGTGCCTAAATTTCTCCTTAGCTAAGCTGGAGAGTCTTTCAATGAAACTCATTATATTGTATAAAGGACATTTAGTAGTTCAGCTAATAAGTGTTCCCTTTAAAATGCTAATGAGAGGGGAGCTTGCACATCATGGCAAGAACGTACTGTTCTTTCCGCGCCCAGAAAGCATTCTTGCCCATGAAACCCCATGAAACCCCCTCCACACCAACCTGCATTACTATAATTGGCCAGTGGTGAACAGTGGCACCTCCAATAGTTGGGTTTTCCTCCGTGCTAGGGACTTGGGGGAAATAATGGTGTGTAAGACTTGAACTGTGCTTCCGCTGGACATTTTTTTTTAATGTAATAGGTTTTTCTTTGCCAAAGTTATAGCTAGACAACTTCTCAATCAAATCTATATTATGCTCTTAACTACACAGTCTATATTTGCAGTTGAGCATTTTAAGTTCAACTTAAAATCTAAGAAGCACAGAGCACCATGGGGCTATAAAGATAAATTTTCAAACCCACAATTTTATTGGAGGAAACAAGCCCAAGGAAGTTCACTGACTTGGCTAGAGAAGTAAAACATTCTCTCTAACCTCCAGACCAGCCTGGGCTCAAGGGATTTGCGCATCAGGCTAAAAATAAAGTTTCCCCTCTAAAAACAAAATTTGGTGTGTTCATTATCTATTTCTGCATTAAAAATCACCTCTAAAACTTGGCATGATAACAAAATAACAAGATATCATTATTCCACTGTTTCTGTGGCCAGGAATCTGGAATTATCAATTTAGCTGGTGGCTCTGGGTCAGTCTCTCATAGCTGGTGGCTCTGGGTCAGTCTCTCATGAGGTGGCAGTCAAGCTGCTGGCCAGGCTTGTTTGTCTCAAACTAGGGCTGGAACATCCACTTCCAAAATAGCTTGCTCACGTGGCTTTTGGCAAAAAGCTTCAACTTCTCATAGCCATCCTTTTCCAAAAGACAATTTGGGTCTCCTCTTGACATGGAAGCTGATTTCCTCTAGAGTGAGTAAATTCAAAGATAAAGAACAAGAAGAATGCAACAATGCCTGTTATTAACTGTGCTCTCTGAAGTCACATGCTGTCCCTGTGCTGAATTCTGTTTGACAGAAGCAAGTCACTAACCTAAGCCCACACTCAATTGGAAGGGAACTAAGCTCCCCCTCTTTAGAGAGGAGTATCAAAGCATTTGTGGACATGTTGTCAATGAAGTCCAATCCCTCTTTGAGAAGTAACTATGATAATAGCCTCAGCTTCTTTCGTGCTTTTTAAATTTCTTCAGTCAATTCTAGCCATATCTATTTTTCCTAGTGAACCGTATCATTTATAGATTAAAAACACAATTGTTGAACTCTATGTTATTATAATAAAATGTCAATTTTACAATCACCTATAATCATATATGTAAATTACTATAAATATGGCTTGAAAAAATTATGCCAATTAATTATCACCGGACTAATTGATGAAGTAAATTGTATTTTTAGATTTTGAAAGTGTTAGCGAGGTTATTAAATGTGTCCAAGGTCATACAAAGAATAGAGATATGCATCAGTATTTTTCTAACTTTTTTTTTCATAATTCTGACTCTAGGCTTTACTTATAGGAAATAATGTGTTAGACTGAGTTGACTAGAGAAATAAATCCAGGAGCACTCGTATATGTATAAGAAAGAGCTATCTATCAAAGAGTAATTGCATATTAAGAGAACATCCCAGCCCTGCCTAGATCAGTGCATGAGTCCAATATTAGCCCATAAGTCAGAGACTAGTCCATAAATCCCTCTTAAGACTCACACAGTCACATGTAAAGATACAGAATACAGGCTGGTGGGTGAAAAATCTTGTAGATCCAATAGCAATGGACACATCACAAGGTTCTGCCAGGTCTTAGCCGCTTGGCTCACCAACAGAAAGGTGAAGCCCAGAGAGAGGAAATTCCCAGAATCCTCCTTGTAAGAAGACCAGCCCAACCAGCAGTTAGCATCAGGCAGTGACCTAACTGACAGACTAGACTCCACCCATATCTTCTTATGGGTGCCATGTTGGCACAAAAACACAGTTCCCCCTTTCCAACTTTGCAGTTGTGCACAATTCCTTAGCCACATATAATTTTTAAAACAAGGATTATAGTAAAATATTTGTGCCTAACAGGATCAAACTAAAATGCATACAACTCAAAATGTGCCAGCATCATTTAAACATAATATTCTATAAGTAAACAAAACAAAAATATTCTATGCCCAAGAATTACACTTATGTGAACACCTTTACTATAATTCTATAATCCTATCAATATATAACCCCACCCATGAGAGTTTGTACACCAGCCAGTTCATGCCGTTATCTCCCTAATTTGGGGTATCCAATTTCTGTACTGCCCACTTAGGTCAACGCAGTGCACTGAGGAGACAAGCATGTTCATTGATGTGGAGAATCTTCTTTCCAGTTGGAACTTTGTTAGTCTGCATCCATACGCAAAGTCAAATCAGGACAGGTCTTCCAAAAAGTCAGCAGTAATATGCACCAGTTCACAGGCTCAAAAATCTTATCTTCATTTGGTGGGGTTCTGGTCAACTCTATGTTGACCACCTCACTTAGTTTCATCAGGGTGCCCATGGACTGCCTCGGGCCAGTCACAAATTCTCAACAACCCTTGGGCTAAGTCATGAACTTCAGACCAGCCAAACCACTCTAGTCTTCTCCACTAGTTCCTTGTAAACCAGGCCCATGAATTTCAGTGGCCAGACTGCAACC
Source organism: Tenrec ecaudatus (assembly GCF_050624435.1). Classification (NCBI taxonomy): domain Eukaryota; kingdom Metazoa; phylum Chordata; class Mammalia; order Afrosoricida; family Tenrecidae; genus Tenrec; species Tenrec ecaudatus. Next base: position 136,160,541 of record NC_134533.1, read on the forward strand.
TGTCTCTTTATTGCTGCGTTTCTCCCACTTCCACTCAACAAGTATATTGAGGCGGTCACCTAGCCAGCATTTCCAGCTGCCCACAGGCTCCCTTTAATGTTCAGTCCTAGAGAAGAGAGTTCCTTCATGGCTCCAGATTTGTCCAGTTTTGGGTGCAAACCATTAGTTCAAAATTCAAAAAGCCAAGGGATTCTTTCTTCTCTTCAGTCTGTCAACAGCCACCTAGGCAAATCTGTTGAAATGCAAATGTACTGAGAACTCAAGGCACTGGGTGGGGCTTATCTTTTCAGAGCTTTCTTTGCAGACATGTCCTAAAGGTTCAAATTAATGGCTGAAGACAGTGGGCTTACAAACTCTCCATTTTCATACTTTTAAATAATCATTTCTACCAATAGTTATATCAATAACATTAGGCAGTGGAAATCAGTATAAACCTAGTAGAGTCAGATCCTAAACACATTCTTAAAACAGTCAAATTCAACCCTTCTTATCTAATCTATATTATCCAAACTGAACTTTCTTATCTAAAGAGTCTAACTCAATCCTTTCTTATCTAACCTATTCCATTCATATGCAGTATGGCCCTAGGCCTCAGGCTGCATAAAAGCAGGGCGGGGCTTTCTGTCCACCATTTTGACTAAGTAGCATGGTCTCAGTGGAGAAGTTCAAGAGACCACTTACATTAATCACGTTCATATTTGCCATTTTAGAAAGGAATAACAAGACAACAACCAAAGTAAAGAATCAAAACTTTAACTTCGCTTATTCTTTCCAAGAAACAATTGAGTAAACAATGTGGGCCTATCTGAACTCTGGCTAGCCAAAGTAAAAGAAAACTACCACAGGCAGAGGTCAGACAAGCATCCACTCTCCATTTTTATGATTTGTTTCTCTAGTGCCTGACTCCGAAGGTGCCATAATGAGTTAGGCTGGGTGGGGATCATTGCAACCCCAAGGCCTCTCATCATCCCTGTACTCATGGAACCCCTCTCCACTTCAGCCTTCAAAGGTCACCTTTGAATTAATATTTCCACCAAGATCTGCCCTGTGGCGGCTCCACCTGGGCCCATGCTCTGGGCTTCAAGGCTCGCCACAGTGGCTCTCCTACTTGTTGCAATGTAGCATCAACGAGATTGGGAGATCTGAACCCCCACGGGGGGTTAGGGCCTGTCCTGCTCCCATGGAATAACCAAAGACAGTTTTTAGGAATCAAACCTTCACTTGTGAGGCTGGGTTGGCTACAGAAACAAATCCAGTGACACTCATATATGTGTAAGAAAGAGCTTTATATCAAGGAGTAATTGGATATCAAGAAAATATCCCAACCCAGTCCAAATAAAGTTCATTAGTCTGATAGTAGTCCATAAATCCCTCTTCAGACCCCCACAGCTATAAGCAATGATGATGCAGGAAGATCACAGGCAGTGGGTGCAGAATCTTGTGGGTCTAGTGGAAGCATCACAAAGCTGCGGCAACTTGGCTCATCAACAGGAAGGTGAAGCAGAGAGAGAGAGAGAGAGAGAGAGAGAGAGAGAGAGAGAGAGAGATATCCACCTCCCGTGAGTCATTTATCTCCGTTGCCCTCCAATCAAGCTGTGACCCACCTGACAGGCTAACCTCTGCCCACATGTTCCTGTGGGAGCCATGTTGGCACAAAAAAACCTATCACTGGAATATTGAAGATTATGCTGATCATTTTTAATAAACACCCTGTGGATTTGGTTAGTTGTTTTACCAGTATTTTCTGTTTGCTAAATCATTATTTTCTGTTTCTAGCACTACACTAATCCCTTGTTTTTCCTCTCCTTGGGATCCTTTTTTCTTCCTAGTCCCCCTGAATGGATAATAAAGAATCCAAGGAAACCCTCTCCTCCTTTTGCTCTCCTAGCTCCTTCTCAGTTTTAACACTGACCAGGGAGATCTTACTACATAAAGCCGAGACTGCCTTTACTTTTTCACCTAGGTACTGGGGTCATCGCAACGTCTGTACTATTCACTCCTCTTGTCACCTGGTCCAGTCCGTTTTGCCACTGTGTCTTTAGTGTTTCATGTGGCATAGTGTGAGTATTATTGATATTGTTGGACTTGTTCCTTCTTCTTCATCATTACCTTAACAGACTCTCTAGAAGAATGGCCTGCCAGCCCTCCCTCTCTTTATCCAGTAGGCAACATCTTCCTTGTGACCCATAGTACTTCACTTTTAGAAGTGTTTCCAAAAAGATTCCAAAGCCCATTATTTTTTGTCTTTTAATACCCTCAAAAAAAGTATATTTACCTTTTTTGACACTTTCTAAATTTTCTTTTCTTTATTATGTGTTGCCCCCAAATAATTCCATTGTATCATTTTTAATTATGCACATGACTTTTGCTTTTTTTACTTTCTCCCTCCCTTTCTCGCTGCTTCCATCTCTACCTCCTTCTCTCCCTTCCCCCCCTTTATTCTGTCTGTCTTCTTGCCTTTCTTCCTATTTTTTTCACTTTTAGAAAACCAAAGTTAACATAATTCATGATTAAAAGTAAAAATATATACAATCCATGCCCTTCTATGTATGGATGTGATTCAATGTGTAATGAAATATTTATCTGACTAGGACTTAAAAGATCAGCTAGCCGGGTCCCTGCTTTGATGACATTCAAGACAGATGGTTTCCCATTATTACCTTAAAATGTCTCAGGATGGCAGGGGCATAACCCCCTTTAATAGCCAATTACAGTTTTATCACCCTGCTTAATAGGTGTAGGTATGACGGATGTGAGTCTCATAATTGGATTTGGGGATGATAAATGAAAATTACTATAATTCTTCTACCCATTTTAATTAAATTTTATTGACACAGCACTGAAAACATCAAGGCTGAATATGTGTGCCTGAGTATGTGTTTGCTAAAGAATGTTGCCAAATGCAAGGATGCTATTTCCTTGATGCAGCAAATGAATTTACTAAAATGTTAAGTCTTTGTGAAATTCCTCTAGAAGAGAAATTTAATTACTTCTGGAGGCACACCTCAAAACCCCAAAGAATGCCATCAGTGGAGATATGATATCGCACCCTGAATAGAGGGCCTGAGGGGAAAACCTAATAAGTCAAAATAAGACTATGGTTTTAGAAAACTCCCTTAGCACAATTGTTTTGAGTTGCATTGAAAAGTACTTGACTGGAGTCAGCATTGGCTCATTGGTTCTGGAGGGAGGGGAGAATCTTCATTATAAGCAACCTTCCTTAACAGTGAGCACCCAAGAACCAAGCTCTTTTTCCATTGGTTCTAGGTTATACTATAGTTTAAAACATAATTAGTTTCCCTTTCGGTACTGTGCCTTTCTCCATCCAACTCAAACTCTCAAAGACACACTAGAGGGTATAAATAACCTGACAGAAAATAGAGGGATTTCTACTATGGCATCTTTTTTTCTTAGTCATTGTTGACAACTAAATTTACATGACTGTTCTCTTCCCCAGAGATCTATGCAGATATGGTCAGTGAGACTCACATCTGCAGAAAGTGTTAGTTTGTGTTTCATGCCCCAGCACTTGGCTCATCCTCTAACTTGATTGTCCTTTCTGAACATTGTTGCTTTGATGATATATGATATCATCATACTTGGCCTACCAAAAAGGGCCACCATTGAAAATCAATTAGTTAATTAGAAATAAAGAGGGGAAGCGAGGGGTTCAAGGCTACCACATGGTACAAGAGCTGGGAGACTTCCAGGAGCCCAAGTTTGAACTTAGAACAGATCATGACAGATCAACTTTGTGCATAGTTAGTGTGAAATTTCATGAGCTACCCCTGGGGTTTTCTGTAGTGCCACAGGGGAATTATGTCTTAACTTTTTATATTCTCATGCGGTTGTTCTCAAATGGTGGTCTGGAGACTGATATCACGGTGATTCATTTTTATGATATAGCCTTTTCCTTTTTTTTCTGACATAAATTAATAAGTTACACTGCCCTCTTGGAGAAAATGCCATAATTTCCCCATCCATGCTGGTTTATGCTTAGGTTCTCTGTTTTTTTAATAGCACCAAATTGAGGCAGGTGGTCTATGGGATTCGCTTGCTTCATCCAAGTATATTAGAGACTGAAAGAGTTTAGGAGTCTCATACTTCAGGAAAAAGGGTTCTGATTTTAAGGAAATTTTTCTTCCTTATTTGGCACTACTGAATGTTTAATGGAATGGCTGGCTATTGTTAGGACTCAGGCTTATAGGCCTGGAGGATAATAACAGGATTTATAAAGAGTCGTCACTAAATGTGAGACAGAATGCTCTTAAGTAAAGGCTCTACCATGTTCTAGGCACTAACACAAGTATCTTGCTCTCCCTCCTATTTTTCTGGGAAACATGAAGGAAGGAACTACTATATACCGTATGGAATCAATTATGTCTGTGAGTAAAGGGTTAGTGAATTAATGAAGAAAGTCAGATTCAAGGGAAGGTCATTATATCCTTGTAAGGAAATTGTCTATAAATAGGGAAGGATCCTGGCAAGGCAGAGGGTCCATGTGGTACACTATGAGGTCTGAAGTTCAAAACCACCAGCTTCTCTGGGGAGAAAAACAGGGCTTTCTACTCCTGAAAAGAGTTACAGTCTCGGAAACTCACAGGGTTTGATCTACCCTGTCTTATATGGTCGCTATAGGAATTGACTTGAGAGTGAGTGAGTGAGTGAGTGAATGAGTGAGTAGAATATTCTTGCTTGTCCCAACCCCCCTGCCTACTGAATGTTCACACATTGATGGAAAGAGCATTAGCTGGTGACTTTGAGGAAAGGAGAAGAAATCGTTTCCCTAGGAACTAGCCCCTCTCTCTTCCCAGAATGCTGGACAGTAAACTTGAAAGCATTTCAATGGATGCCCAAGGAACTTTACTAAAGGAAGGTAAGTTAAGAATCCCTCAAATAGTGGTGGGAGCAATAATTGAGAAGAGATACAGCAGCTTGGAAGAAAGCAGTGGCGGGTTGGTGCCAGGCCATAGCATCCTGATTGAGCAGAGCAACAGGATAGTCAGCCAGAAGAAAGAAATGGTGAGCTTCATTCTGATCAGCCGTTAAATCCTTGCTTTCTCCTCTTGAAAGCCTCCAGAGCAGTGGTTCTCAACTCTAACTGCAAGTTAGAGTCATATGAAGACCATTTTTTATTTGGGTTGGTTTTACAAATCTTGTATGTCTAGGCCCTTTGTTTAGGAGTTCTGATTCATTTAGCCTGGGATGGACCCTGGCCTGAAGTATATATTTTTTCTTCTTTTATTGTGATTTTGGGGAATGTGTACAGAGCAAATTGATTTTCTATTCAACAATTTATAAACATTTTGTTTTGTAGCATTGATTGCAATCCTCATGCCTTGCTTTATCCCTACGTAAATGTTGCCCTTCTCTGCTGCCATAGATGGTTTTCTAAGGAGTATATAACTCTCTGATATCGTTGCTTACCCCATAGGCCTGTCCATCATTTGGCTGAAATTTGAACCCAATGGGTTTTTCATTTCAAGCCTGAAGGATGTCCAGGGCCTATTGTAAGTGGTCTTGCTCATCTTTATCAGACCCCTCCAAACCAAACCCACTATTATCAAGTCTATCCCAGCTCATAACAAGACTGTAAAAACCACTGACATTGTAGGAACCACACAGTGGTGGATTTGGGGCTCTGGTTTTCAAAGCAAGATGCACATTGAGATCACCTTGGAAATTAAAAAAAAATGTATCCCTGAATACTTCCCGCAGAGATTCTGATTCTCTTGGAATGGGACTAACCTGGACAGCAGGATTGCTTAAAACTCTCCAGGAAGTGCTAATGTGCAGCAACATCGGAGAAACACTGGCCTTGGGGACATTCAGGTCACTCCTGGAATTCCTCTTGGGACTGCCAAAAAAGGCTCAAGCAAAAAAGAGGCTGGAGACAGGATTCTGTGTGCTCTGTGAGAGGAGCCACCAACATCCAGCTCTTTGCGTCGCGGGAACAAAGGAAAGGGGCTTCAATTTCAGGTCCCGGATTCAGTGTAATAACCACATGAAGTCAGGCTCTTGCACTCTAGCAAGGGAGGACAATTAGAAGAGGTGTTTAGGGAGCTGCTTTCACCTCTTCCAGCTTAGAGAGTACAGCTCTGAGTTGCAGTGATCTAGTAATGCGAATCACTCTCCTTGGCAGTTTGGAGGAAAATGGCACATTTAAACCTTTTGACAACCACTAGTAAATTTGAGATGAACAGTTCTTTTACTAAGAAGGGAACTGTGATTCAGAGAAAGCAGGTAATTGGCCTGGATCACACTAGTAGATGTGGGTGGGAAGCTAGAATTAGAACTGATTCTCAATCTTTTCAGACTTCTCTATTTCTAGCTAGAGTATCAAAGTATCCCACTGTTGAACGCTTGCTTTCCAGCTTGAGTTTCATATAGTCCCTGCGTTATGGCGCATTTCATTCAGAAAGGTGCTATGTAGAGGATCTATACTTATCTATACTGTACTACAATCAATTCCAGGAAAGAGTACATTTTAGTTTCTTCAAAATTCCTTAGAATTTCATCTTCGGAAACCTTCTATGCACCTAATTGCTCATTCCACATGTCATATGTAGTCTAAAAACCCACATTACCATAGAAATATACACAGCTCCGTGATAATAGATGAAGAAAATCCTGTTTCTAAAGCATACTTTAGGACTTAATTTTGAGCAAGTCACCCAATGTTTTTAAAAGAATTAAGGGGAAAACAAAACAAAATCAACCCGATGCTAGTTTTATGGACATGAAAGCATATCCTGTAGGCATGATTGGTAAGAAGTCAAAGGATAAACCTAACTCCAGGTTTCTGCTTTGAACATATAACTTTCTGTTCGGAAACAATGGACTGGAGTGAACTTTGAGATATATAGAAACTATCCCAATTTTAATGGAAAAAAAACAAAGGGGATCTGTATTTTTTTTTGACTGAAACATAAATATTCGATTCCTTCTCAGGACCTTTAACTGCCTTTAAGTGATTGATTCTGTCCTGCTGTCCCCTTTGGTCTAGGATTACAATTTAGGTGGTAGCCTATGGGAGTTAAGTTTCAGATCTGCTTTTAAAGAGGGCTGCTTTCAATCCTATTGTTCATTGGAATATTCTGGTGATTTATGTGATCAAAGTTATTTTATCGATAAATTTTTGAAAGAACTTAACCTAAAAATTCTATTTGAAAAGAAAATGCTAGCTTTTAAATTAAGTCATAAGCTTCAACTTAAGGTAGAGAGCACAAAATGCTACTGTTGTTTTTTAAGTTGTTTTTATTTTTTTAAGCAAAATATTGGGTGTATCCATAGTTTCCCAATGATGTTAGTAAGAGCTGCAATTCAAAGAAAGCCTCATACCAAATTGAATGTATTTACCTTAGATACATTCTTCTGATCTCATTGCCCAACCATCACAGTTTCCAAATGTCAAGCCAAAGAACAATTGCGTCAATGAGAGGTGCCAGGTTGATCAACGCATGGCACTCAGGAGGTGGTAAGCCCTCAGCTCTGTCCCGCCTTCACAGTCTGGGAGCAAACTGGAACACTGTGGAGTTGGGGTCCGAGTTTTTAAGTGCACTGAATCTTACTATGGGCCAACAGTTTGCCTGCTCGTACATGCGTAGTCTCCATCCAGAAGACAACAGGGTCAGCGCCTAGGGAGGAGCAGGTCTGAATCTTGAGGAAAGACAGCCGGGGAGTAGGTTATCTGCGAGCCCATGACCTTGGGGCATCAGACTTTATAGTGGTCATGTTGGGGGTTTCGGAAGCAAAGACATAAATTTTCACAATTTCTAGTCAGTCAAATCTCATGAAGTTACATTGACCTTTTTAATGTTCACTTATGTGAATGATGAGATGATTTGATGTTGATGCTACTGGGCAGAGGTTATGCATCATTTAATAATATTTTAGAATGAATTTCTGAATTTTAACAGGCACCAGTAAATCATATTTTCATGCCTTTGAGGTACAGGTTTGCCTGATTCTTGAAACATTACCATCTTTTAATTACTATAAGCTGGTCTAGAGCTTTTAGATATTGTCTGATAACTGAATTAATTTTCAGTGTGTAAACTATGGGCTTTGTGCCCCTGAGGAAAAATGTTTTTTAAGTGAAATCTGGGAAAGGTGATTATTACATTTACTTTTTTACTTTGTGAAACCTTTAATAAGAAAAGACTTTGCCATAGCATTGTGAATTGTTCTAGCTTGGAAAATATGACTGCATTTATTCATAGATGCTTATGTTAGAATTCCCATTATACATTAGATAATAGGTTAGGTGGACTACACCAGACATTTATTGCAGTACAGGACAGATCTACATTATTATTTTGAAAAACATGCATAATAGCTCTTTAGAATGCTCACCTCATTAACAAAGACATGCCGTTTCGCTTTAGCTACAAAGGCCTCTCCCTGACAGAGGTGCATTTGGAACCATGGTCTGCATTGGATTCTTTTATTCTCTCTCCCAGACATCTATTTTTGAAAAATACCTCCATCTCCAAATGATATTTAAAGTTTGGAGTTTAGTTGAATGTTTTTGTTTTTCATGGTTATTGTGATAGGTAGGTTTATTGTGCCAACCTGGCCAATACAAACATGTGGGAAAAATCAGGTCACAGTTTGATTGGAGGGCAAATAGATAATTGGTTCTCCAAGGCCTGGCCCCCTCTCTTTTGCTCTTTGGTGACCGGAGTATGCTGGAGGATGCAGCTGGTTTAGCTAGTTCTCTGCCTCAGCCTGTGAGCTACATTACCTATGGGCCAGGCCAACCTGTGGATTGTGTTGCAAGAGTTTGAGATTCCTTTGAGACCTGCTTCACCACGCTGCTGGTAGATACATTGCTTGAGCTTGAGGCTGGTGGATCCTGATGCCTTGCATTGCTTGTGTTCGATATCCCATCCGACCCTGCTTCACTAAACTCCCAAGCTACTGGCTGTTGGTGACCCACACTACTGCTTGATGCCTGTGGACAGACTCTGCTTGCCTTCCCCAAAGGAGGACTCTGCTCTCTGTTTCCTTGACCTTGGATGTGGTTGCCCACATGAGTTGAAGGACTTCTAGTATTTTAACTGTTCCAGGGAAGTGAATTGAACAGAAACCTCTTTATTACTCTGTGGACTAATTAGCTGTTAGATTCCTTCTTTTTCATATAAACCTATCTATCTATATCATCTATATCTATATAAAATCATAAGTGTCCCGGTTTCATTTATCTAGACAATCGTGCCTAGCACAGTTATACATCAATAACACAACAAAGGTAAACTATTTTGTTGTAGTTTTCATGGGGTGTGTTCAAATGATAGCTCTATATGTTTAGCCTCAGTTACTGCATTTTTTTCTAGATTTCAATGTGTTCATCTTTTTCAAAGCATCTTCTACAGAGGCTTGGAACATGGGTTTTTTAATTAATCACACCTGTTCAGTGCTTGACAAGAGCCAACTTTATATTTGTAGGCAAATTAATGAGACTCCCTGTTCTCCTCTATCCAGACTGTACCAGGTATCCAAGGTCCACAACCCAGACACTAGAGATTGAGCACTGACTGAAAACGAACATGGCCATATTCTTGTTGGGGTCTGCGCTGCAATGAGTTCTCCAAGGAAGAATAATGTGTTTGCCTGGAGCGTATCACAAAGTGGGGAATCAACACCAGAGTTCTTGAGAAAAGTCCTTGTGCCAAGATTGTCAGAACAGCTAGGTATGGCACTAGGAAAAGAGGGGAGCATTGCAAGCAGAGGCCCCAAAGCAGGAGAAAGCCTGGTTCATTTGAGAGACTGAAGAGTTACAGAGGCTGCAGCACAGAGATTGTATGGAGGATGGCCTGATGATGAAGACAGAAACCTGTCATTCATGCTACATAAACCCTCCAACTCACTGCCACTGAGTCAGCTCTGATTCACAGCGACCCTGTAGAGCAGGATAGACCTGCCTCTGTGGTTTCTGAGATTGTAATTATTTGCAGGAGCAGAAAGCCTCATCCTTCTCCTGCAGAGCGGCTGGTTCTTTTGAGCTGCTGACGTTTTTGGTTAGCAGCCCAATGTTACACTGCCCCATCAGGGCTCCTTTTACTATTACAGCAGACCAATGGAATGGAGGGAGTATACACTGCAGTATTGCAGGATCCAATTTGAATTTTTTAAATGGGCTCTAACTCCAGTGTTCTGTTCTGTCTTTCTTTAAATGGGTTTATTTCTTCTCTTGCTTTAACTCTAAAGCCTCGAGCAATATGATTGCTGCTCAATAAGTATTTATTAATTAACTGGTTATTTTTAAACATGGACACACCACTCTTGAATCAGTCTTCCATATCCTCCTCTACCTTGACCTCCATTCCTTTATCCATTCTCCCATTTCTCCCTTTTCCCTCTGGTAGCCCTAAAGTGATTATCTAAGTGTGAGCTAAATCAATATGTGAAGGGATATGACAGTCACACGGGCTATATTTTATGAAACTGAGACCCAGAGCTCTCTGTGCAAGTACTAGACCTTAGAACAAATGTCTGTAGTTTTATTTTAATTTTACATTTGATTTTTATGCTTTAATAGAAATCCAATGCACATATAAAGTAAAATTTCAGTTTCTCTCTCTAGAGGTAAGCACAAGGATCCCTGCTTGGCAATGGTTTATGCTGTGGTCTGCTAATCATAAGATGAGCAGTTCAAACCCACCAGGTTCTCCTCAGGAAAAGAAAGAGGTTTCTGCTCCCTACAAGAGTTCCAGGCTCACAACCCATAGGGGCAATTCTACCCTGTCCTGTAGTGTTGTTATGAGTCACTATCAATACAGCCGTGAGTTTTTGGTGAAGTAACCATTATTAGAAATCGGTGTATTCCCGAACTTTTTGATACACATATCTTTAAAAGGAGCCCTGGTGACATAGTGTTTCCACATTAGGCTGTGATCCTCAGTGTTCGAAACCAGCAGTCACTCGGTGAAAGAAAGATGGGGCTTTTAACTACTGTGGAGAGTCTCGGAAATCCACAGGGATAGTTCCACACTGTCCTGTAGGGTCACTGTGAATCAACATCCACTCAATGGCAGCAAGCTTTGAGTTTTTCTATATTTCAATGATAATATGAACCCAAACCTTTTTTATGTCAGGAGCCCATTATATTTTTAAAAATTACTGACATTCCCAAAGAGCTTGTGTTTATGTGAGTTATAGCAAGTGACATAGGAAACAAGCTAGAACTGTGTGTATCTCTTTCCAGCTCTGCACTCAGTGACATTATATTGGCAGCTTGAAATCAGACATGATGGAAATGTTTGCACCCTGAAAATCAACAAACTACAAATTAGAATTAACTTGCATTCCACTTCCCTCCTTCATCCAAGAAGGAGTTGTTAAACATTTAACAATAAACCACTGATTTTTATATAAACATATGTATGTATATAAATATTGACCATATTAGTGATCAATCATAAAAATTTTAGAAATACTTATTGATTTATTTTTAAATAACAACAAACCCTTTGCATATTAACATACAATTTTGAAAATCCCATTCAATGCTTAATAGAAAAGTTGATTTTCATATCTGTTCCTGCAGTCAGTCTGCTGACCACCCTGAGCATGTAGTCTCTGGAGAGAATAGGAATGGAAAAGAAAAGTGTATGCAAATGGGTACAGATAAGAGCTGGAAACACAGGGGATGTAGGACAGATAAACGCCTCAGGACCCATATTGACAGTAGCCATACCAGGAGGGGAAGGGGAAGTTGGGGAGAGAAAAGGGGAACTGATCACAATAACCTCCCTATAATCCCCGCCCAGGGGGATGGACAACAGACAAGGGGGTGGGCAGAGACATTGGACAGTGAAAGACATGAAAAAGTAATAATAATTTGTAAATTATTAGGGGATCATTGGGGAGGGAGGGGAAAAATAAGGAGCTGATACCAAGGGCTCAAGTAGAGAGAAAGTGCTTTGAAAATGATGGCAACATATGTACAAATGTGCTTGAGACAATGGATATATCTATCTATCTATCTATCTATCTATCTATCTATCTATCTATCTATATGAGTTGTACAAGCCCCCAATAAAATGATTTTAAAAATAAAGTTAAATATTTTCTTCATGTAAAAAAAAGAAAAGAACAGTGAATGTCTTCATAATATTATGATAATTGTGCTGACCTCATGGACGCTTTAAAGGTCTCAGTAACACCCTGGGCCCTACTTAGAGACTCATTGCTACACATAATGGTCTACATCCAGCTGTTTGCTTACTGTGTCATGGGGAACTTTTCGAGGCTAGAATGTAGACCTACTTCATTCAAATGAGACAATGTGATATATGCTGAATTACAATTACCAAGATCCTTTTATTCTTTATTTTATCATTTCTCTTAATTTACATCATATTGCATTTTACTGAAAGTAAATGATATAAAACAGAAATGAGAAGATACTCGGTGAAAATCTGGGTAGATTGTCTCTTTCCTAAATACTTTTTTTACTTTAGCTCTCACATGATCTATTTATTATTTTAAGTTTTATTGACATATGATTCACATATCATACAATCCAGTGATATTAAGAAGAGTTGTATAATCATCACTAGGATCAATTTTAGAACATTTTCTTCACTCATTGTTATTAACTCTCCATTTCCATCCCTGCTTCCTCTGCCATGCCCTTTACCTTGTTGTTTTGTGTATGGTTTCTGTATAGGAAATCTTACAGACTTTTATGGCAAGCTTCCCCTAGTAGCCCAGTGGTCAATCACTCGACTGGTAACCCAGCCACTAACATACCAGCTTCTCTGTGGAAGAAAGATGCTCACTCCGTGTTTATAAAATTATATCCTTGAAAACCTTGTGTGGCAGTTTTAATCTGTCCAGTAGGGTCACTAAAAGGATCCCTGGGGGAGCAGTGGATTAGTGTTGGGTTGCTAACCTCAAGACTGGCAATGCAAACCCATAAGGAAGTTAAGGATATCTATTCTGTAAAACACTACAGCCATGGATATTTTTTAATCATTTTATTGGGGGCTCATACAACTCTTATCACAATCCATACATACATCCATTGTGTCACACACATTTGTATATTTGTTTACCATCATCATTCTCAAAGCATTTGTTTCCTACTTGAACCCTTGGTATCAGCTCCACATTTCTTCTACTCCCCCCATGCCCTACTCCCTCATGAACCCTTGATAATCTATAAATTATTATTATTTTTGTCATATCTTACACTGTCCGACATGTCCCTTCACCTACTTTTCTGTTGTCTGTCCCCCAGAGATAAAACCCCCAGGGTTATATGTAGATCCTTGTAATAGGTTCCCCCTTTCTACCCTACCATCCCTCCACCCTCCCAGTATTGCTACTCTCACCTCTGGACCCCAGGGGCTCATCTGTCCTGGATTCCCTGTGTTTCCAGTTCCTATCTGTACCAGTGTACATGCTCTGGTGTAGCTGGATTTGTAAGGTAGAATTGGGATCATGATAGTTGGGAAGTGGGGGGAAGCATTTAAGGATTAGAGGAAAGTTGTATGTTTCATTGGTGCTGTACTGCACCATGACTGGCTCGTCTCCTTCCCATGACCCTTCTGTAAAGGGTCTGGGTCCCCACTCTGTACTCGCCCCCCCCCCCCATTCACAATGATATGATTTTTTGTTCTTTGATGCCTGATACCTGATCCCATCAATACCTCGTGATCACACAGACTGGTGTGCTTCTTCCATATGGGCTTTGCTGCTTCTCAAATAGATGGCCACTTGTTTATCTTCAATCCTTTAAGACCCCAGATGCTATGTCTTTTGATAGCCGGACACCATCAGCTTTCTTCACCACATTTGCTTATGCACCCACTTTGTCTTCAGCAATTGTGTCAGGAAGGTGAGAATCATGGAATGCCAGTTCAGTAGAACAAAGTATTCTTGCACTGAGGGAATACTTGAGTGGAGGCCCAATGTCCATCTGTTATCTTAATATTAAACCTATAAATATATGCACCTAAATCTGTTTCCCCATCCTCATATATAAATATATTTACATATGTATATGCCTGTATTCAGACCTCTATAAGTACCCTTTGCCTCCTAGTTCTTTCCTTTATTTCCTTTGACTTTCCTCTTGTCCCACTATCATGCTCAGTTTTCATATGGGTTTCAGTAATTTCTCTCAGTTACATTGCCCTTGATCAGGCCCTACAAGGACTCTTACATCCTCCTCACCACTGATTTTGCATCACTCATTGTTCCTTTGTCCTTGGGTTTGTTAACACCACTTCCTTCCCCTCACCTCCCCCTCTCCCATATTCCCTTGGAACCATTGGTCCTGTTGTTTTCTCCTCCGGATTGTTTTTCCAGCCTATCTTATCTACATAGACCTGCAGAGATAATAATATGCACACAAAACAAGACATAGCAAAAGAAAACAAAAACCAATGACAAAAAAAAGCCTAAAAAGCGTTCAAGGTCTGTTTTATGACTGAATATTTTCTGGTCAAGTCTGATGGGGCCCCATAGTATATTTTTGGTATTCCCTTGGGACTTCATTGCTGTGCTCCCTTGCTGTTTGGAAGATTCAGTACAATAAAGATGTCAGTTCTGCCCAAGGCACTATATAATTTTAATGCAATCCCAATACAATTACCCTCATCTTTCTTCAAATAAATTGAAAAACTGATTACCAACTTCATATGGAGAGGAAAGAAGCCCTGAATTGGCAGGGAACTCCTCAAGAAGAAGGACACAGTGGGAGGGCTTGCTCTACCTGACTTTAGCACATAGTATACAGCCTCAGTAGTCAAAACTGCATGGTATTGGTATAATGACAGATTCTCAGACCAATGGAAAAGAACTGAAAATCCAGAAATAAAATCATCAGCATACAGACAACTGATCTTTGATAAGGACCCCAAAAATATCCAATGGGAAGCAGATGCACTCTGTAACAAGTGATGCTGGGGGGAAAATGGATATCTACATGCAGCAAAATGAAGCAAAACCCTTATCTCACTCCATGCACAAGAATAAACTCAAGGTGGATTACGGACCTTGAGGTAAAACCCTAAACTATTAGGGCCTTCAATGAAGGAATTGAAACCAACCTGAGAACTTGAGAACAGAAATAGGGAAGGACATAAATACAGATGAGTCACAAATTGACAAGTGAGATATACTGAAGATAAAACACCTGTATACATAGAAATAATTCACCAAGGGAGTAATAAGAGAGCCCATGGACTGTGAAAACATCTTTAGCAATGACACATCAGACAAAGGCCTTATTACTAAAATCTACAATACTCTGCTAGCTTCCAAAAAAAAAACAACGAATTGCCCACTGAGGAGGTGGGCAACGGACCTAAGCAAAAGTTTCCCAAGGGCAGAAATCCAAATGGCCAACAAACATATGAGAGAATGTTTCTGATCACTAGCTATAAGTGAAATGCTAATTAAAACAATAAGAAGATACCACCTAACACCCTCAAAGATAGCCCAATTCAAAAAATCAGAAAGTAACAAGTGTTGGATGGGCTCTGAGGAGACAGGAGCTCTTATCCACTGCTGACAGACCTGTAGGTATGTACAGCCTCTGTGGAAATTGATTTGATCATCTCTAAAACAGATGGAAATTCAGCTACCCAGCAATCCCCCTAATGGGCAGATACCCAGAAGAGGCAAGAAACAAACCATGGCCAGACGTCTGTGCTCCAATGTTCATCACGACACAGTTCACAGTTGCAAGGAGTTGGAAACAACCCAAATTTCCACCAACAGAAGAATGGATTGAAAAGCTCTGGTACATACATACAATGGAGTACTATGCATCGCTGAAAAGCATGAAGCACATCGTCGCATAGGAATTTTATCCAGTGTTGCTACGAGTTGGAATTGACTGGATGGCATTGAGTTTGGGTTTGGTTATAGGGCCACTAGAAATCAAAATCTACTTAATGACAACAGGTCCTTCGTCAGGCTATCTTGGTCTGTGGTGCGTGGTTTGGGTTCTCTCATCCCCCATATGTGTATGTCTCCAATGAAATGAGCCTTCCCCACTCTCCTGAGAACTCCGGGAAGTAAAACTTAGCTGGATTCATCATGACCTCTGGTGACTTCAGAACAGAGATTAGGAAAGAGGGTGGAAAGTGGTTTACTTTATTATTTGTTGTTCCAAGGGAATGCCAAGCTTGAACTCTCAATAGCTGATTGAGAGCTGGATGCTAAAGTGGAGGCAGGGGATGGTGAGTTGAACTCCTTTTAAAGTGGGGATAATGTTTATTCCTACTGCATGGCACTCAGAAGAGTACCCGAATCTTTGGCAGTCCCTATCTGTCGCCGAGTAGATTTTCTTCAAACAGCTGCTATTGAATGAGTGAGGTTGTCTTGGGGATTAAATTGAGTTTTACTGATTAGTTATTACACTTATCTGTGACTGTAAATGAATGCTATTTTTAAAAATTTACTTTTGTCTGTCTGTTTGTGGCTTTTTTCCCTGAATACTAGGATTAGTATTCATAATTATATCTTGCAGTCCCAACTTCTGCTCCATAATTGTAATTCACAAAATTATATAACCAGTGCTGAAAGACAAGAGATGGACATAGGTCAATCCTGGATCACATGGTCGTGAATTGTCAGTGACTTTAAACTGAGTGGTGAGCAATCTGAAGCTGGTTAGATCAGGAAATGGGCAGTGAGCAATGAATGCCTTTGCAGAGCCGCGCGTTCAGATGCTGCCACAGCAGCCCCCTGACTCCTGTCTCCCTGCTCCACAGGTTTAACAGCTGTTTGAGGAATGCTTTCAATACCTCTGATGGACTTGGGGACACAGTGTGTACTTTCCCACTGGTCAAGGTCATGAAGCTACTAAGTTAGTCATTGCAATATACCTGGACTATTTTATTAACCATGGTATTAATTTGCTTATTACCTATTTCGTATGTGCTATCCACAACTCTTCAATGTCAGGAAATGCATCCCCCTCACCTTGCACAATACGTGCTACAAACTCAATAAATGGTGGCTACATTAAGCCAAACCTGAAACAAGACCGCAGGCTCCCCATTCCCTGCTCCTTTCTGTTTCTAATGGCAAGTGATGTGTGGATTAGACTCGAGGCAAATACAACTCTCATGCTCATTTCTTTATCCTGAAGTCTTGGGAGAGGCATATTTTTCTCTCATCTGAAATTCAGAAATAAAATATGGTGCTCCCTTGGCAGGTTTGACTAGATTTACTGCCAATAGAACATCAGATACAGGGTTCAATCACTCTAGCCTTCTGTTTGTGAATTCTTCGTTTTGTTCTGAAACAGCAATGACTTTATGTAAATATAGCAAGTCTAGCTTCTTAGTCCTTCCCTCAGAAGTCTGTACCTCATGGCCAGAGTCCTCAAATTTGAAAGCCGTGACTTCTTCTCTTTGTTAAAGATGACTTCATTCTTTTAAAAAGTATCCTTTGATTAGGGGCTCTTACATCTCTTATCACAATCCATACATTCATCCAGTGTGTCTAGCACATTTGCACATATGCTGCCATCATCATTTTCAAAGCATTCTCTTCCCATTTGAGCCTCTGATATCAGCTCCCCATTTCTCCCCCCCCCTCCCACCCAACCTTCCTCATGTACCCTTGATAAGTTATAGATTATTATTTCTATATTTTACATCATCCTCCATTGCCCCTCACCCACTGTTCTGTTATTTGTCCCCCTGCGAGGGGGTTCTAGGTTGATCCTTGTGATCGATTACCTCATTCTCCCCACACTCTCCCCTAATCCTCTTGGTATCTCTACTCTCATTGTTGGTCCTGAGGAGTTTATCTATCCTGGATTCCCTGTGCTGTGGAGCTCTTACCTGTAGCAGTGTGCATGCTCTGGTCTAATCCGATTTGTAAGGTAGAATTGAGGTCATGATAGTGAGATGAAGGAAGCACCAAAGAATTAGAGGAACGTTGTGTGTTTCACCAGTGTTATACTGCGCCCTGACTGGCTCATCTCTTCCCAATGACACACTTGAAGTTAAACAAGCAGCCACCTAGCTCAGAAGCAACAAAGCCCACATGGAAGAAGCACACCAGCCTGTGTGATCACGAGGTGTCAATGGGATTAGGTACAGGCATCTATGACCCAGAGCAAAACCATAGCCAAGGTGAATTGGGGGTGGTGGTGGCATGGAGCAGAGACTCAATGCCCATCTGTAGACAATTGGACTTCTTCTTTTTAAGAGTTAAAGTTCTTTGATCTAACATGTGCACTTCTTCTAATATATAACATCATCTAACAAGACAGTATTGGATCCTCTAAAATCCATTCACAAATATGACTAAGGAGCCTCCTGGGAGGTGCACGAGAGTAAAAGACAAAAAAACACTACAATGTTGCAATAACAATAATAGTAAATAACATCTATGAGTTGATATATAAGCTGAACAGATGTGGGAAGGCAAACAGAAACATCTATGTAGTTTGGTAGGGGATGTTTCTACATAAGTGTTTGTATGTGCTGAAAGTATATACAAAGACATGATAGCACACATAGGGGGCAGAGTTCTGAAAATTTCTCTGCCATAAACAAACACCTTGAAGGCTGAGTCACTGGGCTTAGGGACCTATGGCCACACTCTTGGGGAGAAGGTAGGTCATTGGGCACACCACAGTCCACAAAGACAATATTCCACACCCCACTTTGGTGGGTGTAACTGAACAGTCATCTGAGAAACAACTTTTGGCTTCTCCTCCTCTGGAGCAAAGAAGACAGAAGAAAATCAACGACTTAAGGAAACAATGAGTCCAAGCAAGTAACAGACCTCACAAATCAGAGCCTCTGTAAACCTGAGACCAGAAGAGCTAGCGGCGCCTTGCTTCCACCTACTGCTCCAATCAGGATCACAAAAGACAGTCCTGGACAGGGAAGTAGGGAAGAAATGTACAGCAAGGTTCACAGTCATAAAAAAGACTAGACTTTCTGGTCTGAGAGAGAACCCTTGAGACTGTGACCCATAGATAGATATCTTTCAGGTCTGTAACCTAACTCACTGTTTCAGAGATCAACCTTCAGTCATACATTAAACAGACCTACACATCGAATAATACTGCCGGGAGGAATACACTCCTCAGCACAACCAATCAGACACGGTTAAAGAAGCAGCATTTTCAAAGAAACAAAGTTCAAAAGGCAAAAAGGCGCAAGAAGAAGGAGGCAGAGAAGTGGACCGCGGGGAAAGTGGAAGGAGCGTTGCTACCCGGAGGGATTGCAGCCAGTGCCGTGTGTGTAAGTTGTTGCACGGGAAACTAATTTGGCCTGTCAACATTCACCCAAAATACAATAAAAAGCGATTTTAAAAAAATTTAAAGAAAAATCAAGTCACAGATCCTTTATAATATGACATTCCCTAACAAAGCTTCATAATGCTCCTGTTTTATCTGAACCCTTAGAGGGGATTATACATCAAAAACAATGAAAATTCCTTATTAATAGGAGGGAGGTCAAAATGCTTCAAATAAACTAAGAAATCCCCAGGGTCTTTTCTAAAAGTCAAAGTGAACTCGGACTTTTTTCTTTTTCTGCAATGAAACAAAATAAGAAGTGTAAATTTAGTCTGTGTTTTTCTGAACAGTCCCAGTGTGTTGCGGCTCAGGCCGCAAGAAGTTGCGCTCTGTGCAGCAAGACCTTTCCCTCCCTGAGATGAGATGCCTGCTTCTCTAGGCCTCCAAGCACCTCAGATGATCCAGCATCCAGCAGCACACCTGCACGTGGCTCCAGCTCTCCGCTCACCTTCAGCATGTGTGCGCGCTCCTTAGGGCTCTCTTTGGTTCCGTAGCATTAGTGCGAGTGCTTGCTCAAGGTAATGGTCTTTTCATGTTTTTGCTTCTCTGAATTATGAGTCCTGAAGAAGATCAACCAAAGTGAAGTTCAGGAACAAACAAAGCGAGTGATTTAGCAGATAACTACAATGACTGGCGCATAGTCAGTGCTTGAGAAATCTCCAATAGCTCTTTTCTCGTTTGAGACAGAAGTACAAAAAATATCGGAGAGCAGTTAAAGTCTGCCTTCCTCTCCTTAGCTTCCTCCTAGGCACATTAGGACTTTTTAAAAATTAAGTTAGCCATATGAAATTGCTGCTCTTGGATTCAGCAAACCACTGCCATTGATTCTGACACACAGACTCCTATATAGGATAGAGCACAACTACTCCTTGAGGTTTATGAAACCAAATCTTTCTAGAAGCAGTCTTAACTTTCCCTCTCAGACCTGTTGGTGGATTTGACCTTTGAGTTGCAGCCCCATGCTAAGCCCATGGGAATCCTTTAGATAGTTTCAGACACAAAAATAACAATGTCATATGATCTAACCACTATCATGATGCTGAACGACTATGTGGAGCCATGGTGAAATAGTGTTTGGTCTGCTAACCACAATGTCAGCAGTTCAAAACTACCATCTATTTCTTATGAGAAAGATGAGGCTTTCTACCTCTGTAAAAATTTGCAGTCTTAGAAATCCACAAAAGTAGTTCTACCTTGTCCTATAGGGTCACTATGAATCTGTCAGAATCAACAAAAATGTGTGATGGTAGTATTAATTAATTTGTTTATTTGGAAGCATCTATAGGTTCTGTTTGTAAAGAAATCACACTCATTTCTAATATAATGCCCTGCCCCAGGACTGAGGAACTTACAGAAATGTGGAACTTGGAGTGATTAAGCATGAGACACCAGGAAACCAGAGCAAATTGGTTACCTGGTTCCCCAATTGGGGACATCTGACTTCTAAGTTCACAGAGGGATAAGGGGGGTCAATATCAAGAGCCAAAACGGATTCCTATCAGTCAGAAGTTAGACATGCCTACATTCTCCAATTCTTAGTCCTCTTACAGCATGCTCAACTTGGCTGGGTTTGTCATGTTTCCTGATGGCCACGGAGTCCTCAGACAATCACAGTCACAGGACCGATGAGGGAAGTAATGGGTTACATTTTAGGTTCAAGAAAGCTCAGGGCATAGTTTGTCAATCAGGGCTGTTCCTCCATAGCAGTCCTACAGGCATGACACTATTTGCTTGGGCAAATGTTAAAAAGTTCTTGTAGCTCTGCTAATTAAGTGCCCAAAGACACCCCATCCCACCAGTAAGGCTTGGCCTAATGACATCTATTTCTGGTTCCACTGATGGACAAACCTAGTTGTACCAACAAATGTCCAGGGGCACACCACTCCACCAGGTTTTGTCCTGCCCCAAGACACTCAGCCTTCTTAAACAGTGGGCCAAGAAGTCCCCGGCTCTGTCTTGCGCTTGTCTCCTGCTTCTGCTGCCTCTGCGGCTGTAGTTCCTCTATCACCGCCTCTCATCCTGTTTCACAGTCGCTGTCTGGTTTAACAGTGCTCTATCTCCTGAATCAAGGAGGCTCCCAGCAGTTCACTCCTGGCTCTTTTTTTTTCGTGGTCTTGAGACCCCCCTTTCTTCCTCTGCGATGGTCACTTTAAGCCTAGAAGGGTAGCAGAAGAACCAATCCAATTGTTAAAGTTCCACACATCATTGCTTCCATGGTCCCATTCCCACCAGGGGGCAATGAACCTGATTTATTTTATTAGCATGTGATCCAGTCCCTCAGTGGGGATTGGTTAAAAGAACCATATTAAACAGCTCACTGTACCGCATCTACGTATTAGAGTTACAGTCTGTTTTCTATGTGGTCAATGTGTAAAGAAAAGAGTTCATACTACCATCACAATAGAAAAACAGGGTACGATTTATTGAAGTATCTGTCATGTTCAGATACCTAAGTCAATTTGCTTAATCCTTCTAATAACTTTCTGAAATTGATACTGGCCTTGCCTCCCTTTTACTGGCAGGGAAGAGGAGTCACAGAGAGCACTGATGTCAATGCCTAAGATAGTAGGGAGCTGAGCCTAAGAAATCGAATTCCAAAGCTGGTGCTCAAAACTGAGACACCCATTTCCCTCTCTTTACGTGTCTGTAGTTTCTACAAACAAATGGGAATGGTTTCCTCCATTTTTCTCTGCCTTTAGTTTTTAAGCTCCACTCCTCTACCCCAAGCTCGTTAGCCGTGAGCTTACCACAGCCCGGCCCCACCCAGATAACATCCCGATGATGCATCTGGCTGCAGGTCCATATTGCCAGCTCCAGACATGGGTACCACCTATGGCCTGCCACAATTTCTCTGCCACTGAGGGGCTTCTGGGAGAGGTGGGCTAAGTATGGGAAGGTGGGGCTGGTACTCATTCTCAGAGTCTTAAATCTTGGGTATGGGACATATTAAGGAGTTTGGCCTTTGTCTTCATAGACAGTGAGGAGCCAGCCAAGGTTTATGAGTAATGGCAGGGGTATATCTGTGTTTTCAGCAAGATAAGACAGGAGATGACCCGGAGCAGAGAGCCAATGGGATTGTCTTGTTTATGAGAGCTGACTAATTCTGATACAATACTGCTCAACACACACTGGATGAACCAAGACAACTAGTCAATTAAATGACAAAATCAAGGGAATCTAGTTACTTCAGCCTTGTGGTAAAATTTCCGAAATTTTATTCTCTGTCGGCAACAGGAACTTTTTATAATAAAGAAACAAGTTGTCAGGCTTTGTCCCTGATCAATTAAACTAGTTAATCATGTTAGAGCCTGCTATGTTACAACATGGGTAATTGTTTAAATCTAAAATATTGAGATTTATTAATACTATGAAAAAGTCTAAAAGGAGGCAATTAGAGAACATTTCAAGATATCTGTGAAAACTGGTAAAAATTAAAAACAAATAGTATATGTTAAATCTGAGAGAAATATAGGTGCTGAAGAGCTATTAAACTATTTTATCATTGTGCTTTTTTGAAAATAGACTCCAAGTGTATAGTCTAAAATACATGGAAGGAATTTCCAGAAACAGAAGGGTGAAGAAATTTATATATAAAAAACATAAATCTACTTCAAAATAATATATCTTATTTTGAAATGTATATGTATTATTAAATAACCCTGATGCATATTATGGGAAAGATCTACTTTAAATATATGCACCGGTTATCTGTGAATATTTCCATAGATCCCAAGGGGATGCCCAAATCCTTTACCCCACAGGAAGCTTGATATATATTTTAACACATAAGATAACATACATTTTGCTTTAAGACTTTCTTTTATACCTTGCTAAGTTCAGAATCCTTATAATGCTACCAACTCCTAATATTTCAAAGACTGTCTACATTAATATTTTTCAAAGCCCCAAATCCTGGCAAGGCACGAAAATTGTTTTTGAATCTGCTTCAAGAATTAATATTAGAGAATGGGAGGTTTTCCTCTCAGCAGATTGAAGCTGAATAAATTGTTCTCTGTCTCCTTAGAAATGGAATTGCTTGCTCGGGGTGAGGGTTCCTGTGAGGAGGCAGACTGTGGCAAGGCTGCGGGGGCTCGAGGGCCTTTGTTCCCTGAAATTATTGCAGATCCATTCATTTTAACCTGGTATAGGTATTAAAATACAAGAAGTAAGTATATTAGCCTGAGTGTACATTAAAGATAACTGAAATTTCTGGGGCATTTCTGCCTTCTTTGTTACTGAATGCCCACAGGGCAGGTTGACACTCCCAGTCTCTTCTTTGCACGGAGAGGAGAGAACACCTTGTGGTGCACCGGAGCATCTGCTTTGCCCACTCCCTGACCTAAACGACGGGGGTGTTCTGTGCTTCCAGGGCCCGATGCATTCCCCTGGGAATTTTAAAGACCCAGACATCCTTGTTCCCTGTCAAAAGATTACCATAATGGCTTTGGTGTAGTTACACTTTCTTTTTCTATTCATAAAAATAGCACATTTTGCCATATACCAGTAAATATAGAAAAGAATAATAGGCTAAAAGAAAAACCTGTTGCCTAAAGACAGACAGTCGCTGTAACTATTAATATTTTCTCCCCATCTTTCTTAGCTATTTTAATTTAGTCAGGAATCATCTTTGTGTACAGTTTGCATGCTGCCTTGTACTTGGCAGTTACAACCTAAGCATTTTCCCATCAATTCTAACTTCTGTTCTGTTTTGCGTTATTACTGGCCAGATATATGTGTTTGGACACCAGCTGTTTCTCTTCTAAAACCCTGTGGGTGTTTTTGGATGTCATAATGTCTTACTTAATGCATGATCTAAATCAGATCCCACAGCAAACCATCGGCACCATTGAAGTAAAGGAGCGCACGTTTTGAAGGAATAAGCTGGTCTTTGACCATCAGGGGCCGCGAAATGTGTGCCGAGGTTGTGATGCCATTTGCATTCTGAGTCTCAGAGAAAGGATGAAATCTCTCCTCCAGAGATTCACAAGGCACAGGGAAGCCGTGGAAAGATTTTGAGAGGAACACTTGTTCTACGCTGCCCGTACATGTGTTTTGCACATGAGAATAGCAGGAATCTTAGGATGGGGGTGAAGGGGGGAAGGTTATAGATAGAATTTTGTCCTCCTCCCTATTATATGCTGCAGATTCTAATTTGTGGTTTATGCCCCACAGGGCCTAACCCCTTTGAGGTATAAGACTGTTTTTGATATGGTCCTAAGTCCATGTCAGTGAAGGACGTGTTTTAAGTCAAGCACCTTTGAGCTATAGAACAGCAGATTAACCAAGTAAGCAAACGCAAGTGAAGAAGACACACATCACATAGTTGCCAAGGACCCTAGGAAGAGAAGCTGGAATGAGAGGAAGGAGAGAGCCTTTCCCGAGCACTGGCATCCAGAATTCGCACTTGTTGCCTTCTCAACTTTGAGAAAATAAATTTCTGTTCGTAAAGCAACCCACTCGTGGTCTTTCTGTGCTAGCAGCACTGGATAAGACACTAGCTCATCACCAGAAAGCATCAGTCAGGAGGCCCATCTGGTCAGAGGAGAGTCCTCGCGATCACGTGCTGTGTGATCCTGAATATGTCACGTAGTTTCCTTGTTCCATGGAGCCCCATCTACCAAAGGATCAAAGAAACTCCTCTCTCACACAAGCCCAGTGTTTAAGATATAATCCCTGCTCACTGGAGCTGTCCACCATGGGGTGTTCTCATAGCAGATCGGTATTAATTTAAATAATATTTTTGTAAGAATTGAGAGAGAATCTTTCTATTGACTTTGGGTCTTTGAAAGTGAGTACTAAGTTAGCGGCATCCCCATTTGACTAGCATTTTAAAACAAGTAGCTCATATTTTATGTAGGATGCCAATTTCTTTCAACATCAAGGTATCATTCATTATGCTTTGTTCTTCCTGGTGTAGAGACTTAAGAAATCTAAATCCATTTATTTGTCATAATTCCTCTAGGGAACCCAGTGATTAGTGTAACTATAATTTATGGGATTATTTTTCAAATATATGTACATGAATTGATTTTAGTTCTGTCAAGCATTTTCAAAAGAAGCATTGGCATATAAAGAAACAATATGGTAACTACGCACTCTTTTTGCTAAAGAGGATTCACTCCTTCCTGTCTCTGCACATTCTCCATGGCCACCCTCCTAAGGATCACTCAGGAACAGCTGCTCCACAGAGGATTGCTGAGCCCTCGTGTGGGGAGTGCACTCACTCTGGCCCCTAGAACGCAGGCACTTTTCTTTTTCACATTTTTCTCAGCAAGTGCAGGGACCACCTCCTCAGGAAATTGGGCCATCCTCGATCCCTCTTAAGTGGTCCACCTCTCAGTCTCCTGGAGCAATTTCTCCTGAGAGCAGCGCTTTTCCTCTTTGACAATAGGTGCCTCCCTTAAGCCCTCTTCACTTGCTTTGTCAGAGACAGGTCCTTCCTGGTTGGCTCCCTGCTTCCTGGTCTTCCCTTCCCAGTCTTCTAGCTGTTGCGTTAAGATACGAAAGCGTGCCTCCGGAAAGGTCCGCCAGGCCATGTTCCTCAGCATGGCCAAGAACTGTATCCGTCCGCCCCATTCCATTCCAATTTTTGACTTGGTTAAAGAAGCATCTACCTTCAACTCTTTCTATATTTTTACACTTAAAATGCTCTGGTTAAATGGCAGAACTAAAAACAAATAGGGAGAGAGAGATGTGTATACTGTCAATATTTTGATTATGTCTTCATTATGCGCTTACCACTGATAAAAAAGAACATATGAAACATTCATATAATTTATTGCCTTTTAAGGAATAATAATGACTAGTTCCTGTGCATTAGCCGTTGAGGAGATTGCAGCAAAGCTTAATGATATAGCACTACCTTTCCTTCAGCCTTTCGTCTCTGCCATAAGTTTCCATAACAACTTTGTGCAATCGGTACTAAATTGTCCAATTTTATAGGGAATAAAGTTAAGGCTTAGTGTTCTCCAATTCACACAGCTTGCAACCAAAAAGCTAGAAATCAAGCTGTGTCTTTCTAACTCAATATTTTCTTTTCATGATGCTACAGTAAATCTAACAGACTTTGAAGGGTATGACATTTAAGTAGGGGTGACGACTGCAGTTAACTTTGAATTTTGATAGCATTAATTACTGGTAGTTAATTGTATTCCTTTGTTTCCCAATATAATATACATATACATTATATACACACAGTTTTAGTAGGTTTGTAGTTTTCTAAAAAGCAAAAGTACATCACCTCTGTCCACATTTCCTATATGAGAAAGATGTGACTTTCTAGTCCCATAAATATTTAAAGCCTCAGTGATCTAAAAGGACAATTCTATTCTGTCCTGTGAGGTCAAGATGAGTCAGAATCTTCTTAATGACAGTAAGTTGGTTTAATGCATGTGTTTTCACTTCAATTCATAAGTAATTTTTTCCTTAACATTGGTAGCAAAGCTAAATGAGCATTATTGTGTGTAAAATATGAAAATGTAGTCAGAAAAATTAAATTCTGGCCTTTTGCTAGTCATTCCCAAGATCTGTGGTCCAGGATTTTTTAAATGATTCAAGAAGTGTTGAGATGTGTCAGCTTGTTAATTACTGACATTTTCTCTTTTTCTCCTTAATGGAATTGTGGGACAGGAAGAGACTATATTTTGTAGACCCCATATGAAAATAAGCAATTCTC
The DNA here is from genome assembly GCF_050624435.1 of Tenrec ecaudatus. Lineage (NCBI taxonomy): Eukaryota > Metazoa > Chordata > Mammalia > Afrosoricida > Tenrecidae > Tenrec > Tenrec ecaudatus. The sequence goes on from NC_134533.1 coordinate 136,187,504, forward strand.
CAGGACCCAAATGGAATCAGGGCCAGCCTAATGAGAAAAAGGGGCATGTGTAATGAGAGGCAGGTAAAGGCCTAATGAGAGACTTCGCACGCTGCCTCTTATTTCTATTACTCTGTATTTTTCAGGTAATGGTTTAGGGTATGGGTTACAGGAACTTAAGCAAAATTTTCTTATATGCTTTCTTATGGTCCTGCAGGTTTCTAACGCATCGTTTTGATGGTACCCGGGGGGGGAAGGGTGTGGTAGGTACTTGGGCAGGAAGCACGGGGAAATAGTGCAGGGAAGTCTTTAGCAAGCCTGGATGTTTCCATGCCACTCTGAATCTAGTCACTAGTTTCTGGTCTTGGACGTTGGAAATACTAGAGAATTCAGGTCTTTCTCTTAGATCAGGGCATAGAAATGAATTATCAGTGCAGTGCGGAGTGGGTTCTATGACTGTTCTTATAATAAATGGAGAAAAGAAATAAGGTCCATCAGAAGTCTCTCTTAAGCATGAAAAGGAGAAGTTGTGAGGTCCATACTAAGCCTTGAACAATTTGTGTACCCAAACTATAATCTCCTCTATTTGACTACTAATTCCTTGAACACAAGAATTGTCCAGATTGTTGCTGCATCTCCAATTGCTAACGTGGTCTTAGAATAAAGCAGGCAGTCAAAAATATTAGGGCATAAATGGACATTACCCTAAGAGGTTCTGAACAAGAGCTTTGAAACTTTTTTCAAGCCCTATTTATGAGCTTGTTTAGCCCTGGTATTGTCATGTAAACTTTGGATTAAATCTAAAGGTTGGCTGTTATCAACCCACCAGCCACAACTTGGGAGACGGAAGAGGCTGTTTATTCCAGTAAGATTTATAGCCCTGGAAATGTTACCGAGGGTCACTATAAGTCAGATCTACTCCATGGATATACGTTTGTTTGGGAGTTTTCGTAAATGTGAGTAACTATATCTGAAATATCTCAGAAAGCATTGGCATATTCCTGATGGGAAAAGATATATCCCATGAGCAATGTAAATTTACTTGCATTTATGAGAGTTTCTGGTTTAATTTTATATTGCCCATTTGATCTAAGGAGCCCTACAGGCATAGTGGGTTATGTGTTGACTGCTAACCTCAAGGTTAACAATTTGAACTCACCAGCCACTCCACAGCAGAAAGCTGAGGCTTTCCACTCATGTGGTAAAGCCCAGAGGGATGGTTACTGGGCTCTGAAGGGTCAATCTAAGTAGAAATCTGCTAGATGGAAGTGGGATTGTATTTGTCGTTGTTGTTATGTGATCCAAGAAACCCAAACTTAAAAATAAACCTAAAACATAGTCTTAGGTTGGAAAGGCCTTTAAACAACTGGTAAAAACAAAGACACGTGATTTGGGGAGGGCAATAGTCCTAGCCAAAGCCAACAAAAATAGCCTTTTCTGAGACCAATCAACTATCTAGAACTAAAGTGCATGGTGTAAAATTAAAAACACACGAGGAAACAAACCAGCATGAGAGATAACAGAAATAGGCAAGCGAATCCGTTAGGTCTCTGGATTTTCCTAAGGAATCCTGGTGACATAACAGGTGCTAGTCCAGCTGCTCACCACAAAGTCAGCAGTTCAAAACCACCAGCCCCTCACAGGAGGAAGGTGAGGCTTTCGGCTCCCATAAAGGTTTACATCCTTCAAAATCCTCTGCAATAAACCTTGTCCTGTCGGGTAGCTATAAGTCTGCATTGACTCGATGAGAGTAAATTTGTTTTGTTTGTCTTGCTTTTCATAAAATGGAATAATTAGATTGAGTATAACTAAGTATATATAGATAACTGGGGAAATGAAAGATAGAAACAAAAATATGCGATAAGAACATAAACTTCAATTAAGGAAAGAATAGAAAGAAGGCTTTCATGTCCTTCTAAGAGAATCCCTCTCTCTCACTGCCGTAAGGTTGATTCCAACTCCTCGCAGCCCTGCAGGACAAGGCAAACTGCCGTTAGGGTCTCAGAGCTGCAACTCTTCATCGGAGTAGAAACTTGTTTCTCTCTCCCACAGAGCTGCTGGTGGTTTCACACTGCCGACCTTGTAGCTCGCAGCCCAGTGAGTAACCGCTACGCTGTCAGGACTCCTCTCAGTGGTTATAGTAAGAACAAGTTTAGTAATTAGTTAATTAAGTAATGCTCTTAACTAAAATACTCATGCTATATAGAATGTACAAGGAAGCTTCCAAAAGGTCAGAGAAAAACAGAAGGTAAAAATAATGGAATTTTCTCTGACCTTTAGGAAGTTCCCTCATGTAAGCGTCAGCTGGTCAGAGAGGCAACGCAGCCAATGCAAACGAGGAAAGAAGAGAATAACAAGAGCCGAGAGAGAGAGAGAGAACGAACGAACGAACGAACGAAAAAGAAGCACATAAAAAAGGTGAGCTGTTCTGAAAGACGATGGTAGAGAGGAAATTGAAATGGAGAGTAATCTAAACTCTTACCTGTTAAAAAGAGAGAGCCCATCAAATTTAACTATAAATATGTGATGTGCATGTAAGCATACAGTTTCCTGAATTTTCACAAACTGAATCCCATTAAGTTACTGGCACCTACGCTTCTTCACACACACCAGCCTGCTCCCCAAGAGCACCACTATCTTGACATCCAGCAGAATAAATTAGTTTTGGTCTTACCCAAATTAAATTAAAGATGTAAGTATTAAGACAAAACCCATAAACTTTTAGAAGATGATAAAGGAAATAATGTTTATGATCTCGGAGTTTGGAAAGGCTTCTTAATATACCAAAAGTATTAGCCATAAAAGAAAAGATTAATCATATTTGCCACACTAAAATTTAAAATGCTTGTTCATCAGAAGGGTTCATAAAGAAAATGTATACAAAAACAGAAGAAAGCATTTGCAATTTGACACATAACCATAGTAATCACAGTACTCATATATATGTAATTTCCATAAATTAATGAAAGACAAATGACCTATTGTTTTAAAAGAATACACAGGGGAAATTATCAAATATTTTATAGGAAAATAAAATTTTAATATCTCACAAATATTAATATATCACAAAATAGTCGCTATCAATAGTCGTTTGGGAAATTCAAATTAAAACTACAACTACTGTGTCAGGAACAAAATGAAATATAAACTGCAATTCTTAGGAACCCTGCAGCCACATGAACCAAAACAAAACAAAAAATTAGTTGGCATAGAGTAAGTCCTCTCCACAGCATTTTCAGGTTTGTGACCTTTCTGAAGCAGATTTTCAGGTGTTTCTTCCAAGGCACCTCTGGATGGTTTAGAACTACCAACCTTGTGAGTAGCATTGTTTAGCCAGACCAGCTGTGTTCAAAACTAAGATTTAGACACAAGGTGAATTCTTTTGAGCAAATCACTAACTTCACCTCTTTGTGCTTGTGTTTCCCTGTCTATACATTGAAACCGTGTATTTTACATCTTCATGGTATTGTAGTGATTACATGACTGACTGTGGGTAAAGTGTTAGAACAGGACGTGGCATGTATACAGATGTACTTGTTAACTGTGCTTCTAATCATGTAGGTGGGGTGCCCTTGGACATCCTGTTTTTTATCCATGCTCATTTTCTAGATGAGAAAAACACTCCAAGTCATGAATTTAAATCTCATGTATTTTCCGATGATTACCAAATGTGTGGTCAGGAGGCAAGGATGCTTGGAGGCAAGGAGGGTGAGACTTTGTCTAACGGACTTTGTACATGTTGTCGAGAGAGACCAGTCCAAGGAGAAGGGTATTATGCTTGGTAAAGTAGAGGGGCAGCAAAAAAAAAAAGAGAGAGAAAGGCTTTCTTTGAGATGGATTGAAAAGTGGCTGAAACAATGAACTCAAGCAGAGTTGTGCAAATGGTGGAGAACCAGGCAGTGTTCTGTTCTGTTGTGCATGGGCTGACTAATGGTAGGAACCCACTCACTGGCACCTTACAGCAACAATCAAATGTACATCGCCAGCCTGGATTTGTAATCTGCATTCTGCGTTACCCAGCTGCTTTCTAAACATCTCATGTGGAAATCTCACAGGCACCTCAAACTTCATATATCCAAAAAATTACCACCCTGATTCTTGAACCTACAAGGCCGTTAAGTCATTGCTCATTTCTTTATTAGTAGCAATTGAATTATTCCCTTTGTTCAATCCAGAAAAAATTTTAAAACATTTTATTAGGAGCTCTTATATATATAATTACAATCAAGAGGTCCATTGGATTAAGCATAGTTGTACAATTGCTGCCATCATCATTTTCAATACACTTTCTTTCTTCTTGAACTCCTTGATATCAGCTCTCCTTTATCTCCTCCCTCTCCTGCCCTACCAGTCCCCTAAGCCCTTAATATATTATTATTATTATAGTTTTTGCCATAACTTATACCTAATGTATCCATTCACCTAAAATTCTGATGTTTGTTCCCCTCAAGTTGGGTTATACAGTCACCCTTCTCCCCCCTTCCTGCACCCTCAGGGAATCATTACTCCTATTATGGATTTTGTGCATTGAAAGACCTTGATTGTACCAATGCACATATGCAGGTCTAGCAAGATTAGTGAGGTAAAACTAAGGCTAGAGGAGAGTTATGTGTTTCATCAGTGCCCTACTGCACACTAGTTATATCGTCCCTTCCATGTCGCCCTTCTGTAAGGGACTGTCCAATTGTCTTACAAGTGGACTTTGGGTCTCCACTTTGCCTATGCTCCTTCATATTAGTTTGATTGCTTATTTTTGAATTTCTGGTACCTATTTCCATTAACACCTCATGATCACACAGGTAGATGTGCTTCTTCCATGTGTACTTTGTTGCTTCCCTTTTAGTTGACCATTTGTTTGATTTCAAGCCTTTAAGACCCCAGATACTATATATTGTAATAGCCTTCAGCAGTCATATTGGGAAGGTGAGTGTCACACTGTGTTAGTTTGGATAGACGAGAAACAAATTCATAAGCATTCATATGTGTATAGGAAAGAGCTTTATACACAAGAGCAGTTGAATATTGAGAAAATATCCCAGCCCAGATCAAGTCCATAAGTCTGATATTAGCCTATATACCAATCTATAAAGTCCTCTTCAGACTCAAAACACATGCACTGACATTGAATGCAAGAAGATCATAGGCCAGTGGGAGGGAAGTCTTGTGGATCCAGTGGCATTGTAAGCATATCAGTGCTGGCAGGGGTCTCCACATGTCTTCTTCAGCTCCCAGGACTCTGACTACATCAGTGTAGCTTCATGTGGCTTCTCATCAGAAATGTCTCACAGGGAGTGTGTGAGTGTCCCACCTACAGCGAGCTATTTATCTGCTTAGTGCCTCCAGATGAAGTCATCAAGCTGCTACCCAACTGACAGGTAAACTCCACCCCTTCACTAGTAAGTTTCAAATTGACACCAGATTATGTAACTAAACACATACATTGCCACATTATTAAAACAAACAATTCTTGTATTGATGTAGGATTTAAGTAGAGGCCCAAAGTCCATCTGCTTCCTTATTGTACTTATATATACATACTTAGATAAATACATTTCTTTAAATATTTATATATACATATCTATATTTATACCTATATATATAAATTTTACTTCCTTGTTGTGTCCTCTCTTTCATTTTTTTCTTTCCTCCTGTCCCACTATCATGTTCACCTCTCAGTAATTCCCCTTGGGTACCTCTCAACTAATCAAACATCATCAAGGACCCTACACCCTCCTTGCCATTGATTTTAGACCCCTTGCTGTTCCCCTGTCTCTGGAATATTGGGATATCCCCCAACCAACTCTCCCTCTCTTATACCCTCCCCCGAACATTTGGTCCCATTGCTGTATCCTTGAGATTGCTTGTCTTGTCTATCTTGTATAGATATACATCAAAAAGAGGGAAAAAATAAACTCAACATATAAACAGGTCCAGATGTAACTGCTGACCTTTGTAAATATCCCCCAACCAGTTCAGATGAGGTGCCAAACACCACCCCCATGTCAAAAGTCTACTTTGGGGAGTGCTCTCTGAGACTACGTAGCTTTGTTCTCATTGCTGATCTCTTGACTCCCCTTTGGGTTGTCCCATGTGGGGAAGTCAGAGCAGCTGCACTCTGAGAACTGTACTGGCCTCGATAGTGCTGTGATCTGGGGCGTCAGGTCTCTAGCTGGGGCCAGCTGTGCCTTCCTCTGTGAACCAGCTGCTCCAAAAAGGAATAGCACCCTCAGGGTGGTGCAAGCAGAATGTGGTAAACTCTCTCTTTCCCTCTTAGTTCGTTCCCATATGAACAGGACAGACCGGCCCCTCTCCCCAGACTGTATCTTCAGTGCAGTCCTCTGCATTGCTCTCATCTAGGGAGGAGAGGTCATAATTCAAGCTGGGGCTGGACTTCTAGTCCTCTCTGTTAGTGGACTGACTGCTCCATGCAGGTATGTCGCCCTCAAGGATTGGTGCACCAGAATGAGGTCTGCTGTCTCTGTCTCCTTCCTGTGGAGACATAAACAATACCCTCCCCATGGGTGCATTAATACCCTGCTCCCCAATGCCAACTTTTTCTTCCCTCCTCTCTTTGTGGTTCTTAAAGGCATACAAGAGGAAGAAAAGATGTCTTTCAGGCCTGGTGCTATCTACATCTTTTTTTGTGGCGGGGATGCCATGTGCATCCTTGGGTTTTGTCTGACCCCTGCCAGAGTACCTGATCCTTAGTCTGGACACCATTTGATATGTTAATTTTCCTCTACACCTGTTTGAACTTACCTCAATGGACTCCTGTTGTACTTTTCCTTTTGAGTTTGGCTAACTTCACTCAGCATAATGTCCTCCAACTCTTTCCATGAGATGATATATTTCATGTTCTGTGGCTGCTTTGTAGGGATACTACATTGTGTGTGTATACTAGAATTTTAAAATTTATCCATCTATTGATAGAAATTTAGGTTGTTTCCAGGTCTTTGTGATTGTGAAGTGGCTGCTATGAACATTGGAGCACAGATGTCTAGTCATGGTCTATTTCTTACCTCTTCTGGGTATATGCCCAGGAGGGGGATTACTGAATCATAAGGTAACTCAATTTCCATTTGTTTTAGATATCACCAAACCACTTTCCATGGTGGCTGTACTTTTCTACAAGACCACCAGCAGGGGATGAGAGTTCACATCTTATCACCACCCCCCAACATTTGTGGCTTCTGATTTTTTGAATTGCAACCCAGAAATTTTGTTATAATCTTTTATGCAGTTATTTCTCTTATGCCCCTTTTTGATCCCTTAGCAAATCTTTGCACATTTCTCTTCAAATTATGTGCAAAAATATATCTCTTATGGTCGCCACCATGGCCACTTTTCTGATCAAAGCCATCAATATATCCCAGTTTGATTTTAGCAATAACCTTCTAACCTTTCTGCTCCCCTGGCCCTTGGGAGGCGATTCTCAACACTGGCTTCTTTGCAGCAACTGGTGACTTTGGACAGCTGCTGCTGACCCTCCAGGAATGAGCATTGCCTAGAGGTGTGCATGACTTGCTGTCTCACGTGTGTTGTCTTTTATCAAAAGTCGCCTTTTCAGTGATACCTTCCTTAGCCACTCTAACTCAGTGGTCTTCAACCTGTGGCTCGTCACCCCTTTGGGGTCGCCCAATACATCACAGTAGCAAAATGACAGTGATGAAGTAGCAACGAAAATAATTTTATGGTTGGGGGTCACCACAACATGAGGAACTGTATGAAAGGGTCATGGTATTAGGCAGGTTGGGAACCACTGCTACAATTTCAGCACCCACCTTAGTATCCATATCTCCTTTCTTGTTTTATTTTTTCTATAATTCTAACTTTCTATGTATTATAGATGGTCTTCTTTATTGTCTGCATTATAGATTTGATGTTTTAAAAGGCAGGGATACTTTTGTTAATTTTATTTACTATTATGCTCACCTCAAGTGGTGCCTGTTACATAATATGCCCCCCTTGGTTATTTGGAAGAAAATGAATGAACATCTGTGAAGTTTTGGCAAGCATGCCAATAAACGGAATATTTGCATACTGCTGGTGTGGGTGTAATTTAGATAACTTTGGGAAGCTATTTTATATTTTCTAGTAATTTTGAAGATGTATGTGCCTTCGGATCAGGCATTCAACCATTGGGATCTAGCTATCCAACTGTCCAACCATCCAGCTATCTAGCTAGCTATCCATCCAAACACATAACTCCTAGTGGCCCTATAGGACAGGGAACAACTTCCCCTCCAGGAATTGGAATTGACTGGATAGCAGTAAGTTTGGTTTGTTTTACAGACAGACAGACAGACACACACACACACACACACACACACACTACACATGGGAGCTGGGGGGCTTCAAAATTGACATGGAAAATGGAATGAAGAGTACAGTTTTTTCTGTAAACTTTAAAACCCTCATAAGCATCAAATCAAAATCCAACCCCAGTGCTGTTGATCCGCTTCAACACATTGCCACCTTACAGGTGCCCAGAACCGCTCCACAGGGCTCTGCAACTGTGAATCTTTATGGGAGCAGACAGCCACTTCTTTCTCCCATGGAGCTGTGGTTTCAACCACCAGCCTTCCAGTTGGAAGCCCAATGCTTAACCTCTACCACTTGCCAGTCAGTTTGTCTTCCTAGGACACTTTGAGTGACAGACATATGGTCTACTGTGACAGTAATGAAAAGTTGAAGAGCAATAGTATTGTGTTTCTCCTCAAAATTGCCAAGATCTATGCTAAAATACTCTGCTATCAGTAATAGATAATATCCATATTCCCACAAGAAAGAACCATGATTACAGCTATGTGCTTCAACAACTAATACAAAATAGAAGAAACTGAAGACTTTCCCAACTATTACGGTCTGAAATTGATTAAGCATGCCATCAAAAGCACTGAAATTGCTGGTGATTGGAATGTGAAAGTTGGAAACAAAGAAGTATCAGTAGCTAGAACATATGGCCTTATTGATAGAAACTAGTCAGACTTTTTGGAACTAAAGACTTATTCATTTTACATATTTTTTTAAAAACCCATTAATGGTGACTATGCATGTAGACCTTGCTAAATTCCTTATAGGAATCAAGTCAAGTGCATCTGTGGAAGAGAGTGTGGAGAAGCGCAATCTCTTCATCTGCCAGGGGCTGCTTGCAGAGCAGATCATCAGTGGAGAAGATGCGTTTTCAAATTGAAGCCAATAAAATGACCGGAAGTCCATGAGAGCCAAAATTCTTGAGTACATCCCACTTGAGTGAAAAAAAAAATCATCTTAAGAATATCTTAAGGGTAGCTCCTGAAGACAAAGCACAATAGTATAAATGAATTTGAGACATTGCATGCAGATGACCAGCAACTAGATGAATTGGGGAATGGCATCTAGGATGTTACACATGAAGGCAGGAAAATGGCATTAAAGTATCAAAAGAGAGAGCAAATATCAAAATGAATGCCAAAGGAGACATGCTACCACTGCGTCAAAGCAACTCATAGTGACCCTATACAACAAGGGTAGAATGACCCCCGTGAGTTTCAGAGACTTGACAGGAGTAGAAAGCCTTATCTTTTTCTTGCAGAACAGCTGGTGAGTTCAAACAACTGATCTGGGGGTTACCAGTCCAAAACATAACCACTACTCCACCAGGGCTCCTCCATTAGAGACAAGGAATTGCTAAAATAGACCGAAGAAATGATGGAGTAATGATCTACTATGTGCACACACACAAACATGCAATGAGCTACTGTTGGAATAAAGAGCTGCACTAAAGATTTCAAAGGGCAGCTCCAGAAGACAAAGTACAATATTTGAAATGAATATGCAAAGACCTGCAGTTAGCAAACAAAAGGGGAAAACGTTTCTTATGCTGAAAAAACTGAAGAAAAAATTTCAATACTAGAGTTGAAATATTGAAGGATTCTATTGGGCTAACTGGGTACTATGAGTCAGAATCAACTTAATGGCTTTGAGTTGTTGAGTTTATGGACTAAATTTGAACAATACAGGCAGCATCAAAAGAAGATCGAAGGAATACACTAAATCACAGAACCAAAAAGAATCAGTTGTCATTCCACCTTTCGTAATCAAGAACCAATGATATGGAAGGAAGACATTCAAGCTACCCAAGAAGCAATACTTTAGGTTCTCACTCATCTATATCAAGAAATTTGGAAGACAAATATCTGGCCAATTGACTATTTCTGAAAGAGATTAGTATTCATGTCCATTGCAGAGGACAATGATGCAACGCAATGGAGAAATTGTAAAACAATACCTTTAATAACATAGGCAAGTAAGATTTTGCTGAAAATCTATCAACAGGGAACTGCCTAAAATTCAAGCTAGATTTCCTAAGAAGATGTGGAATGAGTGGTTCTAGTTCTAATATCAGATAAATATTGGCTGAAAGTGTGAAGTACCAGAAAGTGTTTGTGTTTCATTGACAGTGCAAAGACATTCAACTGTGTGGATTATAATAAATTATGTATAACATTAAGGTGAATGGTAATTTCAGAACACTTAATCGTGATCACGTTGTAGCTGTATAAGACAGTCATTCATATAGAACAGGGAGATACTGCATGATTAAAGTCGGACAGGATGTATAAGGGTTATAGCCTTTAACCATACTTACTCATTCTGTATGGTGACCAAAAAAATTGAGAAGAATGTTGCATCAGGATTGGACAAAGACTCACTCATTAATGACCTGTGATATGCAGATGGCACACTTTACAAGGTGGAAAATAATGAGAACTTGAAACATGAATGAAGATCAAAGACTGTAACCGTCAGTATGATTTGAAGCTCAATATAAAGAAAACAAAAATCCTCACACTGGACTAACAAGCAACATCTGGATAAAACGAGACAACAATGAAGTTGTCAAAAAATTCATTTTTCTTAGGTCTACGATTGACTCCCATGGAAGAAGCAGTAAAAAATTTAAAGGATGCGTGTAATTGTGCAAATCTGGCTTATATCTCTTTAAAATGTTAAAAAGTAAATGTTACCTTGAGGACTAAAGTATGGCCTGTTCCAAGCCATGGTGTTTCAAACACCTCATAGGCATGTGAAAGCTGAACAATTAATACAAGAAACTGAAAAAGAATTGATATCTTTGAAGCTATGGTGTTTATGAAGAATATTTAATAAACCACGGAAACTAGGAGAACAGACAAAATTATCTTGCAAAAGTACAACCAGAATACTCCCTAGAAGACGGAGTGCTGAGACTCCATGGCCCAAACTTCAGACTTGTTACAGGAGGAACAAGTCCGTGGAAAGGGGCATCATGCTCGGTAAAATGGGTCAGCAAGAGAGAGAGGCCACCCAACTAGATGGCCTGACTCACTAGCTGCAACAGTGCTGTAAATGTAGTAACTGTTGTCAGGGTGGTGCAGGACTGGCAGTGTTTAGATCTCTTAGACAGAAGGTGGCTATGAGTCAGAACCAAATCAACGGCGTTTCACAACATCTGCTAAACACATCTACACACCCATACAAGCACATATCCCATGGAAGTCCTGGTGGCACAGTGGGCTAAGTGTTAGCTTCCCACCATGATCACTTCAAATTCACCAGCTATTCCATGAGAAGAGGAGGTTATCTGCTCCCATAAAAATTTACTGCCTCAGAAATCCTATGGAGCAAATTCACTTTGTCCTGTAAGAGCATTATGACTTGGAATCAAATCACTGGTAGTAGATTTCTTGTTGTTGTTTTCTTTTGTTGGCTACTATTCCCTAGTTAAATGATTTATATTATGTATACCATGAAACATGTACAAGAATAGTCCAATGTTACTGTGTGTAATGGTCATAGTATGAAAAATCTGGAAGCAAACCAAAAGATCATCAACAGAATGGATAAATATGGTTCACATATTTATACCATATATCAGGGAAAAGGAATGAATTGCAACTACAGCATAACAACATGGATGAATCTCAATAATACAATGTTGAGCAATATGTCACATCCTTTCATTATTTTATACATAAACTTATAAAACATAGAAATGTAGTTTTGAGATATAAATATATTCCATAAAAATAAGGGGAAAATGCACATGATTTAGAAAATTGAATACCAATATGAATTTTGTTCAAAATTCTAAATAAAATGGTCAAATAAATAAGTAGGCTATTCATAAAATAATAATTCCACATGGTCAGTAAATATTACAAGTTGTTCAAACTCACTATGAATTAGTAGTGACAAATTAAAGTAACAGTGTGAAAATATTCATGAGGTTGGCAAAAAGTTTCAAAATTTAATCAAACGTTAGTAGATTTTTAGGAATCAGATTTTCTGATATATTTCTCATGAAATAGTAAAGTGATAGACTTATTTTAGAAGGCAATTTTGTAGTATCTGTTAAAATTAATGACAGATAAGCCTATGAACCAAGAATTTCACTTGTCAGCATATTTTCAAAATAACACCATTTTGACAAACAATTACAAAGCAATAGTATCCATTTTTTATGAGTATAAACTATCCAGACAAAAAGATACTACATGAGGTAGAGGATGCAGGAACCAGAAACCAGGAGGAGGGTGAAAAAGAACTCTATCATCTGTAATAATTTAATTTTTTAAAAGAAAAGCACATATAATGTATTATTACATGTGTAGTTATAATTAACTTTATCAAATGAGTAGAAGAAGCACAATAAAAGCTGTATATTAGAAAGTGTGAAAACAGTGGGTTCAATGTAGTATTTAAATGAAATGAAAGCAACTATATCCTTTAAAGTTGTTGTTAAAAAGAAAAGCATAAGCATTTTAATTTGATGAGTTACAGGATGAACTTAAGAGGTTATAAAAAAGAAAACAAAGCAAATCCAAAGTATTTGTTAAACAAAAATAGATAAGTATGTAGAGATAAAAGCAGAAATAAATGAAATATAAAGAAAATTGCAATAGAAAATATTATTCAAATCATTAAGTATATCCTTTGAGATTACTGATAACAAGGAAAACTTCCAACAAGTTTAATAAAGCAAAATCAGAGAGCCAATGTTAAAAAATGTTTGCAAAGAAAAGGATGATGTAACTCTAAGCCTATGGAGATTAAGAAGATAAGATCATGTATCATGTACAATTTATACAAATAAATCTGAAAACAGATGAAATGAACAATTTTCTAGACATATACACATTACCAAAACCAGCTGGAGGGCAGAAAAATACCTAATAGACCTACACTGTTTAAAACCGAATCAGTCACTAAAAAGCCATTTACCAACATCTACAAAGCTTAGATTATTTTACTGATGAGTTCTATATCAATTTCAAGGATTAGGAAATTCACTTTTATGTAACCTATCCAGAGAAAAGATAAACAAGGAAAGATCCCAAATCATTTAATGAGGCCAGTATATCCCTTAACTCCCAAAACCGGTCAAGGGCAGTAGAAAACCTGAAAAGTGATGCCAATCGTTCTTATGAGCAAAGATTCATAAAGTAAAGCCATATGCCCACCTAAAGAGGGCAGTTTGCTTTGTTTTAGTCAAATTATTAACAAACCAATTCATCGATGTAAGAAAGCATTTATGATTAGGCCGGATATATCCCAGAAATGCAAGGATATTCTAACATTAGAAAAGTGCAAGTATATTTTTCCACAAATGAAAGGAAATGAAAGGAAAATGCTACCTCAGTTGCTATAGAAATATTCAATAAGAAGATTCAATCTATATTAATGATTTAAAAGAACCTTAATTCTTGGCAAAATATAGAAAGGAAGTTTTTCTTCTCTGATAATAGGAACATATTAAGAAACCATTAAAAAAACATAACACCCTGGAGGGCGGACAATGGAGAACTGGGTGAAGAAGGCGTTGGATGGTGTAAGATATGATAAAATAATGATAATTTATAAATTATCAAGAGTTCAGGGGGAGGGGAGGTGGGGGAGGGAGGGGGAAAATGAGGAGCTGATACCAAGGGCTCAAGTAGAAAGCAGCTCTTTTGAGAATGATGATGGCAACATATGTACGAATGAGCTGGACACCGATGCTGTAAAAAGAGTTGTATGAGCCCCTAATAAAATGATTTAAAACAACAACAACAAAACATAACACATGCTGATGAACCTTAGATGTATAATGCTTGTAAAATCATTTATTTCAATACTGTGCTACTAATGTATGTGTGTTTTGGGTTGTTTTGCATCTTTAATATTTTAAACCCTGAGCATCCCATAAGTTAATCTGTGCACACGAGTCACAATTTCTTACGATAAATTCCAAGAAACAAATGTGTAAGAGAACTCTCAGTTCACAGTTATTCATCCTCTAGATTTTATGATCTAGTCTAAAGTTACTATTCAAGAAATGTGTACCAACTCCCAGTGCTACCAAGCAATTCACAAAAATTCTTTTTATTTGTTTTATCTATTTAACAAATACTTATAATTTTGTAGAATATATCTTCTTATAATCTGCTTCCCTCTGAGCTAAGACTTGGGATACAGTGTTTGAGACCTGGTGCAGAATGCAGGCTAGTTTGGGGGTCATCTGCGTAGCTTCTTTAGAAAATTCCTGTTCATGACTTTACCCAGTTTTCTGAGTGTTCTGTTTGATTTACCAGAAGTTTAAATTTTCAGGTATTCAGCATTTGAAGTAGGTGTGGAACAAGAAATCAGATCTCTTTGAGTTGAGTAATAGGACACATGGAAAAGGCACAATTGTACTTAAAGGGCAACAAAAGAGGTAAAAATAGAACAGTCTCAAAATCTCAGAAATACGTGATTTTCTTACCTAACAGATAGGTCAAGGACCATATCACAGAAAGAATGGGGGTTTGGTCATGGCGTACATCACACCCCCACTTTAATCTGGCACTGCTGGGGTGACAGGACACAAGCAGTATTTTTCAGAGGTGAATCTGGATTTCAGTATTCCTGACATAGGCTAACCTTTGACTCAAATTACTATAAACTCAGCACAGTCTCTTGGCAAAAGACAACCCTCTCGATACCATTTATCATTTCAACCAACAGTTCTAACCTCAAAATCAAAGTAGGCAGTCCCCGTGGTATAAATGAGATCTATTCCTAAGTATATCTTTAAGTCACATTGGTAGGTAAGTCAGAACAGATTCATACTGTCCAGTGTAAGTGTTGAACTGCTAACCACGGGCTGGCAGGTGAAACCCAGAAACACTACGTGACAAAAGCATGAGGCTGTCTCCTCCTTTAAAGACTTGTGCCTGGGAATCCTTGGATATTCACTGTGAGTTGGAATCAATTCAATGGCTGTGACTTGGTTATGGTTTTAGTTCAAGAAAACCTTCCCAGCTTTTCCAGTATTTAAAAGGTGCACATGCAACAAGTAAAGATAACTGTCATGAATAATTCACTGAAATAATTTCAGAGTGAGGGCAAATTTACATAACAAGAAAGGCCATGTTCCAGTTGTCCATAGCTGGGACACACTGTAAAAAAAATCTGCTCTGGATCATGACAAAATGGCAAATTAACGTCAGCAACTGACTTCTTCCTCTCAAATTAAACCTGTAGAAACCACATGATGGGGAGGAATTAATAAGAATGAGGGGGCTTCAACAAGTTCCTGGGAAATTTTTATTATCTTTTCATTCCATTTTTCCACAAACTTTGTGAAGCTCCCAATTCAATAAATACCTGGAGAGTTGAGCAGTTGGCCTGTGGTGGTGTCCAGGACTTCTACAGGTTGGATGACAACCCAAAGAAAAGAACTTGAGGTGGAAATTTAAAATCTTCTCATTATTTTGGAATAAGTGTTGCCCCTCCCCTCCCCCCCCCATGGTATTTGATGTGGTGTCAGTCGAGGACCAGGCAGTACTGGCATTGATGGAGCAGGGTGGCTCACTGCCCTTCCCTCAGGCATCTTCTCCTCCTTCTCTGTGACTCCACACTCTGAGAAAAGATGACTTAAAGAGAGTGCCTGTTTCCAGCGTGCCTCATTCTAAGGATGAAAGGATGAAAAATCCCTGACCGAAGAATGTTCCAGAGGAGTAGACAGAGATGAGTGATCAAACTTTGGTAAGGCAAAGAGCTTTCTCCATTGGGAATTTATCATTGCCCCTCTCCTGGAAATTACGAGAAGGGACACAAACAAGTGTGTCTGAAGATTTTCATCCATGCATATGACCAGATAGGCGAGACCTCGGGAAACTTGCTCATAGGACAAATCACTAGGTACCAAGTGAGAAAAACCACTGTAAAACAAAGACCAAAAACCTGAGCAATGTAAACCACATGAAGTAGAACTACTGGAACAGAAAAGTAAATAATCTAAAATTAAGAGAATTATTAAATTTAAGGAGATAAAAACCAAAATCCAAACTCACTGGCATCGAGTCAATGCTGACTGATAGCCACCCTACAGGACAGGGTAGAACTGCCCCTGAGGGTTTTGAAGACTGCAACTCTTTCTCCCTCGGAGCTGACTGGTGTTTTTGAACTTCACATCTTTCAGTCAGCAGCCCAAAGAGTTACTACTTTGCCACCAGAGCTCCACAAAGAGATAAATGAATATTATTAATATGAATTAAGTACAAGAAACCATAAGAAGGAACAAATAGAAATATCAAATATGAAATAAATAGGATAACTGATATAGAGAAGGAATAATACTCAGAGTATAGGCATTCTTTTTCAAAACATGATCTGATCTGGTCAATTTATGGTAAAGTAATTTAAAACAAGAAATGGTTTTATTTTTAAAGTAACAGATATTTACCGTATATGATTGTGTATAAGCCGAGTTTTTCAGCACAAAAAATTTGCTGAAAAACTGGGGTTTGGCTTATACACAGGTCAGAGGTACCCCAGCGAGGGGTAACATCTCGCTGGGGCCCTCCTGAGGTAGGGACGAGTGCCCGTTATATCGCAGGTGATTGCCATTTCTCCGCTGTTCATTCAAAGCCCCGCTGACACTGCAGGGCTTTGAATGTTTGTTTACTCACATCTAACCAATCAGAGCCGTCCTATGACGTGTATCTTTGAATAAGCCTTTTAAAGAACGTGTGCGAAGGATGTGGCATGAATGGATGTCATCTGGTCAAGCCCGACTAACAATAGGAGGAAATCTCATGAAGCCTGACATAGAGTTAAGAGCAAAGTGGGTTCAAGATGCATGGGAAGACATTCCAGAAGACATGGTATGACGTGCCTTCCAGAAATGTAGTATTAGTAATGCTATGGATGGCAGTGAAGACTGTGCTTTGTATGAAAATGACAGCAGTGATGGTGATGACGGTGATCTCAGTGAGGACAGCGTCTATGATGACCTCACACCAGCTGAAGCTCTGCATTGGGATACGGATGATGATGAGGAATCCAGGTTTGAAGGATTTTAACTCTTCACATTTTAGCTTGGTTGCTGATTGAGCTCAGGGAATAGTACTCTTACGGTATCATTGTTGATACCTTATTGTGTTTGTTGAACCTATTTTCCACTTACTGTGCTGGTTTATGAATGTTAAATGACTTGTTCTCCTTTTATTTATGTTTTTTATTTAAAATAAATATTTAAATACATTACCTCACTGATGTTTCAATTTTTAGTAATTTTATTTTCATTTGTTTTGCTTATTGAAACTTACCAATACCTTCTACATTTTCCACCCTAGGCTTATACTTGAGCCAATCAGTTTTTCTGGTTTCCCAGGTAATAATTAGGTACCTTGGCTTATACTCGGGTTGGTTTATATTCGAGTATATACGGTAATTATTTTTAATTAAAAATATGTATAGTCCTTTGCTTATCTTTTTGTAATGCCAGGCCTGTTCTTTGAATGATGGTATTCTACATTGTCTTATTGCACAACTAAAATATACTAAGCAGAACTTTCCATTTCTCTTTCTTTACTTTGAAGCCAAGAATTCAAAAAGACATTTACACAAATGTATATGTTAAGGATCTTGGTAACATGGCTTGTGCAATCTTTCACAGACATCTCCCTCGCAGCTAATGCAGTGGGATTGTCTGAGAAGCTTGCCTTTGTCGAGTCACTTGTACCTTTTTAACTTTGCTTTTGTCTTTTGAGAAACATCAACTCTTCGTTTCACAGTTGTATATTGTTCATTCATATAGTTAATCTACATAATTACAGATACCAATGTGAAGCAGATGTTAATGGATTTGGAAGCTATCATGATTGATAAACCTAAAGTTCCTGTGGTGATGATGTCTGGTTACCATCATGGAACATTTGGATCAAATAATCCATTGAAGAAGACACATCAAAAGGGAGAATATATAAAACATAAATTTAAATTCTCATGGACTGTGGGCTTTCTGGAATCAGAAAACCCAAACCAAACCCACTTCCATCAAGCCAGTGCTTCCCATGCTGACACTGTAGGATGGAGCAGAGCTGCCCTGTGGCTTCTCAAACTGCAACTCTTTCAATAAAGTAGAAGGGCCTGATTTTTCTCCCTAGGAAAGGCTGGGGTATTTTATTGCTGACCTTAGGGTTGGCAATTCAGTGCAGAGCCCACAATGTCTGAGGGATGCTCTATAATGATCTTTAAACATTAAACCAAAAGTAACCCCTGATGTCATTTTAAAACAAAACAATAGTTTAGCTTTCCAAGTTTTAAGGGAAAAAGGTCCCCTTGGAGCATTGTGTTATTTTCAGAACTATCTCTATGAGATCAAATTGACAAAAATTCAAAAGTTCTGATAGGGACCTAATGGAAATATAAGTCTATGTAATGAGGAAGGAATAAATACAAAATGGAGGGTGAAAATTCTTATACAACTCAAAGTATATTTACTAATGTCACTAAATTATGTAGGTAACATCTGTTGAATTAGTATATATATTTTTTCTGCATATGCTCAACAGCAATGACAGCATAAAATTTATTTATTAAGTTAAATATTAGAAACTGAAGCTATATAGGCAGACTAGAGGTTAAGCGTCCACAGTCATTGCGCAGAATGCTTAAGTTGGTATGTTCAACAAAAGAATGGAAGGTTATCCAGAAAGTGGGGATTGATTAAGGGTTTCCAATATATATCTATGAGACAAGTGTCCCCCTCACTATATATAATAATTTGTTTAGTGTATAAACTACATACAAAAATCACCACCACACACATACATATGTTCACATAAATCAATTCTGAGTGAAAGATTTGGTTTTTATTTATTTTGGTGGCTTGGGGCTAATTTTACTGTTGTTACAAACTGGTTTGGGACTTTAAATTTTCCCATAAGACTCTTCAGAAAGTCTTCTTGGTTATACAGAGGGTTACCCCGCCCCCCCAAAAAACTGGAATTGCGCTGAACGACAGAGAGGAGCTTTTTAATACGCGTTTTTCCCACTAGGCGAGCATCTAGCACCTTGCTCTGAGTTACTGCACTCAGTTGCATCACTGGGAGGGTACTCTCTGGTCACAGTTAATGTTTTTGTTAAAATAGTTTCACTCAAACCTCGTTTTTTGTGATGGATGGTTGAGGAGAACAGCGTGTGGCTGTGAAATTTTGTTTCCATCTTGGGAAAAATGCCCAGAAACTGTTGTGATGTTGAACTCAGCTTACAAGGAAAATGCTCTGGGAAAACTCAAACGTAAGAAAGGGTTTTGTTGTTTCAAGAGAGGTGAAATGTTGGTTGATGACAAACCTCACTCTGGACATCTGTCAACTTTCCGAACAGATGAAAATGTTCACTCATGGTGCATTTGGAGTTCATTCCCTAGGTCAGACTATTAATCAAGCTTTCTTTTTAAGGTTCTGAAAATATTGCATAACAATGTGAGACGGAAAAAGAGGCCTAATTTGTGGCAGACTGGGGACTGGTTTTGCCACCACAACAATGCACTTGCTCACAAGGCCATGTCAGGGCACCAGTTTTTGGCAAAACCCAACATGCCTCTCTAAGAAGTTCTTGCCCCATGTACCTTAGTCACCCGACCTTGCTCTGAAGGACTTCTTTTTGTTTCCATAAATGAAGAGGGACATGAAAAGGCAGCAATTTTGATGACATAGAAGAGATGAAGAAAAAAAAGGGAGATTCTGTCAGTCATCCAAACAGATGAGTTTGAAAAATGTTTCCAAGAATGGAATCACAGATTAGACTAATGTATTAAGTGTAATGAAGAGTGCTTTGAAGGTGATAAGGTTGTTTTGTAAAAATATTTAAATACATAGCTTTGAAAAATAAAGTTGGGCTTTTTGGGGGGAGGTACCCCATATATAACTGCCTTCTTTGGAAAGTTATCCTTTGGAAGTGATTGCAGTGTGATAACTCATACTTTTGACATTTTGTCCATACTGGTGAGGTATAAAGTAGCTTCACTACAAAGAGGCTTAAAGGAGGGGACTTTACAAATCTTGCTGAAAAACCAAGCTCAAAAAAGTTAATCAGTATAAAATAAGAGTTTTCTGGAATTTAATATAATCACTAACAGTCTATAGTCACTATATTATAACTGGCTGTTATAAATGAACAAGTCAAGCAAACTTAATTTTCATCAGCTATTGATTATTGATATTCATGCCTTCATAAAAAATCCTTTGATAGCTGTTTTCCAACTGAATAGTATTAGTCAAATGTCATATTTTTTGCCCTTCATTTTCATTGATTCCTCTAATTTATAAAAAGTTTTTCACACTTTCCAATTTCCCATCATGCCCAGTAGAATCAATGTTCTACTCTAAGCTCCAGGCCTGTTATTGAATGCCTAGCCACAGTCCAAATGATGCATTCCAAAGCAGCCACATAAGAAAAATGCTTTAACCCTTTACTGTGGCTTTTATCTTTTTTATTCAGTCAAATCTATTAAACCTTACAAACGAGAATGAGAAAGCTTATTTTGTATATTATTGTTTATATATATAGCATGAACTTGAGTGTTCTGTTCATGTACTTGACTCAAAATCACAGGAAACACACAATAAAAAGAACCCATGCCATTTACCCTCTAAATTGGGAAACACCCCCTCCATATATTGCCCTAACGGTGATCCTGAAGCAAAAGAAAGCATTGGTAGAGAATTGGATTAAGCTAGCAAACAAGTCAAATGTAATGCTTATCTAAATTTCCCTCAAAAGCAAGAGCTGAGGAGGGGAGGATAGTAAAAGAAATTTATCTGAAAAACTGATTATAGTTGTACTGTTAAGAATATAAAATATAAAATCCAATTTTAAAGTGCAAAATTGTCTAATTTATACATTTTGTCAAAGGAATTGATATGACAAACGCCTTAACATAGATGACAACACTTATTAGCAATAACTTGAAGCAGAATGGTCTTGGAATCCTTAAGCTGGTGATGTAGTTCAGTGTTATTTCAGACGCGTGCCAATGAGGACATATGGCACTAAAACACAGGGAGCAAACCACATTCGAAAGAGTCTGGGTTCGACGCCAGAGTTTCATGATTGTTCTGAAGTTCTAAAGCAGTTAGTACTTCCTGAAACTGCTGGTTGTGAAACAACACTGAAGAATGTTCTCCATTCTGCGTCCTTTAGCTGGCAACACCCACTCTCCTCAAGGACATGGAGAGCATTGGAGGGGGGGGGGTGTCAAAATAGCTCTGGACAGGGCGGTTTCATATTCTTGTGCGTTGCCAGGGGTGAGTCTTCATGCCCAGAGAGTACAGGTTCTTGGAGTGAAGAGAGTGGTAGATCCTCGGCCGTGGGTCGGGTGCTTGTCACTAGTGTGGGCTAAGATATTTGTGTTCATATCCGATACCTAAAAAGGACATCATTGCTGGTCTTCCTTTTTAAAATGCGTGTACATTCGTCACACTCCCACTCAGACAAGCTTTACTCCTAAACCAAACTAACCCAAACGCCCCTGCGTCCATTTGTCTTTATTGCACCCTAAATGACAGAGGCGGACTGCTCCGAGGCTACATCGCTACAGGAGTAAAGAGTCCCATCTTTCTCCCCTAGAGCAGCCAGAGGGTTTAAGCTGAACTTCTATTTTTCCAACCGATTTATTGAAATATAATTAGCACATCATACTATTCAAGCACATGAAGAAGCGTTCAGCTTCATCACCACAATCAACGTTGGAACATGTTCTTTCTTCCTGTGCCCCGCCCCCTGCTGCGGACTCCGCATTTCCCCACCTCCCTGCCCGTGCCTCCACAGAACTATTAATCCAGTAGTTATATTCATAGATCTACCCATCCTTCCTGACCACTTCCTTTCCAGGAAACAAAACAAAACAAAGACTAAAACAAAAGGGGTGGGCAGCAACAATGACCAAATAAAACAGAGAAAACATCAACTAAAAAGAAAGCAGAAAATATTTTTAAAACGGAATAAATGCAAAATTATTCAAAAACAAGATCAAATGACAGGCTACCTCTGTCTGCTAAAACCCACTGTAAGGCTCCCTGTCCAACAGTCAGGCTGTTCACATTCCTAGACTGTGGCCAGTGGGGATTCTTCAGAGACTCGATCCATGTCTCCACCCTGCAAATGGATCTGGGACTTCCACTGTCATCCACTAAAAACAGCAGCAATAAACCACCAAACTCAGTGCCATCAAACTCAGTGCCAACTCCAGGCCCCTTGAGTTTCTAAGACTGTAACTCTTTACAAGAGTCAAAAGCCTCCTCTTTCTCCCGAGGAGTTCATGGTGGTTCTAAACTGTGGACCTTTTGGATCACAGCCTGATGCATAACCACCATGCCACAGTGTTCTGAAAATCACTAGTTTAGAGTTTAAGTTTTAGTACCATTCCTTCCTGTGGGTGTGTATTTTATTATTTACAAACCTTGGATCAAACAGGCTGGTGTGCTTCTATGTGTATTTAGTTTACCTTTTGTTTAACAGATCAATTCATAACTCATTCTGCCACCAGAGCTAATCAAGACAATAAAAAGGCATGTATACTAATAAGACAGGAGATTGACACTAACATCCTTAACAAAATACAAATGAACAGAATCCAACAGCATATTAAACAATTTATACATCCTGATCAAGGAGTTTTTCAGGAATGCAGAAGTGGTCCAACACAAGAAAATCAGTCAACATTATGGAATAAAGGGTGATGAAAGAGAAAGATCATTATTAAAGATCATGACAGTGGCTGCAACAAGGAGCTGAAACAAAACAATTTCCTGCATCTCTATGGGTGCAGGAAAAGTATTTGGTAAAATCCAATACCCTTTGTGTGTGTGTGTGTGTGTGTGTGTGTATATATATATATATATATTAGAATAGAAAGAAAATCCCTCACTATGACTTAGGGCATATAGGAAAAGCCAAGAGGTAGCATTATATTTAAAGGAGAACGACTGAGTTTTCACCCTGAAATTGGGGAAAATAAGGGTACCTATTCTCACTACTTCTATTCAGCATTATATTAGAAGTCTTAGTCAAAGCTGTAAGACAAGAGAAAGAATAAAAACTATCCAGATTGGAAAATAAGAAGCAAAAGTACCTCTATTTACAAAAAAATTAAATCTTCTATGTGGAAAACCCCAAATAGTCCACAAGAACACTTTAAGAGCTAATAGAAGAACTCAGCAAAGTTACAGGGGTCAATGACACCAATAAAAAAATCATTTGATTTCCACACACCAGAAATGAGAAATCTGAAAAGAAAATTGGGGAAATATTTTCATTTCCAAAAACATCTAAAAGAATAGAATACTCAGGAATAAGTCTAACCAGTGATGTGAAGGACTTTTCCACTGGAAAGGAAAGCACTGTGAGATTAAAGAAGCGTGTTGTTGGTGATGTCATCAGGTTGGCTCCGACCCCTAGAGAGCTGATGCACAAGAGAACAAAGCACCGCATGGTCCTGCGCCATGCTTCTAACTGTGCTGATGCTTGAGCCCATTATTCTGTCCATCCATCTCCTTGAGGGCCTTCCTCTTTTTCACTGCCCCTCCACTGTACCAAACAAGATGTTCTTCTCCAGGGACTGGCATCTAGTGACAACATGTTCAAAATAGGTAAGATGAAGTCTTGCCATCCTTGCCTCTAAGGAGCGCTCTGGCTGCACTTCTTCCAAGGCAGATTTGCCTGTCCTTTCGATAGTCCATGGTGCTTTCAGTGTTCTCCAGCGCCGCAATTCAAATGCATTCATTTTTATCTCCTTATTCAATGTCCAACTTTCAAATGCATATGAGGTGATTGAAAATAACATGGTTTGGGTCAGGTGCATATAAGAAAGCTTAAATGAATAGAAAGTTGACTGGAAGATAATATTGTTAAAATGTCAATACTATCCAATGCAACCTACAGATTTAATGTAATACCAATCCAAATGCCAGCACCTTCTCTACAGAAAGAGTGAAAACAATTTTCAGCTTTATATGAAATAGCAAGAGATCCCAAATAGCTAATCCAGTGATGACAGAGAACAAAGGACAATCCAAACTTCTTAATTTTAGGAAATTAATTTTCAAACATTATCCAGCTACCGGAATTAAAACAATGCTGTGCTAGAACAACAATAGGCCAATGGAATATAAAGAAGAGTCAAAATGAACCCATGAACCTATAGTCAAATGAATTTTGATAAGGTTTCTAAGTATGGTGGTATTTTTTTTCCTTGATTTGAGGTTTAGATTCCTGGATTTGACAACATCTCAACTTATAGACTCAGTAATGCACTTAGTGCTTCTGGTGCACCGTGTCTGGTCGTCTTAAAGCTTCCACTGGCTATTCAAGGCACAGCAATTGGTCTGCAGTCACCTGGGCCAACAGAGGAAGAAGTGCAGTCAGGAATAGGAGAATACAAATGTGTGGCTAATTGCATCCATGGAAAACTGGTTCCTTTACCACAAGACCAGAATAAGTGGATCATAACTAGCTACCATTACCTAATATTTTAATCAAAGTTTCCATAAAATTATTTAGATCACAAGAGGGGAAACATAGAACAGAATTTTAAGTACCCATAAACTCCAGAGTTCCTACCGCCATAGAGGGTGGATGAATTACTGAAACTAGTGCTTTGAAATAATCCTTAAACCTTAACCTAAGATTATCCCTGAAATAATCTTAAAATCAAACAATTATAAAAAATTTTTAAAGATAATTACAATGAGTTTATTCTGACTCATAGTGATCCTATAAGTACAGTGATTCTCAACCTTTCTAATGCTGCACCCCTTTAATACAGTTCCTCATGTTGTGGTGACCCCCAACCATAACATTATTTTCATTGCTACTTCATAACTGTAATTTTGTTACTGTTAAGAATCATAATGTAAATATCTGATATGCAGGAAGTGTTTTCATTGTACAAATTGAACACAATTAAAACATAGTGATTAATCAGAAAACCAATATGTAATTATATATTGTGAAATATTTATTTCTAATTACAAATCAATGAAATCTTATCTTGAAGCTTGTTGTAGCATGGGTAACAGTCTTCACACTGGGTATTCATATGTGGGCGTATCTGCATGTGGGCGAACCCTCCTGGAGATGGCTAGAGGAGCAGTGTCTTGGTTCCTAAGACCATCAGAAGTCTGTGTTTTCTGATAATCTTAGATGACCCCTGTGAAAGGGTCGTTTGACACCCCCCAAAGGGGTCGTGACCCACAGGTTGAGAACCACTGCTATAGTAGACCTTTCCCTGTGGGTGTCTGAAGCTGTACATATTTACAAAAGTAGAAAGGAAGCATCACCTTTTCCCCATGGACCTGCTGGTGGGTGTGAACCACCAGCCTTGGTGTTTGCAGCACAGTTTATAATGCATTAAGCCACTGGAGCTCCTTCAACAATCAATGGTTTAGCTGAAGGAGTAAAAAAAAAGGTCTGCCTTGAACATTATGCACCTTTAAGAACCAACTATATGGAATCAACAGTAAATGCAAAGATTGCATAGGAAACTTAGGGAGCAATGAGTTTATGTAAATGAGGGAAGAGCAACTCAGAAATGGAAGGTGAGAAGCTAAGAATGTAATTAATGTCACTATGTTGCGTATGTAGAAACTGTTGAATCGGTTTATGTTTTCCTGTTTATATTCTCAACAACAAGAACAATAAAATTAAAAGAGTGGATAAATGGAAATAATTAAGGAATAATAATACTAATTTTTCTTGGAATATTCATTAAGGATAATTTTAAATATTGTTTTAATTTCTGAACAGAAAAAAAAATAATATTGTTTCACCTATGTAATTTTCTTCAGTGCTTATTGATGGGCAAAGCCACAGAGAAACTAATTATGTTATTCCTCAACTTGTGTTTTCTAAGGGCAAGTATTGTTAGATTTACCTAGAAGATCTTCCTGGAAAGCACTTATTTGAATGTAATGCAGATTACCATAGCCCTCAGCTTTTGCAAGACTTTAGGACTTGGGGTCCCAGATGCCAACTACTAACTCCCAGGAAAAAGGAACAAAGTTAACTTTCAAGACTATCAAGGTTGCTAGATTAAAAGTGACAATTGTTTTTTACACTGTAAAACAGTCTACTACTGCAATTTCTCTGAGAGAAATCCCTCTTCTGCTGATAGAACACACAATATAAAATAAAATTATATCCCATTTGACTTATTTTCTATGGACCAAAGAAGTAGAAATAGAAGTGGGTGAAAGTGATAAAGAACTAAATTTCAGCAGGATTCAGCTGCTTACGAATCTGTTCAGCTCCCTGGAAAGTAGTGAGGATTCTGCCTGGGGTGGTGTTCAATCACACATTGTTGGCCTGCTCTTGACAGGAGTGTTGGAGCAGTCAAGCATTGATTACATGCCTGGACTACATACAAGGTGACTCCCACCTTAAAATCTTTTCATCCTAAACTGTGCCTAGGGTGTGTGTCTGTGTGTGTTTCAGTAGGGGTCTGTGGATGGGGGGGGGGGATTGTGAATGTTAGATTTATTGCAATAGATTTAAAGCCAGCTTATTAGGGACCAATATTTCTGATCAGTAGCTTGCTAATAGGCTCACTATGAATTTGCAGACATGAGCAATTATATAGAACACTAACAAATGCAACGTTGGAAAACCATGTACTGCCTTTTCCTTTAATAGTCCTCCCTCCCTCACAAAAATGGGAAGAATCAAAAGTGGAAAAGCTCCAGAAATAGCACACTATTATAAGTGTTTACTAGCTGAAGTAATTTGGCAAATTCAGAGAAAATAATCTTCCCCTTAAGTTATAAGCTGGGTGACTACAAAAATAATTTGGCTACAGTATTTATTCAGTTTAATAAAGCTTAATTCCTCGCTGCTGTAACTACATTTATTTCCTATATTAGCTTTAGTTACTTAATGATGCCTATTCATCTTCCTTAAACATGCTTTGTTCTGTTCTTTATAGGCTGAGCATTTAAAATTCCGTTTTAATACACTGAAATTAAGTTGGAAAGAAAACAATGAAATGCAAGGCATGGAGCAGGGCTGGTAGAAGACTGGAGTGCACAGGGAAGATTTCTCAGAAAAAGCAATATAGGTGAAGCAGCAGCTCTCTGAACACTTGCACAGTGGGGTCCCTCACAACTTCCTACAACTCTAATCAGTTATCCTAAAAACACAAAGATGTGCTCTCATAGGGAGAGCCTGCCTCCAATGAGTCTTTGGTGGTGCTGCAGGAGAAGTGTTGGGCTACAAATCACTCAGTCAGTGGTTCAAATCCTCAAGTCACTAAAAGGGAGAGAAATGAGGCTGCCTGCTCCCACAAAGATTTAGTGCCTAGGAAAACCTAAGGAGCTACTCTACTCTGTTCTATAAGGTTTCTATACATCAGGATTGGTTCGTGGCAATGGATTTGGTTTGGTTTCCAGTCGGTGGAGCAAAGGCAAAACATACACAATGGATGGGATGTGACTGATTTTAGATCATTTCAGAAGCTACCAATACCGTATAAACTCGATTGTAAGCTGACCCAAATATCAGGCGAAGCACCTAATTTTACCACAAAACTGCATTAAAAATGTGCTGGACAACTTGGGTTATACTTGAGTATATAGAGTAATCATTACCACGGTACCTTGATATTGTTTTTAGATTCCATCAAGTTGATTCTGACTCAGAGTAACACAATGTGCAACAGAACTACACATTGCTCGGTCCTATGCCATTCTCACAATTTTCATATTTCAGCCCATGGTTGCATCCACTGTGTCAATCCATCTTGTGGAGGATCTTCATCTTTTTCTATGCACGTTTACTTTGCCAAGCATTATGTGCTAGTCCAAGAACTGATCTCTTCTGATAACATGCCCAGAGTAGGTGAGATGAGGTTCTCACCATTCTTTAAGACCATTCTGGTTGTACTTCTTCCAAGACAGATTGGTTTGTTCTTCTAGCAGCTCATGATACTTTCAGTATACCTTGCCAGCACCTCATCAGTATTTTTTTACTGTCCCTCTTCCACGTGCATATGAGATGATTGAAAATGCCATAGCGTGGGTTGGACAAACTTAATTTTGTGCAGATTTGCCCAATGTCACATGTCCTTTGATTTCTTGACTGCTGCTTCTATGAGCATTGAATGTGGAGCTGAGGAAAATGAAATCCTTTACAATTTCAATCTTTTCCCAGTTCATCATGATGCTGTCTATCCATCCAGTTGTGAGAAACCTGATTCCCTTTACATTGAGTTGTAATCCCTATTGAAGACTGCAGCCCTTGATTTTCATCAGCAAGTCCTTCCAGTCAGCATGGTTGTGTCATTTGCATATCAACATTGTTCATGAGCCTTCCTCCAATCCTGATACTGTGCTCTTCTTCAGATTATTTAGGGTAAAAGGATACATCCTGACACGTATCTTTCATGGTTTTAAATGTTAATATCACACTTATTATTACAAATATCTAACCCAGAATGAGCTACTTAACCTCCTTAAACCTAAGTTTCCCCATGTGTAAAACCAAAAAACACCCCAACATCCCCCCCCCAAAAAAAACACCAACAGAACCACTGCCATTGAGTCCGTTCTGAGTCATAGAAGCCCTATATATAGTTTCTGAGGTTGTAAATCTTCACAGGAGCAGACCACCTTATCTTTACCCCATGACACAGCTGAGGGGCTAGGCCACTTACCTCCTGGCTAGCAGCCCAATAGTTCTCAGATTGAATAACTATGGTGAGCAGATGCAACTTATGCACACCTCTCCTGTACTTAACCCATGGAGTATCCCCATGTTCTTATTGAGTGACTGCCTCTTGGTCTCTGTACAGGTTCTGCCTGAGCAAAAGGAAATGTTCTGCAGTTCCCATTCTTATCTAAGTTATAATCCATAATCCATAATCCCGTACGATCCACACGTTGAATCGCTTACGGAGTCAGTATTCTCTTCTTTCCATCAAGATCCATCTGATGTCAACAATGATAGCCGCTGTGCCATATCTACTTCATAATCCAATTTGAGTTTCTGAGTCCCATGCCAGTGTCATGCTACAACCATTGTTGAATGATTTTCAGCAACAGTTTTCTTACCTGCAATATTGATGATATTATTTGATAATTTCAGCATGTTCTTTTTAAAAATGTGTACAAATAGCCAAGTAGCTGGCTTCCAAAAATATTGACATAGGTAAGTGAGTATTTCCAGTAGTTGAAGCATTTCAATTAGTATTTTGTCAATTCCTAGGACCTTGTTTTTTGTGATTCAGTACCACAGATTCTTGATCTTATGCTACCTCTTGAAATGCTTGATTGTTGATCAGTTTTTTTGATACAGTGACTGTGCATTCATTCCAGAGTCTTGGGATGCTCCCTGCATAATTCAATGTTTTGTCCAAAGAATCTTTTAATATTGCACCTTGAGACTTGAATTTTTTCTTCCATTCTATTAACTTGAGATATGCTGAACATATTCTTTCATTTTGTTTTTCTAACTCCAGGTCTTTGCACGTTTCTTTATAATACTTTATTTTGCCTTCTTGGGCTGCCTTTTAGAATTGTTTGTCCAAGTCTTCACTTTATTTCTTCCATTTGTTTTCATTAGTCTACAATCAAGATCAAGGTTCACCTTTCTCTGATATCTACTTTGATCATTTCTTTCTTTACTGTCTTTTTAATGACTTTTTACTTTCTTCATGTGTTATGTTCCCGATGTCACCCATTACTATCATTAGCATTTGATAATTCAAATGTACTCTATTTTTCAAATTAATGGAAAAATCACTAGTGAAGAAATAATTTAAGAATTCTACCAACTTATTCCATCTGAAATTGATCAAACACACAGGTAAATGCATTGATAATTATTTTGCAAGACCAAGAACTTCTTAATTGCAAATATCTATTTTCAGCAATGTGAATGGTGACTATAACCACAGATTCTGACCTATGGAATAAATAGGAATTAAATAAACTACCTATGAGGGAAGAGATGAGAGACATGTTTGCTAACAGCAGTCAAAACAAGGCCAAGGAATGAGTATGGAACTGACCATCAATTGCTCATATGTAAGTTCAGGATGAAGGTGAAGAGAATCAATTCCACAAAATCCAAAATACAACCTTAGTCTATGTCTATCCTAACTGAACTTTGAGAACATTTGGCACCTTAAAGGTTACACCAAAAAGTCCAGGTTTTTAAAAGATGGAAAATCTTGTTGGAAAAGGATAAAGAAACTTGTCTTCCATCAACACATGCATAGCACGAGTTTCTACTTTTGTGTTTTCTTTGGGTGGGGGAGTCATTGGCTTGCTTAAGTGTGTGGGCATGATAGGGATTTATAAGAAGGAACCTCCTCAAGCCACCCTTTGCTATTTCTATAAACCCACTACCATCAAGGTTCCAACTCATCATAACTCAATGTAGATGTCCTGAGATCATAAATCTTTACTGGAGTAGATAAGATCATCTTTTTCTTTTGGAGTTCCTATTGAATTTGAACTACCAACCTTTACTTAGCAATCCAAGATCAAACCCATAGAGCTGCACATGACTCTTGCTATTTCTACTAGTTGACTAGAAAGATACTTACCTTTCAAGTTTCTTTATTGGAATAAAATATGAACAGTCACAAATATCTTCCCTGACAACTCCAGAAATTTGAACCTGTGATACATATGAAAATATTCTTTGGAAATTCTGAAGCTTAACAACTATTCACCAAGATTATTATTAAGAAGCATCTGGCTGCTCTAGAACCTGGATTGTATATAATGGGGAGACCCATTTTGTTAGAGAAAGTGGTGAGTGGCTTAGACAAAACTCAGAGCAACTCGGTTTTCCTCTTACTGCGTTCTACAGTGGTGAGTTCAGTAGTGCCTTTGAGTGAGGAATTATTGACTAATGGCAGTTCACCTTGAGTACATTTCCTGATGAATTGAATGTAAGCAAATTTGAGAACACCAGGAGCAAATGTTTGTAATTTAAACAGAATTCATTTTAATTAAAGTTTGTTTGCAAATTTCTTAATAGTAGAATAAAAAATATTTATTTACATGCCAGCTTGATCATCATAGTTAGAGATTGACTCAGTGGTATACAAAAATGAAACCTGAGATATTCTGTGAAGAAAGTTTCCATTTAGGAATAAAGAAAAAAGTTTATAACCAAATAAAACAACAAAACAAAACAGCATTAATCCTGGGGAGAAAAATATCGAGAAAATATTATAATGTTTTAGTTGTTCCTTCCAGTTTATTTTTATGATCTTTTTGTGAGTACTTCCCAGTTAATATAAATTTAAATGCCTTTCTTGAAGAAGTAGATGAAAGTCAGTAGATTGTGTCTAACTGTCCTAAGCCAAATAAAAGTGATGCTGAGGAATTCCTGTGAATTTAATTACTGTTACTTAGCCAAAGTATATTCAACTGCTGTACTGGTGATCCACATTAACCATAGGATATGATAAAATTTCATTGTTATATGCTAGCAGCAGAAAAACAGTCAGAATTAGTGAAGAAATGTATTTTATAAAATAGATACAATCTTTTTATTTAGTTTCTAGTAAATAGCTTAGGCTAAAACTGGCATCTAATAAATCTTCAGAAAACATGGTTTAATGACCAGATGAAGCTGTTGAATGATCATCTGAATGATTTCCATGAACTTTCAGAATTCATAGCACAGATTTTCCTTATGCAGCTTAAATATTAACTTGCCCCACCCCCACCCCACCCATAGAAGTAAAATAAATTTTGCTTAAATGCTGTAGATAAACTGTTGTGTCCAATTATTTTCTTTGATGCAGAGTGAGGAGGAAGCAGATTTGAGGATATTCATATTGAATTTTAAAGTGACTAGTTTGAAACTTATTTTTTAATATATTTTTGTTTGGGGATAAAATATCTTGTTCTCCCTCCTGCACAATTTTTTTTAACCAACAAATCAAGTAAAATCATCCCTGGGTGGTTAACTAGAAGCAGACTCAGGCAATGCAGTCTTAATAATCAAGTCCGTGTGTCTGTCCGTGTGTCTGGCCTTTGAAAACTGTCTGCAGGAGATCTTCGCATGTGAAACAAAATGGAATTCACTCACAGATTTTCATTACAGGCCCCAAGAAAGAAATTCTTATGAAGTCTCTTCACTTGGACATACGCAGTTACATGACATAAATAGACAAAAGAGTGCTAATCGGTGTGGCTACAGTGCCCTGAAAGGAACCTTTTTAAAAATGCAAACAATCATCTACAATCTAAAAGAAGTGACTCTATCAGCTTGTCAAAGCTTTTATATGTTGATAACAATGAGTGTTGGCAATAATCTGAGGAGTAGGGCACCCTGTGCTCCAGTAGTAGAAAGGCAAACTGCTTCATTCTTTCGAAGGGCACATTGGTAGGATATTTAAAAAGGAAAATTCGTGCATGCCCTTTGACAGAAGGCGCCCGTGTGTAGAGGGTTGTATTAGGACTAATCACTAAAAGAGCTAAGTTTTGCAATGGTATACAGTACTGCGCTGTTCATAAGAAGGAGACTATAGAAACAGCCCAATGTCTAAGGAAATAAAATTTGATAGGAGGACATACCGTACAATGTGCTGCCATTAAAAGATTCAAATGTATAGCCATGGAAAAAGGATTATGAATATTCTTGAATTACTTAAAGCAATGTAAATATTATGGTCAGATTTATGTATCATTACCTGTTCCCAAATACCTCTCTTTAAAATGTTAACCAAAAAAAGGTGACACCTTAGGGCTAAGGTGGGTCTCAGCTGGACAATGCAGAAGGAAGACCTCAGAAAAATTACTGAATTTGAACTACAGCCTTGGTGAAGAATATTGATACACCATGGAATGCCAGGAGAATGAACACAATGGTCTTGGAAGATATATAGCCAGAGTGCTCTTTACAAGCTCCTGCTTGTATTTAAATTATTGGTTCATCTGGAAATTATTTCATTGCAAAGAATAAGTTAGGAAAACACCTTTAGTTTTCGTTTTATTCCCTCCCCTCAAATTGTTCTGCAATATGTTCTAAACAATCTAGCTTGCCCCAATGATATGAACTGCTGTTTCTCTCTAAATTAATGCATCTTTGTAATGTAATGCAAAGGAGGGGAAAAGAGTGGGAATTGATTACACGACACTAAATTTCACCAAGGGGTTGGGGAATGGCAAAGAATGTAAGAAGTGTTATCTGTGAGACATCAGAGCAACTCTTCTTTAAAAGAAATTATTAAATCTGGGTAAAATCCAGAATAAGTAGGTAGTTGAAGAGATATACTAGCAAGCAAGATATTCAGGATTTTAAGGCCAAGATATTGAATTTTAAAATTAATTAAATTATGTTGGCGGCCTTGTTTTTTATCTTCAATGAAGCTTGGACTTCTTCCTTCAGTACCATTGGTTCTTACCCATATGATACTTCATCAAGTGATTCAATACTCAACCAATTATTTTTAGTTCAACGACTCTATATCCTTCAATCTTTTTATGCTTCCTGCATCATTCAATATTTTTCCCATAGAAGCTTTAAATATTCCAACTTGATGATTGCGTTTTTTTTCATTCTCATGCTTTCAATATGCTAAGCATATTCCACCTTCTTGGCTTCCTCGCTCCAGGCCTTAGCACATTTCATTATAATAGTTCATCTTCTCAAACTGCCCTTTTCAACAAGCTGTTCAAGCCCTGGAAGCATGCATTCACCCATTCCGAGACAGCGAGCTGGCCAACTGACTCAAAGTGATCCATATCTGCACCCAGGCCAAAGAAAGTTGACCCAGCACAATGAGAAAATGGTCAAAGTATATTATTAATATAGCATACAAATAAAATGTTACTGAAACTCATTCAGCAAAGTGTTCAATGTCAACAGGGAGCTGGCAGAAATTCAAGTTGTATTCAAATGTGGGCTTGTCATGAGGGTGATCATGGCTGATTTCAGATGGATCTTGGCTGAAAGCAGAGACAACCAGAAAGATGTTTACTTGTGTCTTATCAACAATCTAAGGCATTTGACTGTATGGATCATAAAAACAGTGGATAGCTCTGAGAAGAATGGAAATTCTAGAACATGTCATTGTGCTCACACAGAAATTGTGTGGCTCATGTGGCAGTTGTAGAAACACCACACGGGGACACTGCATGGTTTACAATCAGGAAAAGTAGGTGTCAGGGTTGTATCCTTTCGCCATACATTTGCCCTGTTTGCTGACCCAATAAACTGAAAATCCAGACTAGGAAAATTGGAAGTTGTCAAAAATGAAATGAGATGTAAAGATAGACATCCTAGACATTAGTGAGTTGAGGTGGACTGTTATTGATATTGTGAATTGGGCGATTATATAGTCTGCTATGCCAGGAATGATGAATTGAAGAGGAACAGCATCACATTTATTAACAAAAAGAGGATTTCAAGATGTATCTTGTAGTACAACACTTTCAGTGATAGGACAATATCCTACACCTAAATGAAGACCAGTTACTATTCAAACTTATATACCAATATCTCTTTATTCCAATGATGAAGAAATTGAAGATTTTACCAAATTCTTCAGCCTGAAATGGATAAAATATGTAACCAATATGCATTGATAATTACCAGTGATTAGTTGAATGTGAAAGTTAAAACTTAAGAAGAATAAGGAGTTGGAATATATGGCCTGGGTGATAGAAATAACATCATAGATCACATAATAGAATTTTGTAAGACTAATAACTTTCTCATTGCAAATACCTTTTTTTTCAACAACACAAATAGAGACTATACATGTAGTCCTCACTAGATGGAATATGAAAGAAACTAATCAACTCCTCTTTGAAGAGTGTTGAAGGAGAAACTCAACATCATGAATCAGAACAAGGTCAGGGTCCAACAGCAGAACAGACAATAAATTATCCATATGCAATTTCAACCTAAACCAAAATTCCGAAAACCAAACTCACTGCCTATTTGATTCTGACTAGCAGTGTCCCTATGTGCGATTTCTGAGACTGCAAATCTTTATGGGAGCAGATAGTCTTTCTCCCAAAGAGCAACTGGTGAGTTTCAGCCACCAGCCTTCTAGTCAGCAGTCTGATATTTACCCAACAATAAGTCTTGGGGACTCCCAAGATCTTGAGTGTATCTCATCTAAATT
This sequence comes from Tenrec ecaudatus, assembly GCF_050624435.1. Taxonomy (NCBI): domain Eukaryota; kingdom Metazoa; phylum Chordata; class Mammalia; order Afrosoricida; family Tenrecidae; genus Tenrec; species Tenrec ecaudatus. The sequence continues at coordinate 136,222,902 of NC_134533.1, forward strand.
TAGAGACCATTTCAAGAATAAATTAGATGCATTGAACACTAATGATGAGCTGGCTCATTCCCAGGACATCACACATGAGAGGGTATAGCTCAGGGGTAGAGCAATTGACTGTAGGACATCACACATGAGAACAACCACCACAACAAAACTCACTGCCATCGACTCAGTGCAGACTCATAACAACCCTAAAATACAGGATAGAACTGCCCCCTGTGAGTTTCCAAGAGTCTAATTCTTTTTTTTCTCAAAAAGTATTTTATTATAAAACAAAACAAAACAAAACCAAGCACACATAAAAGCAGAAAGGGCACTACAGAAGACCCTCATTCAGCCACCACCAAGATCTGCCAATTAGTAACGGACTCTAATTCTTTATAGTAGAAAACCCCGTCTTTCTCCTTGAGAGTGGCTGGTGGGTTTGAATTACTAACCTTATGGATCACAGCCCAACTCATAACAGCTATGCCACTGGGGTTCATTTGAAGAAAGAAAAGGACATTAAAATTACAGGGAAGGAAAATGAAAATGTGGGTCAGAAATTTGTTCTTCAATGTAGAATAGTTGAAGTGAATGAAAGAAATGATGAAATAAAATAGTTGAACAGAGATTTGCTCTGTAAACTTTCCTTCAACTCACAGTTAAAAAAATCAACCAAATAAATAAGTTTTAAAAGAAGAAGGAAGAGGGAGAAAAGGAAAAGGGGACTAGAGAATAAAATGTCCCGTCCCGCGGGGCATCGACAATGTGGATACCTGAAAGAGGGACTGGGAATGAAGATGGGCAAGGGCGCGAGAAATGGAGGCAAGACAGGAATCTGATCAAGCCTCATTTATTGAGTTGAGAGCAGAGGTTTAAATAGCCAGTGAAGGGCGGGCACCATTAAGTCACATGTAAAATAAGGTACAGCTGAGGTAGCCAATAGTCGTGCATCTCCAAATAAGGAAGAAATGGCAGGCAACTGATCAAACAGGTAAGTATACTAATGAAGCATACCTGGTGCCTGGGGGGAGATGCCACCAGTCATGTATTGACCAATGAACATAGCAGCTGCTAGTGAAAGAGCACCAATCCTAGCAAGAGTCAAGGCAGCAACCCTCTGGCGGGAATTGAGACAAAGGGCAGTAAAATCACAGGGCACTTTGTATGGCAGGAAACAGAGTAAATTCAAAAAGGTCGTACATGCTTAAATCCAGGGTGGGGAGACACGCAGTCCCCTACAATAAATGAAGGGAAATACAAAGGAAGGAAGGAAGGAAGGAAGGGCCACATCATTACAGCACTAAAAATAATTGATTTGTATTTAAGTACTTCAAGATAAAGCATATGATCCAGAAATTATGGTATTAATGAAAGAACCCCAAACTGCATTTAAGGCATTAGAAGGAACCAGGAATTCATGGAATACAAGTTGATGTTTCAGTAGAAGGATGCAATGCTATAAGCATTGTCTATGCTGATATATTTGGAAGATTGAAAGAGATCAACAGACATTGTGCCAAACTTTTTTTAAAAAGTGAATCAACATAAATTGTCGAACAAATCATTACAAATTATATAAAAGCAAACTTTTGCTAAAGGTGATCTTAAAGTGATTGTAACAGTACCCACGTAAGGAACTGCTGGAAATTCACGCCGTATTCAGAAGAGGACACACAATGAGAGAGACCATCGTTGGTGTCAGAGGGAGCCTGGCTGAAAGTAAAGACTACCACAGAGATGGTGATCTATGTGGATCGTAACAAATGATGGAGCATATTGAGGGGAATAGAAATTCCAGAACCCTTAATTGTGCTCAAGGGGACCTGAACATGGTCAAAGAGGAAGTCTTTCAAAAAGAACAAGGGTATATTGCCTGGCTTAAAATTGTCAAGGTTTTATTTATCTATTTATTTATTTATTTAGCTTTTCTTCTTCTTTTTTAAATACTTTTATTGGGGGCTTTTACATCTCTTATCACAATCCATAAATTCCTCCAATGTGTCAAGCACATTTGCACATATGCTGCCATCATCATTTTCAAAGCAGTCTCTTCCCTCTTGAGGCCTGATATCAGCTCCCTCTTTCTTCCCCTTTCCTCCCCAAACTGTCCTCCCTCATGAACACTTGATAAGTTATAGATTATTTTTTCCATATCTTATATTGTCCTCCATCGCCCCTCGCCCAAGTTTCCATTATTCATCCCCCTGAGAGTGAGTTCGGGGTTGATAAGTTTTTATTTTTTGTAATATTATTCAATCAGCACACTGAGCAAATAAGTCGAGAATTGTGCTGTATAGAGAAGAATTTGACATCAGGATCGGAGGAAGGCTTATTAATAACCCGTGATGTGCAGATCTCTCTCACATGAGAAGGACTTCTTGCTGATGAAGATCAAGAATTGCAGCTTTCAGTGTGGATTGCACCTTAACAAAAATTCTCACAACTAGATCAGTACCTTCATGATAAACAGAGAAAATATGAACTTGCCAAGAATTTAATTTCACTAGAATCCACAAACAGACCCCTGGAAGCATTAGTCAAGAGATCAAAAGGCATTTTGCAGCATTTGCTAAATCTGCTGTAAAAGACCTCTTTTTAAAGCATTAAAACACAACAACATTTACTTGAGGACTGTAAGTTGTGCCTGACCCAAACCGGGGTATTTTCAAAAGCCTCATGTGCATTTAAAAACTAGACAATGAATTGACTTGATTCTTTTAAAAAAATTATTAGGGGCTCTTACAGATATTATAACAATCCATAAATCAAATATATCATGAGAACTTGTACATATGCTGCCATCATCATTTTCAAAACATTATCCTTCTACTTGAGCCCTTTGATACCAGCTCCTCTTTTTTCCCTCCCTCCCCCACCCTCTCACCCTCATGAATCCTTAATAGATTATATATTGTTATTATTTTTCCATATCTCACATCATCTGCTGTGTCCCTTCACCCACATTTCTGTTATTCATTGCCCTCAGGGGGTGGGGGTGTATTATATATCCATCATTACTACCAGTTCCCTCTTCTTCTCTTTCCCCACCCACCCTCCCCATCCCCTTATGGTATCACTACTCCCATTACAGTTTCTGAGGAGATTATCTGTTCTGGATTCCATGTGTTGAAGCTCTTATTTGTACCAATGTACATATTCCAGTCTAGCCGGATTTGTGAATTAGAACTTGAGTCATGATAGTGGGGGGAGGAAGCATCAAAGAACTAGAAGAGTGTTGTGCATTTCATCGGTGCTATACTGCACCCTGGTTGAATCCTCCCTTCAGCGTGATCCTTCTGTGAGGGAATGTGCAATTGTCTGTAGATGAGCTTTGGGATTCCACTCTGACCCCTCTCCTTCACAGTGATATAATTCTTCGTTTTTGATCGTCTGATACCTGATCTCATTAACACCACATGATCACACAGGCTGGTGTGCTTCTTCCATGTGAGCTTTGCTGCTCCCTGCTATATGGTCTCTTAAGGCTTTCAAGACCCCAGGTGCTATATCTTTTAATAGCGAGGCACCATCAGCTTTCTTCACCACATTTGCTTACGCACCCATTTTGCCTTCAGCAATCGTGTCAAAAAGGCGAGTGTCACACTATGTCAGGGTAGTGGAACAAAGTGTTCTAATGTTGAGGGAAGACTTCAGTAGAGGCCCAAAGTCCATCTGCTACCTTAATACTTTAACATATAAATATGTGCACATAGACCAATACTCTGATCATTATGTATTAGATATTTAGATTTTTACCTTCTAGTTCTTTCCTCTATTTCCTTTTACTTTCCTCCTGCCCCACTATCATGTTCACCTTTCATTCAGTTCCGAAAAATTCCTCTCGGCTACATTAAAATTGATCAACTTACTACCATAGAGTCAATGAATTATCAAAGCCAAAAAATAATTGACACCTTTGAATTATAGTAATAGTGAAGAAAAGTGAATATGCCATGGACTGCCATAGGGCTGGAATTCTTCATCTCACAAACGTTGGACATGCTACCAGTGCCTAGAAACTAGTCCCTGGAGAAGGGCAGCTCATGCTTGGCAGAATATCAATGAAAGAGAGGGCGACTTTCAATGAGATGGAGTGTCATGGTGGCAGCAAACATAGCAATGATTGTGAGGGTGGTGCAGGGATGAGCCATGTTTTGGTCTCTATACACGTCACTGTGAGGCAGAAAGGATTTTAGAGTATTTAACAGTAACGATATCCTCTAAGTATAGAGAATTCAAGCTATGGGCTGGAAGTGAGGAAGGAAATGGAACCCCAGAGGGAAATTGTGGTATGGCTACAAAGAAGCTAAGCATCTCCCAGGAAGCAGACATGTCCCTTCTATGGTGAAGTATTCTTGGGATGAGAATGGGAGCAATGACTTTAGACTTGTCTGTTTCTTTAATGCTGAAAATTAGATGATCAAAGCACTCCTTTTGAAAAAGTAAAGATATAATGAGATAAAGTATTCCTCAACCCATATGTCTCCCACCCCGCCCGCCTGTTTTCACACTTCCTTTGTTTATTTAAGTGGCAGTGTTTGTTCTGATGAGCTGGCCTAGAAAATAAACCAAGTGCTCAGGATAATTGACGATCACTGTCACAGCAGGAAGACCATCTTATACTGAAAGAGCTATATCTTTTTTAATACTTTCTTTCCAGTGCTAGGTTAATGTTTCTGACAAGATTCTGCTTTTCTTAGTGTCAAGTGTCAGTGAACTGGTATTGGACATTGTTTGTGGGGTTGTAAATACATTACATGAAAAAAAAATAATAACGAGTTTTTAAAAAGTCAAAAGGAATGCCTCTAGAGATCTTTCCCTAACATGGAGCTTTATGGAAGGCCCGGGAATGGAATTTCAGAAACTTCAAATAAAAAATCTGAGATGTAAATTGAAGTATCTTCCATATCTGCCTTTATTGTAGACTCTGGACGATTTCCCCTTATATTTTTAATCTGGAGGATGGAGAGTGCTTTCTTTTTTTATGTTCAACTTAAATTGGTTAGTTAATGACCTAAGAATAGCTCTTGGGAGCCTCCCTCACCAAAGCATGTTATTACTCCGTTCTTCTCCCTTAATTTGATGTGTCTATTGTGTTCTTGCTGCATAAACTGATCCCAGGGATTAATCATTTTCTTTTTACCAGCTAGAAATTACAGACATCTAATGGATAAATACTTACATCAGTCAATATAATGAGTTTCATTGTCTAGGCTTTAAAATATACTGATTATTCAATGTTGAAATAAAATCTATATTCATCCTCATTCAACATTTTCCAGTTTTCTAAGTTTCTCCTTTCTGTCTGCTTGAAGAAAATAATTTAGTAAAAGTTTTGTTTTTTTCCGGTTCTTCCAAGTTGGGGCCTTAAGTGCATCTATTGGTTGATATGCAAAAAGGGCTAAACAGACTTTGATTTTTTAACGGCAGTATAACTTGAGCAAATTACATAACTTCATTTTTGTTTTGTTTTCTTTAAGCAGGGAATAATTTGTCAACTTAATCAGAATTGTTCTATGAAGGAATCATGTTGGTTAATTCAATTTCATAGAATTGTTCTATGAAAGACTCATGTTGGTTACCCGGGGCATTTCTCTGGCAGCCTTGCAGTTAGAAATAATGGGGTGTTGACTGGCCGTGTTATCTGGTCAAGGTGAAGAACCGAGGCAGAGTCAGCTGACTTGACAGAAGAGGCAGGGCCCCGCAGTCCTCCACAGGCTCAGCCCAAGTCTGTAGACATGAGCTTCCCAAGTAAAGGGGGCCCATTCGGTCATGCAAATTGCTAAAGAAAATTCAGTGAACTTAAATCTGAGTCATAATTAATGGGCTTGGTTTCTGTTTTGTTTTCAGTTGTTTGAATTCATGAACTTTTTGGCTGAGAATGTCATCTTTTGTTACATGGGCCTGGCGCTGTTCACGTTCCAGAATCACATCTTTAATGCCCTGTTTATACTTGGAGCCTTTGTATCCTTTGAAATACAGCATGTGGGGTGATTGTGGGAAGGAACACACGACTAACTTTTTCTTATTATTCTGTTAAATTGTGAAAGTAATTTCCTCAGGTTTGCGGCAAGGCTCAAATTCAACATTGGTAAGTAATTTCTAGTCTGAGCAGAAAAGCATCCTATTGAATTGGAGGCTTTATTAAAATGCTTATAGTTTCAGAAGAGACATTGACAAAATACTGAGGGGAATAAAAGGGGAAAAAATCAAAAGAGAACAGCATCTTTCCAGTATTTTAAAGATGTCCAATTAAGATTATGAATCATTTTTGTGAGAGAAAAATATGTGATCCAGTCAACCTTGAGAAATGGATTTAATATGCACCAGAGAAGGTCTCCCCTGGCCTCCTGAATTAGTCCGTTTGGGAAATGTTCTCACTGCAAGATGGTACAGTTTTTGGGGGTGTTTTTTCCCCAAGGAACCTTCGGAACTAAGATAGAAAGAATAAAGATGAAGTGAAGCCAGTGTGACAGGTATGCTTCCCAATCATTATGGGATCTAAGTTTATCTTTCTGGAAGAAGCTGGGCAGACGGAATCCTGGGTCGCTTTGAATGAAGAGGACGTCGCTAGCTCCAGCGTTGACAGATGACATCACGGTTCCAGTGGGCATGGGTGTCTGTCTGAAGAATATTGAGCCATGGGGATACCCCCAAGGACATTCCACAGCTGTTGTGTTTCTTCCTGCTTGAAAAATGGACAGACCGCCCCTCATGAGATCACAAGCAAAAAATTGGGACAGTCTGTAGAGCCCCAAATCTCTAAGATCTTTTCCAACTAAGCACTTCTATTGCCTCTTAGTCTCTTTTTAAGGAACATTGAGCTACACTTCCAAGTTTCATCTTCAACCTGGGTCTCAAAAAGAAGCCCCCCCTCCAACACACACAAAAACAAAACTGGCCCTATCCCATATGAAGACAAACTGGAATAAATAGACCATAAGATGTCACCAATGACAGCCCCCCAAAAGGAGAGATTAAAACTATCTATATTTTTGTAGACCTTTATCTGTAAAACATGGGTTTTAGTAAAATATCTCTGAAAGCAGTAGTTGCATTTACATTTAGACAGGCAGTTCCTCTCAAAATTGAATCCACTAAAAGAAACAAAAACATAAGCAAAGCCTGATAGAGAAGGAGAGCATAAACTGATGGGAAAGAAGATGGTAATCATGAGCAGACGCACATGGATCTTCTAAAGTGCTGCTTGAGAAGATAATGCCACATCATCTGAACAGTCCCTGCCTTGCATTTTATAGCAGAACTGAGGATTGAGGTGCTCGCCGGCAATATAAATGTGATGAGAACGTGTATGGTGCTTGAAATGTCATGGGGTTAACAATTTTAAACCAAGCATATATTTGAAGAGAGACAACAGTTCTCCATTATTTCTGAATTGGGGGAGTAAATTGGGCATATATGTATTGACACGTGTATTCCTGCTTTCTGGGTCGTCACAGAGAGAGATTTTAAGTGTAAGTACTCTCACTTCATCGCAGCAGCATTTTCCTCAATGTTTTCCTGTGCTTACTCACAGCTAGCGATTTTTGTTGCCAGAGCGTGCAACATCTACCCCCTCTCCTTCCTTCTGAACCTGGGCCGCAAACAAAAGATCCCGTGGAACTTTCAGCACATGATGATGTTTTCAGGTAGGTGAGCGAAACTGCATGCTAGCGGTGATGGCTTTTTGCACATTTTCACAGAACCCATGACCCGTGAGGAACTTCAAGATCTAGGAGAAATAGAACTTCTCTTCTCCTCCTTGGACCCAGCACCATGCTGATGCGCCCTAAGGTTCCAAGGAGCAGCAAGACTGCTCTTTTCAGACAGAAAGTGAAACTCAGGGGAACCATGTTGGGATGAGCGAGAGGTGTCGTTTCTGACTGGACTGGACAGTGGGCCTCCCACTGACCTATTTCAGAGCAATCTTCACATCAGGGGATTTCAATGATTGTTCACAAATCAAATGTTCAGGGTGAGCAGCAAGTAAATGGTTCCACTCCCACCTCCCGTGACAGTCCCTCCTCCATTGCATCCCCACTCTGTCCCCTGCAAAGCTCCTGCAGCATCTCCTGATTACCCAGAGGCCAATCAGACTCCACTATGAGTGGCGGGGGGCGGGGGGATTGATTGAGTGTTCACCAGGAGCAAGACTAATTCCAGGCCCTGGTGGATGAAAGTGACAAGGTCTCTGCTCTCATGAAGCTTAAGGACTAGTTTCTGAAACCCTACCCGGAGGCTTCTTTCCAGAAGAAAAGAAAACAGATGAACTGGCTGACTCTGAACTTCTCTGGAGACTGCACTTTCTTTCTGCCTCATCAATTTCTCTACCATCAGTCTTTCCTTGTTCAGAGACCTTTCCCCTCACGTGGCTTCTCTATGTATATACACTTACTCACAAGACCCTCAGAGGCAGTTTATTGGAAGGTACATGAGAATGAAAAGCTGCTAGCAGAATAAGACAAACAAATATACTTGGGCCCAAAGGGGCATGTGGACAAAGCAATAGAAGCAGCATCTAGTTGATAACTCCACCAAAATGAGCTCCAGTAACCATGGACACGGCGATCATGACAATGGCCCACGGCCGGCCCATGTTTTGTTCTGTTACACGTAAGGTCCCCATGAGTCAGATCCAACTGGATGACAACTAACTGCAATAACATACATTAGTCCTCTGAAGCAGATAGTGCCCCGGTGTGTAGGTGAGAAAACTGTGGTTCATATAACAGTATCCCTGAACGCAAATCGGTGCCTGGTCAACATGGTGAAACAAAGTCAATCTCAGCTTATGAATGAATCATTTGATCAAATACAAAATCAAGCCAAATTAAACCCACTGCCATCAAATTCACTCCGATTTATAGCAACCCTGCCGGACAGAGTGAACTGCTCCTTATGGGGTCTGAGACTGTAAACTTTCCTGCAATCAGATAGCGTCATCTCTCTCTCCGGGAGTAGCTCGTGGGTTTGAACCGCCATTCTGGAGGATAGCAGTTTAATTCTTAACCCAATACACCACCAGGGCTCCTTAAGCACACACAAATAGAGATCTGAACTTGATCTCTGACTAATTTTGAGAGGCTGGGCCCTCTGAAAGTGCTTCCCTGTGTTTTGAGGCATGCCCTGGCGAGAGAGAGCAAGCAACCGGATGGGAGCTTGACTGAGCTGCGGACTGCAGCTTCGAACAGCTAACACTCTAGCAGTGAGCTGACTTCTGCTGAGAATGATAGAAACAAATGCGCTCATTAGAGCAAGGAAGCCGGCACCACGGTTCATGCTCACAAAGCAGTGCTTGGAGTTGGAAAGCACCTCCTTATTCCCCATAAAAAATCTTCGACAGCTTTGCTCAGGAGACCACTACCTGATTTTCAAAGCTTACATATTATCGTTTCAACCATGCTTTTCTTCACAAAGAATGCTGTGAGAGGCTCCTAAAGTTTTAGAGACTCGTGTTGAGATGAGAACTTTCTGCCTAAATTATTTCCTGGTCTGATGACTTCTCCGGGGCTTGGGACTTTTTGTGTTTGCTTAGCTACTGAATCGGGATGCATTCCAAACTGATCGACACCAACCATCGGGTGAGTTGCAGTCAGACAATATAAGGACATTCCAAAGGTGGTGTTGATAGTCTAAGCAGGTCAGTCTCAAGCACTCAAGTCAAATAAAGTTGGTGTTCTAAATAAAGTGGTAACACATCTATACCACTTATGTAATATTGACTATGGCTATTTTTACACTACAATGGAACACTTCAGTAGTTGCAACTGAAACTATATGGCCTGGTCACCCAAAAATGTTTATTCTCTGGTCCTGTTCTAAAGCATCTAAAAGGCAAAAAAGGGTATATAATTTTATTGCATTAATGGGTCTGAAATGATCAGTTTCATTCATGAGAATGCCAATGGCTATCGACATCATTGACCAGAGCAGCACAGCAAAGCTTCTGGGAAGGTGCACAGGTGTGACTGCGATGTTCAGGTAATGGTGTCCATTGTTTTCTGCACTGAGTCACCACGTCGTCATTCAGGACCTGATTCCCTTACTGCCGGCATTTCAGCTGTTTAGCATCTTGGGTTACAGTCATATTGGTTCAAAGTGGACTTCATTTCGTGGATTTGACTGGGTCTTCTATTTTGCAGACTTTTCCCGCTGAAATGATTTTGAACAACAACGGGATTGGGTTTGCTCCTTTGTAGTTCATGGCATTTTCATAAAAATTTAATAATATTCCTAATGCTCCATGGTATGATTGAAAGAGCACTAGATTCACCACCAAAATCTGTTTTCTTGGCTTTAAATTCATAAGAAACTCCAACATTATATGATTACATAGCAAAATCCTACACCTTTCTAAGACATTCAATAGGTACTGTTTTAAGGATTCAGTAGATACATAGCCAGGATGAGGTAGCACGGTCATTACTGGTCTCTTTTTGCAGGTTATAAAAAGAGAGAGCCATGAAGAGGTTGTGTAACTTGCTCTTACTCTCAAAACTAATTAGAGATCAAATTCAGACTTGGACTCAGGCCTCTTAACAACAGGTTTAGTACCTTCCTCTCGCCCTGACACAGCCTCAGATTTACCTTCAAGGTCGTGAAAACAAAAGTTAAATCAAAACCAGGGCCTTTCTCACAAGGCCAACCCCAGCATATCTAATATGTCCCTGATGTTAAACTTGACCCCCACCTAGTTTATAACACCTTCCACCCCAGCCAGAGGCTCAGGCATACCCTCTATCCCCCACCCCCATCAGTACACAAAGGACCAGGTGAGGTCACTGCCTGCAGGGCAAAAGGCCTCCAAACTCAGCATTGACTTCTGATATGCTGTACTTTGCTCTGGACTTAACATCTTAATTATATTTTTCAGGAAATAAAGAATCTGCAAGGCCAACTTAAGGTCACATAAGCTTGAGAAAGAGTTTAACAAAACAGATAAAAGAATGCATGATCTAGCCTGGTCTGGGTGTGTGAGAACAATGCTTGCTGACACCACATGGACAAGTGCATTAAAGAATATTTAGTTTTTAATGTAGTCTCAAGTCCTCAATTATCCTTACAATGTATTTAGCTATCCAATAAGAAGAATTATTTAAATAAGTCCTATGGCTAAATTGGATTATCCATGATTCATTAATGAATTTAAATGATGTCTTTCTTTAAATCAAAACCAACCTCCCATCCCCCAAGGCTCTTAGTAGAACTGGTCGCCACAGAGCTTTCAGTGATGGTGACCTTTCAGAAACAGATCTCCAGGACTTTCTTCCCAGGCATCTCTAGTTGAGTTTGAATGGCCAGCCCCTCCAGGAGTAGGTTAAGTACTTATTGATATGACCTTCCAGGTCTTTGGAGCAGGTAAGCAATAATAACCCTCTATCTACAGGAGGAAGGAGATTGTGGTGAGAACACACACATACACAAATCCTTCTGAATATGTTTGAACTATTGAATTGTATGATGTGTTAATTACATCTCAATAAAACTATTAAGATGCAAAAATAAAATGGGTAAGGATACAGGTGGTACTGTGGCGTATACATGGTAAGCAGTGCTACCTACCAGTTCCTATATGGGGGAACGATGAAACTACTGGTTCCTATGAAGATTTAAAGTCTCAGAAACTCAAAGGGAACAGTTCTACTTTGTCCTATAGGGTCGCTATGAGTCAACTCAATGGCACTGGCTATTTTGTTTTTCTTTGATCAAAAAATGTGAGAGTGAATTTATTGATACATTGGTTCATTCACTCACAATCACCCAGTTATTTATCCAGCTGACATTCATTGACTGACCTTGCTGGAAGAACAGAGGCAAAGATGCCTGCCTTTCCCTAAGAAAGAGGGAATGATTCTATGAGATAAACCCAGACACAAAGCTCTAAGGGTGTATAACTTTCTAAAAACTTAGAGAGGCAGTCAGATCAGAACCTGAAATTCCCGTCTTCATCAGTTACATCTTTCAGTCGATAGATCCTTCTCCATCACCTTTACCCTCGTCTTACATGTTGAGCAGGGGAGAGGCTGGGTTCCATGTGAAGTTAATGAAGGGTAAGCTTCAGGCTTTCTCACTTATACTGGCCCAAGATCCTAGAAAGGACTTAGAACCATGCTCTGCTGGCATAGAAATGTTTGGTACAACTAAGATATATTTGTATTATTTTCATTAACGAGGGCACCAGAACAGTGTTATCATCGTTGGCCGATGTGTAGAGTCAGTCCCCAATTCATGGCAACCCCCTGCACAATAGAATGAGGGATCACTTCGGTAATGGACCATTGTGATCCGAAAGGACTTTCGCTGCTTAATTTCTGCTAACACCTGTTTAGCACCATAGCAGCATGACAGCAAGAAGTGGGTGCACCAGAAGCTGGGATGCAAACATGGGTCCCTCACACAGAGGGAAACCCATCACCGAACCAACACTGCTCATAGAAACTTTACATCTGTGCTGTCCAGGCAGTTCTGACTTGAGGCAGCCCAATAGGACTGAACGGAACTGCTCTGGAGTGTTTCCAAGGTGCTACTCTTTATGGAAGCAGACTGACAACTCGTGGTCCCACAGAGAGAACCACACGGTTCTTGAATTGCCAGCCGTTTGGTGAACTGCTGAAGCACCAGTACCTCTTCTGTGTATCCTGGATCAGACTTCCTCCAAATCTGAGTGCGCCTGGAAAGGAATCAATCCAACTCTTTTGCTAGGAGTGTGGAAACAGGAATTGGAACGGTGTTGCTGGATCCTCAGTGTTTTTGAGGAGGCTCACACTGTTGGTGGATGACTGGACCACCACCACCACCACACTCTAACCCAGGGGTCCTCAAACTACAGCCCACGGGCCACTTGCGGCCCAACGAGGACATTTATCCAGCCCACCGGGTGTTTGTGCTCCATTTGGTTTTTACTTCAAAATAAGATGTGTGCAGTGTGCATAGGAACTTGTTCATAGTTTTTTTGTTTAACTATAACCTGGCCCTCCAACGGGTCTGAGGGACAGGGAACTGGCCCCTGTTTACAGAGTTTGAGGACCCCTACAAGTAACCCTACCATCACCCCTTTCCTCTAGAGACAAGGAGACAGAATGAAACCACTCTCAGACTCAGATTGAATTTCTCACCCAGCACAGACCCCGCCTGCTTTATTTTTAGAGTTTGGTAACACACACACACACACACACACACACACACACACACACACTCACTGCTTGGGGACAATAAAGTGAAGAACCCTTCTGAAGTTCAAGTACTCACTTGTCTGGCTGTCATCTTGAGAAGCTCTTAATAACACAGATTCTGTTCTTAGGAGCTAGGATGTAGGTAGCAGTCATCCAGGGACGTTTACTCTGAGACGTTTTTAAGAACTTCTTTGAACTTGAGGCCAGAAGGCCGTAACTGCTGTGGTGGATCACGTGATACCCAGCACCAAAAGAGCGCAAGGCAAATGCTTAGCTCCCTGGAAACTCTTGGTGCTGCTCTTGAGTGTGACAGCCCTGATTAGTGTCCCTCCCTGGCTCTCGCTTCCCTTGAAACAGAATAGGTACCGCTCTGCGGTTGAAATAAGTAGATATGCTTTGTGCAAATTAGCTGTCCTATTGATGTGGTGCATATTACAAGAACCAGGCCACTTGTTTTCATTCAGATCCATGTGCTGTGCTGTGCTGCACTGCACTTCTTATTTAATTTAAAAGTAAATAGGACCTGGGAGTTGCTGAAAGGAGGGGAAATGCCAAGACCAAGTGAGCCCTGAAACCACTGTGGGCTGGGGTGTGGCTGGGGTGTGGCTGGGTGGGCTGGGCTGGGATGTGGCTGGGGTGTGGCTGGGGGCTGGGCTGGGGTGTGGCTGAGGTGTGGCTGCGGGGCTGGGGTGTGGCTGAGGTGTGGCTGGGGGCTAGGCTGGAGAGGAGGAGGCCAGGGAAGCACCCAGCAGGCCGTAGGTGCCAGACATGTCAGGGAACACTGCTTTCCAATTGTGTTGATTCCCACTGCACTTTGAAGACGACACTGGAATCCAGATGTTCCCAATCATATAACAAGAATGAGTTTTGACCAGAAGAATGTGAGCACGGTGTACAGGTATAACAAAGCCATGTCCAGGGACTCACATGGCTATAAAAACAACAGCATGCTCTGTGTCAGGCTTTGCTGGTAAGTTGTTTGTCCCTCCTTTGGCTGTCCACTAGCACTCATTAACATTCAGATAGCTTTCAGCACTGAAGGATTAAGAGAAAGTCATGAATGAAAACTTATATTTAGACCCTTTTTTTCCATGAAACCCCCTCCAATTGTGCAAAGTTGTCAGGATTGTTGGAGTGAGATAGTTAGTTAATTGTGCCAGTCTGGCCAATACACACAAGTGGGGTTAATTGAAGGGTAGAGAGACAAATGGCTCGGTGAGCCTCGCCTTTCTTTTCTCTTGCTCTGTGATCATCGGACCAGTGTGCGGCTGCCTTGCTTGGTCTGTGCCTCAATTACAGGCTACACTACCTGTGGGACGCCTAGCCTGTGGACTGTCATTGTAAATTGAGGTCCCTTTAAGACCACACGATTGAAATTTACATCTCTTGAGCTGGGGACTGACTCTTGGTGACCTTTCTGACAGTTGGTGACCTGCCTTGCTGTTTGCTGCCTGTGCTGCGATAGCCTAGCTCTCTCTACAGAGAACTACCTGGCAGCCCTCAAGACTTGAAGGACTGCTAGTGTCTCACAACTCTCTCACGGGAGTGAGTTGCACTGAGTCATTTGTACTGCTTTATAATTTAACTGTTCATTTCTTGTATTATATATCTATCTGTGTATAATTTAACAGTTCATTTCTTGTGTTATATAGCTATCTTTTTATTTATATATATACACCAGGAGTGCTTCTAGAGAAATAAAATCATAAATATGGGCTTCTTAAATTGGCTCTCTAGCCTGACTAGTCTTAATACTAGTGATGCTACTTCAACATCCCAAAGCATGGATAAGTCTGCTACTCTTCCTTATCCACGGTGTGAAATAGCAAAGTTAATACCTAAAGTAGCACCACCAATAGATGAGGTGCTGGTTAAAGGAGAGGCTCTGAGTGATCGTATGTTTGATATTTTCCAGGAGTTTTGTCAGGATGACAAGTATAGGGAAGCTGGTTGGCTGGTCCTTTTTACAATGGAAAGTGTGATTAAGGAGAGGGGGGTTGGTCTCAGAGCCTCAAAGGTGTGCCTCAGGTACAGACTAACAGATTTGAAAACTTCCATCTGTGCCACAAAGGAGAGCCTTCTCTCCCTAGTAAAAGAGCTGACATTGCTGAGAACCAGGTCCAGAGTCTCATTATGCAAGTGGCTGATTACAACGGCAGCTGAATTGCAGCTCTAGAGCAGTGTCTGAAACCAAAGTAAGGGCATTGATTGGGGAAAGTTGGGACCCTGAAACATGGGATGGGAACATATGGGCTGGTGATACAGAAGAGGAGGATATTATTGAGCCCTTAGAAACAATTGACCCATCCAGTCAATAAATCCATCTCTCCCAGCTGAAAGTATTAATTCACAGTCCACACCTGAGCAGATTAGCCAAACTGTTCAACTTGATGTGCCAGGTGGGGCTGCATCAGTAGCATTACCTGAGGGAGATTCCTTATAAGATGTTGCTGAGACCACCCAGGAAAGACCCACACCACCCATTATTTCCGCTAGACCTGTCACTAAAATTAAGTCTCAGAAAGCTCCTAAAGGTGGGGTTGAGATGATTACCCAAGAAGAAGCACACTATACTCATAAAGATCTGCTTGATTTTCAAATACATACAAGCAGAAGCCTGGGAATATCCCTGGGAATGGTTACTAAGGCTGTGGGATACTGGTGCATGAAATGTAATATTAGACCAGTCTGAGTTTCTGGATATGGGACCCCTAAGCACAGACTCTTCTTTCCATGTCTCTGTGAGACAGGCTAAGAGAGGATCTAATTCTTTATTTGGTTGCTTCAGTGAAGCATGGACTGCCAGATGGCCTAGATTGGACCAACTTGAAGTACCTGACCTACCTTGGTACTTTGTAGGGGAAGGCATCCTAAAGCTTAGAGAAATTGGTATGTTAGAATGAATCTATCAGGATATGCCCATAGACCCCAAAAGGGGGTGTCCTGGGACATACCCTTTACCACAACCATAAGGAACAAGTTTGTGAAGTGGGCCCCAGCATCTCTTAAGACTCCTGTAATTGCTATTTTATGTGCACCAGGATTAACAGTGGACACTGGCCTAAGTGATCTCCAACATTTGCCCACAATGGGGCTGATTGGTCCTCGTGATGGCAGAGGTTACGCATCAGCACAGAATCAAGAGACTGGGTGGGCGTGGTTAAAATAGACAACAAGGTTTTAGTAGTAATCAAAGTAACCTCTCTCGTGTGGGATTATGGCATTGGTTACTTAGCTATGATGTCCCTAGGAATGAAATAGATGAAAAACCTACTAAATATTTACCTGATCTATACAGGTGGAAGAATGGTAGATCAGGTGAACAGCAGAATAGACCGTCACAATCGTTCAATCAGTTCTAAGATCTGAGCCAGTTTACAGACCCACAACCACTTGAATGAGGGGGAGGCCAGGTCCCTTTGAAGGAGGACCCTGCTATATCACCTAAGGTCTACACGGTTAGTCTTTCTTCTAGCCTTCCCCAAAGGGACCTGTGGCCTTTCACAAGAGTGATTGTTCATTGGGGGAAACTTTTTGGGGATTACTAGACACCAGCTCAGAACTGACACTAATTCCAGGAGACCCAAAGTGTTTCCAAGGCCCATTAGTCAGAGTGGGGGCTTATGGAGGTCAATTATCAATGGAGTTTTAGCTCAAGTATGTCTCACTGTGGGCCCAGGGGGCCCCCGGACCCATTCTGTGGTTATTTACTCAGTTTCAGAATGTATCATTGGAATAGACATTCTTAGTAACTGGCATTGTGGATCCCTGAAATGTGGAATAAGGGCTATCATGGTAGGAAAGGCCAAGTGGACACCATTAGAACTGCCATTACCTAGGAAAATAGTGAAACAAAAGCAGGACCGCTTTCCTGGAGGGATTGCGGAGATCAGTGCCACCATCAAAGACCTGAAAGATGCAGGGGTGGTGACTCCTACCACATCCCCATTTAACTCAACTATTTGGTCTGTAAAGAAGACAGATGGATCCTGGAGAATTACAGTGGATTATCGTAAACTTAATCAGGTGGTGACTCCAATTGTAGCTGCCATTCCAGATGTGATTTCATTGCTTGAGAAAATTAATACTTCTCCTGGTACTTGGTATGCAGCTATTGATCAGGCTAATGCCTTCTTCTGAATACCAGTCTAAAAGGACCACCAGAAGCAGTTTGCCTTCACCTGGCAGGGAGAAAAATATACTTTCACAACTCTCCCCCAGGGGTACAACAACTCTTCTGCCCTGTGCCATAATTTAGTCCGGAAGGACCTTGATCACCGGTCTATGCCACAAAATGCCACACTGTTCCTTTATATTGATGACACTATGCTGATTGGACCCACCAAGGAGGATGTATCAAAGACTCTAGATTCATTGGTACAATATCTGCATACAAGAGGTTGGGAAATTAACCCAACAAAGATTCAGGTACCTCTTCAGATTTTGGAGGCAACATATCCCTCACTTGGGTGTTTTACTTCAACCTATTTATCAAGTGACATGAAAAGCCTCCAATTTTGAGTGGGGCCTAGAACAAGAAAAGGCTCTTCAACAGGTTCAGGCTGCTGTGCAAGCTGCTTTGCCAATGGGACCATAAGATCCATCTGACCCGATGGTGCTAGAGGTGTCAGTTGTAGATAAAGATGCAGTGTGCAGTCTTTGACAGACTCTATTGGTGAATCACAGCATAGACCATTCAGAATTTGGAATAAAGTCCTGCCATCCTCTACAGACAACTACACCCCCTTTGAAAAACAACTGTTGGCCTGTTACTGGGTCTTGGTGGAGACTGAACGCCTCACCATTGGTCACTAAGTCACCATGAGGTCTGAACTACCTATCATGAACTGGGTATTGTCTGACCCACAGAGTCATAAAGTTGCACGTGCTCAGCAACACTCCATTGTTAAATGGAAGTGGTATATACGAGATCGGTCCAAAGCTGGACCTGTAGGGATAAGGAAGCTGCATGAAGAAGTGGCCCAAATGCCCACATTCTCCAGTTCTGTCACATTACCTTCTTTCTCCTAGTCTACACTGATGGCCTCCTGGGGAGTTCCTTATGATAATTTAACTGAAGAACAGAAAAGTCATCCTTGGTTTATGGCTGGCTCTGCACGATATGCAGGTGCCACTTGTAAATGGACAGCAGCAGCACTTCGCCCCCTTTCTGGGATCTCCCTAAAGGACAGTGGTGAAGGGAAATCTTCCCAATGGGCAGAACTTCGAGCAGTGCACCTGGCCGTTCAGTTTGCATGTAAGGAAAAATGGCCAGATGTGAAACTGTATATTGATTCATGGGCTGTGGCTAATGGCTTGGCTGGATGGTCAGGGAATTGGAAGGACCATGATTGGAAAATTGGTGACAAGGAGGTGTGGGGAAGAGGTATGTGGATAGACCTCTCTGAATGGGTCAAGAAAGTAAAGGTAATTGTATCTCACGTGAACGCTCACTAAAGGATTACCTCTGAAGAGGAGGACTTTAATAATCAAGTGGATAAGATGACACACGCTGTGGAGACTGGTCCTCCTCTTTCCTCTGCCACTCCTGTTATCGCCCAATGGGCATATAAACAAAGTGGACATGGTGGCAGGGATGGAGGTTATGCATGGGCACAGCAACATCGACTTCCACTCACCAAGGCTGACTTGGCCACTGCCACTTCTGAGTGCCCCATTGGCCAGCAGCAGAAACCCACATTAAGTCCAAAATATGGGACCATTCCTTGGAGAGATCAGCCAGCAACTTGGTGGCAGGTTGATTACACAGGACCACATCTATCATGGAGGGGACAGCGTTTTCTTCTTACTGGAATAGACACCTACTCTGGATATGGATTTGCCTTCCCTGCACGCGATGCTTCTGCCAAAACTACTATTCATGGACTAACAGAATGCCTCATCTTCTGGCATGGCATCCCACATAGCATTGCTTCAGATCAAGAAACTCACTTCATAGCAAATGCAGTGTGGCAATGGGCCCATTCCCATGGAATCCACTGGTCATATCATATTTCTCATCATCCTGAAGCTGTTGGCTTGATAGAATGATGGAATGGGCTCCTAAAGACACAATCATGGTGCCAACTAGGTGGCAACAGCTTGTGGGGCTGGGCCAATGTTCTCCAAGAAGCTGTATACGCTCTAAACCAGCGGTCAATATATGGTGCTGTGTCTCCAATAGCCAGAATTCATGGGTCCAGGAACCAAGGGGTGGAAGCTGGAGTGGCACCACTCACTATTACTCCTAGGGATCCCCTTGCAGCATTTTTGCTTCCTGTCCCAGCAACCCTGTGTTCCTCAGGCCTGGAAGTCCTGGTCCCGAAGAAAGGAACTCTCCCACCTGGAAACACAGCACGGATTCCACTGAACTGGCAGCTGAGAATGCCCCCTGGCCACTTTGGGCTTCTCATGCCTTTGGATCAACAGGTCAGGAAGGATGTCGCTGTACTAAGTGGTGTGATTGATCCTGATTACCACGGAGAAATTGGACAGGTGTTACATAATGGAGGTAAAGAAGAATATGTCTGGAATCCAGGAGATCCCATAGGCCAACTCTTAGTGTTACCACGCCCTATGATTAAAGTAAATCGTAAATTACAGCAACCCAATCCTGACAGGACTTATAATGACCCAGACCCCTCAGGAATGAAGGTCTGGGTCACCCCACCAAGCAAAATACCACAGCCAGCTGAGGTGCTTGCTGAGGTCAAAGGTCATACAGAATGGGTAGTAGTAGAAGGTAGTTAGTTCTACCTATCAATTACACCCATGTGATCAATTGAAAAAGCGAGGTTTGTAATTGTAAGTGTATTTTCTTTTTATGTGCTTCTTGCATATCTTTCCTTTGTTCAGGTATGATATATAAGATACAATCGGACTCAGTGTGTTTTCATTTATATGTATGATAGATGATTGATGCTAAGTATAAGTGTGATTTCATCAATATCCAGAAATTATATAAGTATATATGGCTAAAGAATTGTATATAGGTGCCAGGTTGGCAAGGGGTGGTTTGAGACAGTTAGTTTATTGTGCCAGTCTGGCCAATACACACAAGTGGGGTTAATTGAAGGGTGGAGAGATAAATGGCTCGGTGAGCCTCGCCTTTCTTTTCTCTCGCTCTGTGATCATCGGACCAGTGTGCGGCTGCCTTGCTTGGTCTGTGCCTCTATTACAGGCTACCCTACCTGTGGGACGCCTAGCCTGTGGACTGTCATTGTAAATTGAGGTCCCTTTAAGACCACACGATTGAAATTTACATCTCTTGAGCTGGGGACTGACTCTTGGTGACCTGGCTGACAGTTGGTGACCTGCCTTGCTGTTTGCTGCCTGTGCTGTGATAGCCTAGCTCTCTCTACAGAGGACTACCTGGCAGCCCTCAAGACTTGAAGGACTGCTAGTGTCTCACAACTCTCTCACGGGAGTGAGTTGCACTGAGTCATTTGTACTGCTTTATAATTTAACTGTTCATTTCTTGTATTATATATCTATCTGTATATAATTTAACAGTTCGTTCCTTGTGTTATATATCTAACTATCTTTATAAATATTTATATATAAAATTATCAGCAATTTGATTTTATCTCTCTAGAGAACCCTGTCTAATACATGGAGTTATGAGACACTTGTGTTCTGCTGCTCCCAGACGGTTGGTGTTTTATGGAAAAATCGATGGAGAATCACTGCCAGTGTGGGAGGCTACCTCCCCCAGTGCCTTTTGGTGATGTATCCATCAGGTATTGGTCAGAAGCCAATTAAAGGCTTTGGCCCCAAGTAGCCTGGTCCAGCTGCTATGCCACAAACATCCAGGAAAGCATCCAGGAGGGAATCTGTGAAAGTGAAGAGCAGAGGTCATTGTGTAGTGAGTGACAATGGGAATGTGTGTGTATGGCAATGCAGGCTAGGAGAACTCCACTAGGCTTCCAGACTGTTTCCACAACCATTACCAGCCACCATGTTAAAGACACTGGTTCATGCTCTGCATAGGTCCTTGAGTCTGGCAGGTTTGGAATCACTTAGGAGTTGGTTAAAAAGTCAGAGTTCAAATCTGCAATTTAACATGATCCCCAGATTATCTGCATCTACATTGAAGTTCCCTATTTTGCCCAATTTCCCAGCTCTCCATTCAAGCTGTCCCCCATCTGGGATCTTTCCACATCCACCCATCGCCATTCTCCTACTTTTAGATCCATGGCTCGATTCCTTACCTCTCAACTGAGGCGTCCCTTTCTCCCTCTCTTCGGTTTCCATCACATGCAGTACTCCTGTCACGACTTTCCATTTGCTGACCTGTACCCAGTCTGGACTGGGAGCTTTGTGAGAGCAAATAGTTGTCTGTGTGGGTCATTCTATAAATCAGCACCCACCTTGCACTACATGAAACACAGTAGATAGATACTCCACAAATCCTTGGTGACCAAATAGGTGCATGAGTGAATGGCACTGTTTACCAAACCAGAATTTTCCATTTCACTCAAAGAGCTACCCATTCCTAAAATAGGTGTCTAGGCCTTCCTTATTCAGACTGGCCCCGCAAGCAATTCACATTTTTTTTTAAATTTATGCACTTCTAGCCAAAACAAAAACCTTCTTCTGAGTAATGGCAATAAAAACCATAGTTTTACTTTCTCAAAAGTATATTCAGATTGAGGATTTTCTTTTTAATCTTAACTAACTTTGTGTTTGGAGACGCTTTTATTTCCCCAATTTAAATTCTTAGATCTAATGAATAACCCTGGGACTTTTAAGTGATTCAAACCAAGAGCCAGACTAACCTCATCTTCAAAGCTTACAACAAAGGATTTCTTAAAAATCATATACAAAGCTTATTTGAGAATCTGAGCCCCTCAAAGCAACCACATTCTTCCTTTTCTTCACTCTTTATTGGTTCGTGAGAATTATTCAATCCATGGAGGAATACCATTATCTTCTCATTCCATGAACTTTTTGAAGTTCCCTTGTATTTATAGACAGCCTGCATGACATCATCACATGAGCCAAAGCAGAGTCGATGAACTGTGGGGCAGCCTTTCTCCAGGTCCACCTTTTCTTAGTCCCTTTACAGAGTGCTTGTGACCTATCACTTCCCAAAATACACCTCGCTCCTGCCTGGACATAGCTTGTGCAAATTAATTAGGCCACTGTGTCTTTGTCATCAGTATAAGCCAAGGCCACTAACCAGCTACTGGAACAGAGGTTCAGAATGGTTTCTCCTCCATCGGAGATGAGCTTCCACCAAGCCCCATCTCTGTGGTGTGGTATCCACCGTGCCCAGGGCTAGGCATTCGTGAGCAAAATGAAATATAGATCTTCCAGGGGCTTCTCTTGGGACAGAACTGATCAGCTGATGCAAGCAATGAGTCCTGGAAGTGTTTTGAGCATCAAGCAGTCACAGGACAAAGTCACCTGAGACCATGCGTAGCCCGGAGCAGCACTGCTGTAAAGAAGCAGGCTAGCTCAGTAGCCGCTGTGAACTGCAGATCACATTAAGTACCTAGTTTAGACTGCTGAGAACAGTGTATGTGATTATGATTCATTCAGAATGTTTAAGTAACAGCTTAGAATTGTGGCCAACCCCACAGTTGGGCCCTGCTATGATTAGGTCAATACATTCTCATTCCTCATTGAACTCCAAAATAAATGCACAATGAAAATGACTAGTTCTTGTGTTTCTTAAGCATCAAATTAGGTTTTGATATTTAGCATTCCACGATATTTTCTACGTAGAAACTGCTTGTTTTGGACAAGGGAATTCACCTCAGATTCTTTACAATTAACCTTCTCTAGGGTCACCATGGGCCACAGCATTGACTTGATGGCAATTAGTGAGAAAGCGCAGCTTCCAAGATGGGATTAGTAATACTGACCTTAGATGGTCAGTGTAGAAAACTGAACTGGAAAATGCATGTAAGCAACCTGGCCCAGGGTCTTCCTCTTGTGAGAGGCTCACCAAATGATCGGATGTCCTTCCCTTTCTTCACCCACCACGGTAGTGCTGCCACAGAGACAAGGCTGCCTTTGGGAAACGCGCCTGTCGGAGTGTCCATTTTATTTCCACGAGGAGGTGCTAAGTCACTGAGCAGCACAGCAGATACACCTATGAGCATGTCATCCCCACTAAAGACAAAGACCCAGAGCTCCCTCTTCCTGCCCTTCGTTTCAGGGGAGTTACTGATCTCCTACTCTTGGTTTCAGCAGTAACTTACTCCTACCATGAATCCATGGATCAAGGTGCCTGTTTCACGATGGAAATTTATGAAGGCTCCCTTTAAGACAAGGTAGCACATATAAAATATCACAGTCGGCTGAGATATTGTATTTATTAAGAAGAAAAAGCCGGCATGATTTATAGACAGCCATGAAATCCAGTTAGTATTGAGCCAGTTCCAATTTATGGATACTCCATGTATGTCAGGGTAGGACTGTGTTCCAGAAGGTTTGAATGCCTGTTTTTTCAGAACTGGACTGCCAAGCCTTTCTTCTGAGTCACCTCTGGGTAAACTTGAACCTTTAACTTTCCAGTTAGCAGTCATAGGTGTTAACCCTGCACATCACTTGGAGGTGCTCCAGATAATCAGTGAAAAAGAGGAAGGCCCTCAATCAGCTGGATTGACTCAGTGGCTGCAACAATGAGCGCAACCATAGTTCAAATGTGAGGATGGTGCAGCACTGGGCAGTGTCTCATTCTTTGTGCACAGGGCTGCTGTGAGTTGATCCAACTTGACACCACCTAACAACAACATGGTTGTCTGGTACAGCAGTGCTTAAAGCGCTCAGCTGCTGACCAAAACATCTGTGGTTCCAGCCCCAAACATAATGTCCTTCTCTAGGCACTGGTCTCTCCTGACAACGTGTGCAAAGTATGTGAGACGAACTTTTGCCATCCTTGCCTCTAAGGAGCTTTCAGGTTGCACTTCTTCGAAGACAGATTTGTTTGTTCTTTCAGCATCCATAATACTTTCAATATCCTTCATAGACAACCACACACCAACCTAGATAGTGATGTGCATTCAACAGGGCACATCAGCCCAGCCCCTGGGAAGCACGGAGTAACAAAAAGAAACAATCCAGGAAACCTGACATCTCTCGCTGAGTCAGAGAAGGATAAAGGAAAAGAAATAATTTTCTAATTTAATTTGTCAACTTTCCTTATACACTGAGGTCTTCCAAAAGGTCCAGAGTATCACCATTAGGATATCTGACTGACAGCTTTAACCAACTTAACCTGTCCATTGAGGCAAATAAAGAGACTACTTTATTTCCCTCTTGTCTGCCTCAATTTACTTACTAATTACCTGCTGGCTTTGGCAATGAGCAGACTGCCTTAGGAAGCTATCAACGCTATCAAACTATCAACTATCAACACAAGCAGACCACGTTAAAAATAAATAAAACCTGTCTGTGCCTGGCACAAATCCTGCTAATTCTGCCCTCAGGTCCTTAGGATGGAGTGTAAAAGAAGTCAGTAGATTGACTTGGGCGAGTTACAGGTGCAAATGAGCAAACGGCAGTTACGTATTAAAATGGCTTGTGCTAAATTTCCCTAGGACCAGAAGTTATTTAGAAATGTTCATTTTTGTCATGGATATGTTTCAGAGACTCTAATGCAGTTTTGGGGGCAGCTCCACCTCCCTACCACTGACTCTGCTAGCAAATAATTCCCCAAAGGACCAAGAATTCTTAGAGCAAACATGAATCTACAACTGGGAGATAGAGAGAGACCAGGGAATGTGCCCCACCTCGGAATGACAGCTTCCTCCTCTTCCCCACTCCACCATTTGCAGGAAGCTGGCTCAGTTACCACCCATCTTCCTAGAGGATCCAAAAGAAAATCTCTGGGTACTTTCTTAGAGCTGATGTCAAACTGCATAAGCAAAGGTTCACAAGCCTTTTAAAACCACGCCCTCAGGCAACAGTGTGTGCTATCATTCCTCAACAAAGTTTCCCCATTGGGTTCTTCCTGGCACAGTGCTCATGGCAGTTGCCTAAGGAAATGGAATTTTTGACTGGAAAATGAAAAACAAATCTATTTAGATTCGGGTAGGAGGGACAGAAAGCATTTGAGAGGAAAGACTCCCAGCACAGTGAGGGTTTCGAGCGTCCATAGTGCAGGAGCAAAGGGCAGTGAGGAAGGAGGGTAGAGGAGGTCAGGGAGGCATAAGCAAAATGCCCTTTAGAAAGACTGCCCAGAATTGATCTAGTACCGAACAAAGGGTTAAGTTTTCCTTTAAAACCGTAAATGTTTTGAAGGGGAAATGCATGTGGACCACACACCAGGGATGTGAACCTTGCTACCCTGTAGGGTACATTGGAAAGTGAATTATTGCAGATGCAAAACTACTACAGGTAGTAATAAATAGAAATGTATTCCGTCATATTTTAGGAAGCTGGACATCTGAAGCATCATCTCTAGGGAAAACTTTCTCTCTCAGATTTGGAAGAAGGTCCTGTGTCTTTTCAACATCTGTGGACCTCAAATCCCTTGGAGGGTGAAGATTTTCATGTGTCTTGGCAGCAATCTTACCTTGGTCTAGGAGGTTCCCACCTCAGGGGCCCTGAATCCAAAGGGCACACACAAACACTGGCTCTTCTTTCGTGGTGGTAGTGGGATTGTCTAATATCTGCTCATGTGTCTCTTCTTTAATCTCTTGTAAAATGGAAGGTGTTGCAGACCACACCCCTGGAAATCTTCCCTTACAACAGATGGGGGCTGTGACCTGATTAAGGGTATTGGATCCCACAGTAATCTCTTTACCACTGATTGACTACAACTGATCACACTAGATCACATCATGGAGGATGATTACATAATACTGAGAATAATGGCCCAACTAATTTGCACATGTTTTGAGGGGTTACAGTTCCATCCATAAAACTGTGACCCCTATTTCCTTATCTGTTGGAAACTCAAATGTCTGTTATTCTATAGAGGGATGTAGGGTGGATAGATGTAAAGAGCCTTAGGATGGGCCGGGCCAAGCTTCTATAACACCGTTTTTAAAAGGGTTGTCAGTTGTCATCACGTTGACTTAAACTCATAGCAACCATCTGTGCATCAGAATAGAACTGTGCTCCATAGGGTTTACAATGCAGTGACCTGGCTGATTGCCAGGTTTACAGTGCAGTGACCTGGCTGATTGTCAGGTTTATAGTGTAGTGACCTGGCTGATTGCCAGGCCTGTCCTCCAAGATGACTTTGGGTGGATCTGAACCACCAATCTTTGACCTAATATTCAAATGTCTAACCATTTGCACTACCCAAAAAGCAAATAGACAAACTCACTGCTATGAAATTCCTAATCATAGCAACCCAGGACAGGGTAGAATTGCCTCTTTTGGAAACCAAGAATATAACTCTTTCTTAAATAACCATTTTATTGGCATTTAATCCTCATCACACAATTCAGTAGTTCAATCATATCAAGAAGTGTTGTACAATCATTACCACATCAGTTTTAGAACACCGCCAACACCACCCTGCCCCATGGTTAAATCACTTTTAAAATGAGTTGTGTAATCACCATCAGTTCTAGTGCTCTCCCCCGCTCCCATAAACAGTGTTTGCTCCTCAAAACCCCTCACCCTCCCTATTCCCACAGAATCCCCATCTCCCCTATAAACAGTTGCATCAGTTCTTATCTCTATACATGTCCTCCTTCTGTGCTTCACAAACTGGAAATCATAGTAGAAACAATAAAAACAAAAATAAAAAAGTGGTAAGCATAAAATAATAATAACACAAAGATAACATACAAATAATGAGTAAAAAGGAAAAGACCACCATGAGTATTTAAAACACCAGGGAGGGAAATTTTGTCATAGAACAAGCAAGAAATACTTCCACCTAGAACAATTTCAGGTTGGGTCAAGAGGAAGGTCAACTGACCAAGTATCCCGTTCAATCCAGTATAAACACAATTACAATGATCTCTATCTGATAGTAAAGCTGCTCAAGACCCTTGTCTGTGGCTAGAGGGGATCTGCTAGTAGTTTAATAGGACTAGATACTCTGCAGATGGGTGTTGGGCTCTCACTGTTCTCCATAGCCTTCTACAAATAGGGGGTTTTGAGGGCTCTGACACTTTTCCCTTTGTCATATTTGAATTTTGTTATTCGTGTCTTTGGATCATACAAGCTGGTGTGCTTCTTTCACGTGGACCTAGTTGACTCCTCACCTAGGGGTGCTTGTTTTCCTACAAACCTTTAAGACCCCAGACACTATTCTGACTGAGAGTTGGGCACCATCTGCCTTCTTCACTACACTTTGCTATAGCACCCTAATCTTCATCGATCACTACTCGAGGGTGAGTATGGAGCAGGGCCATGTTATCAGAACTAACTGTTGTTGGATTGGGGCTAGAGTTAAGTGAGGGCCCAGAATCCATCTGCTTGTCCCTGGGACAAGATTTACTTTAGCCATCATACTATGGCAAATTGAGAGCCCCATAAGATGAATTACCTTACCAACTGCAACAAACCAACTAGAAGACAACAAAAGACAAACACAGAAACAAAAACAAGCAAAAGCCCATAGAAACAGAAAAGGAAAACATTGTCAATCATCCCCCTCAGGTATAAGGCAATTTCACTGGTACGATTTTCCTAAAATGACACATCACTCTGGAGACTGTAGAGATGAGGATTCTATGCCAATACGGTTCCACAGTGAGCCAAAACCCATGAGTTGTTGCTCCATACATTCTCATCTTCCATTGGATTGAACTCTGTTAACCCTAAGCATGGGGATTGATGCCAGGGGATTGGTGTCAGGGGATCAATCCTTCCAAGTTCAAATTCTTCCTGGATCAATTCTCCCAAGTTCAAATCCCTGCCCAACAGATCAAGACCTGACTTGTCACTGTGAGGAGAGCATCAAGGTACTAAATATATGGTGAGTCTGGGTCCCTCTTCATTGTACTCCCACCAAACTGGGGGTTTCCCCTAAGGTCCAATGACCACCACTTGCATAGGTCTGGGGGGGCCACTCTGTGCTTCCCGTCACAACCTAGTACCTCAATCCTCAGCCCAAGAGTGGAAGCACCTTTGAGGCAGGGCTCAGTTCATTCTGCTTGGCCTCAATGTTAAGTTCTTCAGGTGTAGCCCCTGGGTTATGCCATGCTGCTGGAAGGTCAGTGTCCAAAGTCATCATGGTGTTTAGTCCATGGCATGTTTCACTGAGGGTTGGGTAGAACATGTCCATAGTGTCTACCCAGGAACATAAAATCTGGACCATTGTCCCCATAGGTTCCCTACAATTATTGTTTGGCATCCCTTCCCCATGTGAGGTGACTTCTCCCCATCGTCACCAACAAAACTATGTGTCTCCACTGAAATGCAGATGCTCCTCTCCATTGGTCTTGGCTTGATTTTCTGGCAAGATGCGTCTTCCATTGCTGTGAGGGGCATTCATTTGTCTCAGCCTTGTCTCAGTGTTGCATGGCCTCAAGTGGATGGCCTTCTTTCATATCCCCTTCCTGGAGGAGTGACCCCAGACAATGTGAGGTCTCCTCCTTCATGATGATTCTTGTGAGGCGTGTAAGATGGATATGATGTCAGTCTAAGATTTGTTTCATTGGTGTTCCTCCTGATAGAAGCGGACTCATACAATGATTGTCATTTATGATTGACTTGCTTCACTCAGCACACTTGCTTCTAGGTCCTTCATGTCATGCGGTGTTTCCGGCTTTCAGCACTGTCTTATAGGGATATACAGTATTCCATTGTGTGCATGTGCCAGAGTTTCTTTATCCATTCTTCTACCCTTGGGCATTTGGGCTGCTTCCAGTTTCTTGCTAGTATGAACTGTGCTCCTGTGAACATGGAACACATACCTTCACTTGTGATGTGCTTCCTATTTCCTCAGGGTACATACCTAATAGTGGTATTGCTGGAATTTCAATTGCCAGTTGCTTTAAGTGTCTCCATATCGTTATTCCCAGTGGCTATATGTATGAGGAGGTACCCCACCACACCAAGAAAAAAAGGGGGGGAAATGCTCTTCTGGGTGGAGCTTTTTTAGTATGCATTTTTCCCTTTAAGAGCGTTCCCAACAACTCTCTGATTTAGTGCACCCAGTGGCATTGCCTGGGAAGGTTCTCTCTGGTCACAGGGATTTTTTTCATAAAAGCAGTTTCACTGGAACCTTGTTTTTTTTTGTGATGGCCAATTTAAGAGAGCAGCTTGTGGCTGTGAAATTTTGTTCCTGCTCAAGAAAAATGCCACAGAAGCTGTTGTGATGTTGAACATAGCTTACACGGACAGAACTATGGGAAAAACTCAAGTGTATCAGTGGTTCTCTCATTTCAAGGCAGGTGAAATGTTGATTGATGGCAAACCTTCTTCTGGAAGTCTGTCAACTTGCGAAATGGACAAAACTGTCAACAAAATTGGTGCATTTGTGCTCAAAGATTGATGACATATCATTGAGAAGATAGCGAAGTTATTTGGACTATCTTGGAGCTCGGTTCAGCAAATTTTAATGGAAGATTTGGGAATGAGAAGGGTCCCTGCAAAATGTGTGCCTCGGGTCCTGACTGACCAGCAAAAAGAGTGTCAAGTGGAAACATGCCGTGCTTTGAAAGAACAACTCCAAAGCCACCCAGACATTAACCCCCCCGCCCCGGGTCATTACTGGTGACAAGACATAGTGCTGTCTTACAACCCTGAAAGCAAACAGCAATCAAGCCAGTGGAAGACACCATTGTCACCTTGCCCCACAAAAAGCTCCTCAAATAGAATCAAAGATCAAGACAATGCTCATTTGTTTTTATGATGTGACAGGGATAGTGCATTTGAAGTTCACTCCACAGGTTATGCTGTTAATCAAGTTTCTATTTGGAAGTTCTGAAAAGATTGCACCACAGTCTGCTACAAAAAAGGCCTGATTTGTGGCAGAGGAGGGAACGGTTTTGCCACCATGACAATGTACCTGCTCACACAACCATCGCAGTGTGCCAGTTTTGGGCAACAGCATGCCTCTGTTGCTCCATGCACCTTATTCACCTGACCTCCATGCAACTTCTTTTTGTTTCTGAAAATGAAGAGAGGTGTGAAAGGACAGCAATTTGAGGACATAGAAGAAGAGAAGGAAAAATGAAAGAGGTGCTGTGAGCCATCTAAACAGATGAGTTTGAAAAATGTTTCCAAGAATGGAATCGCAGATTTGACAAATGTATTCAGTGTAACGGAGAGCACTTTAAAGGTGATAAGCTTTTTAAAAAAAAAATTAAATACATAGCTTTGGGAAAAAAATCATTTTTTGTTTGTTTGAGATTTTTGAGGGGGTATGCCTCAAATATACAACCAACAGTGTATATGAGGTCCACTCTCTTCATAGCCTCCCCAGAATTTGGTATTTTTCAATTGAGCCAGCATTGTGGATGCAAAGTCATATCCCATTGTGTTTTTAATGTACATCTCCCTGATGGCTACCGATTGTGAGCATCATTTTTATATATTTGTTAGTCATTTGTATTTCCTTTTGGTGAAAATGTCTGCTCATATCTTTTTCTCATTTCTTAATTGGGTCTCTTTTTATTTTCTTATTGAGCTGTTGTAGAGTTCTCTGTATTAGCCCTTTGTCTAATGTGTCATTGCTAAAAATTTGTTCCCAATCTCAGAGCTCTCATTTCACTCTCCTGATGAAGTCCTTTGATGTGCATGAGTGATGTCATTTTAGTATGTCCCAATCACCTATCTTATCTTCTGCTCTGTGTGCTTACTCTGTTATACTTGGTAGTCTATGTATGCCCTGCAATAGGGCCCTTAAATTTGTTCCAACCTTCTCATTGATGATCCTGAGAGCTTTGGGGTTTACATTTAGGTCTTTAATCTATCTTAAGTTGCTTTTTGTGCATGGGGAGTGATATGGGTCTTGTATCATGTTAAAGAGGCTGACTTTCTCCCATTGGGTATTTCTAGTTCCATTGTTAGAGATTAACTGTCTGTAAGCTAATGCATTTATGTTTGGGTTTTCTGTTCTGATCCATTGGCCAATGTATATTTTGTTATACCAGTACCAGGCTGTTTTGACTACTCTGACTATGTAGTAGGTCTATAGGTCTATAGGGCAGGCAGTGCTAGGCCTCCTGCTTGGTTCTTCTTTGTAAGAAGCTTTTTGCCAATCTTAGGTCTTTTGCCTACCCATATGAAATTGGTAATTAGTTTGCTCTTTTCTTTAAAGAATTTATTTGGGACTGGAATTGAAATTGCACTGTATCTGTAGATTGTTATAGGCAGTATTGTCATTTTCAAGATATTAAGTCTGCCTGTCCATGAACATGAGATATTCTTCCATTTATATAGGTCCTTTTAATTATCTTGGGGTAATGTTCCGTAGTTTTCTTTGTTTGTGTGGTTACTATACATGGTATTGCTTTCTTAATGCCCTTTTCATGGTTCTCTTCACTGGCATACAGGAATCTGATTGATTTCTGATTATTAACTTTGTATCCTACTACCATGCCAAATTCCTTGATCATTGACAAGGCTTTTTATGGAAACTCTGGGGTTTTCTATATATAGAATCATGACATCTAAGGATAAGGAGGGTTTCAGTTCTTCTTTACCTATTTGTATTTCTTTGATGTCTTTTCATTATCTGACGGCTCTAGGTAAAACTTCCAGTTCGATATTGAATAAGAGTGGTGATAGGGGACCTGGTACGTGTGTTCAGTAGGAAGGTTTCTAGCTTTTCCCCATTGAGCATGATGTTGGCTGTTGGGTTCTCGTTTATGGCTTTTATTATGTTGAGCAATTTCCCTTCTATTCCTATTTTGCTGAGTGTTTTTAATGGAATTGGGTTTTGAATATCGTCAGATGCCTTTTCAGCATCTTTGATATGAGCATGTGTCTTTTATTTCTTACCTTACTTATGTGGCGTATTACATTGATGTTTTCTTGAATATTAAACCATCCCTGAATACCTGGAATGAATCCCACTTTCTTTGCCTGGATTGGTTATTAGTGGTATGCTGGCTTAATAGAATGAATTGGGAGTTTGTTGTCTTTTTCTATGTTCTGGAAGAGTTTGTGTAGTGTTGGTGTCAGATTTTCTTTGAATATTTGGTAGGAATATCCTGTGAAACTGTCTTGTCCTGGGCTCTATTTGGTTGGTAGTTTCTTAATGGCCTGCTCTATTTCTTCTTTTGTTATGGGTCTGGAAACACAGAGAATCCAGGACAGATAAACCCCTCAGGACCAATAATGAGAGTAGCAATATCAGGAGGGTTAGGGGAAGGTGGGGAAGAAAGGGGAACCTATCACAAGGATCTACATATAACCCCCCCTCCCTGAGTGATGGACAACAGAAAGGTGGGTGAAAGGAGATGTCAGAAAGTGTAAGACATGACAAAATAATAATAATTTATAAATTATCAAGGGTTTGTGAGGAAGGGAGGACAGAGAGGGAGAGGAAAAATGAGGAGCTGATACCAAGAGCTCAAGTCGAAAGCAAATGTTTTGAGAATGATGATGGCAACAAATGTACAAATGTGCTTGACACAATGGATGGATGGATGGATTGTGATAAGAGTTGTATGAGCCCCCAATAAAATGATTTTAAAAAGGAAATCCTGCACTGTGGGGTGTCCACTGAGGGTCTTCTGGTCTAGGCAGAGAGCAAAAGGAATTTGTATTTTTATCCGACCCGTTCTGTCAGGTCCCTTAGAACTACATTTCTCTTGCTCCATTGAACCTCGCCCACAACTAGCTCTTCGGTAGCCCTGGGAATCTGCATTTAGCTGCCCAGAAAGCCCCCGTCCCCTAACTCCACATATAGAGACTACTCCAACGCTGCAATCACCCTAGAGAACACCAAGAGTGGCCCAAAAATGCCCGGTCACCCCTCACCTTGCCTCCCACCATGCTTGCCTCTGGTCCCCAATACTCTTTATGGAAGTAGAAAGCCCAATTTTTCACCTATAGAGTGGCTGCTGGTTTTGAACTTCAGACCCTTCAGTTAGCAGCCCAATGAGTAACTCTACTCTGCCAGTGCAGCCCCCAGGGACTCAAAAAACAAAATCAAGCACAACAACAAAGAACTACAGCATATAATCCCCCAAAGATTAGCGGTTTAATCAGTGTAGTCATTTCTATTTGGCTCATGACACAGGAGAGGTGTGATATTAAGTATGAACATGAAAGGGCCAGGGTTGTGTCATAGCCTCCAGATGAGGAGTCAGATCTAGCCAGTCTCCTTCTTTTGGTGGTTTTATAGTCTCCCAAAACACAGACTCAAGAAGCCTGGTGCCTAAAATAGCTGAATCAGCATCATGTGGGCATTTGTTGGAAATGCAAGTTCTCAGACCCCATTCCTGACTCAGACTCTGAGAGTGCAGGACGAAGAACCTGAGTTGGAACAAGTTCTCCCGGTGATTCTGAAATATCTGTAGTGTGAGAACCATAGCTCATGGTTTACATCTAGCTGGCTGAAGGGGAAAGGGACAGTAAGGCAAGAGAGTAGGAATGGTCCTCCTTAAAAGCCTGGGTCCTGAGTGACACATAACATTCCTGTTCTTGTCTCACAGGTAAGAGCCCGTCATGTGCCCATATGTAGCTGCAAGAGGTGCTAAAAAAAAGTGTGCTTGCTACAGTTGTAGCAGCATGCCATGGAGAGCTCTCTATTGTAGGAACATCTTCACCATTTCTAATATTGTTTCCATGCAGAAGAACTCCTGGGTCTAGACCAAGGTCTCTCAACCATGTAACTCTTGACATTTAGAGACAACCAGATAATTCTTTGTTGAAGAAACGGGACTGCAGGATATTTGTGCATGATAGGAGGCTCAGCCGAACATCCGGCCTCTCTGCTCACTAGATGACAGTAGCACTCTCCATGCGGTGACAACCAAAAACATTGCCTAGTGCCCCAAGCCAAGGAGTGGGGAAGGCAGGGGATTACCCCATTTGAGAGCCACTGGTCTGAACACATAACTTAGAAATTCCCATTTCCAGAGTAATCGGAATGTATTGACTGAACTCACTCCTGATCTTTGTTAGCCTTCCTCTTAAAAGACTTCTATTGAGGATTTAAGCTACTGATAAAGATCATCCCCGAGTTTACTACCACATCTACTTTACCTCCGGAAAAATAAATGCCCAAATCCAGAGGCACTTATGCATGTTGGCTTCAGAGCTAACCCTATTTACAGTGACCCTCTCTGCTTGCCCAGGACTTCCGACAGCAAATTTTGTTTTATGCTAAAAAATAAACTGAAGCTATGTTGCATTTCTCTCAGTGGCTTTACATTTAAATGATTCAAGTTCAGGAAGAGAGACTCAGGATAGAAAGTTGTACTTGACTAACCCAGACTTAGTTTATAGAAAATCTCAATTTATTTTTGGATGCAGAAGGTTTTTCTACCAAAACAATCTGTTGGCTTCACTTCCCTGTGATATAATGATGTTGAACTGGAAATGGAACTGTGTGGCAAGGTTGCACTATCCTGGAGAATGTATTTTGAAATCAGGCTGTCATTTTTGTTGAATGTACTTACCTTTGCAAGGTCATGGGACTTGAGTGGAAGTGAAAGCAATACATGATTCCACTACAGACCCAAATCAGGGTTTGATTAACTAGATTAATGATTTTTTAAAAAAAAGGAAGCCACCTCCAAACAGTACTTGAAGTGAAGTGAGACTGGCAGGGAGGGGCAGAATGCAGTAGATTACATGCAGAGCCTTCAAAAGTTCACGGGAATTTTCCAATATCTTTTCATTCCATTTTTCTCAGGACTTTTGAAGCCCCTCCTCTACCCTTGTATTCCAAATGAAAAAACCAGAGAAACAACTAATCTGTAGGACATTCCCTTGGGTGAAGGATGGTGCTGTGTCTCAGGGCCAGGTCGGCACGGCACCCTATATGCTGCTTCTTGCCCACATTCATGTGGGTAACTGGTACACATGCTACCCCACTTCCTTGTGGGTAACAGTTATACTTTTAGGCTACCCAATAGCATGCCCGTCTCCGTTCGTTTCCATTCATCAGTGACTGTGAGCACGCCTGTGTGAGAGCTAGTTCAGCCCTGCAGACGTCAAGGACACACCACGGTGAGAGGTCTGCCCTCTAATGGAGGGGAATAGATCATAGAGATTCGAAAAGACAACTGATGCCTTGGTTCCTTAGCCCTCCTGTAATAGAAATTACTCTGTGTGGGTGGCTTTAAGGAGCCTGGTGGCACAGTTGGACTGCTAACTGCAAGGTTGCTGTTGGAAAGGTTTTCTGCCCCTGTAAAGAGTTACGGTCTGGGAAACCCATAGGGGCACTACCCTGTCCCTGTCCTATGGACCCACTCTAAGTTGGAATCAACCTGATGGCAGGGAGTTTGATTTGGAGTTTGAGCTATAAGCAAAGGTTGTCTTGGTGGCTCTGGAAGGAGACCCTTGTTTCTTTCAATTTAGCCTCAAATTGCTAATCTTCACATGACACATCTATCTCCTCACGCCCCAATTGTGTGCGGTTTTCTGTATCTAATTGACTATTTTTATAGCTCATTAGTGCTCAGATGTAGGATACACCTTACATTGACATGGACTGTTAACACAAGAAAGAAAATTCTATACGCAAATGAGATAGCATTCACAAATTTAGGACAAGAATTCCAACGCACAATTGGAGGAATTACAATTTAATCCCTAACACATGATCATTTCAGATGGTGATAAATGCAAGAAAAGACAGACATAGGTACTTGGGCGAAGATAGGCACTGAGACCATATGGTCAGGGCCGCCTCTCTGGACTGGGCCTCGATGGAAGAGAGCTGGGCATGCACAGAACAGCAAGGACAAAGCTCGCGAGGCAAGAGGCAAGTTGGTTCAAAATAAAGTTTGTTTTCCCACAATATTCCATTTCTGAAGTAGCCTTTCCTCTTCTACTCTTTCCAGTAGAAAGCTCCAAAAGGCTTCCCTGAACTTCAGACTCTTATCCAATCACCACTTGCCCTCTCCACTTGGGTAGCTGATAGGCTTCTGGGATTCGATGTGACCCAAATACAACTTTTGATGACCTCCACGCATATAAACATCTCGTCTCAGGATGGTCCTCAGGTCTTGCTCAAGATGTAAATCTTTATCATCTTCTCTTCTTGTCAATCATTCATTTGACCCATCAACAAATATTACTCACGTCTGACATATCCTAAGGTCCTCTGACACCTACCATCGTTTATTTGGCGATTGTCCCATTTTCAGAAAACAAACAACCCAAAACATACTCAGTGCCACCCTAACAATTTTAAAAGTGTACTGTAGCTCATAATTCAGGATAAAGTGTAGGTATCTGCCCAGGCGGTGCTGCGCCCACTTAGAGAAACCCTGACATCCATCAAAGAACAACCACTCCCACCACTCAGTGCTGCCATTCTGTTCC
Source organism: Tenrec ecaudatus (assembly GCF_050624435.1). Lineage (NCBI taxonomy): Eukaryota > Metazoa > Chordata > Mammalia > Afrosoricida > Tenrecidae > Tenrec > Tenrec ecaudatus. Next base: position 136,259,423 of record NC_134533.1, read on the forward strand.
GATCCGCTTCACTTCTTGCCTCGCCTCCAGCACCAGCTTCCTCTCTGGCCTAGAAATTTGTCTATTTTCTACATCAGAGCCAGAGAGATCTGTTGAGCATGGAACAGATAGCATCACTACTCTGCCTAAAATCTTCCCAAAGCTTTCCATCTCAGAGTAACAAGCAAAAGCCTTGTTAAGCCTAAAAGGCTTTAGTTTCTCTCCCTCGCATTCATTCTGCTTCAGCCACATGGGCTGCACTGATACTCCTCGAACAGGCCACGCACATCCTGGCCTTTGGACTCGGCATCTTCTCGTCCTTCAGCCTACATGGTCTTCTTCCATCTACTCACATGATTTCTCTCTCACCTCATTCAGACCTCTGCTAAATGTCACCTGACCAGAGAAGCTTTCCTAACCACCTCAAAGGTAACTTACCACGCACACCTACCATCGTTCTGTACACACCTACCATTGTTCTGTATACACCTACCCTGCTTTAGTCTTCCTCGTGGCATCTTATATGACTGTGTGTGTGTGTGTGTGTGTGTGTGTGTGTGTGTGGTCATTTCCCATACACATGAATGAGTATCATTGTCTCATATTTACTGGGCCTGAAACCACTGCAGTTGCTCAATTTAAAAACACTTACTGAGTCTTGTGTTCTGGGTATTATGGGAGAGATAATAACTGTACGGGAGAGATGCAATTCAAACTTTTAAAATGATTAAGCATTAGAAGGAAAGAACAAGCTGCATTAAACCACAGAATTGCCTCAGTCTGTGAGTTAATGATTTGAGCGGTATGAACAGTGACTTAAATATAAATTAGCCAGGACCATTTCCCGCGTGAGGGGACGAGAGAAGCAAGTTGATTCCCATGGTGCGGCTCGGAGGTGTCCGAAGGAATGGGAGAATGCCAGAAGAGGTGAAGCAGGAGGTTAGCAGTGTTGCCATGGCAGTAAGGCACAGACAACAATTGTTTATGAGGAGCGAGAAGCTTCTTGGTTGATTAGGATTTGTACTTGTAGTTAAAGGCCACAAGGTTATCTTACAATTTCAATTTAGAAAAAAAAATACATTTTTGAAAAGCCTTCCATCAGCAACAAGACAACAGAAATTTAGATAAAGCAACCTGCGTATGATCCCGCAACCTGGCAGGGGCAAGTCTGAGAACAGATTCAAAGTCGCTTGACTCTCAATATAGGGGGCTCAGTGAATACCATATATTCTCGAGTATAAGCCAACCTAAATATCAGCCAAGGCACTTATTTTTACCACAAAAACTGCATTAAAAATGTGCTGGAAAAACTCGGCTTATACATGAGTCTATATGGTAATAAGCAGAACTAAAACCTGCTCCAGCTAATGACAATGTAATGCAATGACTGCTCTTAGCGAGCAAATCTGGATTGTCCTCAGGAGATACAGGTATCCCAGTCCAGTCTCTGGGATCAGAGGAGACTTCGTGAAGAAACCAAGGTCTCAGCGGGGGTCTTATGTAATAACCTAGGTAGAAGTAGGTAACATGTGGGTATGGGTTAAGGGAAAATAACTGGAAGGCATTTGGGTGGGAGAAAATAATTCAGGCAAGAAAACTATGTGTGCGGTCTTTCTCCTCTACCCCACCATTATGTCAGCGTCGTGGCCACGATGTGAGTCCTCACGAGGTTCCACAAAGCGTCTTTCTCCTGACCAATCAGTACTCACAGAGCACACTGTCTCCCTCGACTAGACCTCATCACAGTCAACCTTTTCAGGGTCCTTGTTGCAGAACCACGAGCCCTGGACAGAGCAGCCCAGCTTTCTCCTCACTGCATCCTTCACTGTGTCTTGGGTAATGCTGAGAGCAGAGTGCGTGCTCAGTAGAGGTTTATCGTTTTGTCTGTTGCTTTTCCCTTTGAATAAAGATGCCTTAAGGTATACTCAGAAGCCTGGCTTCTGCAAAACGCTTTCAATCAGCTGTAATTTAAATGTTGACAGCTCAAACCCACCTTGTGATTCCGTGTAAGAAAGGCGGAGTGATCTCCTTTAATAATTAAGGTCGTTACCAATTGCCACCTGGTCAATTCCTGCATCGGACAACTGCGTGAGTGCAGACTAGAACTGTTCCCTGGCTTTTTCAAGGCCATGACCTTCCAGGTGCAGATTGCCCACCCGGTCTCCCTGAGCACCTCTGAATGAGTTCGAAGTGCCAACCATCTGTTTAGTACTCAGCCAAGAAAAACCCTATAGAGGGCGTCATCTCTCTCTGTCAGGTGGGGTCTCCAGAAGTCAGAGGAGGCTCAGCGACAGCTAATAATGAAAAGCAACCAGCAACAAACAAACTCACTGCCACTGAGTGGATTCCAATTCAGAGCAATCCTATAGGACAGGACAGACCTGCTCCTGTGGGGTTTCTGAGACTAATGCTTTACAGGAGTGGAGAGACCCGTCTTTCGCCCACGGAGCGGTTGGGGGTTGAGAAGTGCTGGTCTTCAAGATAGCAGCCCAACTAGCTTTCCACTACCCAGCAGCCACCAGCCACCAGAGCCCTACCGACAACAGAAGGAGATTTCTATGTCTGTGGTTTAAATGTAGCTTCATCTGAACTTGACCCATTCAGAACATGTTTGCTAAAGTATTCCTGGTTAAAGATTCCCTTTTACCATTTAAAGATCATAGAAAACGTGTTTTTGTAGCAGGGGTTCTTTCTAGAACGCTTTCCTTGGTTCAGTTGCCTTCCATTGTTAGGGACATCAGCATAATTAGCGAAAGAATCCCTTTCAGGTCGATTTTAAATGAAACCATATTTAATTGCAGGTAATTCTTTTACTCCCCTAACCTTCCATCAGCATATATGAGACATGTCAAATGTCTGCAATGTAAATCCACCACCTAAGATGAAATAAAATAGCATATCACCTCCCAAAAGTATAGCGTTATTTCCTTCAGTTGGCCAAAACAAGGAGAGAGGGGCAGGCAATGGAGCCCAAACCAAACGCTCCTTGACCATGAGTCCTGAGTTTCCAGAGACATGGTATATGTTCTTTGTTCTATATGTTCTGGCTAAAAGGCATATCTTATATCAACATTGATTTCTCATTTCTAGCATTTTACTGGTGGCCAAAGTAATTTATTTCAGCCTAAAAAGCTCTATTCCCAAATTCACGGTGCTCAGAAGCTAGCCTTAGTTGAATAAAGCCTCCACAAAGGAGTTAAGTCACCACATCTGTATTGAATGAAGCAAGGAAGGGCCCTTGATGTGGCATTTGACTGGGTAAGTAACTTCAGCCTTCAAAGGTGAGTGGGATGTTATTTTCCCTGGAGTTCTAATTTAGCTTCACTGTGTCCTCGTAGCAGCTTCCATTCTCAGCCTCGTGCTTCTGCGGGGACCGTCGTCTCAGTGATGGTGTGTGGCGTATGCCTTGCATATAACTAGGGCTATGGATAGACGATCCCTCTTCAGAAACACCCTATTTCTCTGTTCTTTGAGGAGGCCTGGCCATTTCAAGAAGGCATCTTGTCGACCTCTCGGAGTTTGGCCCTAAAGGGCAATGTTTTTGAACCTGTCACCAGTGCAGGCCAGATTTGTACTAGTCCATCTTTTTCCCAGGGGTCATTGCATCACTCCACTTGTAAATATGGAGAAAGAATGGTACGGTGCTTACGAGTTGGTCTTCGATACACATGGTCTGCAGTTTGAAACCATCAGCAGCGCGGGACGAGAAAGACTGAGTCTCTACTCTCATAAACAGTTACAGTCTCAGAAACTCACAGCAGGGTCACTATGAGTCACCATTGACTCCATGGCAGTGAGTTTATTATATACATAATAGTATCCATGTGGTTGTGTATATTAGAAGTTAAAAAATAGAATAATAATTTTTAAGCACATTCTGAAACCAAGCATCTATAATTTAGATTTAAGAGCATAGTTATGGTAATTTCACATAATAACAACACATTATCAAACATAGTTAGGAAGATTAATGACTAAATACTTCCTGTCTCTTGATGCCTAATGTTTAAGCATTTACAATAAGCATGATATAATCCATTTTTATTTTTATTTTGGTTTTTAGTCTTTCTTACAAAAATGCAAAGCAAAGAGCACAGGTATTCATAAGAATAAAAACAAATATTTTAAAGTCCCTTCACCTAATATCTGCATATAATATTCACTTATCTATTTTTGAGGTAATGTTATTTTATGAAAATTTCTAGAAATAAGAGCTTTGGAAAGAGTGAGTAAAATTGTCAACTTCTACATCTTCTATTTCCAATCGTGTCCATTGATGAAACACTGCTAAGGACTTTATCTAGACCTGTAAATTTCTTCTTGAGCCCTGATGGGCTTATGGGCTAGGTCAACAGTCTAAACCCACCCAGGCCTGCAGCAGAAAGATGAGGCTGCCCACTCCTGTAAGGCTAAAGTCTCAGACACCCAAAGGCGGCAGTTCTACCCTGTCCGGTAGGGTCTCTGCAAGTTGGAACTGACTCTGTATCAGTGGTTTTTGTTTTCTTTTGTTTGGAGTTTATAAATTCTCTTCTGAGCCACCTAAACCTGTCGCTAGACTGTTCCCTTGAGTTCTTGATCTTCACTGACACCACGTGTGTTGCCTGCAGAGAACATCACTAGCATATTCCACAGTGTGCGGGGCGATTTATACCCCATTCTCTTGTCCCCAGTCGGGTCCGAATGCAGGGTACCTCTGGTGGGGACTCTTCTTCCTGAGGATAGCCTTCTCGAGTGTTCAGAATTTCTGATATGTAAGAATTTTAAAAAGCAATAGCTACCTTAAATGTTCTCTTTCGTGTCCTCAGGCACATCCTTGTCTACATGGAGAATTGGAATAATTTCCTTCATCCATTACATTTTGTTGAAGGTGTTCTCTCTTTCTAATGCTTCCTTGTTTCAGGGAAACGTCTCTGGGTCTCCTGCTCTGCTGCTTGTCTCTTGTACATTCTCATCATGGAGATACGAGGAGTAGTGTGTTCTAAGTTGGGAACTTAGCAATGGAGACAATATAGTTATAGTTTTCCTCATCCTAGACTGTCTCCACTGTTTAAAATTCCTAAAGCATGAACACTTGGGTTTAGAAAACGAAATATGATAGTCAGTGTAAAAAGTGGGCCATTGAAATCTTACACGCATGTCTTAAATATACCTGTTTTAAAAAGTCAAATCTCTACCTCAACGACATACTTGCTGTCTTGTAAATGTTTATCTGTCCAGTTGCATGCAACAGTGGGAACCATAACTGTCTTGTAAGTAAGTCTCTTATTACTGAGAGAGCCCTCTTAACTCTTTTACTACCTGTGATTTTATATACCTTGTTTCAAAGTCTACACCTTCATTTTTATTAATGTCTGTGGTAGTTATGAAGGGGTGGAGTCTAGCCTGTCAATCAGGTTGCAGCTTGATGACCTCATTTAGAGGTGCCATGGGGGGTGGGGGGAAATGGCTCACCGAAGACTGTCCACTTAGTCTTCCTGATGAAAAGACACATGGAGCTACACTGGAGCCCTGGAGCTAGAGGAGCCATGTAGAAACCCCTACCAGCATTGAGATGTTGCCATTGAATCCACAAGACTTCCCACCCACTGGCCTCTGATCTTCCTTCATTCAGTGTCATTGCATGTGTTGTGTGAGTCTGAAGAGAAATTTATAGATTGGTATCAGACATATGGGCTTACATTGAACTTATGGACTTTGTCTGGTCTGGGATGGGGTGTTTTCTCAATATACAATTGCTCTTTTATATAAAATTCTTTCTCATACACATATCAATGTCTATGAATTTGGTTCTCTAGTCAACCCTGACCAATACACTGTCATCTGGTTTAAATTTTAGCATTTAGTTCTTAAAAAATACTTTTTCTTGCAAAGATGTTTAATATGGATTTATAAAAATTCACTTAGCATATTGTTATTAAAGAAGAAATGTTAAAAGAATGTAAAAACATATTTTCATAGGTTAAGTTATAAACTTTTAACAAGAGTATGTCATCAACATGGAGTAATTTTTAGATGTCATTTCATACAATTTTTGGTGTTCAGGAACCCTGAATTTTTGTGTTGTATAACATTTGAATTTTTTTAAGTAATTGTTAACAGAAAGATTTTTGTACATATAAACAAGATTGTTAATAGTATGGAAAAACAGAGAAAATAGAGGAGCTAAGCCAATTTTAAGGTGAAAAATAAGGTAAAGGGAATTAGTCTACTCATTGTTAAGGACAGGACCAGATAGCATTTCATCCCATTGTGTGTGAATTCACCATGATTCCGGAGTCAATTTGACAGTAGCTAACAACAGTACAACATGGAACTCTAACAATAAGATGAGTGAGACCAAATGCACAATCAGAAATAACTTGTGTTGTCTTATTTAGGGTTCTCTATTTTACTTCTCTAGGTTCTAATATCCACTGCAATGTATACACAGAACTCACAGACAAAATTCATGACTGCAGGGTTTTTTAAGGCAGCAAATAAGTTGTTATGAGAGATGCTCAGGGTTGCGGTGTTTATCGGGGCATGTTACCAAGTTCTCTCAAGTCTAAAAACTGCCCAAAGGGCATACCACTGTGTTATAAGCCGCCTTCTGAAGACATTCCATTTACGCTCTGTGAGTTAGCAAATCCAGCTACCTGATTAAAGGGCCCAGAGGCACCCCACTCCAGTAAGCCCAACTTCCCCAATTAAGTTCCCAAAGGCACCTCACTATGCAAGCCAGTCTCCTCCATAAAAGAACTCAGCTTTACTTGCTCCAGGAATTAGAAAGCCCATCATTCTGGTCCATACTCTGGTTCCTGGTCCTGCTGCTGCTCTTCTGATGTCATATCTGTCATCTGGATCCAGGAGGTTCACTGCACAGGAATCCTGGGTCGAGAGGACACACTTCACTCCTGGCTTTTGCTGGTAATCTGGTCCGTATTCCTGCCTCTCAGAGATCTAAATTTTATGTACAGCAGAATGACATTTCAGGGACTCCTATTTTCAATTACTCACAGGTGAACCCTATCAGTATCTCCCTCCACCTTCTTACTGGACCCATGCAGGGAAAGGTCATTTGGTGGGAATTAGAGACTTTAACTCAAGAGCCACGCTAAATGATTTACTGCCCCTGCAAGACCCACCAAAATACACTCAACTAATCATCTCAACCTAAGTCTCATCCCACATGCAAACATTAGCTCAAGATGAGCATGGCTTTTTTCTAAAACTTTTATAGGAAAAAAAAAAGGAGAAAATCCGCAGGACTCAGGGCTGAGTAAAGTGTTTTTAGACTTGACCCCACATGGCCCTGTGAAGTCATTGCCCTTCTAGCTATAGCTATATAACTTTCACGAAGTGATGGATGGTAGAGAGGTTCTTGTAGCCTAGCAAGGAGACCGAACAGTTCTGCTAACGCATATAAGGCACATGGAGCTCTTTTTAGCTAGGACGATGCAAATAAGCTGTATAGAATTCTTGTAGGGGCGAGACAGTTGTGCCATCCTGCTAGGAGGCTTAAATGGCCAGCACCAACCAGAGTCTGGATGAGAGCTTGTCCCTTTTGGGCCCTATGCTGAGCACCTCTTAGGAAACACTTGAAGCAAGCTGTGCTGGCAGACCCAGGGAGCAAAAGAACCAAGTATTTTCAGGCAGCTGGCTTGCTGAAGGAGTGTCTTTGGCACTTGATGGCAGAGTTAAAGAGCATGTTAACAGTTGTCCTAGCAGAGCTGAGACTAAGGGTTGCAGGTTGAGGACCCCGAGAGAGGGCTGCCTTGACATGGTCAAGAGGCTGTCTGATGAGAGCATCGTACCTTGAGTCGCTCCAGCTCTTTTAGCTAATTTTGATCCTGAGTGGTAACCTGTTAAATCGCTAAGAACCCTCACAATCATCAGTATGTTCTGTGAGTTCTGGATGATTGTGGCAACACATATTCGAACTGAAAACACAATAAGAGAATGCCATGGGAGGCCTGGCCAGGTGTCAGAACTGGGAGAATGGAGGACAAGCCATGTTTGCGCTTCACTTCACAGGGATTAACAGTCTTGGACTGATGCTGCTGCTCTAGATTCTCATCTCCCCTCCATGTCAAATTCGAGAGCCTCTCAGCAAACACAATCCAGAAAATGACGAATTAATTGATTGCATTTAATCAAGGTACACACATTTGTTGTGCAAAAGAGTTGTCTACGATACCCATATCTGACAAAAGACTAGCATCTGGAGGATACAGAGAATTGCAGCAGTAAGTCCTCAGAGAATTTGCAGAAATTCAAGCGAGATTCAGGAGGTGATGTAGAATGAAGGAGACGATGAATGTCAGCTGGATCTTGGCTGAAAGCAGCAAGTAGCAGAAAGAGTTTTAGCTGGGTTTTATTGACGACACAAAGGCTCTTGACTGTGTGGCTCATAATAAACAAGCACTTAATTGCGATTCTGCAAAACTTGTACAGACACCAAAAGTAAGTCATTAGAATAGAACAAGTGGATACTGTGTGGTTTAAAATAAGGCAAGGTGTGTGTCACCATTGTATCCTTCCACCATAGGTGTTCAGTCTCTGTGTTAGGCCGGGTTGACTAGGGAACCAAATCCAGAGACAATTATATATGTTAAAGAGAGAGCCTTATGTCAAAGGGTGATTGTATATTAAGAAAGCATCCCAGACCAGTCCAGCTCAAGCCTATAAGCCCAATATTAGCCCATACATCCACTACTAGTCCAGAAATCCTTCTTCAGACTCACACAGTCACATGAACGATGCACAATGCAGGAAGACCACAGGCCAGTGGGTAGAAAGTCTGTGGAAGCATCTCACCACTGGCACAGGTGTGTGCACGCATCTCCTGCAGCTCTCTGAGTGGCTCAACAGCAGGAAAGGGAACGAGAGAGAGAGAAAGAGAGGTAAAGAAAACATTGACATTATCAAGGCTGCGGTATTTTCAGCCACCTCATATGCTTGTGAGAGCAAGGTAGTGAATATTAAAGACCAAAGAAGAATCAATGCATTTGAATTGTGGTGCTGGCAGAGAATGATGCAAGTACTGTGTGTGATACCGAAGAGCAAACACGCCTGTTTGGGGAGTTGTGCAGCCAGCATGCTTCCTAGCTATAAGGAAGACAAGACTGTGCCTCACATACTTGTCATTTGCCATACGTAAAGCAAAGGGTCAGCAAAAAGAGGAAGCTCTCCGATGAAACGGACTGACACAGTGGCAGCAACAATGGACTCCAACCTAGCAGCAGTTGTAAGGATGGTGCAGGACCCAGCAGTGTTTCCTTGTTTTATACATAAAACTCTATAAGCAGAAACGGACCTGACGATGCCCAACAACAACAACTCTAGCAAGGAGTTTGGGGTTATCTTTTAAAATGAAGCATGGAAGGCTCTACAGTGCAGCGACTGTACTCCTAGGAATTTTTCATGCGTAAACCTGCATGTCAGTGTTTTTGCAGCTGCTCAATTCCTAATAGCCAAAAGCTGGAAGCAACTTGGAAGAGCGGCACATGCAAACAGCGGAATGCTGCTCGGCAATCGAAAGAAACCAACATTGGCACATGGGACAACCTGGAAGAATTGTTAGAGAATTATGCTGAGTGAACCACAACCATACCATGTGGTTCCATTTACCTAGCAGCCTCAAATGACAAATTATGGACATAAAGGAGAGATTATTGCTGACCACGCAGTGTGGACAAAAGGGAAGTGGGTGTGGCTATAGAAAGGGAAAAGAGGCATGTGGTGAGAGAAATTAACTCCATCCTGATGTGGCTGTTAGATTGTCTATCAACTTGACCCTGTGTGAAAGTACAGAGGGAGAGTTCTGTCCTTCAAACTGGCTGCAGCCTGATGATGCCTCCTTGGGGGTGTGGCCTTTTCTACAAGAAAGACAGTGAGAGCATCTCAATCCACTCTTGCCCTTAGCCTTCTTCCTTGCTAGGGCTCTGTATTTTCCTCCAGAAGTGGCCTCACATCAACTGTCGATATGGAGGGTTTCCACCAAACTCGAATCCACCCTCCGCTGCTCTCCCTGTGTTCTCCCGCCAGCCTGCGCTCGCTCTGCTTCCCACCTCCCCTTTCTACCCATTGCCCAGCATGATGCGAGGGTGAGGCAGGCTCCAGCCAGCATGGAGTCATGCACTTGAGTTGGACGGAGCTGGGATCCTTATTGATATAAAAGTACTTCTTGATATAAAATGTTTTCTTTTATATGTGTGTGTATAACATATATACACCTGTATATATACACACACATAAGTATTGCTGGTTTTGTATCTCTAGAGAGCCCAGCCTAACATAATTTTCTGACTATATCAATAAGAACATCTGCATTGTGACATTGAAAAGTGACACAGGATTTCTAAGTTTTGTCTCTTACAACTGTTTGTCAAGCGACAATGATCTCAAAAGTTAAAACTTAATTTAAAAAGGACAGTTTTGTCTCCAAATTGTGAATATCAATCCAATCACATGAGAATACGTCATGCAAAATGCACAGAGTTCACAGTTCCCTTTTGGTTTTCCCTGCAAGGTTTGCGTGGAGCAATCGCATTTGCCTTAGCAATTCGGAACACAGAGTCTCAGCCCAAACAAACGATGCTTACCACCACACTGCTCATCGTCTTCTTCACCGTCTGGGTATTTGGAGGAGGGACGACACCCATGCTGACGTGGCTTCAGATCAGGTCAGTGGCGCTGTCTAACAAAGGAAAGAATTACAGCAATGGCTGTGTTGGTTGATTTCCGATATTGCTGCCTTGGTCAAGGGCACAGTGGCAGGTCTGTACACTAACGTTCCCTGGGGTAAATCTGATCTTCACTCATAAGGCCAAACAGTGATTATACATTGCCCGGTCGACTGACTTTTCCAAGGGCCCTAGCAATCCCAAGATGACGTCTGTTTATGTCACTACAAATGTATTTGCTTTTTCATTCTTCATTTCAACATGTTTACTTGGGCGCCATGCAGTATCCTGTCACCTGATAACAGTGAGTGAGACCTGGGTGTTGTCCTAAAGATACTCACAGTGCAGTCGAAGTTTTGCAGAGAAAGCTGCAGTGGTGAGGACAAAGGGAAGGCAGAGCACAGTCAGGGGAGAAAGCTATCATTCAAGGAAGAGCTACTTCTTTGGAGCGTTCGGTGGTTTGTACATGCTTGTGGTGCAACAACACGTGTGTTGTGCCTTTTTGTGGCTCTGTGCGTGTGGTTACGCTTGGTTTTATTTTGTTTATAATTCTTCACAACCTTTAGAATAAAATTAGAGACATGGGAAATGCTTAAAACATTTGATCAGTGAACAATTAGCAGCATGTCCAGCCAGAGGGATGCTGTAGACACAAATTAGACATTTTCTCACAGGAAAGGGAGATCGAGATGCAGCCAGTTGAAGGAAGCTCTGATAAACAGTACCTGAGAGATCATTGTCGTAAACCTGAGGTGGGCAGGAAGCAGGCAATTGACAAGAATGGCTGCCTGTACTAATGGTCGAAATACATTTATTTTCAAATATCGCTGTCTTCATTAAGTGTTTCTTTGACTGGTATCCTCGTATTCACGTGCCAAACCACAGCAGTGTTTAAGGTGAATTTCATTTTATTTCTCAAGTACATGCATGTTGATAATCACGTAGCTGCTCACTAATGCTCTGTAAGGAGAATGATGCCCACCACATCTAGCCAAAATCAAACACCAAACACACTGCCATTGAGTCTATTCTGATTCATGGCAACCCTAAAAGGCAGGAGGGTAAAGCTTCCCCTGGGGCTTTTCAAGACTGTTACTCTTCGTGGGGTCAGAAAGCCTCGTCCTTTTTCCTGCGGGGCTGGTGGTTTCAAACTGCTGACCTTGACTTTTGCAGCCCAGCACACCATCACTACACCACCACATCTGACAGGAAGAAAGAAAAAAAAAAGTCCATCTGACAGGGAAAATTCTTCTAGGAAAATTCTCATGAATAAGCATTCTGTTATTCCAGCATCTAGCATAGTGCCTGGCCCAGAGTAGGCATTGAACGCATAATTGCGCCTTGAAGGAACTAATAAGTATCATCACAAATGCAAACTGCCTCTATTAAATGCTTGTGATGATTTTCCATCCATCTGACAAGGAAGAAGCAGACCTAGTCCTCACACATTTAATTTAAGAAAGGCTATGCTTAGACCTGGCCACATAACTGTGCTTCAAAGTTTAAGGTTTAAACCAAACTCAACAGGGAAAAACTCTTAGAGTACAGTGAATATTGCTAAACATATAAAAATGCATCGACCAACAGTGAACTAAGAGTGTTTTGAAAGGCTTGTTGAATTATTTTCTGGGCCTATAAATGTGACCTGCCATTTCTTTCACAGTGGTACTCACCTGCAGGCTCCCATGGATGAGTACACATGTTACCTTGACTTTAGAGTTCTTGGTCCTCTATGAACTCTTAGCAAGATAGTGATGTGTTCAGGATTCTGGAAAATAAAACCCAGTAAGTGAATATATGCATGAGGAAAAAAAAAAAAAAGCAAAGCTGGAGGACACTGATTCTCACAAGATAAAAATACTGAACATTCCATCAGGTAAATTGACATATTTTGAACCCCAAAGTAGTTGTGTTAAAAATTTGCTTAAAATAATTCAACTTGTTTTCTACTATTGGTATTCTCTACTTCTAAGAGGTTCTACTCAAATTCGTATTATGTATTAGTTTAAAGTGTTAAGCTAACTCTCTCTAAAGAGTTTTTCAAAGGCCTCTCTTGGTTTCAAATAAATATCAAAATGTGCACAGCCTCTTGTATCTGTATCAGCAGGAAGAGCAGAGTACAATAGTGGGGCTTTAGACAGGTAGAGACAGTAATCTAATTTATAAAACTCAAAAACAAACCTATTACCACTGAGTGAATGCCAGCTCACCACAACCCTATCTAGAGTTTCTAAGACTGTGGAATCTTTAGAGCAGCAGACAGCCTCATCTTTCTCTGGTAGAACAGCTGCTGGATTTGAACCACTGACTTTGTGGTTACAACCCACTGTTTGAGTCACCGGGGCCCTAACTTCCAGTTATAGGATAAGTCAAATAAGGAAGGATAGTGATGTCAGCCATAGTGTCCAGGGGTGAAGGTTCCAGAGATTAGCTGGCAGGCCAAGTAAATACAACCTGCTAGGTCTGGATCAGTGCACGAGGTTGCATGGTCATGGAGATGGTCCAGCGGAAATTGGCTCCAAATGGCCATGGTGATTGAATGTCAGACTTGCTAGTCAACCAGGAGGGGACTGTATTAGGGGTAGGACTGTGGTATGTTTGAAGGAAAGAATGACTTGTCTCCAATCCACTGGGAAAGCTTGAAATTCCAGGTGAGAACCAGAACATATACCTGAAGCCAAGACAGAAGGTCAGTCATAAATAGAAGCCATGGGCCCAGCCATGGGGCCAAACCAGAGGGGAGGAAGCTACATCTCATAGATATGTAGATGTCCAGAAAATCAACCAAGACACATAGTATACAAGGCAACAAGACCAAGTTAAAACCAGTGGCTCTCAAACTCATAAGAGTATCAGAACTACCTGGAGATCTTATTAAAACCCAGAGTGCATGGCCCACCCAAGATTTTCTGATTCAGGATCAGGCCTAGAACAGAGTTGAAGAATTAACATTTCCCTCCGTTGTAGGCAATGCTGATGCTGTCGATCCTAGGAGCACTCCTGAGAACCGTTGGTCTAAACTTCCCACCCCTGATGAAGCAGGGTCAATATGAAATACTTCCATATTTGACTAGAGTTGCCCAAACCCAGGCACACCTGTGCCCACAGTTTAAATTCTCAGTGGGAGGCGGGATCTAATTTTAGGAAAAGTAATTTTACATTGATCAAAGAAAGGAAAAGTGACATTAGCATACAATCAGAAAAGAGTAGGATCCGAAGCTCTTGTGTGTAGAATCACAAACACACGCGCGCGTTTACCACAAATTTGGTTCAGAGATAGTATACTGATGCTGTCATATGTTTCTCTCTGCTGTCATGGCTTATAATGTTATCAGAGACATCCTCAATGGCATTACAGTTTTTAATTTCATAGCAGCCCATCTCTCAGGCTATATTTAGCCAGGCCTTGCTTGTTTACAGAGCAACATTTCATTAACTGACTTTCATGTCAGGTTTTTCCCATAAAACACTCGAATGTAAGTAAATTGTAGCTTTAATAAAATGACACAAAAAGGGGAAACCCAAGGGGCATGAATGTAAATGTGACATCAAATGAGCCCAAGCATCATCACTTAGCGCACTATGTGTTTACACGGTTTACACAACCATTCCTCCTTGATTTCTTTTTTAAATTCTGCATCTCTTTTCCGTATATTATTAAGAATGTACTTAAGTTGCGTTTGTATCCCTGCAAAAGTTGCCACTCAGCCAAACTATCCCAGTAGGCTGCAAATGAAATATTTCATATAGGCTAAAATGTGATGCTATTAATATGAGTTGCACTTTGAGAGAAATAATTTTGAAACAGCAATGAGCCTGTGCTAAGAGAAAATCTGAGTGGTTTTTATATGTAAAACAACTTCTCTACCAATGATATCTTGTCTTAAAGACAATGTAGAGCACTTGCCAGAAGTTGGTTGCTTTTCTTTAAATAAGAATAAAATGTTCTTTACTGAAGCATTTATGACAAATCATACTTCTTTGTTTCCTACCATTTTGAAGAAAAATAAAGGAATCCAACATTATTTGGGAGGTTGGCTGCGGGTTTCTTGATTAGAATCTGGATCTCCTCTTCTGGGAAACACAGTAGTACCAGTGGTGGAGTGAGGACATCCCACCCCCAATATCTACGGAAGAGCCTCTCTGTTAACCAGGGAACAGGAGAGCAAAGGTGTCAGGCTACGCCCTGCAGAGCCAGCAAACGGAATTATCCCCCAACTGATCACACATGTCTACAAATAGACCCCAAGGCTCAATAAGGTATAGCCTTCTCCCAGTGACCCTAGATCATTAACTTTGGAGTGGTAACCTTGTCCTTGCTTTAGGCACCTCACAGAGCTATCTCAGCTTCAGCAAACGGCACAGAGAACAGAGTCTCGAATACCAGCAGACCTCTTCTGGACACCCTATGTAGGAATGTGGGGTTCATCCCTCAAAGTCTCTGGCCCACAATGAGGAGAGGGTTACACACCAAAGTTAACACAGAGTTTGTCCTCCAAGTGGTGTTACAGAGCACTGGCACCCAGTGCCTTCTCCAGCTTCCCGGTGTGGGCCTCTGAGCCGCAAGAATAACCACCTTTATGGAGTTCTTGTCAATGCCAGATCTCACATAATCAAATGCAAGTCACTTCCCTTCCACGTGCCTCAACGCACAAGGTATGAAACAGACAGTAGAATACTAGCCGCCTCCTCAGGGGGTGCAGCTTGCCAAAGTCACTCATGGTTGCATCACGGTTGAGCCTCAGAGCAAGAACTCTGCCCAGACAGACCGAGTCCAGAGCCCGCACATCAGCATAGTCTCCTGCCGTCTTGAGTAAATGAGCTTATTCCTGATGCCAGCAATCTTCCTGATTAGCGAATCCTCTGGAGAAAAGGAGATGTACTTTTACAACCAAGACAGACCTGCTAAAAACAAACACAGGAAATCTTCATCCATCATGAGTGATTGGGCTGGCTTACTCATGCAGCATATTTTTTACATTTTTATTTCGACCTGTACTAGAAGTTTGAAAGGTAAACAGGGCCAACCCTGGCCCAGTGTAGCTAGTAGGGAAGTTTGTCTTCTTCAGTTCTGGCCTTGGTGTCCTTTGTCACCTGCATGTACATCTCTTAACCTCATTTTTTATTCCACGCCAGTGTATGTTGGGCCTCTTCGCCAATTCAACCAAACAAAACCACTGCATCTGCTGGCCTGTGTTCACTGCAAAGCATTGCTTTACCCCAGAATTATGCACTCAGCAGTGGACATAGGCCAATGTTCAAGGGTTCTGGAGTGCAGGGCTTCACGTATCATTGCTGTAATTAAATATTTAAATACTATTTTGGTTTGTGGTCTATTCCCATTTGATAGCATTTCAGAGTGTTTTCTTTATCATTGTACCCACTGGCTACAGGCTTTTTAGTAAGCGCTGTCATGTGAATGCATACCCCGACAGAAAGGGAAATGTTAGTAATATGTTTAATCTCAACTTGTTGCAGCTGTTGCTAGTTATCGTTGGGTTGGTTCCAAGTCACTGTGATCCTATGGACAACAGAACAGAACATTGCCCAGTCTACACCATTCTCACAATTTTTACATTATTACAGACAATGGCAATCCATCTTATCGGGGGGGTCTTCTTTTGTATGCTGACCTTCTACTTTACCAAGCATAATGCACTACCAGTGATGTTGTGCTATAATTTCCACATTTTGTCTGATTTTTTTTTAAATCATTTTATTCTGGGTTCATATAGCTCATACATGAATTGCATCAAGCATATTTATACAAATATTGCCATCATCATTTTCTAAACATTTACTCTCTATTTAAGCCTTTGGTATCAGCTCCTCTTTTCCCCCCTCCCTCCCCATTCCGACCCTTGTAACTGTTGTTAAATTATAAATTATTATTATTTTCATATCTTACACTGACTGCTGTAAGAAGGCATGGCCTTCACCCACGCCTCTGTTGTTTATCCCCTGGCTGGGGCAGGGCGGGGGTTGCAGGAGTGGGAGGGGAAAAGTTATGCGTTGATCATTGTGATAGCTTTCCCCTCCTGCCCACACCATCCCCCAACTCTCCTGGTATCGTTACTCCCATTTCTGTTTCTGAGGGGTTTATCTGACTTGGATCCCATGTGTTGTGAGCTCTTATCAGTACTACTGTAGGTGTTCGTGGGCCAGAACCAAAAGACAGGACTGAGGTCATGATAGTGGCAGGGGGGAGGGGGTCACCTTTCTTTGGAATGGTACAAATATGGATGCCTTCCAGCTGATTGATCAGGTAACCCTCCTCCAAATTTCTTGCCATATGAGTTAGAACTAACATCACTGAATTATCTCAGTTGATACTCTGTCAATTCCTGAAACCTTGTTTGTTTGTTTGTTTGTTTTGGGGTTTTTTTTTTGTTTTTGTTTTTAGCTAATGCCTTCATTGCAGCTTGGACCTCTTCCTCCAGTACCATTGGATCTTGATCATATCACACCTCTTGAGATGGTTGAATGTCATCCAGGTGCTTTTTAGTACAGAGCTTTGTGTATTCTTGCCATTTTCTTTTAATGCTTCCTGCATCGTTCAAAATGCTTGCTCATAGAATTCATCAGTATTATAACTTGAGGCTTGAATTGTTCCTTCAAGTCTGTCCATCAACTGTGCTCTCAGATGAGAACAGTGAAACTGCTTATCTCCCTGTAGACTTTCCTTATTACTGAGATGATGAAATGTCAGTTCAATACAATGGAGCAAAACCTATAATTAAGTTTCCTCAATATCTAACTGCTTTCTTTCTAGTTTCCTTTATAGCAGCTAAGTTTCATGCTTAACAATTTGCTTTGTCAGATTATTAACACAGCAAATAAGCATGTCCTCTAGAATGAGCCAGTGCTCGTCCGAGCCCTGCCTCCCTCTCTCCCCAGCTGTGGGACCTTTTGCAATGCACGAAGCCTCTCTCTATGCCTTACATTCTTAGGAGCAAAAGTGGGTTAATAATAGTTCCTACCTTTTCACATTGTTATAAGGATTAAGTGTGGCATGTGTAAAGAACCTAACGCTCACAGAAAATACTCAACAAATGTTTCTGTAACAATACCCAAATGGCCACCTATAAACCTATCCTTATCCAAATACTTTTCTACTATCTAATATATACCATACATACACGTAAATGCTATTAATTAATTGTATTGTGAAAACGTAGTTTACATGGAAAATAGAAAGAAAAGTGCTCTGTGGCGTTTTGTTCATTTGTGTTGTAACTAGATACATTAATTTTACAGGCAGCTCCCATTTCTGCATTCAAAGTGATAAACTTCTTTAAGAAAAATACTCACCAAAACATTAGAAGAATTCTTTCTCTAGCATATTTCCATTTACATTACTTTCTCAATATGATAATCTTTGCTTACCAACAGTTCAGATGTATCATTTGCACAATGTTGTCAATTCATGTCGCTGTTATTATTTTGTATTAATTTATATTAATTTGAATACTTTATGTCAATGAAAAGATATAAGAAATGCCCTCAGTCATGAAATATGGAAAGCCAATTTTCTGAATTACATGTGGAATTGTATTTCATATTTCTTATCCTCAATCTTCATTTGAAATTATATTCTCATTTGTAGATTCTTCTGAAGTTTCATAAATCAAAATAGTTGCTGTTCAAATCACTCATTTACTTATGAAAACATTAGATATTGGATAATTGAATAATTGTAATAACCTGTTGCTGGCATGAAGGAATCAAGTAATGTAACCAGTGTTTTGAAGGATCAGTTCCTAAACTTCCTTCCAGTGTAATCAGGGTTCTTTAACATTCTTTCTTTATGTGTACAGAATCTTCCCAGTTCCAGAGATAACAGCCTTTATCTCCATAACTGCCAACTAACCTCCACTAGGCATATTCTTATTAATCTTCTCTGAACATGCTCTTGAGAACATCAATATCAATAAGCTTCACACATTTATTAAACTTGCCAAACAACACAAGTTCTGCTCTATTGAAGATAATTTATTAGACTGCTAGAGTACAATCCAGCACAGTTGCCTTACTTTAAGTAATGGGTGTATCTTTATTTTAGTCTAAAGAAAACTGATTTTAGCTGTAATTTGTGGAATTTGTGATTTAATAGGTTGTGGATGGGCTGGTCAAGAAGGAGTGATCATACACAACACTATCTTACCCACTAAAAGTAACAAAAATGCAAGAAAAGAATGCATAGAACAACTATGGTGGACTTTGAAAAGTTGAACTCAGTACTACTGGGCCAGAAGTGAATGTCTCCCCCACAAGCCCAACTTCCTCCCACCCTCTGGACTCTCTAAGCCTGGATTCAAAGGCAATTCAAAAACCAGAATTATGCATCAAGAAAGACAGAAAGATCTCTAAGAGAAAGTTCCTATTTTTGATACAAGAGGCAGACAGAAGACCCCTGTTTCTCTTTCCCAGTGGAATCCCCATTGGGCTGTTCAACAGAAGCTCAGCAGGTCAACCCCATGGGAGAAAGATGAGAACGGCTGCTCCCGGAGAGATTGACGGTCTCAGAAGACCTAAACAGGGTCACCATGAGTCGGAATCCATTTGATAGCAGTGGATGTTGATGGGCTTGTGGGTCAGAAAGATGGCGGCAGATCCCTAGTTTGTTATTGTTGCCATTGTTCTTGATTTCTTCATTCTTAACAGCTAGGGAGACATTAAATGCCAACCACAGGAAAAGTTATTCTAAGAACGTGATAGGGTTCTGGATGCACTGTTCTTTTCTTACACCTCTCTCTAGGCCTTCCAAGTATGTGAAATAGGTACCCCTGTGGAAGCTAAAACCCTGGACTTAAAGCTAGAGGAGCAGGTAAAGGGACTTTGAGGAGCCAAAACGTGTTGAAGAGGAAGGAGTTTTAAAAAGTGACCCCATAAAGTTGTGCATAAATCTTTGGCTTTACCGCAAGTTAAATATGCACATGTATGACCCTAATCTGTGCACCAAAGGCTTTGAGAAATGGGTGACAAGGTAAGCCCTTACTCAGGTCAGAGACAGGCTTTACAGTAAGTTGTGCACCTTCAGAACACATCCAAATAACACTGCAAAGAATTTGGCATTGGAACCAGAGGTAATAAACAGCAGGGTAAAACATGCCCTGGATCTAATTAGGTTGATAGTCTGAAAAAAAAAGTATCTATACGCCGTAAAACATTTAAACAATATCAAGATTCACTTAGTGTAATATTCAAATTTTCCAAAAGTACCTAGTGTACTGGGTTAAATAATGTTTCCCAAAATCCCACGTCCATCAGGAACCTCAAAATGTGAATCTACTTGGAAACAAGAGTCTTTGCAATTATAATCCAGCTAATATGAGGTCATACTGGATTAGGATGATCCCTTGTAAGGAGAGACCCAGACAAATAGGAAGAACACCATGTTATGATGGAGACAAAAGTTAGAGTGATATATCTACACATATGAAATGTCAATAATTGCCAGAAATTACCAAAAATAAATAAATGTAATCTACTTCCATTTAGATTCTGACTCACCTCCACCCTCTCTAAAGTATTCAAGGCTACAAATTGTTATGAGAGAAGATAGTCTCACCTTTCTCCCGAGAAGAGGTGCTGGTTTGGGAACACGGGCTTTGTCCTTAGCAGTCCAATGCTTGCCCATCAGCAACCAGAAGACAAGCATACAAAAGTATCGCCCTCAAAGACCGAAGAAGAGGCCAATCCTTCAAACACTTTCCTTTCAGATTTCTAACCTCCAGAAATGTGAAAGAATAAACTTATACTGTTTTGATCTATATCGTTTGAAGTATTTTGAAGCAGTCCTAGGATAATAATAACTCTGTTTATGAAGAAACAGAAAAGTCTTACTAACTCACACTGGAAAAAATAAACAGCAAAATAAACTCAAAATGAAACAGGTGCTGGATTTATTGGACAAATATTTCAACACAGCTATCATAACCAGACCCCAAGAAATCAAAGCAAATAAAATTTAAACTAAATCAGTAAAAAAAATAAAAGAAATTTTTAGAAGTGAAAATACAATAACTAAAAAAATAGTCATTGAATTGATTCAACAAACAGAATAAATCATTACAGGTAAATAAGTCAGAGAACTTAAAGATACATTACTAAAAATCACTTAATTTGAACAACAGAGAGAGAATAATTTTTTATTAAATACTTTTATTGGGGCTCTTACATCTCTTATCACAATCCATACATTCATCCAGTGTGTCAAGCACATTTGAACATATGCCGCCATCATCATTTTCAAAGCATTCTCTTCCCACTTGAGCCCCTGATATCAGCTACCCCTTTCTTCACCCTTCCTAACCCGTCTGCCCTCCCTCACGAACTCTTGATAAGTTATAGATTATTATTTTCATATCTTACATCATCCTCCATCACCCCTCAACCAATTTTCTGTTGTTCATGCCCCTGAGAGAGGGTTCTAGGTTGATCTTTGTGATTGATTCCCCTTTCTTCCCCCACCATACCCTAATCCACCTGGTAGCTCTACTCTCATTGTTGGTCCTGGGGGGTTTATCTATGCTGGATTCCCTGTGTTGCAGGCTCTTGTCTGTAGCAGTGTATGTGTTCTAGTCTAATCCAATTCGTAAGGTAGAATTGAGGTCATGATAGTGGGGTAAAGGAAGCACCAAAGAACTAGAAGAAAGTTGTGTATTTCGTTGGTGCTAGACTGCACCCTGGCTTATTTCTTCCCTGGGACCTCTTTGTAGGGGGTTGTCCAATTGTCTACAGATGGGCATTGGGTCTCCACTCTATGCCACTATCCCCATACACCTTGAATATGAATTTGTTCTTAGATGCTTGATCCTTGATCCCATAGACACCTCAGGATCACACAGGCTGGTGTGCTTCTTCCATGTGGGCTTTGTTGCATCTCAGCTAGATGGCTGCTTGTTTATCTTCAGGTCTTTAAGACCCCAGACGTGATATTTTTTGATAACTGGGCACCATTAGCTTTCTTCACCACATTTACTTATGCACCCATTTTTTGTTCAGTAATCATGTTGGGTAGGTGAGCATCACAGAATGCCAGATTGTTAGAACAAAGTGTTCGTTTTTTGAGGGCGTACTTGAGTTGAAGTCCAATGTCCATCTGCAACCTTAATTCATAAAATATAGATATGAGTACATGGTTCTATTTCGCTCTCATTTTACACACACACACACACACACACACACACACGCATGCATGCCTGTATTCAGACCTTCATAAACGTCCTTTGCCTCCTGGTTCTTTCCTCTATTTCCTTTTCCTTTCCTCTTGTCCCAACATCATGTTCGACCTTCATTCTGGTTAGTAATTCCTCACTGCTACATTGCCCTTTAGGCATCCTGTACCTTTCTCTCCATTGATTTTAGTTTGCTTGTTTTTCCCTTGACCCTGGGTTGGTTTCAACCCCCACCCGTTCCTTTCTCCCACCTCCCCTTCTCCCGTACCCTCCCCAGAACCATTGTTCCCATTTGTTTCATCTCCAAATTATTTATACAGCCTATCTTATCTAGATAGACATGCAGATACATTAATAAATGCAAAAACCCGGCAAAGACAAATAAAACAACAAAGGAAGTCAAGATCAACAAAACAATAACAACAACAAAAAGAAAGCCACTGACCAAAAAAAAATGGAAAGGCCTATAAATATTTCAAGGTCTGTTTTTTGGCCTTTATGAGTGTTTTCAAGTTGAGTCTGATAGGGTACCACAGACTGTCTCCAGAGTCTATTTTTGGTATTGCCCGAGGGTTTCATCACTTTGCTCCCCTTGCTGCTCTGTTGCATGCCCTTAGTGTTATGCCCCAGCATGATAGGGTCAGATTGAGCACAATTCCCGCACTGTGTCTACAGTATTGTTCCTTGTAGCACTATTGTTTAGTGAGAGATGCCGTGTCTCGTGTTGAGGCCAGCCATGTGGTCATATCTGTATGTTGTGTGCTCCAAGCAGGAATATCGTCCTCAGGGCTTGGTGGCTCAGGAGGTCCTCCCCTACCTCTCTCTCCCTTTTCATTTCTCCCATGTGCTCAAATCAGATGGGCCCCTCTCTGCAAGCAGTAGCCCTAGTGCTTTCCTCTGAAGTGCATTCTTTCCAGGGGAAAGGGTGTCCACATAGTTGGGATTGAGGCCAGCTCTGCAGACTTCTCTACTGGTTCCCTGCTACATACCAGTATGTTGTACTCATGTCTTGGTGCTTTGGGTTGAAGCCTGGTCTCTCTCTCTGCCTCTCCTGTGAAGATATAAACAATACCTTCCTCATCATGGGTTAGTGCCCTACTCCGCCTCTTTTTTTCCCTCTTTCTTTCCCCCTCTTTTTAGTTGGTTGCCTTAAGTATCCCTGGATTAGGTTTGGCCCTGCCATAGTCGCTGGACATCACCCCAGGGATGTTTGTATACAGTAGCTTTTCCCCTGTGTCTTCTTGTTGTTGTTTTTGTTTTTCTTTTAAACTTAATTCAGTGGACTCATGTTGTATTTGACTTACTTCGCTTAGCATAATTTCCTCCAGTTCTTCCCATGTGACAATGAGGGACGCCTAGTACTCCGTTGTATGTATGCACCACAGTTTTTGATCCGTTCGTCTGCTGAAGCAAATTTGGGTTGTTTAAAACTCCTTGCAATTGTGAACTGTGCAACGATGGACATTGGAGCACAGATGTCTGGCCATGGTTTGTTTCTTGCCTCTTCTGGGTATATACTCAGCGGGGATGGGGGGTTATTGTTTCGTATGGTAGCTCAATTTTCATTTGTTTTTAGATATCGCTAAATCGATTTTCATAATGGTTGTACATACCTACAGGTCCACCAACAGTAGACAAGAATTCCTATCTCACGACAGCCCTTCCAACACTTGATACTTTCTGACTTTCTGAATTGGGCTATCTTGACTGTGTTAGGTGGTATCTCATAGTTGTTTCTATTTGCATTTCTCTTATGGCTAATGATCGGGAACATTTTCTCATATGTTTATTGGCCATTCAGATTTCTATACTTGTGATTCAGGTCCTTTTCCAACCTCCATAGTGGGCAGTTAGCTTTTTCTTATTGTAAGCTTGCAAAATATTGTAGATTTTAGTAAAAGGCCTTTGTTTGATGTGTCATTGCTAAAGATGTTTCCATCTGTGGGCACCTTATTACTCTCTTGGTGAATGCTTTTAAGGTACACAGGTGTTTTATGTTCAGTATATCTCATTTGTCAATTTGTGCCTCCTCTGTATTTGTATCTTTCCCTATTTCTGATAGCCTATGTATTCCCAGTGCCAAGATTCTCAGGTTTGTCCCAATTCCTTCATTAATGGCCCTAATAGTTTGGGATTTTACCTCAAGGTGTGTGATCCATCTAGAGTTTATTCTTGTGCATGGAGTAAGATAAAAGTCTTGCTTCATTTTTCTGAAAGTAGATATCCATGTTATCTAAGCACCACTTATTAATGATATTTATTGTTATCATTAATAATAATAATACTTATTGATATTTTGGGGGCACTTATCAAAAATCACTTGTCTATATGCTGATGTTTTAATTTCTGGGTTTTCAGCTCTTTTCCGTTGGTCTAAATATCTGTCGTTATACCAGTTCTGTGGTTATGGATCTGTTGAGGTTCTTGACATCCAACTGGGATAGTTTAGGGAGGGACTCTTTTTCCAAGTATTTGTCCATGTTTTCCAAGTTGCTGAATTCGTTAGAGTACAGGCCTTCATAGTACTGTGTAATTATCCTCTTGATTTCATTAGGTTCCATTGTAATGTCCCCTTTCATCCCTCATCCTTGCTATTGAAATCCTTTCTTTAGTTAGATTTGCCTGTGGTTTATCAATTCTGTTACTCCTTCCAACGAACAAACTTTTAGCTGAATTATTTTTCCCACAATTTTGTTTTCCCTCTGCTGTATCTCAGCTCTGGTTATTCTTTTTCATTCTTTTTGCTATTAGTATGATTGTTCTCTTGACTGTGCTTTAATTGGTGTAATTTTGTGCCAGCATATAAACCATAAGTCTCTTTCTTTTTCATGTGTGCATGTATTGCTCTCAGCCTTCCTCTGTTAACTGCCTTAGCTGTGTCCCAAAGTTTTGCTATATCATACTTTTATTCTCAAGGGTTTCTAGAAACTTCTTGTGTTCATCTCTGATCTGGGCCAATGCCCACTCCCTTTACAATAATGAGTTATTCATCCTCCAATTGTTTACCCTTGTTTTCTTTACCGTAATTTTGCTGATTTCCAGCCTTATGGCATAATGGTCAAAGAGAGAAGTCCCTATGTTCTTGAATTTACACAGGTTCAACTTATGTCCCAGCATGTGTTCTACCTTTGAGTACGTGCCATGTGGACTTGAAAAAAAGGATTTTTTTTGCACTTGGGTGGAAAGCTCTGAAAATACCTATCATGTCAAATTGTCCAATCATGTTGTTTAGATCTGTAGCCTCCTTGTTAAGTTTCTTTCCCTGTGATCTACCTTTTCCAGAGTGGTGTATTAAAGTCACCTACTATAATTGCTGAGCCTGTGATTTGTTTTTTCATCTCTTTGAGTGTTTGATTTACGAATTTCTCAGGTATCTCATTGGGAGCATGTATATTTATTATACTCACTGAGTTTGGGTCTACTGTTCCTATAAGCATTATATAGTGCCCCTTTTTGTCTCTTGTATTCGCTTGTACCTAGAGATCAGTTTTGTCAGATATTAAGATTGTTACCCCTGCTCTTTTGCATTACCATTTGCTTGGTATATTTTTTTCCAGCCTTTCTCAACCTGTTTTTGTCGGTAAGCTTCAGATGTCTCTCCTGTAGGCAGGAATTAGATGGATGTTTTCTAAGCTAGTCTGTTATCCTCTGCCTTTTAATGCTTGAGTTCAATTTATTGATATTCAGTGTTATTACATCCATCAGTGGACTCTGTGATATCTTCTTATACCTTTTGTGTTGGGTGTTTTCCTACCTACCTATCTTATTGGTTTATGTTGTTTGTGTGTGTGTGTGTGTGTGTGAGTGTGTGTTTCATTCTTGCCTTCTTTCCACTATTGAGCTAATGCTATCTTGGGGGATGTATTCTGTTTGTCGCCCTCTGGGTGGAGTTGTTCTATATGACAATCTCTCAATGAGTGTTTATATTCTGCCATACTGAGTCGGCAAGGATCTTTTGTAGAACTGGGTTTAATTTTATGTGTTCTTTGAGGTTTTTCCTTGGTTAGAAAGACTCTAAATTCCCCATATACGTTAATAGATCATTTGGCTGGATATAGTGTTCTTGGGGTTGTATTATCTTCTTTCAATTTTTGGAATAATTTACTCCACTCAGTCCTCTTCTTCATCATGTCTGCTGATAGGTCTGAACATATTCTTATTGGGGTACCTTTATTAGCGATTATTTGTTTTTCCCTAGCTGCTTTTATGATTTTTTTTCCCTTTCCCCATGGTTGGATATTTTAATTATTATGTGTCTTGGGTCTAGTTGCTGTTTATGTGTTGTTTTAGAGGAGCCTGGTGCCATCTCCCAGCATCGAAGAGCACTGGGCTCTCTCTTTGGGGACTTCTATGAGTGCTTTTTCTAACTACCTTCAGGTAGCTTCACTGCGGGATCAAGCTACTGCTATATCTTCTTATGAATTCACTCCTACTCTAGCCAGCCAGTATTCTGTTATATGGAATGTGAGTTTGACCTTCATTTGGTTGTGGGCCCATGAGGCTGGCATTTCATTGGCTGATTTTGCAGAAAGCCATAGTTGTGTGTCTCACAGGACTTGGTGTGCCTCCAAGCCTTTGGTGTTTTCCTCTGCAACTGGAGTGCACGGAGGGTGGGTGGGTGCACCCTCCTTGGTGTAGAGCACTAGTTGGAGAGATCGCTGTGGGGGTTGGGTTGATGCTCCTGCACTAGTTTGGAACACCACAAACAGTGGGCAGGAGTTTTCCCAGTCACTTATAAGGCCTTACAGGGTATATGTGGGAGTTCCCCCACCTGTTTAAGGGGAGATCCCCAGCCACTTGAGATAGAGTGGAGGGTGGGCATGATTTCCCCAGCTGTGTGAAGCCAACAAGTTTTGGCAGGAGCTCCCCCAACTGAGCCTTCATAGTTGCCCTAGGCAGAGGGAAGTGGCTTGGAGGCTAGTAGTGGCCTTGTGAAAGGAAGGAGAGACAGAAGAAAAGATAAACGGAGAAAGGAATAAACAAATACACGAGCAAAAATTAAAAACAAACTAACACACACAAAGTAAAGACAAAATAACAACCAAAACAGAGTCAATAAAAGGAAACAACAAAAATAAAATCTGAATCTGCTGAGACTGTGGCAGGAAAGAGAGAAGAGATCAAAGAAGAGGAAAACAGAAGAAAAGGGTAAAGAAGAACAGAAAGAAATGATAGAGAGATATCTGCAGCCCGTGCCGTGCCATGCCATGTGTAGCACTGCCTCGTGTCATGTGCAGCTCTGCCACCGTAGGCAGGTTGGAGCTCTCTCTGCTGGGTGGACAGATTTGCCCTAGGCAGAGGGTAGTGGGCTGGAAGCCAGCAGTGGCATGTGGAAGGAAATAGGACAAAGAAGTGAAACAGAAAAGAAGAAAAAGAGAGAGAGAAAGAAAAGAAAGAGAAAGAAGGGGAAAAACACAATTGTGCTAGCTAAGAATGACTGTGGTGGAAAAGAGAGAAGAAAGAGGGAGATTAAAAAAAGAACAGAGATAGGTGATCCCTGATCACCTGGATGTGGGGCCAGAGTGGTTCAACCACTATTATTCGGTGTGGTAGTTACATAATCTGTGGCCAACTTGAGACTTTAGAATGAAGGGGTAGAGTTTATCCTGTCGATTAGGTCGCAGCTTGATGGCCTCATTTGGAGTCACTAAGAAGATAAATAACTCACTAGAGGAGGGACACACACCTGTTGACAAGACACATGTAGTTACGCTAGGACCCTGGAGCTGAAGGAACCACATCAGCACTGATGTTTTCAAATGCTTTTTCTGGCTCAATGATTATTATCATATGATTTTTATCCTTTTTCTTCTCAATGTGGTGTATAATGTTGATATATTTTTGGATGTTAAACCATTCCTGCATCCCTGGAATGAATCCTACCTGATGGTCGTGGATGATATGTTTGATATACTTTTATATTCTATTATCCAGTATTTTGTTAAGGATTTTTGCATCTATGTTCATTAGAGATATCAGTCTGTAGTTCTCTATACCAGTGGGGTCTTTGCCCTGCTTGGGCAATAAAATTTACGCTGGCTTCGTAGAATGAGTTTGGGAGTTTCCCATCCTTTTCTATGCTCTGGAATACTTTGTGGAGGATCAGAGTAAGCTGTTTCCTGAATGCTTAGTAGAATTCCATGGTGAAGTCATCTGGCCAGGGTTTTTTTTGGGGGGGTTGGTAGCTTCTTGATGACCTTCTCTATTTCTTCTTTCACTGTGGGTTTGTTGAGGTTCTTGATTTCTGTCTGAGATAATCTAGGGAGGGACTGTTTTTCCAAGTATGTATCCATGTCTTCCATGTTTCTGAATTCATTAGAATATAGTCCTTCATAGTAATTTGTGATTATCCTTTTACTCTTATTGGGGTCTATTGTAATTACCACTGTTTTATCCCTCAAACTGGCTATTGATGTTTGCTTCTTCGTTTCCTTGGTTAAATTCACCAGTGATCTGTCAATTTTGTTGATCCTTTCATAGAACTGGCTTTTTGCTGCATTTATCTTGTGTATCATTATCTTGTCTTCCCACTAGTTTAACTCTGCCTTCATTTTTACTTTCTCTATTGGAGGGATTGTTCTCTTGTCTTTGTTCTCATTGCTGGAGGTTTTGTGATAATGTATCCATCATAAGCCTCTCTTCTTTTTTTATATATACTTTTATTGATATCAAGCTACCTCTGATAAGTGCCTTTGCAATATCCCATGAGTTTTGATATGCTGTATTCTCATCCTCATTAGTTTCTAGAAACTGCCTAACATCCTCTTTAAACTGGGCCTGTACCCATTCATGTCACAGGAGATCCTTGTTCATCCTCCAATTGATTGCCCTTGCTTTCTGGTCATCCTCTGTTAATCTCAAGCTTTATGGCATGCTGATCTGAGGAAGACATCTGAATAATCTCTATGTGTTTGAAATTACTCAGTCTTGACTTGTGTTCCAGCATGTGGTCTATTTTTGAAAATGAGTCATGTGGCATTGAGAAGAATGTGAATTTTTGGCATTTGAATAAAAACCTATATAAATGTCTATCAGGCCCAGTGCCTAATTGTATTGTTTAGCTCTATAGTCTCTTTGCTGAGCCTCTTTCCCAGTGATCTGTCTTTCTCTGATGGCAGAGTATTAAAGTCACCTACTATGATGGTTGCATCTGTGATTTCTTTTTCCATGTTTTTAATAGTTCGTTTGACGAAATTCACCTCTCCATTGTTGGGTGCATAAATATTCAATGTGCTAACTGGTTCTTGGGTTACTGAGCCTTTGAGCATTATAAAGTGTCCCTCCTGGTCTCTTTTTATGGTTTGAACCTTGAGGTCCATTTTGTCTGAAATTAAGATTGCCGTGTTGATATACTTTCTGCCAGCCTTTTTATTCTTTGCTTATTTTGTGCACTTAAAACGTGTCTCTTGCTGGGAAAAGGTTGTTAGGTTATGTTTTCTGAGCCAGTCATCCAGCCTTTTTCTTTTAATGTACAAATTGAGTCTATTGGTATTACAGTTATTATCACAATCTGTGGATTCATTGCTGTCATATCATGTCTTACATTTTGGGAATTTTCCTATCTCCCTTCATATCAGTGTGCTGTGCTTGTGAGTGGGATTTCTATCTTGTCTTCTTTTCCCTCTGAGGCCCTGTTATCTTGGTAATTGTTTGCATGTTGGGTTCTGGATGGAGATGGGCTATATGGTGGTGGTATGCTTATGCTTGGTGGAGGTTGATCCTCTGACCATAGTAAGTCAGCCAGTATCATCCGCTGGGGTGGGTGTCTTGAAGCATATTCTTTGAGTCATTCCTTCTCCCGGAAAACCATTATCTCCCCATCTATCTTAATGGATAATTTAGAACGGTAATGGGTTCGGGAGGCGTGTTTTTCCTTTCAGCTGTTGGAAGATGTTGCTCTACTCTCTCTCCTCCTCTTCATGTCTGTTGATAGGTCTGAGCATATTATTACCTGACCTCCTTTGTATATGACTGTCTTCCTCTCTCTTTCTGCCCTTCAAATTTTCTCTTTTCCCTCAAAGTTAGATATTTTTACTATTATGTGTCTTGGTGAGTTCTTCTTGGGGTTTAGTCTAGTTGGTGTCTTTTCTGCTTCCTGTATGAGCGCCTGGTTCTCACTCATTTAAGTGGAAAAGTTTTCTTCCAGAAATTCCTTCGCTATCTTGACTGTCAAATTGTGTGTTCTGCTCTGGTAAACCAAGTATTTAAATATTATTCCTCTTCATAGATCTCTCATTGATCTCAGGTTATTTTCTGCTTCTTTAATTTTCCTATCTGACTGTCTTTCTTGCATGCTGCGGTCTGTTTGAGAACACTGATATGGTTCTCTGCCTCCTCAAGCCTAAATATAAATTCTGTAACCTCGTGTTTGGCTTCTGCTACCTCATCCATTAGCTTCTGTATTTCCTTTTTGGTGTGTGGACTTCATCCCCTCTGTTATGAACTTCATCTCCTCTATCATTGCATCGTTATTCTGTGTTGCTTCTCTCAGCTCCTACATTACTCCAAGCAGACTTCTGAAGATTTTGTTCTGTGGCAGATCCATGTGTGATTCTTCTATGTGAGTCATTAACTCTGCTACTGTATATTTTCTCTCTGTTTTTGTTGTTGTTGTTGATTCTTCCTTGATCCTTTTGTGGGCCCCATGTTTCCGGGAAACCAGAGCGTCCTTAGATTTTTCTCCCTGATACTATTAAGTATAATTTTAGGGGGCTGCCTGTGACCTACTATAGAGGTGGGTCAGTCTGCCATGTAGGCAGGGTTCCTTGATGGGTCAATAGCCAACAGTGGTGAGGAGTTCCAGTGATTTGAGTGGGGGCCGGAGCCTATATGAATGCCTCTAGGATGCTTTGACCTGGTCTGTCAGAGCACATTTAGCAACCTTTTTTCTTGTTTAATTAATTTTTTTCTTTTCCTTCCAATTTTTAAAGATGCCTAATAGATGGCACAAGTGGAAGAGGCCTGGCTGCCATGGGAGGTGGTGCTGATCTAGGGCTCTGAAGCCAGGCTATATGTGGGGAATGTCCTGAAGGCCTATAAACATAAGCTGCACCAGAGGAAGTGCAGCGCAGCATCGAGCCTCCTGTGCCGGCTGGAATGGGCTGGGGCAGCATGAGCTACTGTAGTGGCATGGGCTGGCTCACGAGCAAGCAAAAGTAGCTCCAGTGGGAAACACAGAGCAATGGTACTAGCCTCCTGAGCTGCCAGGGATGGGCTGGGGCAGGAAGGCATAGTGTTCAGGACTGCTGCTGGTGTTGGGAATGTGCTGCAGGGAGCTGCAGTGGCATGGGCCAGTCTGGGAGCAGGCAGAAGCTGTGTGGGCTCAGGAAGCATGTTTGTTGCTGGCAGGGGCAGTGGGGAGTGCCCATGGCTGACAGCTCAGAGTGCCCTAAAATGAAACCTCCAAGGCAGGGAGTGGGAGTGAAGGTGGAGGGAGCAGGGTAGCAGCAGAGGCGCCTGTGGGGGTTCCAGGCAGTATTGGGGGTGGATGACCCCATTTCAAATTACCTAACCAGCTACAGGTAGACTGAATTTGAGTTTCCAGGGCCCTATGTGAATGGAAGGAGGGATCCGAGCCCAGGGTGAATTGTTGCCATGTGGATTAAGGGAACTGCAGGAAAGGGAAACTTCTCTCCTAGTGGAGCACCACGAGTGGGCAGCTGCTGCAGGGGGTCCTGCCACAGGTGATGTGTCTCAGTGGTGCGGCCAAGCAACTCCTGGCGTGGAGATCTGTCCTGGGAGTGGAGTGAGTAAATCGGTATGGCAGCAGCAGCAGTGAAGCACACTGGAGCAGCTCTTTCTGATGAGCCAAGATGTCTAAGGGATCAGATCCCAGATCTCAGGGGCTTTGACTCAGGACAGATCCGTTGGGTGGGGGTGGGGGTGTGGTCCCAGGGGGTTCTCTCACTCACCAGAATCCTTCCACTAGGCCTCCAGAACACTAGACCCACCTTCACAAAGGAGCCCTCAGTATGTCCTGGGATGTTTTCTTAATGCACAATTACTCTTTGATATAAAGTTCTCTCTTACACATATATGAATGTCTCTGAATTTGTTTCTCTAGTCAACCCAGACTAAAACATCCAGGTATATGAGAGAAACAAATCCAGAGACACTCATATATGTACAAGAGAGAATTTTATATCAAAAAGTAATTATGTACTTTTTGTGCATAGAAGACTATGTACTTCTTGTATCTAGAAAGACATTAGAATAAAAACACAAGCTACGTACATGGAACTAATTCTACCTTTTAAAACAGTTTTATTGACATTTATTTCACATTTTATACAATTCAATAGTTCAGTCTCATCAAGCAGAGTTGTACAGTCACCACCACACTCAGTTTTAGAACATTTTCTTCATTGGTGTACTCATTGTTAGCTGATCCCCACTTCCCTGTAACATCCCTGACATACCCACAAGAAAGCATTAATCCAATGACTGTCTCTATAGATTTATATATATTGGATTTCATATACAGAAAATCCCATTTTTAAAAAGCACCAACATCAACAACAAACTAAAACACATAAAACCCTCAATTAAAAAGAAAGCAGAAAATATTTAAAACTAGAAACAACAAAAGAAAACAAGCAAATAAAAAACTACAATAAAAACCATCAACCAAAAAAAAGAAAAGCCTATAAATAGTTCCAGGTCTATTTGCTAACTTTTAAGGAGTGTTTTCTGGTTGAGACTGATGGGGTGCCATGGTCTAGCCCCAAAGTCTATTTTTGGTATTCCCAGAGGACTTCATTATTTTGCTCCCCTTGCTGCTCTATTGCATGCCCTTAGCGTTTTTCTCCAGTGTGGTAGGGTCAGCTCAGGCACAATTCCTACACTGTGCCTCCAGTGTTGTCCAGTATAGAGGTAGGGGTCAGTGAGGGACTTGGTGTCTCATGGTTGGGCCAGTCCTATGGTCTTCTCTGTGCATTTTCAGCTCTGACCAGGAGTAGCATCCTTAGGGCTTGGTGGGCCAGGATGATTTCCACTCTTTCTCCCTCCGTCTTCATTTGCTCCTATGTGTTCTGATCAGATGTGCCCCTCTCCCTGAGCTGTAGCTTCAGTGCTGTCCTCTGAAGTGGGGGAAGGAAGGGGCTGTCCATGTAATTGGGATTGGGACCCTCAGACCTCTCTATATTGGTTCCATGCTTCATGCCAGTATGTTGCATTCATGCCTTGGCACACCGGTAAAACAGACTTCCATAGTTCTTTGTGATTATCCTTTTACTCTCATTGGAGTCCATTGTGATTTCCCGCTTCATCCCTCATCCTGGCATTGATGTTTGCTTCTACCTTTTCTTGTGTAGGCTTGCAGTGGTCGGTTGATTCTGTTGATACTTTCAAAGAATCAGCTTTTTGCTGTATATAATTTTTGCATTGTTCTCTTGTCTTCCCACTGCTTTAACTGTGCCCTAATTTTTATTATTTCTTTTCTTTTACTATTGGAGGGGTTGTTCTGTTGGCTGTTTCAGTTGTTGGAGGTTTTGTGATAGCATATCAGTCTTAAGTCTTTTCTTCCTTTAGCATGTATGCATTATTGCTATCAAGGTACCTCTAACAAGTGTTTTTGCTGAATCCCATAGGCGTTGATAAATTGTATTCTCATTCGTTTCTAGAAACTTCCTAAACTCCTCTCCAATCTGGGCTGCCACTAATTCGTGTTAGAGGTGATTGCTGTTCATCCTCCAATTGTTTGGCCATTGTTGTTCTGGTAGACCTTTTACTGATCTCCAGCTTTCTGACGTGGTGATCTGAGAAGTTCAAGTCATCTCTATGTGTTTGCATCCACTCTGGCTTGAATGCGCCCCAGCATGTGGTCTATTTTGGAAGGTGAACCATGTGCAATCAATAGGAATGTGAATGTTTTGCATTCCGATGGAAAACACTATAATTGTCTATCAGATCCAGTTGCCTAATTGCAGTGTTTAGCTCTGTAGCCTCCTTGCTAAATTGGGGAAGGCCTGCAGCTTGGACATGGGCCTGGTCTGGGATGTCAGGTCACAATTTGTAGCTTTTCAAAGAGTGGTAGGGCCTGTTAGCCTTTCCTTGTTTTCTTATGTTGAAAACCCTAGGCAGGGCTCTGAAGTTTACCTTTGGCTACATTGTTATGTTAATGGATGCAAATGAACAGAGTTCTACATTCTTACATTCAAAGTTGCACAAAGGACCACAGCTTGGAACTGAAAGCTGTTTTACAAAGAAACCCCCCAACCCTTTTGATAATGGGCTTGTGGGGTTCTGTGCTATTGGGGCTGTGCAGTGATGTCCCCCCCACCGGGGAGGCGGGAACCAGTTTCATAGAGAGAGTTTGGGACTGACTGCATATGAATTCCCTCCGGATTTCCATCCTGTATCTGTCCCTCTATCCTATTGTGCCCTGTGGGACT
The DNA here is from genome assembly GCF_050624435.1 of Tenrec ecaudatus. Classification (NCBI taxonomy): domain Eukaryota; kingdom Metazoa; phylum Chordata; class Mammalia; order Afrosoricida; family Tenrecidae; genus Tenrec; species Tenrec ecaudatus. The sequence continues at coordinate 136,293,638 of NC_134533.1, forward strand.
GCATTCTGTTATAGGTAAATATCCCAGGGGCTCTTCAATGGCTGAAAATTATTTTCTAATTATCTATTGCTACCCAAACTGACAGGTGTGAAGCGGTGAAGAGGCTGGAAGGGGGTGGCCGATGCAGTCCCTCCATTCCTTGCTGGGGAGAGGAATTGCACAGTCCTTCCAGCCCTAGACTGCAGGCTTGGGGCCCATGGCAGCACGGGGAACTCTGGTCTTGTGAGGTCTGTGGCCAGCTCTCAGAGGCACTCTGCAGGACTAGAGTTCAGGAAGGGGTAGCAGACAGTCCTGGATGTGGTGAGGGGTTAGGGGAGACTGCAAACAGATGCTGTGAACTTAGAGCATTTCAGTGCTTTCTTGAATTGTTTCATGGGTGAAAATCAAAGGGGATGTCTGAACCGGACCCTAGTACACTGAGTCTATTTTTAGCACCCAGTCTCCCAGTATTTGCCTTTTTGCCTCTTAATTTTCTACTCTGGACGGGTGATTCTATCTGGACGCCATCTTGATTCCTCCTCCTCTATTTTCTGATTTTTAAGAAGAAAAGTTATCATATTACTATTATGGCAACCTTCTTGATGAAGCTATTCTTTACAATTCTATTCAAATTCTTTACAGCCTTACCTATATATATATTTTCTGGATGTAATAGCTTCTGAAGGATTTACATTTAAACTCACCACTCTATTTTTAATCACGGACTTGAATTTCTAATAGTGTGTGTATTTGACTGGTATGTTATATATGCTATATCAGATAGGATAATTTTTAAAACTTCAAATTTGCTTTCAGGATTGTGTAATGTTCTTTGTTTTGATTTTTCTAAATTTTATTTAACTATTCTTATTGCTTTTGAGAATATACACAAAAAAACCTATACCAGTTCAATAGTTTCTAACATGTACAGTTTAGTGACACTGATTACAGTCTTCAAGATGTGTAATCAATCTCCTTTACTGAGTCATTTATTCATCATTAACATAAACTCATTGCTCCTCAAGGTCCTTGTCTAATCTCTTGAGTTGTTGATATCAATTTCATCTCATATAGGTAATTCTTAAAGGTGCATAGTATTCAAGGCAGACTTTTATACTGTTTAAGCACAGCTGTTTTTTTGGTTTTCAGAAGACTTCAGGGGATATTTTTGGTTTAAGGTTTAAAGGTTATCTCAGCAATCGTTTTAGGGATTCATCTACCTAGTATAACTCCAGAAAGTATAGAGTCCGTGAGAATTACAATTCTGTACATTTTTCTCCTTTTGATCAGGATTCTTCCATGGAATCTTTAATCAAAGCATTCAGTAATGGTAGCAGGCCACCATTCAGTTTTTCTGATCTCCAACAAACAAGGCAGTTGTTCATTAAGGCAATTAGTCACACATACCATATCCTCTTTCTGTGCCTTTTCTTATTGTTTATATAACTGAGGTTATGTAGTATTTATCCTATTGTGATTGCCTAATCTCACTCATATTGCAGCATCTATCAAAACTTAAATCATTTACTGTCTGAATAGTATCCTATTGTTTGTATGTAGTACATTTCTTTTGTCTATTCATCTGTTGATGGATATTTAAATTGTTTTCACCTATGTCTATTGTGTATAATGCTGCAATTAACCCTGGTGTGCAGAAATCTTTCTGAAACTCTGCTTTCAAGTCTCTGGGGTACACAGTACCTTATTCATATTCATATTGCCATACCTACATCTGTCTGGTATGTCTTTACCCTTCCAGAAATAAAACTTACCATGACTATGTCCATTTTATATTCATGCCCATCTCTAGTCATGGTCATGTGGAATCCTAAAACGAAATAGAGTAAAGCCATTTTTCTAAGTACTAGGCAATGGTGAATATTTTTCTCCATTTCATTTTGGTTATCAGTGAGCAGTTAGCTAGTATTGCTTGAAATAGATTTGTGTTTTCATCAACATAATTTCATTCCCTAGGCTCCTTAAATTCTCTTCAGAAAAAAGTCTTATTTTTATCTCTTATGTACTGGTATGCATTTTAAACTTTAATGAAATTGTTTTTTAAATAGACTGTAAAAATTCAAGAAATTGCAATAAAATGATCATTTTGCATCTACTCTAATGGTCGACTACATAACCAACATATGAGATTATAACTGGAGTTTTCAAAATAAATGCCGAATTTTACCACATATAGTCACTTTGAAGAAATTACTTAGACAAGAATTGCACATTAAAGGCAAAATCTGCTTTAATGTAGATTTTATTGTAGTCCACTGTTTTGTAAAAACATTGAAGGAATGTTTTGAAAAACGTGATCTTTTCTTCTTTTTCCTTTTGTAGCTTGAGAAGTGTCCCACTTACCCCATTCTTAGATTTGCATTGTTGTACAGTTGGTTGATCATAAGCTGCTTCTGAGTTTGGAGATGATGGTTCCAAAGCTTCTCCACAAGGTCACTTCTTGGTAGCATTGGATTTATGGGGGGGCAGTGAGGGGAATTCAATTTTGACATCAGGGTTTACCTTATGTCTCCACCAACCTCCTCTGGCTTTTTCCTTCTCCTCAAGAATAATGCTCCCCCTCCACCCCAGGTCCCTACCAGGGAAACCATCACTTTTGTTCAGAGAGTTCCCCTGAAATGGTAGAATGGGTGAGGCCAGCCATCCGGTAGTCCGGGCAGCGCCACTCTGATGGCCATTGATAAAGCACTCTTGGTTTCCTCTCCGGCCATCATTTCTGGGGCTCTTCCAGGGAGTGACTCTGTCTCAGCTAAGGGCTTTACCTATGTGGACTGCAACTTTTTCTGGTCTTGCCTTCAAAATAGTCTCCCTTAAAAAGAACTTATTTAATTCACTGTTGTCATAGAACCATGCTTTCTCATTAAGCAGTTTTTGTCATTTAGGTGAGGTTCTCAAAGGAGGGTGTGACAATGCATATGTTTGTTAAAGTAAACTAATTGGTCATTAGCAATTGGTCATTGGTCATCAGGCATTTAAACTAATTGGTCATTGGTCATCAGGCATTTAAGCAAATAGCAAGTGTTTAATTTTTAGTATGTAAAATCAAACATGCTTATTAAATAATAATTTTTAAAATCACATGTATTTAAAATAGAATTCACCTGCAGTGCAGGCTTTTTTTGGTTTGTTTGTTTGTTTTTTTAACAGAGATAAAAACTAATAACATTTTAGTATAGTTTTCTAGTGATTATTTTTGGTGATCAAAACAAAATTTTAATGAAATTTACATAATGTAACAGTTTTTCTAATATTGGAGGTTATATATAAAAAATTAGTGCTAGAGTTCCAGTCCAACTTGCACAAACTTCTTCAAAATATGACATATTTACACATGACTCCATGACAAGCCTTATTGGTAATACTGACTAGTCTTAGTCTAATAGGAATAGCTTTAAAAAATCCAATCATAACAAGTGACTTCCAAGGGCATCTGCTGGACCTAAATTCAAGACAGAAAGGCCAGTTAAGAAAGTTATGGGTGATTCCCTTTGGACGCTGCATCCCCCCCACGCCGGGCAGCGGAGGGAGGAAGCACTAGCTCGAGCTAGCTAATAAACTTCTTTTGCCGCTTTTGCATCTCAACTGGTCGTGATTATTGCATGTGCCCAAAGTAAGCTTGCCTTCCTTTCCCGAATCTAATATTTGGGGGCTCTTCCGAGATTGTGGATTGAGAGCATGGACTCTGCTGCGGACTCACGGACGGACCTTGAGGTAGGAGGGGTTTTTTTGGTTCTTTTTTTTTTTTCTTTTCTAAAATTCTGTCCGGACACGTTTATGCGTGATGCCGTTAATTGGGACCAGAACACGACTGAGGCGGAAGCACCAGAGTGGTCACTGGTTGGGGTCTAAGTGGGAGACGTCCTCCTCTTCATCTGGTAAGTTCCGGTTTGAGTCCAGACCTTATCATGATTCAGCACTTTTTGCCGGAAGCCACGTGGAGACCCCCACCAATCTTGAGATGATTTCCCTTCACTGACTTGGCCTTTGCCCTACTTTGGGTCTCATTTCGTCTCTTTTGTGAGATGGTGGAAGATTTTTGGATTGTTGGTGCACATAGTATAATGTTGGAGCTGTGAGCTTTGGCAGCTCTGGGGAGGTATGTTTTCTTGATGCACACTGAAGCATTAATTAAACTTCTCTTCATACAACAACAACAAAAAAGGTTATGGATTTTAAAAAACAGTTTTAAAGGATTATTATTTTTTAATTCAAAAGGGAATTAAAATGGATAGATTTTCAGAGGACACATGATCACAGTGCTTACTAGGAAGAACTTTCAAGAAAAGGGAAACTGAATTCATTGATGAGAAAAAGACCAGGAAACTATGCAGATAATTTTTCTCTTATATGACAATCCATGTGCTCAATCTTCTACAGTAGCAAAAGCTGTCCTATGAAAATTTCATTGAGAAATCTTATACCTTCCACCCTACATCCTGATCTTGCTTCACCAGACTTACTTTTGTTCCTCAACCTCAAGGAAGTTCTATAAGTAACACAATTTGCACCCCTTGCGGATATCTAAACTGCCATTTGATGTAATATAAATCTAAGAGCACATAATTCTTTGGGGAAGGGTTAGAGAGCTGGAAATGCTGCCTTTGGAAGTGTATAGACCTACAGGGAGCATGTGTGAAGGGACAGTAGCTTCATATTTTGATATTTTTGTTCAATAAAGGTCTCTGTGATTCTGTACCAATAAAGCATGATTGCTTTCTTATTTTATTAGTTAACCTTTAAAAGTAAAATTTCAAGGACTGAGAAATATAAGATTGTAGGAATATTATACTTATTTAATTTGCATCGGAATGCATCACACTATTATCTGTGGTCTAGTGAGTCCCCATCTCATGATGACATCACATGCACAATGGAATGAAGTGCTGCCTGTGCTTGAGTTATCCTGATGGTCAGTTGTTCAACCTGTTGCCTAATCAGATCTGACTGTTGTGATCCATAGAATTCTTAAGAATAATTTTATCACAATCCATCCATCCATCCATCCATCCATCCATCCATCCATCCATCCATCCGTCCGTCCATCCATCCATCCATCGTGTCAAGCACATTTGTACATTTGTTGCTACCATCATTCTCAAAACATTTTCTTTCTACTTGAGCCCTTGGTATCAGCTCTTCATTTTATCCCTCCCTCCCCAACCCTCCATAGAATTTTCACTGATGATTTTTTGGAACTAGGTTAGCAAACCTTCCAAGTTCATCTCGATCTGGAAGCTCTGCTGAAATCTGATCAGCATCATAGCAACATGCATACCTCTAAAGACAGGTGTGTGTGGTGACTGTGCATGAGGTATATTGAGTGACCATCACACCCTAGTCATCCAGATAAACCCCCAAGCAAAACTCACAGCCATTAAGTCAATTTTGACACATAGTGACCTCGTAGGACAGACTAGATTTTAGCCCTTTGGGTTTCCAAGATTATAAATCTTTACAGGAACAGAGAACTTCATTTCCCCCCAAGGAGCCTATGGTAAGTTCAAACTGCTGACCTAGAAACCCAACACACAAGGCCACCAGAGCACATTTGTCTCCCATGTGGAAAGTGAGGATTTTACTACTTAACCAGCACTGCTTCTATTAGTATACATTGGACTAAAATAATTTTGGATTAGAAGAACCCAGATACACAGTCTATTTCGGAGCATCTACTTAATTCCATCCACTCATGGCCATCATGTTATTAATGGGACATATTATATACCTTGAATATCATGTGCCATTGCAAATACCATCTTCTCTTCCCCATCCTTTTCTTTATTCATTCATATTGATTCCATTAATACTTATTGAGCTACTATCTGTGCCAGCCACTGGATGAAGCAAACAATAGAAGAGACCAAAGTCTCTGCCCTCAACAGCTTATTACTGTATCCCCCATCTTTCACCCGTGCCCTATAACCTCTGATTTTCTGGAAAGTACAGTGTAAGATAATGTAGAGACTGGCTCTTATCTAACATCATTAATGGGTTTGAGAGGGTTGTGATCTGCAATCAGAAACCTTATAGATAAGAAAAGGGATAAATGCAGTTGGAGCTCAGGTGCATTCTCACCCCCCCCCCCCCCCCAGGACCTAGAGCCTCATTAGAGGCAGGTTTAAATACTTTCCTGCATGCAGCCTGTAGCATATGGCAGCTTTTCCCACAAAGGGACAGTTCACAATTTGAAGGTTTACAAACAACATTGACTCATCAGCCATGTTATTCATAGATGGGAGGGGAAGATGAGGTTGGGAACTGAAGTAGCTGATAAGTTTGCAGATTTCTTCCTTGAGCAGCTTTAGTAGGCAAACAGGAAGCAAGTGTCTTTTTTATCTCAGGATGAGTGACAGGCCGCCATTGCTTCTTCAGCTCCCATGGTTGAGCCATCAGCATTCCCCCACAGGCAATGAACTGTGGAAGGAGGTGGTCCTGTCCCATTTGCCTATATAGGAAACAGATTTTCCTCACAGGATAGCCTTTGAATAGACAAAGAAGCATGGGTTAAAATTTGAATTGAACTGCGTCACACCAAGTACTAGCCATTCAGTGTTTGGGTTTACAAAAATGTAAGTGCTCTAAAGTGAGGCAGATAGTGTTGTTGTAAATAAATGCATTTCTGTTGTCTCGCAGACAGATATAAATTGATTCCATAAGATGAGGTAGGGATGGGTCACTGTTGCGTTTCTCAAAATTACTCCATTAGCCAAATAGTAATGGAAGACTCCTATGAGATCCCCCCTTGAGTTAGTCCATTAATTTGATGTTTTTCATGGTTCTGGAGCTATGTGCCTTTGCCAAGCCTTCAAAAATATTTTAGTAGGAAGGTAGGCAAGAGCCACTATCTGGGAACCATTTTAAACTGAAGTCACAGAGATTTACAAACTGGGATCTGCCCTACTACTCCCCTCTCAAAGCAAGGCTTTTCCTGGCGGAGACAAAAGCAGCACACAACTTCCGGAGTACATATGTTGTGTAAAACTGATGCGGGATCATATAGATTTTGGTTTGGGGTTTTGCTTAATATTTATGACACCAATCCTTAATATAAACATATGGCTAGATATTTTTCCTCAGTCACTGAGGAAAACACAGTCATATTTAGGCCGTGTAACTCAGTAAGTCAACAAGGTGAAATGGGAACCAGGCCTATGTTCACATCTTCACAATCGACTTCTCATTGGGTTGGAAGTGTTCGACAGGCCACCTAACTCTCTTAATGAATACTATAAAAATAAGTGACAATATCATAACTTTGATTTCCACTAAGTATATGTGCAATAAGTGAGGATATGAAGGCAGATAAGTATGTGGCTTCAAGGATATGGTATGCATCTTTGAGAAACAGGCAGAATGCTGCGGGTCATGGCATTCAACACATGTATAGCTGGGACTTGTTGGTTACTTGCACCTCCTTCTTCCAAACATGTGAGCATGTGAGTCCATTTACACATGCGCACACCTACATACACATATGCATATGCATAGTCATCCGTCAAATTGAACTCATTCCTTCCAAAGTGGACACACTGCCACCTCAGCACACGTGTCTCTCACTATCAGGACAGCCTTCCCCGACTCTTCATTCACATGACTCCCATTTCCAGAGTTTCATGTGGCCGTGTCTCAGAGTGGGAGTCAGTCTTCTCCTCTGAGAAGTTTATTCTTATATCACCACCACTATTAGCACCAACAGGATACATTGCTTTCTGCATTGTAGTCCCCCATCATTCTCATAGGTCATATTTCACACTGCTCATTCCTGGTTTATGTGTCCGTACAGAGCCCTTGTGGTTAAGTGTTTGGCCGCTAACAGAAAACTTTAATAGATGTTAAAGCTACCAGTTGGTCCCTAGGAGAAAGAGGCAGCAGTGTGCTTTCAAAATATTTACAGCCTTAGAAATCCTATGAAGTAGGTCTTCTCTGTCGTATGGGTCACTATGAGTCTGTTTCAATTAAGCAGCAGCATTCTATGTGTCTGAGCGGCAACTCTCCACTTTGGACTCTGCGTCTCCTGAAGATGGGTCTGTATCTCTTCCATTTGCTTCCAGTTCCTTTTAAACAGTGACTCGCATGTTGCAGACCTTCAGAGCCCTTCGTGATGCCCAACTCATTACTCTCCTGCTCTGTTCTCTCCTCTTCTGAAGCCCCTTGTTATCTTCTCTTTAGGAGATTATCTTGCTTCCCAATTGATCAAAAGAACAGTAGAACTCAGAAGTCAGCTTCCCTGCTTTCCCCACTATATCTTGCATCAGTAGCCTTAAATTCACTTTCCCTCAAGTCTACACTTGAATTGGTACATTGAATAAGGAAGATCAATAAGAATTGATGCATGTGATTATGGTAATGGAGGAGAATGCTGAAAATACCACACATTTCTAAAATTACATATGTGCTTACGTTATACAACTGTGTAAGCCATTTTGTTTATTTAAATTCCTCTCTACATATATACAGATGTAGGTGTAGACAGATGCAGGTGTAGATAGAGACATATAGTTAGATCTGTATGAAGAGATACATAAATATAGACATAGATACGTAGATATAAATAGAGCTACATATAGATACACAGATGCATTTATATACAGAAAATCGCTTGCACAGTTGTAGAGGTGAGCAACAATCCTTGTCCCCAAATGCAGAAGCTGAATACAAAGTCAGCAATCAAGCTGATAACTGGAGAGATGAATGAATTTGAGATCAGTAGGTCAAAATGGGAGGTCAGATGGCAGGCCTATGATGACTTCTGGAATAGGCAGGTGATAAGGCAGACAACATTGACTCTTAATCATAGAGTAGCTAAGACAAATGGAAGAAATCATGAAGTAAAAGTGGTAGGGAAACATTTCAAAGGGCAGCTCAAGAAGACAAGTAAAGTATTGTAAGCAAATGTTCTAAGACCTAGAGTTAGCAAAGCAAGAAGGAAGACCATGCTCGGCACATCTTAAACGGAAAGAACTCGTGAAAAAATTCAAGCAAGTTACAATATTGAACTATGGAATGGTATGATGTCCGAATTAGCCCCTAATAAAATGGTTTGAGGGGAAAAAATAAATTGTCAACTGGAGAAGCTGCAAGTACTCCTACCAACTATGCCTTTCTTTCATACAAAATCACTTGTACAAGTGAGGAGTAAATGTTAGATAGACACCCATCAACGATGGTTTCAGCAGTCAGTTGACAGTGAACTGCCAAAGATTCAGGTTGGATTCTCTCTTCTTGATAGTAAAGCCTACTCATCACGCCCACACATTCATTATTATTCTCTCGAGTCCTATTCCAATCAGGCAGTGACCCCCATCTGCTCACTCCCAAGCTGCTTTTGTATTTTTGGACACTAATTTTCACACTGCTAAATCCTAGGCTCACCGTCAGTGTTGGACTAGCAACAACATTGGTCAGAATCAATCCTTCTTCCTACCTGAAATATTTTCTTTACTCGACTTCTAGGACACTCCTAATTTCCCCTTCTGTCTTGTGGAGGGTCGTTCCCTTTTTCACTGACACTATGCTTTCCCGAGCATGATGTCTTTCTCCCGGAACTAGTCCATCCTGTTAACATGTCCAACGTACATCTTGCTCGCCTCAATTTTAGGGAGCTTCCTGATTATACTTGTTCTTCAGGCTGCCCTTGCTACATTCAATATTCTTTGCCAACACCATTGTCTCAAGAAATGCTTCTTTAGCCTTCATGTTCATACACATAGGAGGCAGTTGAAAATACCATGGCTTAGGTCGCAGACTCACTTCATTGAGTCCATTCTGACTCAGCAACCCGATAGGACAGGGTTGACTGCCTCCGGGGGTTTCTGAGACGAAATCTTTCTGGGAGTAGAAAGCCTCCTCTTTCTCCCATGGAGTAGCTGACCTTAAGGTTAGCAACCAAACAAGTAACCATCATGCCCCCAGGGCTCCAGGGCTGGAGTCAGGGCACCTTAGTCATCAAAGTGGCATGTTTGCTTTTTGAGCCTTTAAAAAAGTCTTTTGCAGCAAATGTGCAACTGAAATACATACTTTGATTTCTTGACTCCAGCTTCGATATATTGTCTGTTCCTGCCAGGATTTAGGATTGCAGAAACCCACAAGGGCAGTTCAGTTCTCGCTTATAGAGTTGATAGGAGTCAGAATCTACAATGACAGTGGGTTTGGTTTTGATGCTTCCACCTACATTGATGGTGGATATGAACAAAATGAATCCCTTGACAACCTCAATATTTTCTCCATTTATTACAATGCTGCTTATTCATCCAATTGTGAGCACTTTTTGTTCTCTTAACATCTATCATAGCCCAAAAGGAAACAATGTCATGGTCATGTAATACTTTTCTTGCACTGTTACCTTTTCTTTCCTCTCCCCTCTGACCTTGGAGGAGCCAAGCTGGCAAGGAGTATAGGGAAAGAGCCAGGAGAATAATGGAAAAGTAAGAGAAGCTGACTACAGTTCCTGCGCCCTGCCCCAGGTTGAAACCAGTGGAGGGAATTCTCTCTGAATGAAATGCAGTTTCTGTTCTCATTACATGAACTGAACACAGTTACTACTGGGGGGCTGGGGTATTTGTAATGATGAAGTTTTTTTGTACTCTGTCACGTTTGTTCTCTGTCCCTGTGCTGTTCCCTGAGCTGGTTGCGTCTGTCTGAGCTTTGTAACACTAAGAAGCAGCAGCATCACGACTATGTAGAAATACCACACCTTCATTGACATCTGTGACCATGAGAATATGGGAGGCCCGAACCTTAGTTTACAATTGGCTGGCCTCACACCTGACCCTGTTTACGTAAAGGAAATCTAGGAATCTGGCCAATTCAGGACCAAAGAATTTTGTGGCTGGTGTGTCGAGCTTCATTTCCTTTTTCATTTATAAACACAGTTGGAGCTCATTCCAAAGTGTTCTTAGGAAGTCAGTAAAAACATTTAGGTGTAACTACTACTGTTTTATGAAATTTCATCTATTGTTTTGACCTTGCCTGTGCCTAAACATAGAAATAAAAGCTTGGTGAGGCAGAGAGGTGTTAAGATATTACACACCTACTTCTGGCAGGAAACTCCTAGCGAACCAGCCATTTCCTCTTGATTAAGCCAAGAAATGCAATCAAGTATGTGAATAAGGGTAACATGACTCAGGTTAAAAACTGGGTCTATGGAATTAATTTCCTGGCCAATAGAACTGTTATTCAATTGCCACTAGTGTTAAGTGGAAAATATATACTCTTGCTTTAAGTAGAGCTATTGTTACTTAAAAAATAATTTTATCGGCATATACTTCATGTACCATAATATTTAATAATTCAGTCCTATTAAAAAGACTTGTGCAGTCATCACCACAAACAATTTTAGAACAGTTTCTTCTCTTATTTATTATTGTTAGATCCTCGTTTCTCCCCATCCCTCCTGTCAAGACCCTAGGTAATTATTAATCCAATTACTGTCTCTATAGATTTACTTCTCCTAGATTTTGTGTACAGAAAATCATACAAAGTATGAACAGGAAGTAAACAAACAAAAGAATAATTACTTGATCACGTAGGAGAAAGCCTCAATGGAGAACAAAGCAGAGAATATTAAAAACGGAATCAACTTGAAAATGTGCCAGGAGGAAGATCAAATGATAAAGTATTACACTTTAATCTAACTACATCTGTCATAACCAACTTTATAATGTTCCCTGTCTGACAGCAAGGCTGTTTGCGTCCCCGGACTATTGTCAGGGGGATTCACTAGAGCAGTGGTTCTCAACCCTCCTAGTGCCGTGGCCCTTTTCAAACAGTTCCTCATGTTGCGGTGACCCCACCCATAAAGCTATTTTCATTGCTGCTTTATAACTGTAATTTTGCTACTGTTATGAATTGGGCAACTCCTGTGAAAGGGTCATTCAGCCCCCAAACAGGTTGCGACCCACAGGTTGAGACAGTTGCTCTAAAGGCTTAAACCATACGTGGACCCTAATAATGGATTTTGGTCTTGCATTGCCATCCACAGTAGGCTTCTGCAAACTAGATGTTCACAATTTAAGTTCTGATACCGCTCCCTCCTTTGGATTTTAGTATTTATAATTCTCGGCTCACACAAGCTGGCATAATCTTTCCATTTGGACTTGGCTGACACCCTGGTGTCACAGCGGTTACGTGCTGGGCTGCTAAGCACGAGAACGGCCGCAGCTGGCGAGAGAAAGATGGCGCACTGCCCTACAGAGCTACTGTCTTAGAACCCACGCCGCGGTCTGCGCTGCCTAATAGGGCCACCTGGGGTCAGAGTCAACTTAATGGCAGGGAGTTTGATTTGGTTTGGGTGACGTCTCACTGGCTGGATGCTTATTTTAAGGCAAACCTTTAAGATCCCAGACACTTTTCTTTCTAGTTGCTGCACACCATCTGGTTTCTTCACCCACCATATTTTGCTCTCGCACACATATCTTCAGTAATCTCTTCTTTAGTGGGGAGAATTGAGTTAGGGCCATGTTATAAGATTGTCCTTAGATTGGGTCTAGAATAAAGTGCAAGCCCCAAATACATTCATATATCTATGATTTATATATGTGTCTGATTCACTAGCAGATGACTGCTATCCCAAGGTTATGCAATGGTTGTTGGATTTCAGCGTGCATCTGTTGCTTTGAGGGTAACCACAATGAATGGTGGCCTGGGAATACTTCATATTTACTATTTGAATGTCCTCCTTACTTTCTTATGATATGTATTATTAGTCTGATAGGCATCTGCCTTTGTGAATGGATGCTATTAAATGTTTTGTTCTGTCACCAACCTCTGTACAAGTCAACAATTCATGTATTGTGGTATAAAGCCAGCCTAAACTTGTAGCATTTCCTTTTCCAACAGTGTTTTGAATTCTATACCATTGGCTAAATTACCGATATTATCAATAGAATTACCTTATGCCCAGGTGAATAATTTATAGTGTTCTCTGTTATACAATGGTATTGTTACTCTAAAAGATCTGTTGAGAACATAAGGCCAAACATAAAAATCATAGCAAAATGTTAGCTATTGGAAAGTGAGAACCATTGGGACTATTGCCTTCCCCTCCTCTAGCTGCCCGTGCTGTGGTCCTTCCACTTGAAGGAGAGGCTATTGCTCACGGACATTCAGCACTGGCTCTTTGCACATGCACACACCAAAAATTTTCACTGAGACACATTTGTGACAAGAATCATCCCTCACCTGAGGATGTATTTTTTGTTTTTCCAGTTCTTCATTTCTTAAAATGGAGCCCAGTGTAGAAGCATCTCAAGGTACCAGCAATACGGTAAAACCGTGATTAAAATGGAGAAAACCGCACAAAGCATCACTCCAGGAAGCAGCAACTGAGGATACATCTTGAGAGCCCCTTAATGCTTTAAACATTTTTTCAAAGTCCCGTCAGTATAGCAGACACACGTGAAAGTCTTGGGGCGGGGGGTGGGGGGGGGGGGGGCTTTGTTGTTGCTTTAAACCCTGAGGGCTATAAAACCAGCTTTCAACTGGTTCATTCAGGTTTGAAACCCCTGCTGAGAAAGTGCCTTCCCACCCCAGGTAAACTGAACCAGAATCTACAATTTAGCAGCATCACCAGGTGCTTCTTATGTATCCAAATAACAACAAAATATGCCCTGAAGAAACCATTAATACAAAACTCACGGTGGTACAAATTACCTACAATGCAATCTTTTCCACCCTCCTTAAAGGGTGGCGTTCCATCCTGCAAGCACCTGCCTCTGAGGCCTGCTCATCCTCCTACTGATGCCAAGCCACTCAGCATCCAAGCCCTCCATTGTTCTTGCCTGTATTGTTCTATCCACCTAAAATAGCCTTTCTCTTTAGGGAGCTTTTTGTTGTTGTTGGGTGCCATTGAGTTGGTTCCAACCTATAACAACCTTTCACACAGTGGAGCCAAACAGTCCCTAGTACTGCACCTTCATCACCATGGTTACTGTGCTTGTATTGTTGCATGGCATCAGCTATCTCAATATGACTGTTCAGGGCCTTCTCCGTCAGCATGCTTGTAATCTTCCAAGCAGGATGTTCTTCTCTGGGGATGGGACTCTCCTAACAACATGTCCAAAGTATGTACAGCGATGCCTTGATGTCCTTGTCTCCAAGGAGCACTCTGACCGTGTTTCTTCCAAAACAGATTTGATTTTCCTTCTTTCATGGTATTTTCAATATTGTACTCCAGCACCATAGTTCAAATGCATTGATTCTTTTTTGGGCTAATAAGTTTCATAGGGAATTAAATATCCCTTGAATAGGGCAGAGAGTGTGCTCTAATTGTCTTTGAGGACCCAACACTACTGAATTTGGGGGCCAAAGAGTCTTGGCCTAAGAATTAGTCCTCAGTGTGAATCTTAGCCCTGCCATTTCCCAGATTAGTTACCTGAGCCTCAATTTCCTCATCTGTAATGTAGGCTCATCTAGTACTTACCTCAGACATTCACTCACTTTTTCATTCAGTGAATATTTATTGAGTGCCAATTATATGAGCTTTCTGGAGGCAGCAGAAGGGGGAACAGACTAAGACCCCATTTGCCTGGAGGTAGGAACAAATTAACTATCTGCGATTTTATATGATAGTGATTAGAGGTGAGTGGCAGCATAAAACGTAGTATAAGAAGATAGTATGGAGGGGGCTTGATATTTCGAATGAAAATCTTTTGAAGAAAATGATTATTGATTAGAGACGTATGTTGAATAGTGTCTCAGTGTAGAAGGTTCTCAGCAAAAAGGCCTTCAAGAAATATGAAATGAGTATAAGAGTAGGATGCAGAGTGAGAAAGTTGCAGGTTTATAGAAGAGATAGGAGATAATTATGTAAGACCTCTTATCCATGACAAAGAGAAAGATTTATTTATCATTAGTATGAGAAGAGTTTTGAACAAAGAGGTGGAAAATCATTTAAGTGCTAGGTGCATGGTGAGAAGGACAGAAAGAAGGAAGGAAGGAAAGAAGAAAATGAATGAATGGTTGAGTAATCGACTGCTACCAGAGAGAAATTTAAAGAACACTTCATATATAAGGGAGCTTTAAAAAGTTCATGGGGAAATGTAATTAAATATAATGGAATCTTAACATATACTTTTTGAAGCTCATTTGATCAAGCTGAGGGTACAGAGCTGCGGTGAAGACCGCTGAGAGGAGGGATCGGTCAGTGCTGAGGCTGCTGACACATGAAATTAGCCATCACAATCTTGAGTTGTCCTAAATGGTCGAGAGAGGCACACATGTCCAAGCCAGGGGGACCTTTGATTAATTTCTCGAGTCCTCCATAACAGTGTAGGAGCTAATAAGAAAGTGGCTGTGAATCTGATGCAGACATGTCTAAGGTCACTGACACAGTAGGAGTATCAATCTGGTGCTAAAATATGGTCCTTCTGACGTTTTTGTATGGACCGTACTTTTTTCACAAATACTTCCCACCTTCCAGCAAACTTCCATCCCCTTTCTTACTTGACCTGAAATATCCTTTGATGCTCAGAAGAGAACCCATTAAACAATTATTTTTACCACAGACTGGAGGACGGGTTAGGGACTGAACTGAGACTTGAGAGGGATTTTAGTTCATTCCAGTCACTCTGGACACGGGCAAATTTTCAGTTACTGTTTATCCCTTAGGGCAACCTGAATGTAGGTTCCAGCGGCAGTGGATTTGAGATGTGTAAATTGGCAACAGGAGTGAATTGGAATGGAAAGACAGATAGAGAAAGAAACTAGATTAGCAAAACTTTATCAACACTGCGCCATTCTGAAGAAGAGTAACCCATCTTAAAGAAAGAGACATGAAAATAGGCAGACTTCCCGGAATCACTAAATGGAGCTGGCCTAAAGAAACTCCACAGCTAGACTTCCCAAGAACAGCACCCAAGTATGGAAACTCCCAGGTATTTGAAACTAGAGTTCTGTGACCAAGCACTGTATATTAATAATCAAACACCAAGCCCACTGCATTATAGTCTATCCCAACTCATAGCCACCCTATAATGGGTGTCCTTAAATCTATGGGAGCTGATTTAAAACCAACCAACCCATCAACAGACAACTCACTGTCATCAAGTTGATGTAGACTAATAGTGACCCTATAGGACAGTGGTTCTCAACCTTCCTAATGCCACAACCCTATAATGCATTTCCTCATGTTGTGGTGACTCCCCCAACCATAAAATTATTTTTGTTGCTACTTCATAACCATAATTTTGTTACTGTTATGAATCGGGCAACCCTGTGACAGGGTTGTTCAACCCCCAAAGGGGTCACGACCGACAGGTTGAGAACTGCTGCTATACGACAAGGTAGCATTACCCACATGAGTTTCCAAAACTGTAACTGTTTACTGGACTAGAAACTCCCCCTTTCTCCTGCAGAGAGGATGATGGTTTCAAACTACTGAACTTTCGGATTGCAGCCCAGTGACTAACCAAGCACGACACCACGAGGACTGCCAATGGGAACAGATAACTCCAGCTTTCCCCAAGCTGGCAGATGTTAACCAGCGCCCTCCTGGTCGGCAGGCCAAGACTACCTCCCGGCGCCACCAGGCCTCCCCTGAGTTATGCTGTAATGCTTCTGCTACACGAATCTATTTCATCAGCATTGAGATTTCCTTTGCAAAGCTCTTATGGGGACGCGCCATCTCAGTGGTTTTTCAACTTCAAAGCCCTCTGTCCTCCTTCTGGACTTTCACATCAAAGAGGCCAGCAATATGCTCATCAAGACCCTCTGCCCCAGATCCAATGACTTATTTCATTGGTAGCTTCATGTACCCAGGGGTGTTGGTTCCCCCTCTGACAACAATAAACGAAAGGTAGACCGTGCAGAATTCAAGCAGCATTAGCACAGTGACTATTAAAGAAATTGTTACAATGCTTTAAAGGACCTTTTAATGTCCTACAGGAAACATTATGCAGTTGCTGAGCTTCCCGATATTGCAAAACCCTTAGGTGGGCCTCCCCTACAGAGGAAAGTGGCAAAAGACGTCACATACACTCTCAGCTAGCACCTGTGCTTTCTCCCATTGCTGACACTATTCACTCTGTCTTAAGGGCTCCCTCCTGCTGTAAGCACAGTTTGAATGAGACTTAAGTGAGCATGAAACAGTGTCACTCCTTGCGGCTAGTTCTGCTACTGAGAGAAGCCCCCAGTGCGATGGGTAGACTGAATTTGACATCGAAGTTGCCTGTGAACTCTTGAACCCATGTGTCTGTTGTGGGCTTAATATGAAAGCTCTGATGTGGCACCAGAGCTTTAGAAGGTGTCTGGCCTCACTAGCTTTGCTTTCTCTCCACGGCCACACATTCCCTAGAGCCAGCTCTTACCGGCCTACTGGGCTCCATAAAAGGCTACTGCGGCCTCCCCTTCTCAGAGCCCAGTTGACTGTGTCCTCTGCCCCACCCTCTGGTTTCATGTAGCTAGGACTTATTGGATACTCTAGGGTACTGGTTCTCAATCTTCCTAATGCTGCAACCCTTTAATACAGTTCCTCATGTTTGGTAACCCCCAACCATAAAATCATTTTCGTTGCTACATCATAACTATAATTTGGCTACTTTTATGAATCCGGCGACCCCTGTGAAATGTCGGGCAACCCCCAAAGGGCTCGCGACACACAGGTTGAGGACTGCTGCTCTAGGGACTGAAAGGAGCCCAGGTGATGCTGTTGGGTGAGCTTCGAACTGCCAACCTCACAGTCTGAGGGAGAAAGATGAGGTTCTCTGTAATGATTTAAAGACTGGGAAGCTCAAATGGGGCATTTCTGCTTGGTCCTCTATGGAACCAACTCCACGCAGTGAATTTGACAATGCTGGTTTAATGGTTTAGGCAATGCTGGTTTAATGGTTTAGGCAATGCTGGTTTAATGGTTTAGGCAATGCTGGTTTAATGGTTTAGGCAATGCTGGTTTAATGGTTTAGGCAATGCTGGTTTAATGGTGGTATTCTCACTTTGTTTGTGGGAGGCCAATTTCTAGCCAGTCCACCCTGTGTACAGTCGCCACGTTTCTGACGGTAGAGGCATGTTGTTATGATGTTGAACAGGTTCACATGGGGCTTCCAGGCTCAGACCGACTAGGCAGGAAAACGCTGGATAATTTGCTTCTGAAAACCAGTCAGTGCAACCCCCACAGATGCCAGCAAGGCAGCTGCAGCTGACTGTGGGGATGGCATGGGAGAGGTCAGTATCTCATTATGCATGCGGTGACTATGGGTCAGGGGTGCCTCTATGGCGGTCGGCAGCATGATGAGGTGGGCTAGAGGTGTGCAGAGAAGAAGGTGCGATGCCAAGGAGTGTGACACGTGATGGAGGACAAGTCACACATCCTTGAGAGCAACATGATGCAGTAAGTCAGGGCACAAAAGGCAGCCTTCCGTGACATGCCATCAGGTCCTTATTTCTGGAATCCTCTCTGGCTCAGGCTGCTTTCCTTGCCCTGCTTCTGTGGAGCCCTCTCCTTCATGAAGCCTCTCCTAATCCCATCAAGAACTGACCTTTGCTTCTGTGTGCCTCCGCTAGACTGTGAGTGCAGGAAGCTTGGCCAGAGGCGGGGCTGACGTGGTCAGTTAGTCCTGTAAGCTAGTTGCTTCCCTTGTCTTCTATTCTCTTCACTCGCCTTTGCTCGGGACGAGGAGAGACCAATGGTCAAACCTTTGATGTCTGCTCACAGCGTTTTAGACCCCAGTCGCTACTCGCACTCACCAAAGTAGGATGCAGTCCTTAACTTCGAGGCTCGTGCTGTGCCACCTGACCTCAGTGTCTCTGGACACTGTGGTTTGAATTTAGAGCCATCCCTTCAGGCTCAGTGACCCGTTCCTTCAAGCTGTCACGTTACGGCTACGATGTTTTCATAACCTTATCCCCTATATCCGTGGCCGTCTGTATGATTTGCGGAACATATAACTAGAGATAGAGAAATATTCTCTGTCAAACCGATGTATATTCATGGGTTTTGTCCATTTGCCTCCCACCCCTGCTCAGCTTGTGTTTTCTGTGTATCTACTTGTAGGTTATTGTTACTACAGATATTGCATGATTGGGTGTGTGAGAGTATTTACCTTTCTGTCATTATAACACTTGCGCTTCTCCCTCTCTTCCTTTGCTTGAATCAGAGAATGTAGGTTCCGATTCAGTGAAGGTGCATATTCTCTGCAGGGGGATCGAACTTGAATAAACCCATCTGATGCCCTGATCAGATGAGACCAACTCCTCCCCAGAACGAACATTCGTAAAGTCAGTGGGGTGAGCTCTAGGAGACAGCTCAGAGGGATGAGGTTTTGGGGACCATTCCTTACTTTGCAGTGAAGAACTGAGCAATCCCTAAACTTATCTTCTTGCCCGTCATCACAAGAAGCTGGACTGGACCAAAGAGCCTTGTGGATCATTCCAGGCTGAGAGCTTTGTAAAAATAAAGAACTAGGAGGTCTGTGTCTTTACAAAGCTCCCCAAGTGACTCTGCGGAGCACATGCCGGTTTGGACCAGGCTGTTACTCAGGCTGGAAGGTAGCGATGGCTTCTCTGGGCTTCCCGAATGCCCTTCTATAGTGACCCTCTTCATACTGCGCGTACTCACACAGGATGTACGGCATTTGGTCTCTGTAAGGCTACTGCATGGATTCAGAGCCCTAGCTCAATCCTGATCCTGGAAGAAAGTCCAAACGCCACTGTGGGCAAGTTACAAACTTCTGACCACTGAACAGTCAAGCTGACCAAACCAAATTCTGGGAAAGCAGAGAGAGCCAGAGACCATGATCGATCTCCGGGAGGGAAAAACGAAACACAGAGAGGTAGTTTGTCTTCAGAAAAGGCAGGTAGGTTAACTAGTACACACAAAGGACTAGGAAATTCGGCTTAAGGGTGGTCTCAGACAAACTACACTCACACACAGACACCACACTCACACACGATACACTACATGAATACACATACTATACTCACAAAATATACACCATGCATACACACACCACACTTACACACATACACACCATACATACACACACTCATACATATACACCATACACACACCACACTCACACACATACACCATATATACACATACCACACACACAATATACACCATGCACACACACCACACTCACACATATACACCATACATACACACACTCACACATATATACCACACACACCACACTCACACAGATACACCAAACATATACACACCACACTCACACACAATACACTACATTCATAAATACACTATACTTGCAAAATATACACCATGCATACAGACACCACACATACCCACATACACCATACATACACACACTCAAACTTATACACCATACACACACCACACTCACACACATACACCAAACATACACACCACACACAATATAAACCATGCACACACACATCACACACATATATACCATACATACACACACTCACACATATACACCTTACACATACCACACTCACACACATACACCCAACATATACACACCATACTCACACACATATACTGCACACACACATACACCACTCTCCCACAGATATACCATACACACACACAACATTCGCAGATATACCCCTCTGCACACACTCCAGAGTGATCACATCCAGCACCTAAGTCTCCACCCTGCATCTGACAGCACTCCCACCCAAGCCGGAGCTTTCTGAGGAGACCCCTGACGGCGGAGAACACAGCTTGCTTCCCAGCCTCCTGTCAGAGGAGCGTGGGCTCCTGCCCTCCCCAGCCCATGACAAGCAGTAGGATGAATTGCCCCGCGGTTGATCCACGCCGGCTATAAACTGCTATGGACCCGGTAATTGTTTTGCCTGTATAAGCACATTTTGCTCCATCCATTTGTCATGCTGAAGGAAGGCTGTTTCATTAGGGGCTTTAATGAAATGTTTTGTCCCAGCCTGGCCTTTCTGCATCTGCATCAGGCTTGTGTCATGTTTTCCCTGGAGGGCAGGAAAACAATTCAGTGAAAATGAAGGATCCATTGATTTACTATTGAAAAAAGAAATGCCAAGCGAACTACTCTCCTCTATAATTTTCTAGTGACCATAAGAGAGAACGCAGCCACTTCACTTCCAGAGAGTGTGTTTCCCAGTGTACCAGGCGCGCTCTCTCTCTCTCTGCACCTCTCGTACTGATTGAAACAGTCGCATGACAGTCTTTTTCTTGCCTGCGCAGAACAGCTGCTTCTGGTCAGTCAAGCCCCCTAGTTGTTCCATCACTAGTTTGACCACTAGGGATGGGGGATCTTTCTTGGCTCAAGACGCCAGCAGTTGGATCACAACATCTTTCTCATCACTTAACCATGAATATTCCCCTGTGAACAGAATTTAACTTGACCTACTTTCCTGCCTGTTGGGCTTTCCGAGGCTTCAAATGTTTGCTTGATAGAGATCAGCTGTTTTCTGGATTAAAGTAGTAGATCTTTAGCTCTGCACAGTGAGTGCCGCAAAGGAAAGGGCTGCAGGAGAAGTCTGAGGGACTTGGGTGTGACAAGGCTCCGATTATGCAGCCCTTCCCTCCAGCAATGCCAGCTGGATCTCCTGAGGGCCGACCTGAAACCTGCCTGAGCTTCTGGCCACAGGTCTGTGGTTCTGAGAGCAGCCTACTAGTTTCTGAGGAGCCAAGCCTTGTGAATGGAGGGAAACACACCCGGAGTCCCCAGAGCCCCCCGGGGAACCGTACTCCTGGGGCTTTTAAAGGCTGGTTCGTTCTGGGTTGGTTGTTGTTCTGTTTTAATGTCCGTTGTTCCAAAGTAGACTGCACGCACGCACCTCCCCATTTGTACGACCAGGCCCTCAGAAGAGAATCCCCAGGGCTAGACGTCAGGACCGAGGGCGTGCCACAAAAGAGCTCTGGGTCTTCGGGAAAATCAAGTCAGTGTCCTGTGAATGCTTCCTATGTGTGAGCAAAAGTGCAACGAGCCTCTCCCTCCCCCTCCCCCTGTCCTCCGTGGAGGCGCAGTAGTGAGAAAAGAGAGCCCGTCGCTGACAGGCTGGGGTGGGGAGCAGATTCTCACAAGTGGGAATCGACAATACACTGATCATTACTGTACACGCGTGAGCGACGCAAGGGCTGTGAGCTGCTCCAGGGGACCTAGCTCAGTGCCTGGAAGCACATCACCCAGGGAGAGGGCACAGTCTTTCGAGGGAAATGACCTTCGTGTGGTTGTGTTTAGGAGGAACAGGAGTTACCATAGTTACCTATGGTGAGGAAGAGTTCTCAAATAACCCCACACTCTTATCCCTCCAAAATGTTTATCTTCTCAGGGCTTCAAACGGGCCCAGGGAGAGGGCACAGTCTTTCGAGGGAAATGACCTTCGTGTGGTTGTGTTTAGGAGGAACAGGAGTTACCATAGTTACCTATGGTGAGGAAGAGTTCTCAAATAACCCCACACTCTTATCCCTCCAAAATGTTTATCTTCTCAGGGCTTCAAACGGGCTCATTCAGGTTCAATCCCTTGCTGAGAAGTTGCATGTCCACCCTAGATATAAGGGGTCAGAATCTATACTTTAATGAGATTCTCAGAGTGACTTCTGTCAGACTCATTTGGGGGGGGGGGTTATTAAAATATAAATTTGGATTCAGGATATCTGGGGATCAGAGACCTGAGGGCACAGTGCTTGCGTGTTGGGCTGTGATTTGTGAGGTCAGCAGTCCTAAGCCCCAGGAGAGAGACGGGGTTATCTACCCCAGTAGAGTTCCACTCTCAGAAGCTGATAGGAGAGTCCGACCCTGGCCAGTAGGGTCACCACGAACCAGGATCCACTCAATGGCAGTGAGTTTACTTTGGAGGGGCGGGGTGCTTCTCAGCAGGCGGTAGCCTCTTGGAAGCCCATCTGATTTCCCCGGATGTGCCTTTTGGCCTGCTGTGCCGGGATGTGCCTTTTGGTCTCCATGAGGAGACACACCACCTGACCTGATGGGAGTTGGTCAGCACGATGCATTTACATCAAATAGCCAGAAATCACAGGCCACACGGAGTCTGCTTTATTCTGGAGTGGCATCCCAAGAACCAGCAGCGAGACTTTCCATGTGTCCCCTTTCTGTCTGTGGTACAGAGAAAGTAAGGGAGAGGCCCTTGCTTCTGTTCTGATTTGCACAAATCATCTGACTAAATTGTAAAGGACCCGTTGGAACTGCCAGTCGCTCACCTGTCATTTATTTGCTGATGGACTGAACAGGACGTGGCTGAGGCCGTTTGCATTTATAGCACTTTCCAGTCTCTAAATGATTTGTGAGCAGTGATGGGCAGCAGGGCCTCGTTCTCATACTAAGTGCTCTCGTAACAGATCTCCACCAGCTGAGAGTCTGGCTCATTCGACCAGCTGGGGAGCAGACTGTGTGGAGCAAAGAGGGCCCGTGTGCTGACCCTGGTGGCAGCAGGACTCCCATCGCTCGTGCCCCCACACAAGACAAAACACGAAAGCAGGGGAGCCTCAATTGGCTTGGCCTTGCTTTTCCTAGTGCTGCTGGTGGTGTGTCCAGACTGTACTGTAGCTGTAGAAGAAGCCCAGTAGAGATGCACACGAGAAGAGCAGAGGAAGCGGCCAGAGAAAACAAAAAGGCCTCTACTGAAATGTGCAGGACACGTGGGCTGTGGAAATGACTTGGATCTCCTCGCCGACAGCTGTATGACCTTGAACATGTCACTGAACTGCTCTAGGTTCCCATTCTTCATCTCAACAGCCATTTTAAGAGGCTTTAGAGATAGGAGATGGAGCATAAAGTCTGGCTAGTCTGACTTCAGCACTCATTGAATTTGTGATCATGAGCAACTGATTCATCTTCTCTCCGCCTCATTTCCTCATTAAATGCCAGTAACACTACTAGTATGCTCCAGGGACACTGTGATATTTAAATGTTTGTGAAACCACGTCGCACAATACACACCGGTTATACAACACACACACACACAATACACAAACTATCAGTAAATGATCTCGTTCACCTCTCTCCTCACTAGGATGCCAAGTAATAATAAAAACAACCACTGTAGTTACACCTTACACGTAGACTAACAGAAGGTCGAGATCAAGTTTGTGAGAGATACGCTAGGGCTGACAATCCCTGTAAAGAATAGTTGGCAGAGGCTGTGGCTTCCCTTTCTGCCCTCATTGTCCCTGACCCACCTCCATCCCAGAAGGTCCCTGAAGGAAAAAGGCAGCCGAGGCTCTACAAAGTGCTGGACCATCCTGGCTGGAGGACACTCCCGTCCACCCTCCAGGTGCCGTAGCGCTTGGCTGCGCAGAAAAGAGAGAAGGACTCTCACATGCCATCTTGGACTGAGCGCTACTCAAGTTGGAGAGCCTGGGTGCGAGCTCTCAATGGAGCCTCATGGCTCCACTGACTGCTCCTGCCTGGGCTTACAAGCTTCTGACCCTCTCAGTCCAGGGCCCTCATTTTCCCCAAAAAACTCCACCCTGCTGAGTGGGCATTTGTTCATCTCTTCAAAGATGATTTATAGAAATTCTAGTGTGTTGGGTAACATCTTAGAGTGAAAGACACCTTCCTTGATCCCTACTCACCTGAATTTTCTGCAGTGAGTCTGTGATACTTTTTGGAAAGGATAAACATTACAAAATTATATCTAGAAGTGTCAATACTCATATGTAAATAAACAATTTTAATAGGGGTGAAAAAGAAATTATGATGACTTTTCTTAGAAGGTTATTCCATTCTTAAAATGTTTGATTTTGCTGTCTTCTATGTCAAGAAAAAAGGAGACTATTGGATTTTAAAAAGCCAACCAACCAAACAAAAATGTTTACTTGTGGGTTAGGTTAAAGTTTGCAAAACAAATTAGTTCCCCATTCAACAATGTATTCATAGATCAAATCATGGCATGGTTATAGTCTGCTCAATATGAGGATATTAAATGCTCTCACTGTGTATCTACACATCCTCCTGTCCAGCCCCCAACCCCCAACAATTCAGAGAACCAGGTTCATTGATTTATAATGTGGAAAAGAAGCTTCCTTAAAAATTAAAGACAACTAGGTCTTCAAGTGCTTAGAGCAAAATAGGAAAGAAAAGGGATGTAAAATGTTAAGAGGACAAAAGGGTTTACGAGGGATCTTGATGTTCAGTGGGATGCTAGTGGGAGGACCGAATCCAGCTCCAGGATGGAAAACTTGAGCAGGAAAACACAGGAACACACGTGCCTAAGAGAACACAGTATGCGAGCTACAGACAAGGGCAGTGTGGGATGCCTGGGGTAGAGGAGAGACCAGAGGGGCTCATGGAATTGGCTGGGATGAAGCACAAGCATATGAGGAGGTGGAGAGGGACGAGAGTAGAGAGGTCATAGAGCACCCCAGAACCAGGTCAGCGGAGTTGACTCTGTAGCCAGGGGTATTGAGAAGAGGAATACCATAATGGGAGCTATGCCTGAGCCAAGTGGCAGGAGAGGTAGGTGTGTATCAGAGTGGAGAGAGATGGACATTTGTAGGACAAAATTCAGGAGAGCTAAGCAAGTAGCTGAGCAAGTAGCCCAGATCTGAGCAAGTAGCGATGGGCGTGGCACGGACAGGACAGGCAATCTCAGAGATAGAATCTATTCAAGAAATACAAAACAGAAAGGATTTTCTTTCAAGTCATGCCCTCAGACTGGAGAGGCTATGGCTAAGATGCTTAGGCAGTATAGTGGGACACTGGAAAGGAAAATTATAGCAACCACAGACTCTGGAAAGGACAATTGCAGGGTATTCGTCCATGAAACCTTCTTTAGGTTCTGGGAACTGGAGCTAGATGCCAGCAGGATTACAGCTAAAAATAGAATTTCCAAATAAGCAACAAGGATAACCTATAAGGCCTCCCCTACAGTCTTTTAAACTATATTTTTGCCTTTCTAACTCTTGCTTTTTTCTGTTGTCTTAAAAAAAAATCAGCTACACTATGTTGAAAGCCAAAGAAACATATTAAAACACTTAGTAGCAGTCCGCACCCACAGAAGACTCATGCACATAGGCGCTGACCTCCCCTGTCAACCTAGCAGTGCATTCCACAGAGGCCACGGGCCTCGGAACAACCAGCAGAAGGAGCTGGAGAAGCCTTGACTACGGGTCTGGAACTTGTAACTGAGCCGGAAACACTGCTTAAATGAAGGGATACTAAGTGCAATGGAAGGGAGCCCTGGTGGCGGTGTGGACAACCAACCCATCGGGCTCTTTACCACGGGGTCAGCGGCTTGAAACCACCTGCTGTTCGGCAGGAGAAAGATGAGTTACAGTCTCAGAAAGGCACAGGAACAGTTCTAACCATCCTATAGGGCCACTGGGAGTCAGAATTGGCACATTGGCAGTGAATTTGTTTTTTGAGGGGGAAATACAGTGAGAGTTGCTGAATGGTGCAAAAAATTAACACACTGGGCTGATAATCACAAGTTTGGAAGTTCAAGTCCGCAGAAGTGCTTCCGAAAAAAGGACCTGACAATCTACTCCTGAAAAAGGTCTATTGAAGACCCGATGGAACCCAGTTCCATCCAGACGCCGTGAGGTTGTCATGAGTCAGAATCAACTGAGCAGCTTTTTTTTTTAGTGTAGTAGAGGGGCTGACAAACTTGTGTAAGCATCAGGCTGCTACCACAAAGTTAGCAGTTCAATCCCACCAGCTGTTCCTCAGGAGAAAGACGAGGCAATTTGTTTCTGTAAAGATTTACAGTTTCATGTACTTTACATAGTTTTGCTATGGGTTGGAAAAGGAATCCTGGTATCATAGTTGGATGCATATTGGGCTACTAACCTCCGGATCAGTAGTTCAAACCTACTAGCTTCTCAAATGAAGACAAGCGAGGCATTCTGTTTACATAAACGATGTACAGTTTCAGAAGTCCACAGCGGTCATTCTACCCTAACCCATAGGGTCATTATGAGTAGGACACAGCTCAATGTCGATGAGATGAATTAGAATCAACTTCATGGCACTGAGCTTTGGCTGGGGGAGCTAACAGTGTCTATTGTACTCTATGCCAACTACTTCACTTTTTCATCCTTAAAAAAAGAAGGCTACACCCTGAGCTGCTAACCACAAAGTCTGGGGTTCAAACTCACTTGCCTTTCTGTGGGGAAAAGATGAGGCTCTCCACTCATGCAGAGATCCAGAAGCCAAAGTGGGCAGTTCTCCTCTATTCTATGGGATCACGATGGGTCAGAGTTGACTGAACATTAGTAAGTTTGGTTTGGTTTGGGGGATTCACTTTTTCATATATTATTGCGTCCATTTTAAGGATTAGGAAACTGAAGGTCTGAGAGATTTAATAGCTTGTTTAACAGGTCAGCAGTGTTAGAACCAAAAGAACCTACATTCCCCCCCCCCCCAGATACAACCCACTTCACCACAGTGCCCTCGAAGGAGACTGGGAAGAGTTGGGAAGGCCTACTAAGGTGTGGGCAGACACAGACCATCTATCCTTCCATGCCCTCAAAACTGAAGTTTAAAATGCATCTCTTTACTTCCTTTACTTCCCACTTGGTTTTAATGAAGCTTTCAGAAAGGGTTCTTCTGTTCTGATATCAGGAATATGCATATTTTCTGAAGATTTGGGGCAGGGTCAGACAAGACAGAAACACACGAATAAACAGTGTATAAATAAATTGCTTTCTGGCGTGTGTTCAAGAGGCAGATTTATGCCCGCAATGTATTCTATGCCAGCTTCTTGGGCACAAAGGGTTAAGAGACATGAAACCTTTTCTAATATCAGCAGATCTTAATTAATCTGGCAAATGCTATGAATCAAGGGGCAGTGTGAAATTGGACGCTAAATGTATTGGACATTATTATAAAAAGAGAAATTGGATAATTTCTCCTCATTTCTATCTGAAAATGAAAAACTGCCAGTGTAATGAATATCCTTAAGCCACTGAAATGCCTGTCAGTCCTAAAGTACTTCTCCATCAAAGAGATAAGCCGAGTTGAAACACACAATATAAATTATTCACCATGATATTTTTGAATAATAATAAATAAATTTCCATGTTGCATGTCTGTAACCCCCCAGAGAGACCAAGCAAACATTCCTAAAGAAAAAGTCACAAAGTCATGAGGAGTTTCTTTTTTTCCTGACACACTTGAATAAAGAACGGATTTGCAGCTGTAACATAAACTGTGTGCCCTTTGTGAAACCAAGAGCAAACGTATCAAAATGAAATCCTCTGTCTCAAGGTTTATCTTGACCCCCTCTCGTTCACGGGTAACCAAGAATGTACTGCCATGGAGTTGATTCTGACCCCCAGCGACCCCGCTGGGCAGGGAACAACTCTGCTGGATTTCTGAAACCTTTCAAATCTGTATGGAAGCAGATTTCTTCAGCTTTCTCCCAGAGAGGGACTGGTAGGTTCAAACTACTGACCTTGTGGTGAGCAGCTCAACGTGTAACCCAGTAGGCGTGCCCTAGAGTGCCTCCGTTTGCAGTCATGTTCAAAGAAAGGAAAGTTACTACCAGGACCATCATTTCATGAAAGCGAGCTGGTTGCTGTTGTTGGTCTAATCAGATCGCATCTTTGATTCTAATTCATAAAGTCATCAGCCAAACGTGAGACGTGACCCTAGTTGGAATAAACTATGGCATGCTCAGCTTGCTTCTTATTCTCCTTTTATTCAATACATATTTACTCTCTGCCTGTCACCGAGACGAACTCGCTGCCATTGAGTCCAGTAGACTCATAGCTCACCTATCGGGCAGAGTTGAACTACTCTTTAGCATTTCTGAGGTTGTAAATCTTTACAAGAACAGACTGCTTAATCTTTCTTCTTCAGAGCAGCTACAGATTCAAACTCCTGACCTTGAAGCGATCTGCCCAATGGAGAACCCACTGTGCCATCAAAGCTCCTTTGATGAGACTACTGATGAAAATAAAAGCCTGCAGTCTTCAGGATGGATTGCAACTCAATGTAAAGAAAACAAAATCTTCACAGCATGGAGAAAAGATTGAAGTTATCAAGAGTTAATGTTACTTGGATCTACGCTCATTGAAACAGGAATTAAAAAAATCAAACAACATGTTACATTCGGCAAACTGGCTGTACATTAAGGAGTTCATGTGTTAAATAGCAAGGATGTCCTTTTTGAGGACTAAGGTACACCTGACCTGAGCCTTGGTATTTTCTATCACCTCATATGCATGTGAAAGTTGGACAATGAACGAGGAATATTAGAAGAATGGGTGTATTTGACTTGTGCTGACAAAGAAAATTGAAAGCACCGTGGACTTCCAGAAGATAAAACAAATCTAGCTTGGAAGAAGGACAACCATAATGCTCCTTTGAAGCAAGGATGGCAAGACTTCATCTCACACACTTAGGACAAACTCAAATCAAAACCAAACTCACTGCCATCAAGTTAATTCCAACTCATAATGATCCTCTAAGACATGGTAAAACTGCCCCTTTGGGTTTATGGTACTTTGACTCTTTATGGGAGTATGGCTAGCAGTCTAGTGCATAGTCTACTTTGATACCAGGGCTTGCCCCTGGAAAAGGACATCGTGCTTGGTAAAATAGAGGACCAGCAAAAAAGGAAAACCCTCAAGCAGATGGTTTGACACAGCGGCTGCAACACTGAAGCCAAGCATGAAAGCACTCGTGAGGGTGGTGCGGGCCTGGCCAGTGTTTCCTTCTGTTGTGCACACGCTCACTACGAATGGGACACAACTCGATGGCATCGAACAACAGCAATCGACTTGAAAAGAGAGCAGATGGCACAATGTCCACATGTTTGCTACGAACCCGAAGGTTAATTGTTCACCCAACAGATCCCTGAGAGAAAGACCGAGATTTGCTCCTATAAAGGTGATATACAGAAAACCTTATAGAGAAATTATATTCAGTCACATAAGACTGATATAAGTCAGAATCAATTCAATGGCACTCAATACGTCTCGCTGAGGTAACTAGGATGGGTAAAGAATTAACTAGGCTACAAACTCCTGGGGGTTCAGGATGTATCTTGGTCCCACTGTATCCTCAGGGTCTGACCCCAATACATAGCAGGTTCTCAAGGCCGTTATAGACTTAGGGGAACCAAATCATTCACTCATTTGACAATCAGTATAAACCACGGCTATGGGTACTTGGGATAAATTGGCTAAAAACAACCACAGGACAGAGATGCTATCCTCAGGGTGCTTTCTTCTAGTTCCAGGAAACAAGCAATTCTAACATGCAAACAAACAACATTATTAATACAATAAATAAGTAAATCGCATAGAAGGTGGTTGTAATATAGAATGAATAAAAAGTGATAAAGATATACAGAGAATAAGAGGGGTGGATGTGGCAGAGCTTTGGTGGCACAGTGGTTACACGTTGGTACACCTGCTAACTACAAGGTCAGCAGTTTGAAACCACCAACGGCTCCTTGGAAGAAAGAGGGGCTTTCTACTTCTCAGTTACAGTCTCAGAAACTCATGAGGGAAATTCTACCCTGTCCTCTGGAGTGCCTATGAACCAGCATCGACTCCTTGGCAGTGAATGGCCGGTGCAGTGGGTTTGCATTTTTAAGTGGAGTGGTC
This sequence comes from Tenrec ecaudatus, assembly GCF_050624435.1. Classification (NCBI taxonomy): domain Eukaryota; kingdom Metazoa; phylum Chordata; class Mammalia; order Afrosoricida; family Tenrecidae; genus Tenrec; species Tenrec ecaudatus. Next base: position 136,324,107 of record NC_134533.1, read on the forward strand.
CAGGTAAACCTCAATGGCAATTACAGCAACAACTGGGGTCTTTGCTAGACAGAGCGATGTGATCTGATTTGAGTCTTACAGGCGCCCCTCTGGCAGTTATCCTGTATGGGATCCAAAAAGGTGGAGGCCAGGAGCAGCAGGAGGAAGCAATCGCAGGGATGTGGGCAATGAACAAATACTTCCTGGCTCTTAGTAGTGCCATCCGTCTCCAGTCCAGCACAGCCTGGGCAAAACCACGGAAGGCTGTGCAGGGCTGTGTCGGGCTTCAGTGGTGGGAAGGAAGAAGCAGGGGATGCAGTAAAGATGTGTGGCAACTATTTGTGAGAGGCCTTGAACACTTCCCTGGTTTTGCTTCTCTAGAAAACCTGGCCTAACACATTCAGACATGCCAGCTATCCCACATGTTCTGGACGGATTTGATCTAAGGGAAAACAGTGCTCTGGCTGTGTGACTTCTGGGCAGAGCAGAGGCCCACTTGAAACAGAGGCCTCATCCCACACAGGCTCTGAGATCTCTGCCTCTCACTGGTGTGCACCATTTCCCTCCCTTACCTCTCCCTAGGAACCTCTAAAGGCAAATACCTGAGTCTGAACAGCAATGAAGACGAGCTGCTTCTTGCTATCACCCACTGAACTAACAACTGGTTGAGGGTTTGGGCAGGTCTGGGTCCCTGTGCATTGTTCCCAGGATCTAACACAGTACTGGGCGAAGCTGGCACTCAGTACTTGTTTGTAATAGGCCAAACTGTAGTTAGAAAGAGTTAAAGTTAAAAAGAGAAAGTTAAAAGAGAAAGTTAAAAAATGGATTTATGATATCGCTCTTCTCCCTGAAAATAGTCATAGGGGGACTTTGCCTTCTGTCTTCATCTGCCCTCTCTTACCTCCCTTCTCTTGACTTCATCCCAAGCAAAGCTGCCTTTATATGTTCTCATATTGAGGAGTCATATGAAGTTAGACCCCTCACCCCAAATACCCTCATAGCCTGTCACCACTGTCCGAGATACCATTTAATTTAGGCCAGTGAGTTATTATAAAGAGATGATTGCTTTCCATGTCTCATTAATAATAACAATAAATACCTGTAATGCTTATTCAAGTATTTCAAGAGCTTTCATTTTCTCTACCCTAGATCTCCTGGGAGAGCTCTCCTCTTGAGTAGATATCAAAGGGGATGGAGGAAGGACCCACAGAACACATGCTTGAGAAAAATATCAGGATTAAGTGCCAGCCCAACATGGGGGACAAAGATAAAAGATGAGATATCAGAACCCAAGATGTATGTCACCAATGCCACACCGTTGCTGTCTGCAAATGTTAGGCTTATGGCATTAACGAAGTCCAGCTATAGTTTTAATTATGTACAAAAGGTAGTGATGTTTTTCTTCAATGTTGAGCCTGAGCCCTAGTAACAAGGTAGGGGTGACTTCAATAATCTGTGAAGTGCATGAATGTGTGTACCCACCTGAGTTTTGCCATCATTTCCATGGCTATTTTCTGGTATTTTTAAGAGCTTCATGACAGCCTGTCCCAGGGGAAGCATAGAGAACATTCTCTAGGAATCCAATCAGTGCAAAGGGTCAAGCAGGATATGGAAATATTTATTTTTAAACCTCTTTCAGTTCATTTCCATGGATTTTGTTTTAAAGACAAAAATTGAGTAGGCTTTGTTTGCTTCAGTCATCTTCATAACGTTTTGTAGATTGTAACAATTGAAAGTGTGGGTTTGAATCCCAAACTCCACCTCTTGCAAATTCTAAAGTCATGGCCCTCCTTTACTCACCCGCCCCACCTTCTCTTTGGAAACTAGGAATTGCAATGGAAACTACCTAGAGGGTCCTCCTGAGCATTACATGAGTTACTGTACAGACAGTGCTTAAAATGGTGACTACAATATAGTAAGTACCCTGTAAGTGCTAGCTCTTATAATTATGAACATCATCTAGTATTATCCTTAACAATTTCCATACCTAGAACTTTTTTTCTAAAATGGCATTGCTTGTTATCTAAATTATTTGCTTCCCTCAAATAGTTTGCTATATTGTGATCATGAAGGTGATCACAAAATGTCTACTTGACCTGGAGGAAAAAGAAATCGCGTTACCTGTCCGTGCAAGCTGTGTGTCTGTGTGTGTGTGTGTGTGGTGTGTGTGTGTGTATGTGTGTGTGTGTGTGTGTTTGAAAAGGATGAGTGAACTATTAAGAACATGAGCCCCCATGGAGATGAAAGAATTTATGTCAGGATTAACAGGATCAAAAGGGATGGGAAGAGGGGGAGAAAATTGCTACCTCATTTTCCTGAAATGGAGAATCAATGAACTCTTAGCTGGATATTTTAAGAAAGGAAATGACAGTGTTCCACAAGATGCTTCTTATAAACAGGGATCAGCCTGGGATTTCCAGTGGCTTAATTGTGAGGGGCCAGAACGGTTCCACACCAGTGACTGAAGACAATAGTGTTGCTTGAGATACTGTTTTAGTTGCTCATAGTCTGGAAAGTAAAAGTCTCCGTGACCTGAGTCAGTAATGGCCCGTAAACAGCTAATTACATTATAACGTGGCTTTCCAATTGTTCATTGTATTAAAAGAAGCAACAACCCAACAATAATTTGCCAATCCGTACATCTGTGAAATTTAAATGGGAAAATTGCCTCTTGTCTCAGCAAGAATGTAATTGATTCTTGGCCACTTAAGTATATAATACCGGTTGGCGCCTATCTTCGTTTCATCTAGTGCTGCTGTAACAGAAAGATTCACACGGGTAGCCTCAAGAAACAGACATTGTTTTCCCTGTTGTTTGGGGGTGACAAGTCCAAGCGGAGGGAGCAGCCTCTAGGGGAGAGCTCTCTCTCTCTGTGGGCTCGGGAGAAAGGTCCTGGTCTCCACTGAGCCTTTGCTGCGGGACTACCTGCATTTGGCAAACGTCTTTCTTCCCTCTCTGGTTTCAAACTGCTGACCTTGTGGCCAGCAGCTCAATGTGGAGCCCACTTCAGGGACAAAATTCAATCTGTTACACTACCTGGTCCTTCTTCCTTCAAATAACTGACACCATTATGTCTCTGATGTAATTGAGTACATCAAAAATTTGAGGTGCATCCAAAAGGCTCTGCGTTTTGAGGCAGAGCAAAAAGGAGAGAGAGAGAAAGACAAGACTGGGTAGCTCTTTTTACTTTGAAACAGGGGCCTCTTGTAAGTGGTTTCCGTGCTTGCTTCAAGGATAGAACCTGCTGCCCCAGCAGGAGTGTTTCACTCTTTCCTCCAGGGAGGGTAGAGCCCTTTTGTCCTGTTTGTGAACTTTCTACAGTGTGGTAAAGTGGCATTCTTACAGACTGCCCAGTGGGACGAAGGAGCCTTTGTCAGAGCCCACCTGCTCTCCGGTCAACTGAAGCTAACTAGAAGAGAACTTGGGGTTCTGGGGACTGAATATGATTATTGGAAATGACCCAAAAAGATGTTTCCAAAGATGACTTGCAAAATACTAACTTTATCCCCCACCCCAAATGCAAACAAATCTTCCATTGCAATATTTCTAATTAATAGTAAGTGTCCAAAGGGCAGAAAGGAAACAAGTTCAAAGAATCAACATCAAAGGGTTGGCTATATTTCCTTTCCAACTAGAACATCATTTTAATTGCAATTAAAAAATCCTTTTTAATTGACTACCCATTCTTGATAATGGATACACCTTAATCCTTTATGTTAGACCATGTGTGTATAAATTTTTAAACTGTTAAAAGCTATCTGGTCAATGTGATAATCACTTTTTCTTTATCCTAAAGTCTGGATTATTTCTAACATAATTCCGACTTGATTAAATGACTGCTTATAATTAAAAATGGAACAGAACAAAAAATATCTAAGTCTCCACATTAAAACTATATATACATATAACTATATATAAAGATCATAAACATATACAAAAAGGCTTCAAAAGTTTATAGGAAAAAATGAATAAAAATAATAGAATATTTCCATGAACTTTTAAAAGTTCCCTTGTATGTTATTTTAAACTTTCTCTCACTGTGAAATCTATAAACATATGCTTAAATAAGAAGGCTGATGACATAACTGATACTTATAGCTGAATTACATGCTTCTAAACAAGACTGCAGGGGTCCTACCAGATAACTCTCCCTGGCCTATACCCTAGGGGAGCGTGGAGCGTGGAGCATGGATCTTGCCTGGATGAGACCATAAATAACACCAAGAGCTGAGTCCTGACTAAGGGCCGCACAGTATTAAATGCTTTATGGTTACCAATTCATTTAGGCTCACAGAGACCCTATGTTCCTATGATAGCATTATTAGTATGCCCATTTTATAGATGTGGAAAGTAAGACGCAGATGACTTGCGAAACCTAAATTGAGCTAGGATAGCTAGCATTCAAATCCCCAGCCTATGCTCCTAACCACTTTGTTGTGGTGGTCACAGAACTGTGCAGGGCAGAACTGTCCCACCGGGTGGTCAAGGTGATGACCTTTCTAGAGCAGAGCATAGGCCTGTGTCTGAGGGGCGTGCTGAAGCTTACACTACCAAGGGACCCCACTTGACTCTGACCTTATACCTAGTACTGAAGGAGTCCTGGTGGGGCTGGGAGTTAAGAGTTGGGCTGGCAACTGCAAGGTTGGTGGTTCAAACCCCCCAGCTGCTTCATGAGTGAAAGATCAAGCTGTGTGTTTCCATAAAGGTTTACAACCACAGAAACCCATAGAGGCAGTTCTACTCTGTCGGATAGGGTCTCTCATGGGTTGGAATGGACTCATTTGCTCTGTGTGTGTGTGTGTGTGTGTGTGTGTGTGTGTGTGTTGGAAAAGAGATGGGGGAGAGAAAACTTTTGTTATTATGAAACAATATCAAATTTAAAAGATGCAATACAATACAAAGACCACCTCATACCTCACTTCCAACTTTTGAGAATAAGTAATTTACTTGATACACCTTTACTTCCATGTATGTTAGTATGTAATTCCGACAGGACTCTTTCCCATAAAATATCAACACAACCACAATAAGAATTCACATTGAGAATCTTATTTCCATCGAATCCTCACATCCCATTTGATTTTTCCCAAATGTATCAGAAATGCCCTTCAGAGCAACAGACTGCAGTTCAGAATCACACACTAGATTGACTCATCCTGTATCCTTAGCCCAGAATGAACTGGAACAGGTCCTCAGTGGCCCTTAACTTTCACAACCTTGACACTTTGGAAGATTACAGGCCAGATTATTTGTCCTCCTCAGTGCAGGTGTGTCTGACATCTCCTTATGATTAGGTTCACGTTTTGAATACTGATTAGACTCAGGCTTTGAATCTTGAACAGGAATAGACAGAAGTCCTTCTCATCATATCCCCTCAGCTGGTCCAGAGTCTGTATTTGCCTCATTGCAACTGACCTCGCTTTGATCATTTACATAAAAAACGGTGCCCATCGGTGTCCCCGCTTTGAAGTTTTGTTTTCCTCTCATGATTAGGAAATCTATGTGTGGGGTTGCTTTGTGCTTTCGTGTCCTGGGCCCCATCAACTCCTAAGTCATTTCATTTTTTCATTTATATCAGAATGAACTCATGGAATTCTATTTTATCCAATAGGCTACCGTGCATTAACATCCGTCTTTATTTCTAATTCCCAGTGGTCTTCCCAGTGGGAGTTTTCTTACTTGTCTCCTCTGTGCTTGAGACATGTCCCCATGCATTTCAGAGCACTTCTGCATTGATAGGCACAATAAGATTTTTCAGGCTCATCTTGTACCTCCCCTGCCCCAGCCTGGAATAAACAGCTCCTTCAAGTAGACTTGGTTCCATTAATGGAGATTATCAATGAGAACCACATGCTTGCTGCTGCTTTTAACCCCTCTCAATTTAAACAATTAAGGAGCTCATACTAATTCCTCCAAATCTACTCCGAAACCATACAGTTCATCCTCATTTTTCTTTCCTTCCCCCTAGTTGTCACTCCCTTTTCAGACAACCAGAAACAGACAGCTGGCTGTGTCTTATCCGCACAACTATAATGTCTTCCCCACAGGAGCACAAGAAAAAAGAGGAAAACTAGACTGGGAGCCGAGAAAATTGAGATTCAGTCTCGGGTATCATTTTCAATGGCCACATGACCTTGAACAAGTCATGTAATTGCTTTGGCTTTTCCTTCATCTGAAAAATAGCCTTGACCATACTAACTGCCTCGGGAGGCCACACAGAATAGGAGACAGGACATGAGGTCTGAAATCAGGCCAGTTCTGACACTTATGAGCTGGGTGACCTTGAGCAAGTAGCGCAACTTCTCTGAACCTTGCCCCTATATCTTTAAATATATATACTACTGCCACCAAGCTCCCAAGAGGGTTGAGATATTTAAATGTTTTATGAAACTATTTGGCGCTGTGCCTGGAAGATGGAAACAATCAATAAAACAATTATCTCGATCTCTCTCATCACTACAATGTTAAGTAGTAATAGTAATAAGAACAACAACCATAATTATATCTGTATAGAGCAATAGAAGACCAAATACCTGTAAAGATTATTATGTAATTTCATGGGTGTAGAACCCTAAACCGAGAGTAGTGATAATAAATATAATTTTCATGGCCCTTTCATCCTCTCTGCACACTCTCAAATTTTGTTTTGGTTATTAAAACTAGGAGAGCTACATGTCGATTCCTGTAATAAAGAAGATATTTGAGAAAGCTTTTGCTGCAGAGTGTTCATTTCCATCCTTAACTCTGTGCAACATAAACAATGATGAGTTAAATGGATGGAAGGCTTGTATCAGTAACTTCCGAAACGCAGTTTTTACTCTTATTGCTTCCATGAAAGGAAGGCCTGCATTCTTTATTTCTTACAGGAAGAAGCTATTATCAGGCAAGTTGGAATGTTGTCCCCAAAGCCACACAGCAAGTAAACACTGGTTCCCAAGTTGGACCCACTGGGTGAGGATCTTCCTTTTCTTTGTTCAGCCCGATCATGGGAAACACACCCAAGACATGACCCCAGCCAGTTTGCTTGAGGAGCTCTGGCTATGGCCCATTTGAACATAGATAGAAATTAAAATTGCTAAAAATTAGTTCAGAGCATTGTTTTCATTCTCAGCATTCCTGAAGCCCCTTGTTTGGGAAATTTAAGAGTAAGCATGATGTCTGCGTCTTGGCAAGTTGTTGCCAGGGTATTTCTTCAACACCACCAGATGAACTGGCAACCGATCAAGAACTATAGAGACTGCCTATGATAGGGAGAAAAAACTATTGTAGGGATTAAAAAAATAATAAGGGCTCCTGTGGGGGAGGGGGAGAAAGGGTGGGGTCAAAGAGGAGCTGATATCGAGGAGTTCAAGAAGAAAGAAAATGTTTTAAAACTGATTGTGGTCGCAATTGTACACTACTGCTCGATGTGATTGAACTATGGAATGTTATGGTATCTGCAAGAGCTCCCAATAAAATGATTAATAAATAAACAGACTGCCATGGAGGCTAAAGTAAATTCACCATCCTTAATCTGTTCTTTCTCTAGCTTGTTTTTTATAATAACTTGAATCTCAGAGGGTTTGATAGAATTTGCTTATTTATCTGGATCCCCAAGTAGGCTATGCTTTGGGGGAAGGCAAGGAGTGCATTTACCATCTTTGTGTGACCCAGGTTAGAATGGGTAAACCATACCTGTATGTTGGTCTGCTGGCACGCTGCTGGGAGGGCTATTGCTTTCATTTTCAGCTCATAAATGCCCCCGTGATAAGACTCTCTTCGGGTGTTTAGGCTCAAATCGATCCAGTAGCAGATGGCTGTGGCTTTCTGCTGCCAAACTGCAGAATGGATCTGAATCACCGAGTCGCCCCTTTGTGGTTCACAGATGAGTGTTTAACTGCAGCGTCATGAGTGCTCTCGGCTGACGGCATACTACAGACATCCGGTATCCATAGTGATGTGAGGGTAAACACATGAGATGGCACAGGCGGACAGACAAGGACCCTTGCACATTTCCTCAGAGAGTAAATGTTTTAGAAAGACACAAATGTGTTTACAGATCAACATTAGACAGGTGTAGAGGAACACAGCCTGGATTCTAGAACTAGGCTGCGCAGGTCCAATCCTGGCTCAGATATTTACTTGCTGTGTGACTTCAGGGTGGTGACTTAAACTTTCTGTGCCACAATCCTTAACTTAGCAGTGAAGTGCTTAGAACAGCACCTGACACGTAGCTAAGCACACTTTAACATCAGCCTTCATCTGCATTTCCTTGTGCTTTGCTGCTTTGGCAAAGGTTAAGACTCCAAAAGATAATTATGACAACATATGGTATCCAGAGTCATATAACCTGAGAAAATGGATTTTTTGTTCAGAGCATTTCACAAATTAAATGATCATAAATTAATTAATTTGCACAAATATTCTCTGGGGAAAGGGACGCGCAAATGAAAATGTAGCTGCAACGAAATGCAGAGACTCTACCGTATTTCCTTTCATCATTAACACGACGTGTTGTGAAGGGAAACAAATGGGCGCAGGGTCAGTGGAGTGAGAGCAGGCCTCCAGGCACTTTGGGCAGACTGCCCTGCACACTAGGACAACTGATCAAAAAGCAACCCTAGAAGAAATTCACACAATCAAGTCTGTATTTCACTTTAAATGCATGCTCTCAAAACTCAAATTGTCACTCAATATATATGGCTCAGCAAGCTATCAGATTTCTCTAGAAGGTTCATTTTCTCCTGCTCTGTCTCCATCCTTCACCACCTCCCCACAGCTCCTGCTCCCCACTCTCCACCCACTGTGACCTTGTTTCACAGGCACTGAGAGATCAGAAGCTGACCAGCAAGAGCCCCCTCACTTTCCAGCACCAAATCTGCAGCCCAGCTCACTCCAGTCTTCTCAGAAAACCAAGAAACAAGTACTGAGAACCCAGCACCCTGTACATGTGCCAGAAACTTTAGCGGAGACCATTGCTGATGAGCTCAAAGGAGGGCGCCGACGAGACTACTCACGAATGCTGAGCGTTTACCTTGTGCCAACTTCTAGCAAGCCTGAAGATAGATAATATACTGTTCCTACTTCACAGATAAGGAAACTAAGGCATAGCGATGCTAAGTAGCCTGACCTACATTATAAACTAGTAATTGCCTTAGTCATTTAGTGCTGTTATAATAGAAATACCACAAGGGGATGTGTTTAGCATACAGACACCCATTCTCTCACAGTTTGGATGACTAGAAGTCTGAATTCTTTAGGGTGGGGGGGTCAAACTCAATTAAAATGCGGGCCATTTGGTGCAGCAGGCAAGATTCACGCGGGCCACATCACATTGACAAATTTTGTTAAGTTTCTATTTGAAGTGAGGATTCAGGAATATGGATAGGATAATGAATATACTATATAATTGCTTTTATTTAAACATTTATTTACTTAATGTATTTATAAAACTAAAATTATTCTTTTTTACCCCAAACTTGCCAGTGCCTTCCTCCTACTAGTTTTCACTTACCTCTTTTGTTGTGACCGGAAAATATAACAAAGTAACTAATAAAAAACACAAAATGTTGGACAGCTGACAAACGTGATGCACAATCGTAATGGCTTCCTTCTAAAAATGTCAACGAGCGCTGCCGCGACGTATGATTCCTAACAGCACAGCCCAGAGCGCTCTTTCTAACCTTTTCACTATTGGGATCTGTTTACATGACGTGACACTGAGAGGGGCAGACAGATCGCTTCCATACTTCACCAGAACTGAGTCAGTGCGTTTATACACGTCCACAGGCCCCGAGGAAAGCCACTGGGCCACGTGTATGCTCGTCTTCAGTAGCTAGAGGGTTAACAAGGGCATTGTGTGTCCGGTATTGCCTCCATCTCCCAAATAGCATTACCTCAGACACGGCTGCAGGAACAGTGCTTCAGCCCGTGCAAGACCATTGTTAAGTTTGATCCCACACTGACCACCTATGTTTGACAGTATTCCCCCTTTTCAGCTTCAGCATTAAAAAACACAATGTCTTTTCTAAAGTAACTAGGGTCAAGTCTTGCCACCCTCACTTCTAAGGAGCAGTCTCACTGTACTTTCTCCTAGATATATCTGTTTGTTCTTCTGGAAGTCCACAGTACTTTCAATATTCTTTGCCAATAATCATTTCAATAATTCAGTGGCATCCATTCCTCTGCAGTCCTGCGTATGCATGATGGAGCTTCACAAGCCTGTGAGATGACTGAAAATAGAGCGACTCAGGACGAGCACACTTAGTCCTCACAGCGACCCTTTTGCTCTGTAACACTTTAAAAAGACCTTGGAAGGCAGCTCTGCCCAGTGCAATACAATCTTGGGTTTCTTGACTGCTGCTTCTGTGAACACTGATGGTGAAACGAACATTGATATAAAATGAAATCGTTGGCAACTTCCATCTTTTCTCCATTTACCATGATGTTTCCTGTGGTCCAGTTGAGAAGATCTTGGTTTGCTTTACACTGAGAGGTAATCCACATTGATGGTTGCCATCCTTGACCTTCATCAGCAAGTACTTCAAGTCCTCTTCACTGTCAGCAAGCAGGATTGTGTCATCTCGAGATCACAGGTTGTTAATAAGCATTCTTCAGATGTTTATTGATTCTTCTTCATATAATCCAGGCTTCTCTGATGATTTGCTCAGCATGCAGATTGAATATGTATGATGAGAGGATACAACCCTGACACACACCTTTCCTGATTTTGAACCACGCAGCAGTCCTTTGTTCTGTTTGCACAATTGCCTCTTGATCTATATGCAGATTCCACAAGAGCACAATGACCAAACTCAAAACCAAATTCACTGCCATCCAATTGATGCTGACTCATAGCAACTCCTCTGTGGGTTTCCAAGACTATAGGTGTTTACAGCAGTAGAAAACCGTGTCTTTCTCCCAAGGTGCAGCTGGTGGTTTCAAGTAGATCACAACCTAACATCTCACAACTGCAATTCCCATTCTTCTGAAGGCTATCCATAGTCTGTTATGATCCACAAAGTAGAATGCTTTTGCAGAGTCAATAAGACATAATTAATTATTTTTCTGAAATTCTCTGCTGTCAGCTAAAATCCATTTGTTATCAGCAATGATATCCCATGTGCTTAGTCCTTTTCTTAATCCGACCTGAACATCTGTCAATGTACTGTAATTGGATGATCTTCAGCACAATTTTACTTGCATGTGTGATCAATGATAGTGTTCTATAATTTGAGCATTCTGTTAAGTCACCTTTCTTTGGAATGGGTACAGATATGGATCTCTTCCTGTCAGTTGACCAAGGAGCTGTCTTCCAAATTTCCTGCCAAAGATGAATGAGTGTTTCCAGTGCTTCATCAGTTCATTGAAACATTTCAACTAGTGTTCCATGAATCCGTAAAGCTTTATTTTTATTTAATGCTTTCAATGCAGGTTGAATTTCCTCCCTCACCATTGGTCCTTGCTCATCTGCTACTTCTTGAAATAGTTGAATATCTACTAGTTCTTTTTGGTAGAGTGATTTTGTATGTTTTTTCTATCTTCCGTTGATGCTTCCTGCATCATTCAATATTTTACCCCTGGAATCTTTCAGTATTGCTGAAGTTTTTCCTAGAGTAATTTCAATTTTAAGGTATGCTGAGTATGTTCTTCCATTTAAGTCTTCTAACCCTAGGTGCGATAGTTTATTGTGCCAGCCTGACTGATAAACACAAGCAGGATTAATTGAAGGGCAGAGGAATAAATGGCTCGGTAAGCCTCGCCTTGCTTGTTCTGTGTCTCAATTTAAAGGGGTACACTACCTGTGGGATGCCTAGCCTGTGGACTGTGTTGCTGCAAGTTGAGATCCCTTTAATCCCACATGATTGGAATGTTCGTCTCTGGAGCTGGGGACCGACAGTTGGTGACTTGCCTTGCTGTTTGCTGCCTGGATATATAGTCCAGCTCTCTCTACAGAAGGGGACTGGCAACTGGCCGCTCTCAAGCCTTAAAGGACTGCTAGTGTCTCACTGCTTTATAATTTAACTGTTAATTTCTTGTATCATCTATCTGTATATAATTTAACGGTTCATTTCTTGTATTATATATCTATCTTTATAAATATATTTATATATAATTACTAGTAATCTGGTTTGTCTCTCTAGAGAACCCTGTCCAACACATTTTGGTACCCGGAGTGCTTCTAGAGAAATAAACCATAAACATGGGTTTCTCAAATTGGCTTTCCAACCTATTTAGTCTTGACTTGGATACGTCTGCTACCCTTACTAATCCATGGTGTGAAATAGCAAAGATAATACCTAAAGTAGCACCACCAGTAGATGACGTGCTGGATAAAGGAGATGCTCTAGGTGATCGTATGTTTGATATTTTCCAGGAGTTTTGTGATTATGACAAGTATAGGGAAGCTGGTTCGCTGGTCCTTCGTACAATGGAAAGTGTGATTAAGGAGAGGGATGATCTCAGAGCCTCAAAAACACGCCTCAGGTGCAGACTAACAGATTTGAAAACTTCCATCTGTGCTACAAAGGAGAGCCTTCTCTCCTCTAGTAAAAGAGCTGACATTGCTGATAACCAGGTCCAGAGTCTCATTATACGAGTGGCTGAATTACAACGGCAGCTGAATTGCAGATCTAGAGCAGTGTCTGAAACCAAAGTAAGGGCATTAATTGGGAAAAGTTGAGACCCTGAAACATGGGATGGGAACATATGGGCTGATGTTACAGAAGAAGAGGATATTGAGCCCTAAGAAACACCTGAGCAGATTAGCCAAACTATTCAAGTTGATATGCCAGGTGGGGCTGCATCAGTAGCATTACCTGAGGAAGATGCCTCGCAAGATATTGCTGAGAACACCCAGGAAACACCCTCACCACCCATTATTTCCGCTAGACCTGTCACTAAAATTAAGTCTCAGAAACCTCCTAAAGGTGAGGTTGAGAGGATTATCCAAGAAGAATTGCGCTACACACATAAAGACCTGCTCGAGTTCTCAAGTATGTACAGTCAAATGCATTTTCACAGTCAAGGAAACACAAGTAAACATCTTTCTGGTTGTGGCAGTTACATAATCTCCTGTCCACTTGTGAGGGGCAGAGTCCAGCCTGTCAATCAGGTCACAGCTTGTAACCTCTTTTGGAGTCATGACAGATATAAAAATAGCTCACTGGAGGCCAGACACTCTCAGCTTCGTTTTCCTGCTGACAAGACACATGGAGCTATGCTAGAGCCCTGGAGCTGGAGGAGCCACGTGGAGACCCCTGCCAGCGCTGAGATGCTTCCACTGCCACTTGATCCACAAGACTTTCCACCAACTGGCCTGTGATCTTCTCTTCCTGAATTCTGCTTCATTGCATGGCTGCATGGGTCTAAAGGGGAATTTATGGACTAGTATCGACATATCGTATAATATCAGACTTATGGAATTGATCTGGACTGGAATATATAATTACTCTTTCATATAAAGTTCTCTCATATATACATAGGAGTCTTCCTGTATTCGTTTCTCTAGTCTACCTGGACTAACACACTGGTACACTCTGCTTTTAGTCAAGATGTAGCTGATATCAGAGCAATGATATCCTTCTTCAATGTCCTCTTCTGAAACCAACTTGAATTTCAGGTCGCACCCTAACAATGTTCAGCTTCAATAGTTGGGGTGAACTTCAACAAAAGTTTCCTTGGTTGTGATATTAATGATGTTCTTCAATATTTTCTACACTCTGTTTTGGTTGGTTGGCCAGGTACCTGTCTGCAAAATTTCTTGTCATAGACTAGTGAGTGTTTCTAGCACTGGATCAGGCTGTTGAACTATTTCAAGTGGTATCCTGTCAACTACTGGACCCTTGTTTTTTGCTAATGCCTTCAAGGCAGTTTGGACTTCTTCCTTCAATATCATCAGTTTTCGATAACATGGTACCCGTTGAAAGGCTTGCATGCTAGCCAATTCTCTTTGTCACAGTGACTGTATTGCTTCCATCTACTTTGATGCTTCCTGTATCAGTCAATATTTTGCCTATGAAATCCTTCAATATTTCAAAAGGAGGCTTGAAATTTTTCTTTGGTTCTTTGAGCTGGAGAAATGCTAAGTGCATTTTTTCCCTTTTGTATTTCCAAGTCCAGGTCCTGATGCATTTCATTATAATTTCAATAGTAATTACGTCATTTTTGCTTTACATTATCTTCTTGAGCTGCCCTTTGACATTTTCTGTCCAATTCCTTTTACTTCATTATTTCTTCCAGTCACTTTACCTACACCACATTCATAAGCAAGTTTCAAAGTCTATTCAACATCCACTTTGGTCATTTCTTCTTTTATGCTTTTTAAATAACTCTTTTCATCATGTATGATATTATTGATGGCACAATAAACAAACTATCTCAACAGGGTAGAATTGTCCCTGTGGATTTCTGGGACTGTGACTTTTCACAGGAATAAAAAGCCCATCTCTCTCCCTCGGAATGACTGGTGGATTTGAACAGCTGACTTTGTGGTTAGCAGCCCATTACATCACCAAGGCTCCTTCACAGCCACCGTATAACAGAAAGCTTTAATTAATTAAAATTGTCTAGCAGTATTTAAAGCTCAAGCATCATTCATTGTAAGCCTTCTCACCAAGAACTGAGTGAATATGGCACAAACCAGTGGGTAAAGGCGTAAGCAAATATACTCGGCCTGGAGCTATCATTGTGCTTCAAAGAGAAATCCAAGATGGAATAAGTAGAGGCACCGGATAGAAGCAATACTTTCCAGGAGACTCTCTGCCTGGCTCTCTCCTCCGGCCCTCCACAGAGTGACTATCATCACTGACCTGCTTCTTTCCCTAGAAGCCACGCAGGAAGGAAGACGGCCTTGGACAGAAGCCAGAACATTTATTACCAGATTTGTTTTGAGAGGCCTGAGATTCTTGCTTCTTCTCACTTCAGATATCTAGATTTTTCACTACTGTGCTGTTGGGGGATTGCGGGGGAGGGCATTGATACGAGAGAAGAAGGACAAAGAGACCCTGAAGTAAATCAAAGCATAAATGTGTTCTTTAATAGTCACTGGGCTACAATGGTGCAGTTACGTTTAATTATTTCAGGAGCATGTCTCGGGCGCGCACTCATTTTGCACGGAGGGTGCTTGGAATAAATAACGACCCCCAACTGGGGAAATGCTGCCCTTCTTCTCTCTATCTGGCCTCACCCCTTTCCTCAGCTCCTGAGACCGGACCTCCCGGACCAGCTCACCGCCATCAGGTTGAGTCTGACTTGTGGCAACCCTACAGAAAGGGAGCAGAACTGCCCCTGTGGGTTTCTGAGGATGTAACTTTTTAGGGGCATAGGAACCCTCATCATTCTGCTGCAGAGCTGTTGCTGTGTTTGACCACTGATCTTGTCCTTAGCAGCTCCATAGGTAACTCACTGTGCCGGCAGGGCTTCCGATCTCCTGGGCAGCCATTTGGAATTATAGGAGAGGAAAGCGCGGGAGAGGGTCGAGCCTTCTTCAGATCCTAGGCTGATTCAAATCCAACCCCTGTGGTTGAGTTGATTATGCCACACAGTGACTTACAGGGCAGGGTACAACTCCTCTCTGAAGTGTCCACGACTCTAAGTCCACTTCTGGGCTGACAGTAATGCTAATCGTTTTCTTTCTGTTTGTTTTGTCACCTCCCAATACCAACTCCAAGGAGCCCTGGAGATGTTGTGGGTCGGGCATTAGGCTGCTGCTCATAAGGTTGGTGGTTCAAAACCAAGGTTTCTCCTCCGGGACGAAAGATGAGGCCATCTACTCCTATAAAGACTTATAGCCTCAGAAACCCTACACAGAGTTGCTATGAATTGGAATTGCAGTGGGAAATGCCAGCTCCATCCCCAGACTGTGTACACAGTGTTTTGCTCACACAAGGGACCTCAAGCTCCATGTAATCAAAATGAAACTTACCTTTTTCTTCCGTCTACATTTCCTACTCCACTTACAGCATTGCCCTTTATCAGGCTACCCAAGCTTAACTGTGTATGCATCTCTAACTCTCTTTTCTCCTTCTCCGCTTGCAGAAGGACCAGGCAATTTCATTTCCACAGCATCTCTGGATCCACCTCATCCTTGTTTGCTTGTACTGTTCTTGTATGCCAAGCCTCCACCTTTGCTGTAGGATCATTTCCTTCCTTTAGCCCATGCTACTGCTGCCAGAATTGTCTTCTTGTGCACTTTTTGATTCTAATTTTTACAGTTGAATACTGACTTTACTTTCAAAGGAGGCTTGGAAGTAGAGTGGCTAAAGAACTTTGGAACTGACCAAAAAATTGGTGGTTTGAACCAACCAGACTTCACAAGGGAGGAGGGAGTGACATTAGGCTTACATGAAGATTGACAGCCGCTTAGAGCCCACTTGGATTCAATTCAATGGCAGCGTAATTAGTTGTATCTTTGCTTTCCTTTTATTTTCATTTTATTTATTTGAAAGTACTAAAAGTATTTAAGGCATTTTCCTTTGACTACAATTTTAGCTGTGTTCTATATACTTTGGTACGAAATGTTTTCTACTTTTGTTACTGACTAGACAATGCTGAGTCTTAGTTTACATTTCCTTTTTGTTGAAAAGGATGCTTCTTAATTTGCTAGCATTTAAAATCCTTGATAATCCTTTGTAGGTGGTGACTTGCAGGATCATTAGAATGGGGCTTGAAATGACCAGTTCTTCTCTTTTCAAGTGCACAATACTTTGGGCAAAAAGTTGCTTGATCATAATCCTATTTTTCTTAGTAATCCTTTTATTTGTTTCCTTTGCCTAGGTGTTATTTTTGCATTCTCTAGATTCTAGTGTTTCCAATGATTCATTATTAACCTTCTATTTCTGTCAAAAAGTTCTTTCTCCTTATCTTTAAAATTAAGGAATTTTACCAGAGTAGGGCTAAGTTTTCTTTTTCTTTCTTATCTTTCCTAAATTTCATAAATATTATTAATCTGAAGAACCCAGTATTTTTCCATTTCAGAAATTTTATCTTTCATCCTTTGCTCCACAGTGCCCCATAGGACAGAAGAGAACTGCTTCTGTAGTCTCTGAGACCGTGAATCTTCCTGGGAGGAGAAAGCATGACCTTTCTCTTGCAGAGATGCTGGTGGCTTTGAACTGCTGGCCTCGTGGTTAGGAACGTGGGATTGAGTTTGGTTTTTGTTTTGGGGTTTATTATTTGCTTATTAAGTACTTTCTATGCACTTGCTGCTTCACCTGCTCTGGTAGTCTCCTCATTAACATGCTAAACCCCACTGCCACTGAGCTGACACTCACTCATCTGGCCCTGGAGAAAGGGCCCCAGGAGTGCAGTCATTACATGTTGGGCTGTGATCTGTACATCTATAAGGTGAGCCATTTGAAACCACCAGCTGCTCCCAGAGAGAAAAGCAGGGCTTTCTCCATTCAGTCTCAACAACTCACAGTGGGCAGTTGTACACTGTCCTGTAGGGTCACTATGGGTCTGCATCGTCAGACTTTGGCTGTGAGTGAGTGAGTGAGTGAGTGAGTGAGTGAGTGAGTGAGTGAGTGAGTGAGTGAGTAGCCTTACAGGACCAGAACGTTGCATCTTTTTCCCATGGAATTGCTGATAGACTTGAATTCCCAACTTGACACTTAGTAGTCAAACACCTAACCCATAGTGCCAGTTAACATGACACGTACTCTGAATATATTCGCTAAGTCTTTTTCTTTTTCTACATGATTTTTACTTTGGGGTGCTAGTTCTTTGTGTCTTGAGCTATATTCCTTTAAGTTGATCTTCCAGAACTGAACTCTATTCTCAGCAGCATGCATTTTTTTCTCCCACTTTAGCTATTGAAGTTTTAAAATTCAGAAATACTATTCTTAGTTCCAGAAAGCCTTTTCTGTGCTCTAATTACATCTCCTTGTTTTAATAACTTTTATTAATGACCTCTCTCTCTCTTTCTCTCCCATTAGTTCAACTATAAATGAAGCTGCCTGCTCAAGTGGGGTAGCCTAGTCTCTCCTTTTCATTAAAAAGCCCCCTTGAGTGGGTTGTAAATTTTATTACCTATAGGTCACCCTGCTGAGGTGACTTTACCAATGATGAAGGAGAGGAGGCGTACCAAGATCTGCTCTTGTGGGCTGCTGGCCAGCAAGCAGGCAGACTCCTGCCCATCTGCTAAGGTGCTGATTAAATCTTCCAACAGAATGGGCTGGATACAGTTCTCCCCATCCAGAAGCCCTCATTTAAGTCCAAGAAGGACATTATGATTTGGTGACCTCTTCAAGCACCACCCCAGGAGTCAGGAGTCATGCTGTCCCTTTCCAAAGGGAGGGAAGGAGGAGCCCTTCAATTCCAGGGAAATCGTTTGCTTACCATCAGACAGCTGGATGACTCAGGAGAAGCAACCACAAGTCTTCTGAATGTGTCTCTCTTTGAGCCGATCTATTCAGCTGTCCGCTTGAATGTTTCTTTAAGCTGCTGGTCTCAGTGCTGTTTTTCTAGCTCTTTATTGCAAGTCATATTGAAGGCACTGAAACATAGGCCAGTATTATCAGCGATCTGTGCAGGTAAAGATGTATTAACTTGTGTCAAGCCACCTTCCTTGAATGAGAATAGACTGTAGTGGTTCCTGGCAAAGGTCCTGTTGCCTATTTTTAAATCCCATTAAGCACACCTTTGCTTTAAGTGGACCATTTAAAGGCCAGGGCCAGGGCCTTGCCCAAGGCGAATGAATATGCAGCAGGTCATGAAAAAAATGTACCGAAAATTCAATAGTAAGATTCATGGAAAAGGTAGAGTATTTGTTATATTTTCGTCTTCGCAACATTTCTGTTTGCAATTCCTCTTTTCCCTTCACAAGCGCTCTCCAGATTATATGTGTATGTGTGTGTGCTGGTGTATGCAGGTATATGTATATATGTGCATGTATGTGTAAGTATGTGTTTATATGTGTATGTTTATGTGTAAATACAGGTGTGTGTATGTTACATGGCCTACTTCATTTTAAAGCTGCACCTATATCCACAGAGTTAGTAAAAATAACAATTGGGAAATTTAGGTGAGACTTTCTCCCTGCCCTTCCTTCCCTTCCTGTTCTAAGATTATGCTTCTCAAAGGGTATTGATGTTTCTATCTCTTTGTATTAGCTGAAAATGAACTTTTAATAATGTGCTAAATACAGGCGTTTGGGTAATAGGCGTTCAGATTTGGTAGTATGGAGCAGTTCATCTCAGATCTCAGGTCGGAGTCACTTGGTGTCATTTGTTGAAGAAATTAGGTGTGACTGGGGATCTCTTCATGCCTACATGCTCTCTCGATGACACCTTAAATATAAATATGACACAGGTCTTGTAATTATCACCGGCGTGATTCCTAAAAAGGTCTTATTAACCCTATTAGCTCTGGGCTGCTCCACTCATCACTGTTACCATCAGTCTGTCTTAAAGTTAGAGCTGGGGCCTCTGAGACCCTGAACGTGGCTCGAGGACCAGCTACAGAGTCATCTAAGTGTTTTACATAAATATTCACTTTCATCATTACTATTTAGCATCTTCATTGTGTTGACATAGATTAAGACTTAAAAAAATGTAATGACAAAAACATAGCTTTCAAACTGAGAAAATGGTTCATTATCCAGAACATCCCATAGATTAATTTCCTATAAACTGGTAATGTATATATGCCTTCTCAAGAGAAAGGGACAAGAAAACAAATATAAGTGCCAAACGGATAGCAGGAGTAATGTGTGTGTGTGTGTGTGTGTGTGTGTGTGTGTGTGTTCTACGTACAATTAACTGCTCATCAACTATCATTTGTGAACCTGGAACATATCCAGCTTGTTACTACTTATACTTGCACCATCAAGGTGGAATACTTAAATAATTTCTTTGAAGTTTTGATGACTTTTTTTTGAGAAGAGGTTCATCTTCTTGGCTCCACATTACAAAACAATTTTCCATTTTAGATTTACTAATAGCAATCAGAATCATGAGTCTGTTTGGATTGTTGGATTCTGTTGGAATCTGCTGGATTGTCTTAATTTTCTGTGAGTCATCCTTGTATACATAGCTAACTCAGTATCTGTCCATGTACAGATAACATCAAGTGGATTTTGGCACAAAAACATCGTCAAAGATGAAAGGATAATGGCATATATCCTTTAAGAAAATGAGGACTATCCAATGTTTGTCATGAAATAGTCCATGATAAAATTCTTCCTGTTCAGTGGTTCACCATGCTATCTTTTTGCTTTTAAAACTGCATTGCTTAGTCATAAATTCTTGAGTTAAAAAATCATCTGGAATATTTCATCTTGAATTTGTGGTATGAGAATTGATAAAAAAACAAACAAACCAATCTGACCTTCATTGTCTAAAGTTTAAACTTTCTTTACATTCCTCTTCTGATTCTTTTCCTAATAGCCATAAAATGCTTTCATAGATCAACTTATTTTTGCCAATATGGTGAGAAAAGAAAAAAGCTGAATTTTTAACTGTATTCATTGAAAACTAAAAGCAGACTACCAAGCGAATGTCTCCTATTTTATATATTTTTGACAGATGATGCAGTATTGTATGCAATATAATAAGAGAAAATTTGAAGCATGGCAAAATAGTAATGACTTATTTCACTTTTATATCTATGTAATCCCACAAGTCTTTTCATTTTCTTAGTCATTTTTAGAATCATTGTAGACACTTAATGAGTTTGACACAGTTTCTAGGATGGTGAAGTGGTATCCTGAAATGTTTCAAGATACAGAAAAGATAAAATTCCTGAGATGCTATAATAGATCTTTAATTTATAAAAAGGTACTCTTAAGACAGAATAAGCTTTCTTTTACATAAATGAGACTTCTCCTTGTGGTTTAGAAGGCTGATATTGAGGAATACAAAGAGGAATTAAATATAAAAGTAGAAAGGGTAATGAAACATCTCAAAAGAGAAACTAAAAAACTGGGTACAGTGAACCCTGATAGTTAGAATATTGAGGGTTAAGGGGGTATTGAAATATATCTCTGGCATATCAAACTAGGATTTAATAAATATTTTTACTTAAGATACAACCAGGTTTGGCTAACAGTTAGGCACTCATCTACCCCCTGAAGGTTGGTGGCTGAAAACCTCCCTGCCCCCAGAGATGCCCTGAAGATGAGCACAGTGGTCTGCTTAAGGCTGGGGAGACCTTAAGGAGCATGCTCAGTTCTGACACGAGAAGTCACCGTGAGTTGGAACTGATTCAGTGGCCACTAATAACAATATGCTATAAAGAAAATCGATTATGTTGGACTTCCAAAATGGCTGTGTGAACACTGGTGACCAATTTTTTTTTAAAGTGTAGTAAAATGACCAAGTAAACTAGTACAAACATGAAATACAGGAATTTAGCTTCTCGGGAAATCAGTCTCCATGCATCCAACAGGTCCTGAAGCATACCTTCAGGAAAATCCCCTTGAGTGCGACCGCAGGAGGGCCATTTAGGCCGGAAGTGCTCCGTCATGGAAGCACTGCTCTGTGTGGCTTCAGCCAAGGAAACACCAACTCTTCCCACACATGTTCCGTTGTTGTTTCCGGCTTCACCCCAGGAGGAGCAAGACACTCTCTGTGTGAGTAGACACTGTTCTGGGCATGTCAGACAGAGAAAAACAATATTCCCTTTTCCCATCTGTAAGGCAGAGGTTCAACCGCAAGCACAGCAGGTGAACTCTGAGGCCTCAACTGCCGCTATTCCCTGACTCCGTAGTCACAGGACAGAGGTGTCCCAGCAGCAAGGGGAAACTATGAAGACCCCATGCTGCCATCATCTCCTCCCGAGCATGTCATCATGAAGCTGGGACTACCATCTTCTCTCCCAGCTCTTCCTTCCAGGCTGGATATCTCCTTGGGAAGAGCAAGGCGGGAGGGCAGGCAGTACCATGGCTCCTTTGAGAGGGCTGATTTTACCTGGAACAAAGGGTGTCAGAACTCATGCTGTTAGTTTGTCAAAATCAATACTGATTTAGTAACAAGCATGTAGGTGGACGTTAATAGCTCCATGAAACCTGTAGCGACAAACAAAATGATAGGCCAGTCAGAAACTTAACAGGGAAAAAAACAAATGAAACAGGGAAATGGGTAGCTTAAAGGGGCCCTGCTAATATGCATGCATCCCTGATGATCCAGAAGGCTATGCATATGTAATAGGTTGTACCCATTGAGGAGCAACCAGAGAGCTGCTTGAGAACTACTAGTCTCTGGCCTCGGGTGGGAAAGTCTTGGCAGTACGGGACTAGTCCCTGGCCTAAGGTGGGAAATTCTGGCTTCCAAGTCACATAAAGTTCCAACAGAAAAGGGCCCAAACCTTTGAAAAGGTCCAGGTTTTTGTGTTTGTTGGGTAGACTAGAGAAATAAATTCATAAACACACAGGTGCATAAGAAAGAGCTTTATATACAAGAGCAATTGAATATTGAGAAAACAACTCAGCCCAGTCCAGATCAAATCCATAAGTCTGATATTAGCCCATTGTCTGATAGTACTATATAAAGTCCTCTTCAGACTCACAAAACACATGCAATGACGCTGAATGCAGGAAAATCACAGGCCAGTGGGTGGGAAGTCTTGTGGATCCGGTGGCATTGTAAGCATCTCAATGCTGGCAGGGGTCTCCATCTGGTTCCTTCAGCTCTGAAATGCTGACTGCCTCAGGGTAGCTTCATGTGGCTTCTCCTCAGAAATATCTTGCAGGGAGTAAGCCTTGTCAGTAGAGAGTCTCCAAGGGAGTGAATTGAAAAAGAGAGAGAGAGAGTGTGTGTGTCTCCTGCCTGCAAGGAGGAAATATAGGAGTTCCCAGAATCCTCAGGAGAAGGCCATGCCCACACAGAGGCCTCATTGGCTATGACCCTATTGACATACTAGACTATACCCCTTCCCTATTAATCCTCTCAAGTCCCAAATTGATACCAGTGTTTAAACATAATCTTGGACCAAAATTACTGTTGGTCATCGTTTGAGAGCTCAGGACAGTGTGGAGGAGAGGCTACGTAGGTTTAGAGAGGAAAATGGGGGAAAGCTAATACAGGGACAGAAATATTTGTGAATGTATCATTTTACCCCAAATTGGGATGAGAGTAGGTAAGGGAGTCACTCACTGTCAGGATCATGCAATTTCCCAGCACTTGTCCCGTCCTGACCCTTTGAGCATCCTTCTTTGCCGTTCATCCTTAGCCCAGCACTTACTTCACTCGCTGATCTGGAATTGCTTGCAATAAAATTAAGAGAATGAATTACCCTTTACTCTGCAAGCATAAAGATTCCATTTTTGTTTAAAGATTTCAGGATATTTCTTTGACCTTTCCCCCTGTTCCCAAACACAGGCAAAAGAATATTAATTATACATGAACTGTGTAGATGCTAGTATGAGTTGTACTTTGACTTTACTATTGAACTTGGAATTTGATTATTCTGTGTACAAAGATGTTTGATTTAAAAAAAATCAAGTTTCCCATATTTGAACATTTTTGAAACCAAGATATGTCTCAAAATCAATTAAAAAAATACACACTTTCATTGAGTCGATGTTGACTCATAGCTATCCTAGAGAACAAGGTAGAACTACCCCTGTGAGTTTCCAATACCCAACTCTTTATAGGCGTAGAAAGCCCATCTTTCTCCCATGGAGTACCTGATGGTTCTGTTCAACTGCTGCTGACCTTGCAGTTAGCAGCCAATGTGTAACCACTGTGCCGCCAGGCCTCCAGTTACAATCAGTGGTGTCAAAAATATAGTTAGCATTGTTTTTCTTCCGTGGGGCTATATAAAAGAGTAATATAACTTATAAGTGATGGCATTATAGATTCAGTGAAATTGAATGTGAACACTTTGAGGACGGGCGTAAGTTTAACATATTTTAAACCTCCCCCACAAGATCAGAATAGGCATGGTGGCAAGTGGTCAGGAGCTTAGTTGCTGGCAGTTCTAACTCACCAGTTGTTTCAAAGGACAACGATGAGTCAGTCTCGTTCCATAAAACCACCTCAAAAATCCTGTGGGACAGTTCTACTCTGTCCTATAGGTTAGCTATCAGTCAGAATCAACTCAACAGCCACAGGTGTGGTTTAATTGCAGCATGCCATGAGCAGCATGCCATGAGCCCTGGTGGTGCAGTGGTATCATGATGAGCTGCTAAGCAAAAGGTCAGCAGTTTGAAACCACCAGCTGCTCCACAGGTGAAAGATGGAGCTTTCTCTTTTGTATCCATATCTATGTATATGCTTCTTTTATCAGAAAGCTTCGTTCCTGCCTCCAAAGGAGAGGCAAGAAATGGCGATATTAACATTGCGTAATTTGGGGTTTTTTAATGAATAAATACCTAAATTGTAAAAGGGAAATTAACAGGAAGAGACAGGTAATTCTTTACCTGTCTTAATAAGGTTCTTTGAGTTGGCCTAGACAATAAGTTTTCTGTTCTGTTTTGTTTTTATCAGCATTTATTGTGTGTTGCTGAGTCAATGAGTCATGATATGGCCTCAATATAGTATTTCATAAATGAAGGAGAAGGTGGGGGAAATTAATGACAACACTTGCTTGTCCTCGCTGATATTTTGTTTCAGTACTTGGATAGTGTGGGAAATCACTAGTTCATATGCAATACTTGTTGGAGCCGCCATCATGGTCCCCTGGAAATGGTAGGGTAAAACAAAAAGCCTGAATATTGCAACAGCCATGAGCATCCATTTAACTCTCATGATTTCATTTTCTGCCAAATAGTTGCTAATCCTGTTACTCACTGTGCGGTGCCATTTCTGCCTGTCTTGCTGAGAATTTGAGAACCTGTTTTACCGCAGATTCG
Organism: Tenrec ecaudatus; assembly: GCF_050624435.1. Lineage (NCBI taxonomy): Eukaryota > Metazoa > Chordata > Mammalia > Afrosoricida > Tenrecidae > Tenrec > Tenrec ecaudatus. Next base: position 136,348,858 of record NC_134533.1, read on the forward strand.
CATGCACTCTCTTAGGCTTTCCCTTTCTCCTCACCTGTCAGACAACTTCTTCCCTAGGGCACTTCTCTCCAGTTTCCCACTCGCTTTCTTGTTCCTGACTTTCAACTTCGCCTTCTGAAACCAGGTTGCAACTTGCAGTGCAAGTCAAGCACCAGCCATGAGTCTGTCACTTTTAAAGTCTAAAAACTTCATTTCATTTTAGCAGAGTCCTGCATACAAAGATGTGCTTTGGTCTCACTATTAAAAGCAGCTGGACTGACCAGAGGAAAACATCATTCCCCTAGTGATTGACTTTAATCCCTTTCAGCAAGAATCTAAAATTATTTGTTTTCTCTTTGGATGAGTCATGCAGTAGCAACTTTCTAGTTTGCCCATTGTCTCTTCCTGTTAATTTCCCTTTTACAATTTAGATATTTATTCATTAAAAAACCCAAATTATGCAATGTTAATATCGCCATTGCTTGCCTTTCCTTTGGAGATAGGAACGAAGCCTTCTGATAAAAGAAGCACATACATAGATATAGATACATAAATAAGTAAATATGTGTACATATATATCACAAAGCTGGATATTTTTTTAAAAATCATTTTATTGGGGGCCCGTACAAGGCTTATCACAATCCATACATATATCCATTGTGTCGAGCACATATGTACATTGGTTGCCATCATCATTCTCAAAACATTTGCCTTCTACTTGAGCCCTTAATATCAGCTCCTCATTTTTCCCCTTCCCTCGCACTCCCCCCTCCCTCATGAACACTTCATAATTCATAAATTATTATTATTTTGTCATATCTTACACTGTCCAATGTCTTCCCTTGCCCCCTTCTCTGTTGTCCATCCCCCAGGGAGGAGGTTATACATAGATTCATGTAATTGGTTCCCCCTTTCCAACCCATATTCCCTCCACCCTTCAGGCATCGCCACTCTCACCACTGGTCCTGAAGGGATCATCCGTCCTGGATTCCCTGTTTCCAGTTCCTATCTGTACCAATATGCATCCTCTGGTCTAGCCAGATTTGTAAGGTAGAATTGCGATCATAATAGTTGGAGGGAGGAAGCATTTAGGAACTAGAGGAAAGTTATATGTTTCATCGTTGCTACCTTGCACTCTGACTGGCTCATCTCCTCCCCACAGCCCTTCAGTAAGGGGGTGTCCAGTTGCCTACCGATGGGCTTTGAGTCTCCACTCTGCACTCACTCACATGTACAATGATATGATTTTTGTTCTTTAATGTCTGATACCTGATCCCTTCGACACCTTGTGGTCACACAGGCTGGTGTGCTTCTTCCATGGGGGCTTTGTTGCTTCTGAGCTAGATGGCCACTTGTTTATCTGCAAGCCTTTAAGACCCCAGACGCTTTAACTTTTGATAGCCAGGCACCATCAGCTTTCTTCACCACATTTGCGAATGGACACGTTTGTCTTCAGTGATCCTATCGGGAAGGTGTGCATCATGGAATGCCAATTTAATAGAACAATGTATTCTTGCATTGAGGAAGTACTTGAGTGGAGGTCCAATGTCCATCTGCTGCCTTACTGTTAAACCTATAAATATATGCACATAGATCTATTTCCCCACCATCCTTTATAAATATATTTACATATGTAATGCCTGTATTTAGACCTCTATAAATACCCTTTGTTGCCTAGTTCTTTCCTCTATTTCCTTTTGACTTTCCTCTTGTTCCACTATCATTCTCCGCTTCATTTGGGTTTCAGTAATTTCTCTCGGTTACCTTGCCCTTGCTGAATCCCTACCAGGCCTCTCACACCCTCCTTGGCCTGATTTTGGATCACTTGTTGCTCCCCTGTCCCTGGGTTGGTCAACACCACCTCCTTACCCCCGCCCTGCCCTCTCCCATGTCCCCCCTCCCCCGGAACCATCAGTCCCATTGTTTTGTCCTCCAGACTGTTTATCCAGTCTATCTTGTCTAGATAGATCTGTAGAGATAATAATATGCACCAAAAATCAAGCCATAGCAAGAACACCGGGATGGCAACAAAAAAGAAAGCCCATAAAGAATATATTAATTAAAAGGAAAAAAAATTAAAAAGAAACACCTGTAAATAGATCAAGGTCTGATTTTTTATCTCTAGGTGTGTCCTCCAGTCCAGTCGGATGGGGTGCCATGCTCTGGCCCCAGAGTCTATGGGTTGTACTCCCTCGGGAGCTCCCTGCTCGGCTCCCTCCCTCCTGCTGCTGCTCTGCCTCAAGCCTTTAGTGCTTTGCCTCAGTGTCACAGGGTCAGTCCGGGCCAATCCTGACAGAGTCTCCAGTGTTGTTCCCCAAAGTGGGATCAGCCATATGGTCCACTCTGTGCATTGGCTGTTCTTAGCGGGAATATCGTCTGTCCTCCAGGTCTGGTGGACCAGGATGTGCTCCACTCTCTCTTCCTCCCCATTCATTTGCTTCCCTGTGCTCTGATCAGACGTGTCCCACTCCCCCAGCTGCAGCTTCAGTGCTGTCCTCTAAAGTAAGTTCTTCTGGGGGGAGGAGCATTTGTCCATGTACCTGGTATGGGGGCAGAGCCCTTAGGCTTCTCTACTAGCTCCCCACTCCATGCCAGCAAGCAGCAGTTGCATCCTGGAACACTGGATTTAAGTCTGGTCCCTCTTTCCCTGTGGAGACAGTGCCCTATTCCCCCTCCACACACATTTTTCCCCTTTCCTTCCTAGTACCCCCTCTCCTTTTTAGTTGGCTACCATATGTACCCCTGGATTTGGTCTGGCCTCTGCCTTACTACCTGGGCTCACCCCTGGAGTGTTTGTATATAGTAGCTTTTTCCCTGTGCCCATTTTGCATTTTTCTTTTCACAAAGCTGGATATTAATAGCATCTTGTGGCCTTACAAAGTAAAGTGTTTACTACCCCGAAGGAAAATAAGATTTCAGTCATTAATTGGTAGAGATTTTGAATCACAATCCACTTCTAATTGTGGGCTGAGATCATGGTTTTGGTAAACATTACTTATCCAAAAGTTGTTTTGATTTCACTTTTAGTGATTGACCAGTGTTAGTGAAACAAACTTCTTTGACTGTTTTTCTCATGCTTTAAGTTTACATGGCTGATAATTCTGAACGAACTGCAGCCTGCTCATGATGGGCAGCCCGAAGCAACATTGGGAAGGAAGTGATGTCTTCAACGGAGGGCGGGGAGAATGCCTCTGTTCTGCCTGCAGTTTGTCTGTGCGTGTGTGTCTTGTATTTTGGGTCTGTTGAGAAAGACAAGAGACACTCTGCTGATGACGTCATGTTGGCCTGCTAGTTTGACTGTGAAATCATCACAATAGTGTTGGGGTTTTTTAGCTTCTCTACTTTTTGCTCAGACCTCTGGCAGCCTGGGATTTCTTTCTCCACTATGTTTGATTTCACACCAACATATAGAGCAGGCTTCTACAACTACTTTATATTCAGCAATAAGATGTCTCCTTTTCCCTTGCAGCATCTTTGGTCTGACATTGAGAAGACACCCCACCTGGAAACACTCTAGAATTTAAACAAGCTAATCCACTTGAAAGGATGGGTTTGCTGGGGATGTGCACTTGGCTCTGATAAATCCCTAATTGCCCAGGCAGGGCACCCAGAGTGAAGCCTTAGAGAAGAAAGGCTAGATGCCTTGATAAGCTAGTACATCTGTCTTCCCGCCAAAGGGTGTCAGTGAGTTTGTGGCTTAGGTCAAAGGAAATTAGTCTGCATTTTCAGCTAAATCCACTTTCTAATTGACTCTTATCTGTAGCCTGAAATTAGCTTACATCTTGGCAGGACTAACCACTCCAAACTCAGGGGAAGTTTTGCCAAACATAAAGAACAGGATGTCAATCTGCATTTGTGTCTGTGACAAGCTCTTGTTTATTGGTGTTTATTTGTCCCAGAACATAATGTTTTCAGCATACTTACAAGTTCCCACAAGTATTTATAAACTGTCAGATATGTAAACCCTGGCCCCACAGCTCATCCGTGCCTCCAGAGCACATACTCATCCCAGTCTTTATGATACAACCCCACCCCACTCCCCGTCAATAAGCCTCACGAGGAAAATCTATTTCAAACGCATGTGAGAAGGAGTAAACCATACCTGTTCTGCTGGAGACGTGATGGTCAATCCCTTACTCGGAAGGCCTCACTAGCAAAGACGAAAAACCTCAACCTCACGCTCACAAGAACGGCAGCTCCCACGTGTGAGAGCTTTCTAAGTACCGAGTCTTGTGCTGGGTACCTTACATGCATTATCTCACAATAAGACCATGGTATAGTTGCATATTATCCATCTCCTCAGTTTATAGACAAGAAAACTAAGACACGCATTTTCATTTCTGTAGTCAAGAAATGAATGCATCCAGCTAGTCTGGAAAACAAATGGCATGCCTCTTATGAGCTGTTACCTGGTATTTCCAGTAATGTGTTAGCAGCGCATTAGAGAGGCCAGACTATTTTGTAAGGCTGATCAGCCCAATAGAGTTCAGTGGAAGCCGTTCATCTCCAAAAACAAGCGTCCTGTGGACCGCCTTCGAGGACCAGGCAGGAATAGCTGATGAACCCTTGGTCTACTTCAGATTTCAATTTGACAAATAACCAGACAACTGCTAGAAATGAGCCATGTAACTCGGCAGACTTCACAGGAGACCAGCAGCTGACAGGGTAGGTACCCATATCTACGGTCATCCAAGAATGTAGCGGATCCAGCTAGTCAAAGAAACTAACTTCTTGCTTCTTATTAGATGTCATGAAGAACCAGAGCCTCCCCAGGTTACATTTTTATCCTAAATAAATAAAAGCTCACTTCCATGGATCAAATCAATTCTGACTCATAGTGCCTCTTATGTTAGCTTCAAAATCATGTGGCATAATTATGTCCCCCAATTATAACCACTCCTTTCTGCCTTCACTTCATTAGCATACATGTCATCTCATTATTCCCCAGATTCAGAGTCAGAGTTGTGTCTGGGTACACTTTGCCTCTAAAACCAATCTTTTGACAGATGTATGAAAACATCTATCAAGGGTCTCATTATCACATCTCTAGTATGATCCATCATCCTTTGTTTGAAAGCACCCTAGGATCCACAACTGGGGGACTGTTGCTTTTCCTGATACTGAGCCAATGCCAACTATATTTAGGTAAAATTCATGAGATACTGTCCCATATAATGCATATTAACCTAAATTTTTCTATGCCCATCGTCAGAAAATGTTCATCTTTATCCAGAAAATGCTCATCTCTTTCCAAGCTTATGGGCCTTTGTCCTCCTAGCCCCTGTACAGCAGTTGTGGTGGTGGCCATTGCAACGCACCGTGACCACTGTGAGCGAGGAGAGAACGTGGCTTCCTGTCGTCTTCAGCGGCGAGCTTTGCAGAGGCAGATGTCCTGGCCTTTGTTGCAAGGTGCCTCGCAATGGAATCAGACTTGCAGCATTTTGTTTCGTAACTGAGGATTTTAACCATTTCCACTAGGTCAACCTAAATAAGGTGCCCACACTGCCTTCAAACATCGACTATAGCACAGCCTTCTCCACTTTCCATGAATATTGCCATCCACTGATCTTAGTCTTAAAAAACATCGCATTCCTCCCTTATTCCTTAAATTTAATTCCATCTAGCCTCATTTGAGACAAGCCAAAGCTCACAAGGGAAGACGGGTTGTTTTTTCTTGAGTGATCATGAGTAAAGAGAGCTGCCTTGCCTCCTCACACATAAGAGAAATGCTCAGACCTAAGGACCCTGAGCTTCGCTTCCGTCTTTCTGATAGCCATCATGTCTGCTTCCCCACCTCTAATAGGGATGGTAACAGTCATTCAGATGTACTGAGTCGTAACTCAAAAGTATCTCAATACTCACATGACAGACAGTCTGTCATATGCTAACCTCTTTCCCAGCTTTGTGTACACTTCTCTCAAATCCATCTCCCCTTCATCACCATTGCTGCCTTTGTTTAGATCCTGAGAGCTTTGTGCTAGACATTACGCGAGTCTCCAACACAGCCTCCATACCACTCCCTTCTCAGTCTCACAATCTATGCCACCAGCGATCCTTCTGGAACATTGGCCTGCTTCAACTGCTGTTGTTGGGTGCCCGTAGGTCAGCTCCAAGTTACAGTAGCACTGTGCACAATGTAGCTGAGCATTGCCCAGACCCGTGCTGTCAGCATAAGTGATCTTTTGTTTGAGCCCATCTGGTAGCCCCCGTGTCTATCTGTCTCCCTGAGGGCCTTGCTCCTTTCTCCTGACCCTCTTCTTTAACAAGTCTGATGTCCTTCGCTGAGCACTGTAGCGACTGGCTCCTCCTGACAACATGTTAACCTATCAACAAAATAAAGAACAACATTCTAGATTCTTCCTAATTTGATCTTTACTTCCTTTCTGGACCTATCCAAAGAAAGTCTCCCTGCTTCAACTTGCTTGACCCTCACAGTCCAGTGACACAGGACTGGGCACAATTTTTCACTCCTGTTTTGCTCTTTCAAGCCATACTCATCCATGCTGTGCCCTCAGCCTGGGGTGCCCTCCTCCAGGCTCCTTTTCTCCTAGCGTTAGACTCGCCATCACTTTTCATTAGACGCCTCCTCTGTGAAATGTCCTCAACCTTTCCACAACTCATTCAGGTTGAACTCTCTATATGGTGTGTTCAGATAACGTTGTGTGTGATGCTTAGGCCATCTTATTGTAACTCTGTCTACAGTGCTTGTCTTTTCCATTAGAGCCTGGGTCACTGACAACAGGAATATGGCAATTGACCTTTATATTTTAGAATTTGTCACACATCAAGTCAAAGCACAGATGGCAGTGAATGTTTACTAGATTTGCTTAAGAAAATAATACCACTGGATAGGGCAGAGGCTGTACACTGGTACATATGAGGGCTGGAGGTACAGGGAATCCAGGGTGGATGATACCTTCAGGACCAAGGGTGTGAGGGACGATGCTGGGAGAGTGGAGAGTGAGTGGGTTGGAAAGGGGGAACTGATTACAAGGATCCACATGTGACCTCTTCCCTGGGAGAGGGACAGCAGAGAAGGGGGGGAAGGGAGACTCCGGATAGGGTAAGATATGACAAAATAACGATGTATAAATTACCAAGGGTACATGAGGGAGGGGGGAAGGGGGAGGGAGGGAAAAAAAAGAGGACCTAATGCAAAGGGCTTAAGTGGAGAGCAAATGCCTTGAGAATGATTAGGGCAGGGAATGTATGGATGTGCTTTATACAATTGATGTATGTCTATGTATGGATTGTGATAAGATTTGTATGAGTCCCTAATAAAATGTAAAAAAAGAAAAGAGAAAAAAATGATTAGGGCAAAGACTGTACAGATGTGCTTTATACAATTGATGTATGTATATGTATGGACTGTGATAAGAGTTGTATGAGCCCCTAATAAAACGTTTAAAACAAAACCAAAAAATAAATTAATTAATAAATTAAAAAGAAAATAATACCATTTAATTGTAGGGTCATATATATAAATTACAGAAAACCCACTCAAGACTTTGACCTGCATTGTGTCTACTACTAGATTTTGCGCTTGGCTTGGTTTCAACTCATGGAGAGCCATGTATCACAGAACATGATGTCTGTTACCCAGACCCACCCCTTCTTTCTCAGGATCGTAGATGGGTTTGCCTCTATGTTGCAGCCATTGTGTCAGCCCGAGCTGTGGAGGGGTTCCCTCACCTTCCCTGGCCCTCCACTGGACTGAACATGGTTTCTTTTTCTAATGATTGGTCTGATAGCTCATGCAAATATAAGTGAGTTGAAGACTTAGGCAATATTCTGTGTTTCCATTGGGTTTTTATTAACTAATTTTTGAAAGTTTGTCTTAGTATGGAAATTTTGCTGTGTTCTGTTCACCGTAGGAGACCCTGCTACTATTTGGAATGCCAGAGGCATAGCTTCCAGCATCCTAGCAACACAGATCAACACAATAGGACAGACTGACTTGTGGGTGGTGAACCACTCAATTAAAGCCAAATCAATTTACCCTTAGGAAAATTAGTAAAAACAGCAATCAGCTAGTGTTTTAGGGGTATTTCCTACATGGTGGTCAATGTTTAACACACCTAGTATACATTAGCCTATTTAATCTTTTTCATAAGAAACCTAGGTCTTGCTTTAGGTTAGGCAGTGGGCTGCTAACTGATAGATCAACAGAATACCTCCATCATACACTTTGGGGGAGAACAATAGAGTTGTCTGCTCACATAAGACTGAAAGTTTCCCAAATCCAAAGGAGTGGTCCAACTCTTTCCTCCAAGGTAGCTACGCATCAGAATTGATTTGATGGCCGTGAGCATAGGGCTGCCATGAGTCAGAAACTACTGGAAAGTTGGTTTGTTTTTCTTGGAATCTTTGTAATAACACATATAGTAGCCTCATGATTAATCCCACTTACAGTTAAGAAAACTACAAGTTAGGGAAATTATGTAATTTGTCCCCAAATTACTTAAATAGCAAGTGACAGAAATGATATTTGAACCCATTCAAGGTCCAAACTAATAACTACGTGACACTGAAATAGCAATGGACCAATGTCAAGTTTCCCAATTTTCATCATTTCATTCCCCACCCCAACTTTTCAAACTAGCCAGTGGTTAAGTGTGTTTACCAGATCAAATTTATTTACATACAAGTGCCACTAATATCATTCCAGTGGTGAGACGGCAGGGACCGGGCAGAGGTCAGATTGGGGGCCCTGGATAATGTTCTCATGACTCCACAACCATCCTTCACACTAAACTGGTTTCTCTCATTGTCCTGATATATTTATGTGCTCAATATCCACTCATTCATCCCTTGCCTGAAATGTCATTTTTGTTACACTAAGCCATCAAATACAGTTCTTTCTCCTCCTCCACCACCCATCCTGTGTCGGCAGGCTCTCAAAAGAATCAAAACTGCTCCAAAGACTATTGAGAGTCACACAGTGAAACTAAGCCCCAGTAATATTTCACTGCCTTTCTGGAGATGCTAAGTGAATGGGTTTTCTTGGCTTTAATCAGAAAAATGAGCCTTTTGTTACTTACCTTGCTCTCCCTCTAAGAAAACTCAAGAGCATTCTTTTTGGCTGTGGTTGGACCTGAAGCATTCAAAATTTTAATATGTCTAATAAAACTCACCAAAGAATGGAGGCATGATAGGAAGGGAAGTGTGTTATGGTGCACAAGGGATGAATTTTGCTGTGAAAATGGAGCTGGATGCTTACCGTCAATGAGGAACCCAGAGTGAGATGTTCAAAGGCACAGCTGGGAATATGTGCTAAGCTCGCTTCTTTTTGCCTGTTTGAATGCTATAGAGGCAACACTAGACTTGCTTAAAATGAAAAGGTGCATCAGGAATACAGAGCAGTGTATTTTAAACAATCTCTTCAGAACGTTTCAATCCCTTTCTGGTTCTGTATTTCATCATATTTCTGGTCATTTCCCTGGATATGTGACTGGTTGCTTATCATCTACCACTGGTTCTGAGGACCTTTAGTAGTTTCTTAACCTGCCTCTGTGCCGACGCTGCCCTTTCAGGTCTGCCTGTCTTCTCTCTCACAATGGGACTGTCCCACTTACATCATGTCTTGGTGTCAGGCAGGGACAAGTGGAAGGGTTTTCAGGAAGTTCATGGAGAAATGGAACTAAAAGATAGTAAATTTTTTTCACAAATTTTGGAAGGCCTCTCAAAGAACCGTCCATAACGGAAGAAACTGTTGGTGGTGCCAAGCGGCAGCAGTGAGTGTGTATTTCTTCAATGAAGGGTGGTGTGTCCCAGAGATCGAACTACACAATATTTCTTCTCTTTTGTCTTTTGTACAGTAAGGTCAGTTTCTAAGTACGGGAGCCGACTGGGAGTGGTGGTGCTGCAATGATGTAATGTTCAAGTGAGCCATACACTCTCAGGTGCAATACTATATCAGGCACACCATCAACACCCCCACCCCCACCCACCCCACACACTCATGAATCAGAGACATTTTTGTGAGTGCCCTATGCAATTTCTGTCTGTGGTTCCCTATAACCACTTGGGAAGATGTGAGCAACTTTCTTTCAGGCTCTTTCTCATTAGGCAACTTACTGTAAGCTGGGAAATAAAAGGAAGATCCTATTATTTAGAAATACCCTCCCCTTTCTTGGAAAGAACAAGCCAGGAGTAAGTGGGGGTGCCAACAGGTTCCAACAGGTGAGAAGGCATTCACCTGTCAAGGCTTCCAAAAGGGTAAGCACAGAATGCAGCACTAAGAAGTAGATTCTAACAACAATGATGTGCAGCCCTTATACGGTGTCTTGAAATGTTTTACATAATGAAATTAAGTTTGCTGAGAACAAATATCCCATCCCCCTCCTGTCCGATCCCATCTATCCTACCTTGAAAGTTCAGGGAGACTTATACCGCCCCGATAACATGTATTCTTTAACAAACTAGTAGCGTGACTCTGATCCATCATGCATTCCATTACTGGAGAGCACTATCTCACAAGCATAAAACAATTCGGTCAGGAAAGTGTCATGATAAGGGATTCCCTTTCCACCCTCCTCCAGTCAGATCTGCCCTTTCCTCCCTCTTTTTTGCCCTTGAATACTTTTTAGTCTTTCTTCTCCATCTAGCCCTGCTAGTCGTCTAAGTTACACATCGACTCCAGCCAGGGGAGCTCGATCCTCCTCAAATGGAAAGGATGCTTCCCTGCAAAATGGGACTCTGATGAGCACCGCCCTCTCCCGACGGCTCCTCTGGAAGTGTTGCGTGGTAGTCAAAGGCTGCCCTCTGCAGAACTGTGGGCGAAGGAGGCTTTCCTTTAAAACTGGACAGCAATCAAACATGGCAGCACTTGGATCTGGCCCCACTGAGGAACATTATACAGAAAATAATAAAGACATTAATAACAATAACCCCAAACCAAGCCGACGGCTCCCGAGTGAGTTCCTATCCACAGCGACCCTGTACGGGGTTCTCAAGGTTAAATCTTTACAGGAGCAGATAGTGCCGTGCCCTTTGTTTGTTATTTTCCCGTGGAGGAGCTGGTGGGTTTGAATCATTGCCCTAGAGGTTAGCAGTCTAACACGTAGCTAACAGCACCAACAGGGCTCTTTGAGTTCTTACTATATACCAGGCCCTAAAGCTATCAGAGCAGTTAATCCTCAACATACCCTGTACTCGAAGTTCCAGTATCATCCCCACTGTTTCAATGAAAAAACAAGCCAGAGTAAGTGAATCAGTTCCCACATCAAGCTAGAGGAGAGAGCCACTGTTTTAAACCTAGCCTACCCACTTAAAAACTGTTTCACTGATCCCTTAACAATTGCATGGGAATACTGTAGTTCTTAAGTTCTAGCGAGGGCTGGCACAGCATACAGAGAGAGAGCGTTCCTTCCATGGCCAGGTGCAGCCAGGCAGGTGAGCACAGGATGCGCCAGGGCTTTGAATAGACTGAGCAAGACAATCATTGGTGCCATTAGAGGGAGTTCAGTTTACGAGTTGAGAACAGAGTGGGAGGATGCATTCATTTTCTACAACTGTTGTAACAAATTATCAAAAATTGAGAGGCTTATACGAAAAGAAATGTATCGTCTCTCAGTTTTGGAGGCTAGGGGTTCAAATACAGGTCCTCCACAGAGTCATGTTCTCTAGAGTCTTTCTTGTCTCCCCTGGCTTTGGACAGCCACAAGTGTTGCCTTGGCTTGCTGATGTAGTAGAACTCCCTGAGCACCAGGCAGTCGTCCCTTTGCCAATCCCTCTGCCTCCTGTCTTTTATAAGAAGTCACTCAGACTGGATTAGGACACACCCACTCATGTAGAACATTGTGTCAACTTACTTGAGAACATCTTTTAAAATTTGTTGTAAAAATACAAATAACACAGCATTTGCTCATTTATCATTCCACATGCAGTTCATCCAGCCATCACCAATATCTACTGCCCAGTTTTCCATCACCATACATGGAAAGCATCATGACAGATCAGCTAAAGCGATAACCAAGAAAGGGAGGGAGAGTAATTGAAACCTTAGAAAGGGGGGAGGGGTATCACAGCCAGCCAGTGGTGCCAGTAGCCTGGGCTTTTGAGGGAAGAAGTTTAGTCCCTGGGGAATCACTGGTAATTCACAATAGTGCTTGTGCTTCTGGGGGAGAGAGCTCAGAAATACAAAGCAGATCTAGGATGCTATGGCCAGATCAAAGTCACTACCACTGAGTTAATTCGGACTCATTGATGAGGAAAAATGCCAAGGGAATGGTGCTAGTCTTGACTAGCACTGAAAGAGGTCGGGCTTTATCCTACGCACCTGGGATTCTCACCTGAGGAGTTACTGTATATAATATGGAGCCACAAGTGGGGGACATCATATCTTCTTACTAATCACCTCCCCCCAAAATAAAGTGCATAAATGGTCTCAAGTATAAACATGAGTGCATTCAACGATAACCCAAAATCATAACACTTCCACACTCTGCTTTGCTTTCTTGAACAGAAGAGTAAGAGGTACTGCTACAGCTGGCATGATTGCTTAGCCCTGGAGATGTATGAATGTGCAGCCCTGGAGATGTATGAATGTGCCAGGAATGCCAACATATGTTTATATTTCACGATTAAGAAAAGACAAAGGCAATGGAGAGACGGTCTGGGTTCTGCATGGGTAGGACAGTGAACAATGGTGTTTTATCATCAGACTGGAACAAGAGTGCTTTATCATCAGCCCTTCTGTAAAATTTTAAAATTATTTTTAAACATACACACACCTATATACTCATATGCTTGGGAAAAAAAGTATTAAGTTCGATTTCAGGTAATATAGTCTCACTCTGGTCCCTGGATGGTACAAATTCAGAGGTTCCTCTAGAAAAAAGCCTGACAATCTCCTTTTGATAGATCATAGCCGTAAAAAGCCCTTGGAGAATAGCTCTGCTCTGAAACACATGGGCTCACTATCAGTTGGAATTGGTTCCCTAGCAGTGGGTTCATGCATTGGGATGTTAACATAGGTCAACCATTCAAAACCACCAGCCACTCAGCAAGAGAAAGATGAAGTTTTCTATCTTGTAAAGAGGTACAGTCTTGGAATCCCACAGGTGAAGTTCTACCCTGTCCTATAGGGTCACCAAGTCAGAATCAACTTGATGGCAGTGAAAGTGAATTTTAAATGAATAAATGGGGGTGGGGTGGGTGGGCGAGATGAGGGACAATTTTTAATGTATTGCCACTAACTGATGGATACAAGGATTAAAAGAAGAAGGAGAAAACTGTAGGCGGGGACTGTTGAATATGGTTATTACAGGTTCATACACCATAAGAAATTATTGTAGTGGGTGTGAGATTTTGTGGGGCCAGTGGTGATTCTGAGACCTAGAGGAAAAACTAGCCTGTCCTCATCATGCTCTGCTCAAGGGTGCAGGGAGCCAGGAAATATATTTTAGCACATTTTTTAAAATCAAAAGAAACTAAAATCATAACTGAAATAAGATATTTTTGTTTCTTTTAATTAAAAATAATTTTATTGGGGGCTCATACAACTTTTTTCTTGTTTAAAAATAATCTTATTGATATATACTTCATATATCATCAAATGTAATTGTCAATCATATTAAGAAGAGCTGTGTAATCATTGCCACAATCAATTTCAGAATATTTTCTTCTCATACTCATTGTCCCCTACTGTGCCCCTAGGTACTTATTGAGTTACTGTCTCTCTCTCTCTCTCTCTCTCTCTCTCTCTCTCTCTCTCTCTCTCTCTCTCTCTCTCTCTCTCTCTTGTTTCTTTTTGGTGCTTGGTAAACTTTATTCTTATTTATTTATTTAAAATAATTTTATTGGGGGCTTGTACAATTCTGATCACAATCCATACATAAATCCACTTTTCAAGCACATTTGTACATGTGTTATCATCATCATCATTCACAAAACATTTTCTTTCTGCCTGAGCCCTTGATATCAGCTCCTCATTTTCCCCTTATTTCCCCCACCCTCCCTTTCTCACGAACCCTTGATAATTTATAAATTATTATTATTTTTTCATGTCTTACACTCTTTGATGTCTCTCTTCACCTACTTTTCTGCTGTCCACCACCCATGGGTGGGGGTGAAATGTAGATCATTGTGATCGGTTCCCCCTTTCATCCCCACCTCCCTCTTCCCCTCCTGGTATTGCTACTCTCATTATTGGTCCTGAGGGGTTTACTGCCCTGGGTTCCCTGTGTTTACAGCTCTTATCTGTACCCCTGTACATCTTCTGGTCTAGCTCAATTTGTAACATAGAATTGGGATTTTGATAGTGGGGCGGGGAGGAAAGTTGTATGTTGCATCATTCCTGTACTGCACACTGACCAGTTCATCTCTCTGTGATCCTTCTGTAAGGGATGTCCAGTTGCCTACAGATGGGCTTTGGCTCTCTACCTTGCACAACACCCCCCCACCCATTCACAATGATACGATTTTTTGTTCTTTGATGCCTGATACCTTATCCTATCGATACCTCGTGATCACACAGGCTAGTGTGCTTCTTCCATATGGGCTTTGTTGCTTCTCAGCTAGATGGTCATTTGTTTACCTTCAAGCCTTTAAGACCCCAGACACTATATCTTTTGATAGCTAGGCACCATCAGCTTTCTTCACCAAATTTGCTATGCACCTGCTTTGTCTTCAGCAATTGAATTGGAAGGTGAGCATCATGGAATGCCAGTTTAATAGAACAAAGTGTTCTTGGGTTGTGGGAGTACTTGAGTAGAGACCCAATGTCCATCTGCTACCTTAATAGTAAACCTATAAATAAATGCACATAGATTTCCCCATAGCAAAATATCAATATATTTACATATGTATATGCCTGTATTTAGACCTCTATAAATGCCCTTGCGTCCTAGTTCTTTCCTCTATTTCCTTTTTCTTTCCTCTTGTCCCACTATCATCCTTAGCCTATATTTGGGATTCAGTAATTCCTCTGGGTTACATTACCCTTGATCAAGCCCTACGAGGCCTCCTTTATCCTCCTCACCATTGATTTTTCATCACTTGTTGTTCCCTAGGATTGTTAACTTCCTTTGCCCCGCCTCACCCTCTCCCATGTCCCCCCAGAACCGTTGGTTCCATTGTTTCCTCCTCCAGATTGTTTATCTAGCCTATCTTGTCTAGGTGGACCTGCAGAGATAATATATGCACACAAAAAATAAGACAGAGCAAAACAAAGCAACAAAAGAAAACAAAACAACAACAAAATCAGTGACAAAAAGAAAAGACTTTAAATAGTCAAAGTCTGTTAGTTGACTTTTAGAAGTGTTTTCTGGTTGAGTCTGAAGGGGTGCCACGCCCTGGCCCCAAGTCTATTTTTGGTATTCCCTGGGGACTTCATTGCTGTGCTTCCCTTGCTGTTCTGTTGCACACCCTTAGTGTTTCTCCTCAGTGTAGTGGGGTCAGATTGGGTACAATTCCTGCACTGTGTCTCCACCCTTGTCCCACATAGGGCTATGGGTCAGTGAGGGATGTGGCGTCTCGTAGTGGGGTCAGCCATTTGGTCTTCTCTGTGCATTGGCTGCTCTGAGCAGGGATATGGTCCTCAAGGCTTGGTTGGCCAGGATGTGTTGCACTCTGTGCCCCCCTCTTCATTTGATCCCATGTGCTCTGATCAGACATGTTCTTTTCCCTGAGCTGTAGCTTCAGTGCTGTCCTCTGAAGTAAATTTTTCTGGGGAAAGGGGCACCTCTCCACATAGTAGGGGATGGGGCCAGCCCCTCAGACCTTTCTACTGGTTCCCTGCTTCATGCTGGTATGTTGCGTTCACATCTTGGAGCACCAGGATGAAGCCAGGTTCCTCTTTCCCTGTGGAAATATAAACAATACCACCACACTGGTAGGTTAGTATTCTGTCCCCCTGCTACCAATGTCTTTTTTTTTTCTTTCCACCCCCTCCATTTTAGTTGACTATCATATGTATCCCTGGATTTGGTCTGGGCCCTCCCATACTACCTGGACCTCACCCCAGGAATGTTTGTCTACAGTAGGTTTTTCCCTATGCCCCTTTTGCATTTTTTTAAATGTTTTATTAGGGGATCATACAACTCTTATCACAATCCACACATATACATACATCAGTTGCATAAAGCACATCTGTACAGTCTTTGCCCTAATCATTTTCAAAGCATCTGCTCTCCACTTAAACCCTTTGCATCAGGTCCTCTTTTTATTTTTCCCCTCCCTCCCCACTCCCCCCTCCCTCATGAGCCCTTGATAATTAATAGATTATTATTTTGTTCAGGTCCTTTGCCTATCTCCTCAGTGGGCAATTGTTTTTTTTTCTTTTTGGAAGCTAGCAGTGTGTTGTAGATTTTAGTAATAATGCCTTTGTTTGATGTGTCACTGCTAAATATGTTTTCTCAGTCTGTGGGCTCTCTTATTACTCTATTGGTGGATTCTTTCAATGTACACAGGTGTTTTATCTTCAGTATATCCTACTTGGCAATTTGTGACTCATCTGTATTTGTGTCCTTCCCTATTTCTGATAGCTTGTGCATTCTCTGCACCAAAATTCTCAGGTTTGTCCCAATTCTTTCATTGATGGCCTAAATAGTGTGGGGTTTAACATTGAGGTCCATGATCCACCTTGGGTTTATTCTTGTGCATGGAGTGAGATAACAGTCTTTCTTAATTTTTCTGCAGGTGGATATCTATTTTTTCCCATTTGATATTTTTTTGGTCCTTATGAAAGATCAGTTGTCTGATTTTATTTCTGGGTTTTAAGTTATTTTCCATTGGTCTGAGTACCTGTCATTATACCAATACCATGTGGTATTGACCACTGTGGCTGTATAGTATGTGCTAAATTCAAGTAAAGCAAGCCCTCCCATTCTATCCGTGTTCTTGAGGATTTCTTTGCTAATTCTGGGATTCTTCCTTCTCTATATGAAGTTGGTAATCAGTTTTTCTATTTCTTTGAAGAAAGATGAGGGTAATTTTATCGAGATTGCATTAAATTTATATAGTGCCTTGGGCAGAACTGACATCTTTACTATATTGAGTCTTTCAATCCATGAGCATGGGACATTTTCCACTTGTTGGGGTCACCCTTGGGTTCTTATAATAGTGTTCTGTAGTTTTCCTCATACAAATTTTTTGTTCTTTTAGTCAGGTAGATCCCTAGATATTTTAATTTGTGCTTGGCTATTGTGACGGATACCACCTTTTTTTTTATCTCTTCTGTGATCTTATCTGATGTGTATAGCAGTCTGATAAACTTCTTTTTATTGATTTTATATTGTGTGACTCTGCCATATTCCTCTATTGGTTCCAGTAATCCCCTTGTGGACATTTTGGGATTTTCCATATATAAAATCATATCATCTGCGAATAGCGAACGTTTCACTTCTTCCTTCCCCAGGCAAATACCTTTGATGTCTTTTCTTTGCCTTATTATGTTAGGCAAGACCTCCAGTACGATGTTAAATAAGAGTGAGGATAAGGGGCATCCTTTTCTAGTCCCCCTTTTTCAGTGGGATTGTGTTAGTCTTTTCTCCATTTATTACCACATGGCCTGTTGGCTTTTCATATATAGCTTGTATTATATTGAGGAATTTTCCTTCTACTTTAATCTTCTTGAGTGTTTTAAATAGGAATTGGTGTTGGATGTTGTCGAATGCTTCTTATGCATCTATCAATATTATCATGTGGTTCTTATAGTTTTTCATGTCAATGTGGTGAATGATACTAATGTTCTTTCATATGTTGAACCATCCCTGCATCCCTGGTATGAATTCCACTTAGTCACATTGAATTATTAGTTTTATATACTTTTGTATCCTATTTGGCCAGTATTTTGTTAAGGATTTTTGCATCGATGTTCATTAGTGACAGTCTGTAGTTCTCAATACTTGTGGGATCCTTGCCCAGTTTCAGTATCAGAGTTATACTAGCTTCATTGAAGGAGTTTGGGGGAGCTTTACTATGTTCTAGAAGAGTGTGTGTAGGATTGGTGTCAGTTCTCCCCTGAATGCTTGGTAGGATTCTCCTGTGAAGCCATCTGGTCCCGGGGATTTTTTATTGTAATCCCTTGATAACCTTGTCTATTTCTTCTATTGCTATGGGTCTATTGAGATTCTTGTTATCCATTGGGGATAGTCTAGGGAGAGATTGTTTTTCCAAGAATTTGTCCATGTCTTCCAAATTGTTGAATTCATCAGAGTACAGTCCTTCTTAGTATTGTGTAATTATCCTTTTGATTTTATTAGGGTCTGTTGTCATGTCCCCTCTTTCATCTCTCATTCTTGCTATTGAAATTTGTTCCCTCCTTTCTTTGCTTAGCTTTGCTAGCGGTCTGTCGATTCTGTTTATCCTTTCAAAGAACCAACTTTTAGCAGCATTAATTTTTTCCATAACTTTATTTTCCCTCTCCTGAATCTCAGCCCTGATTTTATTATTTATTTTCTTTTGCTATTAGGATTGTTATGTTGGCTCTGCTCTAGTTGCTGCAAATTTTGTTCCAGCATATCAGTCATAAGTCTCTCTTCCTTTTTCATGTGTGCATGTATTGTTATGAAACTTCCTCTGATAATTGCCTTTGCTGTGCCCCATAAGTCTTGGTATATTGTGTTCTCATGCTCATTGGTTTCTAGAAATTTCCTAATTTCATCTCTGATCTGAACCAGTGCATACTCCTTTTGCAATAGAATGATTAATTCTCCAATTGTTTGCTGTTTTATTCTTCATCATGGCACAGTGATCAGAGAGAGAGGGGTCTATATGATATCAATGTGCTTAAATTTATGCAGATTCAACTTATGCCCCACCATGTGGTCTGTTTTGAATATGTGCCATGTGGGTTCGAAAAGAATGTGAATTAATTTGTATATGGGTGAAGAGCTCTGTAAATATCTATCAGGTCAAATTGTCTAATTGTAGTGTTTAGATCTCTAACCTCCTTGTTGATTTTCTTTCCCTATATTTCCCTATATTTCCAAGAGAGTGGTGTGTTGAAGTCACCTACTATAATTGTTGAGCCTGTGTTGTTGTTTTTTTCTTCTCATTTTTTGGAGCGTTTTGTTGATGTATTCAGATTTCTCTTTCGGTGAATATATGTTCAAAATGCTTAGTCGTTCTTTGTCTACCATTCCCTTGAGCTTTATAGTGTCTCTCCTTGTCTCTTTTTATGGTTTGCATTTGAGATCAATTTTATCCAAGATATTATTCTTACGTGCCTTATCTTCATAGCACTTCAAATTTAATAAAGTTTTTTTTTAACTTTTCAAATGAAATCTCCTAAATTCTATGTTCTGTGAGGGCAGAGACTAGGTCTACCCTCTTCACACTGTTGTCCCACGGATGGATGTAACTAACAGAAAGATATCTTTTTTCCAGTCCTTTAGAAATGTTTCTTTTGCCTCAGGTGCAGAGAAGAACAGCACCACTCTCAAGACGGCGTCATGCTTGCCACTCAGGGCCCCAGAAAGCAGAAGACCTGAATTATCATTCCTGAGCTCAATTGCCTGCTGTAATAACTGATTTCTACAAGGAGCAGCAATTGATTTTTAATGGAAAACACCAGAATAGCCTCACACTTTACTCATTGAGGTTCTGGTGAATTTTTATTTCAATTGGTCACAACTTTCCAGGCAGAGAACTATGAGTGGGCCCTAAACAGATGTACCAGTGGGAGCTTTGGGACACTTGATTCCATTGTTAGCCTGTGGAATTGAGTGCCCAGCAGTCCTTTGGGTAGTGGTGGGGGTCTGGCCTGATCTAGTAATAAAGCCTCATAGTGGAGGAGTGAGGGAGGGACAGCCAGCATCGGTCAGAATTCAAACCACAAGGAAGGGAGTCCAAGAAGATTGTGGTCACTCCCAACAAGTGCCCCAGTGCACAGAGGGGTTGGACCCAGACCACCCATTCCTCAAGATCATATCTGGACTGACACTTATTGGGAAGCTGGATTTGTGCTGCTCCTGAATCCTCTTTCCCCCCACTCTTCCTCATTTCTTACCCGATCCTCATCACCTTTTTCTCTGGCTGCTGCTGCCCTTCCCTTAACTTCCTTGGACCCTCTTTCTTCTGACCCCACTTCTCACTGCTTTGCTCTCCTGGTCTTCCTTGTTGTTTACTTCCTCCTCTTCTACATGGGTCCTTCTTCCTGCTCTCTTACCTCTTCTCTTTCCTCTCCCTTTCCCCTTTCTTCTTTCTCTTTCTTCCCCTTCTCTTGTGTAAATGAAATACATGAAATAGTTTTCCCCTACTCTTAGAGAATATCAAAGGCAATATAGACACTAAGTATACTAACTGACATAGCAATTAGCAGCCCTATGCTACTGAGGCTCATTTTATTAAAGAGGACCTCTAAATTCAATAAACTCCAAGTTTCCAAAACCTGAGTGAGTCCTCCATGCTGGCAGGCATGGTGAACATCTGGACAAAGGGCCAGGTTTCTCTGTCCATGGAGGTTTAGCCTCAACTCCCATGTTCCCTAGGGTAATTTGCACAGCAGTCCTCCAAGGGTACCAGCTTACCTCATTCCTGTTTTCAGGGCTGTGAGCAATTTTTCACATTCTTTACCACCCACTCCCTGTTCTCAGACTCCTACTGTGGCCCAACTATAACATGCCTTCATTTTATCATGACTCTATTTCCGGTCCTTGTAATTCAGGGAGAGGAAGGATGGTTTTCATCCAAAACTTTCTGTGCTGCCTATCACATTTGGGTCAAGTAATCTGGCACATGTTACCTGTTGTCTATATCAAGATCCTCACCAGTTTTTCTGTCTTTTTAACAGAGTTGGCATGGACCCTGATGAGGATCCGAAGGAGGGAACCTCCTCACAACAGGCAAGTCAGAGAATCCAATGTGTAAATCATAGTAACGTGAGATGCTCGCTTCCAGGGGAAACATATGTTTGTACTGCTTGTGACCAAGGGGTTTCTCCTAAACAGCCTGGCTCTGCTGCTGAAAAAAAAATTTAAGCTGAAAAAAATCAGAATCCTCACTAACCATTAGCACATGAAGGACTGGAACTAGCCTATACTTGTAGCATCACTGGGGTAAGAGAAGCCCTAGAAATTCTATAGCATAGGGGTAAGAATGTGGCTCTCAGAGTAAGGCACTTGAGGGTTTGAGCCAGCCTGCTGAATTTGATGAAACTGACCCAAACTTCTTTAACCTCAGTTTCCTTATTTTATGAAGTAGTGGTCAAAAGCATGCAGGACACACAATAAATAGACCTGTTTCTCCTACATGGCATATCCTATAAATTTATACTGTTGTTTGCTGCCACTGGATTGGCCCCTGGTTCATGGTAACCTCATCTATAAAAAAGGGAAATACTGCCTGACTTTGCCCTATCTCCATGACTGGTTACAATACAACCACTGTAATACATAGGGTTTGCATTAATTGGCGTTTAGAAGTAGATCCTCAAGCCTTTTTCCTAGTCTATCAGAGTCTGGAAGTTCTGCTCAAACATCTTCAGTACCGTAACAACATACAGATATCCCCAACACAAACAGATGGTAGTTACATATGAGTTGTTTGGCTGGAAATGGAACACAGGCCTCCAGCATGAAAAACAAGAATTCTAGCACTGAACCACCAATGCCTTTCTATATGAAATATTGAAATGGACAAAACACAGTGCAGCTGCCTCAGTGATCCTTCTCTGCCTTAATTGAGCTACCAGATTTGCAGACATCCTTGCTTTAAACACTTTAAAGAGCTCTTTAAGTAAATAAATATAAATCTTTATCCTAAATATCCTCTGTTATGTGGTTATAATCTTTGTGGGAACAGATCAACAGGCTTTTCACCCAAACTGTAACTTGGGTGTCATTCAACTCCCATCCATTTAGCTAGTAGTTGAGCGAAAACCATTTGTATCAGCCAGGGACCATTTTAATGAAATTATTAAACTAAAACCACTCCATTTTACAAAAGATTTGAGGCTGCATAAATACCCTATATCACATACCCTATATCACACAGGTGATTCACAGATTACGTTCTCGATTCCTCACTATGTCTTTAAATCAAATTTGTATCTAAGTAATGTCTGGTTCACATCTAATGTCATTTGGTCAAGTGTTTCTTAGTATATAGTGTATCTGTGCAAAAAGATAATTTAAGAAATACTTCTAGATTTATCAAAATATCTTCAACATAATACTACAGTAGCAGTAACGGTTTGAGGTATGCCTCAAAGTAGCAGCTGTTTATTATTGCAAAGTGGTTTTACCTTGCATTTTTAATACAAGGATTTATGGAGTCACAGGTAAGTTGAGTCTTTGTAACCCAGGCACCACCTATAATAGTAAAACACTTTAAACTAGCAGTAATAAAAGCAGAAAGTTAAAATCAGAGGGGTAAAAAGCATAAGCCCATGATTAAGTACATCATAAGATCCTAGGTCTTTCTACCATCATACCAGAAGTAGGCTTTCTGGCTGCTGAAGGGAGCAGATGGAGGAAATAATAATCAGTAATATACTACATTGTATCATTAGAGAAAAACTATGCCCTTCTTCAAGCAGTACAAAATGTCAAAGGTTGTTGCACTTTAAAGGACATGCATCAACTCGTGAGAAATACACTTGCTAGAATCATCAACGTTATGCCACCAAAAGAGTGGTATTCACCCCCAAACAAAGTTCAGAAAACAAGATGTGTACAAATTGCTGAATGGACTACTAGTGTGCTCTGTGAACATTCCTTCACCTCGATCACAGTGAAAAAGAGAAGAAGGAGGGTCTCATTGGGAGCTTTGCGTAGAAGACCTAAAATGAGCTATCCAAATATGAAGAAGCAAACCTTCTTATAATTTGTATGATGCTACTCCTAACAAGCAATTTGATGTTTAAGAAGTGTGCTGGAACTGTTCTTATTTGCAATAATGTGGGAGAGTGAAGCAGTTACATTTACAAATGAGGTTTTCTTGGCATCTCAAAGTAACTCTTATCTACAGTGGCAATTACAGGTAAGAGAGGGGTCTGGCAGAAGTAGCAAACCCCAGTGTCCCTGCCTCTGCTTCCCAACCCCACCACGTTTTTTCATTGGCACTTTACATATGATGTGTCGAGAATGTCTCTGCTTTTATTTTGTTGATAGCTCTTGACTGATTATCAGTATTCTCTCACCTACCAGACTACACAGCTCACATTTTAATTCTTAGAGGAGGATTGCATGAGCCTACATATTTTACATTTACTGAACTGGTTTACATTGAAAAATAGCATAATTTCCCACTGTTCAGCCTAAGACAGAGAGAAAAGATCTCTTCATATTTATCAAAAACAACAAAAATTTCACAAGGAGTGTGGCAATTGCACTTTCAAGTTAAAGAGTAAGCATACATATTACTTGCATACATTTTAAAGGAATCACATATTCTCTGTGGAAAGAAAAACCACCATTGAGACATATGAACTTGTAGCCGTGACTAACGTGTAGTGTTGCACTTTCCTTTGTGCCTTGTAACATTGTTTAGACTGAGCAAGGCATTATAACTCCTACATGTGCCAGACCCAGAAGCGTTAAAGAGCATATTACACACCGATATTAAACTTGAAATACATGATCTATGCAAAGGTCTATTAGAAAAGTGAAAGAATTGCAGTTGTGAATTTTATGTCTCTTCAATGTGGAAAAAAGAAAGAAATAACGATCTCCGACATTCCACATATAGGAAGTTATCCTTCAAACTAAATACTCCTCTTTGAAAAAGAACAGTACAGAGCAGGTAAGAACCACTGGGTCTCAAACCACCTTGATCATTTCATACAGAAGTTATCTAATCCAAGAAGAGAGGCCATCACTGCTTCTTGTTTTCCCATTTTATCAAGGCCTCTCTAATTGTTGAGCAATGACTTGTTCTTGACACCCTTCCAAGAAATTTCCATATATGAAACATTTAAATCCCAAAATAACCCAAAAGTGCCCCAAAATGGGTGCAATGGTCATCCTAACTTTGTAAGTAAGCAAACTTTAGATAGGAAAGCAAGAAGCCCCCAGGGCACAGTGCCTAAGCACTTTGGTGCTAATGAGATGTCGGTGATTCAAACTTATCAGTGGCTTCTTGGGGAAAAGACCTGGTGATTTGCTTCCATATGAATTCAGCCAGGAGACCCTGTGGGGAAATGCTACTCTGTTCTATGAGGCTGTTATGAGTTGCATTCAACTCGATAGCACACAACAATGTATAAACTACAACTTAACCCATTGCCATTGATTCAACTCAGACTCACAGTGTCTTGTATAGGTTCTCTCAAGCTGTGTATATGATGGTTGTCTTTGAAGATTTGGAGCTAGGAAGTGATGAGGTTGTAACACCCCTTCTTAAAAAAATTGTTTCTCTCCCAATTCCACCTTGCCAACTGTTACAATGAGACTAATTTCAGTCTCCTTTTTTGGGGGGATACTTTTATTTTCTAATGCTACATTTGTTTTTGTATGTACTCTCAAAGTTGCTCCATTTCCTTCGGCTTATATATGACCTAGATGGGCCAACGCTGATCACAGCACTTCAAAAGTCACAGCATGCCTGAGAAAAGTCCAGAGAAGGGCAGCTTCAATAGCTGAGTACAGGGAACTGCTACCCGAGTACTGGGGATTAAACGGATTAGGATTTTCCCATCAGAAAGACTAGATCTCAGAAGAGATACAAAATAACATCTACAAAAATATGAAGGTTGTGAACAAGGTGAATGAGGATTTGTGTACTAACTTCCCAAACAATATAGCCTACAATACCCTTGAAACTTATGTGAGGTCATTTAGGAGAGAATCATAATGTCTGTTTTCCTGGACAATAAAATGAAACTGAATTCATTGCCATAGAGTTGATTCCGGCTCATAGTGAGCCGGTAAGATAGAGTAGAACTTCCCCGTGGGTCTCCAAGTCTTTACCCTGACCAATCAAGTTACATAGAAAACCCCCACTTCATCAATGATGAAATGTATGTTCAAAGAATTAGAGGAACTTACCCAAGACAACAAATCAGTGATATTCAGAGATGTGACTAAAGCCAATGCTTTTGCATTGCTGTAGAGTAAGCATTGGATTACTAAGCACTCGATCCGGAGTTTGGTCACTGGAGTCATTTCGTAGGAGAAAGGTGAGGCTGTCTGCTCCTACAAGAACTGACAAATCCCTGTTAGCCCTAGACAGACTGACTCTGAGTACGAATGACTCTGGGGGAGTGAAGTTGGTTTGGGGTTTTATCCTCTCATTTAAAAGAGATCTATATCTGTGCCCATTCGGAAGAAAAGTGACCCAACTGAATGGGTAGATTATCAAGCATTATCTTTACTACCAAAACAAAAGCAAAATTTTACTGAGCACAGTTCAAAAATGATTGCAGCACTATATGCACAGGGAATTACTAGAAATTCAAGCATAAGGGGTATCATTGTTGATATCAGATGCATCTTGACTAAAAAAGCAGAAAGTATCAGAAAGATGTTTCCCATATTTTGTTGACTACAAAAAGGCAGTCAGCTCTCTTCACTTGGAAGGCTGATTGACGACAACCCTGCCATGATTCTTTCTGATAACCGGACACCATCGAATTTCCTCACCATGTTTTGCTGTAGCACTAATATCTTCGGTGATCTCTTAATGAGGGAACCTATCAAGCAGGGCCATGATGTAAGAACTAATTATTCTTAGATTGGGGCCCGAAGTATGTGCGATCCCAACATCCTGTCATACATCTATGGTTTATTTATATATTTGGTTATGTTAGAGGACAGCATCAATCATCTTCCTGGGACATAAGATCATTATATTAATAATGTCATTAATTTAGCCAATGGTAAAAAGTTTAAAAAAGGAGAAAAGGAGATTACACAAGTGTAAGCAGGCTCTGAAACACAATACCTGAATTATTGATTTATACAGTACACTACACATAGGAATTTTCTCTTTTATTTTGTTGTTGTTATTTGCTCTTTTGATTTGTTTGTTTCTGTATGTTTTTCAGTATATGAAATCCAGGATGGGGAATCTATAGAGACAGTAAATTAATGAATGATACTCTGGGGTTACAGCAGGGGAGGTTAGGGGTAAATAGGGAACTAATAACAAGGAGTACAAGAAAGAATAAAATGTTCTAAAATTATTGTGGTAATCATTTCACAACTCTTCTTGATATGATTGAACTATTGAATTGTATGATATTTGGAGTATATCCAAATAAAACTGTTTAAAAAAAGAAAGACATTCAGCTGTGTGGATCATCACAAATTCTAGATAACATTGTGAAGAATGGGAATTTTAGAACATGGACTGTGCCATGTGGAACCTACACAGAGACAAGAGGCAACCATTTGAGAAGGGCAGGTGGATACTGTGTGGTTTAAAATTAGGAAGCATGTTCATCACGGTAGTATCCATTCACCATACTTAGTCAATCTGCAGGCTGAGCAAATACTCTGAGAAGCTAGATTATGAAAAGAAAGAAGTGACATCAGGATTGGAGGAAGACTCCTTAACCAGCTGTGCTATGTGGATAACATAACCCTGCTTGCTGAAAGTAAAGAGATCCTAAAGCACTTACTGATGAAAATAAAAATCTACAGGTTTTACTATGGATTACAAATCAACAGAAGGGAGAGAAAATCCTCACAACTGGGCCAATAAACAAAAATCGAAAGTGTAAAGGAGTCCATTTGACTTGGATGTATAATCAATACCTCTGGAAGTAGCAGTCAAGAAATCAAGTGATGTACTACACTGGGAAATCTGCAAAAGGCCTTTTTAAAGTGTTGCAAAGCAAAATGTCAGTGCGAAGGTTAGGATATGCCCAACCCAAACCATGGTATATATGTGAAAGCTGGATAATGATCAAGCAAAACAAGAAGAATTGATGCCTTTGAATTATGGTGACATCAAAGAATATTGACTCAATCATGAACTGTCAGAGAATGAACAAATCTGTGATGGAAAAAGCACAGCCAGAATACTCCTGAGAACTAAAGATGGTGAGACTGTGTCCTGTAATATGGACATGTTCTCAAGGAGGACCAGTCTCTGGAAAGGATATTATGCTTGGTCAGCGAAAAAGAAGACCCTCAATGAGTTAACCAGATCCGGTGACTGCAACAATGGGCTCAATGCTAGCAACAATTGTGAGGATACTACAGTACCAGACACTGTTTAATTCTGTTGAATATGGGCTCGCTATGAGTTGGAACCAACTTGACCTTGTCTCAGAATAACACCATCCCCTTATACCTTCATGAATAACTTAAAAACAAAAAACCTAGTTTTCATCAAGTCAGTCTGACTCACAGTGATCCCATATGTATCAGGGTAGCACTGAGCTCTCCAAGGTTCCTCCGTGGAAGTGATAACCAGCCCTTTCTTCAGCAGTACCTCTGAGTAAACTCCTACTTCTAACTTTTTATTTAACAGTTTAACACTTCAACCATTCATAAAGCCCAGAGACTCCCACATCAAACATCATATTACTCCAATGTAATGGTCACTTGTGCTATATTCTATTCTATTGACCAATAAAAGGTTATATGCCCACCCTATAAACGAGATGTGTAAATATGCAACTTGTCTTTTGTCTAAAGAAGGTCACAGTTACATGGCGAAGTCCATGGATACAGAGGATTATCAAAAGAAAGTGAGGGTTTTTTTTAAAAAAAATATAACTCATGTACCATGTAGATTATTAAATCAAGGAAAAAGTTTGGGCTCTAGTAATGTTTAAGATGAATTGATGCATTTCAGCTATGATATTGGGATTGTGTTAGTCCAGGTTGACTAGAGAAATAAATCCATACACACTCATAGGTGCATAAGAAAGAGATCTATATAAGAGTAAGAAAGTCCAGAAGTCTGTTATTAGCCCATATGTCTGATACTAGTCCATAAATTCCTCTTTGGACTCACTCAACACATGGAAAGATGCAGAATGCAGGAAGATCACACCAATAGGTAGAAAGCCTTGTGGATCCAGGGCCAGGGGAAGTATCTCAATGCTGGTGCGGTTCTCCATGTGTCTCCTCCAGCTCTCTGAGTGTCTCAAAGCAGGAAAGGGAAGGCAGAGAGAGTGTCTAGAATTTTCAGAAGGCCATACCCACACAGAGGCATTATTGGCTATGACCTAATTGACAGGCTAGACTCCAACCTTTTACCCAAGTTGACAAGAGATTATGTAACTGTCCCAGTGATATATATTGCAAGTACCATGAACTGCCAGAAGAACAAACAAATCTATTTTGGAAGAATACAATCATAATGCTCTTTGGAATAGAAGATGGAGAAACTTTGTCTCAAATGCTTTAGACATGTTCTCAGGAGAGAGAGCCCTAGAAAAGGATATCATCATGGTTGGCAAAATAGAAGGGCAGCAAAGAAAAAGGAAGCCTCAAAGAATGGATTGACCCAGTGGCTGCAACAATAGGCTCAAACATAACAAACACTGGGAGTATGGGGAAACACCATACAGGGATTCCTTCTGTTGTGCCTAGGGACACCAGGGCTCAGAACTGACTTTACAGCAACTAACAGTGCTAATCTGCACTGTAACAGTGGTCTGAAGTGGTAAATAGTTCATTTGTACTGGAAACATTGCACACGTAATGCCCAATTAGTATGACTCTCCATTCTGATATTTCTGTTGTAAGTATATTTTGACATAAATATAATACTTCATTTTTCATTGTTATTGCCTTTTTGAAAGATCATTTTATTGGGGGCTCTTACAGCTTTTATAACAATCCATACATCAATTTTATCAAGCATATTTGTACATATGTTGCCTCATTATTTTGTAAACATTTACTTTAATTTGAGCCCTTGCTATCAGCTCCTCTTTTTTCCCTCCCTCCATACCCCCTCCCGCCCTTGTGACCTCTTGTTAAATTTTTAAATATTATTTTCATTTCTTACTCCTTCCCGCATTGTGTCTTCCCTCATCCTCTTTTCACAACCCCCCCCCTACCCTCCTAGTATCACTACTCCCATTTCTGTTCCTAAGGGGTTTATCTGACCAGAATTCTGAGTGTTGTGAGCTCTTATCTATCTGTACCTGTGTACATGCTCTGGCCTAACCCACAGTGAATGGCAGGACTGGGGTCATGATAGTGAGGGGGCTGGGGGGATGAGGAACCAGAAGATTATTGTGTGTTACATCGGTGCTATACTTCACCCTGGTTGATGCATACCTTCCTTGCAACCCTTCTGTGAGGGGGTGTCCCATTGTCTACAGATGGCTGTGGGGTCTCTGCTCTGACCCCTTCATTCTCAGCTATATGGTTTTTGTTTGTTTGTCTCTTTGTTTGTTTTGGGTTTTCTGATGCCTTTTACCTGATCCGATCAACACGTCATAATCACACAGGCTGGTGTGCTTCTTCTGTGTGGGCTTGTTGCTTCTCTGCTAGATGGCCACTGGTTTAACTTCAAGCCTTTAAGACCCCAGATACTATATCTTTTGATAGCCGGGCATCATCAGCTTTCTTCACCACATTTGCTTGTGTACCCACTTTGTCTTCAGTGATCGTGCAGGGAGGATGAACATAACAGTGTGTCAGTGTGTTATAACAAAGTGTTCTTGCATTTAAGGGGGGTTTGCCCAGAGCGGCCCACATTCAGTCCTCTTCCTCAAAGTATTGCCATATAAATATATGTATTTATGCCAATACCTTATTTTTATGAATTAATATATTTACATAAGTGTACATCTATGTTTATACCTCTCTCCATAGTTTTGCTTCCCAGATATTTTCTCCATTTCCTTTTACCTTCACCCTTCTGCCTCTTAGTAATTCCTCTCAGCTACATTGCTATTGCTCCAACACCCCCAGGATCTCTACATCCTCCTGGTTGTTGATTTAATTCCCTAGTTATTCCCCTGTTTATGACATTGTTTGCTCACTTCTCCCTTCCCCCTGCCTCCTCCAACCCTGTAAGTCCCTCGAGAACCTTCAGTCCCATTGCTTTCTCCTCAGGCTTTCTTACCGTGCCTTTCTTATATAGGTAGGCAAACCAACAATAACAGAGACACTACAAAAAGAAAACAAAAAGTTTAATAAAAAGAGAAATAAAATATATAATAATAACTATTAAAAAACCCAAAATAAATAAATATCATTGCTTTTTAATATCATTATCTTTATAAATTTTATTTTTGTATTTTATGGTTGGGAACAATGCATATAAATGTAAGGATACAGTCAAATGCATATATACATATATAAATATTCACAAATCATTACAAAAACAAACAGAGGATCATAAGCTGGGGACTACCTGCATATCCTGCATCTATTTGAATACTGCACCAAATTGCTGTAGAATCAAGCAGTGTTCAATAAGTCAAGTGAATTTGTCTACCAATTTTCTCAACTACTGACACAGTCTCCAACTGTCACTGAGGATTTCCTATTTCTCTCTATTGAATGATGCATTTTAAAACTTTTTACTAGATATAGAATTCTGATTTGACAGGGTCCTTTTTAAATTACTTCAAAAATGTCATTTCATTGTTTTCTTTTCTCCATTGTTTCTAATGGAAATGAAGTAGCATATGTTTCTTTCCCAGGACATAAAATGCCCTTTTATTCTCTGAATCCTTTTTAAACTTCTCTTTATGTTTGGTTGGTATTCAGAGGTTTGGTTATTAATAAGTCCAGGGTTTTTTTTTTCCTGATTTGGGATGACTGAACTTCTTGGATTTCTAGACTGATTTTTTAAATCAAATTTGAGAAATATTCAGTCATTATATTTTAAAATATTTTTGTTCTTCATCTTTTCTATTTATAGCATTCCAGTAATTGCAACCTAGGACCACACACATTTATTTTGTTCACATCTTGTTTCTATTTTATATGCAAATTGAACCCTTTTTATTGATTGCCAATCAAGTTAACTATGCATACGTTTTTCAGCAGTTAATTCCTTCCAAATGGGCAGCCAGTTGCGTCTTTGTAGTCTGCTCTGAGTCTGGAGTCTCTGCTTAAACCTGGTGTCACTTTGGGTGACCCTGCTAGTATTTTAAACACCTGCAACATAGCTTCAGTTATTACAGCAGCACACTGCCAACCACAGAAAAACAAACTGACACACAGGTATAGTTGGAAACTATGGTTACGATGATAGAAATGAAGTTGGAGAGCACATGCTAGAACCTTGTAAGACAACAACTTGTTCACATTAAATACCTTTTTTTTTCAACAACACAAAAGGGCAGCTATACCTGTAGATTTCTCCAGGTGGAAAACATAGAAATCAAATTGACTACAACTGTGGAAAGAGACCATGGAGAAACTCCATATAAGCAGCTAAATCCAGACAAGGTTCTGACTATGGATCAGGCCACCAATTGCTGATGTGTAAGTTCAGATTGAAGTTGAAGAAAATTAAATCAAGTTCAGGAGAACCAAAACATGACCAAGAGTATGCCCCACCTGAATTTTGAGACTATCTCAAGAACAGAATTGTCTCATTGAACACTAATGACAAAAGGCCTGATCATCTGCGGGAGGACAGACAAGAGCAGCATTCATAAAGAAAGCAAACTGTCATTTTAAAATAGGAAAGAAAGAAACTACCACAGTGGATATCAGCAGAGACTCTGAAACGTTCTTTTAATTGTAGAGTAGCTAAGGCAAATGGAGGAAATGATGATGTCAAGGAGCTGAACAGAAAACTTTAAAAAGGTCTAGGAGACAGAATGAAATATAAAGAAAGGTACAACGAACTAGAATTAGAAGACCAAAATGGAAGAGCGCGTTCAGCCTATCCTAAACTGAAAGAACTAAAGAAAAACCTCAGGCTGCAATAATGAGAGGTTCTGTGGTAAAAATATTGAACGAGGCAGGAAGCATTAAAAGAAGATAGAGAAATCAGTCACTATACCAAAATCCCACCATTTCAGGAGGCAGCATATGAGCAAGAACCAATGGTGCCGAAAGAAGGCTCCAAGGAATCCAAGCCCTTGTCAAAACAAGGTTCCAATAATACCCACCGAAATGTTTCAACAAGCTAATAAAGTACTAGAAGTCACCTACACCAGGAAATTTGGAAAACAGATACTTGGCCAACTGACTGGAAGAGATCTATATCTATACCCATTCCAAACAGAGGTTACCCAACAGAATGCTCAAATTATAGAATATCATTGATGTCACATGCAAGTAAAATTTTGCTGACAATCATCCAACAGTGGTTGAAGCAGTACATTGATAGGGTTCAGGCTGGATTCAGAAGAGCACATGGAACAAAGGATATCACTGCTGATGTCAGATGGATCTCGATTGAAAGCAGAGAATACCAGAAAGATATTTACCTGTGCTTTATTGACTATATCAAGGCATTGGACTGCGTGAATCATAAAGTACTGTGGGTAGCTGTGAGAAAAATGTGAATTCCACATTCTAATTGTGCTCATGTGGAACCTCTTACATGGATCCAGAGTTGTTGTGAAACAGAACAAGGGAATATGGCATGTTTTAAATCAGGAAAGGTAGTTATCAGGGTTATATCTTCTTATCATATTAAGTCAGTCCGTATGCAGATTATATGAAGAATATCAGCAGGATTGAAGAAAGACTTGTTAAGAACCTGTGATATTCAGATGACACAGCCCTGCTTGGCTGTGAGGAGGACTTGAAGCATTTGCTGTTGAACGTCAAGGATTGTAGCCTTCAGTATGGATGGCCGCTCAATACAAAGAAGGCCAAAACCCTTACAATTGGACCAATGGGTCATGATACATGGAAGAAAAGAAGAAGAAGAAGTTGTCAAGGATTTCATCTTGCTAGGATCCACTATCAATATTTAGGAAAGCAAGAATCAAGAGGTCAAATGACACATTGCATTGGGTAATTGTGCACGAGACCTCTTTATAAAGTGTCGAAAAGCAAGGTTGTTACTTTGTGGATTAAGGCGCGCCCAACCCAAGCCATGATATTTTTAATTGTTTCCTATACATGTGAAAGTGGACATTCAGCGAGGAAGACTGAAGAAGAATCAATGCATTTGAATTGTGGCACTGACGAAAAATAATCGAAGTACCATCTTTTGCTAAAAGGACGAACGCATCTATCTTGGAAGAAGTGCAGCCAGAGTGCTCCGTGGAGGCAGGAAGGGAGAACGCTCATCTCGCTTACTTTGGACATATTGTCAGGAGAGACCAGTCCCTGGAGAAGGACATTGTGTTTGGCAAAGTAAAGGGACAGAAAAAAAGAGGAAGGCCCTCAACAAACTGGACTGACACAGTGGCCAAAACAATGAGCTCAAAGCTGAGAACAACTGTGAGGATGGTGCAGGGGCAGCTGCCGTTTCCTTCTGCTGCCATCGAGGCCCTTCGGCGAGTTCTGCTCTCTCAGGTCAGAACCGAGTGTATGGCACCTAACACCACTGTGCAAGTGAACTGTCACTTTTTGCAGAGTCCAATTTGCCCGTAAACTAATCTAATTAATTTTCTCATGAAGACAACCTGTGTATCAGAGCAGAGCTGTATGTTTGTTTTAGAATTTTCACTTTGTTCTTTTGTTTTGTTTTTTAACTGTTTTATTAGGGGCTCATACAACCCTTATCACCATCCATACATATACATACATCAACTGTATAAAGCACATCCATACATTCCCTGCCCCAATCATTCTCAAGGCATTTGCTCTCCACTTAAGCCCTTTGCATCAGGTCCTCTTTTTATAGCTTACATTTTCCTAGGGAGATTTCCTCTCTCTGCCCTATTACACTCATCTTTTTCTAGACATACTTTAGCATACTGTTACAGGTGTTTGTAAGCACCTTCCTTTCATTCAAACAGCTGCTCCATTGACAGTTTGTTTCTCTAGCTGGCTTTTTTAAAGGTTGGACCTACTATCCTACTTCTTTCAATGCCTGTCTTTTTAATAAGGTGCTGAAACTTATGTAGTACATTGTAGTAACTCTGGATCACGTTGCCATTCTATGAAGGATGTTGAATTTTAATCAGTTGGGTAATTAAAATTGTATGAGGATGGTTTTTGTTTACTTACACTGATCTATTCTCATTTTGTCTTTAGTCTTGGGTTATGACCCTTATTCTTAGACATCACAAAGCATACTTGTTCTTGGGTTTTAACAGAACAGCTAATTCTCTACTCTGACTGGGCTAAACAATATTTCCCAACCCTGTGCAATCCCAATTCCACGGTTTATTTTTGTTTTCTACTCAGTTGCTCTTTGTATGGATCGTGAACCTCATCTGGGATATTCACAGAGCAGTCCTCAGCCAAAGACCCTATGAAAACATTTACCTAGATTTCTAGGTGTTCTCTCTGCCCAGCTCCTCATTGTCTTAAAAACGATAGCTCTTCAGCAACACACAAACTCCAGTCATTACTTTCTCAGTGCAGTGATACTGCTTTCTTCTTAGTTTCTTCCACTGCAATGGGGAAAGGGCCCCCAAGCAAAAATCAGGAAGAATATGAAGCTCACCTCATCTGTTACCCTTTTCCCAAGAAAAGGGTTCTTGTGATTCAATATCTGAAATGATTCTTTTGTTTTGTTGCAAAATATATATTTTGTCCAATTTCCTGGTTGTTTATGTAGAAAGGCAAAGTCCAATATCAGTAATTTTATCACACTCAGACATTTTATATTTTTAAACTGATTTTAAAGTGGTTTTCTTGGAGGAAACATTATTTTATTTTCAGACAAATACAGAATACTATGTGATAGGATCACAAGTTTAAATATGGAATCCTTATCTTTGCTATCAGTTTATCCTTTGGGGTCCTGTTAATAGGCGACAATATGAGCTATCATCCTTGGCTGCAGGGCTGGCCTCAGGTCAAGATGTGACATCCTCTCCCTAGATGACAGCACTGCAGAGGACAGCCCAGAATAGACAGCTCAGGGAGAGTGGCCAGTCTGACCCGCACTTACAGAGGCAAATCAAGAGGGGAGTGCAATAGACCAGTGATGGGAGTGTGGCAGTTACATAATCAGGATACAGCTTGATGACCTCATTTGGAGGCATGACGGAGATAAATAGCAGACTGGAAGCCAGATACACACACTTGCCCTGCAAGACATTCCTGTTGTCCAGCCTTATGGTGGTAAGCTGATGGAGCCCTGGAACTGGAGGAGCCATGTGGAGACCCATGCCAGCGCTGAGATGCTTCCATCTTTACTGGATCCACAAGAATTTCTACCCACTGTCCTGTGATCTCCCTGCATTTGTCATCATTGCATGTGCTGTGTGAATCTGAAGAGGACTGGGCTGGCATGTTTTCTTAATATACAATTACTAATTGATATTTAGCTCTTTCTTATACACATATGAGTGTCTCTGGACTTGCTTCTCTAGTCAATCCAGACTAACACTGGAAATGAAGCCATGAAGTCCCCAAAATATCCTGATTGTAGACTTCTGACTTGGGGGCAGCACTTGGCACCCCTTCTGAACTGGTTGGGGATTAAAGACAAGGGGGTTACATTGAATATCTAAAGTCATAATTAGGGGGTGGGAGGGCTAGACCATTCCATCCCTGACTGCAGGAATAGCATTAGGGATGTTTAGGATGCTCGCCAGTCGGACATGAATGCCGAAGACTAACAGGGTGTATGATTTGTTAGGTAAGCAGGACCCAGGATATGCAGCTCTGGAAGAAAGGGGGACTGGACTGATGGTTTATATCATGTTCTTTTCTTTGTTTAACAGGGAGATGTTCATCTGTGCTATGTCAGGATTCCTATTAGTCATGTGACTATCTGTATGATTTTTTTGGTGTTTATCTTACAGAGACATCGACTGGTCCAACAGTGCTTGGGGACCATGGGAGGGGAGGTGGGGGAAGGGAGTGGGGAGCCAAAAATGACAGGTACAAGAGAACAGTAAGTGTTCTAAAATTGATGGCGAGGAGGCTATAGCTTTTCTGGTCATGTTTGATCAATCAAATTGTATCTGAGAGAAATTACTGAGAGGTAAATGATGGGTAAACATAATAGTGGGGTAGGAGGAAATAAAAAAGAAAAGAGGAAAGAAGAAAAATATGTAAGTATATGTGTATTTGTTGATATATGTATATATGCAAATGAAGCAAGGAAGCAGATGGACGTTGGGCCTCTACTTAAATCTTACCTGAGTACAAGAATGGCTTGCTCTAAAAATGCAGCATTGTATGGTACTCACCTTCCTGATACCATTGCTGAAGAAAATGGGTGTATAGTAAATATGGTGAAGAAAGCTGATGGTGCCTGGCTATTAAAAGATATAACACCTGGGGTCTTAAAGGCTTGTAGTTAAGCAAACAGCCATCTAGCAGGGAAGCAACACAACCCTCAAGGAAGAAGCACACTGGCCTGTATAATCACGAGATATCACTGGGAAGAGGTATCAGAATTGAAAAACAAGCAACTAAATCAATGTGAAGGGACATGAATATATCAGAGACCCCAAACCCACCAGTAAGATAAACGGACAAGCCCTCACAGAATGGCCACACAGCAGGGATGATAAATCCAGAGTGTGGTGTGGCACTAATAAATCACATAACTATCCTATAGTTCTCTAATATTTCTTCCCCTTACTACTATGACTTTTATTTTTTTATGTTATTAAGCATGTTAGATATACATATGTTCATTTGTATATTTAAGATCATTTGGTACATGCAAGTCAAGATATATGACCCTTTAGAAATAGTAACAGGAATAATGGTCCTTGAAGGTACAGGAAAGAGTGGGGGGGCAGGAAGGGGATGAGGAGCTGATAGAACTGATGGTTGAATAACCCCACTGGACGGGATTGAATGACAGAATTGTATGTGAATGGATAGATAAGATTGTGTAAGATATGGCAAAAAAATAATACTAATAAAAGGGTTCCTGGAGGGTATGGTGGGGCAGGAAATGGACAAAGAGGAGCTGATATCAAAGAGTTCAAAAAGAAAGAAAATGTTTCTTTTATTAATAAATAATTTTATTAGTGGCTCTTACAACTCTTATCACTATCCATGCATCCATCCATTGTATGTCAAGCACATTTGTACAATCGTTGCCCTCATCATTCTTAAAACATTTGCTTTCTCTTTGAGCCCTTGGTATCAGCTCCTCATTTTCCCCTCCTTCCCCTCTCCCCCATCCCTCACGAACCCTTGATAATTTATAAATTATTATTATTTTGTCATATCTCACACTGTCTGACGTCTCTCTTCACCCACTTTTCTGTTGTCCATCTCCCAGGGAGGAGGTTCCCCTTTTCTATCCTACCTTTCTCCACCCTCCTGGTATTGCCACTCTCACAATTGGTCCTGAAGGGACCATCTGGCCTGGATTTCCTGTGTTTCTGGTTCCTATCTGTACCAGTGTACATCCTCTGGTCTAGCTGGATTTCTAAGGTAGAATTAGGATCATGATAGTGGGGGGAGGGAGGAAGCTTTTAAGAACTAGAGGAAAGTTGTGTTTCATCGTTGCTGCACTGCATGCTGACTGGCTCGTCTCCTCCCTGCGTCCCTTCTGTGAGGGTATGTCTACTTGCCTACAAATGGCCTTTGGGTCCCCAATCTGCACTCCCCCTCATTCACAATGATATGAATTTTTTTGTTCTTTGATGCCTGATATCTGATCCCTTCTACACCTCGTGATCACACAGGCTGGTGCGCTTCTTCCATGTGGGCTTTGTGCTTCTGAGCTGGATGGCCACTTGTTTACCTTCAAGTTTTTAAGATTGAAGACGCTATATCCTTTGATGGCCAGGCACCATCAGCTTTCTTCACCACATATGCTTATGCACCCATTTGTCTTAAGCGATTGTGTCGGGAAGGTGAGCATCATGGAATGCCAGGTTAATAAAACAAAGTATTCTTGCATTGAGGGAGTACTTGAGTGGAAGCCAAATGTCCATCTGCTACCTTAATACTAAACCTATACATATATGCGTGTACATCTATTCCCCAGTCATCATATATAATATATTTACATATGTACATGCTTATATTTACACCTTTATAAATGCCCTTTTCCTCCTAGTTTTTTCTTCTATTTCCTTTTACTTTCCTCTTGTTCCACCATCATGCTCAGCTTTCATTTGGGTCTCAGTAATTTCTCTTGGTCACATTGCCCTTAATCAATCCCTAGCAGGCCTCTTATACCCTACTTGGCACTGATTTTGGATCAGTTGTTCCCTTGTCCCTGGGTTGATCAACACCACATCCTTTCCTCCACAACCCCCTCTCCCATGTCTTCCCAGAACCATCAGTCCTGTTGTTTTCTCCTCCAGACTGTTCATCCAGCTTATTTTATCTAGATAGACCTGCAGAGATAATAATATTCATATAAAAGACATAGCAAAGCAAAGCAACAAAAGAAAACAACAACAACAAAGAAAAACCTGTAAATAGTTCAAGGTCTGTTTGGTGATCTCTAGGAGTGTCCTCTGGTCAAGTCCGATGGGGTGCCATGCCCTGGCCCCAAACTCTATCTTTGGCACTCCCTCAGGACCTCCCTGCTCTGCTCTCCCTGCTGCTATGCCGCACGCCCTTAGTGTTTTGCCTTGGTGGGGTGAGGTCAGACCAGGTACAATCCCATCACTGTGTCTCCAATGTTGTCCCCTGTAGGGTCATGGGTCAGCGAGGGGTATCATGTCTTATAGTGGGGTCGGCCATAGGTCCTCTCTGTGCTTTGGCTGCTCTGAGCAGGAATATCGTCCTCAAGGCTTGGTGGACCAGGATGAGCTCCACTCTCTCTTCCTCCCCCTTCATTTGCTCCTGTGTGCTCTGATCAGACATGTCCCTCTCCCTGAGCTACAGCTTCAGTGCTGTCCTCTAAAGGAAATTCTTCTCAGAGGAGAGGCGGCTGTCCACATATTTGGGCTTGGGGCTGGGCCCTATGACCTCTCCACTGGCTCCCTGCTCCATGCCGGCATGCTGCATTCACATCCCGGAGCACTGGGTTGAAGTCTGGTCCCTCTTTCCCTGTGGAGATATAAACAATACCCTCCCCTTGGGTGGGTTAGTGCCCTGTTCTGCTACACATTTCTATCTTTTTTTAATTTCTTTTTCCCCCTCCTTTTTAGTTGCCTACCATATGTACCCCTTGATTTGGGTTGGCCTCCGCCATACTACCTGAACCTCACCCCAGGAATGCCCCTTTTGCATTTTTTAAGCTTACCTCAGTGGACTCATGTTGTCCTTGTCCTTTTATGCGTGGCTTACTTCACTTAGCATAATTTCCTCCAGTTCTTCCCATGCAGCAATATGTTTCACGCGTTCATTACTGCTTTTTAGTGAAACGTAGTACTCCATTATATGTATGTACCACAGTTTTTTATTTTAATCCATTTGTCTGTTGATGGAAATTTAGGTTGTTTCTAACCCCTTGCAATTGTGAACTGTGCCTCAATGAACATTGGAGCACAGATGTTTGGCCGTGGCTTGTTTCTTGCCTCTTCTGGGTATATGTCCAGTAGGGTGATTGCTGGGTTGTGTGGTAACTCTATTTCCATCAGATTTAGATATCGCCAAATTGATTTCCATAGTGACTGTACATACCTACAGGTCCACCAGCAGCGGATGAGAGTTCCTATCTCCCCACAGCCTCTCCAACACTGGTTGCTTTCTGCTTCTTTGAATTGGGCCATCTGTGAGGGTGTTTGGTGGTATCTCATAGTTATTTTCATTTGCATTCCTCTTATGGCATATCATCGGGAACGTTTTCTCATATGTATATTGGCCATTTGGGTTTCTGGCCCTTGGAAACTTCTGTTCAGGTCCTTTGCCCACCTCCTCAGTGGGCAGTTAGTTTTTCTCTTATTGTAAGCTTGCAAAATATTGTAGATTTTAGTAATAAGGCCTTTGTTCAATGTGTCATTGCTAAATATGTTTACCCAATCAGTGAGCTCTCTTATTACACTCTTGGTGAATTCTTTTGATGTACACAGGTGTGATTTATCTTCAATATATCCCATTTGTCCATTTGAGACTCTGTATTTGTATCCTTCCCTATTTCTGATAGCCTATGTATTCGCTGTACCAAGGTTCTCAGGTTTTTCCCAATTCTCTCATTAATGACCCTAATTGTTTGGGGTTTTACATCAAGGTCTGTGATCCACCTTGACTTTATTCTTGTGCATGGAGTGAGGTAAGGGTCTTGCTTAATTTTTCTGCAGGTAGATATTCATTTTTTCCAGCTCCACTTATTGAAGAGGGCATCCGCTTCCCCTTTGATGTTTTTTTTGGGTCCTTATCAAAAATCAGTTGCCTGTATGCTAATGGTTTTATTTCTGGGTCTTCAGCTCTTTTCTATTGTTCTGAATATCTGTCATTATACCAGAACCACACCAGTACTCACTAAAGTCAGATAAAACAAGCCCTCCCATTTTGTCGTTCTTTTTGAGGAGTCCTTTGCTAATTCTGGGCTTCTTCCCTCTCCATATGAAGTTGGTAATCAGTTTTTCCAATTATTTGAAGAAGGATGATGGTATTTGTATTGGGATAGCATTAAACTTATACAGTGCCTTGGGCCGAACTGACATCTTTACTAAATTGAGTCTTTGGATCCATGAGCATGGGATATTCTTCCATTTGTTGAGGTCATCTTGGTTTCTTGTAATATTGTTCTGCAATTTTCCTCATACAAACCTTTTGGGTTTTTTTTAGTCAGCCATATCCCTAGATATTTTAATTTGTGCTTGGTTATTGTAAAGGGTACTACCTTTTTAATTGCCTCTTCTGTGATCTTGTCTGATGTGTATAGCAGTCCAACAGACTTCTGTTTGTTGATCTTGTACCCCGCCACTCTGCCATATTCCTCTATTGCTTTCAACACTCCACTTCTGGAGTTTAGGGGATTTTCATTGTGTAAAATCATATTGTCTGTGAGTAATGATAATTTTGCCTCTTCCTTCCCCAGATGAATACCTTTGATGCCTTTTCTTTGTCTTATTTTGTTAGCTAGGATCTCCAGTATGATGTTAAATAGGAGTGGGGACAAAGGGCATCCTTTTCTGGTCCCCATTTTCAGTGGAATTGTTTTCATCTTTTCTCCATTGACTACCACGT
Organism: Tenrec ecaudatus; assembly: GCF_050624435.1. Taxonomy (NCBI): domain Eukaryota; kingdom Metazoa; phylum Chordata; class Mammalia; order Afrosoricida; family Tenrecidae; genus Tenrec; species Tenrec ecaudatus. The sequence goes on from NC_134533.1 coordinate 136,389,795, forward strand.
TGGCTGTAAGTTTTTCATATATAGGTTGTATAATATTGAGGAGTTTTCCTTCTATGCCTATCTTCTTGAGTGTCTTAAACAGGAATGGGTGTTGGATGTTGTCAAATGTTTTTTCCACATCTATCAATGTTATCATGTGGTTCTTATAATTTTTCCTTCCAATGTGGTGAATGATACTAATGGTCTTTCATATGTTGAACCATCCCTGCATCCCTGGTATGAATCCCACTTGGTCACAGTGAATTCTATTTTTTATATGCTTTTGTATTCTATTGGCCAATATTTTGTTAAGGATTTTTGGATCGCTATTCATTAGGAATATTGATCTGTAGTTCTCAATTCTTGTGGGATCCTTGCCCACTTTAGTTATCAGAGTTATACCAGCTTCATAGAAAGCGTTTGGGAGTTTTCCGTCTTTTTCTATGTTCTAGAAGAGTTTGTGTAGGATTGGTTTCAGTTCTTCCCTGAATGCTTGGTAGAACTCTCCTGTGAAGCCATCTGATCCGGGGGATTTTTTTGTTGGTACTCCTTTGATAACCTTGTCTATTTCTTTCATTGCTATGGGTCTGTCAAGATTCTTGACATCCATCTGGGATAGTCTAGGGAGGGACTGTGTTTCTAAGTATTTGTGCATGTTTTCCAAGTTGTTGAATTCATTATAGTACAGGCCTTCATAGTACTGTGTAATTATCCTTTAGATTTCATTAGGGTCTGTTGTAATGTCCCCTGTTTCGTCTCGCAACCTTGAAATTGATATTTGTTCCTTCCTACTTTGGTTAGGTTTGCCAGTGGTCTAACAACTCTGTTAATCCTTTCAAAGAACTAAGTTTTTGCTGCATTAAATTTTTCCATAGTTTTCTTGTTTTCCCTCTCCCGTATCTCAGCTCTAATCATTATTACTTGAAAGAAACTGTTTTGAAACTGTTTTTGCAATTGTATAATACGGCTTGACGTGACTGAACAGTGGAATTGTAAAAGCTCTGAATAAAACTTTAAAAAAACAAAGTGCATGAGGGCAAAAAACTTATATATATGCCATCATCCTATTATTTCCTGGTTCTGCTTTCCTTAGTATGTGGGTATTTGCGTGTATGTATGGGTATATAAAGGATTGGCACAATAATTAAACTGTGTAATAGTAAGTGCTATATAATAATAATATTACTATTATATGATAAAGCAGGTGTTTGTTAAGAATGTAAAGCCGCTACAGTAAGATGGTGTGGACTTTCCTCTGCCTCTAAGCCTACCCATCACTTTATCTCTTTGAACTCAATTTTTTATCTTCAATGTAAGCATAGTGAACACAGGATCATTATAAGGAGGATAATATGTCTTCTCTACTTCAAATACGTTAGCTTTGTAAAAGTACTGCGTAAACTATCAATAATTACAAAAAACAGAGACAAAGATTTGCAAGACCTTATCATCACTTCTTGCTAACTCCTATTCCATTGCCTTTCACTTCTACAATTTATGTTTCCAGTATATAGCTACATGAGCTTTTAGTTGCTATATAACAAATCAGTGCCTTAAAAGAGCAAACATTTTCTATGGGTTAGGAATCTGAGTCAGGAATTGAAAATAAACTTAGCTGAGTCCTTCTAACTCTGAGTCTCTCAGGATATACAGCCAAAATCACAGTTGTTTGGAAGTTTGACTAAGGCTGAAGGATACGCTTCATGGTGATTTACATGTCTGTTGGCAGGCAAATTCATTTCCTTGCTACCTAGGCCTCACCAGAGAGCTACTTGAGTGTACTCATCGCATGGCAGCTGACTTACTTCCAAGTGAACGGTTCAAGAGCGACAGCAAGGAGGAAGCCATGATGCTTTCCTATAACCTACACTTGGCTATGATACACCACAACTTCTGCCAAATTCTATTCATTAGAAAGGATTCATTAAGCACAACTCATACTCAACAGGCAGGAAAATTAGACTTCATCTTTTAAAATGGAAAAGATCAAATAATATGTGGACATATTTAAAAAGTATCACAATATAAGTGCATTCACAAAAGTTGTATAAATATGGAATTAAAAGATAATGGAATTTTTCCAAGAACATTTCAAAGCTCCTTTGTGTTATATTTACCTGATAGGAATAATTTACTTTCCCCTAGATGATCTCAGATCTGCTATATATCAAAGTTATCTTTGTATGTAGCTAAACATAGGCATCTGGTAGTATGTCTACGTCATCTCAACCGTTAGACTTATTCTTACCCAATTGTCACCTTCATCCCACACCCTCCCCCCAAGCATGAATGCTCTGACTCTGACTTCCTGGGAACCTTCATTAATTTTTCTTGGTATAATAAAAATAAGACTATTTGCATAAAATCTGTTATATATGAAGCCTAAGAACGAATGACTTGTCTTTAAAACTGTAAATCTGAGGTTGGCAGTGAAGGAGTGCCTACTGGACTCCTCATTATACTATTCTATTAAGATTTAATTTTTTTTTCTCACTGGGGGCACCAAATCTCTTTGTTGCTTAAAAAGAAAAACAATAAACTTAAACTTAGTACATAAATTGGGAGAGGTGCTAGGGTGAAAATACTATTATCAAATTTCATCTACATGTACTATCTTCAGAAAAGTACACTGGAACTCATAAAGAGATCAACAGATTTCTCACAATAATTTTTAGTCTTAGTTATTATTCATGAAACCTCCACTGATATTAACATTGACTAGGAAGTCTTAAGACATGAGAAGGAAAATATTCTTGGGCTCATGTTCACAATCCATTGAATCCCCCTGAAATGAGACACAATCTCACATGATTACTCGAGAGCAGAGTTAACCTGTTCACTTATAAAGGCCTCAGATTTGAATATTGACAGAAGATTCTATTTATATTTGCTTAGTCCTTTTTCATTAAAGTTAGTACACAGAGAAACTTCTCTGTCTTCAATGTCCTGTTTTCCCAGATTCTGCTCAGAGCCCTTTGTTTTCTCTCAAGGGTTTGCATAAGCACTAAGCCAGTCGTGCCTTAGTGGTTTTCCTGTTGCTCCCTCTCTGGGATGGTGCTAAGAACAAGGAGCCACTTAAAATAAGATTACCAATGATACAACCACTTTCGGAAAGAGCATGTTGCTTCTTCTAAACATTAGATATTGAAATACCTTGTGGTTCATCAACCCTACCCCTCAGTACATATATTAGATATAAATAGGAGTCACACAAGTTGATGACACAAAAAGTCACACATATGCTTATTGCAGCATTCGCAAAAATTCATATTAGCAAAACCATGGGACAATCTAAGTGTCCATCGATGTCTAAGTAGATAAACAAATTGTGGCACATGCATATATAAGGAAACACTATGCAACTATAAAGAATAATGAGTTTGCGAACCATAACATAGATATATCTGGAGGACAATATCCTGAGTGAAATAAATCAGTCCTAAAAGGACAAACGCTGTATGGTACCACTAGTGTAAAAAGTCAGGAATAGGTGTACACTTAAAAGACAGCATTTCTTTGATGGTAACCAGGAATGGGAAGGATATAGAAAAATTAGAGCTTTGAGTAGTAGGCAATTGTTACTTCTGGTGATGGGAACATCAATCCCAAATATGAGCCAAGTCAGCTCAACTTGACCAAGGCAAATACAGGAGAAAAAGGGACAGTTTGGGAAAATGTTATACTACAGGCAATTTTGCAACAACCGTATAAGCAACCAAAAATATGCATGGTTATGTAGGTCTAAGTGGATGCCTGTGTATGTACAGGAATATATACATGAGTAAACGCATGTGCATGTATAGCTTTATTTATAGGCATATGTATATTTCAATTTGTGTGTACTGAATGTATGTGAGGGCTTCAAAAGGTCTGTGCAAAAATTATGTTAACTTCTAATTTTTCCCCCAAAATTTTAGATGATCTCTCCTAATCCCACATATAACAAACCACATAGAGGAGCACACTGACAGAGGCTTCCCACACATATTCCAGAAACTCGGAGCATTGGTTTACTGCGTTAAAAGGGATCACAGTCTAAGGAGACAACTTAGTCAATTGATACATCATAGTTCACAAAAACAGTGTCCTTCGTCCTAGTGCAGTGAGCAGTGTGTGGGAATCTTAAAAAACTGGTGAGCAACCAACTAAGATACAACTTTTGGTCTCTACTTATACGGAGCAAAAGAGAATGAAGGAAATCAAAAGCTCAACCAAAAACAAGTACATAAACACAGCCTCTTCTAACCTGAGCCTAGGAGGACTAGAGGGTACCTGACTGTTGCTACTAACCATTTTGACCAGAGACACAATAGAGGGCCCCAAAATAATAGGAGATGATATAGAGAACAATTCAAATTGCTGAAAGAGACAAGACCTACTGGACCGATGAAGACTAGAGGAACCCTCTGGATTATCTCCCTAAGAAACCTTTTGAGCTTGGAATTGAAGCTATTTCTGCAGGTCACCTTTCAGCCAAACACTAGATTGGCTTATAAAATAAATTCTATTAGCCATAATAATGTGCTCCCTTAAACAAATAACCAAATTCTCAATATTCATCCAAAAGGAATGATTAGAGGGCATGAAGGGGATAGAAACTAGGTCAAGAAAGCAGACCAGCCTAATGGAAACATTAAGAATACTGACTGAAGAAATGATGTGGAAGTAATGTCTGACCTTCTCAGGCTATACAAAAAGGAATGGAAATCAACTCTACACCAGCCCAGGACTGGTTTCTAAGAGGCAGAGGCCCGACCTTCTTTATTCTGACACCAACTATCCCTCCCACAGCCCTCTGCTGCTCTGTTAGCTCAGTCATTTGTGGCAATGGCCACACAGAACTCAAAACACAGTACTCAAAATTATTGAAGTTAGAAAGGCATTTAACAGATGATACCACTTGTCTGTCAGTTTGTCAGACTGTTCTGGCTTGTATCTTGCTGTGATGCTGGAAGCTCTGCCATCAATATTTCAAATTCCAGCAAGGTCACCCAAGGTGGAACTGCCTGACTAAGATGAGACTATGAAGAAGGAATCCCAAGTCTAAGGGTTTAGCCACAGAACGCACATGAATAGCAGTGGAACATTGGTACAAGGTCAGACAGTGTTTCTTTCTGTTGTATACAAGGTTGCTATGGTTAGAATCAGTTCAACAGCACTTAATACCAACAGCTTTGCAAGTCAGGATCAAAACCATTAAAAGTACACTTCTTTTGTATACACCACCTCCTCTCAGCCATACTAGTAGGCACATCCCTCTTTGATCCTGGGCCTCTCAGCCACGCAACCCCTTGGCCTCTGCCCTGCTCTAGCTCCTTTAACATGTTTTCACTGATCATATGATGGGGGTTACAAAGACATGATGGAAGTATCCTACCAAGTAATTTTACTTCACCAAGCTGGCACATTATTAAAATTGTAGCCAATGTCACCATTTAAAAGTTATTAAAAACAAGTTGCATTTGTGTCAGTAGAGACCCTAATAGAGGACAAGATGGAACTGCCCCAGGGGTTTCTGAGACCGTAGTTATTTACAGTAGCAAGCTCCATTTTTCTTCCCCACATTTAAAGGGGAACCTGATTTGCTGTGTTAATGTTCACCTAGAGCACAATAAAGCATTATTGAATATAAAATAAAGTGACCAGCATACCCACTGTGAGGAGAATAAAGAAAGCAGTTAATTACTTCCTACATTACTCTGTCATTTCACAACCTCTGGCTTATTCCCTTTGTGTAAGGAGCAAAAAAAAAGATACTATATACTCCAATCATTTTTAAATTTTACCAGAAGTAGAAAATAATAAAGGAGCCAGAAATTCCATATATATCAAATATTTGGCTTCTTGGAAATACCAACGGCAAATAAAAATTGAGATGTAATACTCTTAAATCTACAGTTCCAATCTCGGTCATTAAATATGAGGCTTCAGTCTGCCCCATGCCCAGTGGGGTGAAAGGCAAAGGGAGGACAACAGGGTAGCAAAGGGAACAAAGTAACCAAGTCCCAGAGGAAATCTGAAAATAGACTTTTGACCTAGAGGACAGTGCTTGGCACCTCATCACACATGATCAGAAAACCCACATGAGGTTCAGAAGACAGACTAAAACTATCTATTGCTTTTTTTCTTGTTTTGTGTTGTTTGTTGTTTTTTCTTTCTTTCTTTCTTTTTTTTTTGCCCTATGTCTATCTATACAAGATAGGCAGGATGAACAATCTATACAAGAAAACAACAGAACTGACAGTTCCAGGGGGACATCGGAGAAGAGGGGATGGGGAGGGGGAGTAGGGAGCCAACAAACTCAGGGATAAGGGAACAGCAAGAGATCTACAATTGATGGCAAGGAGGGTAAATAATGACTGGTGGGGTTTAATCAAGTGCAAAGTATCTGAGAGGAACTTCTGAGAGCCGAATGGAGGGTGAGCCTGTTAGTGGAATAGGATGAAGGTGAAAGAAAATAGAGGAAATAAATATGAGGCAAAAGTGGTTTATATAGTATAGCTATAGGTGTGTATATGTGTAAATATACTAATTTATAATGAAAGGGATAGAGACCAATGTACACATATGTTCAGTATTAAGATAGGAGACAGACTTTGGACCTCTACTCAAGGCCTTCCTTAACACAAGAACACTTTGCTCTAATAACCTGGCAATTTTTGATACTCACCTTCCCCAAATGATTGCTGAAGACAAATTGGGTGCATAAGCAAATGTGGTGAAGTGAGTGGATGGTGCCCAGCTTTCAAAAGATATAGCATCTGGGTCTTAAAGTGTTTTAGTTAAACAAGGAGCCACCCAGCAGGGAAGCAAATAAGGCCACATGGAAATAGAACACCAACCTGTGTGATCATGAGTTGTTGATGGAATCAGGTATCAAAATATCCAACAACAAGTATATCGATAAGAATGAGGGGTTTGGAGTATAGACCCAAAGTCCATCTGTAAACAATTGAATATCCCCCACGGAAGGGTTATAAGGAAGGGATGATTCAACCAGGGTGCAATATAGCACTGATGAAACACACAACATTCATCTAGTTCCTGAATGCTTCCTCCCCCTCCCCCCAGCCCCTACTACCATGACCTAGCTCTACCTTACAAATCTGGCTAGACCGGAGAACATACATTGGTACAGATAAGAACTCTCGACACATGGAATTCAGGACAGATAAACCTCTCTGGAACAGTAGTGGGAGTAGCGATATCATGAGGGCAGAGGGATGGTCGGGGAGGGGGAAGGGGTGAAAGGGGGCCCATCACAAGTTTGGAGATATAGCCCCCTCCCAAGGGGACAAATAACAGAAATGTGGGTGAAGGGAGACAACATACAGTGTAAGATACAAAATAATAGTAACAATATATAATTGAACAAAGATTCATGAGGGTGGAAGTGTGGGGGGGGGTGCAGGGAGGAGCTTATACCAAGAGCTCAACTAGAAAATTTTGGAAATGATGATGGCAACATATGTACAAATACGTTTGATACACTTGATGTATGGAATGTTATAAGAGCTGTAAGAGCCCCAAATGAGTTTGTTTTTTTTAAGACACAGAGGGAGAGATGGTTCACAAAGGCTTCAGTGTCCTCAAGAGAGCAGGCAGTGCTGGTGGGAGTGCCCCCTGGCTGTGGTGCAGCAACAGCAGCGGAGGCTGCTGTCATTGTGCAGGGGCTCCGCTGTGCCCAGTCATCTTGTGTCCCTGCATATGCTACTCAATAATCATCCAAGAAATTTCTTTCCTCATTAACTATTTTTAATACATTTTTAATTAAAAAACAAACAAACATTAGGCTCAGCCTATAGTGCTTTTAAAACCAAACCAAATTCACTGCCATTGAATTGTTTGATTCATAGCAATCCTAAGGATAGAGTAGAACTACCCATTTGAGTTTCTGAGACTGTCAATTTTTACAGGTGTAGAAAGCCTCATCTTTCTCCCCCAGAGAGACTGGTGCTGACCTTAAAGGGTCACATAGGGCCTATGCTTATCCCAATGTGCACACTACTCCCCATCTGGAATGAGAGGACTCAAAACAGAAAGAAAGATTGTTCTTGATTAAAAACCCCACCAATTTCCAGATTCACTTCTGATATCTTCTCATATCGACTGTCCTTGCAGTGGGAGTTCCTCTCTGCCTCAGACTAACTCAAGTAGATTGATGTTACCTGCTGCCTGCCCCCCACCTGAACCCTTCCAGGGGTATGGTCCTTGTGCTGCCGCATCAGATCCCTTCCTTGTTTCAGGGTGATGACAAAGGGCTGCCTCTTCCCTTGGTACATTTATCTTCTACCCCCAGTGCACAGCGAACATACACTAGACCAACTCATTAATTTCTACTCATTTATTGATGGCATTTCTTAGGTGAGTTATTAAGTCATCAATAACTTCAGGGAACTAAGTGAATGGATCTAGATCTGGGCCAGGAGATATTTGAGGTAAACACTGAAAATTTCATCGAGGATCAGCATAAAAGTAAACCCTGGATCATCAGTGATATTCTGCCCGCCTGGGAAATGTGCTCCACAGCTGTTTTCTTCTCATTGGACTTCAGTTTGTTTCTCTAAAATGTAGTGAAATGAATTACATCTCCAGTCTCCCAAGTAAAATAAAGTTTTTTTTAAAAAAAGACTTCATGGATCAGCCTTTTACATTTCCCCACCCCCACTCCAAATGCTACTAATATGTGTTGCTCCCATCAGTTGATGAAACTTTCCTCAGAAGGTTTGCTGACAGGAGCTGGTGAATTCTTCAGGAGCACCTGAGTTCTCATGTATTGCCCTCAAGAAATGAAATAAAATGGAGAAGGAAAGGCAGGGAAAATTACTAAGACCTTGAGAAACCCTTGAAACCTATGTCTAAGAATCCACAGAAATTCTTAATGAATTTCATTTCTATAGGGGCACTTTCAAAGATGTAGGCATTCACCCAGCTGCAGGGAGTCCCCACTGTTTCCATTATGTCTGAGAGTGTATACAAAGGAGCCCTGGCGGCATGGTTGCGTGTTGGGCTGCAAACATCAAGTTTAGCGAGTCGAAACTGCCAGCTGCTCCGAGGGTGAAAATTGGGGCTTTTTCCTCCTATAAAGAGTTATAGTCTTGGAACCTCACAGAGGCAGGTCTGCCCCGTCCTGTATGGTCACTCTGCATGAGCGTCTACTCAACTACATTACATTTTCATGGGAGACATACAACCATTCTGTGTCAGCCTCCAGGGATACCCCAATATTTGGACAAGTTTGTATTACGATAACTCTTTGCCCTAGTCTGTGCTTTATCTTCCCTGTTGGGGCTTCATCTGGATGAGGGGAATTTGGGCTGCAAGCATGCTTTGAAACCTCGCCAAGTCCCAGATACCTCAGCTTTCTCATCTGAAAAATAGGAAAACTAATAGAACATATGCCATCAAATTGTTATGAGAATTAAATGAATTAATATGCAGCAAAGACTTAGAACAATGCCTGGCACATGTTAAATGGTCAAAAATGCCTTACATTGTTATTATCATCAATAATAAAAGTATGGTCGATCCTAATAAAGTATGGTCTTTTCCCATAAGACTAAGATCTTAGTGACCAGCCTATCCAATTTCCTCAGTCCATTTTACAGACAAGAAAATGGCAACCCAAGAAGGTTAAATACCCTCATACAGAATGCCTTTGCTGTCCACAATGTAAAGGCCACGTGAGCGGGAAGAACATGGTCTTTGGAGTCTAAGAGTCCTGGTCACACATCCAGCTGTGTCGTACGCTGCCTGTGTAATTTTGCATTCATTTCCTCCCTTTCGGGCCTTCTCTACGTCCTCATCTGTAAAATCAGTATACACAATAAACCTTGCTAGATTGTGATGAAATCTAAAAAAAGAAAGAGGGGTTGACAGGATAATGTGACTCGCCCACTGCCTAGGATGTAATGAATACTCAACCTGGGGACTGTCGTTATTGAGAAGAGCACTCAGCTGGGCTGAGGCAGCATAGGTGCTAGAATCTTGGTCTCCTGGCTGCCTGTCAAACTCACCACTACATCACCCCAACTTTAAAACCCAAGAACAACCAAACTCACTGCCATCGATTCCATGTCCACTCATCGCGACCTTCTAGGACAGGCTAGACCTGCCCCTGTGAGTTTTTGAGACTGTCATTCTTTGCCAGAGCAAAGGAGAGGCTGGTGTTTTCACTGCTGGTCATGTCAAACAGTTCACCTCCGCACCGCCGGGGCTCCCCACCCACACGTTAGCAAGCAGGGGAAAAAACCCCAGGGATTTGGCAGAGATTTATTTTTATTCGTTTCCCTCAGTGATTATCAGAGCTGTTTCTGAAGGGTATTTTAACACAGGCAGTTTTGTTCTGCCAGCTGAACCCCAACATGCTGTGTCGGTTGGAGAGATGGGTGACTGGAAAGAAGTTGCAGAGATGATGAAGCAGAGCTGTTCAGCGGTGAGGTTGTAAATATGACACCTTTGCCTGGGTGGAGATAGCTAGAGAAAGGTGAGGAGAAAATTGGAAATTGAACCGGACACCCTGATCTCCTTTTTAAAGAATAAGGTGAATAAATTCTAACTCCACATAACAAGGCCTGACACTCCAGCTCTATCAGAAAACAGAATTCTATGAGTTCCCCACAACAGAAATTGGGCATGGACAATGTGTTCCATACACCACTAAGTTTCAGAAGCACTTCCCAGATTTATAAGGCTTATTTATGAGCCAAAGACCATGAGAACTTCTACAGTTAAGAAATCTAATGCTACTGACTTCATCCTTGGTACAGAATTCCCATCAGCTTCATGGAGTACATTGGCAGACTAAAGGACAATGCTTCAGAAACTGAACAAGGTTAGATAATCAGAGATCTTATGGCAACTGATGACTAGGGCCATGAGTTTGGGTTTTCTTGCCATTGTGAGTCTCCATTACAACCATTAGACAAAGGATAAATGGCTTAATAAAGATGGAACCATGCTTTACTATCTTGTCTTCTCATATCATTTGTGGAGAGTGGCGATACAGTGCATATTGGCACGCACATTCAAATGCTCCAGATGACAATATATAACCCTGTGAGTCCAGCTACTCATGTTTACCTAACAGTGGAATTGGCTGAAAGGGGCAAAGACAATAAATTAATAAAGGAGAACAAACAATTTGGCCTAGCCTAAACCTGATGTTGGCAGAGCAGTGGAATTGCTATTATCCTTCACATGCCATCCTGTCTACAGAAAAGCAATCACATTACTACTGGCCTGGGAATTCCTGGGAGATTTGGGGACATAAAATATAAGCCACCCCCCCAAAAAACCCAATGAAATGCACATTACCAATTGAAGCTTGGAACTCACTTCTGTTAAAATGCGAAATAAAGTTCACGAAAGAAAGAAAATGTCACTGTCTCCAAAGCACAGATATATTTCAGCATCTTTCCTTTTTCTCACATTTTTATTCTCCATTCTCACATAATACCAAAACCAAGTCCACTGAAATTGGGTTTGTTCTGACTCATACAATCCTGTAAGACAGAGAAGCAGAAAGCCTCATGTCTCTCCTTTGAAGCACCTGGTAGATTTGAACCACTGAACTTTCAGTTGGCTGCCAAATCCTTCACGCACTTCACCACTACAGCTCCTCTACTCACATAAGCCCCTATCAAATACATTCTTTTTCTATTTTATTCCTCTAATACCTTTCCTCCCTTCATTCTTTCGTGGCCCTTTGGGGAAAAAATATAAGAATGATTAGAGGCTTCCTGTGAGATAGATATAGCAAGCAGCCCTGGTGGTAGAGTGGTTTTACATTGGGCTGCTAACTACAAGGTAGGCGCTTCAAACCCACCAACCACCCTTTGTGGGAAGATGGTGCTCTCTGTTCCTGTCTGTATGGTCTTGAAAACTCACAGGAGCAGTTGTGCTGTCTGATAGGGTCTCTGTGAGTCAGAATCCACTCAATGGCAGTGAGTTTTGATGAGATACAGTAGGCTTTCTATGAGGTATAAGAGAAGGGTTACTGCCAATGTGGATTGGGCCTTGGGCTGCTAGCCACAAGGCCAGATAGGTGTCCAGAACCTCCCCTCAATTGTCAGGAGAAAGATGGAGCTGCGTGCTTCCATAAAGTTTTAGTCTTGGAAACCCTATATAAGATCACTGTGAGTCAGAAGTCACTTGGTAGCAGGGGGTTGTGTTGTTTGGGATGGAAGGAGGCCTGGTTGGGCTGCTAAAGGGACGTTCAGTAGATGGAGCCCACTAGCTGCTCTGCCAGAGAAAGCTGAGCTCCTCCGCTTCCAGAAAGCTGGAGAGCCGCAGAAGAACCAGGGCAGCATGTCTACTCTGCTCTGTGCAGTCGCTGTGAATCAGAATCGGATTGAGATGAGAGATATTTGTCTCTCAGCAGAAAAGTATCAAAAGTTAACTATAGCCTTTGCAAGTGACTTATTTAAAAAGGAACCGAGTGAACACTAGCATACCACTTATTAGGCTTGTCCCTTTAGTCTTGACCTTTGGGTAAGTCATAGATAAATTCCATCCAAGTTTGGCAGAAGTAAATTGCAAAATTCCCATAATAGCAATCTGGCAGAAAGATCATTTTTATTGATGTCAAACATGATGGCATTTCTTAGCAGTTTGATAACACTGGGATTATTAAGAAAAGTAAATGTTGAATTATGTCACAAGAGTCCCAGCCACAGGGCAAGATCTGTGAGCTGATTTTTTTGGGCGACTGCTTTACAATTTAGATGAAGAGGCTGGTACCTAATTTGTTTCATATTTAGTTGAATTTCATTGGGCTTGACATGTATTTTTGTATTGAAATGTATTCTATTATTTTTCCAATGCATTTTTTTATTGTTTCTCCCCAGGAAGCAAATAGTTTGGATAAAAACACGACCAAAACAGAGAGTGCGTGGCTCTTCAGGATGTGGTATGGGTTTGACCACAAGTATCCTTGGATTACGGTGGTCTCTCAGAGACTGCCCCATGGCAGAGCACAACATTAGGCACTTCATCCCTGAGATGTGCGCTCCTGCCTGGTGACGAACACAGAAAGGTAAAATGAATCCGCGGCCATAATGATGTTTTAAAAAGCGGAAGAAAGAACGGTTTCAAATAATCAAGAAAACCGGACAATCCATACTTCAGTACATACAAGAGCTAAGGTGGAGTATCTCAGCACCAAATGTGTTTGGCCTGTTGACGGCTACGATTAACACCCAGTGATAAAATCACATGGTCCTTGAAGAAGTCACCTGCCCCTCCTTTTGTGCACGCCCTAGGGTGACTTGGCATGGTAGGAGCACAGTCCCTCAGTCAGGCTGACTCGTTCTTTTCCCTCAAGAACCTATCTGTGTATTTTTTATCACTCTGTGGGACCGATGAAGATGGGGCCAAAGAGAGGGGGTCTGATCCATCATATTCTTCAACAGTGGCACTTTCCTTTCCCGGCAGAATGGAGTAAATTTTGTGTTTTGTATTTCCTCAGTGAAAGACACGCTTAACATTCTAGAAATCAGTGTAAACACAGTCACTCAGACACACCTTGCTCCGCCCTGTGACTGGAAGGGTGCGAAGTCAAGCCTGAAGGGATTTCCCATTGTGAACTGCAGTCAGAGTTCCGTCTGTAACCCTTGGCAAAAGGCACCACAGAGCAGCAAATGACTGTGCTAAAATGGAATGCATTGGCATCTTTGTAGCTACCTTTCCACACTCATGAATCTCCCTTCTTCCAGAAAGAAAATGTCAGTCGCATAAGCAAGGATTAGGGCCACAACACATAAGTGGGGAAGGAAGACTTAAACGGAGGGGAGGGGAAGATCCAAAGAGTCGCCAACGAGAGAAGGTAAAAATGGAAAAGGGAGAAGAAGTCAGAGAAACGCAAGGAAATCACAGTAGGAAAGAAAGGAAAACCACTTAGAGAAGTGACTGTGGAGGCAGAGAAATAAACTAAGCCAGGAAGATATGCAGCAAGGTCATCTGAAGATGACAGAGAGAATTAGAAAGGAATTGGGCGAAAGCTGAGCATTCCAAGAAAGCTGAGGGTGATGGTGATATAAGAGGTAAAGGTTTGGGGTTTTGTGTTTTCATAGTTTTGCTACCAGTGGTCAGATTACCTTATACTTCATAGATATTACAAGTCTGGTTCCGGACCAATGTGATGAACCAGATATCAAAGTAAAATCAGTCCAAGAATATTTTTTGTGTCTTACGGAATAAGAAGGTTATGTTTATGCTAGTAAGGGTGCAATAGCATAATGAGAAAATGTTGAGATACTGTGGGACTTACCAAACTTAACAGAGACATGAAGTGAGCACATGCATTGGGAAAATGCACGGGTGTTAGTCACCATGAACCTTGAATTGTTAAACAAACAAAAACAACAACAAAAACCCCTGCAGCTTCTGTGAAGCTCAGTAAAGCAGACTGCAGTGAACTTGATGCTCTTATGTCTTGCCTTACTCGGTCTGGTGCATGTATAGCCAAATGGGTTGCCACCACCTTAAAAGTAATCCATTTGGGCCATTAACAACCTCTTGGAGGTTCTGGCAGAAATCCTGGGGGCACAAACATTAAGCACCTGGCTACTAATCAAAAAGTTGGCAATTCCAGTCTTCCTAGAGGTACATCAGAAGACAGGCCTGGCAACAATCACTGCCATTGAAAACCCAACGTAGCATATTTCTACTCCAAGTGCACAGGATAGCAATGAGTCAGGATCAAACCTGCAGAGACAGGTTTGCTTTTAGAGGTTCTGGTGGCTCATAAACTACTCAGAGACTCCCTGGCTTCTCTAAGAGGCCTTAGAAGCATATGCTGGATTATGCCCCTGAGTTGATTTCTCATCTGGAAACATAATTTGACCCTGCCATTGCTTATACTCACAGGTATCTAATTACCACATTTCTGTGAAAATTACATATATCAATGTGATGAAAGACTAAACCTAAGGCTGCTTGGGTACCATGAAAAGCACAGCAGGAGAACTGTAAACCCAGAAGTGAGAGAAAAGATGTTTTTGTTCAAAATATGTAAGAGCTGTGAGGCAGGCTTTACAGTGAAGAAAAGGAGTGAAGTATAAAAAATAACTCAGAAGCAAGAAAATTAATGTGGGAACCCACACAGTGCTCGCTGAGAACAATAACACTGTAGTCAGTGTGTTCACTGAGAACATTAACACTGCAGTCAGTGTGTCCACTGAGAACAATAACACTACACTCAGTGTGTTCACTGAGAACAATAACACTGCAGTCAGTGTGTCCACTGAGAACAATAACACTACACTCAGTGTGTTCACTGAGAACAATAACACAGCAGTCAGTGTGTTCTCTGAGAACAATAACACTGCAGTCAGTGTGTCCACTGAGAACAATAACACTACACTCAGTGTGTTCACTGAGAACAATAACACTGCAGTCAGTGTGTCCACTGAGAACAATAACACTACACTCAGTGTGTTCACTGTGAACAATAACACTGCAGTCAGTGTGTTCACTGAGAACAATAACACTACACTCAGTGTGTTCACTGAGAACAATAACACTACACTCAGTGTGTTCACTGAGAACAATAACACTACATTCAGTGTGTTCACTGAGAACAATAACACTGCAGTCAGTGTGTTCACTGAGAACAATAACACTACACTCAGTGTGTTCACTGAGAACAATAACACAGCAGTCAGTGTGTTCTCTGAGAACAATAACACTGCAGTCAGTGTGTCCACTGAGAACAATAACACTACACTCAGTGTGTTCACTGTGAACAATAACACTGCAGTCAGTGTGTTCACTGAAAACAATAACACTACACTCAGTGTGTTCACTGAGAACAATAACACAGCAGTCAGTGTGTTCTCTGAGAACAATAACACTGCAGTCAGTGTGTTCACTGAGAACAATAACACAGCAGTCAGTGTGTTCTCTGAGAACAATAACACTGCAGTCAGTGTGTTCACTGAGAACAATAACACTGCAGTCAGTGTGTTCACTGAGAACAATAACACTGCAGTCAGTGTGTTCACTGAGAACAATAACACAGCAGTCAGTGTGTTCTCTGAGAACAATAACACTGCAGTCAGTGTGTTCACTGAGAACAATAACACTGCAGTCAGTGTGTTCACTGAGAACAATAACACTGCAGTCAGTGTGTTCACTGAGAACAATAACACTGCAGTCAGTGTGTTCACTGAGAACAATAACACTGCAGTCAGTGTGTTCACTGAGAACAATAACACTGCAGTCAGTGTGTTCACTGAGAACAATAACACTGCAGTCAGTGTGTTCACTGAGAACAATAACACTACACTCAGTGTGTTCACTGTGAACAATAACACAGCAGTCAGTGTGTTCTCTGAGAACAATAACACTGCAGTCAGTGTGTTCACTGAGAACAATAACACTGCAGTCAGTGTGTTCACTGAGAACAATAACACTGCAGTCAGTGTGTTCACTGAGAACAATAACACTGCAGTCAGTGTGTTCACTGAGAACAATAACACTACACTCAGTGTGTTCACTGAGAACAATAACACAGCAGTCAGTGTGTTCTCTGAGAACAATAACACTGCAGTCAGTGTGTTCACTGAGAACAATAACACTGCAGTCAGTGTGTTCTCTGAGAACAATAACACTGCAGTCAGTGTGTCCACTGAGAACAATAACACTACACTCAGTGTGTTCACTGAGAACAATAACACTACACTCAGTGTGTTCACTGAGAACAATAACACTGCAGTCAGTGTGTTCACTGAGAACAATAACACAGCAGTCAGTGTGTTCTCTGAGAACAATAACACTACACTCAGTGATGTCATAGTTTTGGTCTCACTTTTCCTGGGAGTTTATTTTCACGCAATTATGGACAGGCTAGTAAAAATGAAAGCAGATTTACACCCTCAATGACATCTCTTCTCACGGTCATTTGTTCTTCTGTGCATTCATTTTGGGAAGTACAGTGCTGCCATCACTGGGTAAACAGATGTTCACTTAGACAGCGGGGCTTTTATATCGCAGACAGGCTCTGCTTTTACACTCACAGAGTAGCAAGCCAAGCAGGTTTGACTCTGACCTCTTTATGTACCTATGCTTCATAAATACATTGTCCACTTGGCATTTATGTTCATTTTATTGTCTACCTAGAACCCAGATTATGTGCTCATGAATATTGTAGGCAAGCCATGCCTGCCACTACTAGTGAAGGCATGCTCCCTCCACCATGGATTCAGGCTGCCTGACCTGGGCCAAACATATTGTCTAGGAATGGAATAAATGGATTGTACAGTTTGGAGCTGCTTGAGTTAGATTTTAGTAAAATTTCATCATGCAAATGAGACACTATAAAGATGTGATGGGTAGATTCATTGTGCCAACCTGGCCAGTTGGAGTATGTGGGATTAATCAGGTTGCAGCTTGATTGGAGGGCAAAGAGATAAATGGCTTGGCAAGGCCCACCCCTGGCTCTCTTGCTCTCTAGTGATTGGAACAGAGTGCAGCTGCTTTAGCTAGTTCTCTGTCACAACTTGTGAGCCCCACTACCTCTGGGATAAGCCAACCCATGAATCGTGTCACTAGAGCTTGAGGTTTCTTTGAGACCTACTTTGCCACGCTGCTGGTGTGTACATTGCTTGAGCTTGAGGCTGGTGGATCCTGTCGTCTTGCATTTCTTGAGTTCAATATCCCATCCAGGCCTGCTTCGCAAAGCTCCTGAGCTTCTGACTTGGTAACTCACCCTGCTGTTTGCTGCCTATGGGTGGACCCTGGTTGCATTGCCCAAGGGAAGACTCAGCTGTCTGCTTCCTTGACCTTGGACCTGTACTCATGAATTGAAGGACTTCCAGTATATTAAGTGTTCCACTGTATGGCTGTGTGGACTACTTTAATTATCTATTGTATTCCTTCATACTGTATAAATCTGTTTATCTATCTATCTAATCATAAGTGTCCTGGTTTTGTTTCTCTAGAGAACCATGCCTAACACAAAAGAATAACTGAAAAAAAGATAACTATAGTAAATCACCTCTTGTATGTATAAATTGGGATTCTATAAAGAAAAAAGATAGATATACGCACATATACTTAAACAAGTGTCATTATACTCACAGGTGTGTGTGCATGCTTCAAAAAGTGCATGGAAAAATTCCATTTTATTTTTCCACAAACTTTTTGAAGCCCATACTTTGTATATATTATATACATTATATAGTGGTGTTTGTGTATGTAGTAGGAAATGTATTTTGTTTTAAGGAATTGCATGTTTGGTTGGGGCTGTTCAATTTGAAATTGGTAGGATAGATGGCAGACTGAGCACTCCCAGACAGCAGTTGATGTTTCTTTCTTAAGGAAGGATTTCTTCTTCCTTAGCGAAACCTCAACTTGTCACTTAAGGGACTTCAACAGATTAAATGATTGTATAAGGTCTACCTACTTTGCTAAGAACAGTCTCCTTTACTTAGGTCAACTAACTCTTGGTGCTAACCATGTTTCCAAAATATCTTCACAGCAACACCCAAATTAATGTTGGTTTGAATAAAAGGCAAAATAACCTAGTTAAATTGACACATAAAACACCCAATCCACATTCAATTATGCCCAATAGTCCAATCCAAGACTAGAGCCCAAACCCAAATCAAACCAACTGCCATCGAGTCTGTTCAGAGTCCTAGTGACCTGTACGGAGTGTCTAAGAGCGCAACTCTTCATAAGGGCAGACAGCCTCATGTTCTCTTTCAGAACAGGCGCTTAGAGAAAGACCTCAAGTTCTCAGGCACAAACAGTCAAGTGCTCAACTACTAACTGAAAGATGGATGCCACCGAAGGAAGAACTAAAGATCTGTTCTTGAGGGTCTTAGGAGAACCCCTTGAAGCAGTCCCACTCACAACATATTGAGTCAGCATGGGTCAAAATCAACAACTGTTTTTCATTTGTTTGTTTTTATCCATAAAATACACCTAATTTGCTCACACGACTGTTGTTGTTTTTCTATTTTTATAACATAAGTAATTTACATGCATATGTGTTCTATAAAGTGTCCCAGGAAATATAGGAGAATGAAAATAATTTTAAAATTAAAATAAATAAGTAAACAATGACCAAGAATGGTGTCAGATATTCTCTTAATTATTATTTTGTTTCATCTCCACCACTCCCTAGAAGGTTGGGAGGATCTGACTTCAGAGTACTGCACAACACAAATGGACTGATAAGTGGCTCATATCTATTGAAAAAAAAACTGGGTTCCCCAGTACAATAATGTTAGAAAACAATGGCATTGGCCTAGATAAGTATTTAAGGTTTGACTATGATTCAATGCATGCAGTAGTCCTGAATTATGCAATCCTGAGAATTATGCAAATACTGACTTAGCAATACTCAGTGTTCCTGAGCACTGATGCTGTACCACTGCACATACTATTTCATTTAATTCTTATAATCACTTCGTTGTATGGATGAAATTGAGTCTTAGAAGATGCAAATAACTTTCTGAAGATCTCATAGCTCATAAATGTCAGTTCTATGAATCAAGACTAAATCTACCTCACTCTAAATTCCATAAATCTACTTAAGGAAGTTTAATGTTTACAACTATGTCCCTGATATTACTTATCCTATATATAAAATCCTATGTCAGTATATTCACAAAGCCATGTTTAGGGCAATGAATAATTGTGACTTCTTACATTGTGGGGTACAGAGCTCACATGTCCTCAAGCATCTGTGGAAGATATATGAGGTAATAGCAATGTTAGGGCCTAATGAGTCCCCAGTTTCCTGAGTCAGATAGTCACCTTTTCAGGGACAGAAATTTCATTGTGCTAAACAGTCAAGAATAGTTCTGTGTCATAGGGATGGACTCACTCTAGTGAAACTCAAGGAGATATAAGTACAAAACAGAGAAAATCTCTAAATGATTATATTTCCAAAGGGGAATATCCTTTCCTATTGATGAGAAGGTTCAAGTTATGATCTGCTCTCTGGTGGTGTAGCGGTTACACATTGGGCTGTTAACCACAAGGTCAACCATTCAAAACTACTAGCCGTTCCATGGGAGAAAGATAAAGCTTTCTACTCCCCCAAATAATTGCATCCTTGGAAACCCCCAGGAGCAGTTCTCTATGATCACTATGAGTCAGCATTAACTCAGTGGCAACAAGTGAGTATACATCTGTCTTCTTCTCCTACCATCCTCTGCTTTGCTCACTCTGGCTCACCTAACTTTGCTCACATATGCTAAGCACATTCCTACTTCTGGGTCTTTCTGCGGGTTGTTCTCTCTGCCTGGCTGCTCTCCTTTAGATATCCACATGCTTCCATCCTTTATCTCTCTCATTCAATGCCTCAGTGAGACCTTCCTGGCTCCATATTTAAATGACCAGTCTGTACACAAGCATTCCCTCAATCCTTCACAGCTTTATTTTGCCATGACACTTCTCACCATATCACACAGCACACACTTTGCTTATTTGTCAATTAGCAGTCTCTTTCAACCAGGACATATGTGCTTTCTAGGGAAGGGGTTTAGGTTTGTTTTCATTTGCTCATATGTTCTCAGGTACAGAAAAGTGCTGAAACATCATGGCTTCTAAGTATTTGTTGAATGAATGAATGGATAAATGAATAAATGAAGCAAGCAAGCATCAATCAAGGTATTATTATAGTAGGAATATCAAATCAAGTATTAGAAGACTGCTAAGTGACTCTGAAAGCAGAGCAAACCAGAGCAGGTAATTCTGAGAGTTTTTTACCCAGGCTGCCTTAGGGCACACCCCTTGCAGATACCTCTCCTCCAGATTCAGCATCTCGCTCCCTAAACCAGCTGTTCTCAACCTGTGGGTCGCGACCCATTTGGGGGTCGAATGACATATGTTTTCCTCTCTCGTCTCCAGGCAGGTCTACCCACATGCACACATGCCCACATACGAGTACCCAGCATGAAAACTGTTACACATGCTACACCATGCTTCAAGACAAATTTTCATTTATTTGTAATTAGAAATAAACATTTCACAATACATAATTACATATTGCTTTTGTGATTAATTATGCTTTCATTATGTTCCATTTGTAACAATGAAAATACATCCTTCATATCAGATGTTTACATTATGGTTCATAACAATAGCAAAATTACAGTTATGAAGTAGCAATGAAAATAATTTTATGGTTGGGGTTCACCACAACATGAGGAACTGTATTAAAGGGTTGCGGCATTAGGAAGGTTGAGAACTACTTCCCTAGACAATGACAACCACTCAAGGCAGACTTGGGTCTTGGCTGCCTAAGCTGACTGTCCTCCCAGGACTGATTGCCTCCCCTTTTTTAATAGGATGACTGATGAGGTACATTCAAACCTGAATACCTGAGTACTTAGAAACCATTCTTTCTCTGGGAGACTTGGAATGATCTTATCTCACTGATCATGTGTTGACTTAATACTAATAGAATCACAATTGGAGAGCCACCTGTCACCTTCACTGATAATCTCATAATGAGAAAGTTAGAAGCAGAAATGGATACCTGCGTATTCCATTTTCAGAAGTCCAATCAGCAAATAATTCAGGACCACCTTGTTACCTCTGACTTGGGAATCTTATGTTGGTTCATTCATTGGTGACTAATGATCCTGCTAGACTGTCTGCTTCCAGAGGTTCCCTCCATTCTGTTATTTATTACCTCTCTCTGTGAGCATGTGTCTACAATAATGCTATGAATGTGAACGACACCAGATGTAAATTACCTTTCCAAAATGAAGAAAAGGGCAGCCTAAGAACATTTTTTAGTACTCCGTGAACACCAACATGGACTAAAAATAAGGTGATATCATGTGGTTAGCACTGTTTTCTAAAAGTGCAGAGAAATCTCAACGATAACAAAGGACTAGCAAGTCAACACAGTAACAAAATTGCATAAAGCCACGTGGAAGGGGACTTCCTTCCCATCCCTGGTTTGGATGAAGGGTACACTGCAGTCCCTGTAAGATCAACAAGGTGAAAGGCCCAAGGAAGTATGTGCTTTCTTGGGATGGTGCAACTTCGGCCTTTTCCCTGCTGAAGAGGCTGGCAAGGGAGTGACCGGTACCAGAGCCCTTCCCATGCCACAGTGATTACCGGAGAAGTAAGTACAATCATCAGGGTCGTTCAAAATGATACTCAGAACCACAGATTTAAAGGTAATGGGATTTTAGTCTAAAACCAAGCAAGAAAACAGACAAAAGTGAAGGAAGGCAGGGAAGCGGGAAGGGAGGAAAGGAGAGAGGGGAGGGAGAGAGAGAGTACAGCTCTTCCTCTCTTAAAACTTGACAGAATTCATTGTTGCCCACAGTCACATTTAGTTTACATCATAGGTATGAATGCTGTGAGCAGCAATTTCCATTTTAAATGGCGATCACTGCATTGCCGTTTTCTCTATTCTAACAAGCGGTAGCATCTGTGCATTATTTATTGAGGTGGCCTTGTGAATGACTTGCGCTTGCTTCACGAGA
Source organism: Tenrec ecaudatus (assembly GCF_050624435.1). Taxonomy (NCBI): domain Eukaryota; kingdom Metazoa; phylum Chordata; class Mammalia; order Afrosoricida; family Tenrecidae; genus Tenrec; species Tenrec ecaudatus. The sequence goes on from NC_134533.1 coordinate 136,412,234, forward strand.
AACTCTCAGAGTATCAAGGTACGTTGGCTCTGTGATCCCTGGTTTATAAATGAGGGAACTGAGCCCAGAGGAGAAGAGAGGTATATCCAAGGTCACCCATAGACTTGAAGCCAGCATTCCTAATCAACAGAGGAGTGCGCTGTATCCACGAGAGGATGCAAAGCTCTCCGGGAAGGAGGTCCATTCACAGAGCTCCGGCAGCATTAAGATGTGTGTGATGCTATTGTTGTGAGTTTGCCTGACGCACAATGTGCAGCTTTAATCTGATAGCTTCTTTGATAGTTCATCCAAAGTTTCTCAATCACGATGTGGAGTGGATTTTACTTCCAGTAGACAGTAGGGAGGATAACAGAGAGCGTAAGATACTCTGTTGGTCTGAGTAGACTGGAGAAACAAATCCACAGAAACTCCTATGTATATAAGAGTTTTATATAACAGGTAAATGTACGTTAAGAAAGCATCCCAACCTAGTCCAGTCCAAGCCCATAAGTCTGACAATAGCCCATATGTCCAACACCCATCTACAAAGTCCTCCTCAAACTTGCAAAATAAACGCCATAATGCCAAATGCAGGAGGAAAGCCAAATCAGTGAACATGTAGCCATCTCAGTGCTGAGAGGGGTCTCCACACGGCTGCTCTAGCACCCAGGGCTGCATCAGGGTAGGTCCATGTGGCTTCTCAGGGATGTCTCACAGGAAGTGAGCCTTGCCAGCTGAGGCAAAGAACTAGCTAAGGCAGCCGCACAGTGGTCTGACCATCAGAGAACAAAGGACCTGAGAATTCGAAAGGGGAGGCTCACAGAGCCATTTATCTCTCCACTCTTCAATTAATCCCACATGTGTTTATTGGCCAGGTTGGCACAATAAACCTTCACTATCACAGATAACCTTTTTATTTAATGGCACTTTCTTTAGTACCTTCTATGTGCTAAGCCATGTAATAGGCACTTCAGTCCAAAAGCAAACAGCATGGACATAGTAGGCCCTTGTTCCCATGACTTTTTGGTGGGAACCAATGCTGGGGAATTGGAGCGTCCTTAAAAATGTGGGTTGCCCTTTGTTCAGGTCATAACTTGAATCTTAGAGCAATGATAGCTATTATGTTCTGCTTTGGCTGAATACATTAGGAATATTGTCTAGTTATTAAAACAGCTTCCTGCTTGCTTTGAGATCATCTTAAACAGTAAACCAAAACTGTCCCCTGAAGTCATCTTAAAACCAAACAAAAGCTTCACTAGTAAAAACAAAGCAAACGTTCGCCTTGAGCACTGTGCCTTTTGAAGAGCTCTCTATAAAGGATCAAATTGAAAACAGCAACCCAAAAGATGAGCAAAGGACCATGGGGCCAGGGAGTGTAGGTTAATGGGGGAGGAACAACTCCGAAAATGAGGACAGTGTACAATGGAAAGAATGCAGTCAAAGCCATTGAATTATACATGCACACGCTGTTGAGTTGATGCATATTTTGCTTTGTAATCGCAACAACACTACAAAAGTAAGATTCAGGAGAAACACTAACCAACTTGGTAATGGAAAATCATTCACTTCTCTCTCAGAGTCAAAATATATGTAAAATCAACAGTCCAATTTTCTGAAGACAATAGCCTCCTATAAAAGCAACATCCCATAAATGGTTCTGGAGACTTGGCACGTTATTGCAAGTAAGACTGTATGATTTGTTGCCCAAATGTGATATATCCCCTGCTAGTAATGTAAAAAAACCCCAAAAACTATAGGTCTCAAGGCGATCATTTGGTTTATCCAAAATGATATTAGGATTCTACATGAGTTTTGGTACCTTGATTTGTTGTCCTTCCTCCTTGGCAAATGATTTAATAATATTTCTTTTTTTAATTTAATAATATTTCTATTAGATGAGATTGTGCTAGTATTTTCTTAACTTCAATCAGATGATATTAAAATCTGTATTTCCATAAACAAGAAATCAGGTGACTCACCCATTTGTAATATGAAGTTATAAAAAATTCCTTTAAATCAAATGAAAAAACTAAATATATACACACAAGTACATAGTATGTGTTTTCTCAGCACAAAGCACTTTATCATACTCTCATTCATTCATTCATCACATGCTAAGTATGAGAATACCATATATAGTAGGCAGTGTTATGGGCATCAGGAATACCACATAACAAATTTTCATAGAAGTTACATCACAATATGGCTCCTTTTAAAATTTCTTGTTTAAAGTGTCTTCTCAGGAACGTGTTTGTGACATAAGCAAAGACACACTTAGACATTTCACTATTTGGTTATATCAAAAAAGGGAAAGTATGAATCATGACCAGGATTTATTAATTTGCTACTGCAACTTCATCCACTTACTAGCTATATAATTTTTGGAAAATTATTTAACCTCTCTCTGCCTGAGAACCTCACCTGCAAAATGGGCTCAATAGACTTGTTTTGAGGATGAAATAAATTAATATAAGGCATGTAAAACCGTGTGGAGACATTGGTGGTTCAGAATTCTTGCCTTCTATGCTGGAAATCCAGGTTTTGTTTGTTTGTTTTTAATCATTGTATTGAGGGATCTTACAGCTCTTATAACAATCCACACATCAATTATATCAATCACATTTGTGCATATGCTGCCATCATCATTTTCAAAGCATTTCTTTCTACTTGAGCCCTTGGTATCAGCTCCTTTCTTCCCTCCCTCCCCATCCCTCCTACACTCCAACTCTCATGACCCCGGGGTAAATGATAAATTATTATTACTTTAATATCTTACATCATCCACTGTCTGCCTTCACCCTGCTGTTCATCTCCCTTGGGGCTGGGGTCGGGGGAGTTATACATTGATCATTATGTAGTTACATAATGATCAATGTATAATGTATACCTTTCTGCGCCTTCTCCTCCCACCTTCCTCTTACCCTCATGGTATCACTACTCCCAGTACTGATGCTGAGGGGGTTATCTATCCTGGATTCCATGTGTGAACATAAAGTTCTTATCTGTCCCAATGTACATGCTCCAGTCTAGCCGGATTTGTAAGGTAGAGCTGAGTCATGACGGTAGCGGGGAAGAAACATTAAAGAACTAGAGGACTGCTGTATGTTTCCTGGTGCTAGACTGCACCCTGGCTGACTCAGTCCTTCCTTGTGACCCATTTGTGACCGACCTTCCTCATCCACATTGAAAAGATTGTTAGTTTGGAATCTTCTGATGCCTGATACCTGATACCATCAACACCTCATGATAACACAGGGAGTGTGCTTCTTATACCTGGGCTTTGTTGCTTCCCCGCTTGTTTAACTTCAAGCCTTTAAGACCCCAGACACTTTTTTCTTCAAATAGTAGTCAGGTATCATCAGCTTCCTTTACCACTTTTGCTTATGCACCCATTTTGTCTTCAGCGATCGTTTCAGGCAGGTGATCATCACAGAATGCCATGTTATTAGAACAGAGTTCTTGCAGTGAGGGAGGGCTTGAGTAGAGGTCCAGTGTCCATCTGTTACCTTAATAATTAACACATAGTCCTATGTTTCTATAGATGGTATATACTACCATATTTACATATATACATGCCTATATTTATACCTCTGTAAATGTCTTTTGCCTCCTAATTTTTTCCTCTATTTCCTTTTACTTTCCACTTATCCTACTGTCATGTTCAACCTTCATTCAGCTCTCCATAGTTCCTCTTCGCTCCATTGCACTTGATCAAACCCCACCAGGCATTTTATGCCCTCCTCACCATCGATTTTCTATCTTTTGTGCAGTCTCATTGTTTTTTCCTTGGGATTTTTTTATCTTGCCTCTCTTATATAGACAGACATAGAAAGAGAGAGAGAAAGAGAGAGAGAGAGAGAGAGAGAGAGAGAGAGAGAGAGAGAGAGAGAGAAGAAGAAAAGGGGGAAAATAGTTCCAGGCCTGCCTACTGACCCTTATGAATGTTTTCCTAATGGGTCTGATTAGGTGCCAAGTTCTGTCCCCCGAGTCAGAAGTCTATTTTCGGGAATTCCTCAGGAACTTCATTGCTTTGCTGCACTCCCTTCTTATTTCTCCCTGGTTTGGGGCAAGGAGGGGGGGTCAGACCAGACACTATTCCCGCACAGTATCTCCAGTGCTGCCCCCCATAGCACTGTGGGTCCATGAGGGGATGTCATGTTTTGTGATGGGGCTGGCCCTACAGTCCTCTCTGTGTATTGGCTGCTCTGAATAGGAATGTCATCCTCTCCTGGAGGCTTTGTGGGCCAGGATGCGGTCCATCGCCCACCCCCCACCCCCTACCCAGCGCTTCCCCACTCCCACACACAGCTCTTCAGAGCTGTCCTCTGTAGTGTATTCTTCTGGCTAGAGGGCCAACGTCGCTGGGATTGGGGCTGGCCCTCCAGACCTGTCTGTTAGTTCGCTGTTTCATGCCCATGTATTGCCCTCAAGGCTTGATGCACCAAGTTGAGGGCTGGTCCCTATCTTGCTTTCCTGTGGAGACATAAATAACACCCGCCTCGTGGGTGAGTTAGTGCCTGTTCCCCCACGATCCCTGTCCTCTTTTTTAGTTTTGTTTTTTTCTTCTGGCATCCTTTTTTGTTGGCTGACATATGCATCCCTGGGTTGGGTCTGACCCCTGCCGGAATGCCTGGACCTCACCCTGGGAATGTTTGCATTTAGTGGCTTTCCCCCTATGCCCTTTGCACTTTTTAAGCTTACCTCAGGGGACTCATGCTGTACTTGTCCTTTTGTGCTTGGCTGACTTCGCTTAGCATAATTTCCTCCAAGTCTTCCCATGGGATGATATGCTTCATGCGTTCATCACTGCTTTGTGTGTATGTACTAGAGCTTCTTAAACTATTCATCTGTTGATAGAAATTAAGTTGTTTCCAATTCTTTGTGATTGTGAACTGAACATTGGAGCACAGATGACTGCCCGTGGTCTATTTCTTACCTCTTCTACGTATATGCCCAGTAGGAGGATTGCTGGGTCATACAGTAGCTTGATTTCCATTTGTTTTGGGTATTGCCAAATCGGTTTCCATTACAGCTGCACAAGCTGACAAGTCCATCAGCAGTGGACGAGAGTTCCCATCGCACTCACACACCCCTCCAACACTGTTTGCTTTCTGATTGTGGTGATCGGGAACATCTTTATGATTAGGAAAATGATTGGCCATTCAGATTTCTGCCTTTTTGAAACTTCTGTTCGGGTCTTTTGCCCACCTCCTTAATGGGCTAATAGTTTTGTTTTCTTTTCATTGAAAGCTAGCAGAGTATTGTTGATGTTTAGTAATAAGGCCTTTGTCTGATGTGTCATTGCTAGAGATGTTTCCCCAGTCTGTGGGCTCTCTTATTACTCTCTTGGCAGACTTTCATTGTACACAGGTGTTTTATCTTCATTATACCACTCTTGTCAATTTGTGACTCCTGTGTGTTCTATCTTATTTCCAATAGCTATCCATTCCCTGTGCCAGATTTCTTAGGTTTGTCCCAATTCCCTCATTAATGGCCTTAATAGTTTGCCATTTTACCTTACGGTCTGTGATCCACCTTGAGTTCATTCATGGGAATGGGTGGGGTGAGGTAAGGATCTTCCTTCATCTTTCCCAGCACCACTTGCTGAAGAGGGCATGCCCTTTCCATTGGATATTTTGGGGAGCCTTATCAAAGATCAGTTATCTATATGCTAATTATTTCTTTTCTAGGTTTTAAGTTCTTTTTCATTGGTCTAAGTATCTGCAACTATACTAGTACCATGCTTTGACCACTGTGGCTGTATAATATGTGCTAAAACCAGGTAAAGCGAGCCCCTTGGCTTTGTCCTTCTTGAGGAGTTATCTGCTAATTCTGGGCTTCTTCCCTCTCCATATGAAGTTAATAGTCAGTTTTTCCAATTCTTTGAAAAAGATGTTGGTGTTTGGATCGATATAACAGTAAACTTATGTATGCCTTCGGTAGAACTGGCATCTTTACTATCTTAAATCTTCTGATGTACGATCATGGGATATCCTTCCATTTGTAGAGGTCACTCTTGGCTTCTTGTAATAGCATTTTGTAGTTTTCCTCATACAAATCTTTTGGTATTTTGGTTAGGCATTTCAATTTGTGATTGGCTATAGTGAAGGGCACTGCCTTTTGAACTCCTCTTCTGTGGTCTTATTTCATGAAGATAACACTGATAGACTTTGGTTTGTTCACCTGTAAACTGCCACTCTGCCATGTTTCTCTATCACTTCTAGAACTCCTATTGTGGAGCTTTTGGAGTTTTTCATATATATTTTTTCTGCATTTATTGATATTATCAAGTGGTGCTTATCCTTTTTCTTGTCAATATGATGAATAATGCTGATTGAATTTCAGATATTGAACTATCCTTGCATCCCTGGAATGAATCACACTTGGTCATGTTGAATTTTTCATTTTATATACTTTTGTATTCTATTGGCCAGTATTTTGTTAAGGATGTTTACATTGATGTTCATTAGAGATATCAGTCTGGAGTTTTCAATTCTGGTAGTATCCTTGCCCATTTTAGGTATCAGTGCTATACTAGCTTTATAGAAAAAGGTTTGGAGTTTGCCAGTTTTTTTCTATACTCTGGAAAAGTTTGTGTAGGATTGGTGTCAGTTCTTCCCTGAATGTTTAGTAGAATACTCCTGTGAAGCCATCTGGCCCGGAGATATTTTTTTTAGTTGGTATTCTTTTGATAATCTTGTCTATATTATCTATTGCTATGAGTCTGTTGAGGTTCTTGACATCCATCGGGAATAGTCTAGGGAGGGTTTTGTTTTTCCAAATTGTTGAATTCATTGGAGTATAGGCCTTCATAGTACTGTGTAATTAGATCTTTAATTTCATTAGGGTCCATTGTAATGTCCCGTTTCATCCCTCATCCTGGCTATTGATATTCGTTCCCTCCTTTCTTTGGTTTGGTTTGCCAGTGGTCTAGCAATTCTGTTAATTCTATCAAAGACCCAGCTTTTCACTGCATGGATTTTTTCCATTGTTTCTTATTCGCCTTCTCATTTATCTCAGCCCTGATTTTTATTATTTCTTTTCTTTTGCTATTAGTGGGATTTTCCTCTTGACTATGCTTTCAATGTTGGAGGTTTTGTGCCAGCATATCAAACCTAAGTCTCTCTTCCTTTTCCCTGTGTGTATTCATTGCTATCAAACTTCTGATAAGTGATTTTCTGTGTCCCAAAGGATTTTGGTACATTATGTTGTCATTCTTGTTGGTTTCTAAAAACTTCCTAATTTTGTCTTTGATCTAGGCCAATACCCACTCCTTTTACAGTAGAGAGTTATTCGTCCTCCAATTGTTTGCCTTGCATTTATAATCATTCTTTTGTTGATTTCCAGCCTTATAGCATAGTATTCCAAGAGGGACGTCTGAGTGACCTTTTTGTGCTTGAATTTTACACGGGCTCAACTTTTGTCCCAGCATATGGTCTATCTTTGAGTGTGTGCCATGTGAGCTTGAAAAGAATGTGATTTTTTTTTTGCATTGGGGCAGAGAGCTCTGAAAATGTCTATCAGGTCAAATTGCCTAATGATAGAATTTAGCTCTGTGGCTTCCTTGTTAAGTTTCTTTTCCTGTGATTAATCGTTTTTGAAGAGTGGAGTATTAAAGTGACCTAATACAATTGGTGTGCCTGTGATTTCTTTTTTCATCTTTTGGAGCATTTGAATGATGAATTTCATGGGTCTCTCATTGGGCATGTAGATATTTATTATGCTCACTGCTTCTTGGTCTTCTGATTTCTTGAACATTACATAGTGCCACTCCATATCTCTTGTTATGTCTTGCATCCTTGCGATTAATTTTGTCAGAGATTAGGATTGCAACCCTGCCTTTTTTGATTTGTCATTTGCTTGGTATATTTTTTCTCCAGCCTTTGATTCTCAGCCCATTTCATGTTTGCAAACTTGAAATGTGTCCTTTTAGTCAGCAGATGGCTGGGTTGTGTTTTTTTTAAGTCAAACGAATAGTCTCTCTGTCTTTTAATGGGTGAATTCATTCCATTGATATTCAGAGTTATTACATCCATCTGTGCACTCTCTGATGCCATCACATACTTTTTGTGTTGGATATTTTCCTGCCTCCCTTCTTATCAGCGTGGTGTGGGGGGGGTATGTGTAAGGAGGAATATTCTTGGCTTCTTTTCACAATTGAGCCAATGTTATCTTGGGGGCTGTGGTGGAGTTGCTCTGTGTGGTAGTCTCCTATTTGTGCTTGGTGGGTGTTATTCTTCTGACCACACCTGGCTGGCAAGAATTTTTTTGTATAGCTAGGTTTATTTTAATGTATTCTTCGACTTTTCCCTTATCTTGGAAGACTCTTACTTCTCTGTCTTGAAGATAATTTGGTTAGGTAGAGGATTTTTGGGTTTTCGTTGTTTTCTTTCAACTTTCAGAAGATGTTACTCCATTCTCTTTTTCATGATGTCTGCTAGTAGATCTAAGCACGTTCTTATTTGGGTACCTTTATAGGAGACTTCCGCTCCCCCTTAGCTGCTCTTATGATTTTTTTCTTTATCCTCAAAGCTGAATAGTTTAACTGTTTTATGCCTTGGTGAATTCTTCCCGGGATTCAATCTAGCTGGTGTCCTCTGAGCTTTCTGAATGGTTGCCCAATTCTCATTTATTAAGCTGGGGAGGTTTTCCTCATGAAATTCCCTCGCTATTTTTGACCTTGTTGACTTCGTTGTGTCTTATTCGGGTAATCCATTTATTCTAATGTTGCTCCTCTTCATAGCATCAGACATTGTTCTGAGTTTTTTCCCCAACCTCTCTGATTATCTTGTTTGACTGTCTTTTTGATTTGTTGAAATCTGCCTGGCTGTCCTCGAATTCACCGGTACAGTCTCTGCTTCATCTAGTCTGTTGGTGAACTCTGTTAACTTGTTATTTGCTTTTGTTATCTCATCCCTTAACTCTTGTACTACCCATTAGTGTGTGGTCTTTGTCTCTATCCTTTCATCCTTTTTCTGTATTGCTTCCCTCATATTCTGTAAGACTTTAAGGAATATTCTGAAGATCTCTTTCTGTGATAGATCAACTTCTGCTTCTTCTATGCATGTCACTAGGTTCAGGACTTCCTCCAATTTTGAATTTTGTTTCTCCTGTTTTTTCATTGAGGATATTGTGACTGGTTGCTGTCTCTGTGTCATTTTGGAGGAGCTTGGCACCATTTTCTGGGGAATCAAAGAGCCCTAGGCTCTCGCTTTGGGAGGTTTGTAGGAATGCTTCTCCAGGCTGCCTGTAACCAACTAACTAAGGGGTCAGGCTACAGCTTTGTCCCACTGTGGTTTCCCTTTCACCCTAGATTTTCAGGATTCTGTTCTTTGGAGGTTGGGCTACATGGCCCTTTCAGGCATCAAGCACTACCATCAGCCTCTGGAGTGATTTGGCCATGGCATAAAGTATGGCCTTCAAACACAGCTTGGGCTTTCATAGGAGTCTGACTGCACCTGTGGGAGCGATGTACAGATCGCTGATGGACTCCAACTGAGACGGTGATGGCTACAAAGATGAGTGTGGATCCAGGTGAAGGAGTGGAAGATATGAGGAGGGTGGTGGCACTGGGGAGTCTTTCCGCTGTTCGAGGTACCACATGTGGGTGGCTGGGCACTGCATCATCAGCTCTGTATGCAGATGACAGGAGAATGCTGGCTGATCATAGCAGGGGAAGCCATGCACTTACATGGGGAGTATCCTGGGTGCAAAAGGTGGAAGCCATGCTTAGAAGGCAGAAGAATTTTGGGTGCAGCAGAGGTAGCTGCCAGCAGGCATAGAGGTGGTCCCGGGCAAGTCAGGGAAAGCTGCATGTGGACGGTGGTGGTTTGGGGTTCAAATCACAGCTGAAAGAGCCTCTGCCAAGTGGCTGGCGAGCTAGGGGTGCATCAGCTGGGGTGCAGGTTGAAGACTGAGGGCTGGTAGCTGTGCTAGGATCCACAACCATGCAGGTGGTGTGGCCTGGGACAGCCCTTGCACCAGGTTACAGGTCCCTGGGACTCTGTAGTGGGTGCATAAGAGGGGGTGAAAGATGGGTCCTAATTTGGGGAAGTGCTCTAGGCTGTCATGGAAATTAACCAACAGCTGCAGGTCCCCCACTGGGCCTCGTGATCTCCGTACTCACTGATCTTCATGGAACTCCCAGCACGGGCTGCCTACATGGGTATCCATCTTGCCATAAGAGAGATCCAGGTTTGAGTCTCAATCAAGGCACCCCATACCCAGCCACCATGCCACCACTCATGTGTTTGTAGTGATTTGCACAACGGAGAACATGTTTCAACAGATGGACTAAGGTGATTTCAGACTAAAATGGACTGACCAGAGAGACATGGAAACCTACTTCCAAAAATCAGTCAATGAAAGCCCTGTGGATCACAACTTTCCAATGTTTAATCATCTGGGGTGGGCGAGGCTTTGTTTTGTTGGGCATATAATTATCATGAGACAGGGGCCAATTCAAAGACAAATAACAACAACAAAACTTAGAATCATGCTCACTCAGTGTCAGTTCTATTGTTATTTGTATCCACTGATATCTGGGTATCTGAAGGTGCTATATAATACAGTTACTATTCATTGTCATTTATTAATTGTGTGACCAAGATTTTCCTTGTTTTATCTGCTTATAATGAATTTTAGTTGTAACAACTGTAAAAAGGAGTTTCAGAATGTTTGGGGAGGAAATTCCACTATCTTTTAATTCCATTCTTCCCTGAACTTTGTGAAGCCCTCCCTTATTTTAGCGCTATGAGAAAGGGTTGGATCTCAATAAACAAAGTTTCCTTTAGGCTATGAATCAGACATAATTCTTATTTGCTCTTGAGTAAATAGATACAGGTAGAAGATAGACAGTTTTTTGTGTGCAATTGTTTCATTTATGATTTTTCTAAGGTGTAGTCCATCGTCCGTGGTTATTTTTCTGAAAATTACTTCACAGGTAGCAATTTTGACTTTCTAGAGAAGTATTGAATTTTTTTCTGTGCTATAATGAAAGCAATATAATCCTTTGATGATAATTATTCCTCTTTTGCCTTTCTTTGATAAAGGAAATCTTTCTATCGCACCTTTCATGTGAAGCTGTGGTGCTTTGTCATTAGCAGTGAGATGCTACATTTGAAGATTTCTCAGTTGGTATTTGAATCATTTGATTTTTTTCTTAAGGAGAAGAAAAAGATGCTAAGATTTACAAAAATATATGTATTATGTTACCGTTATCCATCTTGAATTTCATTTTAATATATTTTACTCATGGGAAAAACAATATTTGGTCATTGCCTCTCAACAGTAGGAGCCAAGTATTTACAAGCTGCCAAAAGATTTATGATCTACCAGAACACACTGTCGTTATGGGCTTTGGTTCCTGTATTCACATGTTACCACCTGACACAGTGAGGCAGAGACTTAGGTCTGTCTTGTCACGGAAGTTATTCACCACATGTCTGCATGTGAAACTGTGTTAGACACCACACAAAGCATGTTGGGCACACCTGTCCATGCCCTAATTAAAGTTCACTTCACAAGGTGGATGGTGATGATATATTTTGAATATCTTTCAATCCAGCACATACAAATAGGTAAGGAGATAAGTGTGTGTTAGTCAGGTAGACTAGAGAAACAAAATCATGGACACTGATATGTGCAGAAGAAAGAGGTTTATATACAAGAATATTGAGGAATATTGAGAAAACACCCTAACCCAGTCTAGATCAAGTCCATAAATAGGATATTAGCCCATATATCCGATACCAATATATAAAGTTCTCTTCAGACTTACTCCACACATGCAAAGACACCAAATGCAGGAAGATCACAGGCCAGTGGGTGCAAAGCCTTGTAGATCCAGTGGTGTAAGCACCTCAGTGCTGGCAGGGCTCCCCACATGGCTTCTCCAGTTCCCAGACCACAGGGTCTATCAATCAGCATAGTGCCATGTGTTTTGTCAGTAGAGCATCTCTCAGGGAGTGAGACTTGTCAGTAGGGAGTCTCCAAGGGAGTGAGCAGAGAGAGTGTGTGTGTTCCACCTCTAAGAAGGAAATACTGGAGTTCCCAGAATTCTCAGGAGAAGTCCATACCCACACAAAGGCTTAATTGGCTATGACCAGAGTGACAGACTAGATTCTACCTCTTCACTCTTAACTCTCTCAAGTACCAAATTGACACCAGATTATGTAACTACCGCAAGTGCATTGGTGGTTAACAGAGGAAGAGCTTGCTGAGAAAAGAAACACGATTCTGTCAATTGTGTGGGAAGAGTTCCTAGAGGAATTAGGATTGAGTAACAAAATTAAACAATAGGAAGGTAGGAAGAACATTCTGAGCAGAAAAATAATGCAAGGGAAGGTTCTATGGCAAGTTTTGAATGAATAGATGAAAGAGAGATGGAATAGAGGGACCTGAAAGTTCAGAATGAGAAGAATGAAGAGACAGGAGATCGTCTCCAGACAGCAATGGAGTGAGCCTTTGCAGCAAATGATGAAACATTCCCAATGCCTGGTGTAATCAGAATGCTCTCACTGGTACTAATTTTACATTTGTGTTTAGTGACTCAGAGAGTTGAAGATAGAGCAATGTATCACAGCTCTTGTTCATTTTTCTTTCCTGTCACAAACCTGATTCATTCATACAACAGGAAGTAACAAGTATCTACACACTTAATGCTGCTTGAATTAAGTTTAGTTTTCATATTTCTTCCCACAGGAAAAAATAAGTCCATTGTTTAAATTTTATTCACTGGTTTAAGCTGAAGGGGCCAATGGAAACAGCTTAGGCAATGGCATGAATAGAGTGTGGGGTGTCTGGACAATGACGAGCATTTCAGCATGACTGGGCTGGTAAGGAGTAAAGCTAGAAAGTTCTTGTGTAGCCCAATTATGTAGAACTACTCATGTATGATCAAAACGTAGAGTTTATCATATTAATGTCAGGAGACCAACGTGGTGCCCCAAGCACAGAGGCACTCAGTCCAATGTGCAATGAAGAGTGCTCAGGCTGTGTAGGACGACAAGACTGTGATGAGAGGAATAGCAATCATAAATTTATGCAGGATAGCGAGTTTAGGGAGGAGGGGGGAAACAACTAACTTTTACATGAAAAAAGGGAAGATTTCTACTTCAGAATATATTTTAAGACATTCAATATTATATTGTATCATATACATATATGTATACCCATGTACATATACCTGTCAGTTTGTCCCACTGTGGTGACCTGCATGTTGCTACAATACTGGATGGGTATTTCAAATGCCAGGAGGGCCACCCAGGGTGAACAGGTTTCATTGGTGTTTACAGACTAAGAACAGACTAGGAGGGAGGAATAGGCTGTTCATTTCTGGAGAATTAGCCACTGAAACTCCACAAATATCAGGAGAACATAATGCCAGATGAGCCCTTCACATTGAAAGACACTCAAAATACTCTTGGGGAAGACTCAAATTAGAGTTTGCCATGGATGGGGTGTTTGGAGGACCTTCATTGGCTGATGCGGCACAACTAAAAAAAACCTGCTGTAAACAATGATTAATAATCAAAACATGGAATATAGGAATTATAAATCTAGGAAAATCAGAATTCATTATAAATGAAATCAATAGCACCAAGATCAATATCCTAAGTAAGCTGAAATTGATTGGTCTTGATCATTTTAATTTGAATGATTATAAGGTTTACTATGCTAAATGGAATGACAAATTTAAGAGGAATAGCATCACATTCATTGTCAAAAAGGATATTTCAAGATCTATCTTGAAGTGCAATGGTATGTGTAACAAGACAATGGCTGTACTCCTTCAAGAAAGACCAGTTAATATGATGGGTATTCAACTTTATGCACCAACCACTGAAGTAGGTGATAAATAAAATGAAGAATTCTAGCAGTGTCTTCAATCATAATTGGATCAAATGTGCACTCAAGATAAAATGATAATTACTAGGGACTGGAATTTTAAATTTGGAAACAAAGAGAAAGGGACAGCAGTTAAAACATATGGCCTCACTGATAGAAACTGAGCTGGAAATCACATGATAGCATTTTATAAGACCAATAACTTCTTAAACAGCATAAATAGTAATTATACACATGAACTTCGCCAGATGGAATACACAGGAATCAAATTGACTTCATCTATGGGGAAAGACAATGTAAAAGCCCAATATCCCCAACCAAAACTAGGCCAGCCATTAACTATGGACCATTATGTTCAAGTTCAGAGTGAAGCTGAAAAAAATTAAAACAAGTTCCACCTGAATCTAGAAACCATCTCAAGAACAGATTAGGGTAGAAGACCAGGTACTGTGAGATGATATCAAACGTATGATACATGAAGAATGCAAAATGAAAATACAAAGCATATGTCTAAAGATATTCTTAAATTTGCTCTTGAATTTAGAGTATCTAAAGCAAATAGGGAAAATTATAAAGTAAAACAGCTTAACAGAAAATTTCAAAAGGAAGCTCAAGAAGACAAATTAGAACATTGTAATGAAATTTCCAATGCCCTAGAAGTAGAAAAACAAAGTTTAAGAACACACTCAGTAAATGTAAAGCTAAAAGAACTGGAGAAAACTTCAAGCCTCAAGTTATATATCAAAGGATTTTAGAGGCAAAATATTGAATGATGCAGGAATCATTCATCAAAAGGAAATGGAAGGAATACACAATCACTACACCAAAAAGATGTGACTGACATTCATCCATTACAAAAGGTAGCGTGTAATCAAGAAGTCATGCTACTGAAGGAAGAAGTCTATGTCTCTTTGAAGGCATTAGCAAAAAAAAAAACCCTCCAGAATGTGATGGAGTACCAAATGTATGCAGCACTGGATGCACCCACCCATTTGTCAAGAAACTTGAAAGAGATAACGAGTCAGTCGACTGGAAGAAGTCCATATGCGTACCCATTCCAAAGAAAGGCGACCCAAGACAATGTGGAAATTAATGAACTATATAATTAATATCTCATGCAAGTAAAAATCTTGCTGAAGATCTTTCAAAAATAGATGCAGCAGCACATCAATAGGATTGCTGTAAATTCAAGCTAGATTCAGAAAAGGGTGTGGAATACGATGTGTCTGTTATTACTGATGGTAAATGGATTAGGGCTAAAAGCAGAGACTACCGAAAAGATGTTTATTTGTGTTTCACTAATTTACAAAAGCATTTGACTGTGCAGATGATAACTATGGATAGCAATTCAAAGAATGGGCCTTCTAGAACATGTCGTTGTATTTATGAGGAAACTATACACAGGCAAAGAGGCAGTCTCTGGAACAGAACAAGAGAGAACTGCATGGTTTTAAATCAGGAAAGATTACAGGTCAGGGTTATAGCCTTTGACCATACTTAATACACAAAACCCATTGGATCCATTGCCACCAAGTTGACTCAGACTCAGAGCCACCCTATGGGGCAAAGTAGAAGTGCTCGCAGAGGGCTCCCAAGGCCGTCGTCTTTACAGAAAGGAACCCTGGGACCAATGTCGGCTGCTAACTGCAAGGTCTGCGTCTCTAACCCACCTGTCATTCTTTGGGAGGCCAATGAGTCTATCTGCCCCTGCACAGCTAGATGTTCATAGCGGTGTTTCCAAAAGTGGGAACACTGTCCCTTGGGGACACTGGAATAATCTAAGGGGTCTACAAAAGCAGATTCTTGCACTTTATCCTGGATTATGGGTTGTAACACAAAGATGTTTAATTGCCAGGGGAGACTCGAGGAATTTTTTTTTTTTTCTGAGAAGGGGACAGTGGGCAAAAGAAGTTTGGGAACATATGATCCACTACCTTGGAAACCCTATATGGGTCAGTATGATGCAGAATTGACTCAGTGGCAGTAGGTTTGGGGTTTGGGCATCTTTACAGAAGGCTGACTCATCTTTCGCCCTCTGAATAGCTGGTAAACTTAGCAGTGGAGCACTTCAATCACTGTGCCACCAGGCCCCCTTCACGATACTATAAATGAGTTAAAATAGAAATTAATCATTAATTAAGAGATTGCCTCTTAAACCTACACTAAAGGCAAAACCTTCCACTCCCATAAAGAGTTAGTCTCAGAAACTCACAGGGGCAGTTCTTCCCTGTCCTATCAGGTCCCTATGACTCAGCATCAACTTGATGGCAATGAGTTTGGAACAAAAGTGATCCCATTGTAATGGTGAGGAAGTTAGTTTATTGTGCCAACCTGGCCAATAAACACATGTGGGGTTAATTGAAGGGCAGAGGAATAAATGGCTCAGTGAGCCTCACCTTTCTAGTTCTCGGGTCTCTTGTTTTGTGATGGTCGGACCAGAGTGCAGCTACCTTAGCCAGTTCCCTGCTTCAGCTGTCAAGACTCACTTCCTCCAAGACATCCCTAAGGAAAAGCTGCATGGACCTATCCCAATGCAGCCCTGGGTGCTGGAGCAGCAGTGTGGAGACCCCTGCCAGTGCTAAGATGTTTACACATTCACTGATTTGGCTTTCCTCCTGCAGTCAGCATCATTGCATCTGTTTTGTGAGATGGAGGAGGACTTTGTGGATTGGTGTCAGACATATGGGTTAATGTTGGACTTGTGGGCTTGGACAGCACTGGCTTGGGATGTTTTCCTGATGCACGATAACCATTATATAAAACTTTCTCTTATACATAAGTTTCTGTGGATTTGTTTTTCTAAAGTACCCAGACTAACACAAATGGTTAGAGTATACCAGGATGTTTGTAGTTCTGAAGCCAAAATATGTTCAGCTCAGCTTCTGGTGCCTCAGGGGTCTGCCCATGGAGTCCAGCAGGAGAACTTCTGACAGAGATTTAGCTAGTCTAACAGAAGAATACTTGAATTAAAATGCACTTTTAAAAGAAAAGCTATTTTTTGTTGTTCCTAAGTCTATACAATAGAGTGTTACCCATCCACAGGCTTCACGTGATCCCTGGGACAACTGCTTGCTGTGGTAACAGGCACTGTGGGTTTTTAAGTACAAGGGAAGACGCATAGGAGAGGTCACCCTTTCCCAAAGGAAACAGACACATCCTCAAATTTTTTCCTTGGACATCCTTGAAGCCATTTCCTTAGAATTCCTTGAAATCTGCCAGTGTTAAGTTTCTCTGACTTGTTGCTTGTAAATACAGCCAGAATCGATTTCCTGCTCATACAGGCTGCTGAGCAAATCCCGCCCTGGGCCTTTATTATGTTATTCAGAGCTGGGACAGGAAAGACTGTGATTGCTTAGTCCCTTTCCTCACTCATTTTTCCCAGCAACCTCAAACACCTCTTCCCGAATTCTTCACAATAGTCTGAGACTACAGTTTGCAAATGCCAAGTCCTTTGTTGTTGTTTTTTCCCTCCCCACCTTCATGTAGAAGGAGCCCTGGTGTCTGCTAACCAAAAGGTCAATGGTTCTAACCCACCAGCAAATGGCCACATATTCTCAGAAAGATTCCAACCTTGAAACCCCTGCGGGGAAGTTCTGCTTTGTCATACAGGATTATTATGAGTCAGAACTGACATAACAGTACACAACAAGAGCTTCCTGTAGACACAGGCCAAGCCTGGAGCAATCTGTCTGCACTGGTGGGGGTAAAAGGCCACCAAGTCCAGTGGCCCGCGCGCACTGCAGACCCCGGGTTCTGAGGGAAGAGAGGGATCCTGGAGTACTCATAAGAAGTCATCCCGCATCGTACATAGCTCCGCCAGCCCCACTCATAAAGCTGGCCCCATAACTAGTTCTAATAGTTTATTCCCACTTTCCTCCCCCCTTTCACACATACTAATCTGAAGTCCCCAGGCCTTCTCCAAATCAAAGTGTTCTGCAGACAAACATTATAGTCATTGGTAATTGTACAAACACTTTGCAAACATCAAGTGCTTCATAAAGTTGAAATGATACTAAATTTGGTGACAGGTTTATAGGCCTGAAGGCCCTCAAACACACTATACAGATATAAACAAAGAATTTTATTATATTTTTATTATTTAAAAATTTTAGCTGTTTTCCTGCTATATTCTTGAGTCTGACGAGCACATAAGTCCCCTCTCAGTTTTCAAACATGGCTTAGTGAGCAAGCTTCCTCCCTAGAGCCCTGGAATCCACAAATCTACTTATAAAAAACACTCCACTCTTGAATATGTCACCGTGCATCTGGGAAGCCATTAGGAATATCTATTCTTGACCCTCCAGGAAGTAGAAGCTGATGGTTTCCAGCTTGAGGCCTTTGCTTCCTGAATCAGCTGTGATGCGAATGAAGGCCCCCATCCTCCTTCTAAGAAGCATTTTGGCTGTACTTCGTCTCAGTCCCATCTGATTGTTCTTTTGGCACCCCACAGTACTTTCAATATTCTTTACCAGCATAATTCAAATGTATCCATTCTTCTTCAGTCTTCCTTATTCAATATCCTACTGTCACATGCATATCAGGCAATTGGAAATACCTGGCTGAAGGCAGGCTTGCCTTAGTTCTCAAAATGACATCCTTGCTCTTTGACAAAGAGATCTTGTACAGCTGATTTACCCAGTGCAATACATCTATGTTTTAACTATCATTTTCCAGTAAGCAGAGTATATAAAACCACTTTGAAAATTAGGAAGTGCTAAACAAACACAAGATATGTTTAAGTTTTCTAAGCAAGGCAAACGGGTCACAAATAAAGGTAAGATGATGGGAAACCATTATATGTGCTTGGGATAAATTTAGACTTGCACATTCAGAATTCAAGCAGAAAGGAATCAAAAAGCTATGTTTAAGAAAGTCTGTAAAAAAAATTTAAAAAAAAAGAAAGTCTGTAAAGGTTTTGAATTTGAGGTTCAGTAGATAATGGGATGGTTTTCCTCTGTTCTTGCTTTTCAGCGCTGAAAGAATTCATGCAGTAGAAACACTTTTGTAAATCCAAGTGGCTTTTGTGAGGGAAAGGAAAGTTTCAGGTATTACAGTCTCAGATTGTACACTGTACCCCTGGAAAGTGTGTGCAAGGCTGCATGGCGGGGGCCATGGGAAAGTTCATGACCCAAAATAGCCATTTCAGGGAACGTGAGGAATGGGAAAATGGCCAGAAAATAGAGTCCACAGGACCAAAAGAGGAATCCCAGAACCAAAAAATAAAGAAGAGGGCAGGTGCGCCCTGTAAGGGCCGGTGCGCACTGAGCACAGAGGAGCTAGTCGCCCTCTGACCTGAGAGAGGCCTGCCCTCTGTGCTTTTGTCCCCTCTTCTCCTCAATGGGGGGCGGGTGTGGCTGAGGGTATTGGCTGTTCTTAATGGCTGAGTTCAGGTGCATGTGTGATGTAATATGGTTGGTGCCTAGCGTTCATGCCCAGGCCGACCTTCACCTTGGTCTAGGTGACCTTGGTCTGAGAATGCTCAGCTTTGGATTGTCCTGATAAATGTATAATATGTGCTTGATTTCTTTCAGACTCTGTTGCTATGCTGACCAACTGGTTTTAGTTTAGCTTAGACAACTCCCCTTTACCCTTAGTCTTCCTACTTTTCAAGTGGATGATTTGTAGACCAAAAAAGTGTCATTGAGTCTTGTTTTAGAAAGATTAATCTGCCACCATTGATTAGAATTATTAAGGTCTAAATTATGGTGGTTGCAATGGGAATAAAAAAGAAAAGAGAGGTGCTAGAAAAATCTCTGATCCCAAACCCTCAGAATCTGATGTTCTACTCTTGGGGTACACTTGGAGAGGTCAAGAAGATCCTGCAAGGCACAAGGAAGAAGGGGGGGCCAAAATGATTCTGGGTTTCCAGTTCACATGACATTCCATCTGCTATGCCAGACACGGAGATAGGGAAGGCAGGAGACTGCTGTAATTGTCGTGAAGTTAAATGGAAACCTGTTTGTATGAGTCAGCTATGTATTCCTAAGGGCCATTTTCCTTTGGAACATTCCTCCACTCCCCAGATCTTGCCACACAGCCTGGTTTTCCTCTCTGAGTATATCCTTTATAGGGGATGCTGCACAATTGATACCCTACTCGAAAAGAGACAGAACACTTATTTTAGTAGGTTTTTCCTTTTCTTTCATTTCCCCCTTTGATATATCAGTCTCATCACTTGTCTTCTAGTTTTAGACTTTACCTAAATTTACCCTAAGGTTAACTCATGTTATGAATGCAGAATAGTGAGAACACATCCTACAGTGTCAAGTTCAAACTCATGTTAGGGCAACGTAGAGCATAAGTTGAATATCTAGGTTTATATCTTTGCCACTGACTGGCTGTGATACTCAGGTGAAGTTACTTCAACTCTCTGAACCTTGATTTCCTCATCTATAAATGATATAGATTATAGATGAAGATACTGATAACATGGGATTTAGAATATTAATAAAAATATTTACTGTCAGTTTGATTCTGATTCATGGCTACTCCACATGTCTGATTTTTTCAGATAGAGATCATGTGGGTGATTTTTCAGAAATTGATCATCAGGTCTTCCTTCCCCAAAACCTCTAGGACCTAGAGTCCAAGTGAATGCAAACCTCCAGCCTTTTAGTTACCAGCTGTGCTAGGCCAAGTTGACTAGAGAAACAAGTCTAGTGACACTCATGTATGTGTAAGAGAGAGCTTTCTCTCGAGAAGTAATCGCACATCAATAAAACATCCCAGCCCAGTCCAACTCAAGTCCATAAGTCCCTCTTCAGACTCACGCAGCTACATATAATGATGCAGAATGCAGGAAGACCACAGGCTGGTGGGTGCAGAGTTATGTGGATCCAATAGTGGTGGCCATATCTCAGAACTAACCCAGTACTCAGCATGGCTCATCAACAGGAAGGTAAAGCCAGATAGGGAGAAAAAAGGGCCAGCCTCCAGAGAGTGATTTATCTCGGTTGCACCTCCACAGGAGATCAAACAACTGTGACCTGATTGACAGGCTCAACTCCACCCATATCTTCATATAGGTGCCATGTTGGCACAAAAAATTTAACTATCACAGCAGCTGACTATATTAAAGGCTTGAACCACTAGCAACTGTCCATTAACAAAATAGGCCCCCAGTAATGGGAATCAGAACACACTAGTGGTTACGTATTGGGCTGTTAACCTTAAGGTCAGCAGTTCAAAACCACTAGCTGTGGAAGTAAGACAGGAATTTCTACTCCCACAAAAAGTTACATTCTTGGAAACTCACCGGGGCAGTTCTATCCTGTGCTGTAGGCCTATAAGTCAATATCGACTCAATGGCAATGACTTAGTGAGAACAGCAACAGATAGGACTAGTACTGTTGCTATTAAAGGACATGATCAGGTGTGCAGGCCTTCTTTCCATGCCACATGCAGCAGTGTTCCCTAGTTCCATGGGTGGAGGTCACCCAGGTTCGGCTTAGAGCAAGAAGCACCCAGGACTGGCAAGGTAGAAGCAGCCTCTGCAGGAGCTGAACCACGATCACTGTACCTCTTCTCTTTGGTAAACACCTTGAGCCAATTACAGGATCCCCAGGCAAAATAACTTTCATTCTAGTTCATCAGAGTCTGGCAATGATATTGTGCTTAGCAAACCATCTGTCACGGGGGAGACTTCTCCACAAGCAATACACTGGGCTCCCAGGAACATGGGAGCCTCTAGAATGAGTCTGCAGAGACCTCGGTCAGTGGCCTTTTCTTCTGCTCCCATGAGCACAGCCGCAGAGAACCCCATTTGACCACAAACATAAATTGTCTATTTTTTCTCCCATTAATGTGATCTCAAGCACTCTATGTGAGCTTCTAAAATGAATTGCAGTGTTCATGATGGGAAAAGTCAGATATTTCAAGCTAAAACAAAAATCACATTCAACATACAATTGAACCCCAGGGGTCACAAAGCAGCAAGAAAATGTAGCTAGAAGTCCTGGTTTCTGACTTTGCTGAGCGGGTGAGCTTGAACCAGTCCCTCTAAATGTTGTTTTCCTCATCTATGCAGTAAAAGAAATGTCCTCCTTAGTTGTTTTTCACATATTACGCAATTTATTCATTAAATTGCATTAAGAAGAGTTATGCAGTCATCTTAACAATACATTTCAGGACATTTTCTTCTCATACTTATTGTTGTTAGCTCCCCATTCCCCACCCTCCCAACCTCCCTTGCCAGGTCCCTAGGTAGTTATTAATAGAGTTGCTACCTCTATAGATTTACCTACCTTGCATTTCATATGCAGAATAGCATACAAACACACACACAGAGATTACCAACCACACTGGCAAACAAAACAGAAATATCTCAATTGAAAAGAAAGCAGAAACTAGAATAAACTGAAGATGGATCACAGACCTTCAGGTAAAACCCCAAACTACTAGGGCCATTAATGAGGATATTGGGATGAACCCGAGACACAGGGAATACATAGGCTATCAAAAATAGGGAAGGATATATCACCTGTGATATATAGTGAAGATAAATCACCTGTGTACATAAAAATAATTCACCAAAGGAGTAATAAGAGGGCCCACAGTTTGGGAAAACATCTTTAGCAATGACACATCAGACAAAGACCTTATTACTAAAATCTACAATACTTTGCAGGCTTACAATAAGAAAAAAACTAACTGCCCACCAATGAGGTGGGCAAAGAGCCTCAACAGAAGTTTCACAGGGACAGAAATCTGAATGGCCAATGAACATATGAGAAAATGTTCCGTATCATTAGCTATAAGAGGAATGCAAATGAAAACAACTATGAGATACGACCTAACACCCAACTCAAAATAGCCTAACTCAAAAAATCAGAAAGCAACAAGTGTTGGAGGGGCTGTGGTGAGATAGGAACGATCATCCACTGCTGGTGGACCTGTAGGTACGTGCGGCCATTATGGAAATCGATTTGGTGATATATTTCTAAAACAGATGGAGATTGAGCTAACCTATGACCCAGTAAACCCACTAGTGGGCATATACCCAGAAGAGGCATGAAGCAAACCACAGCCAGACACCTGTGTTCCAATGTTCGTCGCAGCACAGTTCACAATTGCAAGGAGTTGAAAACAACCCAAATTTCTATCAACAGACGAATGGATCAAAAAACTGTGGTACATACAATGGAGTAGTACACATCGCTAAAAAGCAGCGATGAACACATGAAGCACATCGCCGCATTTGAAGAACTGGAGGAAATCATGCCAAGTGAAGTAAGCGAAGCACAAAAGGACAAATACAACATGAGTACACTAAGTTAAGCTTTAAAAATTAGGCATAGGGGAAAAACTACTATATACATATATCTCTGGGGTGATGACAGGGGCCAAACCCAATCCAGGGATACATACGGCAGCCAAGTAAATAAGAGGATGGGGCTGGAATTTTAAAAAGGATATGGGTGGGGACACTAACCCACCCAAGGGGAGGGTATTGTTTATATCTCCACAGAAGACAAAGAGATCAGGCTTCAACCTGATGTGCCAACCAAGACATGAATATAACATACTGGCATGTACCAGGGAACCAATAGAGAGGTCTGCGGGACCAGCCCCAACCCCAACTATGTAGACACTCCCACCCTACCCCCACCCTTCAGAAGAATGAACTTCAGAGGATAGCGCTGGGGCTAATGCTTGGGGAGAGGGGCTTCAGATTAGAGCACATGGGAGAAATGAAAAGGGATGGAGAGAGAGGAGAGGACATCCTGGCTCACCAAGCCCTGAGGACAATATTCTTGCTCGGAGCAGACAATGCACAGAGAGGACCACAGGGCCGGTCCCGACACAAGACATGTTGTACCTCACTAAACCATAGTGCTGCAGGAGCAACACTGGAGACAGTGCAGGAATAGTGCACAATCAGACCCCATCACGCTGGGGGGAAACATGCAACAGAGCAGCAAGAGGAATAAAGTGGGGAGCTCCCCAGGGAATACCAAAAATCGACTTTGCAGGCAGAGTGCAGCACCCCATCAGACTCGACGGGAAAACACTCATAAAGGCCAATAAACAGACCTTCAACTATTTATAGGCTTTTCCATTTTTGTCAGTGACTTTCTTTCCATTATTTTGTTTTGGGGTTTTTTAGTTATTATTGTTTTGTTGGTTTTGACTTCCTTTGTTGTTTTATTTGGCTTTGCCTGGTTTTTGTACTTATTAATGTACCTGCATGTCTATCTAAATAAGATAGGTGGGATAAATAATTCAGAGATGAAAATAATGGAACCAATGGTTCCAGGGGATATGGGAGAAGAGGCTGTGGGAGAAAAGACAGGGGGTGGGAGCAACCGGCCCAGGGACAAGGGAACAACAAGTGAACTAAAATCAATGGGAAAAAGGGCATAGGATGCCTAATAGGGCTTAATTAAGGGCAATGTAGTAGTGAGGAATTACTACACCCAACAAGAGGAAAGTAAAAGGAAATAGAGGAAAGAACCAGGAGGCAAAGGACATTTATAGAGGTCTAAATATAGGCATGTGCATATGTAAATATACATATAACGAGAAGGGAATAGAACTATGTACTCATATCTATATGCTAAGAATTAAGGTTGCATATGGACATTGGGCCTTGACTCAAGTAGTCTCTCAACCCAAGAACACTTTGTTCTAACAACCTGGCATTCTGTGATACTCACCTTCCGAACACGATTGTTGAAGACAAAATGAGTGCCTAAGAAAATGTGGTGAAGAAAGCTGATGGTGCCTGGCTAACAAAAGATAGAGTGTCTGGGGTCTTAAAGGCTTGAAGATAAACAAGCAGCCTTCTAGCTCAGAAGCTACAAAGCCCACATGGAAGAAGCACACCAGCCTTTGTTATTATGAGGTATCGATGGGATCAGGTATCAGGCATCTAAGAAGCAGAACAAAATCATACACAATGTGAAGGGCGGGGGGAGAATGAGCATGTAATGGAGACCCAATGCCCTTCTGTAGACAATTGGACATCCCCTCACAGAGGCGTCACAGGAAGAGATGAGCCAGTCAGGGTGCAGTACAGCACTGATGAAACACACAGCTTTCCTCTAGTTCTTTGGTGCTTCCTTCCCCCCCGCCCTCCACCCCACCTATCATGACCTTAATTCTACCTTAAAAATTGGATTAGACAAGAACATGCACACTGCTACAGATAAGAGCCTGCAACACAGGGAATCCAGGAGAGATAAACCCTTCAAGGCCAACAATGAGAGTAGAGATACCAGGTGGATTAGGAGGTGGTGGTGGGGGGGGGGGAGAGAAAGAGGTAATCAATCACAAGGATCAAACTAGAATCCCCTCCCAGGTGAGATGAATAACAGAAAAGTGGACAAGGGATGACAGAGAATGATGTAAAATATGAAAATAATAATCTATAACTTCTCAAGAGTTTGTGAGAGAGGGCTGATGGGGGAGGGAGGAGGAAGAAATGGGGAGCTGATATCAGGGCCTCAAGTGGGAAGAGAATGCTTTGAAAATGATGATAATGGCCTGTGTACAAATGTGCTTGACTCACTGGATGAATGTATGCATTGTGATAAGAGATGTAAGAGCCCCCGATAAAAATAGGGAAAAAAATTAAGTTAAATGTAAAAAAGAAAGCAGAAAATGTTGAAAACTGAAATAACTTTAAAGTGGGTCAAAGGGAGATCAAATGATAAAGTCTTACATTTTAACACAAATACATCTGTCATAATCGAC
This sequence comes from Tenrec ecaudatus, assembly GCF_050624435.1. Lineage (NCBI taxonomy): Eukaryota > Metazoa > Chordata > Mammalia > Afrosoricida > Tenrecidae > Tenrec > Tenrec ecaudatus. Next base: position 136,437,755 of record NC_134533.1, read on the forward strand.
TTTATAATGCTCTCTGTTTGATAGCAAAGCTTTTCACACCAATCGACAGCGGAAAATCATTGGAGGCATACCACTTGTGGGAACCCTGCAATGGATTTTAGCTTTCCACTGTCATCCCTAGTCTCCAAATACTGGTGTTCAGAATTTAAGCTCTGACACTCGTCCTTCTTTTGGACTTGGATTTTATTATTTACAATCCTTAGATCACACAGGCTGGTGTGTTTCTTTCATGTGGACTTAGCTGAAATTAAGTGCAAGCCCAAAATACTATGGTTTATGTATATCTCTGGTTCCATATTTCTATGGTTTATACATATATACTCTGGTTTTCTAAACTGCAATCCATGAATTGTTGATTTGTACAGATTAAAAGCTTAGGTGACTGGCCACTATTTACACACACAATAGGGGTTAGTTGTGGGGCACAACTTTCAATGAAATGCACTCCCAGAGACAGAACCCTGCCTACCAGATTAACCCATGTCATAAGAAAGCAAGGAAAATAATTACAATAGTAAATGCATGTTAGTCCTGGGCCACCACTCTTTGGGCACCCTCAAAACACGAGATCCAAACCAAACCCCAATGACCACCAATTCCAGAACCTAGGGATAGCAGTCATTTGCTTCTTCTTTAACCTGCGCTTTTCAGCCTGAAGTCTAAGGGAACATGTCCATTCTTTAAATCTGATATAGTTAAGTTTTAGTTAAGGCTCAATTCCCTTAGTGGGGTTTCCTCAGTGAATCCTTCTAGTGCGGCCTGTGAGGATGTTGTGCACCTCAAATGGACAGAGTCTAAATTCCCAATAATCTATAGCACCTCAGTCACCAAGAGCTGGATAGAAATGAATTAAAAAATGTCCAGTTAGGAACATAGAACCAGGCAGACTCTTCTCAGGTTCTATATACGTTTTATTAAGAGGGTTTTTGTTTTGTTTTCTGAATGTTGCTTCACTCAGTCTTTCTTCAGATTCCTTTGGTTTTTATGGTTGATTGTTTCTCTGTTGATTGTATTCAGAGTGATTGAGTCCACTGATTCTATTTTCCTTTCCTCCATTCTATTCCTCAGGTCTATTACTACTATGTTGTGTAATTCTCTTATCTCATGGTTTATCTTCTGGGATTCCTATTGGTTTAAAGATTTTAGCTTTTCAATTTCTTCCACTATTCTCATGAATATTCTCCACATCTCTGAAAGGGACATAAATATTGTTCTACTTAATTCTGGTTCAGGTAGTTACAGCCTCTTTTTCAATGTACCCCGTTTGGTTTGGGTGATTTTTGCTTGTTTTCTTGATTTGGGGGGTTGCTGTGATTGACTGCTATTCCTTGGCATCATGGTTTAGTTATTATTAGTGTGTGAGTTTCTGTGTCATATAGGGGTAGCTGGCTTTGTCTGGTGATGTGGGAGAGACCTAATTGGAACTGGAAAGCACATGGTGGTGAAATGGAGAAAAGGGGAGAGACGTGAGTAAGTGGGGAAAGTGGGAGGTGGGGAGAGAAAAGAAAGAATGAAATTAAAGTAATGGTAGTAATAAAAAGCAGCCATCTGGATAGGCAAATAGATTTGTAAAAATAATAGAGGAATGTATTTTAAAATAACTAACTCAAATTAATAGAAATTAATGGAAATATATTAATTCTTCATACATTTCATGAGGAAAGAGAATGAGAGAGCAGGAGAGATCATTGGTGGATCTAGAGAAAAACATAAGCCAATATTCAGATCAGAAGGAGAGGACACACACACATATGTTTATAAGAAGTATTATTAAAGAAGAAAAGAGAAAAAAGGAAAAAGTGAATAGAGGGAATTTTTTAAAAGAAAGAATAGACAAGGAGAAAAAGGTGGATAAGAAGTATAATTGTGCAGAGAAAAGGAGAAACAAAAGAGTTAAACAAAAGCCTAGGTGTGGCCTGAGAGTGGGTTGGAGTTCAATTGCTATGGTAACACCCACACTCAAGTCTTGCACTAAGCGGGTGGGGGTGGGGGGCGAAGTGCTTGATTGAGTGGCTGTGCCTGAATCTACATGAGTGCCTGTTTTTATCTAGGGGAATATGTATTCTAAGGAGGGCAGAGTGTATATCTTTCCTGATTTTATACCATACAACATTTTCTTGCTCTGTTCCAATGACTACCTCTATGTACAAGTTCTGTACAAGTACAATGAAGAGTTTTAGATTCCCATTCGTTACAGTGCTAGCTATAATTTGGCATGATCTCATTATACAGTCACTGTTGCGCTGCCACTGCAACGCAACTAAATCGCGTTCTGGTATTTTCTGCTTTCAGCCAAAATCTGTCTGATTTCAACAGTGATCTTTATCATTCCCCATCCTCTTCTGAATCCAGCTAACATTTCTGGCAGTTCCCTATTGCACAACTACATCCATTTTTTAATTATCTCCAGCAAAATTTTATTTACATATGATATTAATGATATTGTTAGATAATTTCTGTATAACTATCAGATCACTTTTGAATATAGATCTCTTTCAGCTGGCTGAACAGGTAGATATGTTCCAAATGTCTTGCATTTCCAGCCCTACATCCGCTTGTTGAAAAAGGGGGGGGAGAAACCTCAATTTATATGCCATCAATTGCTAACGCTGTGTTTTCACCGATGGCTTCAGTCTGACTTGGACTGCTTCCTTCATTGCCCTAGGTTCCCGATCATATGCTGTCTTCTGAAACGGTTGAATGTCAGCTGAGTCCTTTTGACACAGCAACTCTGTATTCTTTCCATCTTCTTTTGATGCTTCCAGTGTCGTTCAATATTTTGCCCATAGAATCCTTCACTAAGGCAATTCTGGACTTGAATTTTTTTCTTCAAGTTTTTCAGCTTAAGAAATGCTCAGCATGATTGCCTCTTTTGGTTTACTAACTCCAAGTCTTTTCACATTTCATTTGGATACTCTATTTTGTCTTCTGCCGTCTAGTTGATCCCAACTCATCACGATCCTATAGGACAGGGCAGAATTGTCCCTGTAGGCTCTCAAGACAATAATGTTTTACAGGAGTAGACAGTCTTGAGTATCTCCCACAGAGCAGCTGGTGGTTTCTAACTGGTAAACTTCTGGTTAGCAACCTAACACATGACCACTTACAAATTTGGAAATATTCATAATGTTTGATCCAGCAATCCAATTCCTCGGTATATATATTCTTGAGAAATCAGAGCTGGACCATGAATATACCGTATATACTCAAGTATAAGCCGAGTTTTTCAGCACATTTTTAATGCAGTTTTTGTGGTAAAATTAGGTGCCTCCGCTGATATTCAGGTTGGCTTATACTTGAGTATACTCGGTATATGCACATTCATATTCATTGCAGCATTATTCACAATAACAAAAATATGATGTAAGAGGTGTTTTGGGCCAACATGGCACCCGTAAGATGTTATGGGTGGAGTTTAGCCAATAAATCAGATCACAGCTTTATTACCTCATTTGTAACCCTGACGAAGACAAAAGGCTTTTCAAAGCTGACCTCTCTCACTCTCTCTCTGGTGGTTGGACCAGAGCACTGCCTTATATAGCTGCCCTGAATCTACATTTGTGCTGTGCTATCTGTGGGCCAAGACAACCTGTGGACTACATTGCTATGCCTTGCTGTTCCATGCTGCAGTATCCCCCTACCTTGCCATATCTGCTGCCTACTTGCAAACTCTGCTCATCTTGCCACCACTCCAGATGCTGCACAACAAGCCACTTCACATGACTACACCAAAAGACTCCTACTTTGCTATGCTGTGCTACTGGCCTCTGCTACACCTCACCACTTCACCTTCTACTCTTCCTAATGCTTGCTCAGCCACGGGAATCAAAAGGACCTTCAGTATAGTAATTGTCCCACAAAAGTGAATTGGAATGAGCTCTCTGTACTGCTGTGTGGACGAATATGCTGCCATGTTCCTTTTCACTATATAAACTTATATAGCTAGCGTGTTAGAGTTTGCTAGAGAAACAAAACCAGGATATGTATGATTTTATAGAGATATAGAGATAGAGATATATACAACCAGAATAAATAGCTAATTAGTCCACAGAACAATACAGAGGGCTCAGTTCAACTCACTTCCATGAGACAGTTAATATACTGGCTGTCCTTCAACTTACGAGGGCTGCTGGATGCAAGTCAAGGAAACAGACAGCTGAGTCTTCTCTACAGAAGCAATACATGCTGTCTGGCCACAGGCAGCAAACAGCAGGGGGGGCCAGTAAACAGCAGGGGTGTTCACCAACAGTCAGCCAGATGACAGGGTCTCACAGTCCCCAGCTCGAGTGATATATATACACCAGCAGTATGGCAAAGTAGGTCTTGAAGGAACCTCATACTATAGCAACATGGTCCTTGGGTTGGGTGTCCCACATGCAGTGTAGCTTGCAAGTTGAGGCAGAGAATTAGCTAAGGCAGCTACACACTGGTCTGATCATCAGAGAGCAAGAGACAGAAAGGCGAGGCTCACCGAGCCATTTATCTCTTTGCCCTTCAATTAAACTGTGACCTTACTAATTCCACATGTGTTCATTGGCCAGATTGGCACAATAAACCTATCATAGACAGAGAGATGATAGATAGATAGATAGATAGATAGATAGATAGATAGATAGATAGATAGAATCATAAATGTCCTGGTTTTGCTTCTCTAGAGAACCCAGTTGCCCTCTGGAAATAGCCTAAGTACCATCAATGGCTGAATGGTGGGACTTACGTCACTATTAGAAAAAGTCAAGAAAAAGTTAATAAGGGATAAGAGGAATAGAGAAAGAAAATTATTAAGATACAGTAGATATGAAATTATTTGGGTGAAGGAAAGGCAATGTGAATAAGAAGAGATCAACACAATTTCACAATGGCAGAGGAAGACACTGTAAGCTGCTCAAGAGTTAACGACAACAAAGATGAATACTATGACATACACAGTCTTTCTATACTAATAATAACAAATGATTGGATATTTGGGCAAAGTGCAAGAAAATAGAATTTGGTCGGTGAATGGAACTATACCACAAGCACATATAGGTTTGTAGAAGATATTTCTACATGCATATTTGTGTGCTATCACAAGATATACATGTTTAGTTCTACAGTCTGGGATTCAACAACCTTGCAATCATGATACACTGATAATTACTGGTGATTGGAATGCAAAACTTGAAAACAAAAAAGAATTAATAGTTGAAAAATATTTGTCTTGGTGATATATACGATGCTGAAAATTGAATGACAGAATTTTTCAAGACCGCTTTAATTATTGAGGGAAAAATTTCATTTCCTTTCTTTGCTTCTCCAGAATAACTAGTCATTTTCCTTTTAAGGAAGAAAGCATATATATTAAACAGACTTGCTCTTTGGCTGTGACATTACTTATTATTTGGTAAAAAAATTGGCCATAATCATATAAAAAATTGTGGAGTTTACATGTAAAGTTACTTGGCACTTTTTCCCTCCTCTTTTCCATATAGGTAGTATTTTGTTTGTTTCTCTTTTCATTTTAACCAAAAGTTTTAATTAAAATAATATAATATAAAAGGGTACATTGCTCAGGAAAAGAAATTAAATGTTAAAATGATTCTATGAAAATTTGGGGAGTTTTTTTGCAATTTGAAAATTTTGTTTGCTCTGGCAATTAGCTCAGTATTTATTTTGTTGAGAATAATGGAAAAATTAAATGAAGTTCCCTTTTGAGTAAAATTATGGTTTTTATCCTCATGCTCCATTTCCCCCCCTAATTGGTATTGGTATTAAAGTTCATTATACACAAAGATATCTGTTTACCCTTAGCTAAATGAAAAGAACCTAGTTTTATGGGGATTTGTTTCTAGAGTTGTTGGTTTGGGGTTTTTTTTTCCTTCCAAGAGAGTTTCAACTGTTTATAAAGCTGAATCTATTCAGAGAAGAATAAGGTGAGCTTGATGTTATATTTTAAAATTGTTTGTCTGTTTGGGAGCCAAACAATACATTTTAGGGGAAAGGATTTAGTTTCTTTTGCTTTTCAACTTTATCAAGAATATATTTATGGTGAATGACTATAACGCTTAGAACTTTTAATATGACATTTTTGTTCCTTCTTAGACAAATTATATTAAAAGTGCATATGAATAAATTAAATCTACTTGGCAACCCCCCAATCAGTAATTAACCCAACATTTTTTTTTGGGGGGGGGAATACATCTAAGTAGTTGAGCCCTATTGGAGAGAGCTACACGCCAATGAAAATGGATTTTTTTTTAAATCATGGGCTTGTACAACTCATCACAATCAATACATACATCCATTGTGTCAAGCACATTTGTACATGTGTTGCCATCATCATTTTCAAAACATTTTCTTTCTCCTTGGGCCCTTGGTATCAGCTTCTCATTTTTTCCCTTCCTTCCCTTCCCTCCCTAACCTTCCCTCTCTCAGGAACCCTTGATAATTTATACTTTTATTAATATTTTTTCATGTCTTATGCTGATGGATGTCTCCCTTCACCCACTTTTCTGTTGTCCATCCTCCTGGAAGGGGGTTGTAGGTAGATTATTGCAATAGGTTCCCCCTACTTCCCCCCACCTACGCCTTCCCCTCCTGGTATGGCTACTCTCAATATTGATCCCAAGGGGTTTATCTGTCCTGGATTCCCTATGTTTCCAGCTCTTATATGCACCTGTCTACATGCTTTGGTCTAGCCAGATTTGTAAGGTAGAACTGGGGTCATGATAGTGGGGTGGAGAAAGCATTAAAGAACTAGAGGAAAGTTGTATGTTTCATTGGTGCTATACTGCACCCTGACTGGCTCATCTCCTCCCCATGACCCTTCTATGAGGGAATGTCAAATTGCCTAGAAATGTGCTTTGGGTCTCCACTCCACACTCCCCCTCATTCACGGTGATATGATTTTTTGTTCTGGGTCTTTGCTGCCTGATACCTCATCTCTTCGACACCTCGTGATCACACAGGCTGGTGTGCTTCTTCCAGGTGGACTTTGTTGCTTCTCAGCTAGATGACCACTTGTTTACCTTCAAGCCTTTAAGATCCCAGACACTATATCTTTTGATAGCCAGGCACCATTAGCTTTCTTCACCACATTTGCTTATGTACTTGCTTTGTCTTCAATGAAAATTGATTTTCTTAAATACTCTTGAACATCTCAAATGAACCCTCAGTACTACCCAACTATCCTATTTCACTTCTCTCATCATTTGTATTTTCAACTATGTTTTCAAACCTATGGGCACTCTTGTGACACCTCTAGCTCTCTTACCTCCCATCTTACTGTCAAAAAATAACCTCACCTCCTACTTCCCAGAAAATATAGGTGAGATTTCCTCCCAGCAGCCTCTCAAATGACTTACTCAAACAATTGACTTCACCTTCTCTTTTCCTTCCAATCTTTCCACCTGCCCTTTGCATTATATGCCGTCTAATCTTTTAGGTCTTACAGAGTCAATGATTCCTTCTCAACTAAGTCTTTTGAAGTGTCTTTGAGCAGCTATTTGTCAGCCATTTACAACATAAAAAGTACTTTCGTTAACCTGTAAATCCTTCATCTATCCTCTTTTATTTCCTCTCCTTCAACAGCAAATTCTCAGAGAAGTTGGCTATACTCACTACCCCCATTACTCTCCTCCCACTCACTTCTCAACTCATTTACACCAGCTTCCCTGTCCATCATCTTTCCTAATGTAGCTTGCCAGGTCAGCAATAGCTTCCATGTCACTGAACCAGATGGACATTTTTCAGTTCTCTTCTGGAGTGTCTGTTGAGCGGCACATGATACTTCGTGTACACTCTTATTCCTTCTCGGCCCTGACCTGACATTCCAGGATTTCCTCTACATCTCTGCTCCTTCTATGGGTCCTTAGCCTTTATCTAGTAGACTCTGCTCAAGGTGTTAATATTTTCTCACTTTATTCTCTATCCTTAAGTAATCCTGGAGGGAGCCTTGGTACTGTAGTAGTTATGCACTGGGCTGTTAACCACAAGATTCGTAGTTCAAAACCACCAGCTACTCCCCAGAAGACAGACAGGCTTTCTACTGCCCTCAAGAGTTATATAGAGCTGCCCGGGGGGCAGTTCTGCCTCGTCCTGTATAGGCCTGCTGTGATTCTGCATTGAGTCAATGGCAGTGAGTAAATAATCCCATCTATACTTTCAGATTACAGTAACACATAAGCAGAGATGAGTCACAAATGGACGCCCTTTGCAAATTCCAGAAACATAAATACAACTTACTTGATATCTCTAGCTGTTTCAGAGACACCTGGCAGTCAATATTCCCACAGCTAAATTGATAAAGGCCCCTCCAGATCAAATCCATATTCAGTGTTCTCTGCTAACATGTTCCATCCATTCTTTCTTGGAAACCCAAAACTCAGAAGTTATGCTCGATACTCTTCCCATTTGTTCATTTTTATGTAAACCATCTCTCACCCATTTTTACTACTGTCAGAATTTCTATTTAGGATAAATAGCTCAGACTGCTATGATTCCTATTTTTGGGTTGAATGTGCTCAAAGAACTACATAACACTTTAATTTTTTTCCAGTACACGAAACAAGAGAGAATTATAGATGGGGAAATGATGTAAGTGTAAAAATACTGCACAGGGCTGAGTACTTTCTTAACAAGAACAATAACATACCAGGAAACATTGTGTTTGTGAAATGAGGAAAAAGAACAATAACATTGGGTACCATTCTTGTTACCTCCCCGAGGTCACAGTTGCTAAAAGTACACAAACCGAGACACATAAGAGCTGCAACATGAATGTTAGAGGTCTAAAGGATTAATGTCTTATCTTCTTAGGTAGGTTTCATATTTGGAAGACTTACGAAACACGGCTTTGAAGTTAACTTTCTTAACAGAAAATCTTGTAAATGGAGATTATTATATTGAGTTTCTCAAGAGAGCTAGCTTAACTTATAAAAAGTACATATCTTAATATCTTTGAAACTACTTCCTTTAGGCCTAGCAAAAGGCGCAACAATTAGAATGAACATTTTGTCCTGTTCTCTTCTGGCCTGCACTCTTTATGCATTAATGAAGAAAAACATATTCTTCTGCAAAGCTTCCTGAGAATACAGTGCTAAATGAATCAGGATATTGACTTGTTTGGGAAAATAAGGATTACACTTCAGCGAATAACCCATCACGCCGATGTTGAAAGCTCAGAATTCATAGGTGCTGTCGCTGCCATTAGACAGAGCAGGCTCCATCAGTCAGTAATGAGCTTAACGAATTATTAATATGAGCAACAGGTGACAGCAGAGAAAACTGGCGTAAATTATCCCCAAATGCATTATGAACGATCTGTCCACTTAATCAATCTAATTTACATGTTTCTTCTCCCAGTTGCTCCTTTTTTGTGCATGATCTTTCATTTAAATAATTTCCAACACAAAACCTGGAATCAGAATTATCTTGAGAGTTATGTGGTTTTGATGCTTAAACCATTCCTTCAGCCATAAGTTGCAAGCTGTTCAGATCATTGATCTCTACACATGACTGTTATTGTGCATCACATAGTGCTCAGGTATCCAGCAAAGGGCCTTGTTCAGGGCTCAGATCACAGGACACTCCTTCAATGGGAGCTCATGGGACTTGGAACCACAACGTGTCTGAGGCAGGAGTTTGGGTAAACATCCTACATGGAATGTTTGATGTATGAATAGCAAATGGAAGCACATATTTTCATGCATGACCACAAATCATCTTGAAACCCATCAGAAGAATCCCTGGTAGACATGCCATCCTTACCTCACTCTAAATTCCAGCAGATCCCTTAAATTCATTTTGAGGGACAAAATATGAACTCCTGCAGTTTGTCCTCTATAATATTTTCTTGCTAAATACAAGACCATATTATGAAGCCATATCATTGTGGCAATTCTCTCCTAGCTACTGAAATTGCATTTGCCCGCAGGTTACTGTGGTAGAACATCTTACACTGAAAATTGACTCACTCTTGCCCTCCAGTTCCAAACTTTCCCTAGAACCAAACAAAACCTTTAATCCTTTCTCACTCTCACTCACACAGAGACAAAAGGAACTTTACATTTCCCGTAACACATGTTCTCATGCACACACAATTTATCTCAAAAATAAAAAAATAAAAGCAAAGGAAAACCATCTGTAACATCTTGTGGTATGAAGTCTATGGGGGGCACTGCACAGTCAAACCATCTATTAAGGGGAAAACCATGATCTCCCCCCCCCCCCCCCGGGTGACCAAGCTGCTCTTGTCACTCGTTTCAGTGACAAAAGAATGAAGACGGAAAAGAGGACAGTTGCAGATTTAAAGAACAGTGCACGCGCCGGTGCCATGGATGGCTTTGACAGCGCGGACACTATTAGTCAGTTTTATGTTAGTGAAGAATCTATTATCTAGCGTCTGAGGATTGTTTCAACAACTGTTCATTGACAGAGAAGATCGAAAGAAGAAATAATCCTTTCAGGAAGAGCCGTGTGCATGTGCACCTTAGTAGTGCTCTTAGGTAAGTCTTGGCCTGCTAACTGAAAGGTCAGCAGTTCAAAGACGAGGCTATCTAGAGATTCACAGCCTCAAGAACCCTGTGTAGGACCACCATGATTCAAAATCAACTTGAAGACAGTGGGATTTGGTTTTTGTAGTTTGGGTTCTGAGCTTGAACCTGCTCCAGTCACACAGTATCCATCCTGAGTGAAGTGAAGCAGTAAGAATTTTTGAAGCTCATTTTTGGTTTCCTCATTCTTTAAAAATACAGTGTGCATATGGGGTATGTTTCTACAAGCACCTGATTTTAACAACTTGTTCAAGTTAATCTTGACAAATGTGATTCTTGGCAGCTGTTTGGCCTTAGATGTTACTTTATTTGTGGATGCTGCTCTGGTTACTACATAGATAGTGGCATTGGGTAGAGGGTTTTAAATCTAAGGAAAGCCAGCAATAAACAAGGACATGTCAGCGGGAGACTTTTTAAGTGGCTCATAAGGAACCTTCCAGCCTAAAGAATTTTAGTTAAGGGCTTGCTGATCACGAGGAAGCAGGAGTTCTGGAGTCTGTCAGTCCCTTCCATAAGGCACCCAAAGCGCAGGTGCTAAGGCGGACAGCAGGGCACTGCGGTGTGCAAGATGTGCTCTGAACTATCAACCTCCGGCCTTCATTCCCACAATTACCTCTGCCAACTCAGAGTTGTAGGGCACAATCCCTGAGCCTGGGCCCGGGCCAAGGTGGTGCAGATTACTCTCCCACCCTCAAGACATGCTCTCCCTGTGGAGGTGGAAGTGTTCCCCTGACAGCTCCACACCCAGAGGCAGGTTCTTCAGAAATCAGTCAAGCTCAAGGTTCAGGAACCCTGATGGCACAGTGGCTTATGCTGAGGCTTTCTGCTCCTGTAAAGATGAGCAGCCTGGGAAACCCAGAGGCAGTTCTACTCTGTCCTATTGAAGCAATGGCAGTGAGTGAGTGAGTGAGTGAGTGAGTGAGTGAGTGAGTGAGTGAGTGACTTTCACAGAGTCCTTCGAAGAGTAGACTGGGAAGTCTTCAGGTCTCACACTCTCTGACTGCCCCTGTTCATGTCAGTAAGCATGATGCATATGAACACTTATTGTAATATATTTAGTAAATCATGCCTTTGGGAAAGATTTCAACTCCGCCAGTATTTGTTCTCTATTTGCTTATTAGAGAGAGTTGGTAAGCAAATTATTTTCCATTGATTTGAGCAGGGCTCAGAAGTTTAGAAATTTTAATTCTCAATATGGTAATTTGAAGTCATAGTTCTATCTTCTCCATATCTCCCCAAGCCACTGTGCCAAAGTTCCCTTGCTCATACTAGTAGAATGCCTATCGCACGGAATGGCTTTCATCCTCCAATCTCACTGGACAGCCACAACCTGCATGGACCTTGTACATATTTCGTGCATTAGGATTATCTGAACTTTACACTCTCACTGCTTATAGAATCAAAATTAAAGCTGAAAAGGACACTTCATTCTAAGAAAATTCTTTTTACAATGCCTATAGGTATCGTTCTTGCTATCTTTTGGGCTACACGTTCTGGTCCAAATGCCTTTTGGCAATTACCATTGAATAATATTTTTCCTCCAGATTTATCTCACACTATCATTAATTTGGTGTGACTAAGGCAATTTTCTTTTAGAATTTTTTACTATTTAGTAAAAGAACAGTAAATAGTCAGAAAGCCTAAGAGTAAATGGTAAAAATGTAGAAAGCTACTTCCCTCTGCAATCTAATGAACTGTCAAATATTTTTATTAAATCCAATCCCTCAAATCACCCAAAAGACCACCAATTTTAAGCTACAGACATTTGAGGTTCCCAAAAGGAAACCACATCATGACAAAGTCCATGAGAGCTAACGCAGTTGCCATCGGTCAGTTCCAAATCGTGGAGCCCCTCTTGTGTCAGAGGAGAACTGTACTCCAGGGGGTTCAATGGCTGCTTTTTCAGACGTACGTCACCAGGCCTTGCTTCTAAAGCGTGCAGCTCCATGTATGAACCGTTTGCACCTGGGTAAGCTTTCTGCATTTTTACCATTTACTCTTAGGCTTTCTGACTATTTACTGTTCTTTTACTAAATAGTAAAAAATTCTAAAAGAAAATTGCCTTAGTCACACCAAATTAATGATAGTGTGAGATAAATCTGGAGGAAAAATATTATTCAGTGGTAATTGCCAAAAGGCATTTGGACCAGAACGTGTAGCCCAAAAGATAGCAAGAATGATACCTATAGGCATTTAAAAAAGAATTTTCTTAGAATGAAGTGTCCTTTTCAGCTTTAATTTTGATTCTATAAGCAGTGAGAGTGTAAAGTTCAGATAATCCTAATGCACGAAATATGTACAAGGTCGCTCCTCAAATGGACAAACCCTGTTGTATTGGTAACAACTAACAATCCTCAATGCATTCCCATCTCCCTCTTTTATATTCCTCATACTGGTCTTTCATACTGTGATCAGTGACAAAGCCCCTGGAGACAGGTTTCGCCACCTTAGGAGAATCTTTCTGAAAAGTAGAGAGGAGACTGAGCAGGAGCCCTTTGCTGAGTGTGCTCTGAAAGATAGGCAGGTGAATATCATAAGGGCAAATAATGTTGAATCGCACCTGAGAAAGGGCAGGGAATCGGCGTCCTCTTTTCTGTTCCTTGAAGAAGGTGCAAACAGAGAGGCATGGGAAAGCTGCCCAAGAACTGAACTGAGACCTCTCTGAGAAACGGGTTCCAAGATGCCACCAGCTGTAAAGTGGCTTGATCAGGGCCCAAGTGGGTTCCCACTGAAAACTTCCAACCATTCATTAGTATCTGTTTCCTCCTCATCAGGACCTACCACTGTACCTAACATGCAGGAGATGCTCGAGGAAATATCTAGTAAATGTTGAATCGGCAAGTAATCCAAATGACAGTAAAACACTCATTCATTTCCAGTGAAAGACTCGCTCTATTTCATGTTAGTGATGGGTTTGTCTTGACCTCCGATCAGAGTTTTATTTATTTATTTGCTTTCCACTTAACTTCTGGGGCCTGGCATGATTTGTGCATAGAATCTAAGTGTGTATTAGACAAGCCAAGCATGAAATTATAGTTTGTTGTCTGACAATAGGCAAGAGCGCCCAGGAGATTAAGCGTGATAGAATGGCACCGAGGGTTAGATAGAAAGTTCACTAATGTGTAATCAGCCATGAGTCCAAGTCACTTATTATGTTTACAATGATGTGATGCAAAAACAAAAAAGTTCTCATATTAAACCCTTACTACTTTTTTGAGATTTCTCTATGCATTAGTCTTTTCCATGTGAGCTAACACCTCGCAAGAGCTGTAATTGTAGGGCGCACATCGCACGAGCTGAATCGCATCAGCCCTTTGCAGATGCATTTGTCAGTCCCAGAGTTGTATTCATAATGCTAAGAAAACAGTGAATCTAACACGAGCTGTTAACGTGAGCCTGGTGATTAGCGCTGAATACAGTCAAGCTCGGCTTTGGGATCAGAAAGGCCATTGCCAGAGCAGGTGTGGTTATGGAGAACTCCAGGGTCCACCTAACAATCTGATCTTTCAGTTGTAACCATTGGCCAGCAGGCACGGAGCCAGTTTTTTTGGGTAACGTGGCAGTATTACGTGATGGAGAGCTTAAAGAATAACAGTGAAGAGGACCTGAAGACAGGTATAGAAAGGGGGGAAGGCAACGGAAAAAAAAGAATGGTGAAGTAATGTTATCCACGCAGTGAGTGCTCAGCAACCTGGGACTCAAGCAGATAAACCACCAGCCAAAGCTTGATTGATTGAGTGGTGAACAAGAGAGCCGGAAGCGGCACTTCAATCACTCTGCTCACATGCAGTTGTGCAAATTGCAATTAACTAGACTGGAACAAAAATGAAAACTAATGCAGACTAGCATAGAAGGAGTCTGTCTGAGTGACCCTGTCCAAGGACCCCGTGCTGACTGTCCACACGGGAGGGAGCACGAATGAGAGTACTGTGAGATGGAGCAAGACTAGATTCCAGGGGACTCACAAACAATTATTCACTGTGATTGAAAGTGAAACCATTGGTATAGAGCTGTGGCACAGGAAGGCAGAATCCCATCCCGGGGCTCTTGTTTGACACAGAGCCTTGCATAGGAGGCGTCGATAAGGCTTCAACCACAAACTCTGAGTGGTCCTGGCATTCTCAGCAACTCATTGGTTATAACTCACTTATGGCCAGCAGGGCCTACTAGAGAATAGAAGTCCTTTCAACTCACTCTGGAGTTTCTGTGGTATAACCTAGAGGTTGTGGGAACGAGACAGGCTCTGCACTCAAGATGCATGGACTCCATGCCCTGACTCTAACTTAATGAACCAGTGGGCAAGTCACTTTACTTTGTCAGATCTGTTTTCCAGTCTTTAAAATGGGGAGAGCTGATGAGGTGATGACAAACTTCTAAACATTGCACATTCACATCATTTTAATAATTTGGCAGCCCGAATTAAAAAACAAAACAAAAAAACCTTAGCTTGTTTTTACCATAAAGGTAATAGATTCATCCTAAGCCATTTTATCCTTTTAATTTATTTTTTAGATCATTTTATTGGGGGCTCTTATAACTCTTGTTACAATCCATTCATCAATTGTGTCTGACATATTAGTACATGTGTGCCCTCATTCTTTTCTAAACATTTACCTTCCATTGAGCCCTTGGGATCAGCTCTTTTTTCCCCTCCCTCTGCACCCCCACTCAAACCCTGTGGTCCCTTGATAGATTATAGATTGTTAATTATTTTCAAATCTCACACTGACCACTATCTTCCCGCCATGTTAATTCTTTTCTTATACCTTACCTATGCTTATACAGAACCTATACATGGAGTAGGAGGCAGTTGTTTGAACATAGCATGGTTTACAATCAAGAAAGTTATGGGTCAGGGTTGTATCTTCTCATCATATTATTCAGACTGTGTGTTGAGCAAATCATCAGAGAAGCTGGACTAGATGAAGAAGGGCCTAGCATCAGGATTGGAGGAAGGCTCATTATATTCAGACAACACAACCTCGCTTGCTGAAATGAGGAGGACTATGTAGCACTTGCTGATGAAGATCAAGCCCACGCCTTCAGAAAGGATAACTCAATGTAAAGGGAAAAAATCCTCACAACTGGACCCCGTAGGAACATCATGACAAACGGAGAAAAGATTGAAGTTGTCAAGGATTCCATCTTGCTTGGATCCAGAAGCAATGCTCATGGAAGCAGCAGTCAAGAGATCAAAAGATGGGTTGCATTGGCTGAGTTCGCTGCACAAGATCTCTTTTAACGTATTAAAATGCAAGGATGTTGCTTGAAGGACTAAGGTGTCCTTGACCCAAATCATGGTATTTTCATGCATGTCATATGCATCTGAAAGTTGGACATTGATGGATTGTGGTAAGAGTTGTAAAGCCCTCAATAAAATGATTTTTTTAAATAAATAAAATGTTGAAAAAAAGAGTTGGACATTGAACAGGGAAGACTAAAGAATCGGGGCATTTGAATGACGGCGCTGGCAATGAACAGTGATACGCCATGGTTTGCCCAAAGAACCAGCAAGGTGTCTTGGAAGAGGTACATCCAAGACGTTCCTTAGAAGCCAAGATGGTGAAACTTTTCACATACTTTGGATAGGTTATCAGCAGCGAGCAGGCCCTGAAAGGACACCGTGCTTAGTAAAGTACAAGGGCAGTAAAAAAGAAACAGACTGACACCGTGTCTCAACAAAGGGCTCAACCATAAGAACAATTGTGAGGGTGGGGCAGGACTGGGGGTGCTTGGCTCTGTTGTACAGAACAGGGTTGAGTTGCTGTGGATCTTAACAGCGTGTAACAACTACCCAATGACTACGGAACCCGAGGGCATAATTGCGCTAACCACAAAGCTAGCAGTTCAGGCCCTGTGTTAGTCTGTGTACTTTAGAGAAACAAATCCATAGCAATTCATGTATAAGAGAGAGTTTTATATAAAGGGTAAGTGCGCATCAAGAAAACATCCCAACCCAGTGCTGCCCAAGCCCACAAGTCCAACATTAACCCATATGTCCAACACCAATGCATGAAGTCCTCTTCCATCTCACAAAACAGATGCAATGATGCCGACTGCAGGAGGAAAGCCAAATCAGTGAATGTGTAAGCATCTCAGCACTGGCAGGGGTTTCCACACGGCTGCTCCAGCACCCAGGGCTGCATCAGGGTAGGTCCATGTGGCTTCTTGGGGATGTCTTTCAGGAAGTCAGCCTTGCAAGCTGAAGCAGGGATCTGCTAAGGCAGCTACACCCTGGTGCGACCATCACAAAGCAAGAGACCTGAGAAATAGAAAGGTGAGACTCACCGAGCCATTTATCCCTCTGCCCTTCAATTAACCCCACATATGTTTATCAGCCAGGTGGGCACAGTAAACTAACTACCTCAGGCCCACTAGCCACTCCTCTGGAGTAAGAAGAGGCTGCCCGCTCCCTTAATGGTTTCTAGCCTGGGAAACCCAGATGGGCAGTTCGACTCTGTTGATAGGGTGGCTGTGAGTCAATTGACTTAATGGCAGTGAAAGAGCAACCCTGTGGATGCTGTGAGTAGAAGGAAGCATTTGTAGGCCATCACCTGGTTCGGTGTGCAAAACAATATATCATTATATCTAGAAAATCATTTTGAAATTAATATAATCTTGTCCAAGGCTGTTCATACCATGTGGGTTAGGGATTAGTGAAATTGGAAGTAAATTATTAAATAAAGCGAATTCTTACTCACTGCCTCCTTATTCCTCCCCTCCCTTCCTCTTTCTCCTCGCCTCTCTATGGGCTTCACAAAGGTGTTTGTAGAAGATCACATTCCCGTGTTTGTCATAATTTCAACCTGACACAGAAAAGCACGAGGACCAAAATGAGCCAAAAGCATTTGCACTGTCCTTTCCTTTATCACATTTTTCTGTGTAAATGGAAATATAGCACACACACACACACACACACACACAGAGACACTCAGAACACCAGGAGTTAGTTTTGCTTATAACGAAGTCTCATAAGATGCATTCAGGCACAGTTGGGTTGGCAACTATAACACATTGACACAGCAATCAAAATTAGACACCTTTCGTTCTTGAAGTGTTCCTAGACCTTGATGATAATGCAATCTGTCTACCCCTTGCAGATGCCCCAGATATGAGTGGGCCTATATGTTTTAATAGCATTGCTATTCACTCTTATCAGACTCTTACATGCAAACCAAGCCCACTGCCATTGAGTAGACTCTTACTCACATTGACCATGCCCAAAGGGTTAAATTCTTCATAGAAGCAAACGGCCACCTCCTTCTCCCTCAGAGCTGCTGGTTGGTTTGAACCACCAACATTTTGGTTCGCAGCTGAGCATGTTCACCCCTATGCCACCAGGGCCCCTCCTCTTCTAGATCAAAGTCACTGTAAATCACATCCAGATCCAAAGGAGGGAATACTATCAGAGATTCTGCTGTGCCAGAGGCTATGGGTGACAGTGGAAGCCCACCATACATTTGTGAGATCCACACAGGAAATCACCCCTGGTGATTTCCCTCTCTCCATAACTGAGCATGGGAATCACCTGGTGATCAGACAGAGCGCATCGGAGACAACTCTGTCTGACTTGAATGGTTAAAATCTTGTCACTTGATCTCCTTTATGGTACACTTTAGGCTTGATCTGGTTTTTAATATATTCTGTTTGTTTTTTTAATTTGGGGGTTTATCTCTGTTGTATTTTGTCATTGTCGTTAGCCTCCTTGACTCTTTGATGTGTGTTTTTTATGTTTTCGGTATATGAAGCCCAGGATAGGTGAATCTGAGTTCCTGGGGGTACGGTGGGGTAAGTGGTGGGTAAGGGGGAGCTGATATAAAGGAGTTCAAGAAGGAAGAAAATGTTTTGAAATGGATTTTGATAGCAGTTGTACACTGCTTGATAAGAGTGAACTACAGAATGGTATGGTGTCTGGATTAGCTCCTAATAAAATGGTTTGGAAAGAAATTCAAAATCACAAGAAACTAAAAAATATTTTTTAATTAAAAAAGGTAACTTAATTGACATTCAAGGGTCCCTCCTTCCTTTTCTTCTTTTCCTCATTAACAGGAAACAGCTACAAGCAGGTGCATCCCCACCAGGGGTCCGTGATGGGCCCACGCTGGCAGTGAGGGGTCCTCAGAGCACTCACGCAGAGGCTCTAGTTGGACGCGGGACGAGGAAGAGAGAGACGTGTCTGGCCGGGGTTAGCATAGGCTGAGGATTGACTTCCCTCCCATTCTTCCTTCTTCCCAAAGCATCAGCAGACTTTATCAGGCTGTCTCTAGAGTCGGGTTTCCAAACACGGTGCAGCTCAGAACCACTGGGGCACGTGCTGAACTGACCCTACCTGTGAAGATTCTGATGCATGTAGTCTGGGGTAGGGCCTTACGATTTTTATAGTTAACTCGTGTCTCTGGGAATTCTGCTATAGCAGATCAGATCCATCGAGAGGCCTCAGGGCAGTCCAGATGTTCTGTAAAAGTGTTTCCCTATCATAGTCAAGTGGATGGAGCCTGTTTCATGGAGGGAAGTTGTGACTGAGCAGAGCCAATAAACCACCAGGTAGCAGGAATTCTCCTGAACTCTTTAGAAGTGAGCAGTTTCATTTCAATGGATACCATCAGATGATATCCAGGTAGAATAAAACCAGCCCCTGCCATTAACTGAACTTCAATTCTGAGCAACCCTAGATAGGTTTTCATGGTCCTATATCATTGCCTGAAAGACAGCTCCATCTTTGTCCCACAGAGTTGCTAGTGGGTTTGAACCACCAACCTTGAAGTAAACAGTCCAGTGCCTACTTGACAGTGCCACCATTTACATAGGAAAGACCATAAAAACCTCAGGAAATCCGGAGTGGTTGGTTCTTAACTGTTTGGGAGGGGTGGGAGAAGGGAAGGTTCTAATCTATTTTTAAAGTTTTATTGGAATGTAATTTATATATCATACAATTCAGCTACGCGGTTCAATCATATTAAGAAGAGTAACCAACCACAATCAACCCCAGAGTATTTTTTTCTTTCATGTACTCAGTGTTATCAACTCCCTGCTGCCATGCCCTCCAAGAAACCATTTCTCCAGTTACTGTCTCTATAGATTTACCTATCCTGGATTTCATAGGCAGAAAATGATACCAAATAACAACAACAAAGTAAAACAGAAAAACCTCAATTGAAATGAAAGTATAAAGTATTAAAAACTAGAACAAATTCAAAATGGGTCAAAGGGAAGCTAAATGATGAGATGAGATGTTTTAATCTAATGGCATCAGCAGTAATCCCCTTTCCAATGCACTCTGCGTGATAGCAAGGCTGTCCACATCCGTTCCATGTGAGCAACGTGAGGCTTTTGAGTCCTGTGAGAATTTACAGCCTCAGAAACACACAAGGGCATCCTGAGTCAGAACGACTTGATGACAGTGAATTTTGTTGGCTGACAGTCCATAGATAATCTTATAAAAATGTAATGTTTAGTCATGTAATTTGTGATACGGTTGTTTTATGTATTACTGACATTCACAAAGCACTCTACCGTGCACCATGAACCCTGCCATGATATTGTGCTACCTGTATGGATTTTCCTGATACTGAAGCTCCTTGCTTTTAGCTGATGTCAATAATAGGTGGTATCATTGTGATCGATAGGATTGTGATTGGCTAATTTTGGGTAGTAGATTGTCAGGCCATTCTCCCTAGACCATCTCAGTTTGAACGTTCCACTTAAACCTGTTCAGAATTATAGCAACAGCAAAGTCCCCACTGACAGATGGGTGAAAGCATACTGGTTGAAATCAACCTGGAGTCTCCTACCAGATAGCTCTTTTACATTGTTTTTCTTTTAAATATGATTTTATTTTTAAAGTTTTCTAAAATGTGCAGTCTTCCATCTTATTAGAGATAACTTGATACATATTGATGATATGGCATTAACATGATGAACTATGTGTACCTATGTAGATATATAGGGAGCCTTTGTGGTGCCATAGGGTCAATGTTGGACTGCTGATCTCAAGGTCAGTGATTCAAACCCACCAGCTATTCTGAGAAACCAATATGAAGTGGTCTGCTGCTGTAGGACTGGGACTGGCTCAAGGGCAGTGGGCTTGGCTGGATATATGTGCCCTCAAGAGGTTTGGTTTCTATATAAAATGGCACAGACTCATTTTATAATCAGAGATATTATTACCAAATCTTTATTTTCTCTCAGAGGTTGTTAAGTATTTACACACAAAATTCCATTTAATCCACACAATGAGATAGGTATCCATAGTATGTCCATTTTGCAAAAGAAACCATTGAGGCTTCAAGCTAGAGAGCAAACCATGATTCAAATTGGGTCATGAATCTACATCGGCTCTCCTTCCAGTACAGGGAGGGACAAGCTTCTTCTCTTGTGAGATCTATTCGTTTGCAGCATGTCAGCTTCCAGCAGCTTTCTGCTAACATGCTGTTTCTTGAAACCCAGAATAACAAGGATTGTCGAATCAAGCCTGATCTTTTTTAAGGTCACTGGCCCCACCATAAGGGCCTGAAGCTAAATCCAGCCCTCTCTCGAGCTAACAGCCTGTATTGCACCCGTTCGTGCTATGCTCACCCACTTCTTCCAGAGCTGTGCAGCAAAAAGATGGATTTCCAGATGATTAAAATTGCAACGAGTCCAGTTGTTTGACATATGGGAAGGTTTTATCCAGAGAATTCTTGTCTAATACACACTCTTCCCACTAATTTAGTAGATTTTTCCATTTGTCAAATTAATGAGTAAAGCATCTTGAGTTAAACTTGGATGGGTGGAAGGCCTAGTCCTTTCCCCCTAACTCCCACTCCTTCCCATGTCATCCATGGAAGTGCCCTCACCCACCAAGGAATTCCATCTCCACAATGCAGGGCTGGAAAACCCAGGCTCTAGAGACTCACTGCTTCCAATGATAAAGAGCAAAGCAGATGCTAACAAAATGCATACGATTTTTGCCAGGAGAATAAACCATAACAAATAAATAAAACACCCCTACTTGGCTCCCTTGCTATGTGTTAATACAATCTGATCGTTGCAAGCATTAGGCTCAGAGTTAGGAATTCTGTTCATCGCCCTGCTGAGCCATCCACTGAGGATGTGCAGGCCAGGAGGGTCCTCTGCCTGGAGCAGCTGCTTCCTCGGGCCCACACTCCCTGACCATCCCCCAGGCCACAAAGCAGACTGCTGGTTTGTAAATGAGATCCAGGTTGCCAGATTAAACACACACCACAGCCATAAGCTCTGGCTTTTATAGCTGAGTTGGTTACAGAGAGAAATTCTAGAATGCATGTTTCCTACCAAGTAAGAATTAAGAAACGCTACTGTTACCACTGGTTTCCTGCCCCCTGCTTCCAAAACAATCAAAAGAATTAGGCAGCAGTGGAGCATTATGTGGTTACTAAATAATATTTGGGGGAACAAACCCAGGTTTTGAGGAAGTTTACAAAAGGATGTTTAAAGTGAGTCATAGTGTCTCTGTATCTTTGGAGTCTCTTTGTCATGGTGTGTGTGTGTGTGTGTGTGTGTGTGTGTGTGCGCGCGCGCGCTGTGGTCACACTAATGTAACCGAGCAAACCTATCTTGGCGGGCAATTGTGTGATGTGAGCTCAATGAGGATCTGAGCCTGTCCAAACCCAGTGAAAGTACCCCTCCTGCCTGGTGGGAATGACCCCCTCAGGGCTCTGGACCCAGAGAGAACTGCTCCTGTTCCCATCAGTCTTCCCTCAAAGTAAAAGACTACACGATGTGTGAAATCACACATTTGCGGGACTAAGGGCTATCTCAGCCTGCTTCACAGCAGAAAGCTCAAGTTTTCACTCCTCACAGTGAACTTGACCATGCCAGGGAATAACAGCATGCTCTTCATCTGCTCCTTTTTCTAACTTATTTCTTCTCACTTGTATGTGACTTATATGAACACCATGAAAGCAACATGGAGTTGGAGAAAGAACATAGATGTTGACACTAGATGGCCCTGCCATCTCAAGCAAGTGACCGAGGCCACCGAGACTTACTCTCCTCGTCTATAAGTTGGGGATAATAAACATATTCAGAGGATTCAAGTTGGGATAAAGTAAAGTTGCATTTCTCTCTATTTATCAGGCGGCAGGCACACAGGAGGTCCTCGAGGAATCAGTCTAATCAGTGGCACTGCTCCAGTAAAGGCCAAACAGAAACAAGCTGTTTTCATCTCCCTCGGGTCTGGGTCCCTTTCCCGAGTTCTCAACGAAAGAGGATACAACTTCTTCGGTTCAGGCAATATTCTCATTATCTGATACCTAGACAAGTGGATCTCAACCTCAAACACCTGTGAATCACTCAAAATATTACAATTTATTATTAAAGTTCTGGATTAATTAGTCTAGGGTTTCCCCAGTAATTTTCAAAAGGCACCCCACATATTTCAGTGTGTAGCCAGGGCTAAGAACAACTGAATTAAACAACTGTCTGATAGTTTTCCTGATTCAAGATTCTTTCTACTCTATAGTCTCTTTGGAAAATAACCTTTTTTCACATTCTATATTTGCTTTATTGATGTAGCTGCTTATCTTGTATTTTTAAAAATCATTTTATTGGGGGCTCGTACAATTCTTATCACAATCCACACATACATCCATTGTGTCAAGAACATATGTACATTTGCTGAATCCCTACCAGGCCTCTCACACCCTCCTAGCTACTGATTTTTGGATCACTTATTGCTCCCCTGTCCCTGAGTTGGTCAGTACCACCTCCTTACCCCTCCTCCCCCTCTCCCGTGTCCCCCCAGAGCCATTGGTCCCGTTGTTTTTTCCTCCAGACTATTCATCCAGTCTATCTTATCTGGATAGATCTGTAGAGATAATAATATGCACCAAAAATCAAGTCATAGCAAGATAGGCGATGAGTGAGAACACAGCTATGACAACAAAAAAGGAAACCAATTACCCATAGAAGAATAAATTAATTCAAAGGAAAAATTTAGAAAGAAAGAAACACTTGTAAATAGATCAAGGTCTGATTTTTGATCTCTAGGCGTGTCCTTCAGTCAGGTTCAATGGGGTTCCATGCTTTGGCCCCAGAGTCTGTCCTTTGTACTCCCTCGGGGGCTCCCTGCTCTGCTCCCACGGTTGCTCTGCCGCATGCTTTTAATGGTTTGCTTCAGTGTCACAGGGTCAGTTTGGGCCAGTTCCGACGCTGAGTCTCCAGTGTTGTCCCCCTTAAGGGGAAAATAATCTTCTTACAACAGATAAAATCGGTTTCCCTGTTTAAAACCCTCAGTTAGATTCCTTTGTTTATATAGAGCCAGGTGACAAATGTACTTTCCTATGGATCGAACTATGTTGAGAAGGATTCTGAGGGTCTCTCAAGGAGCAGAAGGAAGAACACCAATTTCAACAGATGAATGAATAAATTAAACATTGTACATACATAGAATATTATTCAGTCATGAAAATAAATTAGTACATGCCACAATATGGGTGGACCTTAAAAGCATTGTGCTGAATGAAATGTCGGTCACAAAAGCACAAATATTGTATGATGCCACTTTTCTGAAATACCTAAGAGAGGTAAGTACTCATGTAGAAGGCAGCATTTATGACTGGCTACCAGGGATGGGCAGGAAGGAGGAGGAAAGGAGGACCCCATGCTCAGGGGACACTTCTCTTCAGGGTGATGGTCTAACTCAGGGACAAGGAAAGGTGATGTGTACACAAGAGGATGAATACAGCTAATGTCATTGAAACGTGTCCGTGAAGATTATTGAAATGTCAAATGTTTTGTTACATTTATATTTGTTGCAATTACAAAAGAATTCAGCCCCCTCCCCCAAGGAAGACAATTATGGCAGATCAGAGTGATCTAAGACTACCAAGAAGATAGGACTCCTGCTGCTGCAGTCATTAAGCACTCTGGTGCTAACTGCAGTAATGGTAGTTGGAAGCCACCCGTGGCTCCACCGGAGAAAGCTGTTGACAATCGGCTTACGTAAAGATGTGCAGCCTTAGAAGCCTATCAGGACGTTCTCTGTCCTATAAAGCAGCTGTGAGTCAGAATCAAGCTGACAACAGAGGATCGAAGCAGGTGGGATCCCTGGAATTTGCTCTAACATCGCACAGAAGCCCTTGCACAGGCTGTTTCTCCAAGCCAGATCTCCTGCCTGTGACCTTTAACCATGTACATTCTCAACAACTGAGTCCCCAGCTCCATGCTAGTCCCTCTGCCTGGAATGGCTTTGCCCTCCTGGCCCCTCAATAGCTCCCTAATACTTCTTCAAGATTCAACTTGAATGTCACTTTTCTATAAGGATTCTTATGACTGTCCCAGATACAATTAAGCACGCCATCCATCTCGATGTGTGCATAACATCTCCATGCTCACTTTACAACTAAATTTGTCATACACCATATGGTAATTTACTCTATGATACATATTCAAGTACACTCATATACTATGCACAGTCCCTGGCACATCATTGATGATCAGAAAATGTTTGGTGAATGAAAGAAAGAAACAATAGGAAACCTGGCAGAACTCTCTCTTGTTCCTCTGTGTCCCCCCAGTGCCCAGCCAGGAACGGGCACATAGTAGGAGTTCATGAGGAGTTTGAATGACTGAGTCAGTGTCCCCGGGCTAAGCTGCCACCCATATGGCATGGTAATCTGGGTTCATTCTGAGTCACAAGTCACAGTGGAAAGACTGCTTCTCACTGCAGCGTTTGCTTTCAGTCTTTAGGCCCGTTTGGTTCCTTGTTCAACAGGAAATCATCGAATGCTAGCACTGCCTCAAAAAGAACTGGGGAAGCCCTACAAGGGGCAAGGCCTGTTAGTCACGCTGCACTGCAGGCTTTGTGGTAGCCCTGCACAGCATCATGCGACTCGCTCCCTCGGTTTCTTTGAGCATTTATGGTACGGATGCTTTTTCCCTGCAGTCAGGACTGCCTACCAACTCCAGCCTCCTACCTCTGTGTTCAATTCATCATTACTTACTCTTCAGGGCAGCACAGTTGGCGAGCTGTCTATGGATGGAGTGAAGATTCGATAGCATTCTCAGAGTTGTCCTGAATCAGTTGATATCATGCAGAAGAAATATTACATCCATACATCCTTCCTCACCCACTACCTGACATCTGTGCCACACCCTCTCTGCTACCTATAGGTGAGGGCTCAACGGCCAAAGAATTCTTTGATAAAGGTGATAATGCAGAGGTGCACAAGGGTTAAGCTTCCTGTGTTCCTTGCAGTTTACTCCCTTAAATCAGCATTGCTATAGAGCAGAAACTATTTTAGCTCTATGCATGCGTGGAATATCCAATATAGAATTACATTAAAATGAAATATGCATTAATGTAAGCCTCGTAAAGTGATTTTCATGTTCTGCCAGTGTCCAAAAGTTTAAAATGTATATAATCTTATTTTAGTTGCTGCTCAAATGATAATACATCAGATTAATATGCATAATTAAAAGTCACATTTGAAACATTCAAAGGGATAGTTAATTTGGTATTGACATTTGCTATAGCAGAGCTAAGCATTGTGGAAACAAGAGAATGGGATGCATCCCTAATATGTCAGGATGACTAGGAACAGAAGGGGGAGATGCTCTTATTTTCAGGAAACAGCATGTGTCTGGCTCTCAGGAAAATGCAGCTAGCTGTACCTTAAAATATTTGCCATTAATAACACAGTTTTGCCTACAGAGATACTTTCAACTCACTAAATTGTCTACTTTTACATGAGAATTAGTGAGAAACAAATGTTTCTTGTTTGTTAACAGCTTCACTGGCACGTCATCTACATATACAATTCAATAGTTCAATCATATCAAGAAGTATTGCATATCATTGCCATAATCAATTTCAGAATATTTTCTTCTTTATATTCATAGGTATTTGTGTATTTTTTAATTGTGGCAAAAATACACAACAAAACATTCTCCAATTCAATAACTAGAAAGAGATGCTTCTAAGGAACATTGATTTCGCAGTTCGGAGTTGATGCTCAGAAAGAGACTAGACCAGCCTTTGAGGAGCTGCCCCCAGTGCTGTGTGTGCGATTTGGGAAGCTAATGAAGTCTGGTCCTTACCACTTGGCATGGAATTTTAAACAATTGGTATCTGGTATCTTGAATTCCAATTTATAAAGCTTCATCTCCTAAAGTACATGTTTGTTTTCAAATGCACTCGGCCCATTCTCTGCTCATCACTGTTCCTCTGGACTGTTCTGCTGGGTCTTCATCCCATTCTGTCTCCTTCACACTAGAGTCCAAGGCGGTCCAGGGGGTCACAGACAGGCCAAATTCCCCTTTCCAGGAGTTGCACTCACAGCAGTTTATAAGTAATTAGAAGGTTCTTTCTTAGGATTTCTCCTAATTATCCTTGGTCCTGTATTAGAGAGAAGAAGAAGAAGAAGAAGAAGAAGAAGAAGAAGAAGAAGAAGAAGAAGAAGAAGAAGAAGAAGAAGAAGAAGAAGAAGAAAGAAGAAAGAAGGAAAATGAAGAAGAAAGAAGATGAAGAAGAGGAAGAGGAAGAAAGAAGAAAATAATCCATGTGAAGGGAAAATTGGGGCTTAAGCCGGACCTGCAGGAAGTGAAGGCGCGTAAGAGAGCTAACCATAAAGTGTGTGCTTGAGCCTCAGGAAGGGACCCAGGACCTGGGCTCTAAAATTCCACCAATGAGGGTCTACCTGCTTCTTATAGAAGAACCGCTGTGTCCAAGAGGGCGAACCTGATGGACCAGAACTTGGACAGCCTAGAGGGAAGCGCCTCAGCTGAAGAGGCAAGTGTCCGGCGGCACCAGCAGCTAGAAGCGCAGACTGCGTCGGCCAGCAGGTGGGCAGCACAGTCAGGTAGAGGGTAAGCAGGGCTGGAGGCCAGGGCATCATGGTGAGCCCAGCTTCACCAGTAGTATACCCACCCTCTTTCCCAAGAACTTAATGAGAAAACAAAGTGGCTTTGCAAATCCAATGATTTCCCTTCTAAGGTCAATAGAGACCAGCTGCAACCAACACACACATGGGGGCTTTCCTCGATGCGTTCTAAGCTGACACTGAATGATCCTCCATCACATTTTTAAGTATTTTCTGCCTCGTTGCAGTTAAGTGCATTATTTTGTCCGTGGCCTCTTTGACCCTGGTCACTGATTCTCATCTTTCTTTTTTATCCTCTGCTTCTTTATTCATCCACTCTTCTACTACTACTTCTACACACACACACACACACACACACACACACACACACACACACACACATTCTCTCTCTCATCTTCCAGGACAACAGATTACCAGAGCTATGAAGACACCCTTAATAGGAAACATCCCTGAGGTCACAGGATTTATTGTAGAGCAATATGTTGTTTGGGTTATCACTGGGCTGCAGATATGGAAGTGCTCCCTGCCTTTGATGCTAGATTACTCAAGCTGGTTATTTAGCTTTGCGACCCTTTGAAAGTATCACATACAAAGGTTTCCTTGAGTGGAACGTTTGGGGCCCACCACAAGCAACAAGGTCCTGTGTCCACGGCTCTTCGGCAAGATCCCTAAACGAGTTGAATGTAGTCAAACCAAGTTGCCAGCAGAACACTGAAGAGGCCGAGGCACGCAGCCATGCTGACAGACAAGTACAGACACAAAGACTCCATCTCGGGCTATGATGGTCCTGAGGGACTATAAGGAACAGGGTATTAGGGGTCGGGTCCAGATAAACAGCAAGAACAACCTAAACGCTTTGTAAACAGCCAAAGACACCGGCAATTTGAACAGGAGGAGGTCTGTGGACCATGTATAGAGGTGAGGAAAGTTCAAGCAAATCCCCCCCAGGGTTCAGGCCTGGTAGAAATGACTTCAAGGAGGGGCACTGCGTGGTGGGATAAAGAGTATTGAGCTCACAATTGAATGGGGAATCGAAACTGTGTAGAGAAACAACTCAAGGGTCGCAGCTCTTGGAGGAACTGTCCTTGAACAGACTCACGCGCAGTGTCCTCAGTGCTGTCTTTGGAAAAAGTGATGGTGTCATCAGAGCAATGCCTTATACTGGGGGATGATTGACAGTGTTTGACTTTTTGCTTCTATGGGTTTTTGTATTCCTGCCTTTAGTTTGCTTTTGTTTTGTTTGTTTGCTGGCTGGCTTGTTACTTTTATTGGGGTAGTTGGTCTTATGGACGTTTAATTTTGTCATGCAAACACCAAAGTAAACCTGAGCCGTGCAGATCCCAGGGACAAGCAGATGGATTCTGGGCTCCCACTTAACTCTAGCCCCAGTCCAAGAACAGCCAGTTGTTACCATGACCCTGCTTGATACTCCCCTGCATGACATGATCACTGAAGATAAGGGTGCTCCAGCGAAGGGCGATGAAGAAAGCAGATGGTGCCTAGCCAACAATTGGAATAGTGTCTGAATAAAGGCTTGTATTCAAACAAGTCGCCATCTAATGAAGAGTCAACTAAGTCCACATGGAAAAAGCACACCAGCTTGTGTGATCCAAAGATGACAATAACAAAAATTCAAATATGACAAGTGGACAAGTATCAGAGCTTAAATTTCAAACTACCAATTTATAGAAGGATATGGAGGCTAGTGGGAGCCTCAAACCAATCTTCCGAGTGAGTAGCTAGCCAGATTAAGCCCCTGGCAGATCCCTCTAGCCACAGGCAAAGGTCTCAAACAGCTTTACTGTCAGATAGAGACCATTATAATTTTGATTATGTTGGATCAAACTTGATACTTGGTCAGTTGACCTCCCCCTTAACCCAACTTGAAATGGTTCTAGGTGCAACAGATTTAACAATAGGAAGATAAGAAAAGGTTCTAAAATTAGAAAACAAAAGCATTGAGCTTAGATTTGAATAATGTGTAGGTTTTCAAATCAAGGGCATGGGAGAAGAGGATCGTACCCTGGGTTGATCTGAGCACAACCAGGGACATCTCGACTTCAGTGTTGCCGTCCCACCCCCTTCGGAGGGTAGGAGGAGCTCAGCTGGGTCTTCATAAGTCAGTGCTGTGTGTTCTCAGGATGTCCACAGTTCAGTGAGACAAACTCTGGTGTCACCCAGCATCTTCAAAGGGATTAAAAACCACTTCAGACTCTTTTAAAGGAGGCTCAGACTGACTTGGGGAAATCCGTCCATTCTTGATTAAATCCACTCAGATAGTGTAAACAGACAGTACTTGCTCATACTGCAGAAATGATCGCCGTACAGACACTTGTCCTGTCGCAAGTAGGAGGGAGGAGCCTGTTGTCTCTTGTTTTGTGCTTCTGGTGCAAAGCTGCAAATTGGCGCCGTTATCAGAGGGTTTAGCGATGAATTTGGAAGAGTTGGCGCGGCTCTTCATAAAGGTACTGCACGTAATTGAATTTTGTCCCCTAGCTCTCTGGGGAAATCGGCAGGGACTAGCACATTCCTCAGCAGTGTGCACACTTACCAAGGTTGGTTTTCTTTTGTTTTGTCTTTGTAATGTCAGGATATCCTGTTCATCCTGAAATACCTTCCAGTGTTGCCCTCAGCTACACTAAGAAAGCTATCAAGGGGTTCTTCCAGTGGGTGGCTGTCGATAGAAGATGTGGGAAGAACAGGGCGTGGGGGGGGGCGGGAAGGAAAAGCCTTGGGGCTTAAGAAATGAAATCAAGCTTCTACTAGTACTAAGAAGAGATAAAGAAACTGAAACTAAAACAGAATGGCTCTCTTTGCCCTCTTGAATTAAAAATGTCCATTTGCTCTAGATGGCACGTCCTCCACGTGACTACTCCAATGTGCTTGCCCTTCTCTCCAACACTCAGAAGGAAAGTTCTTTCACTGTCCATCCATTTCCACTCCATCCCACACCCCGCATGTCTTCGCTTATCGATCTTTTTTAACTGTGGGAGGCAGTGGGTTTTGCCCTGCTGTTGCTTGTTTTTTAAGAGAGGGACTTTAGCTCCTACTTGGAATTATCATGTGCCAGTTTGGGCGCAATGAGATTTCCTCAGTATTTCATGTCTAAAAGACCCTCTACAAGTGAGTTCTGCTTGCAGGCTTTCTCAACCTTTCTAATTCCACGACCCTTTTAATACAGGGACTCCCAACCATAAAATAATTTTCATTGCTTTTTCATAACTCTAATTTGCCTACTGTTATGAACCTAGTGACCCCTGTGAAAGGGTTGTTTGACCCCCAAAGGGGTCGTGACCCACAGGCTGAGAGTCGCTGCTCTAGAGGAATGTCTCTCCAGCTCCTCCTGTGTACTCTCAGCATTTTCTATTGGAATTACCCTAACAAGACGGATTTCTGAATGTGGGCATTCTGTCTACTGTCAGTCAAGGAGTTCATTACTGTTGGGGGGGGGGGAATGGCTTTATTTTACCCCAATATATGTGAATGCCTTCTATTACCACTTCTAAGAACCATGAGCACAAGAGAAGAGGGAATGGGCTCTCGGCAGCACAAACTTCCAACATGGACTCACCAAATATTGATCTAGTGCCTAGTGCCTGTGCCGGACCCTGCATTCGATGCTGAGGATCAAAGATCTAGCATTAAGTGCGCATTCCATCAATCCAGTGGGAAACTCCGAGCGATGGAGACAAACGCAAAGTAAAAGGAGAGTTGATTATGGAGCGTGTGCATTGTTTGCACTGCCAGTCCCAGGAGCCCTGGTGGTGTGGTGGTTAAGCATTGGCTGCAATCTGCATGACATGGGAATCAAAACCACCAGCAGCCCCATGCGAGAAAGACTGGGCTTTCTACTCCCATTGACGGTTACAGTCTGGGAAACCCACAGGGGGTCTCTGTCAAATAGCATGGACTTGGTGGCAGGGAGTTTGTTTTTTTGTTTTTTTAGTCAGAGGACGGTTTTATGAAAATGACAAGGACAGAGGAGGATGTGACAGAAGCATGTTCCAGGTAGAAGGAGAAGCATGTGCCAAGGCCCAGGAGCCCAAGAACTTTTTATATTTCAGAAGCAGGAGGCCTGTGTGGCTGAAGTGGAGGGAGGGAGGAGTGAGAAGGAAGACGTAGGTGGAAGCCAGGCAGGGGCTGTTCACATCTTGCAGGGTCTTATAAGTCAGGACAAGAGATGTGGAGTTTATTCATTAAAGAGTTCTAATCAGGGGATTATGTGATCTGATTCACTTTCTCACAGACAACTCTGTCTGCTGCCTGCTATGTGTGGCCTTGTACAAGAGTGAGGTGGCATCAGGGAGACCAGAGGATAGTGGCCTAGACCAGGCTGGGGACAAGGCTGTGAGCCACCAGGGTGTGCCGAGCTCTGATCTGGAGGTAGGACTCCAGACTGATCTCCAAGGACATTCCATGCACTGGACACAGGGAGTGCGTGAGGGTACAGGAGATATCAAGACGGACTCCCAGTTTCGCATTCAAGTCACCAATTGGAAGGTAGTTTCATTTACTACAGTGGTTCTCAACCTGTGGGTCATGACCCCTTTGGGGTCGAATGACCCTTTCACAGGGCTCGCCCAATTTATAACTAGCAAGATTACAGTTATGAAGTAGCAGTGAAAATAATTTTCTGGTTGGGGGGTCACCACAACATGAGGAACTGTATTAAAGGGCCGCGGCATGAGGAAGGTTGAGAACCACTGACTGACAAAAAGTAGGGAGTTCTGGGAATGGGGCAAGGAAGAATCAAGGGTCTGGTTTTTAACTTGGTATGTTTGAGATTGGGTAGTGCTAATATTGAAAGAGTTGGTCAGATATGTACATTTCTAGAATATTTGCTTTGCCTTTCTTTAAATGGGATTGTTAATCTAAAAGTAAAGCTGCAGATGAACTTATCTACAGAGCCGGTACTTGGGAGAAGAGTGAAACACCCCTTTTTAAGACATGAGCAGAGGAGTCGTGGGAAAACCATTTGGTTTTGTTGAGAAAAGTAGGAGCAAGCCCTGGGTGACACAAACAGTTAAGTGCTTAACTACTAGCCAAAGACTGATGGTTCAAACCCACCCAGAAGTTCTTCAGGAGCAGTTTCTGCTCTGTTCCCGTGTGGTCTCCACGAGTTGGGATCCTCTCCGTGGCAATTCACAACCACAGAGGCAGAGAGGTGTGTGAGACAGGGTGCTCTAGAGAAACAAACCCAGAATGCTAATAATTATATATATATATATATGATAGATGTATAACATACGAAATAAACAGTTAATTAAATTAGAAAGCAGTGCAACTCACTCCCATGAGACCATTGTGAGACACTGGCAGTCCATCAAGTCTTGAGGGCCGCCGGGTAGTCCTCTGTAGAGCAATTCAGGCTATCCAGGCACAGGCAGCAAACAGCAAGGCAGGTCACCAACAGTCAGCCAGATGACAGGATTCGACAGTCCCCAGCTCAAGAGATGTACATTCCAACGGTGTGGCGAAGGTCTTGAAGGAACCTCAAATTACAGTGACACAGTCCACGGGTTATGTGTCCCACAGATAGTGTAGCTTGCAAACTGAGGCACAGAACAAGCAAGGCAGCCGCACACTGGTCTAACGATCAAATAGAAAGAGGCAAGAGAGGCGAGGCTCGCTGAGTCCTTTCTCTCTCTCTGCCCTTCAATTAATCCCACCTGTGTTTATCGGCCAGGTTGGCACAATAAACTACCTCAAGAGGCTTACAAAGAAGATTGAGAAAGCGAGGCCTGGGAGCGGGAAAAGGCAGGAGAGGGCGGGGTCTGAAAGCACGGGAAGGAAAATGAGTGTGTGGACAAGTTTCCACTGTGCCGGGGCTGTTGAGGAGCATCAAGCCGAGTGTTTGACTCTGGGCAATGTGGAGATAAATGTTGATCTTGCCTAGGCGAAGTAATTGTGGAGCAGTGGGAGCAGAAGCCCAGTGGCAGTTGATTGAGGAGTGGAAAGATTAAATAAAGAATTTAAGATAAGCATGCATTAATTATTTGGGGTAGTAGAACTCTACGCAGTAAGAAAGAAAGAGAGAGGTAAGGAAGGAGACAGAGAGAACGAAACGGGCAAAATGTGGGAGGGAATTAAGTAGGGGACATATTACACGATGTTTGGGTCGATTCCACCGGGTGTTGCGTGCAGTGAGGAGGCGAAAGGGGATGATGAAACTGAATGAAAGGCAAGTCTCTAGAGATACTGACCTGTGAGCAGAAGGGAAAATAAGTGGAAGACAGAGGAGGAGGAGGAGGAAGAGCGCAAAGACTAGATTCTATTATAGCTAGTGGGTCCTTGTTATTGTCAGTAGTGAATAAGGCCTAGTGGTGTAGGAGGTTAAGCATGGGGCTGCTAGCCAGACAGACAGCAGTTTGAAACCGCCAGCCATTCCATGGAAGAAAGATGAGGATTTTTTCTCTGTGTACATTCTAGAACTTTCATAAGGTATGTCTGACCCATTGCTACTTACTAGCCCTGAATAATGACCATTTCTTCAGGCTTTGCTTTGAGCAGCCACTAACAAAGTACTAATTGATAAATCCACAACTGTTTCTATTGCTGCTGCTGTGGCTAATACTGACTAACATGACCCATGTGCTTCTAGAGACATGAACGCATCATGGAGCTCAAAGAAACCAGTCCCGTGGAACTGACTAGGCCTTCCAGGAACATCTCGTGCTCAGTAGCTCTTGTCCAAGTTAAAGAGACCTTGGTATCCTAACTGGCACAAGCAATGGAGGAAGCAGGGACACAGCCTGGGTAGCCTGCAAGCAGAGACAGAAGAAGATGCCAAAGGCCAGCCAGGCTGCCTCTGCCGGAGCAAAACTCAGTCTTACAGTTCTACTTGAACTGAAGTCCAGGGCAAGGTTTGGACATGGAGGGGATGAGGGAACAAGGGAGGAGTAGAGGAGAGCGGAGTAGTAGGAGAGAGGACATAGAGGGGATGAGGGGATGAGAGAGGAGTAGTTGATTAGTATCCCCGGATCTATTAACAAACACTCAACAAGGTTAGGACTTCCTTTCAGGTACTTTCTAGGGCTCAAAGCTCCCATTTATTAAACACTGCCAAGTGTTTCTCATGTCTTTCCAATCTTTGCACAAACTTTCTTTTACTGCTGTGGAGAAGTTAGGGTTTAGGGAGGTTAAGTGGCATGCCCACCTTGCCCAGACAGGACAGAGTTCAGCCAGCTGCCTGTTTGCTGCTGGAGAGTGAGCCCAGAATGTTCCAGGATGGGGAATAGGAGGAGTGCTGGAGGTTTGTTTTTAATTTTTATTTTACTTTTTGTCAATGAGAAGGTGCACAAACACATAAATTAAAAAAAAAGAGGCAGTCATGCATAATTTCACCAGCCGGAGTAAAGGATTTGGGGCATTTTCTCAGATTTTCCATGGAAAGGTTTGATCAGGGAAGTGACATTAAGTTAAGAAGATTAAGCTGGCAGTAGTGTTCAAGGTGAAAGTATCCCACCACTTAAGAGACTTCCCCGAGAGCCTTACTGCTGCGAGACCAATTGTCTCCTCTGAGCATCCTGGCTGCACATGGCACCATGCCAGGTCCTTTACCAAGTCCATTCAATGATCAAGCCTAACCGGCAGCTGCTATCTTCAGAGAATCCCAGAAGGTGGCAACTGTGCTTGACTGATCATCAGAAGGTCAGTAGTTCGAGTACACCCAGAGGTGCTTTGGAAGAAAGACTTAGCCATCTATTTCTGACAAATCAGCCCCTATGGAGCAAGCCCTCCTCTGACACACAGGAGGTCACCATGAGTCAGGGGCAATTTTGTGTAACTGTGTGTTGGCTTGGGGGTTGTTTGTTTGTTTGTTTGTCTCCAGCTGTTTCCAAAGGTCAGGGAATTTGTCCCCAGGTCACACAGCCAGTCAGTCAGAGGAAGGCATCTGACTGCAATTCAAGTCGTGGTGCTTTCATGGTCTGTGCTGTTGGCAGAGCCTCCGGAGCTCAGATTTAACCACAGGGATGTGGAGAGAGGCCCCTGGACGTAAACCAGTTCATCTGTTGTCCAGGGGGCATTAGAATGAGCCATGGCCTTCCTACTTGTTCAAGGAAGGCTTGGTCCTGTTCCACTGCCTCCCCCTCTGCACCTTTCCCAGTAGAGCAAAGCTTTGAAGCAGGCGTCCTCCAACTGCGTCCTCCAACTGCGGCCCGCAGGCCACATGTGGACCGCTGAGGACATTTATCCAGCCTGCTGGGTGTTTTTGCCCCGTTGTTGTTTTACTTCAAAATAAGATATCTATAGTGTGCATAGGAATTTGTTCATAGTTGTTTTAAAAAACTATAGTCTGGCCCTCCAACGGGTCTGAGGGATGGTGAACTGGCCCCCTGTCTAAAAAGTTTGAGGAGCCCTGCTTCTAAGGGTCAAGGTGATGAGGACAACAACGCTTCTCAAAGGGAAGCAGCTTCCGCCTGGGTTACCACCCCTGCCAGGAGCAGAGTGAGCCCTGGAGGCCCAGTGGTTATAGTGCTCAGCTGCTGGAAAATCTGTAGGTCACCTCTACCAGCTGTTCCGAGGAGAAGAGCTATGACTGTTTGCTTTGATAAAGATTTCAACCTCAGAACCCCTATGGTGCCCTGCAGAGTCCATATGAGACAGAATAGACTCTGCAGTACTGGGCTGGCCAAGAGCAGACTGATAAGCATAATGGAGAGAAAATGGCTGCATCAGGACCATCCGAACAGCTAAATAATTGGAAGATTAGGTAACCTGTTCTTAGGCTGACAAATTGAAGACAAGCAGAAGCCAGCTCTAAAAATCCATTCTAAAAAGATCAGTACCCTTTGGGTTTAGATTTATTATCAATGGATCTATGTACTGGAAACAATGCTAATATAACCATCTTTTATTATTATAACTGTGTAAAGACTATGCCAGACACCCTGATCTGGTCTGATAAGTCTCTCTCTCTCTCTCTCTCTCTCTCTCTCTCTCTCTCTCTCTCTCTCTCTCTCTCTCTCTCTCTCTCTCTGTCTCTGTCTCTAGTGAGCATCTAATTTTGTTAACACCCTAAAATAGCCCTTGGTAACTGTGGGTGGAATATACAGAAAAGAAAGACTTGGAAGAAATAGTTCACAGGTAAAAGGAGGTGCAGGTCCCACCTCCTTCTGCCCTGGTGGAGTCTCCATGATCAGGAGAAGAGCAAAGGAGATCAGCACGCAAGTGAAAGCTCCTCCACTTTCCCCCACAAGTCAAAAGCCAGGGCACCTACCCCACTCTACCCTGGCCTTGTTTTGTGAAGTTGAGAACAGGAAGAGCCGAATGGCCTCCCTTTTGACCAGCTGAGGTCAGCTGAGGTCAGACGGAGGGAGATGATCCAGTCAAGGGCAGAACTGGCTTCCCAACTAGGGACCTAGGCACCTCCACGAACCAATCAGATGTCTTCCTGGGGAGAGTCTCTACTACCATTACTACAGGACCTGTCTCCTAAACAAAGTTAAGAACTCATAGCTAGCAAATCTGTAAAAATTGTTGAGATGGCATATTTCTGTGAAGTGTATTTTCTCCACAATAACATAAATGTATAATATATATGCATATCCAAAACTATACCCACTGTTATTGAGTCGATTTTGACTTATAGAATCCCTATAGGGAAAAGTAGAACTGCCTCTATGGGTTTTCAAAACTGTAAATCTTTTATTTTGCCTCATTATTTATTTATGTATTTAATCATTTTATTGGGGACTCATACAATTCTTATCACAATCCATACATACACCCACTGTGTCAAGCACATATGCACATTTGTTGGCATCATCATTCTCAAAACATTTGCTTTCTACTTGAGCCCTTAATATCAGCTGCTTAGTTTTCCTCCTTCATCCCCGCTCCTCCTTCCCTCATGAACCCTTGATAATTTATAAATTATTATTATTCTGTCATATCTTAGTATTTGGTGTCTCCCTTCACCCACTTTTCTGTTGTCCATCCCCCAGGGAGGAGGTTATAGGTAGATCCTTGTAATAAGTCCCCCTTTTCTACCCCACCTTCCCTTCACCCTCCAGGTATTGCCACTCTCATCACTGGTCCTGAAGGGGTTGTCTGTCCTGGATTCCCTGTTTCCAGTTCCTATCTGTACCAGTGTACATCCTCTGATCTATCCAGGTAGAATTGGGATTATGATAGTGGGGGGAGGAAGCATTTAAGAACTAGAGGAAAGTTGTATGTTTCATCGTTGCTGCCTTGCATCCTGACTGGCTTGTCTCTTCCCCATAACTCTTCAGTAAGGGGGTGTCCAGTTACCTACAGATGGGCTTTGGGTCTCCACTTTGCACTCACCCTCATTTACAATATGACTTTTTGTTCTTTGATGCCTCATACCTCATCCCTTTGACACCTCATGGTCATACAGGCTGGTGTGCTTCTTCCATGTGGGCTTTGTTGCTTCTGCGCTAGATAGCTGCTTGTTCATCTTCAAGTAGAAAACCTCATCTTTTTCCCTCAGAGCAGCTGGTGGGTTTGAACTGCTGAACTTGTAACATGTAAGGTCAACACATAACCCATTATGCTTCCACGTTTCCGTACGTATATGCATACACACATATAGTTTTATGTTTATGAAAATAACACATGCATTCTATATTTGTTTACCAACTGCTCACTCCCTGAGAGATATTTTTGTAAATGCACTATGATTTTCTTTTTTACAGCCAAAAACATTAATGGCTATTAATGCTTACTAAAATACTTCCTGGGCAGAGACACCAGTTGGCAAAAAAAAACCTTTGAAAGCATGTATAATTTGAATAAAAACTGTGTGTGTGCGCGCCATGGGTTTTTAAATGAAAAAAGGCGTATCTCAGGATTGTATTATTTCACCATACTTATTCAATATGGATGGTGAACAAGGAATCCGAGAAAATGAACTCCATGGAAAAGAACACTGCATCCAGACTATAGGAAGCTCATGGACAAACTGGGATAAGCAGATCACACAACTGTGCTTGCTGTAAGTTAAGAGGACTTGAAGTGCTTACTGATAACACTGAGGACCACAGCTTTCTTTATTTTTTTTAACAATTTATTAGGGGCTCATACAACTCTTATCACAGTTCATACATATACATACATCAATTGTATAAAGCACATCTGTACATTGTTTGCCCTAATCATTTTTTTCTCCTCTTTTCTTTTTTTACATTTTATTAGGGACTCATACAACTCTTATCACAATCCATACATATACATACATCAATGGTATAAAGCACATCCATACATTCCCTGCCCCAATCATTCTCAAAGCATTTGCTCTCCACTTAAGCCCTTTGCATCAGGGTGAGGACCACAGCTTTCAGTGTAGATTTTATTTCAATACAAAGGAAACCACAAATCTTACAACTGGACCAATAAGTATAATAAACAGAAAAGACTGACGTTTTTAAGGAATTCCTTTTACTTATATCTGCAATCAACATACATGGGGGCAACAGCCAAAAAATCAAACACAGTGTGACATTGGGAAAATATGCTTCAAAAGCAAAACTATATCACTTTGAAGACTAAGGCATGCCTGACAAACCCAGCGATATTTTCATCACCTCACATGCATTGGAAAGCTGGGAAATAAATAAGGATACCAAAGAAGCAATGCCTTTGCATTGCAGTATTGACAACGAATATTGAATATACCATGCATTGCCAGAAAATAAAATCTGTTAAAAGAAGCACCAGAATGCTCCTTAGCAGCAAGGATGCTTTCTTAGGTGCCATCAGGTCCAGTCAAGACCCATAGTGTCCTGATGCACCACAGGCCAGAACCCTAACCAACCCGCCCTGTGCCCTCCTCGTGGTTATTTTGTGCTTAAGCCACTGCATCCACTGTGGCAGTTCATCTTGTTGAGGGCCTTCCTCTCGTCCACTGTCCCTCTACATTAAAAGTATGCTGTCCTTATCCAGGGACTGGTCTCTGTTGACAACATGTCTAAAATATGTAAGACAATGTCTTGGCATCCTTGCCTCTAAGGAGCACTCTGGCCATACTTCTTTCCAGACCGATTGGTTTGTCCATTTAGTAGCCCATGGTAGTTTCAATATTCTTCGACATCACAAAAATGTAAGTGCATTGATTCTTCTTCAGTCTTCCTTATTCTGTGTCTAACTTTCACACCTGTATGCGGCAACTAAAAACACCATGGTTTAGATCAGGTGCACCTTATTCCTGAAAGTAATATCCTTGCTTTCCAATATTCCAATGAGGTCTCGCATAGAAGATTTGCCTAATCAAAAGACCTAGTCAACATGTGTTTTGATCTCTTGACTGCTGCCCCATGAACAATGATTGTGGAGGCAAGCAAGACAAAATCCTTGACAGCTTCAACTTTTATCCATTTATTTATCCAGTTGTGAGGATTTGGGTTTCTTTTACATTGAGTTGTGATCCATACTGAAAGCTGCAAACCTTGATCTTCATCACCAAGTGCTTCAGATCCTCCTCAATTTCAGAAAGCAATGCTGTGTCATCTACATATTGCAAGTTAGTAAGCCTTCTTCCAATCCTGCTACCACATTCTTCTTCATATAAGCCAGCTGTGTTAGGCAGGGTTCTCTAGAGAAACAAAAACAGGACACTTATGATTATATATATATATATATATATATATATATATATATATATATATATATATATATATATATATATATACATACATACATACATGCATACATACAGGAAGAAGGACTAAAACAGCGAATTCATTCATACAATAGTACAGAGGGCTCAGCGTGACTCACATCCATGGAATGGTTAATATGCTGGAAGTCTCCTTCAACTCAGGTGAGCTGTTGGGTCCAAGGTCAAGGAAGCAGAGCAGCGGGAAACCACCCTCAGGCAAGGCAAACAGAGTCTGCCTATGTACGGCAAACAGCAGGGTGCGTCAGCAACAGTTGGAGCTTAATGAAGCAGCCCCCCTACCCCAACCCGTCCTGCTTTGCTAAGAACTCAATCAATGCAAGGTAACAAGATCAAGCAGCCTCAAACTCAAGCAATGTATGCACTAGCAGCATTGGGAAGCAGGTCTTGAAGGAGCCTCAAGCTCTAGCAACATGATCCATGGGTTGCCTTGGCCCACAAGTAGTGTAGCTCACAGGTTGAGGCAGAGAACTAGTTAAAGCAGCACCACACTGGTCCGATAACCAGATAGCAAGAAAGAAGGGGGTGGGCCTTGCAGAGCCATTTATCTCCTTGCCCTCCAATCAAACTGTGGCCTGATTAATCCTACATATTCCTATTGGCCAATTTGGCACAATAAACCTATCTCACCAGCTTCCCTGATGATTACAGTTTTAACAAGATGGGTGAGAGGATACAACCCTGATTTATACCTCTCCAGATTTTTAACTATCCTTTGTTCTATTCACACAACTCCCTCTTGATCTTTACAAAGTTCCGCAACAGCACAATGAAGTGCTCTGAAATTCCTATTCTTCTCAAAGCTATCCATGGTTTGTTATGCTCCACATAGTTAAATGCCTCGGCATAACCAATAGAACACAAGTAAACATCTTTCTGGTATTTTCTGCTTTCAGCCAAGATCCATCTGACATCAGCAATGTTATCCTGTGTTCCATGTCCTCTCCTGAATCTGGCCGGAACCTCTGAGTTCTGTTAATATACTGCTGCAACCCTCATTGAATGCTCTTCAGCAGAATTTTAATTGCATGCGAGATCAACGGTCTTGTTCTACATTGAGCACATTCTGTTGGGTCACCTTTCTTTGGAATGGGTACAACAACGGATCTCTTCTAATCAGTTAGTCAAGTTGCTGTGTTCCATATTTACTGGTATAGACAAGTGGGTGCCTCCAGTGCGTTCGCAGTTTGTTGAGAACTGTCGATTGGTGTTCAACGAATTCCCAGAGCCTAGTTTTCGGCAAATGCTTCCAGTGCAGCGGGATTTTCTCTTGCTGCATGATCGGCTCTGTCTCACATGCCACCTCCTGCGATGGTGGAATGTCACCTACTTCTTTTTGGTACAGCGACCCTCTGTTTTCTTCCCTTCTTCTTTTGACTCTAATTTATTGTTCCATATTTTTCCCATAGAATCTTTCAATATTATAACTTGAGGCTTGAATTTTTTCTTGAGTTCTTTCAATTAAATATATGCTGAGTATATTCTTCCTTTTAGGTTTTCTAACTCTCGGTCTTTGCATACTACATTATAAAGCAAGGTGAGTGAGACCATCTCACAAACTTTGGCTATATTATTAGGATGGTTCAGAACCTGAGTAAGGAATCATGCTTGGCAAAATCGAAAGACAGCAAAACAAACAAAGCAAAATGGGATCAACCTAGCCTTGGTTGTGAGAGTGGTACAAGCCTGGGCATCATTTTCATTGTTGTCGCATATAAGAGCAGCAACTGACTCAAGACTATCTAGAACAACAGATATGGACTACGTATATGTGGAAATATACATTCCTATATACATATGCCCATCAGAGGGGTTTCAAAAATCCATGTACAATTTTGCCATATTTTTTTACAGATATGGGTAGTTAATTACTGCTTCTGCCTGAATTAAGTCTTACTTCTCAAAAACTCACTGCCATTGAGTTGGTTCAGACTCAACGTGACCCTAGAGGACAGAGTAGATCTGTTCCTGTAGGTTTCGAAGACTTTAAATCTTTAAGGAAGTATAAAGCTTCATCTTTCTCCAATGGAGCAGCTGGTGGTTTTGAACTGCTGACTTTGAGGTTAGCAGCCCAATGTATAATCCACTGTACCACATCAGAACCAAGAAGTGGTTGATGTTCCATGAACCTTTGAATGAAATTTATAAGTATTCTTTAGTTGCAAGAAGAAGTATTCCTCGGTGCAGTGGGTATACCATCTGAGTGGGCTATTGGGGCCTTCCTGTGGGGAATGTCCTTAAACACAGTTATTACACTTCTGTTGTGGTCCCAGTAGATCTCTTGGTTTCACTGGAAAGAAAGAATACAGATCATGCCAAATAAGAATAGGAAATTCCAAAATGAAGTGTAGCTGGTAGGCACGGCCCTTGGAATATAGTGGCCTTCAGGAGGATATCTTTGGAGATCAGACAGATCAGCAGTGATCTAAGAAGTCAGAGACCTCCTTGGCACAAAGGGACCAAAACCAAACCAAACCAACCCTGTCCCCATAAAGTCAATCCAGACTCACCACGACCCACACAGGGCTTCTGAGGCAGGCAGTTCCAACTTTCTCTTGCAGAGCCACTGATGGTTGGCGACCACTGACCTTGACCAATAGTCCCACCAGGGCTCCATCAGCACAAAGGGAAGCCCTACATAAATTCCATACCTGTCACCAGCATGGAAAATGGCCTATGATTAAAAACACCCTTCCTTAAGGGAAGCAATGAGAAAATTGAGGTTCCAAGCCAAAGTGGTGTGGAGGGCCCCCATCAAAACTTTCTCCTCTTGTCAATAGGAATTTTTGTTCAGTGGGGGGCAGAGGGAGGATGTACTAAGGACTATCAGTGATTCCTTCCTTCCACCATCTTTGTCGAGGAGCTGTTCTTGGCCAGGCCAGTCCCAAACACCGTAGAGGTGAGTAAGACAGACAAGGAACTCACACGCTGGGAGCTTGCAGTGCAGAAGCCAGAGACAGATTATGAAAAATCAAATACAATGACCTGGAGAGTGGTGAGAAGTGTCATTCCAGCCACTCCAAAGAGGCCACCCAAGTGGCAGAGAATTAAGTGGATCTCCAACGAACAAGTAATCCATGTTTAAAGGACACGCGGTGGCAAAGGCCTTGAAATAGGGGGCAGGGACACAGGTGGCAGCTCTTGCCCACTCAACACGCCTGGAAAGCCAGGGGACAGCGGAGTGCCACCCTTACTTCAGAGTCAGAACGTGGACACACTCAGTGTGAAGGGAGTCGCGTCCAACCTCGATGCTCTCTATTTCCACGGTATCCTGCGGACCGTGCGACTGGTTT
Organism: Tenrec ecaudatus; assembly: GCF_050624435.1. Classification (NCBI taxonomy): domain Eukaryota; kingdom Metazoa; phylum Chordata; class Mammalia; order Afrosoricida; family Tenrecidae; genus Tenrec; species Tenrec ecaudatus. The sequence goes on from NC_134533.1 coordinate 136,481,061, forward strand.
TTCCGAGGGCTTGCGATTCCAATTTCAGTAGAAATCCTGTGACTCCTCGCTGTCCCCCCTTAGCGTGCGCCTCAGTGTGACTGCCCTTTCGCAGGTGTGGCTTGCAGCAGACAGCCGGTACCTGCTGGAGGGAGGGAGACAAACGATGGCAATACCGTTGGAGCTGTGGGCTCTTTGCTAATTGGCAGAGGCTCTTTTCCAGAAAAACATACCATGCTAATTAAACAAGCCCCTTTCTCCTGACAACTGACACCTGGGGAAGCTCTCCGGTCAGACAGAGAGCAGTCCCGGCCACGACAGCAACAAAAGACTTTTGCAGAAGGCAGCGCTCCCATCTCTGAAGCACTGGACAGACTTAGCTAATTAGTCTCTTGCCCACGCTATGGGTAAGAATCAGTAGTCACTGTTTGGATGTCGGGAAACTGGAGGAAACCACCTAGGTGACTTCGCCAAGGTCAAGGAGGCAGTTGGCTTGACACCAAGCTGGGCTCGCCTTAGGGACTTCTTCGGTTTTCATTCTCAAAGTCATGTGGAGAGATTCCCTCTGTCAATTCAGGATCGGGAAGTAGGTCCCAGCACGCCTGTCCCAGAGGAGTGAGCTCTGCTTTATGGGGTACTACTTCACGAGACCAAATCTGTGGCAATTTCCATGATCGTTATGCAGTAGGTATTTGAGTTTTCGGTTTTTCACTTTTACAGTTTGTTTTTTAAGAAAGAAGTCAAAATAAGGGACTTTTCCAGAGACCCAACTCTTGTGACTGACAAAATCCTAAGATACCCCAAACTCAGCCCTATACTACCAACTCCTTCACTTAGCTTGGCCACACCTGAGTCCTTCTGCCACCTTCCCAAGCTGTTCCTCTCCAGGCCCCTCGTATCAGGCCAAGCACAGTGCGCCCTCCGCGCCAACAGCAAAACAAATGTGCTGCCATCCAGTCGATTCCGACTCATAACAACCCTACGGGGCAAAGTCGAACTGCCAGCGGGTTCTCACGGCTGGCAATCTTCCCGGGATGAGAGAGCAGCCTCTTTCTCCTGTGGAGCAACTGCCGGTCCTGATGGCCGCCTTTGTGACCCACTGCCCGACAAGAACCACCAGGGTGCCTTTGTCTCGCCCAGGACGTCTGCAGTCCACACCAGTATCGCTAACTCTCTTTGCCCGGATCCTCTGTCCACACAACTAGTCTCGTGGGTTGAAAAATAGCTATTTTTGTCTAAACAGGGAGGCTTGTACTCAGGAAGCGAACAGAATGGGACAAGTAGGCTAAGTAGAGATCAGGGTTGACAGTTGCGATTGTCAGGGAGACATGGTGCAAACGGTGGCAATCCAGAGTACTGTGTCCTAGCTAAAGGGGAGCCATCATGGTGGATGGATTGTTTTGTTTTATTGGGGCCTGTTCATGTTTCCGAATGATTGCTTCTTGTGTTTTCTTGCTAATTGCGACATCTGTATATGATTACAAGGTCCGCTTGACTACACTGTGCGTTCTGAACAAGCAAATTCTTTCTCCTTGTCATGCTTGTTGCCTCTTGAGAAAAAAATGCACCTAATAAACATTCCTCTATGTTTACTTCCCAAGGTTAATTGAATGTAACTTTGAGTTCCTTGAAGAGATACACCCAGACTGCCAGATTCTCCTCCTTATTTTAAGGATGACAATCAGGACAGCATCTTGCAAGCAGTTGTCGGTGTTTATGTTCTGTTTTCTATTTAGTTTCTCATTATCCTTTCAAAATATCCCAGTCTTAATTTGTAAAAGAACAGTAGAATGCATTTTGGGGCCTTCTAGGGTCATTGTTGAGATTTAAAATCAATGGTGAGATGATCCTGGAGTGGACTTTGAAAGTAGACTTTCTTAAAAACAATAAAAGAAAAAGAAGAAGGCATGCCAACACCCACTGCTGGTGGTTGTAGCAATCTTCTGGTAATCTCATTGGGCTGGAGAGAAATGGAACAAAAGGGGGGGGGGGTGAAGAAAAATAAACACGGAGCATTATAAATCTCTGGAAATAAGTGAGGAAAGTTATAGACTCAGTTCTTTAAAACTAGCTGTCAGCTTGCCACGGTGGTCACAGGGGCTGCATCTGGGGTGGGGGTGGCGGGGGAGCTGCTGGAAAATAATATAGTTCACTGACTCTTACCTGTCACCCCCACCCTCCAGGACCTCACACCCTCCCACTGGTGGGGGTCAAGAGGACTTTGATAGAGAGAAGCCACATCTGGGCTGTGAAAGGCCACACGAGGCGGGAGCGCTCCTCGGCTGCTGTGGGCTCCGGTGCTTGCTGTCGCTGTATGGTTCCCATGAGCAGCGGGCTCCGTGGGCAGCACCAGTCTCTGAGGAGTGCCGCCCGAGCAATGGGCACCCTGTTCCCATGCTGCAGTGAGCCTGAAAGTCCCGCCTCATTCCTTTTCGCTTTTAGAGACAGATCATTCGGGCCTTGAATTACTGTGAGGTTTGCACGCTGTTGGTTATCGAGGGGAGGTCATTGACTTTTCTTCTGACAGAGGTTGCTGAGAGATCTTTCTGTGTTAGTAATCATGGGTTTGGTTATTGTGTATGGAGAGCGGTGACAGTGCTTCGGCCCGTTCCTAGCACTTAACCAGTATTCACTTATGTTAATCATCACAAGCTCCTGGGACAGAACTGAGCCTGTATCCTGCCTCCTCCATGTAGCACCCGGGTGATGGTTGGTGGGTGAGCTCCGTGGCTTCTGGGCGCTTCACTGTACTCATCTGTGAAGTGGAACTAAGGATGCATGCATCCGCAGAGAGTGATTGGGAAACTGCAATGCGGTGGTCCTGGTAGAGGATTGTTAAGTGTTCAGTACGAATTTCCCCATATTATTGTCAGCACCATCCTTCCACACCTCCCCTGAGTTCATTCTCTCCTGCTAATCTGCTGATTCGCCACAGGACTGACTTTCCCCACAATCTGATTTTTGCCCAGGTGAGAGGGTCAGGTTTTATCAAATGCATCACCTTTTACCAAATGCATCACCTTTTATCAAATGCATCTCATTTGCTCACCTGCTGTGCGGCCAGCAAAGTACGGCATCTTGCGAGGCACAGGGCAACTATGAGGACTGGAACTCACTGGGGCTCATGGGTTTTCTGCCATTGACAGAGAACAGTCTTTCCACTGCTGCTCATCTCAGCGGAAAAGATTTTCATTTTCCTTCTCTGACAGCTTTGTGCCTTAAACAGGGCCCAGCTCTTGCCCATTGTGCTGCCTTGAATTAGTACCACTAAGACCTCCTGCTGTTGTTAGGTGCCATCGAGTCAATTCTTAGCCACAGCAGCCCCCCCTGCGCCCCACAGAACAAAACACTGCCTGGTCCTGCGCCGCCCTCATACTTGTTCCTTTGCTTGAGCCCATTGCTGTAGCCACTGTGTTAATCCACTTCCTTAAAGGTCTTCCTGTTTCACTGGCCCCCCTTCACTAAGCATGGTGTCCTCCTCCAGGAACTGGTCTCTCCTGACGACAGGTCCACAGTGTAGGAGACAGCGTCTCACCACCCTTCTTCTGAGGGCCATTCTGACTGTGCTTCTTCCAAGACAGATTTGCTTGTTCTTTTGGCGGGCCGTGCTATTTCGATATTCTCTGCCAGGACCATAGTTCAAACTCATCGATGGTTCTTCAGTCTTCCTTATTCAACGTCCAGCTTGCACATGCAGATGAGCCCATTGAAAACGCCATGGCTTGGGCCAGGTGTACCTTAGTCCTCACTACGGTCTATGTAGTGCAATCATGGAGGCACATCTCTAAGGTTAAGTTCGCTGCATGGAATATTGTCTGCTGGGCACATTGTCATCCACCAGCTCTTCTGAGGAGTGCCGCATTATAATGTACCTTGCTGTTGAGTTCCATTATCACTGGCAGTCCTGTGTACTCCCAAAGCTTCCCATTCAACCCCTCTCTGAACCCTGAGCACACGCTTCTGAAGTTGCCTGTTACCTTTGTCTCCCTCTCAAGGACAGGAGCAGGTGGGAGGGCAGTGCCCTGCCACGGTTATTGTGGTATCTCCATTGACTCGCCACCAGAAAGTGCGCATTGTACATGTGGGTGGGCGGATTGACTCAGCATGAAATAAGGCTAGCAGCCGCTTTGCCTCTGCGGTCTTGTGATAGGTGGTTGCGATGACTAAAGATATGGGGGATATTTTCCCTAGCGAATTTCAGACACACAGTGCTCCTTTCTCATCTCTTAGCTTCAAGCCCCCCAAACCCCAGCCATCAATGTCCCTCCATCCTGGCTGCCTCAGCCAAATATTGGTCCAACTTATGTGCTCAGAAACTCAGCTATGTACCACAGAACCCTCTAGGCACAGCTTTGGAGGGGAAGTTCAATGTCACTGCCTTCCCTCTCAAGGAGACCTGGTGGCATCATGGTGACATGTTGGGCTGATAACCTTGAAGTCACCAGTTGGAAGCCACCAGCTGCTCCGAGGAAGAAATAGGAAGCTTTCTACTCGGTACGGAGTTAGTTTCAGAAACTCAAGGGGCCCCACAGAGTCACTCTGAGGCAGCATCAAAGTGATGGCAGTGAGAAAGCCAAAGGCCTCCTTCTCTGACTTCTTCACACCAGCCCGGGATCCTTGCTGGCCGCCATCGGGAGACATTTCCTCTGCAATCTGATCATGCACGTGATTTTCTCCAGAATTTTCTGCAGCACAGGGCCATGGGATTGTGTTCATGCCACCATTACCCAATTAAGACTCATTTTCGCATTATCCCAGGAAATCATGAGTCTGGGTCATTATTTAACTCTGCCCAAGTGGGAATTCTTCTCATTACAGAAGGTAATGGGAAAACCTAAAATTTGCACAAACCTTAATGTCATCGCATCTCCTTAGCCAAAGGACAAGCAACGCCAGTGCCCTTGTTATCTTCGGGCTCCGGGACCACCAGCCTGTCACATGTTAGTAAACAAGACTACGCTGGGCTCAGGGAGACAGAAAAGCAGGCAGGCAAGTGATGAGACAGCATGCTTCTGTTCTGGTTGAGAGTACTAGGGAGATCTGGCTCGGACAAGCCCTGCCTTTGCTCAGTGTGCTCACAGCAGAAGGAGGAGAGGCCCATGGAGTTCTGTGTGTCCTGCCACGTTGTACGTAGTGCAGAAACTCTGGGAACACACAGTAAGCTCTGCAGAGCTGAGCAGAACAGAATCTGCCTAGACGGAACCTTTGCTGTTAGAGGCTCTCGCCACCCATCAGCACTGTCAGGATGAGCAACTGGATCTTCACAGAGATCTAATTTTAGAAAAATCAGAGCTTGGTAATGTGTGCCCAGGATAATGGGAATAAAATGTGACTTCCATTAGTTAGATCACCAGAAGATGTACTATAACTTGTCTTTGCTGGGCCCCACAGCTGACTCATTCTAAATTTAATTTATTCTCAAAAATTGATTTTCTTGATTTGATTTACCTCCCCCATCAGGCTTTCTACTATGACTGCCCAATTGCATGGCCATTAATAACCACAGGACTCCCTGAAACTTCCTTGCGACTCACACCTTGGAGTTATTTGTCTCTGCAACGTATACTCTTCAATCTCTAATGCGAATGTTTTGAAAACCCAGCAGTGTCTTATGTTTAACTTCCCAGGCACCGAAGGGCACATGGAAGCGGCACTGCCCACGGGCCTCCCAGCACTCACTGGAGTGTGTAGTCATGGGCCAAGTCTGAGAGCTGCTGGGGGTTACTCTCTAAGAGCATAGCTCGGCCCCGAAAGCAAAGCAGGGTTCTCCCAGCTGCTTCTGTCTCTGACAGCAGCATCTTACCTCCAGCATCAATCACACGACTGCAGTGTTTGCTCATGACCAGTTAAAGATCGGCCAACCAGCGGGAAGGAATTGGGGTTTGCTTTCTCTCGGTGATGTAGGAAGCTGTAGCCTCAAGAAGACCTGGCCAGTGAGGAAACACAGCGTCAAGAAAGCCTTTTTGGCTTTGGGCTGGAAAAACTTCTTTCCCTCTCTCCGCAGACTTTTGCCCAGTTTAGAAAGCCCCAGTGACATGGAGTTGTGTTTTAGATGCTGAGTATATTTGTAGTGATACTTGCTAGTACTTTTTAAGTGGAACCAGCTGTTCTGTGTCACTCACACAGTCCCCCTTTAAGTCCTGAAAAAACACAATTCAAACCATCCTCCCCCACCCCAAACCTACTCAGAATGTGCATTTGTGTGGCCCTGGCCCTGTCAGGTCCCTTATTGCTAATCGGTGTGGCAAGCCTCTAGGTGGGCAAGCCAGTGAGGGAGAGATGAGTCAGCAAAGCGTAAGTGGAGCCGTGCAAGCAAGGAGAAGTCCAGAACCCGGACATTTGGTGAAACAACAAGGAGTATGAGCAGCCCAGGGTACAACCTACATAAGGTGGCAGTGTTTCTCCCGCCGCTCATCCCACAGTGCGTATTCAGCCATTACTATGTGCCAGTAAATGTGAGCCAGAGAGGAAGGCAAAAAGATGCGGATAGGGCTCTCAGGGCACTCACAGTCCAATGAAGCAGACTGATGCTTAAAAAGGAAATCATAGTACCGAGAACTCAGTCCTGTAATGGAGGAAGGTCAAGTGCAGTGGGAGCTCAGAGGAGGGTTGCTGGACTTTTCCTTACCTCCCTTGTACACCCACCTCTTGAGTCCCACGAAGAAGCAGGCATGGGGAACAGGGTGAGCCCAGTGAGTGGAATGGGTTCTCCCCGCAAGACTTTTCTGGATTGCCTCACTGTGCTGCAGCATGCCCCATGAACGGTGGGACCACTTCAAAGGCCAGTGTCCCAGCCTGGGCCAGTCCCCAGAGCGGACCAGAGGAGCGCTGCTGGTTTGGTTTGGCCCAGAATGGAGCACAAAGAGAAATCCAGTGCTTTCCAAAAGCCAAGAGCTCAGAAGCTGGCTCAGTGTATGTGACTTTCAATCACCCCTTAGTCCCAGGAAATGCATTTCTCTGCGAGTAAATGGGACATAACACTTGCAGTGTTTGGACAGGGTTTAGAGAGGAAGCAGAATGACTAGGGTGCTGGAAAGAAACCTAGGATGACCAAGAATGCCCAGCAATGGTCCCTGCCATGTGCCTGCCAGGACGCTTCTAAGCTAATTTCCCCAAACTAGCTGGGCCCTGGGTGTGTTCTGTGGATTGGCTGTTGAGTTGTATGCCTATGGCGGTGGTAATTGTTATCTGTCATCAGGGAGATTCCTGACTCACCACGATCCCACATGACAGGGGAGGATGGTTCCTTGGGCTTTCCAAGGCTGGAATGTTGGTGGCCAGGGCTTTCTCTCATGGAATCACTAAGTGGGTTCCAAGTGCCAACGATTTAATCAGCTGCACCACCAGGATTCCTTGTCCTTACAACTGCAAGAGGACCAGGAAAAAGAGAGAGTGACAGGGAACAGCCTCCAGAATCAAACCCTTCCCGTCACTGATCCCTCACCTTCCTTCGATTGCCATTTGGCCAATAGAGTTTCAGAATCGGCAAGACACTGAACTGTAACTCTTCCAATGACAAGTGGTCCTCAGGCACAGATGGAGCACCAGCCACACCTGCATTAAAGAACTGCCCAGCCGTTCCTGTCTCTGTGGACGTTCTCAGCAGGATACTTGATCCATAGAATATGATCCATCACTCTAGTTCATTGTTTAGCTTGGTCTCTTGTCTAACAGTTTGTCTTCATCAAAGTCTCAACAAAAGTTCTCTCTCTTGTTCAGAAAAGTGGTCTCTTCTCCCCTCCCCGTGTCTCAAAGGAGGGCATTTGAAAAGAGAGGCAGAATGTCTAGAGAAGAGCCTGCCCTTGAAGAAGGCTCAAGTCAGCGTCATAAGGCAGGAGTTGCTATGGCACGCAGTCTGCCGTCTTATTCTGAATCGTGCTCAGAGGCGAGGGGAGCAGAGACTCAAGGAATGCCTTGTCTTCTAATGTATGATGTTATTTAAAAAGCCGTGATGCAAACAAAGGTGCGAGAAACTCAGCTCAGATTCCGACCTTCTTAAAAGCGGAGGTTGCCAGAGGAAGCCCAGAGGATTTCTTCTGTGCAGGCTTCATAGAGGAGGGTAGCTTGTCATCTCCCAGATAGAAAGTCAACATGATGTATCCAGTGCCTTCACTAGTCCCATCTCCTCTTCTTGCCTGAGGATCCAGTGTCTAATTTGGAAAAGGCAAGCTTACTACCTGAGGATGCATCAAGAAATTCACCTGCCTCTCTTTTTCAGGGGACAGATTTCAGAGATAGACAGAATGGAAGTTTGAAACAGCTTCAATCGACACAGAGACTCATGCTTCAAACCTGCAAGATCAGACCATTTGTAGAGATATTTTGATGACCTTGCCATCCGGGGTCCACTGTAGGGAAACTACTTTTGTTCCTCTTCTAACGCTGCTCCCTGCTGCTTTTGACTTGAGTCTTGCTACACATACCAGTTCTTGTCAGTAAATGACAGAAATAGGTTACATCGTATCCACTGCCATTGTGAGAGGGCAGCTGAGTGTTTTCCTGATGTATTTTGATTCCCTTAAAAAAATTGGCAGTATTCATCTCTAGTTCCTCCATGGAGATCAGAATGTCATGTCTTCTTGTCACCTCCCAGTAGACAAGTAGAATGTATCTCATCTTGTAAAAGGAATAACTCGTTTAATTTCCCCCCAGCTGAGAAGGTAAATATGACACATACTTAAAATAATTTCTAAGTCTGAAATTAGAAAGACCTCAGGAAAACTGGGAATCTGAAATGGCAGTCCTCACACTTCAGACTCACAGTGGTTAGGCTTCACATTCAGTAGACAGGGGCCAATGTCAGCCAGAGCAAGGGGTAGAGGCAAAAGAATGTTCAGAATATAGCCGACCTTCCCAACCACTATCAGCCTAGTCAGAAGCGCATCCTTAAAAAAAAAATCTTAGACTTTTCGGCCAATATTTTATTTTATAACAAATTTGACTTCTGGTGTGTTTTAAAATAACATCACTTGGTCATAATCCTCCCCATCGCTCTGTTTCGTTCTGCAAGCTGAAAGCGCTATATAGCTGCTGGGAAGTGAAGCTCCTACCCTGTTGAGATATAAAATTTCATTAAGAAGTATTCCTCACATCCTGGAAAGAATGAATTATTATGTGGTTGAAAAATAACTTTGAATCAGAATAAGAAGTGCTGATTCAAGCCCCACTTCTACTACACACTTTCTCGCAGGCCCTGAAGTCCGTCATTCTTTCCCATACTTTTAATGTTCTTATCAGTAAAAATGGGAGCACAGACCTCAGAAAGCAGATGTTTGGAAAACAGGAGATATTGTATGTGAAAAGTTTTTAAACTCTTGTGAGCTCTATTAAGTATGACATAGCATGATCGTTAAGTGGTTTTTGTTGTTGTTTTTCTAAACCTTCCACATTTCCTTCCAACAGTCAGGCTACCCCAGACATGATAGCCAAGTGTTTGATTCCATTTTAATATTCCAAGTAACCAGGAGAGAGGTTCATAATCCACTCTTAATAATCCATTGATGTATTAATGAAGACTATTTCTGATCTTATGCCAAAATAATAAGCCATTTCTCTTTCTATTGGGAGCTAATACAGATACTATATAGTTTGCTAATTCAATCAAATCAAGAAGTATTGTACAATTCCCACCCCAATCAGTCTCTAAACATTCTTTTTTGTCTTGAACTCCTTAACTTTAGTTTATTTTTACCGTCTCCCATGGAACCTCCCAGAAGCCCTTATTCTATTTGCTGTCCCTAGAGGTTCATCAATCCTGGGTTTCATATACTAGAAAACAGAAAAACATATAACAAAAATTCAAGAGGATCACCCCCAATGATATAACACATTTGAATATGAACAAACAAAAAATTTCAGAAAATGTTGAAAGCCTAACATGCCTCAGAGAGGGGATCAACTAACAAGATTTTAATTGTTCAAGTAAAGTTTATCCGTTTGATCTTCTGTAGTCATCTCTCCAATGTACTTGGTTTGGTAACCAGTTTCTTCCCTTTCCTCGCTTATGAATAGAGGGAAATCACTGGCAGTTTATTTCCTATGTAGAACCTACAAATGTATCTTGGGCTCCCACTGCCATCCATAGCCTTCTGCAAACTAGATTCTCACAGTTTAGGCTCTGATACTATTTCCTCCTTCAGCTTTGGATTATATGATCTACAGCCCTTGGGTCACCGATATTGGTGTGCTTCTTCCATGTGGACTTAGTTGACCCCTCATATAGATGGCTGCTTGTTTGGAAATAAGCCTTTAAGACCAAGACACTATTTTGTCTGATAGCCTGGCACCATCTAATTTCTTCACCACACTTTGCTATAGCGCCTATATCTTCTGTGCTCCTTTCCTGAGGGTGAGTATTAAATCGGAGCTGGATCTGTGTTGTTATTTTTTTTTAATCTGCCTTTGGCTCCCTTTCAAAACCCCCTTGTTCATTTGCGGTAGAATCTTATTGATCATCTCCCTGGAGCATAAAGGTCTTCTGTTCGTATTATCTTTGATTAACCCTTGTTACTAGTTTTTTAAAGCCCTGTTGAGAGAGGGATATTGGACCAATGTAGGCTAACTCCATATCACAGGACCTGAATCACTTTTACAGAATCACTCCTTTTGTGGCTGGACACTATTTACTCATCCAATAGGAGTTGGTTGTCAAGGAATGTTTACAATAATGTTCACCGAGATGTCAGTCACAGGTTTGCCGAAGAATAGTGTATATCTTAATACAGCATCTAGGGCATTGATGTAGCAATTGTATCATTGCCCACTACCAACAGTTGAACAGTCTTGATAGCTGTCTTCAGCCTCCTCAGACACCACGAATTTTCCGTGTCAAGTCCTCAGGTGACAAGTATTTCTGAGGTACAGTTCCATTCACCCAGTGGAGTTTCTGCATAGGATTTCACTGCTGCAGCCTCTGGGGCCTGCTGTGCCCCCTGAAGATCCAGGATTCAATGCCCCGGTGTTCCATGGCACTCAGCCGGGGTCCCTAGGGTGTTCCCAGGAACCCAGGCCAATGTGGCCCTTTTGGAGGTGCTTGGCAGTGACACTCCCACACTAAGGCCCCAGGAAGCATTTCCAGCCATTCTTTCACTTGGAGGTCTGTCCTCCCACTTTTCCTACCAACAGTCAGGCTACCCCGGACAGGATAGCTAAGTGTTTTGATTCTATTTTAATATTCTGAGTAACCAGGAGAGAGGTTCATAATCCACAAGGAAAGAAGGCACATTGATTTATTAATGAAAACAACTTCTGATCCCATGCCAAAATAATAGGTCATTTCTCTTTGCAAACCATGGAGTATTTTCTGTTTTCCATCTGTAGACCTAAATTATCAAAATTCTGAGTATCAGGGCATGTTGATCTTGGTTTCTGACTTTCAGGGACTTTTCACTGTCTTTTCTGCTCAAGACATTCTTCTCTGTGCTCCTAAAGTATAAACCCTCCTACATGTGACAGAACTCGGGCAATGCACTAGTGGCCACTGTAGATGACTCTGTTGAGCAAGGTCCAACTAGTGTAAGAAAGAAATGACCATCATCTCACACTGACTGTGTGTGGCAAGAAGCTTATTTTCGTCTTGATTGAACTGGATATGGAAGGTTCCTTGGAAACCAAGTTGTTTACGACCGAGCTCTTCCCTTTTACAAATCTTAGGCACGCCACTTAACCTTGTGGGCCCCATTTCCTGATCTCAAATGAGAGGCCTGAGCACATTCCACATCCTTCCAGATAAACAATCTCGTTTAACTCGAGGACAGTCTTGGCCCTGATTGGATTTTGGTCCACAATATTTTCTTATGTAATTTTCCTTCTGCCTTTGTAATCATCAAAGTAAGACCACCGTGTGCTTATCGTGTCTGCACAGCTCCTTGAGGGGTTCTGTGACATCAGCTCTTCTAGCTACCCTAGTTCTCCGGGTTGTCGTCCCTGCACACACTGACTAGTGCTAGCCAGTTTCCTTCAGCCCTCTGCTATGTGCCCATTGTGATCAGCGTCCATGAACCGCACCACTATAGAGCAACCTGCCTGCTGGGAGAGTGGGCAGGAAAGCAGAAGCATCTGGTTAGATTGATGCAAGCGTGGATCTTAAACTAAGGTTTAAAACGTTTTTAGAAGTATAAGGCTTTCTGGCTTTTTAAAAGCCACAACACCCCCATCTCACTACAAGCATCCCAGGCTCCTGGTGATCTGACACTAGTTGGAAATCCACAGCAGCCTGAGATTTACTTGGCCTTCTACTGGTAAGGAGATTGTTAGACGGCGCTTTGGAAAAGTAAAAATGTGCCCACTAGAAACTGTTTAAGAACTTCCTTCACAGGCAGGCTCATACTGGTTGGCAAATGAACGCTCTTTAGAAGTTGAGCCTTTGGGACTTCCTTTCTAAACTGCTTGAAAATGGCATGTAGTCCTACAGCTTGGTCAATGTTGAAGGACAGCATGAACACCCCCTTTCCACTTGACTCTGCTGTATCTCTCCATTCAGACATGCTGCCACCGAAGAAGTTTGGACTCAACCTAGAACCTAAACATTCTGACATGACAGTCTCTACTCCCACTAGAGCAATGCATGTTTTGTCTGGCCTTGAGCCAGTTCATGTGAGAAGTATAACCTTCAATTCCAAAGTAAGTTACACAAGGAGTGAGCGGCATCCCTCTACCAGTGAGCAGACCAGCCTAGACAAAGATGCACACAATTTTAGAAAGCAGCGGGTGTACACACACACACACACCTTAATGTCAACCTCACATTTTGGGGAAAAACTCAGAAATTTCCAGCCACCAGTTCCACGTCCAGCTGGCCACTCCAGGGCCTGGTGGGGAGTGGCGAGGACCAGACCCCTGGAGTGCCTGAGAACATTCCTTTTCTCCCTCCACCATTTGTTTCCAACCTTGTGTCTGCACTGGGAGAAGACAGCCTGTTTTCCTTTCAACTTTCTGCTGATATATTCGCAAAAGACCACTTGAATGAAAAGGTTAAGAAGCCACGTCTTTAAAAGGACATCTGTTTATTTATCCGGGAGTACATAAACGTGAGAGAAATAAAAGAATCTAGGAATCTCAGGCTCAGCTGGAAAGTGAGAGAAACCCTGTCCTTACTCCATCAAGCACAAGAAAATCAGCCCCAACTCTTGGTGAACTCACGTAGGTCCAAGGAGAACAGGGCTTTGTGGGGTTCTCAAGGGCTGCTTTTTAGGAAGTGGGTCACCAAGTCCTTCCTCCAAGGTCCCTCCAGGTAAACTCCTCCTTTCAGTTAGCAGCCGAGTGCTTTACCCATTTGCACCACTAGACATTATTAAAGAAATCCTGAAACTAAGCCTGCCTCAAGTGTCCAGAGTTTGGGGGGCGAAAAAACAAAAATAGGAACATAGCTGGAAGTTAAAAAAAAAAGCATGTCATGACTGAAATGAAGAGTAATATTTTTATACTTCTATTTCCTCATTATTTTTATGAGAAATTATTAAGGAATGAATAATTGCAATGTGCAATTATAAAGCTATTAAAAATAACCCTCGGGAGTGTTTCTCAGCCAAGAATGAAGTAACCCAAATTAAAGAGAAGCAGGGTTTGATCCTCACCCTTGTCCCTATCTCACTAGATGACCTTAAGTGAGTCCTTCGTCTTCCCAAACCTCACACTGCCCATGAGTACAATGGGCTGACCTTTGAATTAGAGGACCTTTAGGAATGATCTGGAAGCCCTTGATTTATGCGTTCAGGGTTGGAGGGACAGGCTATTTGAAGGCCCAATCTCAACAAACTCAGGGAGAGAGAAAATGCTTTCCAAAGGACACTAAGATCTGGCTCATATGCATACATGCCATGGAGTTGACCCAGACAGATTTAAAGCTGGTAAATGCTTTGGAGGTTTCCAGGAATTCACAGGTTTTATAAAGGTAAACGGAACCTACAGAAGCTAATAAAAGCAAGCAACAAACTCACGACCATGGACTTGATTCTGACACCGTGATCCTATATAGGGCAGGGTAGAATTGCCCACATGGGTCTCTGAGACTAACTCTCAACAGGAGTAACAAAGCCTTGTCTTTCTCCTGAGGAGCGGCTGGTGGCTTCAAACTGCTGACCTTGTGTTTAGCAGCCCAAGTCGTAACCACAATATCATCGAGGCTGGGACTTATAAAACATCACCTACTTCACAGTATCATGATGGTAAAATCCAAGAGTTTGTTTTGGGAGAAGCCAAGCAAGTGAGGGGAGCCCGGTGGACCTCAGAAAAAAATCACCTCTACCTTCTGAACCCTGACCTTGGGTCAAGTCCTGCACACAGGACCATGGATGCTTCAAGGCATTTAACCCTCACAACTCTGAACAACAAGTTGTATTAACTCCAGGGACAGCTTTTTATGTGTGGAGTCAGTGCATTCACATAGAAACCCATCCAGAAGGTCCCACCCCCACGCACTTGGTTTAATGCTCTGAATGTTACCGTCCTGAGAGTCTTAGTAATTTTTGACAAGGGGTCCCAGTTTCATTTTGCAATAGGCCTCACAAACCATCCGCTTAATCCTTTTGAGCATCATTTCAGATTGTAAATAGAGGCTTGTGAGCCTGGTGGCATAATGGTTACATGTTGGCTCTATGGCCAAGGACACATTTCTTTTTATCTTAATCGTTCCTTTTTTTTATGAGGTGATGGGCAGTTAGTTTTGATCAGATGCTTTAAACAGACTTGACCCTCATTAGCTATGTCAAATTTGCCAAAAATTTCCTTGAGACCATTGCACATTATATCTTAATGGTGTCATAGGCAGCCTTTCCTCAATTTTTTCTTCCTAACAAATTCCTTCTTCCCAGCAGCCCTGTCACAAACAGGTTGAACTCTAAGTAGTTGTGACCTTTTATCTCCCACTCCCTTGGGGACTTGATAAAATCAGACAGAACTGGTTGGGATCCTGATTTTCAACACTTAAATGCTGTATGATGCTGAAATATTTATTTAACTTCTCTGAGCCCCCATTTCTCAGCTAGCTTGCTTGGATGTCAAGAAGAATAAATAAAGTACATAAAGTACTTGCAGGGAGCCCAGGTGGTGTAATGGTTATGAGTTGGGCTGCTAACTACAAGGTCAGCAGTTCAAAACTACCAGCTGCTCCAAGGAATAAAGATGAGGTTTTCTACTCCCATGAAGAGTCCATTTTCAAACCCCACAAGGGTAGTTCTACTCCAGCCTATAGTGTCACTATGAGTTTGGAATTGACTTAATGGCAGTGAATTTTTGATTCCATAAAGTACCCACATAGCTATCATCCTCACCATCCTCCTCCTAATCAAAAGATCACAATTCACTGAGGAAGTAATGAAGGAACAGGGGCCAGGGTCCCCTGTTAGTACACGGTGGGTAGAAACTTAATGTGGCTTCCAAAGAAGTTCCCCTCCGTCCTCCCTTTCCCACCCTATCTACATGGTAGACAGAGTGGCATGTAGGACTCTGGAGCAAACAGATATTGACACAAATGCTGGCTTTTGCCTTGTTGCTGCATGAACAAAGGAAAGGGGACTATTTTTTAATCCCCCCAATTTATATCATTTTAATATCTCACCCAGGATCAGATCATATAAATTTTAAAATTTCTCCAAAATCATTATAAAAAGACCCAAATATTTTTAAAAAATCAAATGTACTGTCATCAAATTAATCATGACTCATAGTGATACTATAAGAATATAGTAGGACTGCCCCTATGGGTTTCTGAAACTGTCACCCTTTACGAGAGTAGAAAGCCTCCTCGTTCTCCTCAGAGCAGCTGGTAGTTTCGAACTGCTGACCTTGTGGTTAGCAGTCCAATATATAACCACTATGCCCCCAGGGCTTCTTAAGAAGATCCAAATTAATTGGTTTCATTTGAGTTGTAAGCAGTGCTGAGGAGCCACAAGAGAAGCTAGATTGCCCACGTGTATGGAAAGAGGAGTTTACTCAAGATGGGGAGCTCCTTAGGTCAACAGATTAACAGGCAGCCTTTAGGTATTTATGTCAACCTCAGATCATTAAAGCCCCTAGACTTACATTTAAGAGAGTCCTGGTAGCGTAATGGTTAAGCACTCTGCTGCTAAGTGAAAGGCCCAGCAGTTCCAATCCAAGAAGCAACTCCATGGGAAACAGCCCTGGAGCTCTGTTCCCATAAAGATAAGTACCTAGAAAACCCTCTAGGGGAATGCAACAGCCTATCAGAGGGTCGCTATGAGTCGGAATCACTTCCAAGGCACCGAACAAAAGCAACGGGACGTACATTTAAATAGGAATACTTACCAATGAAGCTAGAATGCTAAACCAAGCTTCTAAAAAATGTATTAAGGGAAGATGGATGTTGAATTTCAAATGTCTGCGGGGGGGGGGGGAACATTCGTGGGAGTCATTATTATTCACATTATCTTTGTTAAAACTTCAAAGGGCCTTATCAGCAGTGGTAACAGTAATTTATTGCCTTCTCTGAAGATTGGCCTGGGGGGTCTCATTTAGGAAGCAACATTGGCTGTACTTTAAACAAATGTGTCAACTTGAAACCACGTGCTTATTCAAGGCCTCCAAACTGCAGCCAGCCCTAAATAAGGCATAAACATCCTCTTATCCCAAAGTGCCTCTCTTGTCAAACTCCACGTGACTGCCAGACTCTTACTTGCACTAGATTCCACATCTTTAGACATAGGCACCCCAAAACACAGACCTACCGCCATTGAGTAGATTCCAACTCAAAGCAACCCTTGTAGGGAAGGCTATAGCTGTCCCTTTGTGTTTCCCAGACTGTAAACCTTCACGGGAGCAGAAAGCCTCATCGTGCACAGTCCCTGTTAAGTCATCGATTTGTTGGTGCTCTAAATAAAGTGTCATGAGCGGCGCGACCAATAATTACTTAACACTCTTAGACATTTTCGAATGCTTGCTTTATTCACTGCAAACACACGTCAAACAATCTAAAAATAACTCAAACTACTAAGGATAAAAGCATTGGGGCACGTATTTGCCTAAGGGCATAATAACAGCACTCTTCACACATCTCCTTCTAGCATCAAAGCCCCAACAAGCATTGCCTTCATCGGTGTACTCACCCCGGGTGGAGTTGCAGAGAGTAGGCGTTGATGTCTCCTTGGTTCCTAGCTCTCCAAAAAGTCAGTGTCTCCACCCAGGTTTAAATGGACAGCTTGGCTGGATCTTTTACATCTTCTCTGTCCCAGTCTAGTCTTATTGGGTTTCTCCACACTTTAGGTGGCTTGGCTGGCTTTTGGGCATTGGTCAGGTTCAGCCAAGTCTTATCGGGCTTCCCCACACTTTTGCGGTGGCTCCTTGGACCATCTGTTGATTCTTCACAACAGTCCAACTTCTTGGCTGGGCCCTAATGTCACACTTTATTGCTTCTCTAAAGTGGAGTTTCTTGTGTTTGTTTCTCTTGAGGTGGCTCAACATCTTGCAAGGAAGTTCTGTAGTGCTTTCTTTACAGAGGCATTTCTGAGGCACAGCCTTTAAGGGGTGTCTGTCCTAGATGGCCCAGCCAACCAGTGATTCAGAAGATTATCACAGGTTCTGGATTTCCAAAGCCCTGCTTGGTAGTAATCCCACCCACGTGTGAGAAAATGAAAACAGAGAAAAATCACTTACGAATTTCCATTTTGGTATCATCAGCGGATGTGGTATGAAATTAGGTTGAAGGAATAGACCCAGACCAATGATAGAAACAGTCGGTCACTGGATTACCATTCCCCTGGTTGGTAGCCATGCAGAGACCCCACGGATACAAAGCTTGGTGATCTGCTTCCAAATTCTCTGCTCTTGAACAGGCGATGGGGCACAGTTCCACTGTGACACACGTGGTCACCATGGGTCCGAGTCCCGTGTGCACTGGTGGCAGTGTTGGGTGGGCATGGATGGCTAACTGAAACATCAGCCACTCCCTGGGAGAAAGAGGAGACCGTCTGCTGTCTTAGAGAATTACAACCTCAGAAAGTTGATATAAAGCCACTCTGAGTCTGCCAGCAACTTGTTGGCAGCAGGGTTGGTTTGGGGGTTTGGGGTGGTGGCGCTGAGGCAATGGAGGAGCATCTCTTCAGGGGCCCAAGAGGCAGTACCTCCACTGGCCAGAATCCAACCTTTTTTTTTTTTTTGGGGCTGAGATGGGAGTAGAAAGATTCTCAAGGAAAACCTCACAGACCTCACTGAGCCCTGAGGTCAATAGCCCTCACCCTCCACCCAGTAAAACTGGGTGTGAGGTCCCATTCTGCTGCTCCTTGTGAAACAGGAAGTAGGTCATTCGGAAATACTTCTTTGGGGCCCTGTTTCCCTGTGTGCAAGAGGATATACCTTTCTGCAGTCATTGTTCTCAAACACCAGTCTCCTTAGGTCTCATGCAGACTCGAAACCAAGCACTCCAATATCCGAGGATGTGAAATCTAAGTTTTGAGCCTGGCACAAAGTTCTTTGATAGCCTGCCCACCACCAACCGATCCTAACCCATCTTCTCCTCCAGGTCCCCTCCCACAGACCCACATACACACTCGCCCCGCACATTGAATATGGTCCTGTGCTACGCCTCTGCTGCTTCACACGCGCTGTGCCAGCTTCCAGGACGGCCTCTCCTTACATGACTGCCTTGCCCGCCACCGCAAACAAACAAAACCACCTTGAAACTGGGGAACCATTTGCTCTTCGCTGAAAACCCAAATCAGATATCATTTTTTATGGGAAACTTTTTCCATGATCAATCCTCACCCCCACCCAACTCCCAAGACAGACAGACAGAGAGAAATTTCTTCCTAACACTAGACGTTTCCCTGGCTTCTTTCACCCATGCCTCCCTCAGATGCATCTTACAAGACCCAGAGTCCCCGGTTCTAATTGCACACAACCTGTGAATCAGCAGCAGCTCCACGGGGAGAGTCGGTATGGGAAGGCAAGGTAGCCCAGCGAACCCTTGTGTCACACTGGGCGGAAGTGCCTGGAGGGCGGAAGGGAAATGCCTGGAGATCCAGTGCATGCCTCTGTAGGGGAAGGGCCGGATGTAGGGGGTGGGAAAGGGCAGGCAGGGCAGCCTGCCAGGGAATAGTGTGTGCAGCTAGCAGTGCATGTCTGGGGCTTAACTGCGATGGATTTGTAACATGGGAGAGACTCTGATCTCCTGTGGAGGATAATTGAGAAGAAGGAGGATTATGCCATTTTAAAACTCCCAGTTCCAGAAAATGTGATTGGCCCCAACAGTGGCCCACTTATTCTTACCTGGTGGGCTCTTTCCTTCAGTTCTGTCTGTCATGGACCAGAGCCACCTCTCCAGGACATGGTCAGTACGGCCAGCTCCGGTGACCTCTGAGGTCCCACAGCAATCGTCCTCTGCCCCTTTCTGCTCCTTCCTGCCTCTTTCCTCTTTCCCTCTGTCTTCCCTCCCTTTCCCTCCTTGCTGCCCTTTGCTCTTCCTCTCTAACACCCACCCTTTTTATTTTTCTTCTCCCCGTTTCAGGATTCTCACATCCTCCCCACCCCACACGAGCCTCTCTCTCTTGAGCCCCTGATCATTCCTGAGTCTACCTTCTTTTTGCCTCTTTACTTTATTCCCCCCAATATTTATTACCAGCAATATCCATCTTCAGCATCTTCCTCTTCCCTGTATTGGTTCTTTTCTGTTTGTGGGAAACCTTTGGATATTCTTTGTTATCTGACTTTACCTCTTTCTCCCATTTCATTCACTGATGTGTTTGTTTGAAAGGTGTTTCTTAAGCACCTACTGTATTCCCTGTAGTAAGCCGAACAGT
Organism: Tenrec ecaudatus; assembly: GCF_050624435.1. Lineage (NCBI taxonomy): Eukaryota > Metazoa > Chordata > Mammalia > Afrosoricida > Tenrecidae > Tenrec > Tenrec ecaudatus. The sequence goes on from NC_134533.1 coordinate 136,500,788, forward strand.
AAGTGAAACAAAGATGAACAGGGGGATACAAGTTGGTGGGGAAATTCCATGATCTTTTAATTCCATTTTTACACAACTTCTTGAAGCGACTCACATGAGCCTTTCACACAAGCTGAAGTGTAGAGAACCATCCAGAAGTATGAGCTGCCAGCCTTCGCCTTTGTTTCATTGCCCACCCCCCCCACCCCCACCTCCACAAGTCTCTAGGAGTTTCTCCTCATCCTCTTGGTCCAGAACCAGGGGCCTCTGTCAGCTCTAGCAGAAGAGGAGAGAAGCAGGAGACCCTAGCGTTGGGCTGAGGAGCATATCTCCAGTCTCTTGAATATCAGAAGTACAAACTGGCCTTGCCTGTTGGTCAGGAGAATGAAGGGTGAGCCCTAGTTGTCACTCTCCTCTGGAAAAGCAAAGCCAGCAGCCAGCCTCCCCTCCCTGCCTCCCCCCTCTCCATTTTCCCAGGGTGAAAGGATAGGTCATCTTTCATCTCTCTCTGCAGCTTTGTGAGGGTCCCTCCTCCAATTCTATCTCACTTCCACTGAGAGACTCTGAGTGGCTTGGAAATGAGCAGAGACAGGTGTGGGGCCCACCAGAAGGAAGCCATGCAAACAATAAAAAACCTATTACCTTGTAGTTGATTGTTGGTTCTGACAGATGACAGTCTTTTGTGCCAAGAAGAAAAGCTACACCAGGGTTCTCCATGGCCATAATCTTATAGAAAGAAATCCTGTGCCCTGGTGGCACAATCATGAAGCGCTCACCTGCTAACCAAAAGCTGGGCAGTTCAAACCCACCAGTGGCTCTGTATGATTAGAGACCTGGCAATCTGCTCCTGGAAAGACTTACAGCCTGGAGAACCCTGTGGGGCCAATTCTGCTCTGTCATATGGGGCCACCATGAGACTTACAGGTGTTGCCAGGCCTTTCTTCTGTGGGGCTGCTGAATGGATTTGAACCTCCAGCTCTCAGTTAGGAGCCAAGTACAAACCTTTTGCACCCCCTCAACCTTTGGTTAGTATTAGACTAACCAGGCCAAAGCAGTAAGGGAGAGGCCCTCCCCGGTAGCAATAACCTGGGCTGTGAGTCTTCTTCAGACAGGACTGATGAACTGAAGGTAAGGTCCACAGCTCTGACATGTCCCTATTTCATCTTCCCTGGAGAGGTAGCTGCCAGTGGACCTCCTTGGTCCCCTGGGTCCTCAGCCTAATTTTCCTCTCCTCCCATCTCAAATGTAGGCAGACTTTTCCACTGGATGATCATGAAAAGACTAACCCTATAAAAAGCCAGTCTGCTTACTACAGCTTTTAAAAACATAATTTCCACCCTCTTGCTCACTTCTCTGCATCTCTAGGGTACATTAAAGCCTAAACTTTGTGTGAGTAGAACAGGAAGTGATTAAAAGAGAGAGAAAATGATAGTTTAAATGGGATATTTTCAATAATCACAAATCATGCATTTTGCACAACTGTCAAAATGTAGCATTCAAATCAGAAGAGCAGGCCAGTCGCTGAGTGTCTCCTGAAGCCCAGTCTGCCGTGTACCAGTCCGGGGGTCACTCTGGAGGATTCGTCCAGATTTGCAAATGAAAATATGTGAAACCCTAAACAGAAAAGATTCCTCAAGGTCACACTGAAGGTGGTAGTGGAGGCGAGTTAGGGCCTAATGTTCTTTTTCCTGGGCCTATTTCTGAGCTACTGGACCACACAGCTGCCTGAATGCACATGCTAAACAGCCTTTAAAATAAGAATAAGAATGAAATCCATGTTCTTAGTCTGGCTCTATTTCCATGTAAATCTAAGGCGAAGGGGCTCCAGCTGAAGGAAATGGCCTCATGTCCCTGAAACACCATTAGGGGTAACCTCCCCGTGCCTCATTGGGGAGTGCTCTTCAGTGTAGCAGAGATCCCAAAGGCTGCTCACCTGGATCCCCCATAGGAGGAATCAGCCACAGGCAATTTGTATACACATTGTAATCATCTGGGGAGCTTGCTTCCAAGCCACTCCCCCACCCCACCGCAAAGCAAACACCGAGGAGTCTGCTCTGATGCATAGCGACCCTACGGACAGGCTACAATGGCCCCGTGGGTTTCCCAGCAAGCAGCAAGCTCCATCTTTCTCCCGCAGAGCAGCGGGTGGGGTGCATTCCAGCGTATGACCCATTAGCCACTAGGGCTTCATTCCCGCGCCTCCTATCCCTCACGAGTGTGATTTCATTGGTTTGGGGTGTGACCTGAGGGTGGGACTTTGGAATAATCCTCAAATGACTCTAACGTGCAGCCATTTTGGGGAAAGCCACCTTTGTAGAGCCTTGCTACTCCGAGTGTCCCTCCTTGGTCCAGGGTGCGGGGCCTGGCCAGAAGCCATCAGGGATCTTATTAAAATGTGCATTTTGAGTCTACAGACCTCGTTGGGCCTGCAGTTCTCAGCAGAGGTCCAAACCAGAGCGCACCAGTTGGATGCTGGGATTCTAACCCGCTCTTCAGGTGCTTCTGATGGTCCCTAGTTCGAGAACTAATTCTGAGGCAAGCCCACTCAGATGCACCCTCTCTGCCCCCTTCTGCCCCCTACTCCCACCCACCCCCGACATCATCACCCCCACCACCCCCACTCTGCTTCACACCACTCTTATGATGGAGCTCCTGCTACACACTGGGGCTTCTCTGCAAATACAGGTTTCCTAAGGAGCTTAGCTTTGAACTAAGCTGACATTTACATGGTGATGTGACCCCGTTTACCCTCAAGAAAGAGCTGTCATGCTTTGGAAAGAAAGCAAACAGTGGATAATAAATACAACATTAAATACTCTTTCTCTGCTTTCAACCCACTTTCTGCTGGGGCAGGAAACACGTGGGCATTAGGAAGGAGAGATCAGGCTGGCATTTCTCGAGCAGCTGCTGTGTGCCAGACTAGGACCTTGCTCATCCATTCTCCTTTCATACCGGGATCCCCAGTGGACAGATGAGGAAACTGAGACTCGGAGCAAGGAAATGACTTGCATAAGGTTCAGGATGGCAAGTGTTGCCTCTGGTTTATCCTAAAACCGGTAGTCCGGTGTTCCTTGCCCCCCAATAGGCAAGGCAACAAGTTTAACACACACACACACACACAGTATCTAGAATGATCATATTCCAGAATTTCCAAGACAAACTTCCCAAACAGATGAGTCTATGCAAAACTCCTGCAACGTCTAACCCAACAACCCTGCCCTATGCTTAGGATAGGACCCCGTGCTCATGTGATCTGCTGTGCTGCTCCAAAAGCATCAGGATAGACTCACTGCAACAGGTCAGCTGGCTCAGCCATGCTTGTGCAGCCACAGAAACCACTGTCGCCCACTCCACCCCAGAGCAACGGAGTAGAACGGCCCCTCTGGATTTCCAAGGCTGTAAATCTTCATGGCAGCAGGCAGCCTCATGCTTCAATCGAACTGTTAACCTTGTGGTGGCAGCCCAGCTCACGACACACCACACCACCAGGGCTCCCCTGAGAGCAGCGTAAGCATTTGAAATAAGCAGCATTCTGTCCAAGGCAGCAGACCTAGTTCCCTGAACATCCTGCTGAGCAGCCTTGATCTTTGCTCTTCAAAAGTACCACATGACCACATCTAGAACTTAGGAAATGAAACTTCAACAAATTCCTGAAGACAGTGCTAGCCCCCCTACATAGAGAGAGAGAGAGAGAGAGAGAGAGAGAGAGAGAGAGAGAGAGAGAGAGAGAGAGAGAGAGAGAGAGAGACTGACTCCTCAATGAGTTCTTATTCATGCCACTGAATTCAGCCAGGCTCTCAGCTATGGTCCAACCAGGAGAACAAAAAGAAAGGGGCCTTGGTTGAAGGTCCACACGTATATCCATACTGTGTCCTTCCCTGTCTTCCTATCCCAGCACCTGTCCAGCACAACCTCTGAGTAATAAATTACCAATCAGCACATTCATCTACAAGGGGGGGTGGGGGTGGGGGCAACAGGGGTGAGCCTGAGCCCTTGAATGAGGAAGCCCTCCCAGCTCGTACTACAAATGAGAGCTCAGCAGGCAAAACGAAATGTTGCCTCCACATTTCCCACTCACATGAGGTTCAAGCTGCCTAGAGTCAAGTCATTTATTTCTATAAGGCAACGGTTCTCAATCTCTGGGTAATGACCCCTTTGGGGGTCAAACAACCCTTTCATAGGGGTTGCCCAATTCATAGCAGTAGCAAAATGACAGTTATGAAGTAGCAACCAAAATTAAAAGCTTGCATCCAACCCAAGGATTTCCATTTACGTGTCACCGCAGAGAGCTCTGAAAGCCCTCATGTGCAGTGGCTTAGAATAGGGTTGTGTACTGTGAGGACAACATCTCAGATGAACAAGTTCCTTGTTGGAAGAATGATGGGGCTTCCTGCTCCCATGAAGATGTACAGCCTTGGGAACCCACAGGGACAGTTCTCTCAGACTTACGGTCCTGTAGAGTCGATATGGGTTGGAATCAAGTTGATGGCCGTGGGCTGGTAGAGCCTTGGTGCCACTGTGGAGTACTTCAAGCAGCAAAATCAGTGGTTCAAAACCACCAGCAGTTCCATGAAGAAAGATGGGACCATCTGAACTTGTGAAACTACAGCCTCAGAAAACCCATCTGGGGTCATTATGCATCAGAATCAACTTGATGGTGGGTGGGTAGAACAGGAAATCCTTCCCATTGCCCCTTTACAGGCACACCTACCATAACCATGGCTCATACTTAGGCTAACGCCAATCCAGTTATTCAGCCATGATGGTAACTGCCATTTTATCACATATCGCAAGCCCTTGATACAGGAGTGAAAAAGAAAATGTCCCCATACCAGAAAAGTCCATCTGCAGTGGATAAAAGAGGATGTAGAGGGATAGGAGCCCTTGCACACCCTTCTGGTCACTTGTATTTTTTATTTTGAAAAGATGTTGCTGTGAAATGGCATGTATATTGAAAACGGTCTGATTCCCTTGGTTAGAAGAGTAGTTCAAGTCAGTGGGAGCAGAGTCTGAAAGACAATATACTTAGAAGTGTCTCCTGTGAGAATTGATAGGAACATTTGTTTTGTGTTTGTTTGTTTATGTTGTTTTAAATTATTTTCCATTGTGAATTGGGTGAAGATTTTCAGAGCAAATCAGTTTTCCATTCAGAAGTTCACAAACATTTTGTTTTATGTCATTTAATGCAATCCCCACAGTGTAATATCACTTATCCCACTTCTTCCTTAGGTTTTCCATACATGTTCCTCCTTCTGTCCTTCCCCTCCTGTCTTCTAGACTTTTTTCTTGGCCAAATGCTGCTATTTGAATCTTAATTGATTGTGTTGTTACTATTGACCTTATACACCTCTCTATTGCTTGACTGAAATTGAGCTACGGGGTGAGTTCAGTTGAGTCTAGTGAGTCCAGAATCTTTCTAAACAATAAGCCTAATCATTTTTATTATTTTGAATTTTGTTGCACATTTTTTTCTCCCACTCTATGTAAGACCTCTATTGTGACCCCTTCCAAAGTGGTGGGTGGGTAGTTGTAGCTGGCGCAGTCTTGCTTCTCTAGTCTCAGCATCACGGAGGTTCTTGTTGATAATTGGTCTATTGGACTAATTGCTCTATTTGTCCTGAATGTTTTTTCTCTCTTCTTTGCTTAGTATGGGAGAGAACAATTGTTGCACCTTAGATGGCCACGCACAAACTTTTAAGACCCCAGTTGCTGCAAATTAAAGTAGGATTTAGAACAAAAGAGTGCTTTGTGTACTGAATTATGCCAACTAAGCATGGTGTGCCCCTAGGCTGTGGTCCTGAGCCTCCAGGCCCAGCAGCTTAGCCTCTGAAGATGTTTGGTTGTGGCTAAGAACTTTGATATGAATGCCTTTAGATCTGAAGATAAGTGAAAAAGTATTCTATAAAAGTATAGAAAACTTTTTAAAACAGAAACATCATAACTGTGAATTTTTATTTCCTAACATATACTCCATCTAAATCTATACTCTTCTGAAGATAACATTTCTATTTAACCCTTCCCCCAAAGAATTCTGAACTCCTCCATTGGTTCCATGTCAAAATGGCAGTCTAGGTATGCTAAAGGGACTCAAACCATCTTCCTTTGAAATGTTCTTTGAGTTTGGGTAACAAAACGTAACTCTCAAGGAGCAAGATCAGACCTGTTGAATGGATGGGGTAAGGTACCCCACTCCATCCCCAGCCCCGCTCATTTTTCCCTGGTCACCCTCAAAGAATGAGCAAGTGCATTGTCAAGATGGAAAAATTCCTCAGTGCAACATTCCCTGGCCTTTTTCTCACCAATGCAGATTTCAATTTTCTTTACTTTTCTTCCTAATTGTAACCCAGTAACTTGGAGAAAAGCTGTCAAGAGTCCCCCTTTAGAGTCCCTAAAAATAACTCCCTAAACTGACCTTGATGGTTTTCAACTGAGTTGGCTCAATAGATCCCCCAGAAATCACTGTTTGTTTTGACCTTTTATCTTTAAAACACTGTTGAGATAAGTCACGGTATTGCTGAGACATATTTTGTTTAGAATAAGTCATGCACACATGAATTAGAACCCTGGTACCCATGCATTTTGAAATCCTCGCTGGATTGGTGACAGGGACAAACACCTTTTTTTAAAATGTTATTTTATTAGGAACACATACAACTCATCACAATCCACACATACATCAATCGTGTAAAGCACACCTGTACATTCATTGCCCTCATCATTCTCAAAACATTTGCTCTCCACCTAAACCCCTGGCATCAGCTCCTCATTTTCCCCTCCCTCCTTCTCCTCCTCCCCCTCCCTCTCCCTCATGAACCCTTGATAATTTATAAATCATTATTTTGTCATATCTTTCCCTGTCTAATATCTCCCTTCACCCACTTTTCTGTTGGCCATCCCCCAGGAAGGAGGTTATATGTAGATCCTTGTAATTGGTTCCCCCTTTCCAACCCACCCTCCCATTATCACCATTCACACCACTGGTCCTGAAGGGATCATCTGTCTTGGATTCCCTGTGTTTCCAGTTCCTATCTGTACCAGTGTACATCCTCTGGTCTAGCCAGATATGTAAGGTAGGATTGGGATCATGATAGTGGAGGGAGGGAGGAAGAAGCATTTAGGAACTAGAGGAAAGTTGTATGTTTCATAGGTGCTACATCACACCCTGACTGGCTCATCTCCTCCCCGAGACCCTTCTGTAAGGGGATGTCCAGTGGCCTACAAATGGGCTTTGGGTCTCCACTCCACACTCCCCACCTCTTTCACAATGATAAGATTTTTTTGTTCTGATGATGCCTGATATCTGATTCCGTCGATACTTTGTGATCACACAGGCTGGTGTGCGTCTGCCATGTGTGCTTTGTTGTTACTGAGCTCGATGGACACTTGTTTAACCTTCAAGGCTTTAAGACCCCAGATGCTATATCTTTTGATAGCTGGGCACCATCAGCTTTCTTCACCACATTTGCTTATTCACTGGCTTTGTCTTCAGAGATTGTGTTAGGAAGGTGAGCATCATCGAATGCCAATTTAATAGAAGAAAGTATTCTTGCATTGAGGGAGTACTTGAGTAGAGACCCAGTGTCCTTCTATTACCTTAATACTAAACCTAAAATATATGCACATAGATCAATTTCCCCATGCTCACATATAAATATATTTTCATATGTATATACCTGTATTTAGACTTCCACAAATGCCCTTTGCCTCCTAGCTCTTTCCTCTATTTCCTTTGACTTTCCTCCTGTCCCACTATCATGCTCAACTTTCATTTGGTTTTCAGTAATTCCTCTTGGTTGCATTACCCTTGATCACACCCTACCAGGCCTCCTACACCCTCCTCACCACCGATTTGGATCACTTGTTGTTCCCTTGTCCCTGGTTTTGTTAACACCACTACCTTTCCCCCCACCTCCCCTCTCCCATGTCCCCCCAGAACTGTCGGTCCAGTTGTTTTCTCCTCCAGATTGTTCATCCAGCCTATCTTAGTTAGACCTCTGGAGATAATAACGTACAAAAACAAGACAGAGCAAAACCAAGCAACAATATACACCAAACAACAACAGCAGCAAACCAATGACAAACAACACAAAACACAACAAGAAAGAAAAGTTTGTAGTTAGTTCAAGAACTGTTTGTTGGCCTTTAGGAGTGTTTTCCAGTCCAGTCTGTTGGTGCATCAAGCCCTGGCCCTAAAGTCCACCATCAACATTCCTTGGGGACCTCCTCACTCTGTTCCCTTGCTGTTCTGTTGCACCCCCTTAGTGTTTTGCTTCGGTGTGGCAGAATCAAATGGGGCTCAATTCCCACACTGTGTCTCCGGTGTTGTCCCCTGTAGGGTTATGGGTCAGTGAGGGACGTCGTGTCTCATAGTGGGACTGGCCATGTGGTCCTCTGACAAACATCTTTTTACGGAATGTTTTAAAAGTATCTCAGAGTCAGTTAACATATACTGAGCATCATCTCATAAACGAATTCACGTAATCTTTACCAAACTATTCGTTACTCTGATGTTGTCATTTCTCAGGTTCCAGTTCAAGTGATGAATAGACTAACCTGACAATTAGGTGGATTCTTGTCTTGTAGCATCTTCAAATCTCTAACTCAGAAGTCCACTTTAAAATGTACTCTGGGGCCAGGAAAGGCACTGCACGGGAAGGGAGTTGCCAGATTTAAAAGACAAGGGGACAGACAGTAAAAACCACCAGAAGTTGGCTCCGGCGTCTGAGATCATTAGGGATGGAAGGTGACAGGCAAAATGGAAAATTGCAGAGCCAATTGAATGTGAACAGCTGGTACTAAAAGCCAGCTGTTACCTTTTAAAATACAGAGTCAATAGATCTGCTGATTTCTTCAGAACAGACCAGAAATGCAAAATTTTAAATAATCTTTCTTATTTGATATGGTTTTTTTTAGGTTGACTCAAAGAAATTTTAACCACATAGGCAAAACTCAACCTTTTCTGCAAACCAGACTTAGCTCATGGTCAACAGAAGTAACCTCTGTTTTTTCCGAAGCCTATAATACCAAGTCATGGGATTTTATTATTGACAGGCCTTCAAAGATCTTCAGATGAAAACTGTCCAAGAACTCATACACAGTCACTGAAACTATAGCTATTAAGCTATAAGTATTAATCAGTATGCACTGAAAAAGAAATTGTTAGAAGTTGTTAAACACAAGGCCTGCTGGAAAGGTGCTTTGTCAAGGCCCTAGAGGTTGCCAGTCCTTTGTCCTCCATGGTCTGGGAATGACTTTGCCTGCTTTTTTGGCCATCCCTCTAAGATCCGGCTGATTCCTTCTACGGGGAGATACAAAGTGGACCCAGGAACTAGCTCTGTCTGAAGCGGGCTGTCTACTAGATGGCCGTGCTTCTCTTTAGCACACTCCCTGGTACCTGGTCAAACAACCGCATTGCCTGTCAGGATTCGCAAAGGTGGATAGGGTAGGATTTGGACCCTGCCCTATTGTAAGTATTTGTCAGATAAAAGCAGACTGTAAAGCAAGCTCCCACATCCCTTCTTTTTCCTCCCTCAGATGCCTCCATTCAGTGTGTCCCTTTCCACTGTTAGCACCAACAATTGCAAGAGAAGGTAGGCAATTTAGGCCTAGTTTTGTTTAGTTTTACTTGAGGTTAAGCGAATCCCACAGCAATGAAAAATCAATACTGCATTTGGCCAGATAGACATTATTAAAGCACCTAGATTAAATTGAACATAAATAATACTCCATTGATTTTTTTATCCAACTTTTTGTAATTTACTTTATAAGACACAGAATTATTCTCAATGCACCAAACTCTTGACTCAGTTGAGTACATTCTACAACATGCTATATGAATTTATGTGTCATCATTTTATCGTATTTGTTCTATTTGTTTTTACAGATGTGTACAAGAAAAAAGATTTATAAAATATATCTTTTCTGTGCGCACCTTCATTTTTGTTTTCACTCTCTGCTGCCTAAGCAAATGCTTGTTTTAACCACTCATATCTCCTGCAAGGGTTACCGAGGCACTGAACACATTGACTTTTGCTGAAAGGTGGGATTCTTCAGTGTGCAGGAGTCATATTTTAAAATCGGATCCTGGTGATTAAACCAACTCGACTCTGAGAATACGCAATGCTCGAGTGTCACATTATTCAGTAATTTCCAAGTCTAGTCCAAGTACGACTCAGATAAGCTCCTGTGATTGACAGCAACATACTAAAATTCTCAGTCACCAAGCTCAATCTCAGATCATTTTCAACAACAGAGAAGTGAACTTCCACTTTGACACGCAATTTTCATACAGGTTCCATTTTGAAGGTCCCCAATCCCATAAGGCCCAGATGATACAGAGGGCAGTTCTCAGGAAAATGGCCAATTATGCCAATACCAGAAGAGCTGTGTAATGGCCACATAGGTGAGTCTTGCATCCCCACCCATTTTCAAATATATTTCAAGGTAAGATTATGAGCTAACTTTATACACAGAATATTAATTTGGGGCAGAGTGAAGCCTGGTAATAATAAAATAATGTAAGAAAGAGGAATTCATGCAGCTGAACATATTTACCAGGCCACTTGTTAAACTCTGTCGGAATCAGTGCATACAAGTAGGTCACTGAAAGTCAATGCAAACCAGGGCAGCTCCCCTGGCAAGAGATTTTAACCTGCCGGAGGAATCTCACAGACTTTTAGCTGAGCTGCTGTGTATTTTATTTATGAATTGATATAAGCATAGAAATATACAGGCAGAGGAATGCATATAATATGTATCCGAAACACACCCCAAAATAAAGACAGTTGGGAAAAAGAGATTTCTACCCAGACATTCCCCAATGTCACATGTTCAATTTCAGATTTCCCTTTTTTTTTTTCTGCTGTATCGTTCCTCCTGGGCAGATTCTGACTTAGAGGCGTTCAGTCATAATCCCACAGATGGTAGCTTCACCTCACTGGCTCCTCAGCCAAGCACACACCCCAAATATCTGAACCTGCAAGATTTCCCTTTCATTTAAAGACTTTCATCCCCCAAAATAGGAAAGGAAGAAAGGAAAGAAGAAAGGGATCTGTTTTCATTAGATTTTGGGGGGCTTACTTTAGTACTTTCTTCTATGATGTCCCCAAGCAAGTATAGCATTCCCTAGCTCCAAGTTCCTGTCTCCATGAAGACCATGTAGGAAACTCTGGGGGTGATGCAAAGTAGGTGGTTCCAACCCATCAGCCCCCGTACAGAAGATGAGGCTGTCTGCTCCCATAGGATGTACAGCCTTGGAAACACTCTATATGGTCACTATGAGGTGGAGTAGACTCAGTAGCAGGAGGCTTGGTTCGTTTTGACGGCTGCAGCCAGAGAAGTCGGCAGGTTACGGAGGGAGCAAGGCACTTATATGCTCCAGTTGGTCCACAAGGAACCAGGGTCTTGCTTTTCTGACGAGAAGTCCTAAGAAGGGCTAATGGTCCTTTCCGGTTATCCACTCAGGTGACCCCATGACAGACAGTGGACCATGAGTTTGCTCACAGTCATAAAATGCCAGGGCAGGAAGGGACTTTGGAGAGGTCCGATGCATGCTGCTCGTCTTGCGGTGAAGTGTTGTCGTCTAGCAAAGGGGCTGCTCAGCAAACCTAGGAAAGAGGATCTCTATGTGGCCAGGAGGCAGCAGGGTACAGTGCAAAGAACCTGGGCAAAGTTGGGTCAAAATTCCGATGTGTGAACTGAAGGAAATACCCTAGCTTCCCTGACGCTCAGTTTATCTGTAGGATGGAAATAATGGAGTGAACCCACCATCTGTCATCTGTAGATCAGATATCCAAATGGCCTACAAACCAAAAAGTTGCCATAACTAATTCGGTGGCAAATCCATTAGAACTGAATTCATGGATGTGCTCTGTGTAGCCTCTTTATTATCTCACTGCCTGATCTGTGTGGTGCTCCATAACCAAGTGCACAGTTGGTGGACTTGAACAAGCACATGCATCTCCCACAGTTTAGGAGGCAAGAAGTACACATTCAGGGCGCCAGCCCACGGAAGGCTTTCTCTCTGGGTCACTCTGAGGAAACTCCTGGCCTCTGTTTCCAGCTTCTGTGACTGCGTGATCTTCATGTTCTTTGGTACCCTTCTCTCCTTTGCTGGTTGAATCTGCTGTCTTATGGCTCAAAAGAGATGGACTTAAAACACACATTACACTAATTCTGCCTCCAGGGACAGATGATTCGGAAAGGAAAATACGGAAGGAAGCTAAACAAGCCTGCGCTTACCTTGCTTTCTGCGCAGTCTGTCGCTGCTAGGGTTTCTGGGTTTAGGTAGGACGGCGCTGTGGCCTAGGCAGACACTAGCCAGACGGAACGACGGAATGGTTGAAGTAAGGAGCAAAGCACGAGCAGATGCACACACGTGTTTATCACAGCACTGCTCACGACTGCAGATGGAAGCAACCCAGTCTGCCTGTGGCGGTCTGCATAAAAACATCCTGGGACATACTTAACAATGGAACAACGGCCGCAAGCCAAGGTTGAATATGAATTAGCATAGCAAAGAAAACCCATTCCCAAATGGGGTTAGGGCTTACACGACAAGTTTGGGGCAAAAAATCCAAGCCATAACACAGGGTGTCCAGCACCAGGCCTGCGCCCAGTGGAAGGGAGGAAATCAGGTCCAATGTGGGGCCTCGGGCTCTGTCCCTCAGCCGGGCATGCGCAGTACGCAGGTCTCTGCCTGTTTCCCCACGCCTGCTGTGCCGTTTGGGACCACAGGGTTAGACGCGGAAGGAAATAGGAAGGAAGGTGCATTTTCTTTGTAGGAACAAACCAACCGCGTGGGAGATGGCCTGCGGCTCCCACCCGCACCGCTTATAGCAGAGGGGTGAGGGGACAGGCCCTCACCTGGAGCCCAGCTCATAGAGGCTCAGCTACCCAACTTCCATTATGGCATTTCCGGACCCCTCCCTCCTTGTAAAGAGAAAAGGGAAGAATAGCAAAGTGGTAGCTTCTTGAAAAATTGACAATCTGGTAATGATTGTACAATTCTTCTTGACATGATTTAGCGATAGAATTGTATGATGTGGATTAAGTGCCAATAAAACGGAAAGGAGAAAAAAAGGGAAAGGAAAACAAGTGAAGAGGAAATGCACATGAATTAAGCGTCCAGTGAATCCCCTCTGACCACAGACCAGGGATTGCTAGCCTGGCTGTCACGCAGAGTGCATTGCAAAGTGGATTATTGCAGGCGAACTTGATCTCCATTTTAACACGCTTTAAATTTGTTCTAGTTTTTAATATTTTCTGCTTTCCATTGAGTTTTTTTTTCTTTTTCCTTTTTGTATGTTTTTCTCTATATGAAGTTCGGGACAAATAAACTTACATAGATGGTAATTGGATTAATGGTTTCTTCAGGGTATGATAGAGGAGATTTGGGGGAAACGGGGAGTTAATAACAGTAAGTACAAGAAGAAAATATTCTAAAATTAATTGTGATAGGGATTGTACCACTCTTTTTAATATAATTGAATATAATGCATGAATATAATCATACAATTGTTAAATTGTATGATGTGTGAATTATATGCCAATAAAACTTTTTTAGAAGTTGACGATCTGTAATATATAATTAATTTGAATGAAAGGATGATACCTAGTCACGGGGGTGGGCGCGGGGGTGGGGTGGGGTGGTGGAGAGAAAGGGAAGGGGATGGAACATTTTAAATTTCCCTTTAACCCAGATTTTCAACCTGCTGGATTTCATTCTAATTGTCCTCCTTTTTCTCCTCCCCTCTTGGGTTTTTCTTCCACGAGTCCTTTCCTGGATACTCAAGTCCGCCGGTTCTATCCTCTTCCTCTCTGAACAGGGGTCTCTGTGAGACCCTGTGACCCTCCTTTGAGTGGTGGGGATGACATTTGCTCTGGCACATGACCAGGGGCAGCCTCACAAGTTCATGCCGAGGGAACCGTGATGTAAGCTGGTGGTGGCAGGCCCCTGCTCCAAATAAGCCCTGCCACCTGTCCTTCGGCCACTCAAGCTGCTCTCTTTGAGGCCAGAAGGGATTTTAGTCAACAGAACCATGTAAGGCAAATGCCCCTGGGTGAGCTTAAGCCTCATCAGCTCAGCACTTTGTGGACTGACGAGCACTGCAAAGCCCTGCGGGAGCAGATATTGGGAAGGAGGCGATGGAACAGGGTGGGAGGACCAGGGAGGGGGCTGCTCAAAAGGGGGGTGACCGGGTGTGAAGGACAAGCTTCATCAATCACAGCTCCTTGTTCCTAAGGCGCCTGCAATGCTGCCCCAGCAGGACGGTGTGACTTCCGCACCAACGAGGTCTTCTCCCTCTCTTGAGAACGCTCTGAGTTCCAGAGCTGGTATAACAAAAATACCGCAAGCAAATGGTTTTAAAGAGTGAAATTCATTTTCTCTCAGTTTGGGAGTCCAGAAGTCCAAATCCAGGCAGCTTTAGTGGGGCGGGGCGGGAAGGAGGTTCACCTTGGCATTCCTTCCCTCCATCTGTGCGCCTCTCTCTATAGGACAGCAAGCAGAAGGGATCAGGTTTAGGACCCACCCGCTTCCTAGCATAGGAGCCCTAGGGGCATAGTGGTTACTTGATGGATTGCTAACTGCAGGATCAGCTGTTGGAAACCACCAGCCATTCCTTGGGAGAAAGAAAGGGCTTTCTATGCATGTAAAAAGTTGCAGTCTCAGAAACTCACTGAACAGAGAAAATCACAGAACAGAGGCAGTTCTACCCTCTCCCACAGGGTCGCCATGAGCAGGAATCAATTCAATGGCGGTGAGTTTATTCGAGTATGGTCTCATTAACATAAAAGGGGTCACATTCACAGGTTCTGGGGTTAGAACTTCAATATGTCTACTGGGGCACAACAATTCAATCCATAACATACAACATTCCAATCCACATCCAACAAACATGTCTGAGCATTGACTGTGAGCCAGGTCCTAGATTAGGCATTGGAAAGAGAAAAATAAGGCACAGCCCTGTTTGCGAGGGACTCACCACTTTCATTTACACTTTGATGTTTGGGCAGCATGATTTTATTGATTTTCATTAAGAGTCCCAGAACCCGAAGTCTGGGAGATAAAGGTGGTAGGATGGGAAGATTCTGTGACTATCTAAATTTGAAAAACAGTGCTCGCTTCACAATGTTTAGAAAGGTCTTAGCAATATGAAAATGTGCTTGATTTTCATGACTTATTTAGACCCATAGCCCATCTATCAGGTAGCATCTGTTAACCTCCTTTGGTGTTTGTCTGGCAGCATACACACTTTGGGACCCACTTTTCTGCTTCATTTCAGCCAGATGTGCTTTGGAATTCAGAATTTGAGGGGTTTAGCAAAGTAATTTGGCACATAACTTTACTTCCTATTTGCAAAGGCTGCAGGTTGACAGAGAAAAACCTTGTATCATTAGACAGCCAAGCCTATTTCTTTGTTCAGTCATACGCATCCCTTCAGAGGAGGCCTGGTGGTGTAGTGGTTACCTGTTGCTACTAACCAAAAGATCAGCAGTTCAAAACCACCAGCCATGCTTTCTACTCCCATAAAGAGCTACTGTCTTGAAAACCTACCGGGGCAGTTCCACCCTGTCCTATAGTCAATGTGAGTTGGAATTGATTTGATGGCAGTGAGTTTGAGTTTTTGTTTTGATTCATCCCTTCATTTATTTATGTAACAAATATTTATTGAGCATCTACTATGGAAGCAACATTAAAACATAGGCATTTTCTCTCATCAAGGATCTTTAGGTCTGTTGAGGTAAGATGGGAGGGGTGGGGACCTAGACAGTTAACAAGCAATTTTGGGGAGATGGTAAGTCCCCTAATTAAAGTTGCCATAAATGCCAGGCTTGCCTTGGACAGTTACCATTTACACTTGCCGTCCATGCATACCATTTACAAGAGTCTCTTTTTCTGTCATAAGTATTTCAAATTTGGCAATACCTTGCATGGTTCTTATAGTCAAAGTGGATTCAGGCTATGGAAATCCAAAGAAGGGATGGTGTTGGCAAGTTCTTGGAGTCCTGAGAAACTGAGGAGGAAGGTGGGCAGTGACAGTGGTCGGGTCAGCATTCAGGAAGAGGGGATGGCAGATTCAAGGAATGGTATTAGAGAGGACCCAGCAAATGCAGTTAGATTAAAATAGGCAGAAGACGGGCCCCAAGGAGTACAGTAGTCCAGGGCCTAGGAAACCTTACAAAGGATTGTGTGTAAAGAAGGACCATCTAGTCTGTATTGGAGGAATCGCTCTGGCTATGTGGAGGGGAACCATGAGCTGCAGCAGGGCAGGATAGTCCTTAAACCACTGACAGCCGCTTACCTAGGGGGCAGGTGCTGACAACCTAGATGAGATGAGTTGGAAGAGAGTATATGGATGGAGCAGAGGATGTGTTGTTGGTGTTATTGTTGTTGTTAAAGTGACCTTGAATTGGCCAGAGTGACCCACTGCCCAGCCATCCTCTCAACCATTGTTGGAGTCCATTCTGCAGTCACTATGTCCATCCATCTTGCTGAGGGTCCTGCTGTGTGGGGCTGATCTCCACTTTCCCTTTAGCAAGCACGATGTTCTTCCCAAGCCTTGGTCCCTACAGAGTACAAACGATGACATCGAGCTATCCTTGCTTCCAGGAAGCAAACTGTATGTCTTCCCAATCAGATGTGTTCATGCTTTCAATGTTCTCCATCACGCCATAATTCCAATGCTCCCGTTCTCCTCCGGGCTGCCTCTTTCCCTGTGCAATTCTGACGTGTATATGAAGCAATTGTGACTTGGGTCAAACATAACTCCTTAAAACGGTATCTTTGCTCTTAAACACTTTTGAAATGCCTTTTACAGAAGATTTGCATGGGGAGATATGTTATTTAATTTCTTGAATGCTGCTGCTGTAAGCATTGCCTGTGGAGCCTAGTAAACTGAAATCTTGGTCAGCCCTACTCGTTTCTCCCCTAGGAATGATGTCGCTAAGATGTTTGTTTTCTTCACATTGGGGTGTCGACCAGACTGAAGGCTGTAAACTTCATCGGGAAGCGTCTAAGCCCCCTTGGCTTTCAGCAAGCAAGACTGCCATCTGCCTATTGCAGATTGTTCATAAGCCTTTCTCGCACCCTGATGCAACTTCTTCTTCATGTAGTCCAGTCTCTCAGATTTGCTCAGCATACGTACGAATAAGGATGCGGACACATCAATTCGGAGGCGAACCTGGTGTAACAGCAGCCGACCCAGCAGGTGGCGGCTGCAGGCCCCAGAGCGCCAGTTGGGCGGAGAATCCCAGGGCTGTGAGGAACCACCCAAGGCCAAGAACATGGTTCCTCGCGAAGGCACCCAGTTCATCAGCCCTAAGAGCAATTGCACCAAACAGCTCCCTGTGCTCCGGGGAATGACAGTGGGGCGCGCTGCCTGCTGAGCCACCAGCTCCAGCTGCAGGAGACCTGCTCTCTGGGGACGCCCTGCCCACAGCGCCATGCCGAACCCACTGCTGTGGTTGTGCCTGCTGATGCGGCCTGCAAAATCAGCCCGGGTTGTTTTGCCCCCACCCCACCCCCAAAAGAAGGAAAGTGTGGGGAAAGAACAGATGCCATGGCATCGTCAAAACACGCAAGGAGCCGTCTGTCTGTTGGCATTCTGTGCTTTCAGCAAGAACCATCCAACATCCGCCACGATGTCCTTCTCTCCATGTCATCCTCAGAATCTGTTTTTCAATTATCTTCAAAATTGCACTTGCCCATGATATGAAGGATCTTTGTTCAATACTTTCCTAATTCGATCCGATCACTTATCTTTGGAATGGGCACAAATAGGGAACTCTTCCAATCAGATGGCTAGTCTTTCAAATTTCCTTCAACTAGTCTTCCAAATTTCTTGGCATAGATAAATGAGCTCTATCTCTGCATTAATCTGTTGAAACATTTCACTTAGTATTCTATCAATTCCTGCGCCTTGTTTTTCATCAATGCCTGCAGTGGAGCTTAGACATCGTCATTCACTATCATTAGTTCCTGATCAGATGCTACCTCCTGAAATGATTAAATGTCAACCAATTCTTTTTGGTCCAGTGACTCTTATATGCCTTCCTTCCCTGTGCCATCCAGTAGTCTGCCCATAGAATCCTTCCATATTTCAACAAGAGACTTCGTTTTTCCTCCAGTTCTTTCATCTTGAGATGTACCACACATGTCCTTCTCTTTTAACTTCCCAGCTCCGGTTCTTTGCAAATATCATATAGAACCTTGCTTTGTCTTCTCCAGTTGCCCTTTGCAATGTGCTGTTTAGCTCTGTTACTTGATCATTTCTTCCCTTCACTTTAGCTACTCTCTAATCGCGGGCACATTTCAGTTGTCCATTTCGGTTTTTTCTTCCCGGTAGCTGTAATAACTTTGTGCTTTCTATGTGCATGATGCGTTTGATGTTATCGCACAACTCTGGTCTTCTGTCCTTAGTGTCCGTCCAATGCATCCAATCTATCCGGAGACAGCCTTTACATACAACGAGATGTACACAGGTTTATATGTGAGCTCTCGTACACTTGGTTTAATTTCTTCAGCTTCAACCTGAATCTGCATAGAAGTCAATGATGGTCTAATTCACAGGTGGCACCCACCCTTGATTGAGCTTCTCTATTGTCTGATTCCACAAATGTAGTGAATTTGATAACTGTATGTTATGCTGCATCTGGGGAGGGCCAACTATATAGTCATCGTTTATGTTGTTGAAAAGGTAGATGCAATGAATGAGTCATCAAGCCAGCAAGCCAGACATAGTGCGATCAAGTCAGTTATCTTAGAAAACCAGAACCCAGAAAACCAAACATAGTCCGATCCAGTCGTAGCACCCTCTGTAGGAGATCCCAGGCCTTTGTAAATGGGTTTTGCAAAATTCTATTGTGCCTCTCCAGTGCCCTTCCTAGCACCAAGACTATTTTTTCAGCAACTGATCCTTTCTCATAGTTTCCAACGTTCACTTTCAAACCACTAGTAATAACCAATGCATCTTGATTACGTGTGGGATCAATTTCAAACTGAAGTGGTTAGTGCTTATATTTGAATCACCGTCATATTAACTGTCCTTTCCTGTAAGCATATGAATATCACCCAATCACCACCGGTTCTGTGCTTCAAGATAGATGGGCGATTGTTCTGTCCGCTGGTGATGGTGTCACCATTTGTCGTCAATAGTCATTCCTAGCAGAGTAGACGGATTCTGATGCTTGGTGCCAGTTCATTGTAGCAAACCATTGCCTAAAATGTGTTCCATTTATCCAGTTCATTTTGAATACTTCCAATTTTTCTAGATTCATACTTTGTACAATACACCGTTCAATTATTTATGAACGTTTTCAGCAGATTCTCCTCATTTTGAAGCACGGCCCACCAGGAGTGCAGGCCCGATACCTTGCTTGTATTCATGTCCATCAACCCAGGGCTACTTGGAGAAGGTAGCTCTTCCCCAGTTATCTCTGGGGAGCCTTCCAGCATTGGGGCTCATCTTCTGGCACTAGATGAAAGAGTAGTTGGCTGCTAGCTATAAGTTTCTCAGTAGATAATCTTTTAGGAGTGGTCCACCCCTTCCTTCTTCCTTCTCTTAGTATGGAAGCTCCAGTGAAACCTGTCTACATGGGTGACTCTATTAGTATTTGAAATACCTTAAAATACAGGTGGCATATCACAGCAACATACGAGCCACCCCAGGATAACACACTGACAGATGAGTGGTGCAGGAGGCTTTGAAGATATTGAATTGACGGAAACTGTTGATTGGTTGGGAAAAGAAAATAATAGAAAGTCACACACCAGGGTGAGCCAGAAAGCGAATGACGGCCCCATCCAATGAGACGGGTAGCATAGGGTGAGGGATGGTCTAGAAGCAGGAAGAGACACTGGATTCCTATTTGTAAGGATACATTTGCCATGCCCATGCCTTGTCTCCAAGAGTCCTTTGTTTTGTTTGCTTGTTTGTTTGTTTGTTTTAAGTGCTTCAGGAATTAAAGGTAAATTACAACAAAGGGGTCTTTAAAACAATTGATACAGAAACATTCTGGATACTGAATGGCACGGAAGGCCAAGAAAACGTGTCCCAGAGAAGCCTTGCCACTGGCACCGTGGTCCCTGGCTGCTGTTGGTTGGGGCACTGAGTTGAGTGGCCAGTGCTAAGCTCCTCTATTGAGTCACACAACAGAGCAGTGAAGACAAGAAACTGGCAGCTTCCTCCCCCACCCACCCTGAGCGCAGGGCCCTTTGCTTCCGTCTGTGTTACTACTCACAGCATCGCTCAGAGGTCAGCCGATGCCAGCGGTCACAGGGTGAAGGTCATGTGAAGCCTGAAGGTAGAACACTCACCTCCCCTCATCCGTCCACCGACTGTGTTCATTCACTTGCCACCATTTGCTGCATATTCCCTATCCCAGGGTCAGTGTGTAGACTGGTAGAGGGAAAGGGGTGAGGAAATTCGTTCCGCTTTTAGTCAAAGAAGACTAGAGCTTTAACTTGCCATGGCAGTCCTTAGACCTCTCAGGGTGGCTTGAAACCCTCTACTCACTTATGCAAACACGTTGGGTCTTACAGGTCTTGGATTCAATGTTCTGTAATAGCCCCCATACTGGTCATAGGCTGAGAAGTTACAGCAGCCACTTGTCTATAATGACCTTGTCTTTACAAAGAAAGAACAAAGAGCAACTCCCTTTGTGGAACACTGAATGGGGCTCTCTAGTTAAAGATGATGCGGAAGCAGGAGGCATCTCTGTGTAGCATTCGCAAGATCAGTTCATGCGCAGTGACTAGAACAACCCAATATCTGAAGCCCTTGCCATCTGGATATGTATTGTTCACCCTCCAAAGGCTTCCTGTAATAATGGAAAGAGAGAGGCAAGCCAAGCTTTGTGTGCAAAGCAAGAAATTCCAAATTCAACTTCTACTTTATAAGTCGCTACAGAGACCTTGGCCAAGTAGTCGTTTAAAGAAAAAAAGAGAAGGGAATTGTTGTCCTTGCAGATGCAAACATGTTGAGCCTGGATGGTAGACATTTCACTTCGCAGTCCCCAGAAATCTATGATCATTCAGATTTTATAAAGTGTGATCTTTTCTTTGATTTTTGTCATAATCGGAGCCCAGGCTTAGCTTTCTTTTCCCATGTTCTTTTTTTGTGTGTAGCTGAAATTGAAACCATCATAATCAAGCAGCTAAGCAAATAAAAATAATCCTTT
The DNA here is from genome assembly GCF_050624435.1 of Tenrec ecaudatus. Lineage (NCBI taxonomy): Eukaryota > Metazoa > Chordata > Mammalia > Afrosoricida > Tenrecidae > Tenrec > Tenrec ecaudatus. Next base: position 136,521,947 of record NC_134533.1, read on the forward strand.
GAAAGCTATTTAGTTCTCAATTCATTAATATTCTGTTCAGAGGCAAATGTTCTATTCTTTCCTATTGTAATATTGTCAGCAGTAGAAGCAATGACCAGTTCTCCTCATACAAAATTAATTTCATTGCAGCCTTTCTTAATAAAAACAAATTAATCAAAAGCCTGTATTTATGAGCATTTCCCCACCCCACTCCCATGAATATATTTTTGTGATACAGGGAAGAGTCTGCTAGAGTACACTCTCCTGGTAATACTTGAAAGTCAGCACTTGGTGCAATTGTGAGACCTTCTAGAAAAATCAAGAAGTTTATTTCTAGGGCTTTTAAAATTTTTCTGAAATCCCCTTTGGAGTTCCTTCATGCGGTTGTGCCTCTTTATACAGGCCATTCCTAATTAAACTGCCAAGGTCTAGAGGTGCAATGATTCCACAAACTCATTTTCTTTTATTGCACTGCCAGTAAAAGACGAGTAACTGGGAAGAATATAGGAAAATGATTGTACTAGCAAGCTTGGAATCATTGAATAGCAGCAATGGAATCATTCCAAACCCTGAGGTAATAGTCAGCTCCTTCATTGTATAGGCAAAGGAAGAGAGAATTTGCAAAGATAACTCAGGACAATGGATGGTCTGCTCCAGATTCTTCTTCCAACGCCTGGAATCTGTGAATCATACTCAGGAGCCACCAGTAGAGAGCCTAGCAATGGCAAGCACTGGTAAAGAAGTTCCCTGAGGATACAGAAGGAGTAAAAGGGATTTTGATTTTTTTTTCTTCCTTTCCAGCTCACAGCACCTTGCTATATCTGCTCCCTTAAAATGTTATTTTTCAAGTCACCAAATAGGCTTTGTTGTGGTGGTTGTTGTTGTTAGGTGCTATCAAGATGGTTCAAGTTCATAGCCACTGTGTATACCATATGGACAAGAGTACACAGCCCAGTCCTTTGACATCTTCACCATTGTTTGCTGTTTCAACCATAGTCTGCTTCATTAGCAAGTTCCTAAATTGACAAAGTGAAAAATGTTACCCAAGGGGTGAGATGGCTAAACCATAGGAGAAGCACTCACATTCTCAGGAATGTCAGAAAGCCTCTGTGTCTGTCAGAATTATCCCTATAGGCCCTGAACTATTGCTCTCACGCAGGTCCATGGAAAGTTTATCAAGCCCCTCCCCCTTCCCTATCACAACTTCCTACACATAAACATGCTCCTTTGCAAGGACTCTTAAACCAATAATGGGAAGGAAAGCTCAATTAGAAGAAGATTAAAAAAAGAAGAAGATTAAGACTAGCATGAAGGCAGAAGATGGTATATGGAATATAATCATTCCAACTGCCAAAAACACCCACTTTTGAATTCCATTGACCTCTCATATTGGTGAAAAGAGAATCTTTCAGTTCTGGTTACAGTACTAACTGCTAGATTACAACCTTTTCTGGGTTTTAGATTAAATGCCACATCTCTTGCTTTCTATTATTCAGTTTCTAAAGTGTTCAAAAAACAAAACCCCCTAATTCATAATGAGACCAAAAGGACAAACATGATAGATGAAAAAGGAAGGGTAAGAGATCTCAGTGCCTTATCTGTGTAATTCCTGTTTGCCTTACCTTTTCCTCAAAGCACTTGGAGATGTTTTGTACAAATCACTTAAATTCCCATCATTGCAGGTGGGCAGTTCCATAAATTCCCCAAGACAAATCCTTTATACAGTCCAGCCCTGTTCCAAGCTCGGGTCTCGGGACTCTTGCTGCAAAGCTCTATGGTTACTGTCACCTATTGGGCTAATGGCTTCAGGTGTGAATGATGTTCAAGTAGACAAGTGAAGGTCTTCTCTAAGAGGGATCTCTGCTGACTCTTTGCAAGTCTTGGGATGTAATCATATGGTTCGACGTTCCAAAGTCAGCACAAAGGGAAATTAGATCATTCCAGCAGGCTGACCTCGGACTCTGCTTTACCACTTTCCAGTTGTGTGGCCATGAACTCGCGCCTTTGCCTCCTGCTTTCACTGCATATAATTGAGATAATGATAACACTGGAAGGCTGGAAGAATGTGTTATTTTGGTAAATGTATATGTGACAAAACATTTGCCATTTCAGTATTTCTTTATAGTGGTATCAATTGAGGACATCATTTTATTCCATTATCACCACTGCCTCCCCACTCCCAAATTATTCCATCATCCTTAATAGAAGTTCAGTGTGCCCTGAGCCATACCTCCTTCCACTCTCCCTGGTACCCACTAATACTGCTTGTTCTCTATACATTTGCCTCGTCAAGATATTTCATATGTTGTTACTGAGTGCCCTTGAGCCGGTTCCAATTACCCAGCAGAACAGAACACCACCCTGGCCTGTGCCATCCTCCCAATTGTTCTCATGTTTAAGTTCATTGTTGCATCACTAGGTCAGTCCATCTCATCAAGGGCCTTCCTCTTTTTCACTGTCCCTCCACTTCCCCAAGCATGCTGTATTTGTCCAAGAATTGGTCTCTCTTGACAATATGTCCAACATATATGTAAGATGAAGTCTCATCGCCCTTGCCTCTAAGTAGCGCTCTGGTCATACATCTTTCAAGACAAGTTGGCCCTATTAACAGTCCATAGAACTTTGAAAACTCTTCTCCAGTTCCACAATTCAGGTGCAACAATTCTTCTGCGGGCTTCTTTATCCAATGTCCAACTTTCATAAACATATGAGGCAATAGAAAATTTCATGTCTTGGGTTAGGGGTACCTTAGTCCTAAAAGTAACATCCTTGGTTTTCAACCCTTTAAAGAGGCCTTGTGCAGCACATTTACCCAATTTAATGCATCATTTGATCTCTTGATAGCTACTTGCATGAACACTCATGGTGGATCTAAGTAAGATGAAGTTTTTGACAACTTCAATCTTTTCTCCATTTATCATGATGCTACCTACTGGTCTGGTCATGAGGATGTGGGTCTTCTTTACATTGAATTGAAATCCATATGGAAGGTTACATTCCTCAATCTTCATCAGCAAATGATGCAAGTCCTCCTCACTTTCCGCAAGCAAGGTTGTGTCCGCTGCATATCATAGGCTGTTAATTAAGCCTTCCTCTGATCCTGAGCGTGATAAACATTTTCATGATTTTAAACCATACAGTATTCTCTTGTTGGGTTGATCCTAGTACAGCTTCTGCACAAGCACAATTAAGTGTTAAGTCTGGAATTCTCAAGGTTTTCCAAAGTTTGTTATGATCCTCAGTCTAATGTCTCTGCATAGTCAATAAGACACAAGTATTGTCCTTTAACTTGTGCTTTCTGCTGGGTCACGTTCCTTTGGAATGAACACAAATATGGATCTCTTCCAGTCAGCTGGCCAAGTAGCTGTCCCCTAAATTCCTTGGCGTAGATAAATGAGTGCTTCCAGTGCGTCATCAGCTTGTGGAAACATCCCAATTGGTATCCTATCAATTCCTGAAGCCTTGTTTTTGGCTAATGCCTTCATTTGGCTGCTTGGACTTCTTCCTTGAGTAATGTTGCTTCCTGATCACGTGCTACCTCTTAAAATGTTGAATGCTGACAAGTTCTTTTTGGTACAGTGGCTGTGTATTCTTTCCGTTGTCTTTTGATGCTTCCTGCATCAATATATTTTGCCCACAGGGTCACTCAATATTGCAGCTCAAGTTTGAATATTCTTCTTGGTTCGTTCATTTTAAGATATACTGAGCACGTGCTTCCTTTTTTGCTTTCTAACTCTCGCATGTGCACATTTCGTTCCAGCTACTCTATGATTTAGAGCACAATTCGGAGTCTCATCTGAAACCCACTTTGGTCTTTTCTTTATTTCCGATCATTTTAAGAGCCCTTTGCTGTCTTCATAATTGATGTTCTTGGTGTCATCTCACAGCTCTTTGGGTCATCTGTCATTAGCATTCTCTGCATCAAATCTGTCCCTAAGACCTTATCAAACTTTAGGTGGGATATACTCAAGGTTGCATTTTTGTTCTCATGAGCTTTTTAAAACTTTCTTCAGCTTCAACCGGAACTTGCATGTAAGCAATGATGATCTGTTCCTCAGTTGACCCCTGGCCTCATTTTAGCTGCTGGTATTGAGCTTCCAAATAGTCTCTTCCCCCAGGAACAGTCCATTTGATTTCTACGTATTCCATCTGGAGAAGTCGCATATATAGTCCCCTTTGTGTTGTTGGCAAAGGATATTTCCTATGAATAAGTCATTAGCCTTGCACAATTCTATGATGAAATCTCCTGCTTTGTGTCTAACACCAGAGGCCATATTTTCCAACTACTGTCCCTTCCTCTCTGTTTCCAACTTTTGCATGCCAATAGCTAACAATTATCAATGCATCTAGATTATCTGATGAGTATCAGACTGGAGATGTCGGTAGAATTCTTCCATTTCTGTATCACTAGCCTTTGTGGTTGGTGCATAAATCTGAATAATAGTTGTATTGACTGGATTTCCTTGAATGTGGATAGGTACTGTACAGCATTGTACTTCAAGATAGATCTTCCATTGTCCTTTTTGACAATGAACGTAGTGCCTTTCTTTTCTATCTATCATTCTTAGCATAGAAAAGCACATGATTTTCTGATTCAAAATGGCCAGCCCCAGGCCATTTCAGCTCACTAATTCCCAGCATGTCAATCTTTGTGCATTCTAATTCATTTTCGATGACTTCCAGTTTCCCTAGATTTATACTTCAGATGTTCTAAGTTCTAATTATTAGCAGATGTTTGCCGTTGTTTCTTCTCACATTGAGTTGTGTTCCTCAGCAGATGAAGATCCTGAAGGCTTTGCTCCCACAGGCCCGTCATCACCGTTGACTCGGCTTTGAGAAGGCCGTGCCTTTTGAGTGCCTTTTGCCCCGAGGAACTCATCTTTCAGCACAAGCTCTCACAAAGCTCTGCTGCTAATCGTGGGGTTTGCCGTCACCGACAATGTGCCAATACTATCCATGAGGTTTGCAGTGGCTGATTCCTCTGAAGTGAATAGGCTTTTCCTTCTTCATCGTCTGCTGAAACTCATTCATTTGGTGGTAATCCTGATGATATTTGAAAATACCAGTAATATAGCTTCCAGCATCACAGCAACACGGAAATACCACAGCAAGTCAGGCTGACAGACAGGTGGTGGTTTCATAGAAGTGAGGTCATACCTTTAGTGATTGACATATTTTATTCAGCATAAGGTTTTCAAGGTTCGTTCATGTTATGGCATGTATCATTACTTCATTTCACTTTATGGATGAGTAATATCTCATTGTATACATGTACCACATTTTGAATATCCATTAATCTGTTGAAGGATATTGTGATGTTAATGTTATTTGTCACCTTGGGTAGGCTATTATTCTCAGTATTTGGCAAGATATGGGACTGATTTTGCTTCCATAATGCAATCCCATCTATCATTTTGTTATCTGATGTGAGAAACCTATTCTTTTCCTCTGGATGGTGGTGACCTGCATCCAATATAACTGAATGTTCTGACAAAGCTCACTCTCTACATCGGACTCATTAATTCTACCTTCTGATTCTTGGGAGCCTCTCATCTGACAGCCAATTTGGGGTTTCTTAGCCCTTGCAACTACATGAATCAGGAGACCCCTCTGACCCCTCAGACATTTGGGATTTGCCAGCCTCCACAGCAGCATGAGTCGTTCTTTGAGACAGGTCTCTCGAATACATGATTCACTGGGTTTGCTCCTCTAGAGAACTCAGCCTAAGGCATGTGACACTGAGAATGGTTCTAACGGAACAAAATCTTAAGGATTAAGTTTATTAATTGGTTCTCAAGTCTAGGTAGCTGTAAAACACCGATGACTCTAATTCTAGGAGGTGAGAGGGCACTGCTAATTCGTGGTGTGGTCAAATATCATGAGAAATAAGGTTCTGAGAGGCCATGTATTACACACCTTTCAGCAATTTTGTCAAGCTAAGAAATATAGGAAGCTTGGCCCGTTGCTCCTGCTTTTACACCACAAAATAGTTAAAGAAAGGGACGAGAGCTTAGCTCAAGGGCCACAAAAAAGATCAGCAAGCTGTTGCTTGTGCCCTGAAAGGAAGCTTTATTTCTGATAGTAACAAAGCTGATATTGTTAAAAAATCAAACCTAGAGTCTTATGGTAAGAATAGCTGAATTATAACATCCACTGAATTCCCAATTCTGGGTAGTGTCTGAAGTTAATACAAGGGCATTGGTTCTGACAAAATAAAATCCGAAAAACTGGAATGGGGACATATGGGCAGATAATAGGAAGATGGTGACATTGAGCCCCTAAATTTAAATTCCACTGGAAGACTCCTACCAATATCTGATGATATTATTCTATCTTTTCTAAGCCACTCTACCCAACTGCTAAGCTATTCTCCCCAGTAAAACCATTGTACCGACTCTCCATTTACCATCATGGTTAATAGCTCAAAAACCATCATGTAAAAATAAGGATTATGCAAAAATGAAAGAAGACCACATCAGATCACAAAATAGAAGATACATATTTTTTCATAAATGCCAAAATTCATCATTACATATCTGCCAAACTACTGAGGATGGTGGCTGAGCCAAGCTAACCTACAACCACCACTGAGGATGGCAGCCGAACCAAGCTGCCACATCACCGGAACCGTCACAGCCAGCTATACTTCAACATTCGTTAGTGTCAGAAGTACCTCAATAATCTACCAAATAATCAGAACATTGATTTTTTACTATTGTAAATGTGAAATGTTAGATAACAAGATATTCCATAAATGGGGACTAGGTGTGTCCTTCCCACCCCATCGGATGAAATTATCCAACTGTTCTGAAGAATCTTTGTTTGACACATTGCTTGGGGTGGCACTTGGGACTTTGCCTAAGGTATATACCTCACAAGACATTGCTGAGAATCCCCAGGACACCCCACCCCCACTGCCCAGTGTTGCTTCTAGACCTATAATTTAAGTTTCAGCAAGCCCCAAGTGGTGAGGAATAGAGTGTGACTCAGGAGGTAGTATACTGCACTCTAAAACAACTGCTTAATTTTTCTAATGTGTACAAACAGAAACCTGCGGAAAATGTATGGTAATGGCTATTAAAGAGGTGGCATTTGGTGCAAGGAACATAATGCTGCATCATTCTGAGTTTACTGATATGGACCAGAGACTTCACTCAATAGTTCAGCTCAAGAAGTTAGGGAGAGATCTAATAGTTTCTCTGGTTGGCTCGCTGATGGTTGGATTAAGTGGTGGCCTACACTAAATCAAGTTGAAATGCCCAGCCACCCTTGGTATCCAAGGAAAAAGTACCCAAAAGTGTAGAGAAATTGTCATATTATAGTGGATCTACCAGATTAGACCTATTGACCCGTGCATGGAGTGTCCAAAGGACAAACATTTTACCACTTCAGTGAGGAACAAATTTGTGAAAGTCTTTGAAGACGGCTGTGATTGCTATTTTTTATGTAAATCTGAGTTGACAGTAGAAATAGCCTAACTGAATTAAAAAGAATAATGGAGATGTTTACACCCATTGGTGGTTGTGTTAGGCTGGGTTCTCGAGAGAAGTAAAATCAGTGATGCATGCATATGTGTGTGTTACATGGAAAAAGATTTCTATCATGAAATAGCTCAGTCCAATCCAGTTCAAGTCATGTTTCCCCTGATTCATGGAAATTGATCAACAGGAAGCCAATTGACAAAGCAGAGACAGCAGGGGGCACATGCTAGAGAATGGCTAAGGTCTGAAGTCAGTCAAATCAATCCACCACTGTTGTTCACTGACAGCTCCTGAACCTGGGAGGGCAATGCAACGGAGATGGAGACTGAGGAACCAGACACAAGATTCAGCAGAAGGCAAAGGGCCAAAGAGAATTCAATTCTGTGGGCTTCTCTCTCTTATACAAAGAGACCTATGACATCAAGGAAGCATCATCAGGCTATGACACAACTGATAGTTTGAGCTCCCCCACTACCCTTACCCAAGATGTCTAATTGACATATTCCCTAATTATCAAAGTGCTAGAGGTCATATGTGGCAAAATGGCCCAAAAGAAGGATGTAATGAACAACAGAGTCCAAGTAGTCATATAGACTTAAGGGGCTGGCTGCCTAGGAACAACGTCCGGAGAAGCAAACAGATGGAAAATCTACTAACTATTTACTAGTTCTGTAGAAGCAGAATTCTAGACCAAGTAAACAGGAGTCCAATTTGAATCGCCAGAATAGAGTCACAGCCACTCAATCAGTCATCAGACTTGAACCGGTGTGCTGGCTCTCAATACGTTGAATGAGGGAAGGCTCCTAATCCTTGAGATATGACCCTACTACACTTTCATTTTTTTCCCTTTACTATTTATTTCTCTCAACTTTTTGTGGTCATACTGAACCTTGGCTCTCAATTGACACTAATTTCTGGAGACATAAACCATCATTGTTGTCCATCAATTAGAGTTGGGGAATTGTGGAGGTCGGGTTATTAATGGATGCATAACTCAGGCCCATCTCTGAGTTTCCAGATCGATCACAATGATATCCATAATTTGTTATTACTCACACAGTCAAATGCCTTTATATAGTCAATGAAACAGAAGTGAACATTTTTCGGGTATTCTCTGCATTTAGCCAGGATCCATCTGATATCAGCAATGAGATATCTCATTCCACATCCTCTTCTGAATTCAAAAAGGTAAATATGTGCTGACATCAGTGATGCATCCCATACTATTCCCTCCCCACCCCAGTTTAAATTGTACCTGTCTGACGTAGGTTAGAATCTGAAGGAGCAGCCTCATGTGTCTCTGACCCTTCAGCCACACAGTGGTGTAACCATGGAAATAGCACCCATGGAAATTAATTTTAAATTGCTGAATAACCACTAACAGCTGGAGATGAAACAGTGATGGTTAATAGAAACTGTTCATTGATGTCCCGCCCTCAAGTGGTGCCCAGGGCATGTACTGAACCTGCTATGCCCTAGATAGGCCTCTGAGCACAGGGCTGCAATATTAATAGTGCCCAATATTTATTAAACACTAATTATGTTTCTAGCTCTGTGTTAAGCACTTGACATAAATGATCTCTTTCAAATGCAAATGATTCATAGATCAGTATTCTTTGCAGTACTGTTCACTGTAACCAAAAGATAGAAATAAGTAAGTTACATAGGGAAGTGATCCAAATGCCTGCAGTCTCCATTCCTGTCCCATCACTTTCCCTCTCCCAGTCTGCACCTGTAGCTCACGAGATCCTGGTGATCCTGAGTTGACTGAGGAAGAGAAAACGTGTGCCCAGTTCACAGACGGTCCTGAGGTACATGCAGGCACCACTGGCAAGTGGGCAGCAGGAGCAGCACAATAGCCCCTTTCTGGGACTTCCCTAAAGGGCAGTAGTGAAGGGAAATCCTGCCAGTGGGCATAATTTGGAGATGTTCGCCTTCTTCACAACTTCTAAGCAGTTATAAATTTTGCTTAGGATGAGACATAGCTAGATGTGCAGTTGCAGACTGATGGCCTGTAGCGAATGCTCTGGCTGGTTATGGACTTGGAAGGAACTTGATTAGACACTTGGTATTAAGGAGGTATCGAGAAGATAGACCTCTCTGAATGGGCAACGAAGTGCAGACATCTGCGTCTCATTTGCAAAGGAGGATGTAAATAGCCGAATGGCTAGGATGCAGTGCTCCATGGAACCCGGCCAGACTCCCTCCCCAGCACCCCGTCAGTGCCCAGTGGGCTGGTGAATAAAGTGGCCATGGTGGCCGGGATATATGCTACGCACTTTGGGGCTATGGTGAATAGTGCTGCAATTAACACTGATGGATCTGTTTACACTTTTTACAGATTATTTACTAAAATATTTAACATAGAGCTTAATACATATGTATTGTTTAATCAATCTTGGACACTATAAAAATTGTGATCCTGGGCTGGAGACATGAGGCTGTTGCTTTTGATTCTAACCAGTCCCCTCCCCCCCCCCCAAATAAAAATAATGCTGGAGCACACTATTTGCAATGGAGGGCAGGAGCACCACAGCCATATTGACCGTTCGCGAGGCTTCACTGACACAGCACAGGATTACCTTCCTCATCCTTGTCTGCGTTTGCCCAACGGGTATTGAAAGATTCGAAAGCTCGTGTAGGCACAAACCATGGTGCTGTCTCCGCCATTCACTTTGCCAACTGCGCGTTTTGCTGTGCTTGGCAGACGTAGCTCGCCAGTCCATGGTCACCTCACTGTGTGGGGGCCGCAGGAAGCCCTGGGAGCCTGGCTGCAGACAGCAGCTCTCCCACCTGTGCAGCGACTCTCCTAGGCTTTGAGGGGGGTTGTTATCATTGTTGTTCGCTTTTAATCGGTCTTTAAATAAAAATTTGTTTTAAGATAGTCAACATCCTAGTTGATTTAAGTTGAAGTCTCTGAAAATCCAGTTTCCTTATCAAATTCCATTTCTCCAAGATTCTGGTTAAACTACAATATCCTCAAACTCACTGTATTTCTTAGAAGCTGCCAATGCTTTACGACTATGGCTACTGCTGGGTAGGCGAAGGGTGTGCAAGAGGGAAGTTCTCCACCCTGCTAATATATTTAGAGGGGAATTCGCAATCAACTCAGCTTTCCTAGTCCCTGAGGAGGTGATTTCAAATTGGGTTTCTGAAAAGAAGCTAAGAGCCAAACCCCACAGAACTTTCTGACGCTGGCATTATGTGACTCTTCTTTCACAGAACTACAGGCAGCCATTGGCTATTAACAAGGAGAAATGAGCAATTGTCATTTGTGAATCCACGTGCCACTTTAGAGAATGACTAGCGCCCCAGCTCCTCTCAGCCGTCTGCTCACAGTCAGAGAGCAAGGGTAAATAATCACGGCAAATGTAAGGTCTGCTTTGGGAGAGTGCAATTGTATCTCAACTCAGTTCCTTCTCTTTCTTTCCTGTGACAAGAGGGACAGCCTCTGGTGGGAAACATTTGGCTCGAGACCAGATCAGCAACTTACAAAACACAGTTTTGAACTGCTTATTAAAGTGGACACAAAAACAGACCCTGCAAGCCTTCCAGGACACTTTTTATTACGTTTCCAAGAACAGCATCATATCATGAGGCATGGTTTAATTTGCTGCCCAATGGCATTACTTTAGTCAAAGGATCATATTTGTTTATGCCAATGACATTTTTGAGTGGTTTTAAAGAAAATGTATCTTTCCATATTCTCAGCACACCATGTCTGAGGAAACTACCTGAGTTTTACTACCAAGAAAGCCTGTTCACAGGTGGATGCGGGCATTACGCACTCCCCTTTCTCAACTCCAGTCCAAAGGGGGAGGCAGGTTTTATTCTTACTCTAAAAGGGGTCTGGACCCTGAGGAGTGAAGACTTTGATCTTGGGCGCAAAAGCATCTTATCCAAATGTGCATTCATTTAATCTTGCAACTCAAGAGAGATAGGCACTTCTAAAGTGGTTTGGGGGGACAGGAGGGGACAACGTTGGGGCCAGTGGGAGGGACTGTTAGGTGTGCCCCAGGAGCCAGTTATCTGTGATACCCAGTCTCTGGAGACAAGCTTTACCTGTTAGGGAGGCCAGAGCAATGTCAAGCATTGCTAAATCGGTCAGCCTCCTCTCAGGGCTTTCTAGGGAGAGTGAGGTTTTGTGTACAAGCACACAAGAGCCACTCCTGGGAAACCTAGATGGACTGACTCCATGGCTGTAGTTTGCCCCACCTTTCCACCCAGTGGCTGTCCTCTCATACCCCCACCATCCAGGGCTATTTCTCAAGACCTTATTGCCAGCTAACTAATTTCCAGATAAGGTGCAGGACTCAGATAATACCATTCCGCAAAGATTTTGCATGTTAACAGAGAGTCATAAATCCCTTTCAAGTCTCAACTCAGCGAAATAAGCATGGATTGAGAAGACTCATTGCTGGCTACCCAGCTTTACACAATAAGGATACAAAGGGAACTGGGGCAAGGTTTACCCCTCAAAGATCCCACAGTCCAACAGTAGAGAAGTGATAGAATCCAATAATTTGGATATGTTATAATAAATTTAGTCCGTGCATAGAAATGAAGGTCTATGGGAGTTTTGGGAAATAAATTCAGCTAGTTAAGGCCCAGGGAGAGCTGCAAAGAAGGAGTGTCATCTAAATATGGCCAGGTAGCCAATAGGGTGATGTTTGAGTGCCTCTAAACCCACAGTTGGTTCTGACCCATAGGGAAATGCCCATGCTGCCACAGGCTTTAGGAGGCCCATGAAACCCTCCACACCAACTAACATCACACGCTTCACCGAAGAGAGTCAGTTCCAGCCGCCATGTTAGGGGTAGTTAATTAAATTTCTGACTAAATAGAGCAGGATAAATTTTAAGTTGTTAATTTTCCATGCTCCATAAATGGTGTTATAAATATCCAAATGGCCCTTAGCAAAAAAAAAAAAATCCTCATCTCTGAAAGGTGGGGAGTAGATCGACTCATCTTTCTCCCATGGAGCAGCTAGTGGATTTGAACCATCAACCTGAGGCTAACAGTTCAACACTTATCTGACAGCACCACTGGAGCCATGGGGGTGGGGGCGGGGGGGCGGGCAGGAACAGTGACTCAATCAAAATAGAGGTATTTTTCATGTGAAACAGGTCAGAGGGATGCCACGTATGCCCTGTAATGGAAGTCTACCATGATGTCTGTACCCCTGTGTTCCTTCTGTCTTTCTCCTCTGCCATCCGTAGGATCTCCTCCAACTCACTTCACGATCTCAGAAGGGCTGCTGGCACCCCAGAGAGCACACTCGAGTTCCAAGCAGGTACAGATAAAGGGTGAGATGCAAGCTTTCTTAAAGGAGTTTTTCTGAAAGCCAGACCCAACAACGTCCATTCCACTGAGAATCTGAGGCTGCGGAGGAAATCGATCACCCCAACAGACCAGAGCGTCAATTGTAAGGAGGAAAGTGAGATTAGATGTTGAGTAGGCAAGTAGCAGTTTGTGCTATAGGCCTTAAATAATAACCTCGCCTAAAAGACAAAGGGAAGAAGGACATTCCAATTAGTAGAAATAGAGAGGTAAACACAGAATCTAGAAAGTACTTGGGGGGGGGGTCATGGGGAACTGTGAGTAGCCAACCTTAAAAAATCAATCTTTCTTGTGAGGCCAGTAGATTTTGCTACCTTGTGGGTAAACGTTGTTGATGCTGCTGCTGAGGCTCCATAGCAAGCCTTTCACAGGGATGGAATTTGATATGGAACATTAAGCTCAAAAGAGAAGCAACCCTCGTTCAAAGTGAGACAGGAGAAAAATTAATGTCTTTTTAAAATACCTTAAAAACAAAAATTTTAAATACAGTAAAAATAAATGTGTTTTTCAAAGTACATGTAAAAATAAATGTATTTTTAAAAGAGAAGAAGACATGTGGCTTACATACCAATAGATAAGATTTTAATGACTATGAAGAGATCAGGGACCAGGGTGGGACCAGGGTGAGGGGAAGGGTGAGTAGGGCACAAAAATATGGATGGTTTAACAGGAAAAAATTTTTTTAATTTAACTCTCCAGATTCCTAACCCTCAGATCTAAATATTGGTCTGAGTGGCTGAAAAAGGAGGAAAGTTAAAATTGAAGTGAACTTGAACTTGGAGTCTTTAGTGACAAATAAGTTCATTACAACCATATACATAAATAAATACAATGTATTTTAATAATTACAACACAAAATGGCAAGACCCAGGAAAATAGTTAATAAAAGATAAATGAGATTTCAGAGGGATGCCAGTTAGTCCATGTATAAAGAGATCTGAAATGTCACGTCTCACGGGGAAGGGGCAAGCTGGTCCAATAGAGGGAACAACAGGGACAAAGGCCCAGGAAAGCATGAAACATAAGTGCAAGCCAGTGCTTAATTCCACTGATCTGAAGCTAAGGCTTATGAAAGAGTAGAGGAGGAGGGTGGGGTGGGGTGCGGGGGAAATGGGGCCAGTTCAGTGCAGGGCAATGAAGTTCAAGTATCCTGAGCCAAGAATACTTCCATGATGTAGGCCTCTGGTCGCATCACTTTACAGCACAGCATGGTACAGTTTCTTTAATAATGCACAGGGTACAGTGTGTTATCTGAGTTCTCTATGGACATGGGCCTATTGAGAAAGCACAAGATATAGGAGACTTAAATCTAGATCCATATACATCTAGCAGGCAAATTTTTACAGAGAGAATAATCCGCTCTGTTTGGGAACTTGCCCCTGGTGCTTCCCTTACTCAAACAAGTGCATCCTATCTCTCTGGACCCCTAGTCACAAGACCACTGAGTCCTTGACAGTTAGCGGTTTAACCAATCCCAGAAAGCTAGAGAGCATAGTGCTCTCTCCCTGCCGTGGGGTCCCCTCTCTCCATTCTGGGACTAGAGTTGGGGCAGGTGCCATAAAGACATTATTTGAAAACTGTAAGTAAGTACTCATAATGAATCATGGAATCATTTCAATAGCTTTCGATCAGTATTTTAAAAGATTAAATGGACTGAGATACTTACTGTATCAATCAGGCTATACTGTGCTGACAAACTTTCCAAAATCTCAGTGGTTCTACAAAGTTCTATTGCTCTCCACTTAAAAGCTGCTAAAGGTGCAGAATGAGATTTTTCAAGACATATGACCCTGCAACAACAGAAGCCAATCCTCTGCATCTGCTCAAAGAAAATGTTTAAATGCATAACTGTCTCTTGAGCCGGTATCACTCCCTAGCTCAAAAGCAGCTACTTTGATTCCTAGAACAGACTCCACGATGTGTGCGTGTGTGCACGCGTGAATGCGTGCACATGTGTGCACAGGTGTCTATGCTCGTGTGTGTTTTCCTCAAAGAATGCCTCCAGTCATATATTATACTAAGGTGTTTGACAAATAGTCACGATGAGATGGTGTCCACAAGTTTTAGGAAGTTTGGAAGACAACTTCAAGGACAACTAGGACCTTGAAGAACAAACCTGAGAACCAGCAAAGGCTGCTTGAAGGTAACACTACAAACTGATGCCCAGGGTGGAGCCCCTTGGCTTCGGAGTAAGTGCCTCATTTGCGTTCATTCCTGAGCATGTCCTGATACTGGAGTGCTCATTGGAAATCCTGGTGAGATGGAGATATTTGTCAGGAGACCCAGGGCAGTGTCGATGTGATGTGTCGATGTGATGTGTGGACACCAGTAAATTGACTTGGGGATATTTGAAATATATGTCTAATGCTTATAACTCCTTGGGGGACAGTGGGAAAAGATGACAGTATTAGATAGCTTTCATGGAGTGCTTATTCGGTGCCTGGAACGGTGCTAAAGACTTTTTTTTTTAATCTCCCCTAATGCTCTCCTCTATGAAGTCACTGCTATAATATTATTTTCCATTTACAAATGATGAAAATAGGGCTCAAAGAGGCTAAGAAACATGTCCAACATCTCATAGATAATGAACAGCAGAGCTGGGGCTCAAATCCTAGGTTACCTTCTTAACCATAATGAAAACATAAACAGAAGATGCAGGGTAATTCAAAAGTAGATCGTTTACAATCCCCAAATAATTACCTAAGCAGATCTAGCAGCATCATGCATTTCATTAATCACGAGACAACCGAGGCGCAAAGAATTGGAGTCTTGGACAAATCGAGAGGCTGTCACAGAGCCATACCCTTGGCGTTGTTCTCGGTCCTCTACATCCCCTATGAGTCAGAATCGGCTCGGTGGCAGTGAGTTTGTTGGGTTTTTCACCTCCTTCTCTGTGAAAATGCTGAAGGGAGTTTCCTCTTCAACTCCGTGCTCTGAAGATCCTGACCCATAGGATCCACACTCCTGCTGTCAGTGTAGCAGCGACCATTCCTGTTTCTCCAGAGATAAACGATGCACAAGTATGCACCCAGGGAACCATGTCCCTTTTCAGGCATGCCTTCCGTTCTGGGAGTCAAGGGGTGGGACACAGTTCTACAGGTACTGGAATGGACCCAAGAGAGCTTGGGCCGTGCCAGCTGCCTCTACTTGAAATGTGAATTCTAGGGTAGTTTGCTGAGGTCCAGCTCTCACAAGACCACTACAATCAATGTAGGGCATGCAGGGGGGATGTAAAATATCAACTGGAAACTTCCCCCAAGTGGAGACCTTGAATTCTAGAGCAGATCGCTCCACAGAACTCCCTTCTGCTCTCCACCAAGGAGGTGATCCATAAAGGATCAAAATTTCTTAGAGTTAACAGAGAGGGTCTGGGTCTCGGTAACACTTCCTCTAACACAGTGGTTCTCCACCTTCCTCAGGCCGTGACTTTTTAATACAGTTCCTCATGTGATGGTGACCCCCAACCATAAAATTTTTGTTGCTACTTCATAACTGTAATCTTGCTACTGTTATGAATTTTCAAGTAACTATCTGATATGCAGGATCTATTTTAATTGTTACAAATAGAACATAATTAAAGCACAGTGATTAATCACAAAACAATATGCAATTATATATTGTGAAATATTTATTGCTAATTACAAATCAATGAAATTTTGCTTTGAAGCATGGCATAGCATGGGTAATGGTCTTCCTGCCAGGTACTCTTATCCTGGCATATCTTCATATGGACTGACCCACCTGGAGACGGATAGAGGAGCGTTGTCTTAGTTCCTAAGACCATTGGAAATATGTGTTTTCTGAAGGTCTTAGGCGACCCCTGTGAAAGGGTCGTTTGACCTCCAGAGGGGTGGAGAACCACAGGTTGAGAACCGCTGCTCTAACAGAAGGAGGCCTTCAGAAGCCAAGGTCATCTCCATGTGAGTGGCAGAATCAGTTTTCTGCAGGATTACATCTTTTCTCTCGAAACAACTTGAAGTAGATGGATGTCAATCGTATGACCCAAGTTAATTTCATCTACATCTGGTGGGCAGCAAAGATCCCTGGAAATATATAGATCCCATCATCCATGCAAAGGGAAGCGCTGTGAAGACATAGTGGTAGGGCAGAGAATAGAAGAGAAGAAAAGCATAGGGTCAAGCACTGGGTTCAAACCAGAGTTCAATGACTCACGGCCCCACTCCCACTCACTCGCTAGTGGTGCTGCCACACAGAGAAAGAGGGCCTTCAGACCAAATACCATTCGATGCTGTATCATTAGCCCAGTGACTTTCAGGGGCTTTTTCTAAAAGATAGATTACCAGGCGCCATCCTGAGGGTTCAAGGACATAGGGAGCAAGAATCTGCATTTTAACAATTTGCAGATGGTCAGGTGGCCACACTTGGAATAACCTGGGTATAAATTTTCTCCTGCATCAGGATCTGAGGCTGGATCAGGTGGACTCTCAAGTTCCCTCAAGCCCCATGATTCCAAGACACCCCACTGTTTATATTATTGCCCTAGTTAAGTCAGTGGCCGTGGTACCCTCAACGCTCTTCTTTCCTTACACTTTCCAACAAATGACTCTGACCTTCTCTGTCCCCGGGTTGTCTGTCTGGATCTGAGAAGCCTAATACTTAGAGTTATCTCAGCATTTGATAGCGCGATGCTGTAGCTATCCCTGAGAAACACTAACTCCCAGAACAAACTAGATAGCAAGCATACCACTTGATCAGCTTCTAGTGCGCCATCATTCTTAATAGGTAATCGCTTCTGACCAGTTTCCTAACTCAGGGTCTCTGGAGGAATGTGCTTATCTAAAGGCATCTAGAACTCTTGGAAGTGCCATGTGGAACTGCATGCAAATGGTAAGCCCAGGAGCATTTCTGCAGAAATATGAATCAAATTTAGATGTCTAAAAGTCAAGAACCATGACTCATCAGACTCACTCACCTGGCGTCCTGGCTACAGTTGAGTACGTTCGTCTTTATCATTCTAACTGCATTGCTTGAGTTATGGGCAGTTAGTAGCCAGTCTATGCAGCTCACACAGAGTGCAAGTGAAAACCCTAAATAGAGCGTATTCCCACTTCTTAGTGATGTGCTAGACACTCACTCACTAGTCACCAAGAGCAGACATTTCTGGAGGACTCTGGGGAGATGGTAGTGGTGTTAACAGCGCAGTTTTTTAGTTTCTCCAAATCCCTACATAAAAAGTAGAAAGCAAAAAAAAAAAAAAACCCACAGACACATTTCCACCCCAAACTCTATATTAAGAGGAGGTGGATACAAATCATGCAAAGTTCAAGTATCCATGCAGGAGCAGAGAAAAGCAATAGAGTAAGATCTTATTAACCTGAGGTTAGAAAGCTCCCTAAATAGTCAATGGGTCTTCCCTGGGCCTGGTTCCTGGGAGGTATACGTTATTTATGCTAGGCTATTAGCCAAAAAGTTGGCAGTTCAACTCCACCCAGCAGTACCACAGAAAGGGGACCTGATCATCTATCTACTTCTATGAGATTACAGTTACTGAGACCCCTATGGAGTGTGCTTCTAATTTCACACATATGGGGCTGCCATGAGTTGGAATCAACTCAACAACAATAGCGGGACTTGATGAGTCTCTCTCCCTGGGCCCACCAACCATCTGTCAGTTTGCTGTATGGTGGTGACGTGACTGATGTGAAAGTTATGCTACTGGTATTTCAAAGACCAGCAGGGCCATCCATGGTGCATCAGTTTCAGCAGGGCTTACAGACAATACAGACTGTTGAGAAAGGCCTGGACGTAATTCTGACAGTGAACCGAGAAAAACCATGTGTATCACAACAGAACATTGCCTAAGCTTTGCACAGTGACTGAATCACTTACTGGAGAAGGATATCCTGTTCAGTGAAGCCGAGGACCAACAAGGTGGGAGACCCTCCATGAGATGATCTAGCACCACAGCTACGATGCACTGAGACATATGCTGCTGGCAATTGTGAACATGAAACAGGACCACACAACATTTTACGTTGGTGTCCTAGTACAGAAGGTCTCGAGTCAGATTCCATTCCACAGCAGCAGCCACAGCATCTCCTGGGCCAATTTGAAAAGTACACCTGGCACTGGGGCTGAGGCCAGGAGCAAGGGAGGATGATCTTCTCTAATGAGGGTGAGTGAGTGGTCCTGGGAAGGAGGACCAAAGGGTCTGGAGCAGCAAAGCCCAGGATCAGCTTTCAAAATCAACACCTCAGGTCATTTGCTGCTTCCGTCCTTCCCCCACTGCTTGTGTCTAAGGTGATACCCTTAGCATGCTGGGTTAGGATTATCAACCACAGAAATATATGTCTCTGTGTGTGTGTGTGTGTGTGTGTGTGTGTGTGTGTGCGTGTGTATGAGAGAGAGAGACTTTGAGAATCTCATTAAGAATAAACTACAGTGTATCTTCCTTTTCCTAAGTCAAAACTGCATGAACAGCCAAGAGAAGGTGTTACCTTGATAGCTTTACTTTGAAGTAGAGGGACTGCTGCAAACACAGAATCCCACATGCAGTCAAGTTCTCTGCCAGTGCCTGCTCAAGCCAGAGAGCACACTGGGATTAATTAGAGCAGGTGTCTCTCATTGGGCTAGTAAAGTTGTTCTTCAACCTGAATCCTAGACCCCAGCTCAACGGAATGGCTCATCATGTACTCAACCAATAAGGCAACATGGCAGATGTCCAATTAACATACCCAAAGAGAAGCCGGAAAGCACCCTTAATTTCCAGGGAAACAATGTACAATGGAATCAAAGAGTGGTGGGGTGTATAAAATCATGGGTGTCCTATGCTAGCTTCATCCATGGATGTGAAGGCAATAGCGGTGGGGGACAGAGCAACTCCACAGTAAATGAGGCGTGGTGGTCCTGCAGGAATATGTGGGCTTGGAGGGAAAAGTTAGCTTCCACTCCAAGGGTGTACATTCCCTCCCCACTCACCCTGCCAGTAGTCCTTGACTTCCCTGATGGCAAACTGGCATAAGAAATGTAAAAGCCTGCTGGAAATGGAGTTAAGAATAGAATAAAGAAGCTGAAATGCCATCTGTTTACAAGTTTTTAAAATCTTTAAGATGGGAATACAGCGTCCACTCTATGGTTGTTAAGATAAAATAGGATGCATGAAATGCTTTAGAAATGAAAAGATGTGGGGTGAGGAGCTTTCCTGAAAACCTTGGTCTGAGGAAACTGTGCCTTTCTTCTAGACACAGCTGTATATTGACAGGCTTTGATCCTTGTAACGAGACCGTTTACCAAGCGTATCCACTCAGATACGCACACGTGCTTCCACTAGGTGCGAAGTCTTCCTACACAAGCTGAAATGTGCTCTCCCTTTTCCACTCCCAGCTGTACCATCATCGGATCTTCATCCTCTGGAGGCTGCGAACCTTACCCATCCCCCAAGAGAGGAAACAATCAGCAGAAATCATTAGCTAGGTCTGGGTTCTGTACCAGATGAGCTTACTTTGTGCCTGTCCTCTCCTAAAAATGGTAGCAGTATAGACTTAGAATAACCGTGGTATTTTGTCTTTTTATTTTTATTAAAGATTTGAATATCATTTGAAGGGTGATACCCGGAGAGAGGCTATGGTATTCCAAACTTGTCTTATCATCGGAGTGACCAAGGGCATTTGTGATGCACAGTGTCCAGGTCACTTCCCAGGCTTGCTAAAACAGAACCTCCAGAAAGTGACCTGAAATCTGTATTTTTAACAAATTCCTGAGATAAGAGTTTTGTGATCGGTCAAGTGTAGACTGCTCCGTGATCGGGCCAAGTACAGCACAGATCCATAAGACTCTCACATCAAAGGCTTAAAGAGAGAAGGAGCATGGGTGCTGAGAGAACCCTGTCCCCTGGACAGGGCAGGTGTGAATTTGCGGGCTAGATTCTGCTTGCAGTTCTTGCATCTCACCTCCTAGGCAGGCAGCATCATAGGAGATACAGGCGGGAACAAGCTACACACTCATTACTTTTGGTAATGCGCAATATACAAAACACAATTATCTAAAATAATTTCAATGAAACCTAATGGAAGAGAGGGAAATAAAATGCCAGGTATATTTTTAGATGTTAATTCAGTTAAGCACTACATTAAGCTCTGGACCTATTGATAAATCAGGCCAAAGTAGAAAATGAATCTTAATTTTTCCTAGGAGCCCTGGTGGCATAGTGATTACTTCTTGGGTTGCTAACCACACGGTCAGTAGTTCAAAACCACCAGCCACTTTACAGGAGAAAGAAGAGGCTTTCTACTCCTCTAACGAGTTCAAGCCTCAGAACCCCACAGAGCAGGTCTACTCCGCAGAAGCAAGGTCACTGCAAGTTGCAATGGACTCCATGAAGTGATTTTTTGTTTGCTCTGTTTTTAATTGTCTATTTCACCCATGCTGAATTTTGGGTAGAGTTCTAGCTGTTATGTACATTTTCTGGACCAAACTGCTATTCCCAAATGTATGCCCTTTAAGGACAAGAAAAATCATTGTCCCCCCCATCCCAGAGTTTAACATTTTGTCTCGATGAATTTCTAGCTTATTAGAAAAGCAAACCTAGCCGTGTACAGAAGACCCAGTGGGGAGTCATCCCTCCCAAACCTGTACTAGAACCTGATGAGATTCTAGAACTGCAAAATCTGCAGTTCAAGTTTTTTGGTTTTACATTTTTAAAAAGTTGTCTTCCTTTTAATAATTCAGGTAATCCTGGAGATCCAGGATCCAAGCACTTTCCAGAGATTGCTCATTAATAAAGGAGCTAATTCCAAATCAGTATCAATTGGGCAAGTCTTGTTTCTGGAACAGAAGGAAGCTTGATGCTTTGAAAGAGTCCGTGGCCTTGGGCCCAGTTCTGCTGGTAAACAGCAAGGTTACATTGGGCAGTCATTTACCCTCTCTGAGCCCGTCGTTAGAATTTCAAAATCCATTCATCGAGCACTGAAAATGGGCCAAGTCCTAGATCCAGGTCTGAAGGAGATCACTTTCCAAACACAGGATTTCCATTCTGTGTTGCAACTGTTTGTTTCATCGCGTCACTTCCTGGTCCCTGACACTCACTAGTTTGTCACATTAACATAGTGAGTGAATGCATATGCTTTTACAGCCCACAGAGAGGGTTGTGGAGAGAAAAAGATGGCAAGGGGGGGACCAGGGCACTGCTCCACCCAAGGGGAGGGTATTGCTTATGTCTCCTCCGCAAAGGGAGTGAGAGAGTAGATCCCATTCCAGTGCTCCAAGCTTTGAGGACAAGTCCCCGCTCAATGCAGGGTGGGCCTCAGTTCCAGACATGACGTCCCCTTCCTCAAAGACAACCCTCCAGCAGTGCGGCCTGTCTGACCCTCGGCCCTGAGAGCAAAGCCACCAAGTCCCTGAGGAACCTCGATTGTAGACTTCTGACGGGCGGGGCAGTGCTTGGCACCTCATCTGAACTGGTTAAAGGATATTCACAGAAAATCTAAAGGTGGGCCACACAGAAAATCTGAAGGTGTAATTGGATAGGGGGTGGGGCGCTAGAACGCTCCATCCTTGACTGCAGGAATGGGTTTGTAGAAGGGGCACCTTGGACATGAATGCTGAGGACCAAAAGGGTATAAGGGATGTTCAATAAGCAGGTCTTGGGAAAGGGACCCCTTTGGGGGTCTATCTCTCTAAGTCTCCAAGGAGACTACATTGAGACCAAAGGCAAAAGGAGGGAGCAAGAAGCCAATAATGATAGGGATAGAGACTGGCAAGGGATTTGAAACCAACAGGGAAAATGGTGTAGCATTCCAGAACACGTTTAATCAATTGAAATGTGTCCAAGAGGAATAGCTGAGAGGTAAATGAAAGGTAAACATAATACTGGGGCAGGAGGAAAGAAGAAGTAACTGGAAAGTAATAAGCATATATAACTATAGATATGTATATATGTAAATATATAAATAGAACATAAATACAATAAGGAAACGGACTTTGGGCCTCTACTTAAATCTTACCTCAGTACACGAATGGTTTGTTGCAATAATGTGACAAAATACGATACCTTACCTACATGATTGCTGAAGTTAAAATGGGTGCATAAGCAAATGAGGTAAAGAAGCTGATGGTGCCTGGCTATTAAAATAAATAGCATCTGGGGTCTTAAAGGCTTGTAGTTAAATAAGCTAAGCAGTCATCGAGCAGGGAAGCAACAAAGCCGTTACGGAAGAAGCACACCAGCCTGTGTAATCACAAGGTGTTGAAGGGAATCGGTATCATAAGGTCAAAAATAAGCAATCAAATTGACACGAAGAAGCATAAACAAAGTGGAGACCCCAAACCCACCTGCATGACAATTGGACAGTCCCTCACAGAAGGGCATATATCCAGGGTGCAGAACAGCACTGAGGAAACACGTAACTATCCTGTAGTCCTTTAATATTTCCTCCCCTTTACTATTCTGGTCCCAGTTTTACCTCATTAATCTGGTTAGACCTGTGTATATTCATTTAGATAAAGAAGATCGTCCAATTCATAAAATCCAAGATAGATAAACCTGTCAGAAGTAGTAATGGGTATTGGCTTCCTGGATTTTAAGATGGTTTTTTTTGTGGAATCACAATAGTGTGATTCCAATATGGCCATAGACGCACCAGCATTTACTGCTTTCCGATGTTGACATTGAGATTGTGGTTGTGATTCTTTTATCAGTGCCATGATAGCAGGAATGAAATAGTATCTAGTTGTTTTGATTTACATCTCTCTAAAGTAGCCATAGTAGGGTAGTGGCTACAGGTTGGGGCTGCTAACCATAAGGTTAGTAGTTCTACACCATCAGTTGCTCCGAGGGAGAAAGACTGGGCTTTCTACTCCTATAAACCGTCTTGGAAGCTCACAGGGGCAGTTCCACCCTGTCCTATAGGGTCACTGTGAGTCAGCATCGACTCGATGGCAATGAGTTTGAAATTTTGAGAATGACTAATAATGACTAACATCTTTTCATGTGTTTATTGGACACTTGAATGACCTCTTTGCTAAAAATCTGTTCATGTCC
This sequence comes from Tenrec ecaudatus, assembly GCF_050624435.1. NCBI lineage: Eukaryota > Metazoa > Chordata > Mammalia > Afrosoricida > Tenrecidae > Tenrec > Tenrec ecaudatus. Next base: position 136,545,746 of record NC_134533.1, read on the forward strand.
ACGGACCATTTTGTTTTGTTTTGTTTTAAATCATTTTATTGGGGGCTCATACAACTCTTATCACAATCCATATATCCATCCATTATATGTTGTATTAGACAGGGTTCTCTAGAGAGATAAAACCAGATTGCTGATAATTTTATATATATTTATAAAGATAGATATATAGCACAAGAAATTAACTGTTAAATTATAGATAGATAGTTAGATAGAATACAATAAATGAATAGTGAAATTATAAAGCAGTACAAATGGCTCAGTGCAACTCACTTCCAGAGAGAGAGTTGTGAGACACTGGAAGTCCTTCAAGTCTTGAGAGCTTCCAGGTAGAGAGAGCTAGGCTATCCCAGTACAAGCAGAAAATAGCAAGGCAGGTCACCAACTGTCAGTCCCCAGCTCCAGAGATGTAAATTCCAATCATGTGGTCTTAAAGGGACCTCAACTTACAGTGACACAGTCCACAGGGTAGGCATCCCACAGGTAGTGTATCCCTTTAAACTGAGGCACAGAACAAGCAAAGCAGCTGCACACTGGTCCGATGATTAAAGAGACCAAAAAAGCGAGGCTCACCGAGCCATTCATTTCTCCGCCCTTCAATTAATCCCACTTGTGTTTATCAGCCAGGCTGACATAACAAACTATCTCAATCCACCTCTTGCCAGCCTGGCACATGTACACAATTCTTTAGCCATATATACTTATATAATTTCCAGACATTGACTAAATCACACTTATACTTATCATCAACCATCTATCATACATATAAATGAAAACACACTGAGTCAAATTGTATCTTATATATCATACCTGAACAAAGGAAAGATAGGCAATAAGCACATAAAAAGAAAATACATTGACAATTACAAACCTCGCTTTTGCAATTGATCATGTGGTCATAATTGATAGGTAGAGCTACCTTCTTCTACTACTCATTCTGTATTACCTTTGCCCTCAGCAAGCATCTCAGCTGGCTGTGGTTTTTTGCCTGGTGGGGCAACCCAGACCTTCATTCCTGAGGGGTCTGGGTCATTGTAAGTCCTGTCAGGATTGGGTTGCTGTGATTTACCATTTACTTTAATAGCATATGTCAAGCACATTTGTATATTTGTTGCTATCACCATTCTCAAAACATTGGCTTTCCACTTAAGCCCTGGATATCAGCTCCTCATTTTTCCACTCCCTCCCTACTGCCCCCTCCCTCATGGAACCCTTGATAATTTATCATTATTATTATTTTGTCATATCTTGCACTGTCCAACATCTCCCTTCACCCACTTTTCTGTTGTCCATCCCCCAAGGAGGAGGTTATATGTAGATCCTTATAATTAAGTTCCCCCTTCCCACCCCACATTCTCTCCACCCTCCCACTATCGTCACTCTCACCACTGGTCCTGAAGGGATCATCTGTCCTGGATTCCCTGTGTTTCCCGTTCCTGTCTCTACCAGTGTACATCCTCTGGTCTATTCAGATTTGTAAAGTAAAATTAGGATCATCATAGTGGGGGGGGGAAGCATTTTGGAACTAACGGATAGTTGTATGTTTTATCATTGCAACACTGCACCCTGACTGGTTTGTCTCCTCCCCATGACCCTTTTGTAAGGCGATGTCCAGTTGCCTACAGATGGGCTTTGGGTCCCAAATCTGCAGTCTGATTTTTTGTTCTTTGATGCTTGATACCTGATCCCTTGGACACCTCATGGACACCCAGGCTGGTGTGCTTCTTTCATGTGGGCTTTATTGCGTCTCAGATAGATGGCTGCTTGTTTACCTTCAAGCCTTTAAGACCCAAGACACTATATCTTTTGATAGCCAGACACCATCAACTTTCTTCACCACATTTGCTAATGCACCCATTTGTCTTCAGCAATTGTATCGGAAAGGTAAGCATCATGGAATTCCAATTTAATAGAACAAAGTGTTCTTGCACGAGGGATTACTTGAATGTATCTCAATGTCCATCTGGTGCCTTCATACTAAACCTATAAAAATATGCACGTAGATCGATTTCCCCATCATTATATATAAATACATTTACCTAAGTACATGCCTACATTTAGACCTCTCTAAATGTCCTTTGCCTCCTAGTTCTTTCCTCTATTTCCTTTTCCTTTCCTCTTGTCCCACTATCATGCTCAGCCTTCATTTGGGTTGCAGTAATTTCTGTCGGTTACATTGCCCTTGATCAACCACTACCAGGCCTCTCACACCCTCCCTGCCACTGATTTTGGACCACTTATTGTTCCCTTTTCCCTGGGTTGGTCAACACCACCTCCTTTTCTCCACCTTCCCCTCTCCTCACGGTCCATTTTTTAATTGGGTTGTCTTTTGGTTGCTGGTTGTTGTCTTTCATGTTTAGAGAGCATACCTTTATTATATATGTGGTTCTCAAAGGGTTCTTTATCTTTTTACTATTTTGATAATCATAAATATTTCATTATAATGAGATCCCAGCTATATAATTTGTCTTGAGCTTTTCGTGCATTTATAGATGTGTGGGGTTTTTTTGGGGGGGGGAGGGGAGCAGTTCTAAATGAATTTTGTCTGTATGGTTTTTTCCGGGAATATTCTAGGTTAAATATTTAATTCTTTAAGCCAGTTTGAGTTAGTTTTCACTTATTACATCCTTTTATTCTCAGGAAAACCTTATTTATCGGTCCTCTTCATTGTTCTCTGGCTAAATTACTTAGAATTTTATTCCATATTCATGTTGTGCTAGTTGGCTACTGCTGATTCGGCATGTGGTTCCTAGGATCCCAGTGGAGAAGTGATCAATTTGTTAAGAGCCATCGGGTTTCCCTTGGTTCAGAAGATCACCAGACCTTCTGTCTTAGTTGGGAAGCTCTACTGAGACCTTTTTGGCATCACAGAAAGGCAGCAGCTTGCGCTGACAGAGGGCTGGAGGATGCATTTGAGGTGTTGTGGAATCCAACTCGGGCTCCCACGTGGAAGGTGAAAATTCTACCACTGAACCACCCATGACTCATTTTTTTCCTTTACCAACTAGAACTTCCCATCGTGTGCCGGATCATCAGATATTATAGCCAGCTGACTTACCTGGTTGTTTATTAAGCTTTCAGAAGAAGAAAACTGGGAAGGCACGGATAAAGATCTTTGGGGAAAAGACATGTGGATGTTCTTAAGCATGGGCACAGTGTGAGGATCTTAGCGTTCTATGTTAACCTTCATAGAAGGGACACTAATGAACAAAGTGGGTAGGGTTTCTCAGTCAGCCTCCACTTTTGTTAAAATTAATTCTGGCCATTAAACTAAGATCATTTTCAAATGTTTTAATTAAGCATGTGAAACTATCCCAAACACACACTGAACAGCATGTTATATGGCAAGCACTTGGCAGATCAAGACCTTGGAGAACATAGGCTCTGCCCCCACCTATACCATGTCTGTAGTGTCTCCCTTGCCTATTGTATTTCCAACCCCAATAGGCTCACAGCTTCCTTTGACTCACAGCTACTAAGATAGAGGAGCAGCCAACGCGGTGCCACATGCTTCCCAAAGAGTCACATATAAACAAACTCTTTCTAACCCCTCACTCTGGAGACTCATTTTTTAACGCAATTAGCTATTTTTGGTGCAGGAATAGCTTAGATTATGCCACCCATTATGGCAGGGAAAAGACGGGGATTTGTGATTCTATAAAGAGTTAGTCTCTGACACCCACAGGGACAGGTCTACCCTGCCTCTATGGTTGCCATGAATCAGAATTGACTCAGTGGCAGTGAGAATTCGTTTATGAATTCTGATATCACACCAAATTTCTGAAATGTCATTCTCTCACTTTAGTATTATTTCTTCATCATTATTTAAGCAATGATTGAGATATCAATTTCTCCAGAAATCATTGCTGAGAGAGAGAGGGATGATAGACAGCATTTGAATATCACATAAAAATTTACAAACCATTTATGTATGTATTATTTCAGGTAATATTAACAACAATGCTTGAGGCTCAGAGAGGTAAATACCTGGACCACAAGTCATATAATCCATATAATGGCAGAACTGGCCTTTATGCCCAAGTCTGTTGAGTCAAAATCCCACACCTGCTCCGATGGAGCCAAATACCCATTTGGTTCACAGTCACAAAATACCACAAATTTAGTTTTTAAGTTTTCCAATAACATTAGATGCAGAGTCAAAGGCATGCATCCTCAGAATTAAAAGGAGAGAATACGCCACCATTCTGAAACTGTGCTTTATTCTTGTAGCACTCTGTGGCCTTTCCGCACGTGTGTTTTCCAGTATACTGTGCTGACAGCCCTGAACAATCCGACTTGCCCGAGTTGCTCTCAGACATCTTTTCTCTTCTTTTCTTTCTTTTTTTGCTCGACAAACATCTTCCTTTGATTATCCCATGGCATCTCTCCAAATGTTGCTTATTTGTGGTCACTTTTTCATCTGGAAATAAAATTGGTGAATTTTTCTTAAATTATCCTACAACATTTCACATATACCTACCTACACATGCCATAAGCCCTAAAGCCCTAGCAGGCTCTCCCATCCTGGTGTGCTCCCTCCTGCCGACGGTAAGCCTGTGTGTGTTACTCTGCACAGCCCCGCTGCTCACAGAGCATAATTCTGTCCTGCCAGGGGTGATGGTGGTGGTTTCAATAGCAGAGGAAGCCTCTGTATTATCTTAAATCATTATTTCTCTAAGCCTCTGTGCCTTCATCCATAAAATGAAGGAAATAACAACCGGTAATGAAAATTAATGGAAGATCATCAATGGCCTTTCAGATTTGTAGCTGTAATTATAAGATGTTACAGCAGAAGCCAGGCTCTGAACTTGAATATCTGAGTTGGTCACCAGAGCTGCTCTCTGAAAGGGGGAAGTCAGATTCCCCTGTTGCAGCTGGATTTGGAGACTCTCGCAGGCACCTTTTGGGGTGTTCTCGTTGCATCCAAATGCGCTGTGTTCATGAGCCTCCCTTTGGCTACTGCTCTGGTGTGGAGTTATTTGTCACCAGAATGGAGCCGACTCCCAGACCCTCTGGATGCATCCTCCACACACTCAGGGCATCATGGAGATGACAGAGTGGCATTGTCCAACTACAGACAGGCAGCATTGCCAGGGTGTTCTCTCCTCCTGAATGCCTGGGGGAGGGAGGGGGTCCCTGAGGAGCTCCCAGAGCCAAACAGTGTTAACTGTTTTCCATTTTCCCTTTACCTATTTATTATAGCTTTTCAGAAAGTTGATGAGGTGAAATATTCTCCAGCAGGGGAAATAGTATAAACCTTGAAGTCATTTCTGATGGAATAGTGAAATAACTCCACCACTTTTCTTGAGAAAAAAATAACAATAATAAGGCAAACAGAGGCAGCCACCAGGGATGTCATTATTGATAGATTGGAGGAAAACATAATGGCTCTAGATGAACAGGTTTTTCTTTCAACTTGTTAAAGCACTTTGGGCTGAAAAGATGAGAAAGACAGGTGCTAGACAATGGAATGAACCTGGCATCAGCTTATTTACATAATTTCATCTAGTGATGCATTGATGTAGGAAGTACAAAGTGTCTGTGTTGAGTAGTGAAAATCAAGTATTTTGGAAAACAATCTATGTGCACTACCCCACTCCAAACTAACAGAACACGTTGTGAAATACCTCTTGCTTCTTTGAGAAAATTACTTTTGGCTTAGTGCTGTGTGCAGCTTTCAGAAAACAAAATCTTTTATGCTATTGTTTAATGGAATTCTCAGAAATGATTTCTCCAAGGAGAGGAACACAGAGTTTGGTGCTGAAGAACAGAGAAGCTGATGCTTCATGGGTCGTCCCCCATTTCTTCACCATTAAAGGGCACCAGGAGGGCTGCAGAGGGGTGTGGAGCACAGAGTCTAAGCAGACAATTTCGTGTGCTATATTGCTACCTGAATGAGGGGCTATGGGACTGAAAGGGGAACACGTCTCTTTTACTCAATGGAATGGTTTGTGCTATGTGCGAAACTAACCAGTTAAATTCTAAGGTCATTTGGGGAAGTATTCCTTAATAACGCTCACAGATACCTGAAGCCAATTTTGACCCATTCTGGGCCTCCGCTGACCACCACGTTACCAGAATGGTGCAGTCCACTTTCCAAGCTGCTCACCAGCCCGCAGGCCTACACGGTGAGTACGCGTCCACGTGGGACAGGCTTGGAACCTTGGACGACTCCTCCTCAGTTTGAGGAGGAAGCATTTTTAAAATCGGCTACACCCAGCAGCATTTTTCTCTTTGCTGGTGTTGACTAATTCTTTTTTTACAATGTAATTTTTTTCATTGCTACCAATACTTTAAAGCAGAAAATGAACTTCGAAAATGTAAAAGAAATCATGTGTGTGCTCCAAAACTGCTGTGTACTGAGGTTTTGGATGCTGAGCTGTACTTTATAGCTCAAGGGAGTGGAATAAAAAGGGAGAGAAGCAATTAGAAGCATTGCCAGCAAATCTGACTGTCCAGAATTGGAGAGGAGCAGAGTCGTCCTATGCAGAGTGGCACCCTTCTGAAACAAAAAGGGACTCGAAGGTGTGATCTGAGAATGTTGTGACAGCATGCAGGCCTGTGACAAACCAACCCTGAGAATCACTGCCTCCGCTGAGACCACGGGAGTCTGCGGACTCCTCTCAGCCCTCCACCTGTGCAAGAAACTGTAATGATGTTCCATTTTATCTCTCTTAGCCCAAGGAGGGAGTTTCCCAATGGGGAGAGGCTCCATGCAAATGGTTAGAGGTTATATATAGTCCACGCCAATGCACCACAGAAGAGAGGTCTGATCATGTATTTCCAAAAATATCAGCCATTTAAAGCCCAATGGGGCCCAATTCTATCTTGACTCAATGGGGGCTCATGAGTCCAGTGGTCTGGAAGGCAACTGCTCTTTGATTTTGAATCTGAGGAGGCACTCAATTAGCACCTGGTCTGTAACGACTCTTACTGCCAGCTTTGTGGTTATTGTTCGGTGTCTTCAGGTGGACTTCATGATATGAATGATCCCACATGATGATAGAGTAAAACTGCTCTATAAGATTGTCTAGGTTATAATCTTTAAGAAGCAGATTAGTAAGTCTTTCTCCCATGGAGCTAAGTGGGTTTGAACCATGTAGCTCACAGCTTAATTGTTGCATTACCAGGGTCTAGGGTTGTGTTGTATGTCATATCTTTAATACTTACTTGGTGACATGCATCCCTCTTGCTACAGATTGAAAAAGGCAGTTTCCCTCCCAGGTGCAAATGTGCCCCATGTCTCCTTGCAGTCTAAAACTGTATCGTTTGTCTTCATCTAAAGTTATCTCTCTCTCTCTCTCTCTCCTCTTCTTTGTCCTCCTCCAAATCCAGGAACAGCTGAAAGAGGATGACTTGGAATGCATTGTCAACCAGGACGAACTGGCCATACGTCACCAGGAGTCAGCCTCATCACCTGGCAGTCTTCCTCCAAGACTGGGGCTTCACCCCGATGCTTCACCCCAGACTCCAAGCAAAGAAAACATTTACGAAGGGGACCTTGGCCTGGGAGGCTGTGGCCTCAAGCTTGAACCAACTCCGGGTCAATCCCAGCTGAATTAATTGTCCTGAGCAGTGCACATGTAATCACAAGTAATGCAAAGCTCACCGAAAATGCCAGCCACGCTGATGAGACAGTGCAGGGGGGAGGCTGGGAAAAAGTATAGATTGGACAGAATCGCATGTCTCCTCCAGTGCCAGAATTAACAAAATGAAGAAAATGAACATTTACGATCACCTCTCTATGTTGTTCAACATTTGACAGCAGCCATTTTTATGGAGGGATTGGGTGGGGCGGTGACGAAGGGACTGGAGAGGACTGCTTTAAGTTCTGTGTCTGCAGAGTGTTTCTTCTTAGTGTGCATTTCTCCCCGCCCTTCACTTGAATTGTGAGTCCCATTCCTTTCATTCAAACCAGAACCAAAGCTGTCTCCAGCTAGTCTCCTTCTGAGGACTCTTGACCTTAGAGAAGACACAACAGAACCGCTCCACGTGGTCCCAAAGCTGGGCGTCTTGTGGGAAGCGGACCATCACAGCTTGCTCCCTCGGAGCAGCTGGTGAGTTCAAACCGCCAACTTGATCACTTTCAAATAAAAGGGAAACTTTAAAATGAAAAGAGGTGGGGAGGGAAGAGCTCTGGTGTGTAACATGTTACTCCTAAGCTGAAAGAACGGTCCAAGATGTTTTTAATACTAAGCTTTATATTTAGCATAGTGGGTTAGTTACATGTTGGGCTGCTAACCTTGAGGTGGGCAGTTCGAATTCACCAGTCGCTGGGGGAAAGATAAGGATTTCTGTACCCATAAAGATTTAGGGTCCTGGAAACATCAATGAGCAGTCCTACTCTGCCCTATAGGGTTACTATGAATTGAATCAGAAACAACTCTATAGTAGTGGGTTCTTGGGTTACATCCCTTCTACCCCACCCACATCACTACTTACTCTAAATGACCTCTACTCTTTTGGAAATCCAGATAAGGGCTCAAACTCTGAGTTGATACCTAACAAATTTTGGGGTGACCCCTGTTCTTGTTGGCATCCCTTACAAGTGGCTGTCCCCGCTTCCTGAAGAGGTTGGTTGCGCAGTTAAAGCAGATTTGGTTTCCCTGCACGATGCTAAACCTGAAGAGTGATTCGCCCTGTCCTTGCTTGCACTGGGGTCCATTCTTGGTTCTGAAGCTGGGTCCTTGCTGCGTCCTGGGTCATGAGGTTCCGTGACACATGGCTGGAGACTGTGCAGAGGCTTGGCCCACTTCATGTCAGTGGTTTCCGCATTCACAGCAGTGAGCATGGGAGGTGGCGGGGGGGGGGGGGGGAGGGGATGGGGAGGAAGAACTGCTGCTGCAGAAACCACAATGAGGGATCAGTGTTGGGGCATCTGGACAATCGTAGGAGGCTGATACACCTGGACATGAGAGACCAGCACAAGAGCTTTCCATTCAGCTTCATGACCTGTGCCTTTTAAGCCACAAATATACCTCAAGCCTGGCTTCTCTTTAAAAAAAGGGGGGGTGTTATAATATTAGACTCCAAAAAGTAGGCTCCCGTCTTCTGTGCCTGGGCTATGATGAGGCTACTTTGAGGGAATAAGGATGACACCCTCTTCAGCCTGAAGCTTGGCTGGCTGCTCGCTAGGCCTTAAGCAATGACCGCTGCAGGGCCAGGCACTTAGTTACATGCATTGCTCTTGTTTCCAAATCTGTAGGCTCCAGAGATGCAAATGATTTTATACTCAGCTATGTGTAATCTAGTCACTCCAGGTCAATAATGGCGATGAAGCATGAAGTGTTCTACCCTCATTTAATCCTAATAAAGTTTTGTTATGACGCACAGTGTGCCGATGGTGCATGTTCTGGTTGTTGTTGCGAGCTGGCAGTTCTATGGCCTCGTTCTCAAGGGAGCGAGTGAAGCAGGCGCTGAAGCTCAGGAGATGCCGTAGGCTGGATGCTCAGGAACAATCGCAGTGCTAGCAGGCCAAACCATGTGTGGCATGGGGCTGGCAGGACATGCCACAGGAGGGGCATCTGTGTTGAACAGAGCAGAACAGCCTCCTCCTTCCCACTACAGATGACCAGAAATCATCCCAGAACTTCTCAGCCAGGAGGAAGAGGCACACGAGGGGCAAGGAAAGAAAGAAGAAGATAAGGGCATGTGTATTTCTGCCTCTCTGTGCGGAAGCCAGAGAGGAGAATTTGTGTTTCTTTCCTTCCTTCATATGGAGAAAGCCCAGGAAAAGAGGCAGTTTCCCCACCTCTTCAAAAGGCAAACATCAGGAGTGGAGAGAAAGCAGAGAACTAGGACGTATGAGACGGGGTGGGAAGAAAGAATACACCACCTAAAACCAGGACCAACTCACCAAACCAACCCCCTGCCATCAAGTAAGTCCATTCAGACTCCGAGCAAGCGCCCCACTAAACTCCAACTCAGCTCACTGCCATTGTGTCCATGCTGACTCACAGGGACCCGAGAGGCCAAGGGACCAGCACTGCCCCTGGGAATCTCTGAGGCTGGAACTCTCTACAGTGTTTCTGCAGACTGCACTGAGAAAATGAAAATAAGGGGATAGTAAAAATAAAAGGATGGGTTCAATGGTAATGCCCCGTTTAGGGATATATACAGATACAGATATAATCTTTCCAAGTGTGCTAGTCTGAACACTTTAGAGAAACAAATCCACAGAAACTCATGTACGAGTTTTATAAGTGCATATCTAGAAAACATCCCAACCCAGTGCTGCCCAAGCCCACAAGTCCAACATTAACCCATATGTCCAACACCAATCCACAAAGTCCTCCTCCATCTCACAAAACACACACTATGTCACCAACTGCAGGAGGAAAACCAAATCAGTGAACATGTAAGCATCTCAGCACTGGCAGGGGTCTCCACACAGCTGCTCCAGCACCCAGGGCTGCATCAGGATAGGTTCATGTGGCTTCTCCTCTGGGACGTCTTGCAGGAAGTGAGCCTTGCAAGCTGAGGCAGGGAACTGGCTAAGGCAGCTGCATGCTGGCCTGACCATCACAAAGCAAGAGACCCGAGAACTCGAAAGGTGAGGCTCACCAAGCCATTTATCTCTCTTCCCTTCAATTAACCCCACATGTGTTTATTGGCCAGGTTGGCACAATAAACTACCTTACCAGGTGATAACCAAAATGAACCATTGGTACCAAAACAATGGAGGATGGGATACTTTTAAAAACTGACCTGGACTCCTTGACCCAGTTGACAGCAGGTGAGTAGGATGCTGTGAGATGGAGGAACCTCATCCGCCTGATCTGTGAGAGTGCTCCAGTTTCAAGATGTAATTACCAAACTCCTTCCCTCCGAATCAGCCCCAAACCCATACAGAGGCTAGTGTCCCAGTTAGCAATTCATAAAACCAAATCCCTCTATGCCCCTGTTGTGAAGAATAACAATTTACTATCTTTAGAAATGCCCTGTGCTTTGATTAGCAGCATTAGGACTATGAAATTTAAACCTATTATTTACTGCCAGTGTCTAATGAATAATAAAGGCAAAAGAGCTTTTTACAAACTACTAATGCTCCCACTCATTATTAAAGCTTTAAAACAGGACGTCTTGTAATCAATGAACTTCTGCTTCCTCCTTCATATTCTCACCACATATACCTCACACACACACTTCCACTTGGTACCTGGGTCCTCTATGTTGTGACCCCAGTACTCGGGCAGGTCTCAACAAGTCTGAAAACCTGTTGCCAGAACCATTAGAGTCTTCATTTATGAGATTTCTAGAAACATTTTGGAAAACAATATAAATCAAAACTGAGCATTTAAATACCTTTGTTATTGCACAAATATCTGTGCAGAACTTTGGGTTCAGATATTTGGGCAATAACATATAAGGATATTTGTTAAAACAACTGAATGGTCACGTTGATTAAATAAATGATGGCCTACCCGTCTCATGGAATGATCTCTAAGGTACATTATTAAATGGCGACAGCAAGGTACAGAGCAGTGTGAATGGATTGCTACCATTCTGATAGATGATAGGAAAAGCTGCCAACATCATGGCATTTTAAGAACTAGAAAACAACTTGACTTTTCACTTTTCTACCGTCTGCGTTTAGCAGACTTTACCTATATTAATTATTTTAGCTTTTAAATAAGTTTCCTATGAAATAATCCATTCTAAATATGTGAGGTGAAATAGGAAACAGAAACATGGCCCTTTTTCATCATGCTCTTTTTGATACCTTGAGAATAGAAGATGTTCTAACAAATTCTACACTGAGAGGAAGCACCAGTTGCTTCAGAATGTATTCAATTGGATCACTCAACACACATGGATACAAATCGGTCTTTGGAATGCAAGGGCAAATATGACTCTCTTATTCATAAATATCTAGTATAAGAAGACAGCCAAGAACATATAGCTTCAAGGAGTCTCCAAAAATTTGTGGGAAAATCCCATTATCTTTTCATTCTGTTTTCCCCTGAATTTTAAAAATTCCCTCATAGTTCCTATTAGATACCTTAAAAATAAACTAAATCCTCAGCCATGGATTCATGACTCATGGCAACTTCATGGCAGCAGGTTTGGGTATTTGGGGTTGTTTTTAAAAATACTTTTATTGGGGGCTCTTACATCGCATCATACTCCATACATTCATCCAGTGTGACAAGCACATTTGCACATATGCCACCATCATCATTTTCAAAGCATTCTCTTCCCACTTGAGCTCCTGATATCAGCTACCCATTTCTTCCTTATCCCTCCCGTGCCTGTCCTACCTCACAAACTCTTGATAAGTTATAGATTATTATTTCCATATCTCATATCATCCTCTGTTGCCCCTCACCCACTTTTCCATTTTTTGTCCCCATGGGAGGGGGTTCTAGGTTGATCCTTGTGATCGATTCCCTCTTTCTCCCTCACCATTCCCTAATCCTCCTGGTAGCTCTACTCTCATTGTTGGCCCTGAGGGGTTTGTCTATCTGGATTCCCTGTGTTGCGGGCTCTCATCTGCAGCAGTGTGCATGTTCTGGTTTAATCTGATTTGTAAGGTAGAATTGAGGTCATGATAGTGGGGTGAAGGAAGCACCAAAGAACTAGAGGAAAGTTGTGTGTTTCATTGGTGCTATACTGCAACCTGACTGGCTCATCTCTTCCCTGTGACCCCTCTGTGAGGGGATATCCAACTGTCTACAGATGGGCATTGGGTCTCCAGTCCATTCCCACCCCCATCCCCCATTCACTTTGGGTGTGGTTTTGGATGCTGACACCTCATCCCATCAACACCTCATGATCACACAGGCTGGTGTGCTTCTTCCATATGGGCTTTGTTGCTTCTCAGCTAGATGGCGGCTTGTTTATCTTCAAGCCTTTAAGACTTCAGACGCTATATCTTTTGATTGCAGGGAATCATTAGCTTTCTTCACTGCATTTGCTTATGCACCAATTTTGTCTTTAGCGATCATGTTGGGAAGGTGAGCATCACAGAATGCTGATTGTTACAACAAAGTGTTCTAGTGTTAAGGGAGAACTTGAGTCGAGTCCCAATGTCCATCTGCAACCTTAATTCTTAACATATAGATATGAGTACATAGTTCTAATCCCCTCTCATTATATATGTATTTACATAAATACATGCCTATATTTAAGCCTCTATAAATGTCTTTTCTCTCCTCCTGGTTCTCTCCTCTATTTCCTTTTACTTTCCTCTTGTCCCACCATCATGTTTGGCCTTCATTCGGGTTTAGTAATTCCTTGCTGCTACATTGCCCTTGATTAAGCCCCACTAGGCATCCTACGACCTTCCAGACAGGGTCGAACTTCCCTTTCCGGTTTCTGAGATTAGATACCTATCCATATGATAAAACCACAGTAACTAAAACAATATGATACAGAAATAAAAACAAAACTTCAGAAAATCTTATTAAAACAGGTACATAGGTCATAGTTAGAAAACTGGTTCATAAAAAAATAACCTTTCAGTTTTGTGATTGGGGGAAATGTATTATTTAATAATTGATGTGAATCCATTGGATTTTCATTTGGAAAAAGAAAGAAAATTAAGTAACACACTGTCACACAAAACTAAATTCCAAGTAGTTTAAATAGCTAGATTGTTATTTAAAAAAAAACTACAGAAAACAAGGCAACTAAAAGTGCGTAAAATAACCCTGGAGTATGAAATGTCCTCCTGAGAGAGACCCTAACACAAGAGAAGAATGCTGATTTTGGCTATATAAAAAGGTGAAGCTACTTATGACAAGAGCTATCATAACCCAATGTTAGAATTAGAAAGTGGGAGAGAGAAATACATCTCAATGACGATTGGTTGGTGGTACCATGCACTGAGACAGAGTTGGGAGGAGGAACAGCTTTGATGAGAATCCCAGTAACTTAGGGACTCCCACATGGAAATGGTGATTGCATCTATCTGAGGATGAGGGCAAAGGTCTGGGATAGAGATATATACATCAGAAGGCAAGATGTGCATCATAGATATATAGATCAGAGAGCAATATGTGTATCACTGTCACCAAAGAGTTTTTCAAATGCCACACGACTTGCCTCACTTTTCTCTACCTTTCTGCCAAGAGAAATCGTGATGTGCTCTTTTGCCATGCTAGGCTCATTGAGGAGACAGGCATATTATGAAATTTTAGAAGCAGCATAGTCTTCATTTGATTGTCTGGACCCTCTATCAAATGACCCAGAAAGCTAGTTTTGAGTGGGACCCAGAACAAGAGAAGGCATTTCAACAGGTCAGGCTGGCACACAGACTCTTCTGCCACTTGGGCTACAGGATGCAGCAGATCAAATGATGCTCGAAGCAGCAGATAGAGATGCTATCTGGAGCCTTTGTTAGGCCACTGTAGGTGAATTACAGCACATACCCTAAGGATTTTGCAGCAAAGCCCTGTCATCCTCTTGGATAGCTATTAATCATCTGAGTTACAGGTTTTGACTTGTTACTGGCCATTAATATAGATTGAAAACTTAACTATAGGTCACCATGGTATCATGCCCTGTGAGCTGTTCACCAGGAACTGGATGTAAATTTGGTGCGTGCATCTCTGACGAAGTGACAGTTGCATGCATAGCATCAGGCCTGGGCAGATCCTGAGGAAACAAACTGAACACCCATCCCGGTCCCCAGTCCTGCGACATCACTTTCTCTCTCCCAGCCTCCACCGATAGCTTCATTAGAAGTTGTCTAGAGTTGAGTGAGAAAGAGAAACGTGGACCTCCTTTACAGGCAGGTCTGCAGATATGCAGGAACCACTCCAAAGTGGACAGGTACATGTTACAACCCCTTTCCAACATCTCCCTGAAGGACAGTGGTCAAAGGAAACCTGTCTCTGGACAGAAGTTCAAGCAGTGCACTTTGTTATTCATTTTTCTCAGGTGAAGAAAGATCTAGACACTGTGTCTTAATTCAATGGTCTTGTTTGGTACTCAGGGACTTGGAAAGAACATGATTAGAAAATTGGTGACACAGAGGCATGGGGACAAAAATCGGAGGACCGACTTCTCTGAGTAGGCAGAAAACATGAAGAGAATTGTCCCTTAACAGCTCGCCAACCAATTACCTCAGAAAGGGATTATTTTAATAATCGAGTAGATAGAATGACCAGTTCCACAGATAAACTCATATGTTTTCTGTTTCTCTGGCATAAACTTGATTGACACCTCAGCCTACCACCTCCCATCTTTCAGACCCCGGGGACCTTCAGATGTTCTTGCACTGACCCCTAATAAACATCAAAGATGTAACAAACAACTTGTCAGTGCTTCTTCCTAAAGCCCCACTGAGATTACAGAAAAAGGGTAAAAATGGAGCAAACCCACAAAGACAGGAAAGGAGACAACAGAAGAGAAAGTGAGCAATGTTCTGAAAGTGGAACAGTGGTAACTGACTTAGCAAACTAATAAAAGACAGAAAATTAAGTCAAAGGAATACCAATAAGAAACTATTTGATTCATTCTATAGAACCTCAGAAAAGCTCAGGAATTTGAGAGACCTGTAATCTTGGAAGTTATGAATCTGGATGGTGCTTAAAGCAGATTTGTTTAAAGTCTATGTGAGAAACGGTTAGGTCCCTAAATTCACCCTCCCTGCATGGACCATATACATTTAAATATTTACCCTCCTCCAGCTCAGCTAAGGCTGAAGATTTGCAGTCAAAGGTCAAACGTGTGGCATTACTGAGTCAAAGGTTGCGATACTGACAAGAAGGGAAGTAAGTTAAGTCTGCACTATGAGCAGTAACACCTCCAGACCACCACTGTAACCATTTTTTTTAAGCTTAGTAAGAAACTAGAGAAATCAATCCATTCGGAAACTGGATTCATTCAAATGGGTCCATTCAAAAGACCTAAAAATATCAGTCATCCAGACAACTACTATAAAAGAGCTGAACACTAGTCTCACTATCTTAAATCATTGCTTCTATTAGACATGCTAACAATTAGCTTTTTACAACTTAGTTCTTGAATATAACTAATCAGGAAAGGATCCATAGACACTTATGGAAAGCTTCACACTTGAAAGACAGATATGAAAAATAGTACACTTATAAAAACTCAGAGGAACAAAAGAAATGCTTGAATTTTATAATGAATATCATCAAAGAGATAAGACCTTACATCCATGAAATAAGAACAGAGTGCTATCAAATACTCAAAGAAGAAAAAAAGTCTGAAAAATGGAAAATTATAGCAAAAATCTTGAAATATAATAAAAAGGTTAGAAGAGAAGATTGCAAAAATAACCCAGATAATTCAAGGGAATAGAATATAGAAAATAGAGAGGGAAAATTAGAAGATCAGACTTTATATCAAAATATTAAGAGTCCCGGGGGTGGGGGGTGGGGAGCTTGCACACACACACATATGCTTAAATATAAATATATAATAAACATACTGATAAATACAAGTAACAAACTTATTAATAATCCCCAACCCGAACTGCACAAATCTCCAGAATGAAGTAGCCTTTTAATTGTCTGGTGCAATTAAGACTCACTCCAAAGCCCATCACTATAAAATTTGAGATTTCTGTGAATTAAAAAAGATCTCCAAAGAATACTGAGGGAGTAAAAGATGAGGACAGGCCACATAAGAAGTATTAGATGTGAGAATGCCATCAGGTTTCTTAGCAGTAATACTAGAAGCAAGAAAGGAATGCAGCAATGCTTTGTACTTTCTGAAGAAATTTTATTTCTAACCTGGAAGGATGCACTTATGGTGCATAACTATCAACTAAGTATGTGAGTGGAAGGTAGATACGTTAGAGAAGCAAGAATTCAAGAAGACATCAAGAATTGATGGACACCAATTGCAATCTTTCAAAACTGTTCAAACAGTATAAGCACTCACTCCTCTAGGCCGAGAAATTTGGAGACAGCTATGCGGAAGTGATGCAGAGAGCTGATGCTTTCCAATTATGGGATTGGTAAAGAATATCAAATGCACATGGACTGCCAGAAATCCAAAACCAAAACTCAACTCACTCCCATCACGTTTAGTCCAACCTCTTGTGACCTACCACCAGAATGAGAAATAGTTCTAATAATATCATTAATATTTCATGCAAGTCAATTTTTGCTGAAGATAATTCAATAATGATAATAGCAGTACATCAACAGAGAGCTGCCAGAAACTCACGCCAATTTACAAGAGGACTTGGAATTAAGAATATCAGTGCTGTCATCAGATGGATCTTGGCTGAAAGCAGAGAATAACAAAAAAAAAGAAAAGTTTGCTTGTGTTTTATTGATTATGCAAAGTCATTGGCTGTGTGGGCCATAACAAACTGAGAATAACTTTGCAAAAAAACTGGAATTATAGAAACCTTAGTTGTTTTCATGCAAAAACTGTACATAGATTTCAAAGGACAGTTGTTTGCAAAGAACAAGGAGATATTTCATAGTATAAAATCAGACTTGATATGGATCAGGGTTATATCCTTTGACTAAATTTACTCAGTCTGAGAAACTGGACATTATGAAGTTGAGCCAAGCATAGTCCTGGAGGAAAGCTCCTTTACAAGCTGCAATATCCAGATGACGCCACCTTGCTTGCTGAAAGCAAATAGAACTTGAAGCGCCGACTGATGAAATCAAAGGTGTATATGTCATATGGATCACAACTCGATGTAAAGAAATGGAGAAAAGAATAAAGTTGCCTTTCTTTGATCCACAATCAATGTTCACGGAAACAGCAGTCAAAAATCAAATGCTGTCTTCCAAAGACCTCTTTAAAATGCCACTTTGAAGAGCAAAGAGGCCTTTTTGAGGACTGAAGCGTCTCTGACCCAAGCCGGGGTATTTTCCGTAACCCCATAGGCCTGGGAAACCTGGGCCATATAGAAGATCAAAGGAGAATTGATGCATTAGAATCAGTGTTGATGAAGAATATCAAATGTACCAGAGACTGTCAGAAAACCCAAAGCCAAACTAACTCCCTTTAAGTCTATTCCAAGTCATAGCAATCCTATAGGACAAAATAGAGCTACATCTGTGAGTTTGCAAAGCAATAAATCTTTATGAGAGAGAGTACCTGGTGGGTCCCCACTGTTGGCCATGCAGTTAGGAGCCAAACATGTAGATACAAGGCTCCTTAGAAGCCAGGATTGTAGGACTTTGTCTCATACGCTTTGGACATTCAACCAGGACAGAATCCTTGAAAAGGAACATTACTCTTGGGAAAGTCCAGGGTCAACGAAAAAAAGAGAGGAAGACCCTCAGTGATGCGGACAGCCACGGTGGCCGCAATATTGGACATCAGCAATTGTTGGGGTGGTGCCAAACCAGGAAATGTCTCACACTGTTGCATCATGGGGTTGTTATGAGCTACAACCCACTCAAAGACACCGAACAACAACAATTACCTCAAAATACTTATCCCACACCCAAGAAATTTTTAAAACTGTGCTTCATCAAAAGTAGGGGAGAAGAAAAGCAAGAAGACACAAGATCCAAAAAGTGGAATCCAGGAAACGGACAAGGTTGCAAAGCAGTCCTGGGGCAATGACCCTCCCAGAGGGAGCTCAGCCGCAGAACAGGATTAGCCAGTCTAGATAGGAACAACAGGGCAAAGGCTGTAAGAGAAGGTTCTCAAGAAAGAAATGGAATCCTTAGTTATTTGATTAATTAAAAATAAGAAACACACACGGCAAGGTTATGTTTCCTAAAATCACATTCCATGCTATGTCCTGATTTTCTCATGATGTAACTATGTGTTCCTAACCCTTCTCCATTTGGTGTACATAAGGATAACCTTGAAGCAATACCTTGAAGTACTTGTCAGATGTGTGAAGGTGCATTTGCTGTTCAGGACAGAGCTGCCAGTAGGCTAGGTGTAGAGAAGGGTGGGGAGACTAAGAAGCTTGCCTATTTAATGTGGAAGTTTTCATATGCCTCCAGATAATGTCTATCGACCTGTTATTGACAAATTTCAACTAATGTTGACAATGTGTTGGTTGAGGAGAAAGGTTAGGTATTGCCAGTGCCTGTTTCATTGATGCACTAGATAAAAATAGAACACAAGGAGCAGCAATAAAAGTTCAGACAGGCCATTCCTGTGGAGATGTGTTGGCTCGACTAGTCGTCACACAGATCGGCTAGGTTAAGAAAAGGGTGGGAAGGAGAGATGTGCTCCCACAAGCCAAATTAGAAAGATGCGGCAGGGTAGGGGGGTGGTACTAAAGCAGTGGGCATTCCCTCTGTGGGTCAGCATCCGCCTTCAAACCCCATCTCCTGGGATCTGGCCAATGGGATGTAGTATCCCACTTCATAATGTGGCCAAAGGCAAAACAGAACCATACTGTGCAGTTCCTGATCCCTTTAATGGCAAGGCAAACTTGTGAAGTCATACTTCCTGAAACCCTGTTCTCTGCTCATCATCTTCCTGATGACAAGTATTTAGGAGTATTAAAAAAGAAATGAATTTAATTATATCCTACTAGGTAGATCTTGGTTGTACCTCACACTGTTTCTAGAAAGGACAAGGCAAAGTGACAAAAGGAAGAAGGAAGACAACTATGACTTGACCCTTTAATAGGAGCCCCTTTTTCCATATGGTTTTTAGCCTCACAGAAGCTCTGGGAGCTTCATTCTACAAGTTCCATGTACATAGATTCTGGAACTAAAGAGCTGCTAAGCCCTATCCAAGAACGCCCAGTTCATTAATGGCAAGCAGGAGTTGTGAACTCAAGATTGTAGGCCGCAGAGACTGTGATTTTTTTTATTACTATACCAGTCTGTGGGAAGCTTTGGCACAAATCTACCAGAATGCACTGAGAATCTCCCATATATCTTAAGGGGTTTATGATTGTCAGACCAGAGATTGGAGAACAGTCGCATGTCAAGCAGAGAAGATTGGCCTCAGATCAGGCAAGAGGTCCTAGGCTTCTGAGCTCTGAGTACATCGGGAATCTTTCAGTACTAAAATTCATCAATCCAGATCAATTTAATTGAAGAACACAAGTCCTCACTTATATAACTTAGAAGCCCAAGGGCGGCAGTTAGTTTGAGTGAGACTGAATGTAATGGTATAATTCATGTCACAAAATCAATCTCTCTCTCTCTCTCTCTCTCTCTCTCTCTCTCTCTCTCTCTCTCTCTCTCTCTCTCTCTCTGTCTCTCTCTCTCTCCACACACACACACACACACACACAGTGTGTGTCCATCTTTCTCTTTCATCATTTTTGCCCCTTTCTTGGTCCTGGGCTTTCATCATGCTGACAGCCACCAGTTCCAGAATCTAAAGGGAGGCTCTCTCCTATTTGCTCCAGCAAAATCCTAGGAATGACAGTGTTTGGTCCTTGCACCAATGATCTACTGGAGAGCTCCTGCAAGTGCAAAGCCAAGTCCACTGCAGTCCTCCCTCCATGTTGACCTGAAAGGACAAACAAACAATCCAATTAAAACGTGGACAAAGGACATGAATAGATAGTTTACCAAAAATGGCATTCAAATTTCTAACAAGCACATACAAAATGCTCATGGTCACTATCTATCTAGGAGATGGAGATCAAAGCAACAGTAACCCAAGTTATTCTACTTAATGCAGTTTATAAATCCCCCTCACAAAATGTAGTCAGTCTAAGGTACTTACTGAATGCAGTCTCTATGGAAATTTTATAACTTCCTTCATTGCTCAAAAGCTGACATGTTGGACACAGATGTCCCCTAAAAGGTCTGGATAATGCTGAGAGTCTTCTCTTATTTACTTGAGTGTCGGTGATTAAAAAGTTAGGCCCTGCTATCTAGCTGGTCAACAAAAATATATTGAGACTGGCCTAAGACATAACCAAACCTTATCGTTCTGATGGTTTGCTCATGGTCAAGAGTTGTTTCCCATGGTTACCCTAAAGCCTGAGTTAATGTAAACTAGCTATCTGTTACTCCCCAAAGTATAACTTCTAAAGCCAAAGGTATATGTTCTCCTTGTATTCTGGTTTCAAACAGGACAATACAAAGTCTGTTTTTCCCTACTGTGGTCTATTCACTGGTATACCTATTAAATAAAAACTTCTCTTTCACCTAGGAGGCAAAGGGAATTTATAGAGGTCTAAATAAAGGCATGTACATATGTATGAGGATGGGGAAATATATTTAAGTACATATATTTATAGGTTTAGTATTAAGGCAGCAGATGAACATTGGGCCTCCACTCAAGTACTCTCTCAATGCAAGAATACATTGTTCTATTACACTGGCATTCCATGATGCTCACCTTCCCAACACAATCACTGAAGACAAAGCGGGTGCATAAACAAATGTGGTGAAGAAAGCTGATGGAGCCCAGCTATCAAAAGATATAACGTCTGAGGTCTTAACGGCTTGAACGTAAACAAGCGGCCATCTAGCTGAGGAAGCAACTAAGTGTACATCCTCTGATCCACATGGAAGAAGCATACTATCCTGTGTGATCACAAAGAGTTGAAGGGATGAGATATCAGGCATCAAATAACGAAAAAAACATTTCATTGTGAATGAGAGGGAATGTGGAGTGGGACCCAAAGCCCATCTGTAGGCAACTGGATATCCCCTTACAGAAGCGTTGTGGGGAGGAGATGAGCCAGTCAGGGTGCAGTGTAGCAATGATGAAACACACAACTTTCCTCTAGTTCCAAAATGCTTCCTCCTCTCCCCACACCCACGTCCCACTATCATGATCCCAATTCTGGCTAGACCAGAGGATGTACACTGGTACAAATAGGAACTGGAAACACAGAGAATCCAGAACAGATGATCCCTTCAGGACCCATGGTGAGAGTGGCGATACTGGGAGGGTGGAAGGAAGGTGGGATAGAAAGGGGGAACCGATTAGAGGGATCTGCATATACACTCCTCCCTGGGGGATGGACAACAGAAAAGTGAGTGACGGGAGAAATTGGACAGTGTAAGATATGACAAAATAATAATTTATAAATTATCAAGGGTTCATGAGGGAGGGGGAGCAGGAAGGGAGGGGAAAAATGAGCTGATGCCAGGGACTTACATGGAGAGCAAGTGTTTTGAGAATGAGCAAATGCTTTATACAATTGATGTATGTATGTATTGTGATGAGTTTATGAACCCCAATAAAATGATTTTAAAAAAAACTTCTCTTTCTTCATTTGACTTGGAGTGAGTAAATTAGTTACACTGATTCACGGTAAAATACCTGCTTTTCAGATAACACCACTCTGATGAACTTTACACTGACAATGAAAGGTCAGTTAAAAAACAAACTGAAAACAACAAATTCTAGAAAGAGTGTGGAGACATCGGAACTCTTATACACTGCTGTACACGTGTGGAAAGGGATATAGTGCTACCTAAAATAACTGGGAATGGAAATTTCATATGGTCCAGAAATACCTCTGATGGGTATACAAAGGGGTACCCTCCCGGCAAAAAAAATTGTTTTCAAAGCTATGTATTTGAATTTTTTTTACAAAACAACCTTATCACCTTCAAAGTATTCTCCATTACACTTAATACATTTGCCAAATCTGTGTTTCCTTTCTTGGAAACATTTTTCAAACTCGTCTGTCTGGATGGCTGACAGTACCTCCCTTGTTTTTGTTCTTCACCTCTTCTGTATCATCAAATCACTGTCCTTTCATGTCCTTTTCATTCACAGAAGCAAAAACAAGTTGCACAGAGTAAAGTCAAATGAGTAAGGTGTTACGGTCAAGAGGCATACTGTGCATGAGCAGGTGCATTGTTGTGGCAAAACCATTCCCCCTTGTGTCACACATTATACCCTTTTTTGCTATACAATCTTTTCTGAACCTCTAAATAGAAAGCTTGATTAACAGTCTGACCTGGAGGAACAAACTCCAATGCACTACAATGTCAGCATTTTTTTCCATTCAGATAAGTTGATGGACAATCAACATTTCACCTTTTTTTAAACTAGAAAACCACTCATACACTTGAGTTTTTCCCATAGTGCTATCCTTGTAAGCTGTGTTCAACATCACAACAGTTTCTGTGACATTTTTCCTGAGCAAGAAACAAAATGTCACAGCCACATGCTGTCCTCTTAAATTGACCACCAAAAAAAAAAAAAAAAAGACTCAAGCCAAACTGCTTTTACAAAAAATTTGCTGTGACCAGCGAGAACCTTCCCAGGCAATGCCTCTGGGTGCACTGACTTAAAGGGAGTTGTTTGATGCCCACGTAGCAGAAAAAATGTATACTACAAAAGCTCCACCCTGCAGAGTTTTTGTATTTTTTTCAGGTACCCCCTCATAAACCCCAAAGAAGTAAGAGACATAACACAAATAAACATATGTACTCACATGTTCATGGAAATATTGTTCACAAGAGCAAAAAGTTGAAAGCCCAGTGATAATTATGTTTATTGTTCAATGTAGGCTTCCATAGGAACATGTGGGTGAAGTTTTATCAGGTTGCAGCTTGATTGGAGGGTGACAAGATAAATGGTTTTCCAAGGCCAGCCCCCTCTCTCTTTTCTCCCTGTGATCAGAGAAATGTGCTGCTGCTGGAGCTAGTTCTTTGCCTCAACCCAACTGTGTGCTGCACTACCTGTGAGCTGAGCCAACCCATAGGTCATGTTGCTTCTTCGAGACAGTCTTTGCTACATTGTTGGTGGTGGGTCAGGTTGAGGAGTGTAAATTGTTGGAGCTCAAGACCCTGTCAGCCCCTGTTTCACTATGCTCTCCCTCCCCCCCTACTGACTGTTGCTGCCCCACTCTGCTGCCTGCTACCTGCAGGCCAACACTGCCTGTCTTGCCTGAGAGTAAAGTCTGCCTCTGCTCCCTTGGCCTTGGACTGGCAGCCCACTGGAGTTGAAGGAACCTTCAGTATATTAACTGTTCCACGGACGTGAGTTGAACTGAACCCTCTATGTGGACTAATTAGCATAAAATCCTAAGTGTCCTGGTTTTGTTCCTCTAGAGAACCCTCAGTTGCAGACTGGCTAAAGAAACTTTGGTACATACACAAAATGGAATACTATGCATCGTTTAAAAGCATTGATGAAACTACAAAGCGCTTCATGACATGAGTGGACCTGGAGAGCACTGTGCTGAGCAAATCAGTCAAAAAGAAAAGTATTGTATGAGACCAGTGCTACAAAGATAAATGCCAAGAAAAGGACAAACATCTGTTCTCAGGTCACGGATTCACTTAATCCAGTCTCCCAAACAATGTGATGTGTCTGCCTAATGCTTACGGTCCGTTTATTATCTCCTTATTTGTACATCTTGAAAACTACTTCTTCAGAGGAAGCCTCACATCAGCAGGGGTCAATGTTGTATTTAGTGGGGAAAGGGACAAGACCAGATTCATCCTGTCATGTTGCATTGCCCCATGGTCACCCCAAATTATTCTCAAACAAAAATCAACTGCATTGCCATCTAGTCAATGCTGGCTCATAGCGACCCTATTTTTTATAGGGTAGAACTGCCCCGGTGAGTTTCTGCTACTGTAACTGTTTACAGGAGTAGAAATCCCTACCTTTCTTCCATGGAATGACTGGTGGTTTCAAACTTTGGGTCTTCAGGATGGCACCTCAAATTACTAGACACTTTTATAATGGTGATAGGTTGGACCAGAGGAAGTCATATGTTTGTCTGTGCGAAGAGTGATTGCCTTTCTGCTGGTGGATAAACCCAGGAGGGGCAACCAGCCCTTGGGTAAAGTGCTTAAATTGCTCACATGGCCAGCCAATGGGGGAATCTGCCCAGGATTATCTTGCTGATCATGAATTTTGGACTGAATTTCAGACCTCAATAACACTGGCTTCACGTTATCTGGATTTTAAATTTTGTCTTTCAGAGGTGTACAGCATTCTTCACAGACCACATCAGAACCAGACCTTACCTTAAACACACCTATTGCAGATCAAAGGGACTGAAAGACTTTTTTTATTTAAACATTTTATTAGGGACTCATACAACTCTTATCACAATCCATACATGTATCAATTGTATAAAGCACATCTGTACATTCTTTGCCCTCATCATTTTCAAAGCATTTGCTCTCCACTTAAGCCCTTTGCATCAGGTCCTCTTTTTTCCCCCTCCCTCCACACTCCCCCCTCCCTCATGAGCCCTTGATAATTTATAAATTATTATTTTGTCATATCTTTCCCTGTCTGATGTCTCCCTTCACCCCATTTGCTGTTGTCCATCCCCCAGGGAGGAGGTCACATGTAGATCCTTGTAATCGGTTCCCTCTTTCCAACCCACTCATCCTCTACCCCACCCCCTGCAGTATCGCCCTTCACACTCTGGTCCTGAAGGTACCATCCGCCCTGGATTCCCTGTGCCTCCAGCTCCTATCTGCACCAGTGTACATCCTTTGGACTTAAAGCTGGAACATCTAGTGTGAGAAGAAGCAGAATAGTGCTATCCCAAAGCTGTGGATTTGGAAGTCAGTGGACTTTGGACCAAATCTCTCACTTTTGAGGTTGTACAATAATTGGCAACTTAAGACTACCATATACTTGTTTCTTTCTTTTTCTTTTCATGGTATTGGGGGGGGGGGTGGGGGGGAAGCATTTAGGAACTGGAGGAAAGTTGTATTCTTCGTTGGTGCTACGTCGCACCCTGACTGACTCATCTCCTCCCCTAGACACCTCTGTGAGGGGATCTCCAGTGGCCGACAACAAATGGGCTTTGGATCTCCACTCTGAACTTCCCCCTTCATTCACTATGGTAAGGTTTTTTTTTTTGGTTTTGTTGTTTTTTTTATGGTGCCTTATACCTGATCCCTTTGACACCTCGTGATCGCACAGACTGGTGTGCTTCTTCCATGTGGGCTTTGTTGCTTCTGAGCAAGATGGCATCTTGTTCAACTTCAAGCCTTTAAGACCCTAGACACTATATTGATAGCCGGGCACCATCAGCCTTCTTTGCGACATTTGCTTATGCACCCGTTTGTCCTCGGCAATCGTATCATGGAGGTGTGCACCCAATGATATGATATTTTTGTTCTTTGATGCCTGATAACTGATCCCTTCAGAACCATGTAATCACACAGGCTGGGGTGTTCTTCCATGTGGGCTTTGTTGCTTCTGAGCTAGATGGCCACTTGTTTATCTTCAAGCCTTTAAGAGCCCAGACCCTATCTCTTTTGATAGCCGGGCACCATCAGCTTTCTTCACCACATTTACTTGTTCACCCGCTTTGGTTTCAGCAGTGTGTCGGGAGGTTGAGCATCATAGAATGCCAATTTAATAAAAGATAGTATTCATGCATTGAGGGAGTGCTTGAGTAGAGGCCCAAGGTCCTTCTGCCACCTTAATACTAAACCTATAAATATAGACACATAGATCTATTTCCCCATCCTCATATATATATTTTCATGTACATGTCTTTGTCTAGACCTCTATAAATGCCCTTTGCCTCCTAGCTCTTTCCTCTATTTCCCTTGATTGTCCTCCTGCCCCACTATCATGCTCCGTCCCCACCTGGGTTTTAGCTATACCTCTTCTTTACGTTACCTTACCCTTTATCATTCCAGACCAGGCTGCCACTGCCCCCTCACCACCAATTTGGATCCCATGTTGTTCCCTTGTCCCTGGGTTAGTTGACTCCACTTCCTTACCTCCCACAACCCCCTATCCCAAGTCCCCCAGAACTGTCGGTCCCATTGTTTTTCCTCCAGATAGTTCATCCAGCCTATCTTATTTAGACAGACCTGTGGAGATAATAACATGCACAAAAACAAGACAGAAGAAAACAAAGCAACAGTATACAACAAAACCACAACAACAAACCACTGACAAAGAACAAAACCAAAGGCATCAAGAAAGAAAAGCTTGTAGTTAGTTCAAGGATCGCTTGTTGGCCTTTAGGAGTGTTTTCCAGTTCAGTCTGTTGGGGCACCACGCCCTGGTCCCAAAGTCCACTTTCAGCATTCCCTGGGGACCTTGCCGCTCCATTCCTTTGCTGTTCCACTGCCCTCCCCCACTGCTTTGCCTCGATGTGGTGGGAGCAGGTCAGGCACAATTCCCACACTGTGTCTCCGGTGCTGTCCCCTGTAGCGCCATGGGTCAATGAGGGGCATCATGTCTCATAGTGGGGCCAGCCATGTTGTCCTCTCTGTGGACTGGCTACTCTAATCAGGAACATCATCCTCATGGCCTGGTGCACCAGGCTGTGCTCCACTCTCTCCTCCTCCCCCTTCATCTGCTCCCGTGTGCTCTGATCAGATATGTCCCTCTACTGGAGCTGCAGAATCAATGTCGTCATTTGAAACAAATTCTTCTGGGGGGAGGGGCAGGAATCCACTTAATTTTTAGTACTGGGGCCAGCCTCCCAGACCTCTCCACTGGTTCTCTACTCCACACCGGAATGTTGCATTCACACCTTGCGGCACTGGGTTGAAGTCTGGTCCCTCTTTCCCTGTGGAGATATAAACAATACCCTCCCCTTGGGTGGATTAATGCCCCATGACCCCACTACCCTTTTCTTCCTTATATTCATCCTTTTATTTTCCTTTCCCCACCTCCTCCACCATTGTCTACCATGTGCATCCCTGGATTTGATCTGGTCTCTGCCATACTACACAGTCCTCACCCCAAAAATGTTTGTATACAGTAGCTTTTTCCCCTATGCCACTTTTGCTTTTTTAAAAAAATTTTTAATTCTTACCTCAGCGGGCTCATGTTGTACTTGTCCTTTTGTGCCTGACTTACTTCGCTTAGCATGATTTCCTCCAGTTCTTCCCATGCCACTATGTGCCTCATATGTTCATCACTGCTTTTTAGTGATGCATAGTACTCCATTGTATGTATATGCTACAGTTTTTTAATCCAATCATCAATTGATGGAAATTTGGGTTGCTTCCAGCTCCTTGCAATTGTGAACTGTGCTGCAATGAACATTGGAGCACAGATGTCTGGCCTTGGTTTGTTTCTTGCCTCTTCTGGGTCTATGCCCAGTAAGGGGATTGCTGGGTCATATGGTAACTCTATTTCCATCTGTTTTAGGTATCGCCAGATTGATTTCCATAGTGGCTGTACATACTTACAGGCCCACCAGCAGTGGATGAGAGTTCCTGTCTCCCCACAGCCCCTCCAACACTTGTTGCTTTCTGATTTTTTTGAATTGGGCTACCTTTGAGGGTGTCAGGTGGTACCTCATTGTTGTTTTAATTTGCATTTCTCTTATGGCTAAAGATCGGGAACATTTTCTCATATGTTTGTTGGCCATTCGGATTTCTGCCCCTGTGAAACTTCTATTCAAGTACTTTGCCTACCTCTCAAGTGGGCTATTAGTTTTTTTTTTCTTTTTGGAAGCAAGTAGTGTATTGTAGATTTTAGTAATAAGGCCTTTGTCTGATGTGTCATTGCTAAAGATGTTTTCCCAGTCTGTGGACTCTCTTATTACTCTCTTGGTGAATTCTTTAGATGTACACAAGTGTTTTGTCTTCAGTATATCCCATGTGTCAATTTGTGCCTCCACTGTGTGTGCATCCTTCCCTATTTCTGATAGCCTGTGTATTCCCTGCACCAAAGTTCTCAAGTTGGTCCCAATTCCCTCATTGATGGCCCTAATAGTTTGGGTTTTACTTCAAGGTCTGTGATCCACCTTGAGTTTATTCTTGTGCATGGAGTGAGATAAGGGTCTTGCTTCATTTTTCTGCATGTAAATATCCATTTTCCCCCAGCACCACTTGTTAAAGAGGGCATCTGCTTCCCATTTGATATTTTTGGGGCCCTTATCAAAGATCAGCTGTGTGTATGCTGATGATTTTATTTCTGGGTTTTCAGTTCTTTTCCATTGGTCTGAGTATCTGTCATTGTACCAATACCATGCAATTTTGAGAACTGTGGCTGTATAGTACGTGCCAAAGTCAGGTAAAGCAAGCCCTCCCATGGTGCCCTTCTTCTTGAGGAGTTCTCTGCTAATTCTGGGCTTCTTCCCTCTCCATATGAAGTTGGTGATCAGTTTTTCCATTTCTTTGAAGAAAAAGATGAGGGTAATTGTATCGGTTTTTGGTAGAACTGACTTCTTAACTGTATTGCGTCTTCCAATGCGCGAGCATGGGATATTCTTCCATTTGTTGAGGTCGCTCTTGGTTTCTTGTAATAGGGTTCTATAGTTTTCCCTGTATAGATCTTTTGTTTTTTTCAGTCAGGTATATCCCTAGATATTTCTATTTGTATTTTGTTATTGTGAAGGTTACCACCTTTTTTATCTCTTCTTCTGTGGTCTTATCTGATGTGTATAACAGTCTGATAGACTTCTGTTTGTTGATCTTGTATCCTGCCACTCTGCCAAACTCTTCTATTGCTTCAAGTACTCCCCTTGTGGAACTTTTGGGATTTTCCATATATAAAATCATATCATCTGCAAATAATGATAATTTCACCTCTTCCTTCCCCAGACGAATACCTTTCTTTCATTCTATTTTTCTTTTGCTTTGTGTGACATGCCTTAGTCCTGCAGACAGTTTTGCCTTAGTGAATGAGCACGACTAAAATTTTTGCCTTGCATCTCCCCTTATTACTTTCTTAAACAATATTCAGTTACTTAAGTGTTTAACCTATATAAATGAACATGTCAGGTATTTTTGTCTGAAAAAGCTTTCCTATATATGTACATTTTACTTTTCCTCAATAGTACATTAAAATGCATACTATTGATGAGATTAATTATACCATTATTAGAATTATCAGATGTCTCATGGAAGTTACTTAAATTATTTTTCAACAAGCTACTAATGCTGTCTCTAGAGTAGACCAAAGATACATGAGCTTATATATATAAGCTTGAGCTATGTGAATGAGCTTTGAGCACACACTTAATTGTAAACCCTAATCCAAAAACAATTAGTTCTTATAATGTGGCCCTACTCAATATTTACCCTCATGAAGTGATTTCTGAAGATAAGAGTGCAAAGTGTAGTGAAGAAGTCAGATGGTGCTTGGTTTTCAGAAAGAATAGTGTCTGGGGTCTTAAAGGTTTGTCTTAAAACAACAGTCATCTAAGTGAGGTATCCCCTAAATTCACACAGAAAAAGCACACCAGCCTGTGTATTCCAAGGATTTTAAGTGATAAAATCCAAGATCAGAGGAAGGAATGGTATTAGAGCTTAAAACCTGAGCACCTGGTTTGCAGGAGGCTATGGATGACAGTGAAAGCCCAAGATCCACCTGCAGAGTCCTCACATGGAATAAGCCTCCATTGACCCCCTCTGACCATTGACTGGATGTAAACAGACTTGCCTTCAGACAGAGTGCATGGGAAAGTAAATTACTGTAGATAGAGTTGGGTTAAAATTGAACAAATTCACATTTCTTTTCCATTTTGACTCATTTTAAATTTGTTTTAGTTTCCATTATTTTTGCTTTCTTTTGAATTGATGTTTCTCTGTTTTTTATTTTGTTGTCATTTCTTTATATTAAATCCAGGATATATAATCCATAGAGACAAAACTATGTCTAAATAGTTTTCAATATGTCTAAACAATTGAAGTACATGATATATGAAATATAAATAAAATTTTGGATAAGTGTGCATAATTACAAAAGGCAGTTCAGCTCTGCCTTGTTGCTTAGAACCTCCGTGCAAGGTAAAAATCAGTGACTGTGCCAGGAAAGTGCTCAAGCTGTCTTGTGAAGATTCCGGGTGGCAAGAAATTAAGGCCTCTTGCTAACATCCAACACCAACTTGTCAGCCATGTGAATGTATCACATGGAAAGTGAACCTTCCAGCCCGTTTAACCAGAAGATAACTGCAGCCCTAGTTGGCAACTGGACTGCAGTTTCATGTGAGACAGAAGTAACCAGCTAAGTTCCCACATTCTACAGAAATTACTGGTACGATAAGTCACTAAGTTTGGGGGTCATTTGTTAGTAGGAATAGATAATTAATGTGGCTTTCTGCAGTAAACTGTCCTGGACAAAAGATGGTTGTAGCCATCTGTACCTTTAAGGATATCTTCTCTCACAGAGTATACAACCCTATGATAAAGGCCCAAGAACACCAGCGCTCCTCGTCTCAGCTCATATGCAAAACTCAAGGCCACTTCCATCGGGTAGCTTCTGACTCACAGAGTTTCCGAGACTCTAAGTCTTTACAGGAGTTCACATCTCTCCAGCACAAATACAAGGAGGCTTCGTGAAAATTTTTAGTCTTTTAATTCTATTGAATTTTTGAAGTCCTTTTGTATATCTCCCCATGTAGACTCCCTAGTCCCTAAATCTAGAATGGAGGTGGCCGTGGCATCAATAGCAGTGGTACTGCACATCTCTCTTCATCAGGGTCAGGTTGGCCAAGGGCCTGTCGACTGGTTGAGAGGAGAAACTGCAAATCCACTGAACTGGCCTTAGGATGCTAATTTTTAAAAATTGTCATTGACTTGATGCTGACTCACAGCAACCCCCTATGTGTCAGAGTAGAACTGCCCTCCATAGGGTTTCCAATGGCTTTCAGAAAGAAGTAACCAGACATTTCTTCTGAGGTACTACTCAGTAGACTCAATCATCCATCCTCAGGCATCAAACTCCGCCCCTGAGCACATTAACAATTTGCATTGCCCAGAGACTTCATGTAGTAATAAGACACACACAAGTGAGAAAT
The DNA here is from genome assembly GCF_050624435.1 of Tenrec ecaudatus. Classification (NCBI taxonomy): domain Eukaryota; kingdom Metazoa; phylum Chordata; class Mammalia; order Afrosoricida; family Tenrecidae; genus Tenrec; species Tenrec ecaudatus. The sequence continues at coordinate 136,577,280 of NC_134533.1, forward strand.
CACTGACCTTGACATCTCAGAATTTACAATCTAGGTATAGAGACTTAAACATTGTTTTGTTCCCCTATAGGTTTCACACCCCTGGGTTTCATGTACTGAAAAGCAGAGAAACAAGTAATAGCATCACCACCACCACCACCACCACCACCACACCACACCACCCCGTCCCCTCCAATGGTGGGGAACCTCTGAGATGGCAGAATGGCCATCACAGAATTGCCGGAACATTATGTATCTTCATACCGCATACAGGGCACGTATGTAGCATGATCTTGTTTGTCCTCCAACCAACAGCCACCACTCCCAGCACAGCTGTCATCTTCTGTTTCTTCAGACACCGTGTGTTTTCCAGCCTAAGTCCTCAGGCTACAAGCATCCATTTCACCCAGTGGGGCTCCCATATGGGCTCTCACTTATGCAGCTTCTTGAGCATGCCTTACGCCCAGTGATGCAGGATCCAGTGCCCCAGTGTTCTACCGCACCCAGGACCTAGGTTCCCAGGTTAGCCCATATGCCCTAGGTCTGTTCTGCCCACCCAATGCATACCACTCAAGACCCTCCCCACAAACTGTTCCCAAGAGCATCCTCACTCTCTCCTCCCCCTCTGCCTCCCAATCTGGAAGGCCACCATCACTCCCCGCCCCTCAACAGACATGTACCTATTTTCTCCCCAGACTTGACTGTTCCCTCTCTTCACGCCTGCCCTGCAACTCCCACCAGGAAGCCTCATCCCTCTGACATCCCTCTCTGGAGAGCCTCAGCCCAGCGTCACGTGACTACCCCTCAGCAGCCCGCACGCACATCCTGCTGTGGTGAGGTGCCTTCGGAGCAAATGAGCTAGCCTATCCTTACCTGGAGCAAATGGCAAGTGATTCATTGGCCCTGGTCCCTTCTTTACCAGGCTGTCTGGTCTCCGGCCAGCAGACTGACTGCCCTGCAAACTTGAGCTTGTGTCCATTCTACTGCTTATTCCTACACAGTGGACTCATATAGTATTATTTGTCCTTTTGTGCTTGACTAACTTCACTCAGCATAATGTCTTCCAGATCCATGCATGACTTAAGGTATTTCATGGTTCCATCGCTGTATTTTTAGGGATGTATAGTAATCCATTGTGTGGATGAACCAGGGGTTTTTTATTTTATCCACTCTTCTACTGATGCGAATTAAGACTGTTTCCAGCTTCTCGGTATTGTAAACTGATCTGTGATGAACATAGGGGTGCAAATGTCTGCTGTGATCTGTTTCTAATTTCTTTTGGGTATATGCCCAGGTATATGCCCAGTCATGGTATTGCTGGATCATATGGTAGGCCAGTGGCCATCTGTTCTAGGTATCACCATATCGCCTTCCACAGTGGCTATATGTATTTACAAACTGATCATGATTGCAAAGCTCATTAGGGGCAAATCAGCCATGGGGGAATGCTCTAGGATGGATGTGGTAGTGATTGTACAAGTCCCCCTTGATGTGTTTGAATGATTGAACTGTTCGATTCTATGATATGTGAATTGTGTGCCAGTAAAATTGTTGGAAAAAAAATTCAATTGGCCTCTTGGGCTATCCATAGCAAAGTTAGACTTAAGGGTAACCTTGAGAAGAGAATGGTTATGGTACTGGCTCTCCCACCTGGCAGCACATTGGACTCACCTGAAGAACTTTAAAGACTACGAAGGCCTTGGGCCCACCCTCAGAAACGAGTGTTCTTGGTGTGGCCTGTGGCCAGGGACAGGGAATCCTGGTGGTGTAGTGGTGTCTTCTTGGGGTGCTAACCTCAACACCAGCAATTTGAAACCACGAGCTGCTCCTCAGATAAAGATGAGGCTTTCGACTCCGTAAAGAGTTACCGTTTCCGAAACCCACGGGGGCAGTTCTCCCTGTCCTACCGGGTTGCCATGAGTTGGAATTGACTCGATGGCCAAGGAGTTTGGTTTTTGTCTTTTTGGGACCTGAGCACAGAAATGTCTAAAAGCTCCACAAGTAATTCGATGTGCAGCCAGAACTGAGAACTCTTGGATTTCTGGGCTTTTCCAGGAGAGGAAGATGCCGTCTGGTTGTAGGAAACCATGAAAGTCTTCCCAAAAGAACTAAATCCATTTGGGTGGACTATGGACTTGAAAGATCGTAATGGCTGAAAGGACCATCCCTGAGAAAGGAAGAATGTGAGCAAACCTATTGGAGAGCAAACGCTGTCATGCTGCCTGGGCAATATAGGCTACGAGGGATGGGAGGTGACGTGTCCTACTATCTTTTGTTCTAATCCTGAGCCTCGGGCTGTAACTCTTGCCAAGACCAACTCACAAAACCTGTGACTCATCAAGTTCCGAGTCCCTGGCATGGAACGTATTTGGGATATCATTTATAGGCAGCCACAGCTGCTGCCTGAACAAAAGAAGGAAAAATAACTGCTCCCTTCAAGCCCCCGTGCCACACAACATCATCTGCAAAATCACTGCAAATTGTCTCCTTTTCATAACACTGCATGCTGCAGGATCTGGCCCAACTTTCGCTCAGAACCTCGGCTGAGCTTGTACTTTTCCTGGTGTCGCCGTAATCCATGCCTGTGCCCTCCCAACCCCCGTGCACAGCCTACCCCGCAAGAAATGGGGAGATGCAAACTTGATGAAGTTGCCAGTTACATTGGGCTTCGCTGCCATCATGGAAACACTGCACTGCCACTGTTACTTATTAGGAGATTAAGCCGTGCCCCTGGTAGCCAACTTAGCCGGAGAGGGATGCCTAGACCAGTGCCCTGATGCTTTAATGTGCATTTGAACTCCCTGAAGATTTTGTTCAAAGACAGGTTCAGAGTCAGAGGTCTGGGCTAGAGCCTGAGGTTCGCATTTTTGCAGTGCTCCCTGTTGGTGCCGATCCTTGGGTCCCTGGCCCACACGTTGAGCAGCAATTAACTAGAGCGATACTCCTCAGGCTAGCAATATTGCTCAGGTTAATGAGTGGTCTTTATCTATCAAGGGTCCATAGGGAATTTGGCATTTATAATGGCAAAACCACTTTGTTCATAGACAAGTTCTCCACTTGAAATACAATAGTAACTATGGCGTTTTCAGAATCCTTCTATTTTTAAAGTGTGCCCAGGTCTCACACGGATGCTGTGAGTCAGTTTGCTCTAGCTAATCTTGATTCATGGATTTCCAAATTACCGAGCATCATTATTTACATATGTCATATACACAAATTTTGTGTTAGTACTATGTCATGACAATTCATCGACGAGGTCAGTGGTGGGAACATGACCATAGTGATGGAATTAGGCATGTGAACAGAACAACTCATAGTGGTGTGCATGGAGGTAACAAATTGACCAAGATGAACAAGGACTGTGATTCCAGCAGGCGGCGGGGTGTGGGGGGAGGGAGAAATCAGAGTCAGCATCTACCTGGTCACCTTTCTCCTGAAATTTATCATCAATTATGGAATGTGCCAGAGATAGGCATGAAGTTAGTAAAGTTTTAACTTCATCTTCAGAGCCTTCTCTGATAAGATCCTCACATTATTCCAAGGCAATCACAAAATCACCCATTCCAGTACAAAACTGAAAAATATGGCCCAGGATGGAAGAAGTCACCAGCCACAGGGCATCATCCCAAGTTGTATACCTGCAAGTGAAAACATGTCACATTGTACAGTTGTCAAACAGAAAACTTTGCTCAAACACTTTTGTTTTGTTTCTGTGAGAGAAGTTGGAGTCCCAGGATGATGAAACAATTAATGAGTTCCATTGCTAACAAAAAGGTCGGAGGTTGGAGACCATCTAGAGGCACCTGGGAAGAAAGATCTGGCAATCCACTCCTGAAAAATCAGTCATTCTCATTGAGAATGTAAGATGGGAAGTGATACGGAGGCTGGAACCTTAAGTCATGTGACCAGGATAAGCCTCCGTGAGAATATGAGATTTGAGCAAAAGATTTAAGTGAGTGGACCATGGAGACAGCTACACAGAGAATATTCCAGGCTTGTCTAGCAAGCTCTAGGAGAGTGAGCCAATGAGTGTGAGGAGGACAGAGTCTAAGGGGAGAGTTGTGGGAAATGAGATCAGACAACAGATGGAACCGTCTCCATACTTTCTTTTAAAGACCTTGCTTTACTCTTTGTGACACGGGGACCAATTACAGTCAATCACAGGGCAACAAGGAATTGACAACATCTGGCTTCTAAAAGGGTTTCTCCAGCTGCTGGGTTAACAACGGACTTGCGGGAGAAGGGTGGAAATAGGTATTTTGGTTAGCTACACTTCCATAGCAAACAGCTACACAAAACAGCAAGTGTTTATTTAGCTCCTACATCTGTGAGCAATTTGACGGTCCCCTGACCAGGGCTGCACTGTCCAGGGATGGTCCCACTGCAGCAGCACAGCTTCACCGGCCTCTCGTCCTTATCCAGAATCAGCTGGCATTTTCTGTTCACAGGATCACTGACTTAGAGATGGCATTTTAAAGCTGCAATCTTTTTTAAAAATCATTTTATTGGGGGCTCATACAATTCTTATCACAATCCATGCATACATTCGTTGTGTCAAGCACATTTGTATATCTGTTGCCATCATCATTCTCAAAACATTTGCTTTCTACATTGAGCCCTTAATACCAGCTCCTCATTTTTCTCCCTCCCTCCCGGCTGCCCTTCCCTCATGAAGCCCAGATAATTTATAAATTATTATTATTTTGTCCTATCTTACACTGTCCAACATCTCCCTTCACCCACTTTTCTGTTGTCCATCCCCCAGGGAGGAGGTTATATGTAGATAGATCCTTATACTCGGTTCTCCCTTTCTACCCCACCTTCTCTCCACCCTCCAGGTATCACCACTCACCACTGGTCTTGAAGGGATCATCCTCCCTGGATTCCCTGTGTTTGCAGTTGCTATCTGTACCAGTGTACATCCTCTGCTCTAGCCAGATTTGTAAGGTAGAATTGGGATCACGATAGTTGGGGGAGGAAGCACTGAAGAACTAGAGGAAAGCTGTATGTTTCATCGTTCCTACCCTGCAAACTGACTGGCTTGTTTCCTCCCCTCGACCCTTCAGTAAGGGGATGTCCAGTTGCCTACACATGGACTTTGGGTCCCCACTCTACACTCACCCTCATTCACAATGATATGATTTTTTTGTTCTTTGTTGCCTGATACCTGATCCCTTCGACACCTTGTGGTCACACAGGCTGGTGTGTAAAGCTGCGATCTTAATGTTTTAAAAAATGCATATCAAATCAAATTGTGGTCACCAAGTGTCAAGTTTTTCAGAGTGCTGTCTAAAGAATGGGCAGTGACCTTCCGCCGCGGCAGCCATGGAAGAGTCGCAGCCATGGCTGTGCGCTCCCCTATGGCCGTGGGCCTCGACAAGGGCCACAAGGTGACCAAGAACGTGAGCAAGCTGAGGCACAGCCGCCGCCGCGGGCGCCTCCCCAAGCACACCAAGTTCGTGCGGGACATGATCCGGAGGTGTGCGGCTTCGCACCCTACGAGCCAAGGGCCATGGAGCTGCTCAAGGTCTCCCAGGACAAGCGGGCACTTAAGTTCATCAAGAAGCGGGTGGGCACACATATCCGGGCCAAGAGGAAGAGAGAGGAGCTGAGCAACGTGCTGGCCGCCATGAGGAAGGCCGCTGCCAAGAAGGACTGAGTGCCGTGCCCCCCTCTTCCCACCCCGCCCCCAAAATAAAGTCTTTCCAGAAACTGAAAAAAACAAGGGAAAAAAAAGAATGGGCAGTGTGAGTCCTGTGGGCTTTGGCTCACTGAAACAACTTGTCAAGAGAAAAGAGGTTTGCAGAAATGGTTCGATGGGTTAAAGGACTTCATGTGTCTTCCTCCATGACATCAGAGACTGGTTCTATACCCCATTTCAACCGGGCGCCTCAAGGTGTGTATACAGTTGTGACTTGAGTGCCTTGAATAAGCAGCTGAACCACCTCAGAGCTGAAATGCCATACTTTTAATTTGGGGGAAAGGTTTAAGGGTTTTTAAGAACAAACTATGATGCAGACAACTCCAGCCCTGGAAATGACTCTTTTTTTTTTTTACGTTAATGATTTTCTTCTCAGCGAGAGAAATAGATGGTTTACTGAGAATAAAGACCCATCTAAATGTGAAGACAGAATATGATGAAAGCTTACCAAATTTAAATACAACCAAAGAGTAAATAAACAATCCATTCTTCATCATCAACCCCGCTGAGATATCCAGGTCCCCACTACAGAACTCATTAATTGGCACAGGGGTTGTTGGGATGAGAAATGCCTGTGTAATTTTGAGTTCCTGTTCAGGTCCCCAGACCTATCGGATATTGTCCCCTCGCTTGTGCCACCATTACTGTGGTAGTTAGCTTTTGTGCCAACTTGGCTGCACCTGGATTCTCAGTGGTTTAGCAATAAGGCTTAGGACCGCCCAGGATGGGTCTACCAGAGGCAATGAGCTCCATGATGAGAAGGAAAGCGTTCGTGAGAAGGGGAGAGAGTTACTCAGGTCGCCGCCCTGGTGCAACAGGAGGCGATTTCCCACTTTCTTATAGAAGTAGCCATGTGAAAAGCTGGATGTCTCTTTTCAGCCTTTGGATCCTGCATCAGGCTCATCAACCTCCGTTCTTTGAAGTTGAGCCTACACATTGCCTCCCATTTCCAGAGCGGTCAGCGACCCGCCATCTGACCTGCCAGACTCAGATTGAGTTTCCTCTCCCGTCAGCAGGCTGATCTGCTAACCTTGGATTCATCCACTCTACAGCCTGCGGTTCCTGCTGACTTCATCTGCCCCGAGGAGTTGGAAGTCAGGATAAGTCTTCACTTTAGCATCTGACCCACATCCTTAGCACTGGGCTTGACTAGTTAACCCTATTCTACCACTGTGTGAACCATTGTCTTGATATACATTTCTCTGTACGTGTACGTGTGTTTATATATATACACCCCTAGAACAAGGATGGTGATACTTCATCTCACTACGTTGGACACGTTATCAGGAGGGAGCAACCCCTGGGGAAGAACATAATGCTTGGTAAAGTGGTGGGGCAGCAGAAAACAGGGAGGCCCTTGACCAGGTGGATTGACGCAGTAGCTCCGGGTGATGTTTCATTCTACTGTACATAGGGTGCTATGAGTCAGAATTGGCTCGATGGCACCTTACAGCAACATACATATATTAGATACATTTCTTTTACTTCTCTAGAGAGTCGAGGCTAACACAATTCAAAAGTTAGGGTTGTTTAATTTAGGAGAAATGCATACTATGAGAAAGGATGGGATGGACAGAGGAGCTTAAAACCTCACTGCTGCACAATTAGTGTGTGGACATTTTGGTGAAAGATTATAAACTATACATCATTTCTCTCAGTAGGACAAAATTATTAGGTTTTTCATTCTGAATTCAATTTTCATTTTAGTATTTTAAAAATTGGTTTCATTTCTTTTCCATGAAAGTAGTGGTCCAGAAATATACCCAATCCTTGCTAGTAGTTTCTAGAAGATGATATTTTGAAAAGCATGTGCTAGAAGACCGCAAGCAAATCCAATTCTTTCATTTACCTACCACTAGTCAGTTTGTACTGAGTTCTTTCGACATATAACTTAGAAAAAATAGGGACGCTTTCTGTTTTGATAGGGAGCCATGGTGGTAGTGTCAGGTAAGCACTGGACTGCTAACCTCAAGGTTGGTGGTTCAAACCCACTAGCTGCTATGAGAGAGGCTATCTGTTTCCATAAAGATTTCTAGCCTAGGAAACCCTATATACCAGTGGTTCTCAACCTTTCGAATCCGTGACCCTTTAATAAAGTTCTTCATGCTGTGGTGACCCCTCACCCATAAAATTATTTTCATTGCGACTTCATAACTGTAATTTTGCTACTGTTGTGAATCAGGTGACCCATGTAAGATGGTCGTTCAACCTCCCAAAGGGGTCGCGACCCACGGGTTGAGAACCATTGCATAGGGTCTCTCTGAGTTGGAATTGACTCATTGGCAGTGGGTTGGGTTTTGTGGAAGGTGGAGGACTAATGTTCAATCATACAGATGAACCAATGAGCTAAGTCAGTTGCAAGAAAGATGGAACAAGTTCACCATAAAATATTGACCCGTCCACAGTCAAAACAAAACAAAAAAAACACCAGCTCCATTTATTTAGCAGCTCAAATAAGATGGCCTCTAAGATGGCCGCTAGTCATCACACCTGTTACCATGACAGCCCCTCCTTCTAATACCCTCTACACAGCTTCTTCTTGGAAGGCCTGGAGATAACAGGAGGATTATTAGCTCTTTCTCTCCAGGCATTGCCCAAACACGGTGACTTTACACTCAAAAGAGATCTTGTTCTAAAGGAGAAAGATTCCTCCCTTACACATAATTAGCCCCTTGAGGCATAGCCACACTGTACCGATCCTCTGGAGGGAAGCATTAGTAGGTCAAGTTCAAGTGATAAAGGCAGGTAGCACACCTGCAGAAGCTAACTGAGATCCCTCGCTGGATAGGGAGCAGGTATGAGGGTTTCTGAGCAAATATTGATGCCCTGGGATACAGGAAAATATTTGAAGCATATGGTATAAGACTAAATGTTGGTGAGTGAATGGGGGGGGGGAGCACATGATTGTGTGTATCAGTGTAGTTGTTCCTCCAACCTCTGGGCCATGAATCATTCCTCTCCAACCTCTCCCAGGAAATCTACACCAAGTTAGAAAGGAGCTGCTGGTGGTGAGAGAGGAGAGGGAGATCAGTAGCTATAACAAATGCACAATTCCTACAAGATGCTAGGAGAAATGAAAACTATTGCTTCAACATTGCTCTTAATTAAACAATCACAAGAGAAAAGTCACAGCCAACCACTGCTAAAAATAGCAATTGTGAAGAAGAATATGAAATATGAGGGCTAAGCCTACCAAAGCCATGCTAGCAAGGTCCCGTTGAAGATGGAGATGCCGCCTGCTGCAGCTGACCTGTCATGGCTAGTTGAGTTGTACCAGAGTGTTCAAATTGTGCCTTTGTTTTTCTGTTCTAGATTGATAGAAAACAAGAAGGTTTTTGATCGATGGCAGAACAAAGAAAAGTATGACGTGTCTTTCCCAGGGTTTGAAGCCGGCTTTTTTATGCTCTTGACAGTTGTAATTCCATTTCAACACTTAAAATTCCCTCTTCCTTTGAGAGTTTGGGGAGAAACAAGAAAAGGTACTTTCTGTTTTCATCCACCATACATATTTCCTTGCTGTGCTGATGGGTGGGTTTCCCGGGAGAGGAGACTGCAGGCCCGCCCCAGAGAGAGCCTCTCACACATTGGCCACAGCGTGACCATGGTCTTCAGCAAGCACTCTGAAATAAATGTGTCCTCTGTGATGTCACCAGCAAGACCTGTGCATAATGCAGGAGTCCGGCCGTTTGTGGAAATCCAGAAGATTGGAAACATTCAAAATGCCAACCAAGAGGGGGGCTGGGGTGTAATTTCCAAGAAGCAAACTGAACTGTAATTGTAATACAGAACAATGGATTCGAATCAATTTTATTGCACTCACTCAGCTTAAGAGCAGAGGCTGGGCCACAAATGAGCAGCCGGCCTGGCACTGATAAGGCGAAGCCTGAAGATGCCATCTTCAACAGGCTTTCTGGCTTCGTTTCCACTGAAGAGATACTTAGGCTACACTCTCCAAAGAGAGACAGCCTGCCATGATCAGGCGCACAGGCACGTTAACCACAAGGCAAAAATTCGCCTGGGCTTAATTGTGTTTATTTACTAGGGCTTTCCCACCTCTTTAATGTGGTGACAACAAGGTAAAGTTGTTCATAACATATTAGTAGGTAAACACAATTGAAAACATGTACATTTTACTGACTGGTGAATCCACCTCCGCGCTGGGGAGCAGAGGTCTGATGGCTTGGCAGAGGGGCTTCAAGCGCTTGATCTAGAGGAACTCAGTGTAGCAGGTTCTGGAAAATTTCCACCCAGGATTCATTCAGAACAGTACTCCCTTGATAACTCCTATATGCTAGACTTCACTGAATAAGTCATTTTTAAAAGTAAATGAGTATCTCCATTTGAAAACAGCTGTCCTAAATTAAATACCCCCCAAGCCTCTCTTATGTATTAATTCTTCCCTTTGCCCTGCGTGCGTGGTGCCATGTGATCTTTCGGTGATCGTTCACTTTCGCAGTTAGAGTGAATAAGGCTCCCAAATGTCAAGTATAAATATGAGTCATAACATTAAATATGCCCAATGGCTTATCTATAAAATCTTGTATAATCATCAGTTCTTCTGAGTTTTATTGGCTCCAATAATACTCAAGTCAGTTTCCAAGTGGTTACCCTCTGGTCCTAAGTGACAAGAAGCCCCCCCACCCCTAGTTGATTTCACTACTCTCAATGCCCTCTTTAAAGTAAAACTCGATGGTTTGAATTAAACGGTTAATTTTGTATTGATTAAATAACTAGAACTCTTTAATCACAGGAAAGCCCAATGGAGGACAAGTGGACAGTTTTACTGGCAGCTGTGAAGGTCAAAAAGTGGTGCCCAGTGAACCCCAGGGGCACATGGAGAGTAGAGGACCTGTGAGCAAAGAGGGGTGTTTCTAAGGATGCACACAAACCAAAAGCCAATCGCTCTCCCTTCAAATCCAGAGAGACCCATGAACTCCACACAGATGGAACAAGAGAAGTCATTCATGCCCATTCAAACATGTCACAAAACCTTATGTATCAGGGGTTTATAGAAGCTATTTTCTGGAGAAGAGGGGAAAATATCCTTCTACACTTTGCTGTGGAGCCTTATATTTCCTAATGCTGCTGTAGCAGATTTCCAAATTTATTTGCTTAATTTAAAAATTCTCTTTTCATTGGCACAGTTTGTAATATTGATAAATGAACATTTCTCTTACAGTTAGGGAAGTCAGTCTCACTGGCATGAAGTGGGGATGCCCACGGCAGTGGTTCTCTCGGGAGCTTCTGCAGTCAATCCCTTCTCTGGCCTTTTTTAAGCTTCTGAAGGTCACCTGCAGTCTTTGTCTTATGATCCCTTCCTTCTACTCGAGTTTCTTGCTGCCATGGCCTCTCTCTTTTAAGGACTTAATGATTACATTGATCTCTACCAGAGAAGCCAGGATAATCTCCCCATCTCAGGACATTCACTTTATTACATCTTCACAACCCTTTTACCATGTAGAGTGACTGAACCTTGAGATTAGGAAGTAAACCTTGTTGGTAGACCAATATTCAGTCAGGTGTCACAACCAAAAGTAGAGATAGGATGAAACACATCTGAACTTTAAATGGCTGTAGTCTGAAGGACAGGGACCTCTTTATACCTTGGATCTTGACTCAGACTCAGGAAGAACGCTCTTGAGTGGGCTGGGCTGCATCACTGTGGCACGTAGATCTCCATGGACTATGGACATGATCAACAGAACACTCATTACCAACATCTTGTACGGAGAGAATCTGGTAAGTGAGCTTGGCAAAGACCCTGTGAATCCCAGCCAGCTCCACACTTCACAAACTGGTGATTAACAGCAGATGATCTGTATAAGGAGCATCCAGTATGTTTAGGATCTCTGTGAGTTTGTTTTATAATATATAAGCTGGATAGAAGCTATAGTGGATTCTCTCTATACTGTGTTCTTCATTACTCCTACTTCTGTCTTTTTGAAGACCTGTATAGAGAATTCCTTTAGGTCTTGCTAAACAAGTAATCGAACTAGAGGTGGTAACTAAAGGTGTGGTAACTAACCCATTACTTCCTGAGGTTGGTAGCTAAAGATCAACACCACATATAATATATTCCTATTGATTCTGCCATTCTATCCAATTTCAGACATTCTGGAATGCCCTCCTTATCTGGGAATATCTCTCCCATTAGCTCTACTGCAAGCTTATCAATGAAGATCTGTCACTTACATTGACTCCCAAACCAGGTCTGAGGATAGGTTTTGCCCTGTGTAATCAGGAACAGTTTCATCAATTAAGCTTGTTTAATCTTCTATCAGAGATTTATTATAATCTCCACCTCTCAGTCCCATATGATTGCAATAGATAAGGTAGAATTATACACAGTGTTGGAACTTGCTGTTGTTTTTGTTGTGTACTTTCTAATTGATTCTGACTAATGGCAACCCCATGTGAAAGATTCTAATGCCCACAGGAATTCCCTGGGTTGTAATCTTCATGAGAACAGACTACCTGGCCATGTCTCTCACACAGCAGCTAATGGATTTGAAACAGACCTTCTTGTTAACAACTGTGTGCTTAACCATTGCACCCCCAAGTTTCCTTTGTTGGAATACAAGGTTTAATAAGTAAACGAGCCTATTTACACTGAGTACATTCTGAATCATAAAGACCTGATAGAACCAGACCAAATTGCTTCAGAAGATAACCAAAGCCTTAATATTTACGGAAGCTAACTGCCCCTTCTTTTCCCACTGAGTGGGTGGGTTCTAACTACCAAGTTTTCAGTGTACCACATTGCCACTCAGGCTTCTTATAGCAACTATTGTTGCTATTGCTATAGTCTTGCCTGTGAAACAATAATAGTGACATTTATGATATAAGACTGCTGTAAGAATTAAAGGAAGTTGCATACACGAGAGACATATCATCCTACTTGACACATAAAATATTTATTCTCAATCTCTTCTTCCACAGTCTTCAAAAATCATTCCATCGTGTTCACTAAAAAGGAAGCGCTACTGACTCCAGAAAACTGCTGTTAAATTATACACTCTTTACATTAAACACTTGTCACCCATATCCCTCTACCATTGATTCATGGGCAGAGACTCGGTTTTTAAATGAGCTCACTATGCAACACTCCCCACAGAGGCCTGCTCTGAAGAGACGGGACCCCCAGTTTGAATGGGATGGGGCAATAAGGATGACCGGGACCGTGAAGGATCTCTGTGAAAAGCCTCTGCAAGTGACAGCTTCAATAAGCTTAGAGAAAGAAAGTGGTCAGAGGACTTTGATTGACATAACAGAAAAGTCTAGTGGGGATATATGATAAATATAACTGGGTCCAAGTACTCAAAATACCTGTGGGCCGTTTTTCACTTCTTAACTGCTTTCTTCTGTTTTGTTTCTTTTTCTGAATAAGCAAGTCCTCTTGGTGCCTAGTCACCAGCTTAACAAGCTTAGTGTACACAGGGATCCTCTGTCCCAGTTTGGCTAGTGGTGATTGTTGGTTCCCGTTGCTTTGGCTCCCAACTTGGCAAGCCCAGGCACAGTGGAATTGGATCCCTGTCACCTACAGGATCTTCATTGACCAAGTTTCCAGAAGTAGATCACCAGGCCTTTCTTTCTAGGCAGCCTTAGACTGGAGGACCCACTGGAATCTGTTCAACAGCACAGAAGCTTACAAGCCTCCACTGACAAATTGCTGGTGGTTTGGGTTAAAGTGCACCAGGAATTAAACCTGGGTCTCCTGCATGGAAAGTGAGAATTCTCCCACTGCCCACCACTACCCTTTCTTAACAGTTCCAACAAAATCATGAAGTCAACACTCTTTAGATCAACTTGGGTCAGATGTCCATTCTAATATCAACCACCAGTATGGAATATGCAGACTTCCCAGGGTAAAGTGACATACCCACCCTTGGAGTACAGATGTGTGTGAGGGAGCAGGGTTGGCCATCACCTAATTTCATGGATTGAGAGTGGGCGGCAAATAGTTTGCCAAATAAAACCACATTGCTAAGATTAGAAGAAGTAGGAGTGGATTTTGGACAAGAAAAATCTTACAAAACATCTTAGACGTGGAATTACCAGGGCAGAAGAGCTCTGGGCAGATGGGGCAGGCCCTGGAAGCACGAGGAAAGGCATGCCATGTCTAAGTAGCTCTGTAGGTTACAGTTCTTGCCCTGTCTGCCTGTTGTTACGTGAATGACCACATCATATTGACCTTTCAAAGCAGCCTCTACAATGTCCATGATTCATTTTCTTTATAACACTTTGGAGAACCTTACATTTTCTGAGTGTGAATTAAGGTTGAGGTTAAAGTCAGACAAATAGCCACTCAACCTTGCGGCTCTGCTGTGATGGAAAGGGAAGCTGTGGAAAGGGACGGCAATGAGCTGAACGGGAGGTCAGAGTGCTGGCAGCTTATTCCTGCGCTCAAGGAGCCTTGTTTCTTGGAGGATACTCTGAAATTGAATCATAATTTTTTTAAATATTAAAAATCATGAAGTTTGTTCATCATGCCAGAGCATGCTGGTTACACTGAAATATCATCTTTGTTCGTGACTGGAGACAGCCCCTCTCCCCACTCAGTCCTTAATCCCTGACATTTCTGAGGTCCCCTCCCTGATTACCAAATTCCCTTTTTATGAAGAGCTTTATCAAAGACCTCTGGAAAGACTAAATTAATTATGCCACTCCCCCTTTTATCCACTGCGTTATTTCAAGGACTTCTGACAGTTTCAAGAGGCATAATTTTACTCTTTCCAAAGGCATGCCAGTTTTCTGCATTCAAATTCTACCCATCCAGGTGCTTTCAAAGACGTTTTAGTGATTCAGCTTGCTTCGTTTGTCTCAGCCTAGTTACAGACGACTTATATCATCAGTCAGCGATTCCCAAGGATAAGCCAAGATTCTTTCAGTATTTGCAGAGAGAGCACAATAAATTTGGCTTAAATTAAAAATAGAGCCAAGTTCTGGCCTGTTTGGCAGTGGCTCTCCTGCTCTTTAGGATGGAGTGGTTTTGCACCAAATTGGCAAGACAGCTAGGGATATTGGTTAACTGCACATTAAAATGAATCAAGGAGATTTTTTGTTTTGTTTTTGGGGGTCTGGGCATCACCGTCCCACCAATTAAATACAAGTCTCTGTGGATGGGGCCTAAATCTCAGAGTTTTGGAGGGGGGTTGATGTTTGCTTGTTTGTTTAATGTGCAGCTAGAGTTGAGAACTGAAACATAGAAGCTGTTGGGAGCTCCAAGATACCAGGTCTAGGTCCACATTTCAAAATCATCCTCAGGCTAGTACCACCTGAGGAAACATATATACAAAGAATATTCATTGAGTCTTGGGTGCATAAGGATGGTAAGCTTATGAATTAAAGAATCTGAGGTCAGCTTTTATTTTCAGTTTTGCTGACATATAATTCGCATCTACAATTCAGTAGTTCAATAATATAAAAAATCGCTGTGCAGTCATTGCTATAATAATTTTTAGAACATTTTCCTTATGCTCATTGTTGTTATCTCCCCCATTCCCCCAACCTTCCCTAGGAAACTATTAATCCAGTTACTGTCTCTATAGATTTATTTAAATCTAGGTATACCCTAGATTTTATTAAAGAAAGACATGCAACATTTTTAAAAAGAAAAGAAAGAACTAACAACATAAAACAGGGAAAAAACCACCAAAAGAAAGCAGAAAATGCAAAAACTAGAAAAAATTCAAAAAAGATCAAAAGGGAGATCAAATGATAAGGTGTTTCATTTTAAACTAACTACATCTGCAATGATCCACTTTTCAATATATTCTGTCTGATAGCAAAGCCATTCGCAACCCTCAACTATGGTCCAAGGGAATTCTCTGAAGGCATCATCGATGTAGCAACCCTGAAAATGGATTTGGGCTTCCACTTTCATTCATTGTTTTCTGAAGACTAGGTGCTCAGAAAGTAAGCTCTAATGCTGTCTCTCCTCTGAATTTAAATTTTATTGTATATAATCCTTTGGGTCAGACAGGCTGATGTGCTTCGTCTGTGTGGACTTAGTTGAAACTTCAGTTGCATGGCTGCTTGTTTGAAGACAAGCCTACCTTTAAGATTACAGACACTAGCCTTTCTGAGAGCCAGGAACCACCTGATTTTTTCATCACACTCTGCTGAAGCACTCCTATCTTCAGTGAACTCTTCATAAGGGTGAAGTATTGAGCAAGCCACGTCATAAGAACCAATTGTTCTTAGATTAAGGATACAATGAAGTGCAAGCTCAAAACCAATTTGTTTATCTATGGTTTATATATGTTACTGGTTCACTTTAGAGACAGCATTGCCTTTAGAAACGGAATATTATTTAAAATCATCCCCATGTGGTATATGGTAAATGTATTTATAGTATCATTGATTTATCCAATGGTACATAATTTTTTAATTATTGAGAAAAAAGAAATTATACACACATAGGAAAACCTCTTATAATAAAATACATAGATTGTTGACTGGTACAGATGAAAAACGTAAGTAACTGGACACTATTTACATAAACAATGAGGATTGGAGACAGGGGAAAACTCCCAATAACACTCATTCACAAAGGCAGATCCGTGCCTACTAGACTAACACGCCCCATTGAAAATTGCAAAGAGAGCATGAAAGTACATGGCATGGTAGTGCTCAGTCACAGTTCACTGGGCACTTTCAAAGCAAGAGATCCAAACCAAAGTCCAGTGGCCAATAAGTCCGTAGCCTTGGGATAGCAGTCAGTCACTTCTTCTCCAGCTTGAGCAGCTCAGTCTGAAATTGAAGGTATTGAAGTTCCTTTGATAAAGGAAGGTAAAATCCAAAACAGATTCTTCAGGTGCAGCCTGTGAAGGATGCTGTGCATCTTAAAAGGACAGAGTCTATAGTCCCAGTTGTTTATAGTATGTGCCTGGGTCCCCAAGGGCTGGATAGAGACTAGGAACATAGGCCGGCCTTATTCCTTCCTTGCGGTCCGTATAAAGACTGCTAAATGTCTTCCCAATGGCAGATCCTTCACCCACTTGACCCGTCAACACAAGTGTCATCTCCTTCTCCAAAAGACATGCCTCCCCCATCTCTTGACTTGAATTTTCAGTAACATTTACTAATCACTCATGTAGGAATATCTATTGATTGGGGGTGAGTATAGAACAATATATATGGCAATAACTAAATGATCTTAGGTAAGACGATCTCCACATCATGATAACTGGCCCCAGCTGAGGTGAAACCTCCCCCCCACTCCTTTAAAGCAGTTTTTAAAAAAATAATTAAATAATTTTATTGGGTGCTTATACAACTCTTATCACAATCCACACATACATCCATTGTGTCAAGCACTTTTTGTATTTACTTTTTTTAAAATAATTTTAATGGGGGCTTGTACAACTCAATGCAATCCATACAAAAATTCATTGTGTCAAGCACTTTTATATATTTGTTTCCCTCATCATTCTCAAAACAGTTGCTTTCTACTTGAGCCCTTGGTAACAGCTTCTATTTTTACCCTCATTCCCTGCTCTCTCCCCCCAATGAACCCTTGATAATTTATAAATTGTTACTGTTTTTTCATATCTCACACGGCCCGACATCTCCCTTCACCCACTTCTCCACTGTCCGACCCCCAGGGAAGAAGTTATATGTAGATCTTTATAATCTGTTCCCCCTTTGTCCCTCACCTTCCCTCCACCCTCCTGGTATCACCACTGGTCCTGAGGGGTTCATCTGTCCTGGATTCCCTGTGTTTCCAGTTCTTATCTGTACCAGTGCACATCCTCCGGTCCAGCCGGATTTGTAAGGGATCATGATAGTGGAGGGGAGGAGGATAGAACTGGTATCATGATAGTTGGGGCAGAGGATGTATTCAAGAACTAGAGGAAAATTGTATGTTTCATCATTGCTACACTACACCCCCCACAGCCGTTCTGCAAGGGGATGTCCAATTGCACACAGATGGGCCCTGGATCCCCAGTCTGCACTCCCCCTCATTCACAATTCTATGATTTTTTTTAAGATGAACAAATAAGGGGGTGATATGTGGTTCATGAGCACTAGTCAGGCACACTATCTATGTCAGTTTTAAGGAGTGCCAGAATAGCTTATGCTTTTGATTAAAAACTTTATATTGTCATAAAAGAGGACAGTGACCTATAGTTTTGTCACCTAAACTATAAAGGATCAGACCAGCAGACATGTCAGTAAGATCCTGCAGAGACAGCATGTCAGGACCTGGGTAAATGAACATGATTATCTCCACACTTGGACAATCATTTGCTACATGATTTTGGAGGAGTCTATCAATGCCCCTGCCAAGTTTACCCACTTACAGAATGGGTATGTCCTTCTTGGCACTTAAAAAATAATTTAAAGAAACAAAAGACATTAGCTATCACCTAATGTTAACTTTTGATCTGTAATAATTGAACAGAAAACTGAATGTCCATAGGTTTTGCTAATAGGGGAGTGAGCAAGCTTTCCTGATAAATGTTCCATAATACCTCCCTCCCACTATTGCTTCAATCTCTCTATTTAAGTTAAATAGCTAGAAATGCATCAACTAGATAAAGGTTGATTCCAAAGCTCTCCCAGTGTGCTGAAGATAAATTCTTTAAAAATTAATTTGATCAGAATAATAGAACTGAAAAATGTTCAGTATCTGATTCAGAGAGCACCCCGCATCTATAGATACACTCACATGTTGCCAAAATTTCCTTTTATTAGAAACCAGAAATAATGATAGAAAAATGAATTGGCAGGGATTTTTTGACCATATGAGGTACTCTGACAGAAAAATCCTGACATATACTAACTAAAACACAAATGCCAGTGACAAAAGCTAATGTAGAGCAGACATGGCACTGCATCTCTGCATCATTCCTCCAAAGTCTCATACACACTGAAGACAGACAACTTTTTGTACGACCTCGATTATCAAAAGAACTGAATCTGTGAGGTAGGCTGGCTAATTCCTCCGGTGCCTTTAGTGGTCAGGGATATTTTGATGGTGGGAAGCATAGTTGGTTTCTGGGATTCTCTCCAATGCAGATAACTGAGATGGAGGTCTCTCCACCTCTTAGACTGCTCTCATCAAACACACGGGGTCACTAGAAGTCAGACTTGATGGGAACGGGTTTGGGTGTAGGATGCAGTAATCAGAGGACCTGCCCACGACGAAATAAATAAACCAATGAAAGAACTAAAGAGTGTGCAACATTCAAAGAACTAGCAATACTCCTTCCCCAAATGCCTCGGACCTACTCCAGGCCCACTTGAAAATGAGTGAGGAGTCAGCAGGGACTGTGCTGCAGCTGGTGAAGCGTTGGGGCCGGGAGAGCCTCAGTCTGGAGGACAGGTGGGCGAATCATGTCTGACCAGCTGAAGCCCATCAGTCTGATAGGAAACCTGTTGGCTGTCAGCTTTGGTGGTATGAGCCTGGTGTTTGAGAGGCACCCATTAGACATGGTCAAGGGCCATCTGAAGACCCAGCCCCCAAGTTCACCTGGACAGCCTGTATTCTGGGACAGCCTGTACTCTGAGACCTTTGACTATTTCTGGAAGCCTCTTTTATTATTTTTTCCTAGTAACAAATCATTTTTATTGGGGGTTCTTACATATAATAGTCTACACACCCCTTATATTAATCAGATATGTACAAATATTGCCATCAACAATTTCAAAATATTATCTTGTTTCTTGATATCAGTTCCTCATTTTCCCTGCCTCCCCCGCCTCACGAATGCTTACTACATTATGTGTTGTTATTTATATGTTATTTACACTGCCCCTTCTATGAGCCAGGGCATCACCGGACTAGATCGGGGCATGGTCACCCCTTCATTGGCATCGCTCCTATGCTTGCAATGCACTCCTTTGGCTACAGTTTATGGAACAGACTGCAACAGAAATCCGTGGAGGACATACTCACCTACTCCCAGCTGTTTGCCGCTAGGATATTATCTGGCATATTCACAACAGCAATCAGGACCCCAGGGGAGCAGATGAAGTGCTTGTTGCTGATCCAGGCTTCTTCGGGAGAAACCAGATGCGTTAGGGCCTTGGATTGTGCCAACACACTGTACAAAGAGTCTGAGATCTGGGGCATCGACAAACAAGACTGTTCTCCCACTCAAGCAAGCTGTCCCAGTCGGTGGGATGTATTTCATGACCTAAGAGTGGCTGAAAAATAGCTTCACTCCAGAGGGAAAGAGTGTCAGTGAACCCACAGCTGCTGGTGGCTGGTGGCATTGCAAAGACCTTCACCTGGGCTGTGGCCATCCCCCCAGATGTGTTCAAGTCCCAAGCACCCCTTCCTGGGAAATATCCTAATGGTCCCAGAGGCGTGCTGAGAGTGGTAATCCAGAAAGACGTTATCACCTCTATATAAATGGGCTTTGCTGCAGTGATGAGCCAGTGTAAGATTAATTCAGAGCAGCTCTCATCTTATAAATCAAACAGGTTTCAGAGAGGCACAATCTGCAATGAGAAAACTTATAGATAAGGGAAAAAATAAGATACAGTTAAGGCTTGGGGGACTCCTGAAACGATAGACACTCTAGGGTCCAGAACTTATTCGAGGCAGGATTGTGGTATACACTTCCTGTCAGGTAGCCTGCATCTTGTGACAGGTTTCACACAAAGGGATAATTGACAGTTACCTGAGGGCATTGAAAGAAACATTAATGCTTTGGTCAAGTGTTCACAGATAGGAGGAGAGGATAAAGTCAGGTACAGGGAGTAGCTGATATTCTGCAGACAGCTGCATTTCAGCAACATTGCCAGGGGACAGGAAGGATAAAGGGTCCACTTTATCTCAGGTGAGAGATGAACCAGGCAGTACATCATCAGCTCCCCAACTTGAGTCATCAGCATTTTCCCCCAGGCCTTGGCTGCACCGTGGAAGGTGGTAGTCCTGTCCAATTTGCCTAAAGAGCAAACAGCCTTGCCCCAACAAGCTAGGAATCAGGAAATGGTCCAAGCCGTCTTTTGATACGGCCTAATTTGAAGACAAGGGAAAGGAAAAGGAGCAAGGGCAGTGCCCCAAATCAGGAAAGGCACTGGAGGTTATTGGAGCAGGTTTTAAACAGAAAGTGGTGAATAAATAAGATTAGCCATCAGCAACATGAAAGATCTACTAGATGATGGAGAAGACAGAGATGAGGAGCCTAGCTAGGAATGCCTATTCCAGTGAAAGCCCACCCCAAAAATCAGAAGCACAAAACCAAAGGAAGAAAACTAGAGCAGAGGAGGCAGGTGAAGGATCAGCGTGAAAGAGGATGAGCCCTGGGTTTTTGCACTGGCTGCCTGATTCAAGGATGGGGGGGATGATGGGAACAGCAGAGAGATGGTGCATTCGTGGGCCCTATCAGCAGATGGGTTTGCAAAGATAAGGCTGGGACGCGAAACTTGGCCAGCCATCAAGACACAAGGGAGAGTGAAGATAGAGGCAAATGCAAACCTACTCAGAGACAGGTGTGCTGTGAGATGAGAGCGCAGTCACGCTGGAATCCTCCCTCGGGAAGCATGTGGGCTAACAGTGTTGGAGTCTGTAAAGCCTAATAAGAAACATAAGCCCCTCAAATACCTAAACATAACGTACACATATTGAGTGCCAAGCAACACAAGGCTGTGCATGAGTGGTCTCATTGCATCCTCAAAATAACCCTGGGGCGCATCTTTCATTGCTGTCCTCATTGTTCAAATAAGCAAACTGAGATTTATAGAGATTCACAACCTTGCCCATGGTAATGTGGTAGCAAGGAAAGGCGTCAAGTTTATCAGACTGTAGAGCACAGAGTCTTAACGAGCGTGTGATGCTTTCACACCACATACTATTGGAAAGAACCTTCTTTTTCTTCTGCCCTTCAGCAAGAAACAGAAGAAATTTTAAAATTCAAACACTAGAAGAGACTTAAAGGAAACAAGGAGAAAGACACATCAGAAACAAGCTCGGTAAAAGCCTGGCTGTTGGTGTCAAGGGTGCAAAGGGGGGCCAATACCTGTGAATCCAAACTTCCCTTCTCACACCTGACAACCACATGGTGACTTTGAGTGGTGTTAATGCCACATGGGGGGAAATGACACTAGGTGGGTGGCCCAAAGACCAAGATGCCAAAGAACAACAAAATTCAAGGCAAAGTAGAACTCTGCCAAAGGGGCTTAGTCGCTTCATCAAATCGTCCAAGACAAGAGCAATCTTCCACTCCCTTGACATCAGACTACATGTTATCACATACTTCTCTCTCTGTTTATTCTTTTTCGTTCTGAAAAAATCTTTATCTCAGTAAGGCGGTGTGTTCTTTAGCCTGGACTTGCTTTCTACAGTTTGCACTTTTCAGATGCAGGCCCAGCAGGAGCATGACCTGGTCTCAGAAAGTGAGTTCTTGAGAGAAACATGCCATCACACTCCTCCCACAGAACCCCACAAAGGATTTGCTTTTCCTACTTAATTCCACATGGCTGACTGGATCCATCATCTCAGTAATGGATTTGTTTAAGGTAAGTGTTTTCCTTCACTAAACACAAGACTGCTCTCTCTCTCGCTCTCTCTCTCGCTCTCATACACACACACACACACACACACACAACTCTCTGTCCATAAAAATTGTATTGCCTTGCTGAAGAGTGTAGTGAAGCAGACAGCGAATTCAGGAAGTGACAAACAACACAGATCGTGTCCAATTAGGAATAAGAAAGTTATCGGTGCTGTGGTGACTGCTCATGGTGAACAACCAGCTCAGCAAAAAGCCTCACTGCATGTCCCTCTGATTTCATTAGAACCACTCACGCTACAGTGACCAGCCTTCCGTGCATGTGTTACCTACTGCAGTGCCACGCTCTCAAGGAATAGCTGGGGGTATGAGGCCATCAGTAGCTGTGACTAAGCCTCAGCCTATCAAGCTGTTCAGATGCAGCATATTTCATTGATTCTCTGGCACAGATTTCATTCCCCCCACCCATATCTTAACATCTTTCAAATTACAGTCTATCTTAGAATCAAGGCAATCACAATAGAACTGTCACTGCCTCTGCATGTGCAAACTTGGTCATGGTCAGTCACATGGCCATTCCAACGGAGTTAAATGAATGGTTGCAACTATGGGGGCTGAAGTTCAACAACATTTAAAATTCTCAAAAGATGACCCTATGTTCTGGCATGTGAATGACGAGCTATTGTGTATGCAGAAAGATAAAAACAGACAAGCAGCAGATACACTAAACATTTGTGAAACAAATATTTGTGCTACTGGAACAACTGTAATGCCATACTGTTTCCCAAAACAACCACGAAATGCTTGGCAAGACCTGAAAAAGGGAATAAACATAAAGAAAATAAAACTGTTACATTTGCCTGAAATCAAGCCGTGAAACAAATGGAGCAACAAAGAAAGCAGGAATGATTGCCAAGTGCTCAGAAGAAATGAGAGAAATTCCAAAACAACAAGCAGCAGGCTGAAGAGTTACAGCCTATGCAAGAATTCCGTGAAGACATTATGCCAGAGTTCAAAATACCTTCTTTGTTCCTTCCAAAAACCAAAAGCAAGCTCCCTGCCATTGAGTCAATTATGACTCATAGTTACCCTATAGGATGGGGTAGAACTACCCCTGACTGTAACTGCCCGCGACTGTAACTCTTTACAAGAATAGAAAGTCCCATCTTCCATCAAGTTGATGGTTTCTTACGTTGATGAAATACAGTATGTTCAAAATAACTTCCACCTCCTGTAAAACATTCAGTGTCCTTGAAAGTGCTTTCAGACCATGTTCTGGGATAACAGGGTGAATCTGTATTTCTGAGAGATTCTGAGTAAGGAACACTCAAAGGCCTACTGCATGCATTCTCGCTTGCCATCCCCCAACTCTGTGTCTTCATTGACAACAGACTCCAAGTTGATTCGCAGCTTAAATGACCTTACGCTTCAAAGGAGACTTGTTTGGGGTTTCCACTTGACAGAATCTTTATTAATCAGGTCCATCAGGATGGTTTTGTCTCTTTCCCTTCATTGGGTTAAGGATGGGCTATGGTCCAGTCCTGCTGTGACAGAGGGTGTGGGAAAGAGGTGTCGGATTTTTTTTAAGAAGCATGAGAAGAACTCTTTCTTCTCCAGTTCCAGCTGTAGCAATGTCTGGACCACCTTGCAACCACGAGAGGGACTAGTGGGAGGACTAAGACACACATTGAAAACAGCAAAGAAGGAAAGGGGAGAAGGGCTTGACTTCTTGATGCCACCTCTAAGCTACTGTAAGCATGCCTAGATAATGTCTTCTGATTATATAAGCTAGTAAATACTAAATCAACTGTACTCATTGAGTTTTCTATGTCTTGCAGTCCAAGTCATTTAAACGACACATTCCTACCTGTCCTTTACTGTCACAGTAGTCTACTGCTTTCTTTTAAAAAAATCATTTTACTGGCACTGCTTACAGCTCTTTTTTTTAAACATTTATTTATTTATTATAATTGTTGTATTGGGACTCATACAACTCTTATCACAATCCATACATCCATCCATTGTGTCAAGCACATTTGTACATTTGTTACCATCATTTTCAAAACATTTTCTTTCTACCTGAGCCTTTGGTATCAGCTCCTCATTTTCCCTCTCCCTCCCCCACCCTCCCTCACTTCCTCATGAACCTTTGATAATTTATAAAATATTATTATTATTTCATGTCTTACATGGACCAATGTCTCCCTTCACCCACTTTTCTGTTTTCCGTCACCCTGGGAGGGGTTACATGTAGATCATTGTGATCGGTCCTCCTTTCTTCCCCTACCTTTCCCTTAGATGCCTGGTATCGCTACTCTCAATATGGGTCCTGAGGGATTTATAAGTTCTGGATTCCCTGTGTTTACAGCTCTTATATGTACCTGTGTACATGCCTGATCTAGCTGGATTTATAAGGTAGAATTGGGATCATGACAATGGGAACAGGGAGCATTAAAGACCTAGGGGAAAGTTGTGTGTTTCATTGGTGCTATACTGCACCCTGACTGACTCATCTCTTCCTGTGACCCTTCTGTGAGGGGATGTCTGGTTGCCTACAGATGGGCTTTGGATCTCCACTCCGCACTCACCCTCCTTCACAATGATATGACTTTTGTTCTAGGTCTTTGATACCTGATATCTGATCCCATCAACACCTCATGATCAAACAGGCAGAAGGGCTTCTTCCATGTGGACTTTGTTGCTTCTCAGCTACTCTACACCTCTTGAAATTCCCACCTTGGATGAATAAATGGAAGCACAGATTTTAAAATGATGAATGGGGAACTTCTGGTCAACCCTCAGCTTGTCAGTTGACACCTATAAGCCACCATTTAGAATGGTGTGGGAAGGCACAATGATGCTCCTGTGATAAAGTGATCAACTGCTGAATGAAAGGTCAGTAGTTCAAAACCACCAGTAGCTCTGAAAGCGAAAGATGTGGCCTTCTGATTCTGTAAATATTTACAGCTTTAGAAACCCTACAGGGAAGTTCTACTCTAACAGATTCCAAATTTTATGTAGCAGTAAGAAATGTCATTTTGGGGGCAAGTATAATTAAACAACGGCCTGAAAAATAAAAAGGAGACACTATTCTGACACACACTCTGGTGGTGTAGTGTTTCTACGATGGGCTGTGATCCACATGGCTGGCAGTTCAAAAACACCAGCAACTCCATAGGCAAAAGACTGGGCTTTCTACTCCCGTACACAGTGACTGTCTTAGAAACTCAGAGGGTGTCACTATGAGTAAGCATTTACTCAATGGCAACAACTTTGGAGTTGGTTTATTCAGAGACAGGGAGAAGAATATTTCAGTCACAGTAACAGTATATACAAAGGCCCTGAGGCAGAAAGAGTCTAGCAGGTTTGGAGAAACTCAAAAGTAGCCAGAGTAACTGTAGCAGATGATGTTTGAGGAAAGGAAAGAGTGGTCATTGACTCACCAAGCTACTAGAGCTAGAAAAAGAATTGGTATAGTACAATACCAGTCCTCAAGAAACTTATAATCTATTTGAGAAAACAGTGAAAATATAATACAACTACTTCTCACTTATCAACTTTAGGTTCCAAAGATCAGATCATTAGGCAAAAATTAGCATTCTATGAAAAAGGAGAATGATTACCGTATATACTCGAGTATAAGCAGACCCGAGTATAAGCTGAGGTACCTAATTATTACCTGGGAAACCAGAAAAACGAATTGATTTGAGCATAAGCCTAGGGTGGGAAATGAAGGATGTGAATTAACACAGAGACCAGAGGGGAGAGACAGAGCACAGCCACAGACATATCATTACCAGTTCAGCTGCCGGCATACGTGAATCACTACGGGTGCTTCTGCAAATTGGAGCCGTCCATGTCATAGGATGGCTCTGATTGGTTAGAGGTGAGTAAACAAACATTTAAAGCCCTGCAGTGTCAGCGGGGCTTTGAATGAACAGTGGAGATAACGGGTACTCAGTCCGTTACCTGGCCGAAGGGGAGGGGGTGAGAGCGGGGCGCAGCAGCGAGATGCTACACCTCGCTGGGGTACCACTGACCCGTGTATAAGCCGAAACCCAGTTTTTCAGCACATTTTGGGGCTAAAAAACTCGGCTTATACACGAGTATATACGGTACATCAATCAGAAAACAGGAGATGACTACCTCATTGCGCACTTGCCAAATTACATCATTACATGATATCAAACTGAAAGTCATGGCTCAGCCAAGTTGCCACCTAACTTTGGTCATCATAGCAGTAGTCTCACCTCACACCTCAGCATTTGTTCCTTCCAAATGTCTGTCAACGATGCTCAAAATAGCTGAATAGGAGACTCTTTACTATAATAAATGTGAAATGTCATATAACCAGATCATCACTACATGAGTAGGTATATAAAATAAACAATTCCTATGATAAAATGAGGAGCTTTAGTTAAATACTAGGTTGCTAATGAAAGGTTAGCAGTTAAAATTCATACAGTGGCTTTACAGGAAAAAGACCTGGCCATCTGTTTCCATAAAGATTGCAGTCATGAAACCCCCATGGGGCAGTTCCACTCTGTCACGTAGGGTCACTTTGGCTTGGAATCAACTCGGCAGCACCAGCCATGACAAAATGACAGTTAAGATGCTTCAGGAACCCAGAGGAATGGAAGGACTTGAGTGGGGAAAATTACAGAGGTCGATAATGAGATTGGACTAGGACAAGTGGACATTGAGGTGCATAAGGGACCGATAGTTGTTGATTACTTGGAGAGTGGTTAAAAGGCAGTTTCTGTTATAGTAGGTCTGGAATGGAGCCTGGAATTCTACATTTTTTTAGCAAGTTCCCAGGTGGTAGAGATGCTAACCTAGTCTCAGCCATAGTCTGGGTATCAATAAGGCAATTGGAAAAGCAGATCTCAGATACTTGCCTGCCAGTCCTTTCCCACTTATCTACTCTCCTAAACAAGTCTCAAGGCTAGTGACAGCATAAGGAGCGGCTCTCCAGACAGGAACATTTTCACCAGAAGGCCACTACAGATTCCACATGATCAGGAAAGGGAATGCTGCCAAGAATAATTTTTCCACTCTTTTTTTTTCTTCAGACAGGAGCCCTGGTGGCCTAGCGGTTAGGTGGTGGGCAGTTCAAAGCCACCAGCTGGTCCACAGGAGAAAGACAGAGCATTCTACTACTATATAGAGTTACAGTCTCAGAAACCCATGGGAGAAATTCCACCCTGCCCTTTGGGGTCACTATGAGTTGGAATCAACTTAATGACCATGAGTTTGGGGTTTTGTTGTTATTGTTCTTTTCTTTCCTTCAACTCACACTCATTCATATTCACTTTTAAGAAAATACAAAATGCAGTGACTCAGCTCCATTGAAAGATTTAATAATACAGATCAGAATGTCCATTAGCCAGGAATTATGGCCATGGTGGTAACTGATGGAATAGACAGGCTTCAATGCAGTGGGTAGGAACCAAATGAAGGGGGCAAGGGCTACAACCCTGAAGGAGAAATCAGTAAGGCTAGAGTGGGAAGAGTGTCCTAAGACATCCTTTTCTTTCTGTAAGTCAGCATGTAGACCCATTCTAGATAAGAGTAAATTACAATCATGCTGAATCTTCAATCCTAGGGAACCAATTTATCTATCAGACATTGTAGGCCCAGTGCCCATGTCCTGTGAGTTTTCATAAGCCTACAAAAGTGGTTGAGGCCAAATATAAAATAATAGATTCTTAATATGACAAGAAACCAACAAAATATAAATTTAAAATATTTATTGCCAAAATACAATATTATTTTAACATCATTGTTTGTTTTATCAGCCATAAAAAATTCATTACATCTGAAAATTATTATTTATACTTCAGATTTGCTCCTCTTGATAAAAGTCCCAGGCAGACATGCTGATTGCTAAGAAATCTTAGCAAGGTGTCAGTTAAGGAAGTTTCCAAGTTGCCAATAATTTGTAAAGAATCATACAGAAATTCATTACGATACAGCCAAAAATTGTCTTTTCATGCAGATTGCAGGTGTGCATTAGTATACAGAATGTAATGTAAGAACTGGAACCTGGTACTCACCTTAGAATGGAACAGTTCCTTCTGAAAAACTATAGACTGCACATAAAGGGGAAGTTGTCCAGTGATAATAAATACCCACATGAAATTATGGGAGTTTAAAAAGCACTACTTAAAGTAACATAAGGATAAAAAGACTGATGAATTCATTCATATCACAGTATTTATTAAGCACCTACTATATGACAGACACTATCATGACACTACTATGTGCTGTCATTATGTGACAACAAAGGAACAGAACAGTGCATAAGTTATGTATAGTTTCAGGAAAAAATGTAAAAAATAGTACATTGAGACAAAGCTCAAGAGAGCCTAATTAAAGGAAAATGAACTTACAGGGTTTCATGGAAGGTCTCACTGCTTTCCTCCAAGGGAATGACGAAAATTCACATTAAGGACCTACTTTGTGCCAATCTTTGTATTAAGCACTATTTTATCACTTTGTTTAATTCCCCTGGCAGCTCTGTGAAACCTCTTAATTCTCATTTAAATGACTAGGGAAATAAGCTCAGGGGGTTTGGCCAAAGCCAACATGAGATAGTGAGGGAGTGGGTCAGTGAGGATTCACACCTATATCTGTGTGGCTGTAAATCACACTCCATCCTTCAGACACTCCTCCTTAAGGGATACTAGCTCGGATCACCTCGTGTCTGGGACGTTCTCCAAGCTAACCATGTGGCTGTTAGTGCTGTAACATCATAACTACATGGCAGAATGGTGACTTCCCTCACTCTACAAAGCCGCCTTCGTGGCAGAGCTCTTAAATGTTCTGCAAATCTTGGTGGTTTAAACACACACAGCACTTCACAGAAGAAAGAGCTGGAACTCTGCTACACTTACAGGTAGCAGTAATGACAACCCACCCTATATCACCCCTACTCTACCTTATAATACTCCTGAGTGCTTCTGGTGACTAGACAGAGATGCCAGTCCCTTAAAAGTGAGTAATGAAGCAACCTGTTCTGGTTATTTTTCTATTGTAATCCTCACCGTGCCTACACAAGGTAATTATACACGAAGACAGTGGGAGAAGCGATTATGTTACTTTTTCCTTCTATGAAAAGTTATTCTACAGAGGGACTCCAGCAAGATGGCCACCAGATAAGTAGCTCACGCGCGGAGCTCTGAGGATAACGCTGAGTGGGGAGAGTCAAGGGCGGAGTAGGGGTATCAAATCTGTCTGTTCGATTAGCAAGACCACTCAGAGCATCTCTCGGTCCCTGAGGTGGACCCCCACCTGATCACCAGGGCTCCGTGGGGACACCGATGGTCTCTGCTGAAGCGCTCAGGGAACCCACTCTGCCGGGACCGGAACAACGGGGCAGCCAGGTGCACAGCTGAGGCTGCGCCCACCTCAGAGCTCTCCGCAAAAACGCCAGACAGTAGTCCCACCCCAACTCAGGGTGTCCGGGGTCCGTGTGTGTGTTCCAGCCGGCATACCCCACACCCCCTGCAGATTCAGGCCCCACCTGGGTACCCTCGTGGTCCAGTGGTCCAGACCCTCCCCCCTTCTCTCAGGAGAAGCGCGCCCGTGCCACAGCCAGGTGGAAGGCAGAGGTTTCGATCCTCCCTTAGTACTCCACGCAAACCATCAATCAGACTTGTCGCATGCTCAGAGGTCTCAGCCCAGAGGGGCTCGCCTCGTCACTGCGCTCCTTGCAGATCCGCCAGCCAGCCCCCTCCCTGGACCTCCATCCTCCCAACCCCCTATGCATGCGCATGCCCATGTGTGCATGGGGACACACACACTCATACAGAGATTCCCATCCTGCCACACCACTTCAGGCCTGCAAGGCAGAGGACCCAAGACTGGCAGAACTTTCTGCAGCTGCGGCATAGGCATTCGTCCTTCTCCCTGCTCACTCTATCCCTCCCTTTGGGCTCCAAGAGGTGCATCTGCACACCAGTCATGGCCTCCCTTCCACCTGCCTACATGAGGGAAGTGCCCCTAGCCAGAAACAGACCACCCAATCCCAACCCATCCCCTAAATACACTCCCCTGCATTGGGGCCAATACATTCTATCAGACCGCAGCGTGCACAGATGCAAACAGGCCCTAAGGGGACCTAAAGGTGACTGTGGAACAAACCATAGGCCAAGGCAAGAGGAATCCCTAGCAAGACAAAGGTGAAACACAACCCCGCGAGACAACCAGCTGAAACACCAACACCAACCTCCCAAAGAGATAGCCCAGGGCTCTGAGACACCCAGGAAAATGGCACCAATTTCCAATAAATAGACCAAAAAACAGCAAGCTGCTTCCATGGTTTCAAAAACAAAAGAGAAACAAATCCAATGCCAGGGGACCACCTGGACCTAACGGCAGTCATAGAAAAAGCAGAGGTTGACCTCCCACAGAAAGACATCTTCAGAATGCTGTTTGGAGCCATACAGGACATGAGGGAAGCATTACAGAAAAAGGATGAAATAATGGAGGAAATAAAGGCCCTGTACCAAAGGGAAATACAGGAGTTAAAGGGTGAGAAAACAAAAAATAATAGCAAACTCATGAACTTTGCCCAGAGAATGGAGGAGTCAGAGAACCGCACCAGTGACCTAGAGGATTCGCAAGCAGAAATTAATAAACATGAGAAAAAGTCCACCAAGTCCATCAGAGAAGCTGAAGAAAACCTCAGAGCTACGTCTGATGCTATGAGAAGGAACAACGTCAGAATTATTGGCATGCTGGAGGATTGCACATCCCAGAAACCAGCATCCAAAATAGTGATGGAATGCTTGGAGGAAAACTTCCCTAACTACTCAGGAGGCTGAAAGAACGCCAGCTAGACTGAATCCCCAGAGGAAGTCACCAAGACATAGAGTTGTTAAACTTTCCAACTTTGAGGAAAAGGAGAAAATCATGAGAGCAGTTAGGTAAAATCGGGCAACCATATATAAAGGCAAGCAGATAAGAATATGCTCGGGCCTGTCAGCAGACCCTATGAATAAGAGGAGACAGTGGAGCAGCATATTCCGAAAATTTCAGGAAAATAACGCAAACCTAAGAACACTCTATGTGGACAAATTATCTATCAAAATTGATGGATAAGTGAGAATCTTCCCAGACAAGGAAAGCCTCAAAGAATATGCTTAAAGGAACCCAGCACTACAAAAGATCTTCACTGACCCAGTATGAGCAGAAGAACAATACTCACCAAGTACATACAAGAGACCGCCACACAGAACAACTACACCCAGAAACCATCAAAGGGAAAAGAGCCCCCAAGATAGAACTGGCTGAATGATGGAAAGAAGGCAAGAATGAACCACAAACACACATATGCACAACCCACAGAAAAGAAAGGGAGGTAGGAAAACACCCAACACAAGAGAGATAAAAGGACATCACAGGGTCCACAGATAGATGTAATAACCCTGATTATTAATGGTCTGAACTCTGGCCTTAAGAGAGAGAGGCTAATCGACTAGCTTGAAAAACACAAACCCTCGATCTGCTGCCTACAGGAGCCACGTCTCAACATTACAGAGAAAAATAGGCTGAGAACCAAAGGATGGAGACAATACCAGGCAAATTCTAATTTTAAAAAAAGCGGGGGTTGCAATCCTAATCTCAGATAAAGTTGACCTCAAAGTGCAAACCATAAAAAGAGAAAAGGATGGACGTTATATAATGCTCAAGGGAGCATTACATAAAGAACCAACAAGCATTCTAAACATTTACTTGCTAAACAGCGTCCAGCAGAATATGTCAAACAAACACTGCAAAGGATGAAAAAAAGAAATCACAGTCTCAACAATTATAGTAGGTGACTTCAATACACTGCTCTCTGAGAAAGATAGATCACTCAGAAAGAAACTTAACAAGGAGACTAAAGATCTAAACACTGCAATTAGACAACTTGACCTAATATCTACAGAGCTCTCCACCTAAACAAAAAAGAATTCACATTCTATTCAACTCCACCCGGTACATTTACGAAAAATAGACCACATGCTAGGGCATAAGTCGAATCTACATAAATTCAAGCACATTGATATTATACAGCCCTCTCTCTCTGACCACTGTGCCATAAGATTGGAAATAAACAAAAGGAAGATAAAGAAATCAAGGGCAAACCATTGGAGAATGAATAACTCTCTATTGCAAAAGGAGAGCATACTGGCTCAGATCAGAGATGAAATTAGGAAATTTCTAGAAACCAACAAGAATGAAAACACAACATGCCAAAACGTATGGGACACAGCAAAGGCAATCATCAGAGGAAGTCTCATAGCATTACATGTACACATAAAGGAGAAGAGGCTTACTGATTGATACACTGGCACAAAATTTACAGCAACTAGAGTGGAGTCAGCAAGAAAATCCAACTAACAGAAAAAGAAAAGAAAGAATAAGATCTGAGATTCAGGAGAGAGAAGATAAGAAAACTATGGTGGGGGGGGGGGATCAATGCTGCTAAAAGTTGGTTCTTCAAACAGATAAATGGAATTGACAAACCTCTCGTGAATTTGATCAAAGAAAGGAAGGAACACATTTCAACAGCAAAGATGAGGGATGAAAGAGGGAATATTACAACGGATCATAGTGAAATCAAAAGGATAATTACACAGTACTATGAAGGACTGTATACCAACAAATTCAAAAACTTGGAAGACATGGATGAATTCATGGAAAAACAATCTCTCCCTAGATTATCCCCAATGGCCATCAAGAACCTCAACAGACCCATATCAATAGAAATAGACAAGGCTATCAGCGAATTACCAACCAAGATGACACCGACACCAGATGGATTTATTGGTGAATTCTATCAAGCATTCAGGGAAGAACTGACACCAATCCTACATAAACTCTTCCAGACCATAGAAAAAGATGGCAAACTCCCAAACTCCTTCTATGAAGCTAGTATAACTCTAATACCTAAACCGGGCAAGGATCCCACAAGAATTGAGAACTACAGACCGATTTCCCTAATGAATATCAATGCAAAAATCCTTAACAAAATGCTAGCCAAGAGAATACAAAAATATATAAAACAAATAATTCACCATGACCAAGTGGGATTCAATCCAGGGATGCAGGGATGGTTCAACATACAAAAGACCATTGGTATTATTTGTCACATGAAAACGAAGAAATATAAGGACCACATGATAATATTAATAGATGCAGAAAAAGCATTCAACAACATCCAACACCAATTCATGTTTAAGACACTCAAGAAGATAGGAATGGAAGGAAAATTCCTCAATATAATACAAGCTATATATGAAAAACCAACAGCCAATGTGGTATTCAATGGAGAAAAAAATGAGATCAATTCTTCTGAAAAAGGGGACTGGACAAGGATGTTCCTTGTCCCCACTCTTATTTTATATCATGCTGGAGGTCCTAGCTAACAATATAAGGCAAAGAAAGGACATCAAAGGTATTCACCTGTGGAAGGAAGAAGTGAAACTATCGTTATCCGCAGATGATATGATTTTATGTATGGAAAATCCTAAAAGTTCCACAAGAGGAGTACTGGAAACAATAGAGGAATATGGCAGAGTAGCAGGTACAAGATCAACAAACAGAAGTCTATTGCACTACTATGCACATCAGACAAGGACACAAAAGAGGGAATCCAGCAATTTCCCTAGTGGGCATATACCCAAAGGAGACAAAAAATAAACCACGGCCAAACATCTGTGCCCCAAAATTTATTGCAGCACAGTTCACAATTGTAAGTAGTTGGAAACAGCCCAAATTCCCATCAACAGATAAATGGATTAAAAAACTCTGGTACATACATACAATGGAGTATTACTCATCCCTAAAAAAGCAATGATGAATGCATGAAGCATATCCCCGCATGGGAAGAACTGGAGGAAATTATGCTAAGTGAAGTAAGCCAAGCACAAAAGGACAAGTACTACATGAGTCCACTGAGGTAAGCTCAAAAAATAAATTCAAAAGGAGCATAGGGACAAAGATGCTGTATACATACATCCCTGGGGTGAGGTCCAGGTAATATCACAGGGGCCAGAATAAACTCAGGGATACATATGGTAGCCCATTAAACGGGGAGATGGTCAAAGGCATGGGTAGCCGGGGGAACAGGGCACTAACCCACATGGGGGGAGGGTGTTGATTGTGTTTCCACAGGGAAAGAGAGACCAGACTTCACCCGGAGCTCCAAGACCAGAACACAATACACTGACATGAAGCAGGGAACTGATAGAGAGGCCTGAGTGGCCGGCACCATTACCAACTAAGTGGACAGCACCACCCTCCCCCCCAAGAAGAATTCATTTCAGAGGACAGCACTGATGCTACAGCTCAAGAAGAGGGGAAGAGGGACTGGTCTGGTCAGAGTACACAGCAGCCAACAAGGGGGCATAGGGGGAAAAAAAAGAAAAGGGTGACGCACATCTCGGCTCACCAAGCCCTGAGGACAATGTTCCTGCTCAGAAAAGGAAAGCACAGAGATGACCACAAGGCTGGCCCAACCATGGGACACAGTGTTCCTCATTGACCCATAGCACCATTGGGGACAACACTAGAGACACACCTCCATGAGCTCACCACGCCGAAACCAGCCTCTGGGGGCATGAGCAGAGCAGCAGGGGAAGCAGAGCAATGAAGTCCCCAGGGATAGAGGCGGTGCCAGTGTATGACACCCCAACAGACTTGACTGGAAAGCAACTTGGAAAGGCAAACAAACAGACCCTAAACTAGTCATACGTTTATGTGTGTATGCGTGTGTGTTGTTGTTGTATTAGCTATTGTTTACTTTCTGTTGTTGCTTCATGGTACTCAGTCTTGTGATAGTCCATAGCATGTCTACCTGGAAGGGATAGGCAGAATAAACACGCCAGAAGAGAGAACAACGGGATGACAGTTCCAGGGGGACATGGGGTTAGGGGAGGCACAGGAAAGGAAGAGGGTGTTAACAAGTCCAGGGACAAGGGTATAACAAGTGATCCAAAGGCTGGAAGATAAACATGGGGTCATCTAACTGAGAAACAACAAAGCCCACATGGAAAATGCACACCAGCCTGGGAGATGACAAGGCATCGAAGGGATCAGGTATCAGGAATCAAAGACCAAAAAAAAAAAAAAATCATAGCATTGTTGATGAGGGAGAGTGCAGAGTGGGGAACCAGGGCCCATTTGGGGGAAATTGGACATCCCCTTGCAGAAGGGCTGTAGGGAGGTGACCAGTCAGAGTGCAGTGTAACAATGATGAAACATAAAATTTTCCTCTAGTTCTTAAATGCTTCCTCACCACCACCACCACCCCACTATCATGAACCCAATTCTACCTTACATAACTGGATGGACCGGAAGATGTACACTGGCACAGATAGGAACCGGAAATACAGGGAATCCAGGACAGATGAGCCCCTCAGGATCAGTGGTGAGAGTGGTGATATTGGGATGGTGGAGGGAGGGTAAGGGAGAAAGGGGGAACAGATTACAAGGTCTACATATAACCTCTTCCCTGGAGGACCAACAGTGGAGAACTGGGTGAGGGAGACATCAGATGGTGTAAGATATGATAAAATAACAATTATTTATAAATTACCAAGGTTTCAGGGGAAGTGGGGAGCAGGGAGGGAAGGAAAAAATGAGGAGCTGATACCAAGGGCTCAAGTAGAAAGCAGTTGTTTTGATAATGATGATGGCAACATACGTATGAATGTGCTGGACACAAATGATGTATGCACAGATTGTGAAAAGGGTTGTATGAGCCCCTAATAAAATGATTTTAAATAAATAAATAAAGTTATTCTACAGAATTAAGTGGTTGGAGTCATCGTGGAGTAGTTCCTAAATTCAGATTTGGACGTTTCCTTTCTTAATACCTGAGAAAAGTCCTTCTATTCCCTTAAAGAGTGACAGTCTTGGAAACCCACTGGGGCAGTGGTACCCTGTCCATGGGATCACTGTATGTTGGAATTCAGTGATGGCAGTGAGTCTAATACCTGAAAAATAAAAGAAAGAGTGAACATATATACTCTGTAGTAAAAGTAATGGAATTTTTTTGAAGGTTCAAAACCTTTTGAACTGAGAAGACATCTGACTTCATAACTCACAGGTGGGTTAACAAGAGTGGAGGATTTACTGATTGGGAATACAACATATGTGAGTTTATATGATTGACTTACAGTCTTTGTTATTAGTTACTACATAGTGATAAGGAGTCCTGGTGGCATAGTGGGTTGTGCATGGGGCTGTTACCAAAAAGTAAGCAGTTAGAATGCACCAACCACTCCCAGGAAGAAAGATGAGAGACTTTCTGCTCCCACGAAGACTTACAGCCCCCAGAAAATACCATGAGCTAGAGTCAAGATGGTGTAAAGGTAGAATCAGCCCCACCCCACCCCCGCCCCCCGCCGGCACTCCTGCTGTTAGACCAGAAAATTAAGAGGTAAGGAGGCCAATACTGGGAGACTGGGTGCTAAAAATAGATTCTGTGTACTAGGGTCTGGTTGAGACCTGCCCCTTTTATTTTCACCCACAAGGTGATTCACAAACATGCTGAAAGGTTCTAAGTTCACTGCATATGTCTGCAAACTCTGCTAACCTCTTTCCAGGTCCAGCAGGATTGCATCAACCACCCCTTCATGCAACCTAGGGAGCAGTAATTTCCCCAGACTGCTATCTAAAAGTGGTCATAATCCCAGGCTCACAGAGAACCTCCGCAAGCTAGACACAAGGCCTCACACCAGAGTTCCCCTCGCTGCTCTCTGCCCTGTCTGCAGTCTAGGGCTTTGCATCTCCCCTCCCCAGCGAGGGACAGAGAGACTACATTGGTCATCCCCATTTTGCCTCTCCACAACTCCATGCTTGCCAGCATGAGTAGTGATAGGTAATTAGACCATAATTTTCAGCAATTGAAGAGCTGCTGGGATATTTACCTGTGACAGAACGCAGTTCCCCTGAGCACAAACAGAAAAATCCAGAAGGATAGAGCTGGAAGGGACTCAGGAGTGTAGATGGGGGAAAATACAGATTCAGTTGGCCCCAAACCCACTCCACTAACCTAGCCCCACTTTCCTGGGGGCTAGCATGACACATCCCTGATCCCAGGGCACCCACATTCCCATTATAAAAGGGAAAAATATATTTTTTAATGCTTTCAATTCAAGGCTGTGGACCTTTAGATAACTTTGGAGGTAAGCCTGCAGAACTCTGTCAATTAGCTTAACAGTACCATAACAACTTAGCTGGATGCTAATCTCCAGAGCCACTGCCTAGATTTTAACATAACAAAAAGGGAAAAGCCAACAGGTGCTGATAGTCACAGCCCAAGGCAAAAAGAGGCTCTACCAGTTTGGGGCTCCACAGAGTGTCTTTCAAAGGCTGAAAATTGTGGCCTCACAGTCCAGACCAGGCCCATGCCCTAGCTGCAGCCCCACCCCAGTCGGCTAGTGCCATACCTACAATCACCTGTCTCAGGCCAGAATCTGAGGCTCTCCACCACCACCAGCCACTGAGTTGCCGCAGCACCTTGACTACACAGCAGTCCAACCCACCACCATAGTAAACCACAGGTAGTTCTTGGAAACATTCATACCAGTCACACAGAGAAAGAGCTCAGGACCCCTAGGTATCTCAGAAACATGG
Source organism: Tenrec ecaudatus (assembly GCF_050624435.1). NCBI lineage: Eukaryota > Metazoa > Chordata > Mammalia > Afrosoricida > Tenrecidae > Tenrec > Tenrec ecaudatus. Next base: position 136,615,059 of record NC_134533.1, read on the forward strand.
CACCCAGTTCTTCCGAAATGATATGCAAACAGCAACATACCTCAACACCCTCAACAAGAAAAACAAAACACAACAGCAGAGGACATCATAAACCTAACGACACTCATAGAAGAATCAGATGTACATCTGTCACAAAAATAAATCTTCAGAATACTGCTTAAAGTAATATAGAATATGAGGGAAACAACACAGAATAAGGACACAATGGTAGAGAAGAGGAAGTCCATGATAGAGGGGATGAAGTTGACACACCAAAGGGAAATATAAGAATTAATGGATGAGGTAACAGAAGCAAAATACAAGCTCATGGACCTCACCAAAAGACTAAAAGATGTGGAGAATAGTACCAGCAATATCAAGGACAATCAGGCTTATTTCAACTAATCAGGAAGATAGTCAAGCAAGATAATCAAAGAGGCAGAAGAAAACCTGAAATCAATGACAGATGCTATGACAATGAACAATATTTGAATAATTGGTCTACCAGAACAAGACACAATGAAGAAGTCAACAACTAAATTAGTGAGGAAATTTCTGGAAGTAAACTTTCCCCACCTTAATGAATGAGAACCAGATATTCATACAGGAATCAGAGATGACACCAATTTGATTAAGCCACAGGAAGAACTCACCAAGGCACATTATAGTTAAATTATCTAACTTCTAAAGCAAAGAGAAAATTTTAAGTGTAGCAAGAGAAAAAAAGGTGGTCACACACAATGGTGCTCAGGTAAGAATATAATCAGACATATCAGCAGAGGGGCAGAGAGTGGGATAGCATCTTCTGAAGGCTGTGGGGAACAAAACCCCCAAAACACCAGCCCAAGAATCCTTTACCCTGCCAACCGATCTATTTAGATGATGAAGTAACAGTCTTCCAAGAGAAGGGAAAATTCAAAGAAGATGTCATAAGACACCCAACCCTGCAGAAAATCCTAGGCGGCCCACTCTAGTCAGAAAACCAACATCCACCAAGCACAAGCAGGAAATCACCATATAGCCCAACCCCACCAAGAAGCCAACTTGCCGCACACGATTACCAAGATAACATGGTCTCAGAGGGAAAAGAAGGCAAGAATCAAGCTCCACACACAAACACAACACTTTGATATGAAGGCAGATAGGAAAACACCCAACACAAAAGGTATGAGGTGACAGCAATAAATCCACAGATGGCAATAACTCAATGTCAATGGCCTGAATAAGCTCATTAAAAGAAAAAGGTCAGCAAAGGTCAACAGTCCATCACTCTGTTGCCTGCAAGTAACACATCAAGCTCAGAGACAAAAATAGACTAAGAATAAAAGACTGACAGAAAATGTACCAGGCAAATGTCAACGCAAAAAAGCAATCCTAGTCTCTGACACAATTTACCTTAAGGTGCAAACCATAACAAAAGACAAGGGGGGGGGGCACTATATAATGATTAAAGGATCAATACACCAGGAGCCAGTGAGCATAATAAATATATGCATGAGAGGCCTGCGAAATTCATCAAACTATTCAAAAGATGAAAAAAGAAATCACAGACTCAACAATCATAGTAAGTGACTTTACTACACCACTATCAGAGAAAATAAATCACTGGAAAAGAAGCTCAGCAAGGAGACTATAGAGCTAAACACAATTAGGCAACTGGACCTAATAGACATTTTGGAATTTTCCATCCAAATGCAAAAAATTTCACATATTTTTCAAGTTCACATGGCTCATTTTTGAAAATAGACCACATGCTGGAACTGAAGTCAAGGCTGAGTAAATTCAAACACCTAGAGATTACTCAGATGTCCCTCTCAGATCACTACATCATAAAGCTGGTGATCAATAAAAGGACGACCACAAGAACAAGGGCACACAATTAGAGGATGAATAATGATCTACTGTGACACGAATAGGTACAGGTCTAGATTAGAGAGGAAATTCGGTAGTTTCTGGAAACTAATGAGAATGAGAATACAATGTACCAAAACCTATGGGATAGAGCAAAATCAATTAGCAGAGGTAGCTGGATAGCGATAAATGCATATATGAAAAAGGAAGAAAGATTTATGATTGATACACTATTACAACACCGGCAGCAACAAAAACAGAGTCAACAGAACAACTCTTCCAGTAGCAAAAGAAAAGAAATAATAAAATCAGGGAAGAGTTCAACCAGTGGAAAAAAGAAAACAATACAAAAATTCAATGCAGTAAAAAGCTGGTTCTTTGAAAGTAGCAATAGAATCAACAGACCACTGGCAAGCCTACCCAAGGAAAATAAAGAGCAGATATCAATAACCAGGATGAGGGATGAAACAGGAAATCACAGCAAACCCCAATGAGATCAAAAGGATAATCACAAAGTACTATGAAAGTCTGTACTCCAAACAATTCACCACTGTGGAAGACATGGAGAGATACTTGGAAAAACAATACTTGGAGGGGATGCAGCAGGATAGGAAGTCTCCTCCATTACTGGTAGTACTGTAGATAAGTACAGCCTCTGTGGAAAGCAATCTGGTGATATTTAAAGCAAATGTAAATTGAGCAACCCTACGACTAAGCTATCCTTCTACTGGGAATATACCCAGAAGAGGTAAGAAATAGACCCCGACCAGTACTCTGCACTACAGTGTTTATTGAGGTGCAATTCACAATTACAAAGAATTGGAAACATCCTAAATTCCCATTGATAGACGAGTAGATTAGAAAAGTCTGGCACATACACACAATGGAGTACTACACATCACTAAAAAGCACTGGTGATCACATAAAGCACATGTTTCATGGGAAGAGTTGAAGGAAATTATGATAAGCAAAGTTAGCCAATCACAAAAGGACAAGGATACCATGAGCCCCCTGAAGTAAGTATAATCAGCACAGTAGGTATAGGAGAAAAGCTACTTATCTCACCCTATACAGGTTGAAGTACAGGCAGTCAGGTGGGGGACAGACCAAACCCAGGATGTACATGTTATTCCAACACAAAAAAGGAGAAAGAAGGGAAGGTAGAAGGAGAAAAGGGGAAGGAGACGATGGCACTGGGGCAGCAGGGCACTAACCCACCCAAGGGGAGAGTATTGGTTATATCTCCACAGAATTGGGAGTGTGCATGCAAACCCCACCACGGCACACCAAACCTTGAGGGCAGCGTAACCACATGGAGCAACTCATGAACAGAGTGGGCTACAGGGCTGGCCCAATCAGAGCCAAAATGACCCCTCCCTAGAAGTATGTGCTACAGAGGACCACACTAACCCCACAGGTTGGGGAGAGGGGCCGGCATGCCATGCCCACACAGAAGCAAACCAAGAAGGAAAAAGAGAGAGTAAGGGTCTAGACCCCATTATCAGCACACCAAGCCCTGAGGACAATATCCCTGCATAGAGCTGCTAAGGCACAGAGAGGGGCCTGTCCTATAGGGCATTATAATTCCGCATCCGCTAGATGGCAGTGAATTGGGTCATTTGGGGAGCTCACAGAGAAGTCTGTTTTGCTGTCCTAAAAGGCATCTGCAGGGAACACAATGAAGGCTTTGTCAAAAGTCAAAGCAAATGAAAATGATCCTGTATTGTAGTCCCATCAGCTAATGCCAGCCCATCTCAAGAATATACCCATGTAGGCTTCTTTTCTCTCTCTCCAACTGACTTTCCTTAGCAGTCAAGTCACCACCAGTCACCTCTCCAACATGCATTCTCCTCACCTTTTCCATAATGAACAGCTTTCACTGCCAAGCTTTATTGCAGTTTGACAGATTTAACCAGTTCATATCCCTTATTCTTTTCAACTCCTCCTTCATCTTTTGAGGATTATGGAAACAATGACCTAATATGTGGTGACAGGGCTAGATTGAAGCATGTGAGGACCCAAAGTACTGATAATCTTTGATGACATCTTTTCTAGTTACTCACTCAAATAGATTATATAAGTATGTAAAAGGAAGAAATGGCTTGGGGGTGCCATCTGACCTCCTCCAGCTACACACGGAAGAAGGAAAATCACTCTCATCAGCATCAGTTGCCCAAGATGGATATCTATGTGGGTGCGGTCAGAAAGCCCCCTCCTTCCAACCTTCCACCCACCAACTGTCTCTTCCACAGCACTCTCTGCACTTCAGCTAGGTTCAATAATTCTTTGCAATGGCAACACGGAACTCACAAATGATATTCACTGTCATGAGGTCTGTTGGAGTTGTTGTTATGTTCCAACCCATAGCAACCCTGTGCACAACAGAACAAAATACTGCCCGTCCTGCACCATCCTCACAACTGCTCCTACGCTTGGGGCCATTGATGCAGTCGTTCTGCAACAAGGGTCTTCCTCGTGTCCGCTGCCCTCTACCCTACTAATATGATGTCCTCCTCCAGGGACTAGTCTCTACTGACAACATGCCCAAAGTACTCGAGATGAAGTCTCATCGCCATTGCCTTTAAGGAACATTCTGACTGTGTTTCTTCCTAGAAAGCTAGAAAGATTTGTTTATTCTATTGTCAATCTATGGCACTGTCAATATTCCTCACCAGTACCCTAGTTCAAATGCATCAATTCTTCATGTTGGAGGCAATTGAAAATACCATGGCGTGGGTCATTCGGACCTTAATCCTCGGAGTAGCATCTCTGCTTCTTATGCAGTAGATTTACCCAATGCAACGTGTTGTTTGATCTCTTGGCTACTGCTTCTATGAGCATTGATTGTGGATCCAAGCAAAATAAAATCTTTGACAACGTCAATATTTTCTCCATTTATCGTGATGTTATTTGTTGTGGTACTTACACAATCTCACATCAACTTGATAAATAAGAGTGAAGGGGTACGAGTGTAGCCTATCATTCAGCCCCAGCCTGATCATGCTTCCTTGTGGGCTCAGGCTGCCTTCTCATAAGGATTCTGGGAATTTCCTTTCTTTCTCCTGAGAGGAAGATCACTCTCTCTCTGCTGGAACTTCCTGTTGAAGAGCCACATGGACCCACGCTGATGGCAGCCAGAGTCCTGGAGATGCATCCACTGCCATTGGATCCACAACACTTTCCACCCACTGGCCTGTGATCTTTCTGCATTCAGCATCATTTCATGTGCTGCCTGAGTCAAAGAGAAATCTATGGACTAGTATCAGACATATGGGCTAATATCAGACTTATTATGGACTTGATCTGGATTGGGCTGGGATGTTTTCTTGGTGTACAATTGCTCTTTGATATAAAGCTCTCTCTTACACACATGAGTGTCTCTGGATTTGTTTCTCTAGTCAACTTGGTCTAACATACCTATTGCATACCACGGGTTATTAATAAGCCTTCCTCCAATCCCATGCCACATTCTTCTTCATATAATGCAGCTTCTTCATTATTTTCTCTGTGTTTGTGTGTGTGTTTCTTAGCTATCCATGATGTAACTTCTTTTTAAACAATATAAATTTCTTTAAATAAAAAAAATTCCAACTGAAAGGAAATGAAAAATAAAGCATTTTTATATAAATGTGTTTTTATTATATAAGTGTTTATTTCCTCACAGAGTTATTCAACTTCCTTACATGGAAATATTCTGATAAAATATAAGTGTAATGTTCCTGATTAAATACCCTTAGTTGTTTTATGGAAGAAAAATTTAGAATCACACTCATTATTGCAAAATAGAACATATTGTTCACAATAATAAATATTGAATTTGGTCTCCTCTTAATGTGCCTAATACCTCACTTAATAGCATATAAAGAGAAATATCAAACACTCTGTCCATGCAATTGATAACAAAATTGAACCTCACTTTCTATATAAATTTTTAAATTCTTATTAGATAAAAATGAATATTTCTAGTATTTTGGGCTGTTTGCTGAATTCATAGCATATTAATTGTTACCCCTATCAATATTATATTAAATGTATACTAGATTGTGCCTCTGTGTATGCCAAACATATTTAAGTTCAAGTTGTAAATATTGTTCTTTATAAAATTCAGGATAGAATTCTGTAAATACTACACCAGGAAAAAGTAACTTGATTGATATCATTGCAATGATTGACTTATATGAGTTCCCTGGCTTTTTAACTGTCTAGGTCTGGATTTTCTCTTGGTTGTTTACCAGGATGTGCACAAGAGTGTACCCTTGTTTTTTCTATCAGGGTAAAGAGCATTGCTAAGCCTCATGACTGAAGCTGCTGGATCAGCAGACATGTATGGATAAGACAGTTCACTCATAATGTATCAGAGACATGTTATATATTAGTATGATCCATCCTTGCCCTGTAACTGCTCATGTTGGATCCAGTTACCTCCTGGGTGAACGAAGCAAGAGTTGACAACCAACCTCCACCTCATTATTAGAAAGAAATTGTAGCCTTCCAAGAGACCCAGGGGCTTTATTGTTCAAACAACCTTGTATGTGGGTGCCCTATGACTCTGCGGACATGTTTGTTCACTAAAGGTGACATCAGTTTCAGCAGCTGCCTTGCTAGTTCCCTTCCACTGAGGTGCGGGTGTTTCTTGGTGTCTATGGGTCCTTGCTTTAGACAATTCTTTCCCCTACTGTATTGATGTCCAAAGTATGTTTTTATCTTGCTTATGACCAAAAATAGCCTAACTGTCAAAAAATATAGAACCCACTGGGATAAAAAAAAATGCCAACAAGTCTTATTCCTTACGTCTGTTAATATTTTTTTAAATAACACACAAAAAAGAATCCACTTAAATTTTATTCCAGATTTATAGCCTTTTGTGAACACATTATTTACTAAATAAATAATTTTTTGTCCACTGAACTGTAATATCAAGTTTTCAAATATAAAATAGAATTTATTGCTAATTTCCATCTATGTTCTGGTTTATACAACTGTCCAGATGCCTGTAGGATTGCGCATTGGAAAATATGCCCTTAGTGATAGAAATTATGTTGGAGATCACATAATAGAATTTTTCAAGACCAGTGAATTATTCATTACCAAAAAAAGCCTTTTTCAAACAGCATAAACTATGTACACATGGATCTTTCAAGATAGAATACACAGGAACCAAATAAATGACATTTGTGAAGGAGATAAGGATGGCGCTCAATATCATCAGCCAAAAGAAGGCCAGGGACCAACTGTGAAACAGACCACCAATGGTTCAGATGCAAGTTCAAGTTGAAGTTGAAGAAAATTCAAACAAGTTCAGGAAAGGCAAATTATAACCTTGTTTATATACCACCTGAATTTAGAGTTGAGCTGAAGGACATATTTTCACATTGAACAGTAATGGCAGGACACCACAGGAGTTACGGGATGACATTCGGGACATGATACATGAAGAAAGCAAAATGTCATTAAGATGACAGGAACGAATGAAAGGAACAAAATGGAAGTGACAAGAGACTGAAATTTGTTGTTGAATACATTGTTCTTGTTGTTGTTAGGTGCCATCCAATCAGTTCTGACTCATAGCAACCCACAGAGTGAAACACTGCCTGCTCCTGTGCCATCCCCACAGTTGTTCTTATGTCTAAGGCCATTGATAAAGTCACTGTGTCATTCTATCCTGTTGAAGGTCTTCCTCTTTTTGCTGCCCTGATACTTTAACAAGCATCATGTCCATCTTCAAGGACTGGTCTCTCCTGACAACATATCCAAATCTCACCAGCATTCTGACTGTACTTCTTGAAAGACAGAGTTATTTGTTCTTTTGGCAGGCCATAGTATTTCAATATCCTTTACCAGAACCATAATTCAAATGTGTGGAATGTCCAACTTCCACATGCATACTAGGCAATTGAAAATGCTATGATTTGGGTCAGGAGCACCTTAGTCCCCAAAGTAACATCTTTGCTTTTCAACACTGTAAAGAGGTCTTGTGCAGCAGATTTAACCAATGCAGTGTATAACTGAATCTCTTGACTGCTGCTTCCATGAGCATTGATTGTGGATCCATGCAAGACAAATCTTTGACAAAATTGATTTTTTTCTCTGTTTATCATGATGTTACCTATTGGTCCAGTTGTGAGGATTTTAATTTTGTTTACATTGAGTTGCAATCCATTCTAAAGGTTGCAATTTTCTCACCATATTTACTCAACCTGTCATCTGAGCAAATAATCAGAGAAGGGGGCATATATGAAGAAGAATTCAACATTAGGTTTGGACAAAGGCCTATTAACTATCTTCCATATACAGATAACACAATTATGCTTGCTGAAAGTGAGGAGAACTTGAAGCACTTGTTGAATATAGAGAAGCTATAATGATTAATACAAATGATGAAGTAAACGAGCTGAACAGGAAATTTCAAAGAACACTTTGAAAAGATGATTGTAAAGAAATATACAAAGACCTGAAATTAAAAGACCAAAGGGAAGAACGTACTCAATATGCCTCAAGGTAAAATAAGAGAAGAAAAAGTCTTGAGTTTCAATATTGAAGAATTATAAGGGCAAGATATTTACTAGCACAGGAAACACCAAAAGAAGATGCAAAGAATACACAGTCACTGTACCATAATATTTCACACAGGTATTTCAAGAGATAGTACATGATCAAGAATCAGTAGTCCACTAGGGCGAAATGCTAACGGCATGCAACAGAGTAGCAAGGGGAGCAAAGTAACGAAGTCCCTGGAGAATACCAAAAATAGACGTTGGGACCAGGGTCTGGCACTCCACTAGACTGGACTGGAAAAACCTCCTAAAGGCCAACAAGTAGATCTGGAACTATTTATAGGCTTTTCTTTTCCCTTTTTTGTCATTGGTTTTGTTGTTGTTGTTTTCTTTTCTTTTCTTTTGTTGTTTGGTTTTGCTCTGTCTTGTTTTTGTGCATATTATTGTCTCTGCATGTCTATCTCGATGAGATAGGTGGGATAGACAATTCAGAGAAGAAAACGGGGTCCACAATTCCACGAGGACACAGGAGAGGGGAAGGCGGGGGAAAGGAAGTGAGTGTTAATGGACCCAGGGACAGGGGAACAACAGGTGATCTGGATTCAATGGTGAGGAGGGTATAGATTGCCTAGTAGGGCTTGATAAAGGGCAATGTGGCCAAGAGGAATTCCTGAAATCCGAATGAAGGCCAAGCATGATAATGGGACCAGAGGAAAGTAAAAGGAAATGGAGGGAAGAACTAGGAGTCAGATGGGAATTTATAGATGTCTAAATACAGGAATATACATGCATGAATATTTTTATATATAATGATATTTTTATATAACAATAGTATATAGATCTATGTACATACATTTATATGTTAAGTATTAGGGTAGCAGACAGACATTGGGCCTCTACTCAAGTACTACCTCAACACAAGAATAGTTTGTTCTAAAAACCTGGCATTCCGTGATGCTCACCTTCCCAGCACAACCACTGAAGATAAAATGAGTGTATGGGCAAGTGTGGTGAAGAAAGCTGATGGTGTCCGGCTATCAAAAGATATGATATCTTGGGTCTTCAAGGCTTGAAGATAAAAAAGCAGCCATCTAGCGGAGAGGAAACGGGGTCCACATGGAAGAGACACAGCAGCCTGTGTGATCATGGGATGTCAATGGGTTGAGGTATCAGGCATCAAAGACCCAGAATGAAGAATCATGTCGATATAAATGGGGGGTGGGGGTGCGGAATGGAGGCCAGGAGCCTATCTGTAGATAGTTGGACATCCTTTACAGAGTGGTCACGGGGAGGGGGCAAGACAGTTAGGGTGCAGTGTAGCAATGATGAAACATACAGCTTTCCTCTGGTTCCTTAGTGCTTCCTCCCCCCGATTATCATGACCCCAATTCTACCTTACAAATCCAGTTAGACAAGAGCATGTACACTGGTACAGATAAAAGCTGGTAACACAGGGAATCTAGGACAGATAAATCCCTCAGGACCAATAATAAGAGTGACATGAGAAGGGGAAGGTGGGAGAAAGAGGGAACTGATCACAATGATCTACATATAACTCCCTCCCAGGGGAATGGACAGCAGAGGGGTAGGTGAAGAGAGACATCAGTCAGTGTAAGACATGAAAAAATTATAATAATTTGTAGATTTTCAGGAGTTTGAGGGGAGGGAGGGTTGGGTAGGAAGGGAGAAAAAAGTGAGGATCTGATACCAAGGGCTCAGGTAGAAGGGGAATGTTTTGAGAATGATGATGGCAACAGATGTGCAAATGTGCTTGACACAATAGATGGATGGATGGATTATGATAAGAGCTGTATGAGCCCCCAATAAAATGATTTTTTTAAATCAGTGGTCTTGAAAAAGGAAGTCCAGTCTTCACTGAAGTCATTAGCAAAAATTAAAACTCCAAGAATTGACAGAATGCAAATTGAAATATTTTAACCACTGAAGCAGCACTGGAAGCACTCACTTTTCTATGCCAAATAATTTGGAAGACAACTACCTGCCCCACCACTTGAAAGAGAGCCATATGTGGGTCCTTACCAAAGAAACATGACACTACACATTGCAGAATTATAGAAAAATGTCATTAATATCACAAGTAACTTTTGATGAATGTATCTAAAAAATGATGACAGCAGTACGTTGCCAGGGAGCCACCAGAAATTCATGCTGGATTCAGAAGAGGACATATGGAACAAGAGCTGTCATTACTGATGTCAGATGGGTCTTGGCTGAAAGTAGAGCATACCAGGAAGATATTTACTTGTGCTTCGTTGACTGTGCAAAATAATTTTACGTATGGATCATAGCAAACTATGGCTAGCATTGTGGACAATGGAAATTCCAGAACACTTCATTGTGCTCGTATGGAAATTGTACATAGGATGAGGTAGTCATTCAAACAGAACAAGGGGATATTGAATGGTTTAAAATAAAGGAAGACATGTTTCAGGGTTGTATACTTATTCCGTCCGTATGCTCAATAATCTTAGAAAATGAACTATATGGAGAAGATTGGGGCATCAAATTAACAACCTTCGATATGCAGATGACACAACATTGCTTGCTGAAATTAAAAAGCACTTCTGAGGAAGATCAAAACCAACATCCTTCAATAATGAATTACATTTCAATGTAGAGAAAACAGAAATCTTCACAAAAATAGCATCATGATAAGCAGAGGAAAGTCACCAATGGTTTCATTTTACTTATATCTGCAATCAACTTTCACAGGCACTATAGTCAGGAAATCAAATGATGCAAAGATTTCTAAGTGCTCGAGATCAAATATCACTTTAAAAACAATATGTGCCTGACCCAAGTCATAGTATTTTGGATCACTTTGTACTTGTGTAAAACCTAGACAATGAATAAAGAAGGCCACGGTAGAATCGACACTTTTGAATTATGGGGTTAGCAAAGAATAGTGTAAAAAGAATTGTAAGAGCCCCTAATAAAATGAAATAAAAATTAAAAATAATAAAATTAAAAATTTAAAAACCATTAAATACATAGCTTTTTTTTGGGGGGGGCAGGACGAAAGTATCATGGACTGCCAGAATAATGCCAAATCTATGTTGAAAGAAGGTTAGCCAGAACACTTCTTTGAAGATGCCTATAAGACTTCATCTCACATGTTATTAGGAAAGACCAGTCCCTAGCAAAGGAGATCATGCTTAATAAAGTCCAGGGTCAGCAAAAGGAAAGAAAGAGAAGAGGAAGATCCATGATAAGATGACCTGACACAGTGGCTGCAACAGTGAGTTCCCACATAGCCAATGTGAGGTTCTTGTAGGACTAGACAGTGTCGTATTCTGTTGTACACAGGATCCCCACGGACTGGAACTGATTCCATAGCGCCCGACACCAACAATGCCTATATTGTATTGAATTATTATGGTGGCTTCATAATGTACTTTAATACCTCTTTACTATACTTGTTACCCTTGACTAGCTATTGACAGGCATATTTTTCTTCCATAGGAAATTTTAGATCATCATAAAGAACAACCTCCAAAAAACCTGCATTGGGTTTCTAATTGAAATCGCTTATGTTAATATATTAATATTGACATAACTAATTTTTATTAGTTGTTCCCATATAAAATCAAACAAGGATTTCCACTTATTCAGATGCTGCTTTTATTCTTCCATTAGATATTATACTTTACATCACAGAGAGTCTCCCTTTATTGTTTGCATTTTACCATAGGTGCCAGCGGTTGTACCACAGTGGTTGTACCATTTTACAGTGCTGCCCGGTGGATGTGGCTTCCAGGTTCTCCACCCTCACCAACACCTGACTTTGGGGTTTTTTAACTTTGCTATTAATATTGGGGTGAAGCATACCACAATTTTCAAGCTTTGTGAAATTAAAAAAAAACTTCTTATTAATTATATGAAGGTTTACAGAGCAGATCATCAGCTTTATATTCAACAATCTACCCACATTGTCAATCTCCTTAATGTACCATAACTTACCCCACTTTCTCCCCATATTTCCTGTTCCTAACCATATGTACTTTGTCCTTGGGAGAATGCTGTCTGTTTGGTTCCCTGGTGGTTGATTAGTCTAACCTGAGAGTCAATTCAGCTCCAAGCCTAAAGGGTGGCATAGGGTCATAGTCCTGAGGGCTTGACCAGTCTCTAGAGGCCTGGTCTCTTTTATAATTTTGAGATCTGTTCCATATTTTTCTCCCACATAGTAGCCGGGAGACAACTAATTGGTCTGGTCTCTGGGTTGTGGATCTGTACATTTGGATGATCCATTGGCCCATTGGACTAATTATTTCCATATCCCTTTTGATTTCATCACTTTTCTTTCCTCTGGACAGGTAGGCCCCAATAGTTGGAGTTTAGATTCCCACTCACAAACTTTACACCCCAATCATAACTCACCAAAGTAGGATGTGAAACATTGCCTTTAAGAATTCTATTATGCTAATTGACTTGGGTGTCCCCAAGATTATGGTTCTCAGCCCCCAGGCACAGTGACATCTTCCCTCAAGGAGTCTTGCTATGTCTAAGAAGTTGTTTTAGGCTGACATTCCTAGAGAAGCAAAACCACTAACACTCTCATTAAGTTAGAAAATAACTTAATATCAAGAATTGGGCCCAGCCCAGTCCAGCTCAAGTCTACGAGTCAGATGCCAGCTACATGCCATCCAGACACATGCATCTGCCAGTGGATGAAGCAGGATCATACCAGTGTGCCACCTCCCAGGACAGCAGTGCATGCGGACGGTTGGCCCAGGAGCCTGACACAGAATTCAGGCAAGCAGGAAGGTGAAAAGAAGCAAGACAGTGAGACATTCTCCACAGCATCTCTCCTATAGAAAGACCACATCCCCAAGGAGACGTCACTAGGCTGCGAGAACCTGATTGATAGGATTGGGCCCAATCCCTACCTTCACACAGGCATAATCCACTACACCACAAGGGAATCTTTTTTTTTAAATCATTTTATTGTGGGCTCATTCAACTCTTATCACAATCCATACATACATCAATTGTGTAAAGCACATTTGTACCTTCGTTACCCTCATCATTCTCAAAACATTTGCTCTCCACTTAAGCCCCTGGCATCAGCTCCTTGTTTTACCCCCTCCCTCCCCACTCCCTCTTCCCTCATGAACTCTTGATAATTGTTCGACTTCTCCCTTCACCCACTTTTCTGTTGTCTGTCCCGCAGAGAGGAAGTTATATGTAAATCCCTGTAATCAGTTCACCCTTTCAACCCCACCCTCTCTCCACCCTCCCGGTATCGCCACTCTCACTACTGGTCCTGAAGGGATCATCCCTCCTGGATTCCCTGTGTTTCCAGTTCCTATCTGTACCACTGTACATCCTCTGGACTAGCCAGATTTGTAAGGTAGAATTGTGATCATGATAGTGGAGGGAGGAAGCATTTAAGATCTAGAGGAAAGTTGTATGTCTCATCATTGCTACACTGCACCCTGACTGGCTCATTTCCTCCCTGTGACCCTTCTGTTAGGGGTTGTTCAGTGGTCTACAGATGGGCTTTGTGTCCCTACTCCACACTCCCCCTCATTCACAATGATATGATTTTTTGTTCTTGGATGTCTGATACCTGATCCCTCCGACACCTCGTGATCGCACATGCTGGTGTGCTTCTTCCATGTGGGCTTTGTTGCTTCCTCAGCTGGATGGCCCCTTGTGTACCTTCCAGCCTGTAAGACGCCAGGTGTTATAGCTTTGTGTTTGTTCTCTTGCTCTTTTTGTCTTAATCAGGCTCATGAGGGGTACATTTTTTCATCTTTTTCAAGAACTAGTTTTTGTATTTATCCATACACGTACTCTTAGGTTATGTCATTAACTTTAGCTTTTGGCTGTGTTAGCACATTTCATCATAATTTTGGATGAAAATAGAAAAGACAAAATGCTTTCACATAAACTGGAACATGAGGCCCTTTTATGACTTAGATGCTTCTTCATAAAGCTCTCTTAGATTTCTTCTAAATTTAATTACATCTCTGTTGCTCACCCATAAAGAGAAAATATAATCCAAAAATTGCTTAAGGTATTCCTAAAATATCAATAAGAACCCAATTTTTCAGAATCCCTTGTTCACTTATTCATCAATGTTTACACTTTTCCATGCAATATTATGTTCTGTGCTGGTAAAGCACTGTTTTTATAGTGTTCCATTATTGTTTCCAATATTTTCTTCCAAACAAATAATATCCATTCTGCCACTTTGATGGCAGCTCTTTCTTAGAGCAAGTGTCATTCTGATTTTTCCAGACATCAACCAGCACTCATATTCTTTCCTCTAATAGTGCTTAAATGATTTTTGACTGACATGCCAAAGGATTTCAATCATGCCACCAGAAAGAGCAGCCAATTTCTGATATATACAGGTCAAAATAAATATAGGCAGTCCCAGATGATGAATGTCTTATTTACAAGCAACTCATATTTGCCCTTTAAGCCACTCTTGTCATGGGGCACAAAGCAAAACAGGAATATGTCCAAGTTTTACATTTTGGCAGATTTATCCAAGTACCCAGAATGGGGAAAATTATGAGCCAGAGCAATGAATGGGAAGCTTGAAAGAGGCATAGTGAATGCTCTCAGGAACCTGATACATGGAATTAGACTATTGACAGGGCTTTAGGATAGCAACACACATTGAAGGCAGAGCTGCCAGCTGCCATCTTTGAACAAGGGAGTGCTCCTTCAGACTAAGCTCAAAATATGAGGGCAAGAGATTTGGTTGCTCTGCAGTCGGTAAGAAGGAGATTGCACTTCTAGTGGGCTTCCCCCTGTCACTGGTTTCTGTTCTGTCATCTTTCCATTTCACTCTAACTTAAACAGGTCTGATGTGCTCCAGTGCTGCTTCCTCCACCATGACTGAGCCAAGTACAACTAATGTGAAGCCCTGATAAATTCTTAAAGACACAATGAAGATCAATCTCATTTATAACCTGGGACTGCATGTGGATCACAGTGATGCATAGTCAGTTAAAATGGAGGATACAGCCTGATTTCAGATATGTCAAAATAAAAAAAATTAAAGTGAGTCTTGAATTGATGAAATATAGCAATCCTCATATTGCCACATGGGAAGAACTGGAGGAAATTATGCTAAGCAAAGTAAGCCAAGTACTAAAGGATGACATGAGTCCGCCGAGGTAAGCTTAAAAATAGAAAAGGGGCATAGGGGGAAAGCTACTGTATACATACATTCCTGGGGTGAGGTACAGGTACCATGGCAGGTGCCAAACCCAATCCAGGGAGACATATGGCAGCCAACTAAATAGGAGAAGGAAAGAAAGAGAGCAAGAGAAAATAAAAGGCATGGGTTTGGTGGGAGCTGGGCACTAACCCATCCAGAGGGAAGATATTATTTATATCTCCACAGGAGAGGAAGAGACAGACCAGGCTTCAACCCAATGCACCAAGACATGAATACAATACACCAGCATGTACCAGGGAACCAGTAGAGAGGTCTGTGGACCGGGGCCCAATCTCAACTATGTGGACACCCCACACACACACACCCCAGAAGAAGACACTTCAGAGTTTCAGCACTGAAGCTACAGTTTGGAGAGCGGGGCACGTCTGATTAGAGCACACGGGAGAAACGCAAAGGGATGGAGATGGAGGGGAACACATCCTGGGCCACCAACCCCCGAGGATGGTGTTCCTGCTCAGAGACATAGCACAGAGAGGACCATAGGGCCAGCCCCACCACGAGACACAACGTCCCTCACTGCACCATAGCGCTGCGGGGACAACACAGCAGACACTGTACGGGAACTGTGCCCAATCTGACCCCATCACGCTGGGCCAAAGCACTAAGGGCGTGCAACAGAGCAGCAAGGGGAACAAAGTGATGAATTCCCCGGGGAATACCTAAAATAGACTTTGGAGACAGAGCGTGGCCCCCATCAGACTCGACTGGAAAACACTCGTAAAGGTCAAAAACATACTTTGAACTATTTATAGGCTTTTCCATTTTTGTCCATGACTTTATTTTTGTAGTTGGTGGTGGTCTTGACTTCCTTTGTTGTTTTGTTTGGCTTTGCCTGTTTTTTTGCGCTTATTAATGTCTCTGCATATCTATCTAGATAAGATAGGCGGGATAAATAATTTGGAGACAATAAGAACGGGACCAATGGTTCCAGGGGAATACAGGAGAAGGAGAGGTGGGAGAAAGGAAGGGAGGTGGGGGAACCAACCCAGGGACAAGGGAACAACAAATCAACTAAATTCAATGGAGAGAAGGATGTAGGATGCCTAGTGGGGCTTAATCAAGGGCAGAGGTTCTCAACCTGTGGGTTGTGACCCTTTGGGGATCCAACAACTTTTTCACGTGAGTCATCAAAGACCATTGGAAAACAATTTTTCAATGGTCTCAGGAACTGAGACACCACTCTTCTATCCATCTCCGGGTGGTATGCCCACATGCAGATACACCCATATACGAGTAACAGGTGTGAAGACTGTAACCCATGCTAAACCATGCTTCAAGACAAAATTTCATTTATTTGTAATTAGAAATAAATATTTCACAATATATAATTACGTATTGTTCTGTGATTAAGTCTATGCTTTAATTAAGTTCAATTTCTAGCTATGGAAATGCATCTCGCATATCAGATATTTACATTATGATTCATAACAATATCAAAATTACAGTTAAGAAGTAGCAACGAAAATAATTCTATGGTTGGGGGTCACCATAACATAAGGAACTGTATTAAAGGGTTGCAGCATGAGGAAAGTTGAGAACAACTGATCAAGGGCAATGTGGCAGCAAAGAATTACTAAACCCGAATGAAGGCCGAACATGATGATGGAACAAAAGGAAAGTAAGAGGAAATCGAGGAAAGAACCAGGAGACAAAGGACATTTATAGAGGCCTAAAATACAAGCATGTACACATGTACATATATTTATGTACACCGAGAGGGGAATAGAACTATGTACTCATATCTATATGTTAAGAATTAAGGTTGCAGATGGACATTGGACCTCAACTCAAGTACTACCTCCCACAACTCAATGTGAAGAAAGCTGATGGTGCCCAGCTATCAAATGATATAGAGTCTGGGGTCTTAAAGGCTTGAAGATAAACAAGTGGCCATCTAACTGAGAAGCAACAAAGCCCATATGGAAGAAGCACATCAGCCTGTGTGATCATGAGGTATCAATGGGATCAGGTATCAGGCATCTAAGACCCAGAACAAAATCATACCCAATCTGAATTGGAGGAGAAGGGGAGATATGGAGTGGAGACTCACAAAAGGGTCACGAGGAAGAGATGAGCCAGTCAGGTTGCAGTATAGCTCCAATGAAACACACAACTTTCCTCTAGTTATTTGGTGCTTTCTTCCCCCCACTGTCTTGACCTCAATTCTATCTTACAAATCAGATTAGACCAGAGCATGCACACTGCTACAGATAAGAGCCTGCAACACAGAGAATGCAGGATAGATAAACCCTCAGGACCAACAATGGGAATAGAGATACCAGGAAGATAAGGAGAAGGTAGTGGGGCGGGAAGGGAAAGGGTAATGGATCACAAGGATCAACACATAACCTCCTTCCAAGAAGACAACAGAAAAGTGGGTGAAGGGCAACAGAGAAGATGTAAGATATGAAAATAATAATCTATAAGTTATCCAGGGTTCATGTGGAAGGGCAGGTGGGGGGGAGGATGAGGAGCTGATATCAAGGGCTCAAGTAGAAAGAAAATACTTTGAAAACGATGATGGCTGCATGTGTGCAAATATATTTTACCCAATGGATGATTGTATGGATTGTGATAAGAGATGTAAGAGCCCCCAATAAAAGTATTTTTTTAAACTTCAAAAAGAAAGAAAGAAATTACAGAGACTAGTAAATGCAGTCAAGATAAAGAAAATTGAGCCTTGGGGTGAGTTCATATCCAGACCTGTAGGGGAACTAATGGCTATAGTCTCAGGGCAGTCCCTCAATCTCTATTCAACCAAACTGTTCTTTCTTAAGATTTTGAGTTTGTCCCTACATTTCTCTCACACTCTATGCAGGACCTTCTAATGTGATCCCTCTCAGGGCAGTTGATAGCAATAGTCAAAAAACAAAAAACTAGATTCACTGCCAGAGAGTCAATGCCAACTCAGAGCTACTCTACAGGACAGGGTAGACCTGCCCCTGGAAGTTTCTGAGACTATAATTGGTTACAGGGGTAGAAGGTCCCACTTCTCTCCTTCTGAGTGACTTGTGGCTTTGAAGTGCAGACCTTGAGGATGGCAGCCCAACTCCTAACCACTACACCACCAAGGTTCTCAGTAGTAATCAGGCACCCTATAATTTTACTCTTGGTCTCAGGGTTATGGAGACTGATGTTCTCTAAAAGCAACTTTGTAGAGACTGTTATGCTTTAATATGAAGTATTTTCATTGCTTTTGAACAGATTATTATTCCATTGTAATTTCCAATTATACCCATGTGTTCTGTATTTATTCTTATTCTCCATGTATTGACTATATTAGTTACTTTATAGTATTTATTTATGTTCAATTTTTATTAAATAAACAATTTACCTTGTAAAATCTCTCTGCCTTTAAAATGTGTTGTCTCTTGTGGTAAAACATATAATTTGTTTAAAATATATAATGTTTTTTAAAAGAAAATAAAAATCATATTAAACTAAATTTCAATCTAAGTTAAAATCAGCTTATTAATATTTGAATTCATATACTCTGTCTTTTACTACCCCCCACCTTGCCCCAATAATCACTAGCTATGAACCACTCATAGGGAATCAGGATCAACCGAAAAGCAACAGGATTTCTTTGATTTGTTTCCATAAACTACTTAAAATTTTTTGATATTTCAGAAGCACTGCATTTCCAGGTAATGTGGAAACTTACATGCAGGAGATGGGAGAAGGTCCTCCTTGTTAATTGGCACTTTATTAACCAGGTGGACAAGCAAAAGCCAATGTGCCGCCACAGCTTTAGAAGCAAGGGTCATGGCTGTTCCTGGAACGTGTGACTAAAAAGGACTGTGCCGATTTCTGGGATCCTGGGAATGTTTTGTCGTTGTTGTATTATTGGTCTCCTTTTGTGTCCGATTCGTGAGCACTCATTGAGCTACCTACTTTGATTTCTCTACATTTGTTATTCTTCATTTTAAAAGGATGATCTTTTCATGTAGTCATAAGATAACACAAAACAAAACCCACTGCCATCGAGTACCTTAACTCAGAAACTGTATATAGAGCTTCTGAGGCTTTATAAATCTGCTCTTTACAGACGCAGACAGCCTTGTGTTTCTCCCAAGAAGTGGCTGGTGGGTTCAAACTGCAGTCTGAGCGGTTAGCAGCCCAACACATAACCCACTGAGCTATTGAATGTCATTCTTTCTTTCCCTATTCTCTGTTCTCTCCCACAAGTAAAATAATGACCTCAAATAAAATTACAAACACACACATATCCTTCAGATCTTTGTCTTTGAAAACTGCTTCATGTCTTGCTCTTTCTTGTTTTCATAAATATTTTCTCATTGGTTAACACATAGTTAAACTCCAACATTTCTGTGCTTCACAAATCCATGCAGTGTCCTGTCAGGTCAGGAGAATGCCCTGCCTTATAGCTATTCCATGTAGAAAATGGAGCGTTTAAGGTCACAGAGGTAGAAAGAGAGAAATTTGAAGTGTCCGCCTAGTAAACTGTTAGAAGGCAGGTTCCTACATGACTATGTTAGTCCAGGTTGACTAGAGAAACAAATTCAGAGACAGTCATATGTGTGTAAGAGAGAAGTTTATATCAAAGACTAATTGTATATTAAGAAAAGATGCCAACCCAGTCCAGATCAAGTCCATAAGTCCAATATCAGCCCATATGTCTGATGCCAGTCTATAAATTCCTCTTCAGACTCATCCAACACATGCAATGATGCCAAATGCAGGAAGATCACAGGCCAGTGGATGGAAAGTCTTGTGGATGCAGTGGCAGTTGAAGCATCTCAGCACTGGTGTGGGTCACCATGTGGCTCCTTTGGCTCCAGGGCTATGACTCCATCAGCATAGCTCAATCTGACTTATCGCACCCATAATGAGACCTCATTGGCTATGACCTGATTGACAGGCTGGACTCTGCCCCTTTGCTCAAGTTGACAGTAGATTCTGACTTACACGATTTCAGCCTTAGTTCCTTTGCCAAGACCCAGTAACACAACCCTGCGCTAACTACAAGGGAGGCTGCTCATTTTGCCTCTGGTGTCCTGTTGTAAGGGCCTAAAAGAAGAGTATGTTTCCCTTCGCAGTATGCCCACCTGCCTAGCTGTACAAGATCCCGCCTAATTCTGAAAACAGCTCTTAAGCTTTTATTTTCTTCATCATAAAACCAAATGATGTTGCAAACATTTTGTTTTATTGAAGAAAACAAAAAGATCCCAGTGTTTGTTTCTAGTTCGGTTGGAAAGTTAGGGAAGGGCAAATTTTACTTATCTTCATTAATATATTTCCAGGAGACAAGGTAACGTGGTAGGTTCATGGAGGCTAGTGGGCACATTGGGTGGCATCTGAAAATTCAGTAGTCAAAACCAGGAGATGGTCCTGTACTCTGGCACTACTATGAGCTTGCATCTACTTGATGGCAGTGAGGCGGTTCTGTGGGTTAGGTGAAGGAGTCACCAGTTCAAATTCACCAGCTCTGAGGGATAAAGAAAGCTGATGATGCCCAGCTATTAAAAGCTATAGCACCTGGGGTCTTAAAGGCTTGAAGTTAAACAAGCAGCCTTCTAGTAGGGAAGCAACACAGCCCACATGGGAGAAGCACACCAGCCTGTGTGATCTTGGGAATCAGAAGAGCCAAATCAAACTATTATGTTGATGTGAATGAGGGGCATTGAGGCAGAGACTGAGGGCCCATCTGTAGACAATTGGACATCCCTCACAGAAGGGTCACAAGGAAGGATTGATTCAGTCGAGGTGCAGTATATACCAAGGAAACACACAGCATTCCTCTAGTTCTTTCATGTTTCCTCCCCCCACTATCATGACACCAGTTCTACCTTACAAATCCGGCTAGACCAGGCCATGTGCACTGGCACAGATAAGAACTCTTGACGCAGGGCATCCAGGACAGATGAACCCCTCAGGAAGAGTAATGGGAGTAGCAATGCCACAAGGGTTGGGGGAAGGTGTGGGGAGAAAGGGGAAATGAATCACAATAATTGATGTATACTCCCCAGGGCGGCAAACAACAGAAACGTTTGCCAACAGCCTGCTGGCAAACCTAACCAAGAAAAGGAAGAAGCAACCATCAATACCCAGGAGGAGGGATGAAACAGGGAAAATCACAACATACCCCAATGAGAATAAATCACAAAATACTATGAAAGTCTGTACTCCAATGAATTCAACAATGCAGAAATATGGAGAAATACTTGGAAAAAACAATACATCCCCTAGAATATACCAGATAGAGGTAAAAAAAACTTCAACAGACCCATAGCATAAAAACAAATTGATACAGTCATCAAGAAACTACCAACAAAAAAAGCTCCCGGACCTGATGGTTTCAGAGGAGAATTCTACCAAAGTACTCAGGGAGGAGCTGGTAGCGACCTTCCACAAATTATTCCAGAGCATAGAAAAAGATGGCATATTTCCAA
Source organism: Tenrec ecaudatus (assembly GCF_050624435.1). Classification (NCBI taxonomy): domain Eukaryota; kingdom Metazoa; phylum Chordata; class Mammalia; order Afrosoricida; family Tenrecidae; genus Tenrec; species Tenrec ecaudatus. Next base: position 136,637,015 of record NC_134533.1, read on the forward strand.
ACTCATTTTGCAAAACCAGTATAACTTTGATGCCCAAACAAAGCAAAGATCCCACCGGAATAGCTAACAACAGATCAATATCTCTAATGAACATGGATGCAAATTTCCTTAACAAAATATTGGGCAATAGAACACAAAATAAAACATCATGTGTCATGATCAGGTGGGATTCATTCCAGGGATGCAGGGGTGGTTGACTGTCTGAAAGTCCATCAACATAATCCATCAGATTGATAAGAGAAAGGATAAGAACCACATGATAATATTGATAGATGCAGAAAAAGCATTTGACAGCATCCAACACCCATTCCTAATTAAGACCCTCAAGAAGATAGGAATGGAAGGAAAATTCCAAAAGTTAATACAGGCTATTTACGAAAAACCAACAGCCAAAATCATAGTCAGTGGAGAAGAGACAAAAGCAATCCCACTATAAAAGGGGACCAGACAAGAATGCCCCTTTTATAAAGAATTCCCTTTGTCTCACTTTTATTCAACATTGTACTGGAGGTCCTAGCTAAGAGCAGAAGGCATTAAAGGTGTCCAACTGGGAGAGGACGAGGAGAAACTATCGCTATTTGCAAACAACATGATTCTATACATTGAAAATCCCCAAAGCTCTACAACAGGAGTACTGATAGTAACAGTGATAGAGAAATAAGGAAGAGTGGCAGGATACAAAATCAATAAATAGAAGTCTATTGGTTTGCTATATACATCGTACAAGACTGTAGAAGAGGAGATCAAGAATAAGAACAAATTGAAATATCTAGGGATATAGTTAACTAAAAACTTAAAAAAAACACCAAAAGATTTATTTAAGGAAAACTACAGAACTGTACTACAGGACACCAAAAGCAACCCCACAAATGGAAGAATATTCCGTGCTTCTGGATCAGAAGACAATATAGTAAGGAAGCCAATCTTACCCAACACACTACATAAGTTTAACACTAGCCCATTCAAATATCAGCAACCTTATTCAAAGAATTGGAAAACTGATTACTAATTCCATATATAGAAAAAAAGAAGCCCAGACTTAGCAGAGAACTCTTGGAGAAAAAGGGAAAAGTCAGAGGGCTCCCTTTACATGACTTTAAGACATACTACACAGCCACAGTGGTCAAACCAGCATGGTACTAGAATAATGACAGATACGCACCACCAATGGAAAAGAACAGAAAACCCAGAAATAACACCATCAGCATATAGACAACTTTTATCTTTGACCAGGACTCAAAAAGCGCCAAGTTGCAGGTGGCTGCCCTCTTTAACACGTGGTCCTGGGAACAGTAGAGATCTCCTTGTACAAAAATGAAACAAGACCCTTATCTTACCCCATGCACAAGAACAGACACCAGGTGGATCACAGATGTAGAAGTAAAACCCCAAACTATCAGGACCATCAACACATGAATCAGGACAAACCTGAGAACGTTGGCACAGGAAAGACCTGGGCTAACTGCAACAGGGAAGGGGACACACACAGAAGCTGAAGTAGACACGTGGGATATACTAAGGATAAAACACCAGTGTGCATCTAAAGACTTCGCCAAGAGAGTAACAAGAGAACCCACAAACTGGAAGAGGATTTTTAACAATGACACAACAGAAAAAGATCTTACTACTAAATCTACAATATCCTCCTAGCCTACAAAAATAAGAAAACTGTTAACCTCCTGAGGAAGTGGGCAGAAGACCTGAAGAGAAGTTTCGCTTGGGAGGAGCCCTGAATGGCAAATCAGAGACCAACAGTGTTGTAGGGGGTGTGGTGAGATCGGAACTTCCCCCACTGCTAGTGGCACTGGAGAAAGTGATCTGGCTATATGAAAAGTGAATGGCAATTGAGTTTCCTTACGACCCAGCAATCTCTCTCCTGGGCATACACCCAGGAGCTAAGAAATAGACCATGACCCGTAGTCTGCCCTCCAGTGTTTATTGCGGCCCTATTCACATTCGCAAAGAATGGTAAATATCCTAAATTTCCACGGATAGACTTAGAAAACTCTGGCACATACAAACAGTGGAGAACTACACATCCCAAAATAGCATTGACGATGGCATGAAGCACATCAGCTCATGGGAAGAGTTGGAGGAAATTATGCTAAACCAAGTTAGCCAGTCACAAAAAGACAAGTACAGCATCAGTCCCCTAAGGTAAGTATAATCGCCATAGTAGGTATAGAAGAAACCCCACTTATCTCACACTACACGAGTTGAGGTACAGGCAAAAAGGTACAGGTCATCCACAACAAAGAAAGGGAAAAGGGGCGGGAGGAGAAATGGGGGTAAAAAGAGGGAGACGATAGCATTAGGGGAGCAAAGTACTCACCCACCCGGGGGTGGTGGTGAGGATAGCGTTTATGTCGCGACAGAAATGTGAGTGTAAGTCCAGATCCCACCACAGTGCACCAAACCTTGAGGGCAACGTAACCACGTACAGCAACTCATGAACAGAGTGGGCTACAGGGCCAGCCCCCATCAGAGCCAAATCACTCCATCCCTAGATGTATGTGCTACAGAAGACAACACTAACCCTCCAGGTTGGGGAGAGGGGCTGACCTGCTGCACCCACACTGAAGCAAATCAAGAAGGAAAAGAGAGAGTGAGTGACTAGACCCCATACTGTCAGACTAAGCCCTGAAGATGACGCCCTATTGGAGCTGCTAAGGCACAGAGAGGACTATTTGGCTGACAATAGCTCGAGACATGCTGTCCCCTCACTGGAGCACATTGTGACAGAGGACAACATTGGGGACACACAGCAGAGAGTGAGTCCAGTCTGACCTCCTCCCCACCCCCAAGGTCTGACCATCTCCACACACACGTGCGCACACACAGTGGGGCAAACCAAGAAGAGAACATAACAACTCAGCAACAGGAACAAAGCCAAGTCACAAAGTCCCTGAGGAGCCCCCAAAAGAGACTTAAGGCTAAGAGGGCCATTTCCCGGAACCCCCCAGGACCAGTGGGGAGATAGCCATAAATGTCAACAGACAGAACAGGAATTATGTGTGCTTTTGGGGGGGGGGGGTTGCTAGATTTTCCTTTCTTTTTAATTCCATCTTTTGTTTTCTTTTTGTTTTGTCTTTATTACTGTTGTTTTGCCTACCAAAATAAAATAGACATGGGAAGCTTGAGCAGAAAACAATGGGACCAATGTTTCCAGAGGGACTCATGGGGAGGAGGAGGCATGGTAAAGGAGCAGTGAGCAAACAACATCATAGACAGGGGAACAACTAGGAAATTAAAATAAACTATGTGGATGAGGTAGAGATCCTGGGGATGTTGGAGCTATAGCAATCTAGCTGAGAGGAATTACTAAGAGGCAGAAGAAGGGCAAACGTGATAGTGGGGCAATAGGAAGAACGTTAAAGGAAACAGAGGAAAGATCTAGGAAGCAAAGCTATGGATACAGTGTCTGGGGTCTTAAGGCTTGAAGTTAAGCATGTGGCCATCTAGCACAGAAGCAACAAGCCCACATGGAAGAAGCACACCATCCTGTGCAGTCATAAGGTGTCAATGGAATCAGGTAATAGACATCAGAAGATCCAAAGCAAAACCCAAAAAAACATATTATTGAGAAAGACCAAAACCCATTTGTAGACAGTAGGACAACCCCTCACAGAAGGGTCACAAGGAAGGGATTAATCAACCAGGGGGCAGTATAGCACATATGAAGCATACAGTATTCCTTGGGTTCTCTGAGACTTCCTCACCCCCACTATCATGACCCCAGTCCTACTTTTCAGTTCTGGCTATCCCGGAACATACACACTGGTACAGATAAGAGCTCACAACTCACATAATCCAGTTCAGCTAAAATCTCAGGAATAGTCATTGGAGTAGCAATACCAGGTAGGTACAAGGAAGGTGGGTGGGGGAGAGGAGGAAAGGGGAATTGATCCCAATAATCAACAAACAACAGAAATATGGATGAAAGGAGACATCAGTTGGTGTAAGATATGAAAACAATAATAACTTATCAAGGCTCCACAAGGGTTGGAGGGTGGAGGAAGGAGGGAAAAAAGAGATGATACCAAGGGCTCAAATAGAAAGTAAATGTTTAGAACAGTGGTTCTCAACCTTCCTAATGCTGCGATCATTTAATATAGTTCCTCATGTTGTGGTGATCACCAATCATAAAATTATTTTGGTTGCTACTTCATAACTATAATTTTGCTATTGTAATGAGTCATAATGCAAATATCTGGTATGCAGGTTGTATTTTCATTGTTACAAGTTGAACATAATTAAGCACAAAAACAATATGTAATTATATATTGTGAAATATTTATTTCTAACTACAAATCAATAAAATTTTGTCGAAGCATGGTGTATCGTGGGTAACAGTCTTAATATAACAACAGTAAACTACATTGTTACACTTTGTGACAGTATGCGTAAAAAACCAACGTCAGTGAGATGGTTGAGATAGTTTCTTTCTCACCAGATCAGAAATTCTCAAGGCAGTCTTTGCAAGAGCACAACAAAGGTCATCTCTTGCAACAAGTCTACTTATGCATTTAGACTTCCAGCAAGCTGGAAAACCCTGTTTCACAAAGATATGCTTTTGGAAATGGAAAAAGAAGGCACAACCCAGTCTCAGACAGAACAGGATATGACTGCAAACACTTGATCGAGAATTATGTAACTGGCATTGTAGAGAAATCAGTTCTCGCTGCATCACTGCTAATCAGTTCAATGAACTCCTCTTGTGCTGTCTCAGGAACACCTTCAACTTTGACTATGAGTGGGCTTCTGGCAAGTGCCAATGAGGTGCCAGGTAGATTTGGAAAGTATGATGAAATTTCACCTGCAAGCATGTGCAAGTGTTCTTTCACAGTAATTATCATCGTAATCCTTTTGACTGGACCAATGTCATGTTTCTCAAAGAAAGCAGATAAGGTAGGCAACGTGTAAATTTTATTTTCATCCAATTTTTTTTTTTTTTGCTAAAGCTGAAGTTTCATTTGGAATGATCAGATCTTTTCAGACAAATCAAGGCATGTTGCATTTGGTCCTTGCAGTGATAAATTTTTTAAATCATTTTATTTAGGGCTCATAGTATAACTCTTATCACAATCCATAATGCATAACACCCATTGTGTCAAGCACATTTGTACATTTGTTACCATTATCATTTTCAAAATATTTTCTTTCTACTTAAGCCCTTAGTATCAGCTTCTCATTTTGCCCATCTCTCCCCTACCCTCCCTCTTGACCCCTTGATAATTTATTTTTTTTCTTTATCTATTTTTTAAATATTTTTTATTGGGGGCTCTTACATCTCTTATCACAATCCATACATTCATCCAGTGTCAAGCACATTTGCACATATGCCATCTTCATCATTTTCAAAGCATTCTCTTCCCACTTGAGCCCCTGATATCAACTACTCATTTCATCCCCCTCCCTCCCCCACCCACCCTCCCTCAGGAACCCTTGATAAGTTATAGATTATTGTTGCCATATTTTACATCATCCTCTGTCGCCCTTCACCCACTTTTCCATTATTCACCCCCCTGGGAGGGGGTTCTAGTTTGATCCCTGTGTTCAATTCCCCGTTTCTCCCCCCACCCTCCCCTAATTCTCCTGGTATCTCTACCCTCATTGTTGGCTCTGAGGGATTTATCTATCCTGGATTCCCTGTGTTGTGAGCTCTCATTTGTAGCCATGTTCTGGTCTAATCCGATTTGTAAGGTAGAATTGAGGTCATGATAGTGGGTGAAAGAAGCACCAAAGAACAAAAGGAAAGTTGTGTGTTTCATCAGTGCTATACTGCATCCTGACTGGCTCATCTCTTCCCTATGACCCCTCTGTGAGGGGATGTCCAATTGTCTACAGATGGGCATTGGGGTTCCACTCCATGCCCCTCCCCCCATTCACATTGGGTATGGTTTTGTCCTGGGTCTTAGATGCCTGATACCTAATCCTATCGACATCTCATGATCACACAGGCTGGTGTGCTTCTTCCATATGGGTTTTGTTGCTTCTCGGCTAGATGGCCGCTTATTTATCTTGAAGCCTTTAAGATCCCAGATGCTATATCTCTTGATAGCCAGGCACTATCAGCTTTCTTCACCACATTTGTTTATGCACCCATTTTGTCTTCAGTGATTGTTTCGGGAAGGTGAGCATCACAGAATGTTGGATTGTTAAAACAAAGTGTTCTTGTGTTAAGGGATTACTTGAGTAGAGGCCCAATGTCAATCTGCAACCGTAATTCTTGCATATAGATATGAGTACATAGTTCTATTCCCCTCTCATTATATATATATGTATTTACAAGTGTACATGCCTATATTTAGACCTCTATAAATGTCCTTTGTCTCCTGGTTCTTTCTTCTATTTCCTTTTACTTTCCTCTTGTCCCACCATCATATTCAGTCTTCATTTCGGTTTAGTAATTTCTGGCTGCTACTTTGCCCTTGATTAAGCCACACTATGACCTTCCTTCCATTGACTATAGTTCCCAGGGACAAGGGAACAAGTTCCCTTCTTTTATCCTACCTCCCCTTTTCCTGTATCCCCTTGGAACCCATTGGTCCCATTCTTTTCATCTCTGAATTATTTATCCCACCTATCTTAGCAGTGATCAATTTAATTCATTCAGGAAAGCAAAGATGTCAACCAAGTAAACTATTTTCTGTGGTCCACTTTTACTGCTGAAAAGTGCTTCAAACTGTGGTCTTGCTTTCTGATTCAAAAATGTTTTGACTTCATCAGGAAGCTCAAAAATGCATTTTAAAACTTGTCCTCTCAACAACCATCTCACTTCAGTGTGAAATAGCAGAGCATTATTCGGTACATCCAACTCGTTTCACAGTTGCAAAAACAGTCGACTGTTTGAAGTGCTCGCCTTGACAAAATTGGCAGAATGTATGGTGCTTTTCATTACTTCATTTTTTCCCTTTTTTCATTACTTCTTGTAACTCTTGTGGCAGCATCTTGATTGCTAATACTTGCCAATGAATCATACACTGAGTTCCCATGTGTATCCCATCTCTTTCCAAAACAGTTTAGCCATTTAAACCTAAGAGAAAATGGGAAAATTAGGATTAAAGCATATAATAAGTGGGGAGTAGGAAAGGAGGGGAAAAATGAGGAGCTGATGCCAGGGGCTTAGGGGGAGAGGAAATGTCTTGGGAATGATGAGGGCAACGAATGTACAAATGTGCTTTACACAATTGATGTATGTATGCATTGTGATAAGAGTTTTATGAGCCCCCAATAAAATTATTAAAAAAGAAAAATGCTCATGATCACTAGCCATCAGGGAGATGAAAATTAAACCATAATATGATACCACTTTGAACCCACAATGCTAGCTCAATTAAAAAAAAAAAACAGAAAACCATGCTGGAGAGGATGTGGAAAATTGGAGCATGTATACTGTGTTGGTAACCTTGTAAATACATGCATCCCCTATGGAAAATGATATGAAGATACTTAAAGAAACTTGGAAATAAAGTCCCATATGATCGAGCAATACCACTATTCGGCATATAGCTCCCCAAAGAAATAAGAGACACAACTGGAATGGATGCATGCTGTCCCATGTTTATAGCAGCACAGTTCACACTAGTAAGAAACTGTAAGCAGCCCAAATGCCCAACAGTGGAAGAATGGATAAAGAAACTATGGTACATCCACACAATGGAATACTATGCATCCCTGAAAACCAGTGATGAAAGCATGAAGCACCACATGGCATGGAAGGACCTGGAAACCATTATTCTGAGCAAAGTTAGTCAATCACAAAAAGACAAATACTGTATGATTCCACTACTATAAAGAAAAACACAAAGCGAAACAACTCTTAGGGAGCAAATCCCAAACAAAGGGGCAGAAGGTCTGCCTACTGATGATGAACTATAGATCACCCACCTTGTGTGTACTTCATAAGAACCACCTAGAAAGAGGAGACTTCCCATTGGCTAGGATCACTCCTGCAAGAAGGGGAAATGGGAGATGACAATCCACTCATTGCTATGCAACAGTGAGACAAGGCTTAGCCAAATAAGCAGGCCCTCCACAGGACTTGGAGGAAAACCTTCCTGGAAAATCACCATAAAACCAAGGGAGGGGGAAGATCTGCATTTCAAAGGAGGCACTGTCATTTCTGTTGGTGGGTATGGTTGGTAAATGGGGAGGAGCAATCTCACATTGGGAAGGGATGCTAAACACTAAGTACAGAGAACGTAAGGTGAAAACAAAATCAGCTTTATGTTCCTGGGTAGACGCTTTGAATAAGTTTCTACCCAACCCTCAGTGAACCGCACCACAGTCTAAGCACAAGGATGAGCTTAGACACTGACCTTACAGGGAACATGGCATCCCCCAAAGGACCCAACGTGGAAAACAGAATGAAAGAACTAGTCCCTACCTCAAAACAACCTGTAGCCCTTGGAATCAGGACTGAAACTCCCTGATGATAGACAAAATGAAAGACTGTGGAAAAGGTGCCCAGTGGGTGGGACCCCTGGCTTAGTGGGTGTCCAATGAAAGGGATTCCAGATTCACCATCAAGGTAGTACCTCAATGCTCTCCTTGCAGTAATATAACAGGTATAAATCTGATAGGCAGGGATGTGCATTTGTGAGAAGTGATACAGGAAAGTTTTCCCTAGCACCAACCCCCACGCTCCATGTACACAGAGCTCAATCAATTAAGAAATCAATCTGTACAAAACAGCCTCTCAGATTGCAGCTGGCAGCTGGACTATACTTCCATAAGCTCTCCGTGTCAATACCTTAAACTCTATGCCACTGGATAAGCTATTGATGTTACGAATGCACTCACCTTATACTACAAGGGAATGATTTACAATATTTTCTTTTGTGTTTGTAATTTTTTTTAAGTTGGGGATCCTCCCCGCCCCTTTTTGTTTCTGTCTTTGTTTCTTTTTGTTTCCTTTGGTTGTTGTTTTGGGTTTGGGTTTTGGCTTTTGTCATAATATGAGCCCCAAAATAAACCAGAGCTGTTCATAACTTGCGGACAAGCAGATGGATTCTGGACTCCCACTTATTTCTATCCCCAACCAAAGAACACTTAGTTCTTTTTTTTTTAATTTTAACAATTTATTAGGGGCTCATACAATTCTTATCACAGTTCATACATATACATACATCAATTGTATAAAGCACATCTGTACAGTCTTTGCCCTAATCATTTTTTTCTCCTCTTTTCTTTTTTTACATTTTATTAGGGACTCATACAACTCTTATCACCACCCATACATATACATACATCAATTGTATAAAGCACATCCATACATTCCCTGCCCCAATCATTCTCAAGGCATTTGCTCTCCACTTAAGCCCCTTGCATCAGGTCCTCTTTTTTTTTTCCCTCCCTCCCCTTTCCCCGCTCCCTCATGTGCCCTTGGTAATTTATACCTCGTTATTTTGTCATATCTTGCCCTATCCGGAGTCTCCCTTCCCCCCCCTTCTCTGCTGTCCCTCTCCCAGGGAAGAGGTCACATGTGGATCCTTGTAATCAGTTCCCCCTTTCCAACCCACTCACCCTCCACTCTCCCAGCCTCGCCCCTCACACTCTTGGTCCTGAAGGTATCATCCACCCTGGATTCCCTGTACCTCCAGCCCTCATATGTACCAGTGTACAGCCTCTGTCCTATCCAGGCCTGCAAGGTAGACTTCGGATCATGGTAGTTGGGGGGAGGAAGCATCCAGGATCTGGGGGAAAGCTGTGTTCTTCATCGGTACTACCTCGCACCCTAATTAACCCATCTCCTCTCCTAAACGCCTCTATGAGGGGATCTCCATTGGCCGACACTTGGGCCTTGGGTCTCTACTCTGCACTTCCCCCTTCATTTAATATGGTATATATATATATATATATATATATATATACATATACACATATATACACATACATACACACACTTATATCGTTGTGGTTTTTTTTGCATGATGCCTTATACCTGGTCCCTTGGCACCTCGTGATCGCACTGGCCGGTGTGTTTCTTCCATGTGGGCGTTTTTGCTTCTGAGCTTGATGGCCGCTTGTTCACCTTCAAGCCTTTAAGACCCCAGACACTATCTCTTTTGATAGCCGGGCACCATCAGCTTTCTTCACCACAATTGCTTATGCACCCATTTGTCTTCAGCGATCCTATCATGGAGGTGTGCTGTCAATGATATGATTTTTTGTTCTTGGATGTCTGGTAACTGGAACACTTAGTTCTTTTAACAGACCCCTGCTTGATACTCATCTTTGAGAAGCTATCACTGAAGATATGGGTGCTGCAGCAAAGTGTGGTAAAGAAAGCAGGTGGCACCCGGCTATCAATTTGAATAGTGTCTGGAGTCTTAAAGGCTTGTATTCAGACCAGCAGCCATCTATCTATTCAAACAAGCAGCCATGTAAGTGAGGAGTCAAGGCCACATGTAAGAAGCACACCAGCCTGTGTGATCCAAAGATGGCATTAACAAAATCTAAATATGACAAAGGCAAAAGTATCAGAGCTTAAATTGTGAACATCCAATGTGTAGAAAGTCACTGAGGACAGTGGGAACTTTCTGGTCAGATTAAGCCTCTGGCAGATCTCCTCTGGTCACAGGTGAAGGCCACAGCATTACGTCAAACAGAGATGAATGTAAACTTGACTATGGTAGCTAGAGCCATCTCCCTCTTAGCCTAACCTGACTTTGATGCAGGCTTAAATGTTTCTCTCTTATTCCACAGCAGGATTATCTTCTGTTTTTTTTCTTATTTTGTTTTTGCTTTTTATTGTTTATGTTAGGTTCCTTGGTTTATGAAACATAGATGGGATGGATGAATAGAGATAACAGATGCAATTATTTATGGAGGGGTGGGGGGTGGGAATGAAGCGAATGGAGGAGCAAACCGTGAATGTGGGAGGATCAGGGGAACACTAGAACTAATTGTGAAGATGGATATACAACTCTTTTTAAAAGTGACTTATGATGTGTGAATTTTATATGAAGAAAACTGCTGAGGGAAACAAAAGAAGGAGAAACCAAAGGTGGCAGTGGCTACCCTGGGTGAAGGAGGACGAGTTTTTGTTCAGGAGCACTGAGTTGATTTCAATGGCGGTGGAACAATTTAGAGAGGGTTATCAATAATGGTTGTACAACACAAAAAGTATAATCAACGGCATTGAATTATACCTGTAGTCATTGTCAAATTGGAAAATGTTTTGTTGTGCACATTTTCCAACAGATAAGAGTAATAATAATAATTACACTGATAATAAGGACACGGAAGACGAAGATTTTGCTCAGATGAACTGTGGGGGAATGACTATACAACTCTCCTTGACGTGATTGAACTATTAGACTGTCTGATGCCAGAAGACGTGCCAGTTAAACTGCAAAAAGGAAGGAGGGAAGGAAGGCAGGCTCTTACTTGTCACATACTGTCAGAAGTCGGCTGGGATAGGGCTTAGTTACAGCAAACCTGAAATAAACCTGAACTCTTTACTCAGGAAAAGAATGAAAGAAATGTACCTGCATGGAGCGAACTCCTGGTTAAGGCTAGAGAACCAGACAAATTAGTGGACCTCCAGACCCATGGGAAGTAAAGCTCGACGCCTTTGGGCAGGAGGCTTGATTGTGAAGTGGGGTGCCTTCTTAATTGAAAAGCTAAGTTTGCTCACCCACAGAGTTAGAACTGCATGCCTTTAGGCTGGAGAGGCATACCCCTTGGGCATTTATTGGTGGCATTGAAAGAGTTCTGTAATGCTGATCAGGGCAAAAGCCAAGGAAGGGGTCATGAGGCTGTGAAGGCAAAGACCAGAGAAAGCCGCATCTATAGGCATGAGGAAGTGAGCCTTAGTTGATCAAAGAATTTTGTCCTGAGCATTTCTGATCCTTATTTTTTAGCCTGTTAATTCCCCTAAGGCGCATCATTATTTGAGAACTGTGTGGCCATTGCCAAGAATTCTTAACCCAGCTGAGAGGCAGAATGTGCCTTTGTATGGACAACTGGTTCCAGGATTGTCAGATTATTGGAGGTTGGAGAGTGACTGTCTTCAGACTCAGATATTGATCTTTGGTAACTCTGGTGTTGAAGTTGAATTTCTTTCTTCCTTGTAAAATTAGAGGAAGTCAGACACCTCTCCCATACCACACTGTTCTACAACTGTTGTCAGGAGTAGGATTTGTTAAAATGGCTCTAGACTCATGGAAACACGGACCTTTGTAAGAGAAAGAATAAAGGGGCGTGGGGGAGTGATAATTTTTTATTCTTACATAGTTAATTTGTGTGGTGTTGTGTGAAATTGCTAAAGCAAATGTCAGAAATGTTATGTTGAAGTTGAGGGGACGAAGGCTGCTTCTAGGGTGATCTCAGACAAAATCTAGGCTGGTTAAGCAATGAATGGTTGATTGGGGTCCAGGACCCACAGGATCCACCCTGCCAGAGGCCCGAGGTCATATGTACACAAATGGCAAGGAAATCCAGGGATGGAAAAGAGATGATTAAACTTGGAAAATTTTTTTTAAGATTAAAGGTTATGTGTTTATGTGATTGCACTCTGGATACTTCTCCCTGGGTGTTTACATGGAAACCTAATACCCATCAACTGCTGAGAGAACAAGAGATTTATATTTGAATAGAAGAGTTTCAGAAAAAGAAGAGGGGGAAAGTGACTATTTAGCATTTTGAGTTTAAGGCAAGAAGTTTGTCTTTGGGTACATTGGTGCAGAAAAATCTGTGCCCACCAGGACTGAAAATTAAAGGGAGTTAGTAAGCAGACAGTCTGGTATGCTTGCTCATTGTGATAACCATATTAGTAGGCTTATCAGTTTTTTGATCTGAAGTGGAAGTTAAAGGGAGGCAACGGTTGTTGAGTGGAAGTAAGAGAGGCAACAATAAAGTAAGGACAAGTTGCACTGGCCTTCACCTATTGGCCTGGTCCACAGAGGCTGGCATTGGGAAAGGGGTGGAAGTGTGGCTGGTGTGATGGGAGGGAGTTGTGTGAATTCCCAAGGTTATGGGGCTAGGGCTGGAAGACAGACAGAGAGAGAAGGGGCCACCTGGTCTGAAGTACAAGGAGGTGTCTGTGGACTCCATGCTTTCAGTTGGTACCCATTTGACCTTGCTTGAAAATCTAGGTTTGTATTAACCAGAACCTGACCAAAGGAAGAGAGAGAGATGTTTGACCCCAGGTGGTAGTATAAGTTAATGCAGTTCGGTGGCTTCTTCTGGACAGGACTTTCCTTATGAATGCAGATGCCCAAAGTTCCACCCAGAATAAAGAGCCTTCAAATAAAGAAACATGCTTGACTCCACAGAATACTGAGTGGATTCAAGTAAAAAACTAAGCACAATATCACTAATTAGATTCTAACTCACTTCAACTCTTTAGGGCAAAGTAGAATCTCTTCCTTGGGTTTCCAAGGCTACAAAGCTTTAAAGGAGTAGACAGCCTTATGTTTCTCCAGCACTGAACTGAAAAATCTACAGCTTCCATTGAGGTGATTTCAATTCATAGAGACCCTGCCCACTGTGCCAGAGCTGAAGATGTGCAGCCTCAGCAATCCTATGGAGGGTAACCAGGAGTCAAAACAAAGTCAATGGCACTGGGTTTGGTTTTGGGTTGGACTATGTCCCTACATCAAATTAAGATGATCACGTCTGGTTAGTTTGGTACTTCTTGGTAGATTTGATTTTGGTCTTGGAAAAGGTGTCTATCCAAATCCTCTTTCCTAAAAGAAGCAAAACCAAAGGAAGTCATTAGTTTTCCTTTCCTTGCCAAAGTGGTAAGAAAAAATTTAATAGCATCTTTGCTCAATAAGTAGGGTGTTTTCCTCCTGGCCCACCAACCCTTGACACAACATTCCTGCTCAGAGCAGCCAATGCACAGAGAGGACCATATGGCCAGCCCCACAACTAGACATGACATCCCTCACTGACCCAAAACCCTACGGGGACAACACTGGAGACAGTGCAGGAATTGTGCCCGATCTGACCTCACCACACCAAGGCAAAACACTAAGTGCATGGAACAGAACAGCAAGGGGAGCAGAGCAACAAAGTCCTGAGGGAATACTAAAAATAGACTTTGAGGCCAGGATGTGGCACCCCATTGGACTCAACAGGAAATCGCTCCTAAAGGTGAGCAAACAGACCTTGAACTATTCACAGACTTTTCTTTTTTGTGTCATTGGCTTTTGTTCTTGTTGTTTTGTTTTGGGGGTTGTTTGTTGCTTTGTTTTGCTCCATCTTGTTTTTTGCACATATTATTTTCTCTGTGGGTTTATCTAGATAAGAGATCCAGGATAGGGAAATAGATGTATGTATATATATTTATAGGTTTAGTACTAAGGTAGCAAATGGGCATTAGGCCTCTACTCAAATACTCCCTCAATGTAAGAACACTTTGTTCTATTAACCTGGCATTTCAAGATGCTCACCTTTCTGACATGATCACTGAAGACAAAGCGGGTGCATAAGCAAATGTGATGAAGAAAGCTGATGGTGCCAGGCTATCAAAAGATATAGTATTTGGAGTCTTAAAGGCTTGAAGGTAAACAAGCAGAAATCTAACTGAGAAGCAACAAAGCCCACATGGAAGAAGCACACCAGCCTGTGTGATCACAAGGTGTTGATGGGATCAGGTATCAGGCATCAAAGAACAAAAAATCATATCATTGTGAATGAGGGGGAGTGTGGAGCAGAGACCCCAAACCCAACTATAGGCAACTGGACATCCCTTACAGAAGGGTTGCAGGGAGGAGACAAGTCAGTTAGGGTGCAGTTTAGCAATGATGAAACATACAACTTTCCTCTAGTTCCTAAATGCTTCCTCTTCCTCCCCCCATCCCACCCACTATCATAATCCCAATTCTACCTTACAAATCTGACTAGACCAGAGGATGTACACTGGTACAGATAGGAACTGGAAACACAGAGAATCTAGGACAGATAACTCCTCAGGACCAGTGGTGAGAGTGGTGATGCTGGGAGGGAAGGGGAGGTAGAAAGGGGGCACTGATCACAAGGATCTACATATAACCTCCTCTCTGGGGGATGGACAACAGGAAAGTGGGTGAAGGGAGATGTCAGAGAGTGTGAGATATGACAAAATAATAATTTATACATTATCAAGGATTCATGATGGATGGGAAGTGGGAGGGAGGGGGGAAATGAGGAGCTGATACCAAGGGCTGAATTAGAAAGCAAATGTTTTGAGAATGATGGTGGCAACAAATGTATAAATGTGCTTGACACAATGGATGGATGGATGGATGGATGAATGGATGGATGGATGAATGGATGGATTGTGATAAGAGCTGTAAGAGCCCCCAAAAATGATTTTTTTAAGGTAGGGTGGTTTTAACTTTTGTGGATCTATAGTTTTATGTACTTACTTTGCCCCTTAGAGAAATGAAGAGTTATGGTGGTTAAAAACAATAATCTGTTTTTCTGAAAAAATACATGGACAAAGTACTTTAAAGGTTTTGCTTCCAGTTACTGACTTTTAAGTCTGAGATCTCCAAATTTTTGTTTCCAACTGAGGCCACATCAACAAATGCATAAGTGTCTCTGCACACCGTGAGTGGTCTGTATTCATTGTAGACAGTATGTGCAGAACTCTCCTGTACCCCTGGCTACCCTGATTTTTGGCCATTTGGCCAGTTCATTGGGAGTCACTAGGGCGATGTCTTCCTGCAGCTCAGTTGTTTCCCTCACTCATTCTACCACCTTCCTCCAATTGCTCCATGGTAGAATCAAAGGTAGAGACAATTTGTAGAGACAATTTATTACAAAATAATCAGTCTTCCCAAAACATGTTTACCCAATCACAGAAGAGAGTCAGCAGGATTCCTATCTAGAAATGAGTTGGCGAGAATGATCTCACAAACAAATCTCAGGCACACATGGTCTGTTCCCTATCATAACAGAACAACATGAGATGCTTCTCCCTTGAATTTTTACCCCCAATATTCAGATGCGTGAGTTAAAGTAGCACTTCCTAGTAACTGCTCCCACTTTAGGAAGACCAGAAAATTTTTCCTAGAAATTAATTTTCTGTAAATTGTATTACGACTTTAACACAAATGATATCTAAAACAGAAACACACACATTTTTAAAACATTAAAACTATATCCCCACCCCACCGCACCCAAGTCCTGAGGAACACAAAGGTAGCTGTTCGGTGATTTTATTTTTCCACTTTTCTTCATGATCACTTAAGGGTGAGGAGAGGGTGGGGTGGAAAGGGGGCACCGATTACAAGGATCTACATGTGCCCTCCTCCCTGGGGGATGGACAACAGAAAAGTGGGAAAAGGGAGACGTCAGACAGGGCAAGATGTGACAAAATAATTATTTATAAATTATCAAGGGTTCATGAGAGAGGAGGGAGAGGGTGCGAGGGGGAAAATGAGGAGCTGATGCCAGGGGCTTAGGTGGAGAGCAAATGTTTTGAGAATGATGAGGGCAATGAATGTACAAATATGCTTCACACAATTGATGTATGTATGGATTGTGATAAGAGCTCTATGAACCACTAATAAAATGATTACAAAAATAATAATTTATAAATTATCAAGGGTTCATGAGAGAGGAGAGATGGGGCAGAGGGGAAAATTTGAGGAGCTGATACCAAGGGCTCAAGTCGAAAGCAAATGTTTTGCGAATGATGATGGCAACAAATGTACAAATGTGCTTGACACAATGGATGCATGTATCGATTGTGATAAGAGTTGTATGAGCCTCCAATAAAATTACTTTTAAAAATATATTCACATTGGGCCTCCTCATGCATAATCCCCCAATACAATAGCACCTCGCCCTGCTAAGCAGCCATTGCAGGATACCCATCTTCCCGACATGATCACTGAAGACAGCCGTGTGTGTAAGCAAATGTGGTGAAGAAAGCTGATGGTGCCCGGCTATCAAAAAAGGATATAGCGTCTGGGGTCTTAAAGGCTTGAAGGCAAATAAGTGGCCATCTAGCTCAGAAGCAACAAAGCCCACAGAGAAGAAGCACACAGCCTAAGCGAATACAAGGTGTTGAATGGACCATGTAGCAGATACAAAGGAATAAAAACAATCATTGTGTGATCACCTTCCTCATATAATGGCTGAAGATGAAAGTGTGCATAAGCAAGTGTGGTGAAGAAGGCGGATGGTGCCAGGCTACTGAGAGATATAGCGTCTGGGGACTTAAAGGCTTGAAAGCAAACAAGCGGCCATCTAGCCCAGAAGCAACCAAGCCCACACGGAAGCAGCACACCAACATAGGTGACCATGAAGAACAGAGGAGACCAGGTCTCCAACATCAAAGGTGTGGTGGTGGTGAGAATCACATCACCATGAAAGAGGGGGAGTGCATGATGGGGACCCAATGCCCACCTGTAGACAGCTGGACACCCCTTCCAGAGGGGTAGTGAGGAGGAGATGGGCCACTCAGGGTTCAGTGTAGCAACAATGAAACTCAAAACCTTCCTCTAGTTCCTGAACACTTCCTCCCCTCCCAATCATCATGACCCCAATCCTACCTTGCCTTGCGGACCTGGTTATACCAGAGGATGTACAGCGGTGCAGTGGGGATCTGGAGGCACAGGGAATCTAGGACAGACGAACCCCTCAACACCAGCGGTGGGATTTGCGACACCAGGAGGGAAGGGCATGTAGAAAGGGAGAACCGATCTCGGAGATCTATGTGTAACCTCCTCTCTGGGAGATTGGCAAGGGGGAGGCGGGTGAGGGGAGACGCCGGGGAGTGTAAGATAAGATATAATAATTATTTATAAACTATCAAGGGACCAGGGGTGGGATTGGGGAGGGAGGGGGATTGGGGGGAAAAAAGGGAAACCGAGCTGATTCCAGGAACCCAAGTGGAAGGTGAATTATGAGAGTGACGAGTGCAACGAATGTATAAGGGTGCTTTGCTCAATTGATGTATGTACAGATTGTGATAAGAGCCTTATGAGCCCCAATAAAAAGATTTAAAATATATATATATTCACAAGTACTTATCCACATGTACATGGTAGATTCTTTTTCACCGATTTTTTAAAAATATCATGGTAGTAAACACATTCTGCCACTGAACTTTTCTGATTTGGTTAAGCTATTCATTAGGCTATAAGCTTGGCCGCATGTGACAGATGTCCAAATTAGCAAAAGGAAGGTTTCTGTGTGATTTAATCAACCTAAATGTTCCAAGGACCCTCTGGGACTTTGCTGCACATATTTGAGCCAGACATCCAAACTTCTTCCATAGCGTTCCACCCTCCTAAAACTATTTGTCTAAGATGTTTTTCCATCAGTCACATTCCAAAAAACAAAATGGAAAAACATGGCCTTCTTTTTAAAATCATTTTATTGGAGATTCGCACAACTCTTATCATAATCCATACATCAATAGAATCAGGCATGTTTGTCCATATGTTGCCCTCATTCTTTTCTAGACATTTACTTTCTATTGAGCCCTTGGTATCAGTTCTCCCACAACCCCTCCCTCCCTCCACCCTCATAGCCCCTGATAGATTGTATGTTATTATTTTCATCTCGCTCACTGACCGCTATCTCTCTTTCCCCATGTTTTCTGAAGCTTTCCCCCCTGTAGAGGGGTGTATGGTTATATGTCCATCATTGTGATCGGTTTCCCCTTTCTCTCTTCCTCTCTCCCTTCCCCCTACCCTTCTGGTATCACTATTCCCACTTGTGTTTCTGCATTCTGTGTGTCATAAGCTCCCATCCCTTTCTATACCTGTGTACCTGTTCTGCTCTTGTCTGAATGGAGAAGCAGCACTGGGGTCATGGTAGTGGGGGGATGAGGAAGCCTCAAGGGACCAGAGGAATATAGTGTGCTTCATCAATGTTTTACTGCACCCTGGTGTCTCATCCCCTCCCTGTGGACCCTCTGTAGGGAGATTGTTCCACTGTCTATAGATGGGCTTTGGAACTTTGCTCCAGCCCCCCTCGTTCTCAACAATATGTGAGAACTTGTGAACTTGTTGCTTTACTGCTGAATGGCAGCATGTGTAACTTCAAGCCTTTAAGTTCCCAGATGCTATATATTTTAATAGCCAGGCACCATGCACCTTCTCCACCCCATTTGTTTATGCACTCACTTTGTCTTCAGCAGTTTTGTCTGGAGGGTGAACATCTCAGACTGCTAAACAAAGTGTTCTTGCATTAAGGGAGGGCATGAGAAGAGGCCCAAAGTTCATCCTTGACCTCAGTGTATTGCTGTATAAATAAATGTACATGGGCCAATACCCCTCTATTTTTGTAGAGTAATGTATTTACATATGTTTATACTTCTATCCATTGCTTTGCTTCCTTGGTCCTTCCTCTGCTTCCTTTTACCTTCCTCCTGTCCCATTGTCACTTTCCCCTTATTTCGGCATGGCCTTCTTTGAAGACCACATTACTAAAGTTTCCCATCTTTCTTCCCCTCACATCACATTAATCATGCCTTGGTCTTCGGTCTATACTTCTAAGCAAGAGAGGCGTTAGAAATGCCTTTCTCTCTGGTACCTAAGTACCTAACTAAAAATGACCGCATGAAGTGCACTAATGGGGGTGGGAAAGGGTGTGGAGTAACTAGCACACTTGGCCCCAGCTACAGCGCTTACCATAATGCAAGTCATTCTTCCTTCTGTTTAGCAGCCCCTCAGCTTCCTAAAATATGGATGTATGACACAACTATGATATTGATAAAGCAATTTTCCTATTTCTGAAAATTTGAAATTTTTAAGTTTTTCATGTTTCTTGGTTTTGAGTTTTGTTTTATTTAGTTGTTATTGTTGTTCCCATGACAAAGAAAAGTATTTGGTTTTAAATGGAACTGCATAAAAGGGTTAAACAAACCCATTTCATTTTAATTCTCTGAGACAGAGAGAAGAGTGTAATGTCTTCAACATGAGAAAGTCTTGAATGAAAAAACTCATGGGAAAAGCCACAGGCTTGGTTGTCTTGTTTCCTTCGTCTTCTGGGTGCTTGTTAGTTCTGTCTCACTACAAGGAAATGTCGAGGGCATTAAATGGAACTTTGACGAACACAACCCAGAGCAGAACAGCTCTGCCCGTAAGGAAGAATGGTAGCTCTTTTTTTTCCTTCAAACAATAGGTTATGAGCTATATCCTGAAAGGTATATCTCTCAGCTTAATTGACCCTTCCAAAGTGAACGTTTATAAAAATGGGATTCAAGGCAAGAAAATGGCTTTGGGTTGCAACACCGATTCTGTTTCCTGAATGCTTGGCCTGAGGAAGCATTAGGAAGGAAAGACCAGAGAAAGAAAGCAAGGAATAAAGAAAAGCGTGTGCAGCACCATGCTGACACCATGCGCATATCCACGTGACAGAGCGAAGTCTCTTTAGTTATAAGCCTAAGTCACTGAGCGGCACAAATAGCCGTTGTTAATGCTTGTTCATTACACTTGTGTGTCAAGTTCAGTGCCAGTTATGATGTAACGAAATGAATGAAATGTAATGAAATACAATGTACTCAACTCCATGATGAAATCCTCAGCATTTCTACAGTCAAATATGTTGTTACTTATTTTCAGTTGTTGATCTGGTGACTCAGTTTGATCCAAAGTGTTTCAAGTGTCAGCAAAAGATAGTGATGCCGTGATTGCCCCAAACAGCAGCCATCTGGGCGGTCAGTTTTATGTGACAACACTGCGAGGCTGTGGTGCCAGTCTAGCTGCTGCTTTTATGAAGTTGTTACGTCTAATGAAATCAGTTGGAGTTAAGGAAATACATTTTCTATAATGAGGGTGGGCCTCAGTCCATCAGTTGACAGTCTTGTGAGAAAAAGGGTTTTGTAGGGGTGGATTCTACCTCTGGGTTAAAAACAAGCATGTTGCCAGATCTTTTCACCTCCCTATCATCCCAGATTTGAGAACACAAGGCTACAGACATCTCTTCTTGTCATCTTACCAACAGATTTTGGCCTCTCTGGCAAACTATAATAGCAATCTAATTTCTGAAAATCCATCTTTTTCTCTCTTGCTACATATACATGAACACATATTTATAAATATTTGTGTATGTTATATACACACAAAGGTAAGTAAAAATATTAGTATATCATAGAAACCTTTATTTTTTAAAATAAGGAAATAGGAAACTCTTAATTCTCAGAAAACCTTGCCCCTAGGTCTTTACCCTTCTGAAGGCAGTGTTTCCATCTTTGTCAACTTTCTCTGAAGAAATCTGCATCCTCCTATCCAGGTTATGTCAAAAAATGGTAGTTTTAGCATTTCAAGGGATGCAAATTGTGTTCCTTTTAAATGTGCTTTGAGTTTGGATGGAAGATTGGGACTGTATGGTGAATGGAGTAAACTTTCCCGATGAAATTTTCATAAATTAGCTCCTGCTGCCCTCAAAAAATGAACAAGTATATTGTCATAATAGGAAAAACATCCTCAGCACAACTTTCCTGGACTTGGCCTCATTGATGCAACTTTAATTGTTTAAAATTTCTTCCTAATAAACACCCAAGATAATTCTGTATCCTTCAAGAAAATCTATTTAGATTACCCCTTTGGGATTCCATAAGCCTGTTGCCAAAACCTTCTGAGCTGGCCTCTCTGCCTTGAATTGAATTGACCAGGAGGTCCCCTCAGAAGTTCGTGTTTTGATTGAACTTTGTTTTCTGAATCATAATGAGAAATACAAGACTCATCGCCAGTTACATGTCATTCATTCCCTAAAATCATCTTCAGTAGCTCTGATATCACTTAAAAGACTAATGAATATGTCATCTCTTTGAGCTAACTAATCTTCACGCACTTCTTTTTTTTTAACAATTTATTAGGGGCTCATACAACTCTTATCACAGTTCATACATATACATACATCAATTGTATAAAGCACATCTGTACATTCTTTGCCCTAATCATTTTTTTCTCCTCTTTTCTTTTTTTACATTTTATTAGGGACTCATACAACTCTTATCACAATCCATACATATACATACATCAATTGTATAAAGCACATCCATACATTCCCTGCCCCAATCATTCTCAAAGCATTTGCTCTCCACTTAAGCCCTTTGCATCAGGTCCTCTTTTTTTTTTCCCCTCCCTCCCCTCTCCCCCCTCCCTCATGTGCCCTTGGTAATTTATACATTGCTATTTTGTCATATTTTGCCCTATCCGGAGTCTCCCTTCCCCCCCCTTCTCTGCTGTCCCTCTCCCAGGGAAGAGGTCACATGTGGATCCTTGTAATCAGTTCCCCCTTTCCAACCCACTCACCCTCCACTCTCCCAGCCTCGCCCCTCACACTCTTGGTCCTGAAGGTATCATCCATCCTGGATTCCCTGTGCCTCCAGCCCTCATATGTACCAGTGTACAGCCTCTGCCCTATCCAGCCCTGCAAGGTAGACTTCGGATCATGGTAGTTGGGGGGAGGAAGCATCCAGGATCTGGGGGAAAGCTGTGTTCTTCATCGGTACTACCTCGCACCCTAATTAACCCATCTCCTTTCCTAAACCCCTCTATGAGGGGATCTCCATTGGCCGACACTTGGGCCTTGGGTCTCCACTCTGCATTTATCCCTTCATTTAATATGGTATATATATACATATATACATATATACATATACACACATATACACATACATACACACACTTATATCTTTTTTTTTTTTGCATGATGCCTTATACCTGGTCCCTTGGCACCTCGTGATCACACTGGCCGGTGTGTTTCTTCCATGTGGGCTTTTTTGCTTCTGAGCTAGATGGCCGCTTGTTCACCTTCAAGCCTTTAAGACCCCAGACACTATCTCTTTTGATAGCCGGGCACCATCAGCTTTCTTCACCACATTTACTTGTTCGCCCACTTTGGCTCCAGCAGTTGTGTCGGGAGAGTGAGCATCATAGAGTTCCAATTTAATAAAAGAAAGTATTCATGCATTGAGGGAGTGTTTGAGTAGAGGCCCAAGGTCCTTCCGCCACCTTAATACTTAACCTATAAATATAGACACATAGATCTATTTCCCCATCCTCCTATATATATTTGCATGTACATGTCTTTGTCTAGACCTCCATAAATGTCCTTTGACTCCTAGCTCTTTCCTCCATCTCCCTTGACTTTCCTCCTGCCCTACTACCATGCTTCGTCTCCACCTGGGCTAGAGTGTACCTCTTCTCTAAGCAACCTTACCCTTGATCATTTCCCACCAGGCCTGCCACTCCCCCTCTCTACCATTTGGGGTCCCATGTTTTTCCCTTGTCCCTGGGTTTGTTAACACCACTTCCTTACCCCCCCACCCCAAGTCCCCCCGGAACTGTCGGTCCTGTTGTTTTTCCTCCAGATAGTTCATCCAGCCTGTCCTATTCAGACAGACCTGTGGAGACACTAACATGCACGAAAACAAGACGAAGGAAAACAAAGCAACAGTATACAACCAGACAACAAAACAACAAAAACAAACCACTGACAAAGAACAGAACAAAACAGTTCACAAGAGAAAAGCTTGTAGTCAGTTCAGGGATCGTTTGCTGGCCCTTAGGAGTGTTTTCCAGTCCAGTCTGTTGGGGCACCATGCCCTGGCCCCAAAGTCCACTTTCAGCATTCCCTGTGGACCTTGCCACTCCATTCCCTTGCTGTTCCGCTGCACTCCCCTAGTGATTTGCCTCGGTGTGGTGGGATCAGGTCAGGTGCAATTCCCACACTGTGTCTCCAGTGCAGTCCCCTGTATCGCCCTTAGTCACTGATTGGCATCATTTCTCATAGTGGGGCCAGCCATGTTGTTCTCTCTGTGGACTGGCTGCTCTACTCAGGAACATCATCCTCATGACCTGGTGGGCCAGGCTGTGCTCCACTCTCTCCACCTGCCCCTTCATCTTTTCCCGTGTGCTATGATCAGATATGTCCATCTCCCGGAGCTGCAGAGTCAATGTCGTCTTTTGGAACAAATTCTTTTCAGGGGAGGGGCAGGAATCCACTTAATTTATGGTGCTGGGGCCAGCCTCCCAGACCTCTCTACTGGTTCCCTACTCCACGCCGGGATATTGCATTCACACCTTGCGACACTGGGTTGAAGTCTGGTCCCACTTTCCCTGTGGAGATATAAACAATACCCTCCCCTTGGGTGGATTAATGCCCCATGCCCCCACTACCCTTTTCTTCCTTATATTCATCCTTTTGTTTTCCTTTCCCCCCCTCCTCCACCATTGTCTACCATGTACATCCCTGGTTTTGGTCTGGTCTCTTCCATACTACACAGTCTTCGCCCCAAAAATGTTTGTATACAATAGCTTTTTCCCCTATGCCACTTTTGCTTTTTAAAAAAATTTTTAATTCTTACCTCAGCGGGCTCATGTTGTACTTGTCCTTTTGTGCCTGACTTACTTCGCTTAGCATGATTTCCTCCAATACTTCCCATGCCGCTATGTGCCTCATACGTTCATCACTGCTTTTTAGTGGTGCGTAGTACTCCATTGTATGTATATATCACAGTTTTTTAATCCAATCATCAGTTGATGGAAATTTGGGTTGCTTCCAATTCCTTGAAATTGTGAACTGTGCCGCAATGAACATTGGAGTGCAGATGTCTGGTCTTGGTTTGTTTCTTGCCTCTTCTGGGTATATGCCCAGTAGGGGGATTGCTGGGTCATATGGTAACTCTATTTCCATCTGTTTTAGGTATCGCCAGATTGATTTCCATAGTGGCTGTACGTACTTACAGGCCCACCAGCAGTGGATGAGAGTTCCTGTCTCCCCACAACCCCTCCAACACTTGTTGCTTTCTGATTTTTTGAATTGGGCTACCTTTGAGGGTGTCAGGTGGTACCTCATTGTTGTTTTAATTTGCATTTCTCTTGTGGCTAAAGATCGGGAACATTTTCTCATATGTTTGTTGGCCATTCGGATTTCTGTCCCTGTAAAATTTCTGTTCAAGTCCTTTGCCCACCTTTCAAGTGGGCTATTGGTTTTTTTTCTTTTTGGAATCTAGTAGAGTATTGTAAATTTTAGTAATAAGGCCTTTGTCTGATGTGTCATTGTTAAAGATGTTTTCCCAGTCTGTGGACTCTCTTATTACTCTCTTGGTGAATTCTTTAGATGTACACATGTGTTTTATCTTCAGTATATCCCATTTGTCGATGTGTGCCTCCTCTGTGTGTGTGTCCTTCCCTGTTTCTGATAGCCTGTCTTCATGCACTTCTTATGGCACTCATTGAGCCCAAAGCTTGCTGAGACTAAGATGTTCACTTAAACTTGAAAATGCTGAGCCATGCGCGATCCTACATAGCTATCACATCAATGGTAATTGTCCCATCTTCTTTCATCAAGTTCTGGACTTCAGCCACAGTTCCTTCATTTGTCCAACAGTCCCCTTTCTTTTGACTTATCTTTGCAATCTTTCTGGTCATCTTTAAAACCTGTGGCCCATAGGTTGCTTTATATGGGGTAGTAGTCCCATAAATTTATTACAACATATCAATGATGTAGGAAGATGTCCACTTGATTTCTGTTAAAAATTTTATTTTCTCCCTGACCTCAAAATCATTGTCTTTTTATTTAAAGGTGCCTCTGGATACCCAACCACTCATATAGGATTAATGAGACCGGAAATCTTAGGAAAAGGAAAAATAGGTACCCTTATTATGCTCCCTCAGAATGGCTGATAGATTTGAAACATTGACCTTGCACTTAATAACACAAGGCCTAACGTATAGCACCCATCACATAGATATTTTTATTTTATGGGATGAATTTAGACATGTATGAACTGAAACACTAGTAGCAATATTTTACTGACCCTCATGTATATTAATAATTCTATTTCTCTAGAAAACCCTGACTAAAACACTAATTCCATAATCCTAAAAAAATACTGCTTTTTAACCTCTTGAATGCTGCCAAAATCACACATTACACCTGCTAGTAAATTCTTTTCCACTAACGTTCAAATCAATATTTGTGATTGTTTTAGCATTTATTTCACCAGGGGGTTACTACTCTGGTTCCTATGATGGCTTACTAGGACTTCATCTTGCACCAGCCTTCATAGGCTCTTCCCTAGAATAAACTTGAAATGTGGGTTCATTGGGATGTATTCTTGGGAACAACTGCTGTAAGCAAGTGAGGAATCAGAAAGGGGCCATGGCCAAGGGTTGATCTTTATCCAGTGCTGTTGCAAAAGAAGCTTCGTTGTATCCCACAGGGGTCTCTGATATTGGAGTAGCTCTTCAGAAATATGCCACATGGTGGCAAGGTCACTGGCCCTCTGTACCCTCATGTTGACCAGTCTTTGTGGAGAGGCAGCTCGTTTGAGCTAGCTGAGAAATGGTATGGGAAATACTCACCTGTGAGTCATCAAGCAGCATGTCTAGCCCCTGGGGAAATGAGCACTTCTGTCCTTAAACATCACAAACTTCGCTATAGAGCCCGAAGGAGAGAATTCACTTTGCAAGCATAACTCTGTAAATAGCATGATTCCTTATGAGTCCTAAGTCTTTGTTTCTGATGGCTGCTGTAATAAACTGCTACAAAGTGGGTCGCTCTAAAGAACAGAACTTTATTTTCTCGTAGTCTTAGAGGCTAGACATCACATCAGGATCTTGGGTTTGTTAATTTCTTCCAGGGGGTTTAAGAGAGAAGTTGCCCCATGCCTCTCTCCAACCTTGGCTGTTTAATTGTGTGTATTTCTGCTATCACGTAGCATCCATCTTTTCTATGTGTGTGATTCTGTTTCTGTGACTATTCTCCCCTTTCCTACACTGCAACTCAGATGAGACGAGGATTACGACACCCCCAACCCTAAACAATATGACTTGGCGGATGCTGTCTTCAAAGAATGATCTTATTTCCCAAGGCAATGTCCTATTCACAAGTATACCATTAGAATGGTAATCTATTAAGGCACCACAATTCAATTTAGAACACTAGAAAACGTGAGCTATGTTTCCAGTAGTACTTAAGAACCTGGCCAACATATAATAATGGTAGGACACAGGGAAAGGCAATATTTAAGAAACAAAATAAAAAAAACTAACAGCCTCAAAACTCAAATATTTCACCAAAGACAATATACAAATAACCAACACACTCAAAGATGTTCATTGTCATTATTCATTAGAGAGATGCTAACCAAAATCATAATGAAGCATCACTTCATACCTACTAGAACCTCTAGGATTAAAATAAGGAAAACAGCAGGTATTTGTGAAAATATAGAGAAATGAGAACCCTCATCCATTGCTAATGGGATGGAAAGTAGCACAGCTCCTGTGTGAAGCAGTTAAATCTAGAATTACCAGATAATTCAGTAATTCCTGTCTTAGGCATATACTCCAAAATATTGACAGCAGAAACACAAACCGACTTCTACACCAATTTCCTTTCTTTTTTTCCCTTCTTTTTGAACGGTTCATTAGGCTTTAGGTGAAAGTTCACAGAGCAAATTCATTTCCCATTCAATAATTTACCCACCGATAGTTCTGTGGCATTGATTTCCATCCCCACCATATGCCACTGTTTCTCCCTTTTCTCCCCAGGCTCCATTTCCATTGGAAAGGTTCTCCTGCCCATCCTGCCTTTTTGTCTTTGCTGTAGAGCAGGTACTGTGCTCCATGTAGGTAATTTTCTGAGGCACTTGGGACTGTCAACTTTAACAGGGATGAGAGGCAATATGACGAAAAGGAAAAGTACTGCTTCATGAGATGTTCTCTGCTGGTCTTTGTGTGGATTGTAGCTTCATTCATTTTTTTTTAAAAACTACCACCGTCAAGTTTAATTCTGATTTAAATAAACCCTATCTAGAGTTTCTGAAGCTGTCACTTTTTATTGGTTCATAGCTTCATATTTCTCCCTTTGGAGTAGCTGGTGGACTTGAACCACCAACCTTGTGGTTAACAGTAAAGTGCTTACCCAAGAGCAACACCAGGTTTCCTTTGCTTCAGTCAGAAGACACTTAAAAAATATATATGCTTCTTAACCATTTGTTATCAAGTTTCCGTAAATGTCCTTACTTTTCAAACTACAGCTTAAGTTTAGCTTCTTTTAGCAATTTTAGCAGTCACTTGTGATACAAAGCATCAGCTCAAAGCAAACACAGAAGGACAAGCTGTGATCCTTCTGGAGGGAGTGGTGGAGGACTCCCAGGTCAATTGGCAAAACATGGTTCCCAAAGACAATGTTCCATATCCTACTTTGGTAAGTAACAAATGGGGCCTGAATAGTTCGTGAGCAGCCATCTAAAGTGCAACTATTGGTCTTTCCCTGTGAGAGTGAAAGCTTATTGTGCCAACCTGGCAGATAAACACATGTGGGATTAATTGAAGGGCGGAGAGATAAACAACTCTGTAAGCCTCGCCTTTCTAGTTCTCTGGTCTCTTATTCTCTAATGGTCAGACCAGTGTGCAGCTGCCTTAGCTAGTCCTTTGCCTCAGCTGGCAAGGCTCACTTCCCTGAGGAGAAGTCACATGAACCCACCCTGATGCAGCCCTAGGTGCTGGAGCAGCCGTGTGGAGACCCCTGCCAGTGCTGAGATGCTTACATGCTCACTGATTCATCTTTCCTCCTGCAGTCGGCATTATTGCATGTGCTTTGTGAGATTGAGGAGGACTTTATAGATAGGTGTCAGACATATGGGCTAATGTCAGACTTATGGGCTTGGACTGGACTGGGTTGGGATGTTTTCTTAATGTACACTTACCTTTTATATAAAACTCTCTCTTATATACATATGAGTTTCAGTGGATGTGTTTCTCTTGTCTATCCCTCCCTGTCCAGAAGCAAAAATGGTTGTGCAGCAATTTTCTTTGCAATACTGTTCACAGTGGCTAAAACGTGCGAGCAGCCCAAACGCCCATCATAAGATGAACGGACAAACCAAATGTGGTATGTACACAAAAAGGAGTGTTATTACTAAGCCTTAAATAGAAATTAAATTGTGATAAACCAAGGATGATCTTTGAAAACATTATGCCGAGTGAAATAAGTCAGATATAAAAGGACAAATGATCCCACTCCTATAAAATATCTAGAATAGGCAAATACATGGAAATTAGTAGTTTTCAGGACCAGGCAGGAGGGAGGAAAGTGGACAGGTGGACCCAATGCCTAAGGGACACTGGGCTTCTGTTTAGGATGTGGGACAACTTAAGAATGGAAGTGGGTGATGTCCATTGAACTTCACATGTGAAGATTGTGGTCATGTCAAATGCTTTATCTATGTATAAAGCATATATACATAGATATTTACAACAATTTTTTAAACCCAAATATGTCCTGACTTAGCCAGAGAAATTTAAAAACGAACTCAGACCAATGGCCAAAGCTCTGGTTTCAATCCCCTTGATCGTAGTAATGGGTCCAACTAAGAGTAAAACAGCACCTGGCCATTTTTCCCATGCTTGTTGCTCACATATTCTCTCCACCCCCACACCTTCCCACGCCCACCAAACACCCCCTGTGCACTTCAGAGGCTACTTCACCCCCACCCTCATTCAAACTTGCCAATCAAGATGATATAGGATGCTCTCCCAACCCCAGTCCCCAGTCTCCATCCCCCTGAGGGTTTATCTACTCACAACCCCCTCCAGTGGGAGCTTCTCTGCTCTCCCTCCATTCTGGAGAACCCCTGAAGATTGCGCTTCCCAATTAAGGCCTGTTTCTTGATAACGGAGTCTAACAGAATCTTAGAGGACACTCTTGGGCACCCTTTCTTCTCCCTGGGAACTCAAATCTCACTCATCCTGCCCCCATGGGAAGTACTCTAAGACTCCCCCAAATTCACCTCTAGGATACCTGTTCCTTTACTTGGTTATTAAACCAAAAGGCCTAGCCCTCCTATGAAAGGAGATCTGGCCTTAATAAAAATTGGACTATAACTCAAAATGGCCACAGAATGGCACACTCAATTTTAAAATTCTCTGGGACCTTAATAATTTCCGTCAGCATAATGGCAAATTCTTGGAAATTCCCTATGTGCAAGCTTTCTTCTTCCACTCTCACCCCTCCTTACAATGAAATTACACCATTCCGAATTCTTGCTGGTCCAGGAAAAGCTGTCTCTTCCTGACAGTGAATTCCACTATAATCCTTCCCACTATGCCTCTCCACCTAAAGCTGGGTCTGCCGCCATCCCCTTCTCCCTCTGCTCCAGCTATCTATCCTCCTCCTGACAATCCTCCTCCGGTCTCATCTTTAACCCCTCCAATGTCTCTACCGCCTCCTACCTGCTATCCTCTAATCCGCCTTCTTCTCCATTGTCTCCTCCCTCTTCCAACCACAACTTTCTGATCCTCCATCTTCCCCATCGTCCCCTCCCCATTCTTCATCACCATCTTCCCTCGCACTGTTGCCATCTTCTACAATACCTCCCCCTCCTACCTGCCACCACTATCGCCCCCTCACACCCATTCATGCTCATACCTTCCCTGCTCAAAAGCCTTTTCTATAAACCAGAAGATTTCCCCCTCGGCTCCTGCCTCACTCCACCCTTGCTGTGAGATGGCAGGAGCTAAGGGGTTAGTTACAGTGCATATCCCTATTTCCCTTTCTGACCTATCTTCTCTCCAAAAAACATCTGGGAACCTATTCCTCTCACTTGGACACATATTAGAGAATTCAAATATCTCACTCAATCTTACAACTTTATGTGACATGATATTTATATTATTCTTTTTTATTATATTATTCTTAAAACTGCTTTATCTTCTGAAAACAGGGAAAGAGTCTGGGTCGTGACTCAGCAAAGAGGTGATGAGATTCATGCCCAGGGTGGAAATAGACCAGTGGGCTCTGATGCTGTTCCTCGTGAGAGCCTAACTAGAATTATCCCCTCCACCAGGGGGACCGTACTCTCCTAGATGGCATGGTTTATACACCTCATTAAAGGTTTACAAAAAAATGGCTAATAAAGCAGTCAATTATGAGATGATTACAGAAATCCTTCAGGACCTGAAAGAAAATCCTGCCCAGTTTTTATCTCTACCCTTGGCGACTTTCCCTTAACACACCAGGGTTGAGCCCTCAACACAAGCTGGCGCTACTGTTCTTCATTCACATTTTATCTTACAGTCAGCTCCCAACATTAAGAAGCATAAAAAACGAGGATGGTCCTCAAACTCCACCAGGAAACCTCCTCAATGCAGCATTTAAGGTTTTCAAAAATAGGGAGGATCAAGAAAAATTAGATAAATTAGGAGACAAAGCTAATGCCCTTCAGGGCAAGATGAGTGGATCCAAACCAATATACAATGGGCCACAAACAGGCAAGCCACCCCAGACCCTGCTACAGTTATTCCCAGATAGGACATTGGGCAAGTGAATGCCCCAATTCTGGTCCCTCGCTGAGACATTGCCCACAGTGTATACAAGGAGCATACTGAGAAGTTGATTGCCCTTTCCACCAGCGAGCAGGAAGGATAGACTCTTCCATAAACACCTGCAGAGCAACAGGCTCAAGATGGGATTACAGTACCCAGGGTGGACAGCCCCCAGGGAGATCACCCATCCTGAGACGATCATCGTCTCAGGTAAGCTGATCTCTTTCCTTTTAGACAACACTACTTCAACATTCAGGACAACCTTCCTTTGGACCCACCATTGTTGTAGGAGTGTCAGGTATAAGCTCACAGCCCCTGCTTACACGAGCACTCTTATGTAACCTTTATAGTGTACAATTTTCATACCAGTTTTTAGTCATCTCAAAATGCCCCATCACCTTACTGGGCAGAGATATTTTCCTAAATTCAAAACAGTAATAACTTTTGATTTACTGGGGGCCTCCTGGGGTTCAAACTTGTTGCTTCTCTTACAAGCCAGACATTCTTCCTGCCTCCAACCCCCCCTCACCCCTACCCAAACAACTTTAGCATTCCAGCATTCCTCACCCATTCCTTTTCTTTGCCACCTGCTCCAACCCACGTGTTTGGTATGTCACCAAACCCTCTGCTGCAAGGCATCACCAACCCATTTACATCAGATGAAAAGACCCTCAAAGTTCCCTAATTTTCTTTTTTTTAGCACCCCCCCCAAAGTTCCCTAATTTTCATCAACACCCTATAGCTCTCCAACACGCAAAAGGCCTTAAACCTGTCATCTCGAAACTCCTTAAGCAGGCCTGTTCAAGCTCCTACAACACACTCTTTCTACCAGTTACTAAACCTGATGGCAAATGCAGATTTGTTCCAGATCTTTGAGCCATAAACTCTGCTGCCTTGCCTAACCATCCGTCCTCCCCAACCCTTGTATTCTGTTCTCCACTATGCTGCCCAATACTACTCATTACACAGTTTTGGATTTAAAGGATGCCTTCTTCACTATCCCTCTCAATGAAAGGTCTCAAGACCTTTTTGCCTTCATCTGGACATCCTGGTCAATTCCCTTACACTAATGTGTGGCTTAACTTCCTTCAAAATTCCCACTTGGTTGATGAAACACACCCAACAGGCCGGGTGGCATGTGATGCTAGCTGTAAAATCACAAGCACCAAGAAGTGAAGTTCCAGCACCAGCTGGTGGAAAGAACTGTCAAGCTGAAAAGCAAGAAGGAAAACAGAATGATTGCCAATAGGTTGTTTTGTTTTGTTTTGTTTTGTTTTTTAAGAGGGTAAAAAGAAAGTCGTTTTGTATTAAAGTAGAATGCCTGGTTGTTTTCAAATTTGGAAGATAGTAAAGCTAAACTTGAGTGGATGTAGTAAGTTGTAGAGGGCTTGAGAGAAAGTGAACTTTATTTGCTTTGGTTTACAATACCTGCAAGTAATTAGTTTAAGGAGAAAGGACATTAAAAATAACTTGGAAATCTTGGACCCCATGGCTTCTGTCGCTCCTGGGACCTCTCAGTGTAATATGTGTATAACTCTGTGTCATGGGCCTTGTCTGTTTTGCTGTTTTCAAACCTTTTTGCAGGAATGAATGAGTGCCTTCACCAAGCAAATCTACATGGAGCTGTACATGACTAGGTTCCAACCCCAAACGTGTTCACTGGACTCTGCCGAGACAGGACAGCTAGAGGTTTTTCGCCATCCCTATTCAGCAGGAAGCGATTACAGAAGATGAGACTGTCAGCCCTAGTCCCTATTATCAAAAGGCAGGAATAACGGGTCCAGATGAGCATAAAACAGCACCTGGCCATTACAAGCATCTCATTCCCATGCTTTTTGCTCATCCACTGCTACACCTTCCCGCACATGCCTAAGACCTCCTGTGCACATCACTTGCACCTCATTCAAACTTGTCAATCAGTAATTACTAATGTCTCATAAAGTGTTCCTGTAGTTGGTTCTTTGTTCAGTAGTGAGGTTGTAAGATAGACAAGCTCATTAGTAATCTATAATTTCACAACCAATAAGGATGGTAATTTTCAAAATATGTGAAGAACACCATCTCTGCTCCCCAGGAGTTGTAAAGTTTAATGAGAAGAAAAATGGGTAGTTTACAGCTCCACTTTTTAGATTTATGCTCGTTATCTGGGAGTTATTTCTGTATGTGTCCTGGCTACAGACCTGTGCTCATAGAGGACAGACCACTCACTGTGCCCTCTTTTGCTC
Organism: Tenrec ecaudatus; assembly: GCF_050624435.1. NCBI lineage: Eukaryota > Metazoa > Chordata > Mammalia > Afrosoricida > Tenrecidae > Tenrec > Tenrec ecaudatus. The sequence continues at coordinate 136,670,481 of NC_134533.1, forward strand.
CAGGTTCCCATTTGCCAAATGGAGTGAGCCATCCATGGAGGGGCGTGTCCTTATGATTTCTTTTCTCTATTTGCAACCATCTTTGAGGTCCCTGCAGACTGTGGTGCTTAAACGCATAAAGTTGTGACTATCGTGTCGTTATTTGAAAACCTCACCACCATGTGAGTGCTTCTGTTGTCCCGTTGCTAGGTAACTGACAGACATCCCTGCCTGTGCTGAGATGTGGAGACTCGCTGCAGCTCTGCAGCAGGGCAGCCTTTCTGAGGCTGACTTGGAGGTGGGAAAAAGGAGTGTTTGACCTACAGTCAAATGACTGTAAATATCCTGGAAAGCCACAAGACACCGTGGCTTTGTTTGCTTGCTCTCGTCACACGACAGCTGTGCTTCCAGTATCCGCGCTAGGGATGGTTCAGCTGATGGGCATAACCCTGGCAATGTTCAGATTGACCCCCTGAAGAAGACAAGGCCAGATGCACTTCATTTTCAGAGGGTAAGAAATCAGGTCATTGAAGGTGGTAAGCAGGCAGGATGCCTGGAATGCCTTTCATAATAAGCTCGAGACATGGGTTGCCCTTCTGACACTTTGCCCACACATTTTTAAAGGGAGGGAAAGCTCTCTTGCTATTAATATTGAGCCATTAAAAATCATCTACCCTGGCTGAGCAATCGGCTGTTGACAGTCCTAAGATTGGTGCACATAAAAGAAGGCGCAGTTCCTCTAGGTGTGCACTATTTGTTGAATCTACTCTACTGTTAAAGAAAACTTCCAGCACTTTATTCCCAGCCAGCCTTTGTCTCTTTAATAATGACTTCAATACAGGCAGCAGCATCCCAACTCTCAACCACCTGGACATATTTTCTCCCAGGCCATGGAACCAGAACAAATTCTGAAAATTATGAGATGATCTCATCAATGGAGTTGTGATATTCAGGATTCATAAGAAATCCTCTACCCATCTGTTTCCTTCTAGAGCTAAAAGTGTGGTGGAGAAACTACAAAGTTGTTAAAAAAGAACAGGGGGAAGGAGAAGAGAAGAGGAAGCAACAGGGAGGTGGATGGCAGTCAAGCAAATTGAAGAATTCTTCCTGGGGAAGGTAGGGGACAGGAGCCAGTCCACCTATGAAAAACACAAAGTTTACTCATTTGTCACCAAGTAGCTGTTGGGTACCTTTGTGCCAGGCTTGCCCCAGGTGCTGGGAAGCGGTGAGGCCTGCCTCAGACACACAACCTGGCTAGAAAACCAAGAAACACACACATAATGGCACCTGTAAAGATGGCAGCAGCCACAAAAGAACCCCGCCCCCCAGCTTTGGTGAGATGACAAATCAGGGACACCTTATTTATATGAGCAGATCACAGAAGGCCTCCCTGAGAAATGTTTGCTCGTGGGAAACCCTAGAACACGTGGAAGGGTCTGGCAGCACCCCGTGGACAGGACACCTCAGGACTGGGGCATCTTCCCACTGGCAACTAGAAGAGGAAGTTGAATCTGCACGGTCAACGTTGTTTTCAGAAGGAGAGCCATCCAATAGAGTTGCCATCTGTGCATGGCTCTGGCCCTCCTTCCCTCTCTGCCAGCCACGGTGACATACCCTCCTGTTGGCAGAAAAGGTGGTCTGGTGTCCTTGTTATGTCTGGAATGAAGTTCAAGAACATTGTCTGGGTTTGGCTTTGTTGTTCATTTGGTATATTAGCCTCACTTTCCATCCTTGTCCCTTTTCATAGCATCTTCATCATGTTTTCGCCCAAGAAGCCCCGTACCCTTGGAATATAATTAAATGCTTCCCCAGCTTTGCAGTGAGTCATCTTCCACCATAAAATGGGGACATTTTTCAGTGTGTACAAAGAGGGTAAATTTATGCTATGCCAACTTTAAAAGGAAAATAAATAATTAAAGGTTTCTGGGACTGGGAGGGAACCAGACAGTTCTGGAGATGTTTAAGGAATTCTTCAATAGGACTGCTCAGAGAAACCTCCAGCAGCACTCTGGGTTCGCTGAAAGTTAAGGTCGGATTGTAGAAAGTTTGTGGAGGGGGCCTACTGCTGTCTCTCAATCCCTTGCATCGTGTTTCTTAATGCAGCATGGCCACGTCTTCTGGACGCTGAAAGCCTGGGCAGAGGAGCAAAGTCCTCCCTCAACACTGCGTCTGCGTTCTCAGTCACACCTGCCATCCTGCCAGAAACATTCTATATGCAAATCACCTCAGGTGACGCTTCAGAAATCAGCCAGCTTCTTATGCTCTGTCTTAACACCAAGAGAAATTGGAAACAGCTTTATGGCTTATGTCCACAATACGTTGCTTTGGCGTGTGCTGTGTTTCTATCTGCCAGTATAGTAAGCTCTTCTTCTAGTATGTTTTGCTTATGCATCACCCGTTCACTTTATTTGTGTGTGTGGCGGTGAGTGAGGTGGGGCTGTGGTAGGAACAGCTTCCAACAATATTCATCCAAATAAGCACTATTAATTGCCACCACCAAACTGAGTTTGAGCTTCCATTGTTCTTGAAATTGAATAATTTTTTGAAATTAGTAGGGAAAGTTACACAGATTAAAACTATTTTATGATGTAGAAATTCACCACCCCCCACCCCTCCATCCCCCGAGAAGGAAAGGTAAAGGTCTTGGATAGACCTGAAGCTCTGCTCTAAGTTACTTTTTCCCAGCCATAAAGCTTTGACCACTTTGCTGTCAGTGAATTCCCATCTAAGCTTTATAATCCAAGTAAAGAGATCAAATAAAGCCACCGTGCTTAGTGTTTTCTTTTTCAGTCCTGAGATGACCGTGACTGTGGTTTTGTTGTGTAGGTTCCATGGGAGGGGTGGGATGGCCAAGCGCGTGGTCCTGCTCTTAGCAGGCTCTTTTGCCTCCTAATCCTCTTGCTCTTGAGAAGAGTTTGGCAGGAACTTTCAAAGTCACTCTATTTCTTTTGTTCAATTTCTCTGGAGCTTTTCAAAATGCTAACCGTCCCCACAGTTTGGTGCCTCCAACATGAGGCCCACGTCCTCCCCTTGAGCAGTCACTTCTTACCCCGGTTTTTTCGGAACCTCAACAATGCTATCATGAAGTGGTTTAAAATTTTTAAAACACAATAAATTGAATTAATTCTTATATGAACAGCTCTTCTAAAGGGTTTTCATTGAAGCAGTAGGTAAATAGATACGTCCTACACAGTCCTGCTAGTGCCTGTGCTGGTGGGACAATGAGCTATAGCCACGTCACTCCTCTTTGAGGCACCCATTTTCTAGATCAATGGCACCTTGTGATTCATTGAATCACAGACTAGTGTCCCTGGAGTCCCTAGAAGAGATCGCAGATCAAGGCTTCCTCGTGTCCCAGTGGGAGCAATGAGGCCCCAAGCATTCACTCCCCAGTGTGGCAGAGCTGAAATAAGAATCCCGGGTTCCTAAGAGGACTAGGCCTAGTTTCCTAGACTAGGACTATGAGGGTCAAACCAGATTTCTCCATCATTTTATGGACTTATTAAAGCAGAAAGCATGTTATTAGTAAATTGCATGCAAGTGCTAAATTAAAGAGCCCAGATGTAGCCATAGGTGAGCATGCCCAGCGCCTTCTCTAAGCAGCCTAGATGCAAATGCACCAATGTCACCAGCATGAATGTAAACTGTCTGCACTCTGGGTCCTAGCGGTTCAGTGTGCTCGTGATTATGGCTAAGCAGGGAGACTGTGACGTGCTCACAGTCTGCAGGGGAGGGTTCTGACTGCTGGGGTTTGAGGTGAGGGAAAGCTCATTCGGGTTTTCATCCATACAGTCAGACCCATTAAACACCAAGTTTTTCTAGACCTACCACCTCTAAGGCAGACCCAACTTCTTCACATTCACCTCTTTTATGAAGCCCTTTTCCTTAATACTGACCCTTGATAGTCACTATTCTGCTTTAATTTGGTTAAAAATAAATGAAAACCAAACCATCTGACCTGCCCCAGACTACCAATACCTGGAGATATTGGTGAATTTGTGTACTTTCCAGTAAATGTGGCTCTATTAGGGAATAAGCCAGTGGATTGTGATAAGAGTTGTATGAGTCCCTAATAAAATGTAAAAAAGGAAAGGAAAAAAAAGAAAAGAAAATGATTAGGGCAAAGAATGTACAGATGTGCTTTATACAATTGATGTATGTATATGTATGGATTGTGATAAGAGTTGTATGAGCCCCTAATAAAACGTTTTAAAAAAAAAAAGAACTCCATCTCACAATGCAAAGCTTATAAAGTCAAGCAGGAGTTGAAATCTCTCTTCCTAAAGGAGACATAGAGTCTCTGAGTTCCAGTTAAAGGTGCTGAGAGCAAACATTTGCTACGTGACAACAATCAGTGTGATGAGTGGGAGCACTGTACAAACCCCCCAGACAGGGGCCTTAAAGGTTTACATTCAAACAAGCAGCTATCTAAGCGAGGAGTCAACCAAGTCCACACGGAAGAAGCACGCCAGCTTGTGTGATCCAAAGATGACAATTACAAGACTCTAATATGACAAAGGGAAACATATCAGAGCTTAAATTGTGAACACCCAATTTGTAGAAGGCGATGGAGGACAGTGGGAGCCCAAAACCCATCTGCAGAGGATCTAGTCCGACTGGGCCACTGGCAGATACATTCTAACCGAAGACAATAGTCTTGAACGGCAGGCAGAGAGCACTGTAATCTTGATAATACTAGATCAAACTCAATACTTGGTACAGTGGACCCCCCGATAGACATGATCTGAATTTGTATCAGGGGCAAATATCTCTTATTTGTTCCATGACAGAAATTTCCTCCATGGCATTTTGAATGTTGGTGGGGTCTTTTCTTTCTTACCCATTGTGCTTTTGTCTTTATACTGGTCTGCTTTTAACCTTACCACCTTAGTGAAATTTTGTTTTTTATTGTTTCTGTTGAGTTTCCCAGCTGTGAAGCATTGGAGGTGTGGATGAATAATGATAGTAGCTGATACAATGGGTTACAGTGAATGGAAGGGTGAAGGGTGGGAGATGGGGAGGGAAAGAGGATTTCAGGAGTAAATAATGAAGGGATGACAGGGAGGGTGCACTAGAACAGATGGTGATTTCACAATGCATTTTAAAGGTGATCTAACCATGTGGGGGGGCAGGGCATGAGCTAAGATTGATGTGTTGGTAGCTGTTCAATGTCCCTTGATATGATTGAATGAACCATTGAACTGTATGATGTATAAAATATGTGCCAATAAAACTGTTAGGGAGAAAAAAAACAACAGCATTTTTTTAAAAAAAGATATATAGAGACCTCAATAGAGGGTATGTTGAGAAAAAATAGTGTCACATTTCAAATGTTTTTGTCTAATAAAATATCTCTGATTTTGTAAGAAGAAGAAGAAGAAGAAATAAAGAAAAATAGTACTAAGGAAAAAAAATTCCAAACAAGGTCTCCTTGGAGCCCCCAGCCTCCACACACATTAGAGAAGTGGCCTCCACATAAAGCTAAAGCTTAGCCTTTTAAAGGGAGTGAATATTTTCCCCGAGACAGGTGCGGCTTCTTGCGTGGGCATTGATCCTCACATGAAAGCCCTCCTATTTGGGGAGTTGTTGGAGATGGGCAAGGTGATGCGACCTGTTGTAGAGCAGGTCTACCTACAACAGAATAAACCGAATTTTTGTGGCCCACATTATCAAGCTACTCCTTTTATTACAAATGGGGAAAAGTCGTCAGGCTCAGTAAACATTTATGAAAAACCAACAGCATCACAAAGAATCTCTAAGGCAAACACAGTAAGTGATCACCAAACAAACATGTGTAGAGCTTAAAAGAAAGAGCATCCATCAAACAAAATAAGAAAGGATAACTGCACGTGGCTCAGAGAAAAATAAAACCTCTTATAAATTAAAAGTATATTTTTTAGGAAAATACAAAAATAATAGAAGGGATAAGGCTGAAGAAAGACTTTAGATTAAAAAGAAAAGAAGGAATAAGAAGTAAAGGAAACAAGGAACTCTTAAAAGATATGGTAGGTCTACTTCCGTCTCCGTGACCTGTCAGTTTGGTGTACTGTGGTGTCTTGCATGTGGCTATGATTCTGAAAGTTTTGCCACTGGTATTTCCAATAGCAGCAAGGTCAGTTGTAGAGAACAAGTTTCAGTCATTTCTATGTTAAAATGAACTAAAAAGACAAGTCAATTAAATCAGTCAATGAAAACTTCCTGGATCAAAAAAGAATGTTGTCCAACTTGCTTTCTTTAGACATGTCACAGGGAGGGCTTGCTCATTAATGGAGGACACGTGTGGTGAAGTAGAGGGCTCATGGAGACGGGAGAGGCCCTCAAAGAGACGGATCGGCAGCATAGCCATAGCATTGGACTCTGTCTTGCCAGCAATCATGAGGATAGCACAGAAACAGGCAATTCTCATTCTGTTGTACAGAGTGTCACCAAAAGTAGTGCTAATTCAATGACAGTTAACAACTACAACCTTCATCTAAGAATTCCATCCCAAATCAATCAGGATTCTAAAGAAAGAGAGAAAAGAACTGACAGGAAGAAAATAATCAAACAGTTTAAAGAAGAAAATTCCTAGGGCAGAAGTCACCACAAGTCTTAAAACCACCAATTACTAAATAAAAGGGCTCACTCCTATCTATAGGCTCCTGGAATTTGGAAATGCCAAAGATTCAAATTTCAAAGATTTTGAAGCATCAAAGAAAATCATAAAATTTCTTGGAACATGCAAACAATTGTCTATAAAGGAGCTGCCATCGGATGCCTCCTCAACCATTCTATCTCTATCTCTCTCTCTCTCTCTCTCTCTCTCTCTCTCTCTCTCTCTCTCTCTCTCTCTCTCTCTTTCTCTCTTCTAGTGTGTGTGTATATATATATACTAGAAGAGAGTGGAATATTATAGAGTTCTGACAGAACCTTGTTTTCTATCTAAATTCTATAGCTAGTAAACTATCAAATATGTATGAAGGAAATATATTTTCAAATATATGAGCTCAAAAATTTGACCTCCCAGTTACCTATTCTTGAAAACTTATCATTCTATGCTATCAATGTTTTCAATGAAGTTGAAGAAAAGCAAAGAAAGACATGTGGGCCCGTCTAGAAGCAGGATTGCTATGAAATCTGAGGATGACAGCTAATGTACTAGTATTAAAACTTGGAGGACAAATTAAAATAGGAAGTCAGAACCACCCCCCAAAAAATGGTAAATAAAATAGATTGATTTCAAAAAGCTTGAATAAGCTTACTAATTGGGTAAAGAGATCACAGTGTGGTTAGCATAATAGACTGTGCGTCAGACGGCCTGGATCAGGCCATAAACTACGTGTGTGACCTTCAATAGTTACTTACACTGCCTAAGGTTCCATTTTCTTGTTTGAAAATAGATAGAAAATTATTCTCAATTTGTGAGGTCATTGTGGCTATTACGTGGGGTAATGCATGCAAAATATTTAGTGTTTGGCCCTTAGTAAGTTCTCTAAAAAGATTTCTTCTTATTATACAATTTTTGTATCAATCAAAGAAAAGGAAGTAATTAGAGATTTTGAAAAAAAACAAAACAAAACTGTGTAGAAATGCCATACATAAAATCAGAGCAAATGAAAATGTACATGATTTTAATCAAGTGAAGAAATATGGAAGAGAAAGCAAGGAATCCATTTGACCTTGAAGCTTAGTTTTTTGTTCCTTTGAGTGCCATGAGTTTAGTGATTTAGTACTATTTTTTCTTCTCTATGAGCCTAATCAAACTACTTGGTTCTCCTCTGAATAATATTTACATAATCATAATTTCCAATTGCCATTTAATGGTATTCGATTTTAAGAAACCAACCTATCGTCAAAGAAGACTTAATTATAGTTACAGATCAGAATATAAATGTAATAAACCTTGATCATGTAAAAGTAATGGGCAAGGCTGAAAAGGGAATGAGAAATAGAGAAAGGAATTACAAATAGTGTATATTTTGTCTCTCAACAGAGTAGACTCCAGAAATAATGACTTAAGTATACTGTTTATGAATATGTAAGTAACCAGGAGGAATTCTAAATAATAATATAACTTTAAAAACTGAGACAAGAAGAGAAAAGTTAAACTAATAAACTAATTTCTCTATGTCCAAATCCAGCTTATTTACTGGGAGAAACGCCTGAAAGAAAGGTTTGGGGGCAGGTGGAAGTTCTCTCTCTCTCTCTCTCTCTCTCTCTCTCTCTCCCTCCCTCCCCTTCTCTCTCTTTTTGTCTGTCTGTGTTTCTATCTCTCTCTTGTTACATCTACATCTACATCATCTACATCTATACCTTTATCTCTAGAGTGAAAGAAAGTGTCTTGGTTTGAGTTGTATCGCCCTCGAAATATATCATCTTGGCTAGGCCATAATTCTCAATGGTTTGGCAGTTACGTAATGATGTAATTATTCCCCATGATACACTCTGCTGTGATCAGAAGGGTTTGAATGGGATGCAATCACCCTAAGGGTTATGGCCTGCATCACCTTTTTCTTACAAGAGACAAATGGAGAAAGAAGCCATGGGATTAGATTTACCTCCGAAGAGTGAAAAGAATCCTATGGATTGAACATCCAGACGTATTATGAAGACAGGGAAGCCAGCAGAGACTGAGGAGGAGACTGAGTCAGTGAAGTAGAAAGAAAATCAGGCCAGTTTGTAGTGTCACTGAAAGCAAGAGAAACATGAACCTGGAGTAAGAAAGTGGTCAACAGTGGAACATTGTCCAAAGGTAGGTGACATAAAGACACACAATTGGATATTGGCTTTGAAAAGACGACAGCAGTTTTAGTGAGTCGTGAGGCAGAAGCTGGACTGGAATGAATTGCAAAGGGAAGAAGTAATTGTTTCAACAGTTGTGTAGAAACAGACAAATATCTTAGTAGTTGGAGGGGGATGTGGAGTCAATGAGGGGTTTGCTTTGTTTTGTCTCTTTTTTAAAATTATTTTATTAGGGGCTCATACAACCCTTATCACAATCCATACATACATCAATTGTGTGAAGCACATTTGTACATTCATTGCCCTCATCAGTCTCAAAACATTTGCTCTTCACATAAGCCCCTGGCATCAGCTCCTCATTTTTCCCCTCCCTCTCAGCTCCCCACTCCCTCATGAACTCTTGATAATTTATAAATTATTATCTTGTCATATCTTGCGTGTCCGACGTCTCCCTTCACCCACTTTTCTGTTTTCCGTCCCCCAGGGAGGAGGGCACATGTAGATCCTTGTAATCAGGTCCCTCTTTCCAACCCACCCTCCCTCTTCATTCCCAGTATCGTCATTCACACCACTGGTCCTGAAGGGATCATCCGCCCTGCATTCCCTGTGTTTCTGGTTTCTGGTACCAGTGTCCATCCTCTGGTCTAGCCAGACTTGCAAGGTAGAATTGGGATCATGATAGTGGGGTGAGGAGGAAGCATTTAGGAACTAGAGGAAAGTTGTATTTTTCATCGTTGTTACATTACACTCTGTCTAGCCCGTCCCCCGTCCCCCCCGAGATCCCTCTGCAAGGGGATCTCCAGTGGCCTACAAATGGGCTTTGGGTCTCAACTCCACACTCCCCCCCATTCACTATGGTAAGATTTTTTTGTTCCCATGATGCCTGATACCTGATCCCTTCGACACCTCGTGGTCATACAGGCTGGTGTGCTTCTTCCATGTGGGCTTCGTTGCTTCTGAGCTAGATGGCTGCTTGTTTACCTTCAAGCCTTTAAGACCTCAGACACTATATGTTTTGATAGCTGGGCACCATCAGCTTTCTTCACCACATTTGCTTATGCGCCCATTTGTCTTCAGCTATTGTATCGTAAAGGTGAGCATCACAGAATGCCAGTTTAATAGAAGAAAGTATTCTTGCATTGAGGGAGTACTTGAGTGGAGGCCCAATGTCATTCTGCTACCTTAATACTAAACCTATAAATATATGTGCATAGATCTAGTTTCCCATCCTTGTATATAAATATATGTGCATATATACATGTCTTTATCTATAAATGCCCTTTGCCTCCCAGATTTTTCCTCTATTTCCCTTGACTTTCCTCCTGTCCCACTATCATGCTTAGTCCCCACCAGGGTTTCAGCAATTCCTCTTTGTTACATTACCCTTGATCAAGTCCTACCAGGCCTCCCAAATCCTCCTCACCACCAATTTGGATCACTTGTTTCCTTGTCCCTGGGTTTGTTAGCACCACTTCCTTCCCCAGTACCACCTCCCGCTCTCCCGTGTCCCCCCAGAACCGTTGGTCCTGTTGTTTTCTCCTCCAGATTGTTCATCCAGCCTATCTTATTTAAACAGGCCTGTGCAGATAACCTGCACAAAGACAAGAAAGAGCAAAACTAAGCAACAATATACAACAAAACAACAACAAACCAATGACCAAAAAAACACAACAAGAAAGAAGAGCTTGTAGTTAGTTCAAGGATCATTTTTTGGCCTTCAGGGGTGTTTTCCAGTCCAGTATGTTGGAGAATCACACCCTGGCCCCAAAATCCACCTTCAACATTCCTTGGGGAACTCGCCACTCCATTCCCTTGCTGTTCTGTTGCACCCCCTTAGTGTTTTGTCTGTGTGGCATGATCAGATCGGGCGCATTTCCCACACTGTGTCTCCGGTGCTGTCCCCCCCAGGGCCATGGGTCAGTGAGGGGCGTCGTGTCTCATAGTGGTGCTGGCCATATGGTCCTCTCTGTGGACTGGCTGCTCTAATTGGGGTCATCATCCTCAAGGCCTGGTGGACCAGGCTGTGCTCCACTCTCTCCTACTCCCCCTTCATCAGCACCCATGTGCTCCGAAAAGATATGTCCCTCTCCCGGAGCTGAAGATTCAATGCTGTCCTTTGAAATAAATTCTTCTTTGGGGAGGGGCAGGCGTCCACTTAGTAGTTGGGGTTGGGGCGGGCTGGCTCCCTGATTTCTCCACTGGTTCCCTACTCCACACCAGCATGTTGCATTTTGGTCCCTGTTTCCCTGTGGAGATATAAACAATACCCTCCCCTTGGATGTGTTTGTTCCCTGTGCCCTCGCTACCCATCTCTTCTTTTATTATTTATTTATTTAGTTAGTTTTCTTTCCCCCACCTCCTTTTTAGTTGCGTACCTTGTGTATCCCTGTGTTTGATCTGGTCCCTGTCATATTTTGTTACGTCTAATATGGGTGTTATTAAGGTCTGTTAGTGTGAAAATGGAGATGATTGAATAAAAAGAGAGAAAGGTATGATGCTGAAGGAATGAAGTCTGATAGAGATAGAAAGGATGGTCAATGTCACCTACAGTACACAGGAAGAAGGAGTTGCCTTGGAGGAAATCAAGGATTCTTTTTCCTTTGGAATTAAACAGACGCCAAGTACAGCTGCATGTCATTTGATGTTGGGAGAAGGTGATACTACTCGTCTTATTGGCCCTGTTTTCCTAACAAATTGTGAACTGAGGTCAACCCTACCACAGGGAAAGGGAGTACAGTGTTGCTGAGAATTTAAGGAGAGAAAAGAAGCATGAAGTGGCCTGTGTGGAAAAGTAAAAATAAACCATGTTCAGATTGCCTAGAAGTCTTCTGAGACTCATAGTAATAGGTGAAAAATAAGAAGACGTGGGAAGTTTGCATCAGCAACATGCAGCTGCGCAGGTGCCCGCCAGTGATAGCTGGTTTCACCAGGTAAGGACGATTGCCAGACAAGCAGGAAAGGGGAGAGGACAGGGGAGATTCAAAGAAGAAATTATACTGCGCATTAACAGTAACAGCTCCCATTCCACAGATTTTTTGCAGTGTAGTCTTGACCCTCACCCACACCAAGACAGTGTCGAGCCCCCTCTCTTTAGATCTAGGCTGGATTATGTCATCTTTTGACTTTTGGAAGTGACATAGGATAAGTTATCAAAACCAAAAAGGCAAGCAAGTGATGCATGGAGCTTTCTGTCTCAACAGAAGGGCGTTCCCTGGGATTTTCAAGTCTGCAGCCTTTTGGAAGCAGATTGCCAGGCCTTCCTTCTGAGGCGGTGGTTTGGTCACCAACCTTTCTGTTAGTAGTTGCAGGCTTAACCGCTTGTGTCCCCCAGGCCAAGGGCTCCGGTAACTTCTGAAGCAAGACCTTAGCAGATTGGCAGGTTCCCCTTGTGCTAAAGGAAATGAGATTCCGCTGCCACGGAAAGAAGCCCAAGTCGGACACCTTGAGTGAAGCCCGTGGAGAAAGGGAGAAGGAGAGATCCCAGACGTGAGCAGGAGAACCTCCGCCACCATCCGACCACAACCCAGGAGGCACCCCGCCTCGAGGCTGCATGCATGGAGCAGTCATTTCCCCAATCCTGACTTAGAGAATTCTGAGAATATACAATATCTGTTGTTTGGGACTACTGAGCTTTGTGGGACTTTGTTACAGAGCATGCGATAACTGGATGAGGAAGTAACCTAGATCCCCCACCTCGTTGCTAACACCCACTAGAAGGGCATGAGAATTTCCGGGCGCATTCCTATAACTGCCAGGAGTGCAGTTGGGTTTGAGGTTTCCATGGTTGTTAGGTGCTGTTGAGTCATTTCTGACCCGGAGCGACCTTGTGCACAAAGACGGAGACACTGCCCAGGCCTTCAGCAGCCTCGCGACTGTTTCTATGCCCAAGTCCATTGTTGCCACCACTGTGTCGGTCCATCTGTGGAGGGTTCCGCCTCGTTTTCGCTGCCTTTGCTTTACCAAGCATGATGTCCTTCTCCAGGGCCTGGGCTCCCTGGACAACATGTCCGAAGTATAAGATGAAGTCTCTTCAGCCTTGTCTCAGCAGTTCTCAACCTCCGGGTCGTGACCCCTTTGGGGGGTCAAACAAACCGTAGCAAAATGACAGTTATGAAGCATCAATGAAAATAATTTTATGATTGGGACGTCACCACAACATGAGGAACTATATGAAAGATTCACGGCCTCAGGAAGATTAGAACCACTGCTCTAAGGAGCACTCAGGCCATGCTGCTTCCAAAGCAGATCCATCCTTTTGGCAGTCCATGACCCGAGGATTTTCATGAAACGGGAATTTCTGAATTGGAAGGACCTACAGTAGGAGGGTTGGAATGACAAGAGGTGATACCAAACAGTGGAGAATTTTTATATCAATCTTTTAAAAAGGATGAAATGATCATGGGCCTGGCCACTGGAGTGGGTGGCTGTGGTGCCCCAGAGAAACTCGGGAAGCCAAGGAGAGCGAGGCTAGGGTGTCAGGTGGGTCATCTGTGTGGGTACCAGAGTGTCTGGGAAAAGGGACAAGGAATCATGCTCTGGGGCCAAACCTCCAGTCCTGACTCTGTCACGAACTCTGTGATAGCCTATCACCTCTCTGCAGCTCAGTTCACTCATCTATAAAATGAGCTTGAAAACAGTGCCTATCTTACTGTATTGTAGACATTAAATGAAATTATGCCTTTTGGGTGCTCAGAAGAACTCCAGGATCAGAGAGCATGCTCAGTAGATGCTAACTCATTATCATTGGCAAGAGGGATAAAAACGGCAAAGCGGGTGCTAGAGGTGCCACGGACCAAGGTTAGGGAATGACAGCAGCAGGGTGGGGTAGCAGATGGTACCATCTAATGATGTGCTTCAAAGAGGCCAAGTGCTTTGAAGCTGGAAGCAGGAGAAATGATTAATTAGAAGCAGCAAAAGGGAGTCAAAAAGAGACTTACCCTTTTGTCAAGCTCCAAAGCCCAAGGGGTCAGAAATCAAAGGCTTTGCTAGAGAGGACGGCAAGGGAAGCAGTACCCTCAGGGAGAGCCCGTTAGAATGAGAAGATAAAGGGACTGTCAGGCAAAGGTTGGAAATATCTGACTGCTGATGACTGACCCCGAGTTCCCAAGTGCCCATGAGCAGGTTAGGACAGAGGAAGAGGAATGAAAGCAGGGTCAGAGTTCAATATTTACAAAGCAGCATGGGGATAAATGAACACCCTGGGCTGGGTTATCTGATGTGGATTAAGGATTAAGGCAAAAGCATTGTTGAGACCCACAATCAGGTTCATCCTAGGAGTCTCTCCAGAGGAAACGGGGGAACCCCCAGGATAAGCTATCCACTGATGCTCCAAATGGTGAGTGGAGCTGGGGCCCAGGCCTGGGCCTCTTCTGGCCCGCTCTGTGGGGACACTCACTTCCTTACACAAGTTCAGAAAGCGGTCTGAGGGACTGGTGAGGGTGACAGTCTGCCAGACTATCTCCTAGTTGGAAGTGTGGAGAACTGGAGCATCCATGGGACCCATCCCCATGCAATTAGCGCCCTAAAGGCTCTCTCTTGCGCAGGCCTAGAGGCTGGTGACCCGACTGAGAGAGATTCAGGAATGTCAGCCGACTGGCAGATCCCGAGGAGCAATGAAAAGCCTCAGCAATTCCCCAGAGTCTATTCTGGTGCCGTGACTTTAGGTTGAGGCTTCTTGTTGAGATGATGAAACCACATGATCAAAACACCCTAGGTCCCTGAGTCACAGGGAACAGAACTTCCTGGATTCAAATTGACTTTGTGAAAGCCACAAGTAAACGTAATCCATCAATTTCCAGGGAGTATGTGCTACTGCAACAAAACCAACTCGATTCTGGCCGATGCAAGCTGATGCCTAAGCTGTTTTCCAATGTAGGTGGGCCTTTTAGTTGACTGAAGTGCAAGGAAGGCTGAGATCAATACTAAGTTACTTGGGATAACAGTGGAGGATTGAACACAATTCTCCCCACAGTCCTCATTCTCCTCATAAAAATCCCCTCCAAATAACTCTGGTCCAAACATTTAAATAATTTTTCTTTAGGGATTGCCCCTTCCCACACTCTCAGTTCACATAAACTACGTCTAGGATTAAGGTATACCTTCCTAATTGTGGTCCTACATGTTCTTGGTCACAGGGACTGAGTCAATAAAGAGTACAGGAACCAGGCTATCCAGAGAGACGAGGCCAAATGAATGTGCTGGTTAATTACTAGGGAAGAAGTGTTCTTCCTTAAAGGGTGGCTAGGTGAATGGATGTGAAGCTGAAGTTGCGCAGCCATCTTTGCCATGGTATGGGGAGAATCTGCTTAAGAATTAAACCAGCTCGGAGGAAAGCAGAATGAAGAAATGAAGCACCCTTTCCTTGCCTCCAGAATAGGAATATGGTTTCCTCTGCATCCTGGGAGCTCTGCCTTGTTGGAGAGGACTTCTCTGACCTTTCCCACATCAAATACAACTGTCAGCCGCAGGAATGCTCTCTGTCTCCTGAACCTGTTGTATTCTCCTCCATTACACCCATCATCTAACATGTTGTGGTACTTACATAATCTGGTGTCAATTTGGGACTGGAGAGGATTGAGTGAAGGGATGGAGTCTAGTCTGTGAATCAAGTCATAGCCAATGAGCCCTCTGCGTGGGCATGGCCTTCTCCTGAGAATTCTGGGAACTCTGACATTTCCTACTTGACGGCAAAGGACAGACTCTCTGCTCACTTCCTGGGAGACATCCCTGAGGAGAAGTCACATGGACTACCCTGATGGAGCCCTGGGAACTGGAGAGGCCATGTGAGACCCCTTCCTGCGCTGAGTTGTTTATAAGTCCACCGGATCTAAAGACTTACTACCCACTGGCGTGTGATCATCCTGCATTCTGTGTCATTGCTTGTGTTTCGTGAGTCTGAAGAGGATTTTATAAATTGGTATCAGACATATGGGCTAGTATCAGTCTTATGGGCTTAGACTGGACTGGGTTGGGATACTCTCTCTTATACACATATGTGTGTTTATGAATTTATTTTTCTAGTCTACCTGAACTAACACACATAATGAAGCATACACACACTTTGAGGAGGGTGGGAGAGATTATTTCCTGCTGTATTTTCAGCATCCAGAACAGCATCTGTCACATACATGTTTATTGAATAAATGAAAGAATTTGCACCCCTGCTCTGTCATGTTCTAGGTGTATGATCTTGAACACGGGCTCAACCTCTCTGAAGTCTCATTCAATAATGCATAAATTGGTGATATTTTTTAAAACTATCTCATAGTATTACTAAAATAGATCATATAATATTATGAAATATCTTCTATTACACCAGAATTTAATAGAAGCTTTTTTAAAAGTTACTGAATTTATTATAAATTGAACATTGATAAAATATTTTAAGTTTCCAGCAAACCTTACTGACCTCCTTTCAGAAATGGCAGGGACAAAACAATGCCAATGCAGGTAGCACATTTTAGCAAGACTGTCCATCCCAGGCAACCCTCAGGCAAACTCCCCAGTCCTCCCAGCTGACATAGGGCCCTTCAACATACCAGAGCCCTGAGTGTAAATGCACTTTTTTCAAGAAGAAAACTGCTCACCCATGTGACACCAATTCCGTCTTCCAGGACACCAGGATGGTTTTTTATGCAGCGAAAGTAATTTACTGAATGGTTCTCTGGTGCCGTGGAAGAGTGAATTCATTTTGCACAGGTCACAGGTTTACTTCAGAGAGCAGTTCCACCCCCACCCCACCCCCACTGCTTGCTAGAGCAGGCCTGAGTGTAAACCAGTAGTTCTCAACCTTCCTAACACCGGGGCTCTTTAATATAGTTCCTCATGCTCTGGTGACCCCCAACCATAAAATTATTTTTGTTGCTATTTCATAACTGTAATTTTGTTACTGTTATGAATCGTAAGTAAATGTCTGATAAGCAGGATGTACTTTCATTGTTACAAATTGAACATAATTAAACTATAGTGATTAATCACAACAACAATATGTAATTATATATTGTGAAATATTTATTAATAATAACAAATAAATGAAATTTGTCTTGAAGCATAGTGTAGCCTGGGTAACAGCCTTCATGCCGGGTACTCATATGTGGACGTATCTTCATGTGGCTGGACCCGCCTGGAGACTGATAGAGGAGCAGTGTTTCAGTCTTAGGCAACCCCTGTGAAAGGGTCATTCAATCCCTAAAGGGGTCGCGACCCACAAGTTGAGAACCACTGGTCTAATGGGAACCTGAATAAGTCCATGCCACTGTGGTTCCCCAAAGTCCAGAGCTTGGGACCCCAGCTGGAGGAGAGAAGCATGAGCAGTAACTGTCTGTAAGAACAGAAATTGTTCCGTATGTTGCTCTGGACACGAACATTTGTCCAGAAAGCATTCAAAGGCCCAGCATACAGCTGTGAGGCCACCATTGGGAAGGTGTGGGAACAGAGAACAAAGACAGAGAAGCTGATTATGCCACAGTCAGAACCAGTTTCCAGAACTACAGTAAACCTATACCTGACATATTGTGTTGAAAGAGAAAGTGTGTATATGTGTGTGTGTGTGTGTGTGTGTGTGTGTGTGTGTGTGCCCATAAGGAAGGGGGAATACATTATTTTAATATTTTAACCAAATTCTTTAAATGTCCTAGGGAACCCCGGGCCAGGTGTAAATAATGTAAAGTTGAAATGATTGCAATGAATACAGAGTCTTAAAAAAAAGTCTCTCAATCAAACCCACATGTTTCTCCCTCCCCCCCTCCCAGCCACACACATCTCTGTATGTTTTCTTTCTTTTTTTATTAAAAGGTCATTTTATTGGGGATTATTATAGCTATTATAACCATCCATACATCAATTGTATCAAGCATATTTGTATATGTAGACATCATTATTCTCTAAACATTTCCTATATATTTTAACCTTTGGTATCAGCTCCTTTTTTCCCCCTCTTCCACCCTCGTGACCCATTGATAAATTCTAAATTATTTTCATATCTTACACTGACCACTTTCTCTCTTCCCCCATGGTTTCTATTGTTAGTCCCCCTGGAGGGCCAAGAGTGTGGTTCCCCCTTCCTTCCCTCCTCTCCAGACCTTCCCCCTACCCTCCTGGTATCACTACTCCCATTTCTGTTCCTGGATTCCATGTATCCTGAGCTCCTTATCTCTTATCTGTACCTCTGTAGATGCTCCAGTATAGCCCCCAGTGAAAGGCAGGACTGGAGTCATGACAATGGGGGGTGAGGATGCCTCAAGAAATCAGAGAAATATTGTGTGTTTCATCAGTGCTATACTGCACCCTGATTGACTCATCCCTTCCTTGTGACCCTACTATGAAAGGATGTTCCATTGTCTACATATGGGTTTTGTGTCTCTGCTCTGACCCCATTTTCTCTCAACAATATGGTGTTTGTTTGTTAGTTAGTTAATTTGTTTGTTTGTGGTCTTCTGATGCCTGTTACCAATCATGATCACACAGGATAGTGTGCTTCTTCCATGTGGACTTGTTGCTTCTCTGCTAGATGGCTGCTTGCTTAACTTCAAGGCTTCAAGACCCCAAGCACTATATCTTTTGATAGCCGGGCACCATCCACTTTCTTCACCACATTTGCTTCTGCACCGATTTTGTCTTCAGTGACCATACAGGGACAGTGAGTGTCACAGAATGCCAGGTTGTTAGAACAAAGTGTTTTGTGTTGAGACAGGGCTATGAACAGAGGTCCAAAGTCTGTCCATTACCTCAGTGTATTGTCATATAAATATAAGTACATAGGCCGATACCTCTATTTTTATGAATTAAGGTCTTTACATATGTACACACCTATGTCTATACCTCTATCCATAGCTTTGCTTCCTAGATCTTTCCTCTGCTTCCTTTGACCTTCCTCCTGCCCCACCATCACACTTGCCCTTCTTCTGCCTCTTAGTAATTCCTCTAATCTAGAGTGCTGTCCTCCTCATTGTTGATTTTGATTTCCTAGTTGTTCCCCTGTCTATGGTGTTCACTCACCGCTCCCTTCCCCCTCCCCCTCCTACCCCAAACCTCTTTTTCCCATATGTGTGTGTGCCCCGTGGCTGCTCTTCTCAGATCAGTAACAGCATTTCTCACAGATCTGGATTTAGAATCTGTCCTTTTTGAGCATTCAGAAATCGTTCTGAAGTGTCAGACAAAACAGGGCTATATGAGGAGATGTCCCAGCACACACCAGGAGGGCAAATTAAGTTCACCACTGTACTTCCCCGGGTACCTCTAGAGCTAAGATCAGAAGGAAATCTAACAAAGACAGCTTTATCCAATGATATGAAATATCAGTTTAGCAAATTATTTTAGCACTTAAAAAGGTGAATTTAGGCAGCAGTGGCAAAAAGATGACAGTCTTAACCTGGTTCCCTTTGCTGATCCTACGCTGACAGCCATTCTTCACTCTTCACTAACCTAGAAAGCTCAGACCTAGCACTCTGCTTCCAAGGAATCACTTCAAAGGCGCCAAGTGTATCTATCTCATATAATGTAGGGAGGCTAGTATTTTGTGAATATATATATATGACTAAATTTATTTGATTAAAAGAAAGCTAAACAGATAACTGAAAGATCTTTCAGGACCTATAATGTGCATGTTGTGAATCTCAGCCTTCTCTGATGATGGAAGCCATTTTGCAGAAAGCCTCTTCAGGAGGAGTCCTGCAATGAACACATCTTGAGGAATCCTACATTAAATCTTCCCCTTCTATTGACCCAAAGAAACAATAATAAAACCCAGTAATCAGTAGCATTTTTCAAGTGAGGACTTATATCCTGGATGCATTTGCAAATGTTGGTTTAAATATTTAGTAAATATTTGTGATGGTTAGGTTTTCCTGTCAACTCGGTGTGTCTGTAAAATGGGGTGGAGTCCAGCCTATCAATCTGGTCACACCCCAATGACATTGCCTTGGAGGTGTGGCCTATTATAAGAAACCTGGTGGAGAATTGGCCTCTCTCTCTTGCTCCTCTCCTTCTATCCTCTGGGGTTGGGGACCTATGTGTCCTGCTGGCCCTGGGAGCTGTTAGTGCTCAGCATGTTCCTACGAACCTTGGATGCATGTAACTCTACAACCACTGGCCTAGGACCCCAGCTTCCTGCCTCGCCTTCCTGCTTCAGCAGCCTGCAGTTGCAAGAGTCTGGAGAAGCCTCCCTCTAGCATCTGACCCAGGGACTAGAGTCGGGCTCGGCTAGGCTGCTTCCTTGATGCAAACGTCTTTCTTGGTATAATGTTGTTTCTTATACATATATGAGTGCCACTGGTTTCGTTTCTGTTAGAAAACCCAGCCTAGCACAATACATTAATTCCTAATATGGGAATCTGAACTTCCTAGCAGTGGAATTAATCATAAACTCAAGTCTTCACTAAACGCAGTGAAGAGAGTTGTTAGGTCCGCAGACTATGGGGCTTGGTTTCCTTATTAACTGTGTGGCGCTGTGTCGTTTATTTAGCTTCTTCGTGCCACTGCCTTGGATCTTCCACACATGTAATGGAAATGATATTAATAATAGTACCTATGTCACAGAGAAAACAGAGATTTAATGAGCTGAAATTTATAGAGTACTTAGAATGGTAAAGCTCAACTTAACTTTGGAAAAAAATAATTGAACCAATAAGATTTGTCCTATTTTCCTGCCCTAATTAAGAGCGCTCTTATTTTCAGTGTGGAAGGAAACAATAGAAATTTAAGTTACACATTAACAATATAAAATATCATGAATATTTACACAATATCCAGATGTTTCAGTGACAGGTTAGTCCATCTGAAATATATTAGAGAAAAATATCAGCTACAGACTAAATGCAGCTTAGTCTAAAGACACAAAGTGTGGGAACTCATTGATGTTTTTGCATGTGGATATGCAGGAAAGTAAATATGGATATTTTTACATGCTGAATATGTGAGTTTACCAGTGCTGCCACAACACACATACCTCAAGTGGAGCTTTAAAGCACACTGCCTCACAGGGACTAGATAGGACAGAGTGGAACTGCCCCTGTGTGTTTGAGACTGTTAAATCTTTACAGGCATATACAGCCTCACCTTTCTCCCACAGAGCAGCTGGTGGGTTTGAACCACTAATCCTGGGGCTAGCAGCTCATTGTACAGTCCACTAAATCATCAGAACTGCCTGGTAGCTTTAAAGAACCGAGAAATTAATTTTCTCATAGGTCTGTCGGGACTTGGTTGTATCTATTCCTTCGTTGTCTGTCGTTCCAATCATTTCTTGGACCCTTTGGTCCTTGGTTCTTTGGCTTCTCGGTGCTCCTCACATGGCATGTGTTTTCCACCAAGTGTGTGCACGTTCTCTGTCTATTTGGGCCTTTTTAGTACTCAGAAGTGACAACACTGGTTTATTGATCATGTTACATTAGAGTGCACTGTAGAAACTGGCTACATTACGTACCACACCACCGCACAGCACATCACATTACAATACAATACATTATATATAAGGTCATCACATTACATGTAAAGTCATTAAAGCACAGTTGTGAAGTGCTCAGTTGCTAACCAGAAGGTCAGCAGTTCAAACCAACCAGCTAAGACATGAAAGAACAATATGCTTCCATGTGGGTATACAGCGACATAAGCCCTATGGATCAGTTCTACTCTATTCTGTAAGGTTACTATCGGCTCACTACGAATCAGAATTGGCATGGCATGGCATGACATCATATAAGGTAATTTGCTTTACCTACAGCCAACTGATTTAACCATATGTAATTTCTCCATGACAGCAACTGGGTTAGTTAGTGTGTGACCAAGCAACTGGAAACTATGCACAGCCAAGTTGACACAGAAACTTAAAACCACACTGGGAAATAAAACGTCAAGATTTTGCTGGTTGTTAAGATAGCTACTTCGGTGTCATATGACATGTTAGTATCTGTCGTAGACTCTTTGTTTGCAAACTGATTTTCAGCATGTGACTAGATTTAAAGACATCTTTATAAGCATCAATAATGGCACTTTGAAAAATTCAGTCCCAGATTTTGCTTAAATTTCCCTCTGACCTTGTCCTCACTCACTTTTCTGGACTGGCGTTTCTTTCCAAAACACAAATGCCAGATTTTGCCTTAAAACGTCACAGATTATAGCGTCATTGTCTCCCAAGGTAATTTCAACTTGCCTAAGAATAACTTTCTGTCCTTGAGTAACTGAAAATACCCCAGTCTCTCTAGCCGTCCTCTGAGATGGCCACATGCTATCACATAAATCCTGTGACACTAGATCTCCAAGAGAAGACGATAAGGTCGCTTCAGATTAATTAGAGGTCACTATTTTGAAAATGAGCCTGGCATTGTGGTCAATATGCTCCCTTCCCCCAAGTCCGTCCTGCTCTGTCCTGTTCTCAACCCTGAAACCTGGTTCCAATAAGAGCAATCAAACAGATGCCACAGCCGTTGTCTTTGATCTTGGCTAAGGGAGGCATCTCAGGGAGAGGCACGAGGAAAGAAAGAACAAAGCAGATTTCCTGGCTCTTTCTCATATCTGGGCTATGCTTTCTGGCAACGACTGCCTTCCTTTCTAATGCCAACTCTCACTGGACTAAAGTAACATATTTCTCCTACTGTCCCTTCAGGTCTGAGTGGTAATGGCTCTGGGTGGTTATTGTTAGTCTCTGGTGCCTCAGCACCCCCACTTGTCCTTACTCCTATAAATAGTCTCTGATTTGCCATTCCTTAACCTCTGTGAGTTAGATTCTGTGTTTTTCTAGGACACTAACTGATACAGAGCCCTAGTTTATTATTATTATTTTTTAATATAAGGACGTCACTTGGGAGAAAGGCAAGGCTTTCTATTCCTATAAAGAGTTGTAGTCTCAGAAACACACACAAGTAGTTTATTCTGCCTTGTCCTATAGGGTCACTATGAGCCAGAATCAGCTCAGTGGCAGTGAGTTTGATTTTGTTTGGTAAGTACATCACTAATGTGATCATTAGAGGGATAAAATGAATGTTTGCATATATTAATATCATCTCAAAAGTAAGGGGGAAAATAGTTGTTGCTTTGGAATTGAAATAAAGCTTATTATTATTCAACTCTATCTCCCAGGTGACTGAGGGACCCTCGTGTGGTAAGTTATACCTATTAGAGATATAGGAACTTTCTCAGAAGCCATAATAGTATTCACAATCCCTAGGTTAACTGAAGCATGCCCTGTATAGCAACATAACCCAGAAATAATTAATCAGCAAAAATTTGAGAAGCTTCAAAAAGTATAATGCTCTCCTTTTTTAAAAGGGTTATTTTTAAATTTCAGTTTAGTTCAAGATTAATCCACTTTAAGAAATACCTGGGGTCCCTGTCGCTGCTCTTTACTCACTGGAATCCCCCAAATCTTTTCATGGTTGATTTTTCTGTCATTTATATCTCAGCTTGAAGCTCACCCACTGGGAGATTTAAGTGGCTCTCTACCCCAGAGTTCTATTTTAGTTCACTGCATAGCACACTTCACAATTCGATGTTTAAATGTTTCTGTGTGTGTGAGGGGGGCAGGGCTGTACCCCCCAGGGCATAAGCTGCACAACAGCTAAGGCCTTGTCTATCATCTGCTCACTCTCCATCCTCAATATCTGCCAATAGGAAGTACACAAAAATATTAACTGACTGAATTAATTAATGACCTGGATTTTAAAAGATATCAATGGAATTAGATCTTGTTCCTGCTCTTAAGAAATTCATAAATGGGAAAAGGAACATACCTGGAATTTTATAGTAATAGAAAGTACCCTAATAAAAGAATATACAGAGTCCCACTTCCAGTTATGGTATTCAAGCTTAGAGTAGAACACAGAGGGAAAAATTTTAAGTATAGTAAAATGAAAAAAAACTCGGAAAGTTTGTAGATATCAGAGATGATAAAAGAAGCTAAAACTAAGAGGCCAGCAGCCTGGAGTGAGGGAAAACTCACTGGGGCAAACCTAGGTCCAATATCACTTTTCTAAGCATTGGCTGATTCATAAATGTGTAGAAGCAATACAAGCAGATAACAATGGCTAGGAAGAGAAAAACAAATAAAAGGCTGAGCAGTGCTCAGCTGCTTTTATGTGAAGCCTCTCCCAGAGCTCCAAAACAACCCAAACTCAGTGCCATGGAGTAGATTTCTACTCACAGGGCAAGGCAGAAATGTCCCCAAGTTTGTAAGGCAATAAATTTATATAGGAGTTGAGCTTCTGGTGGTTTCATACTGCTGACCTTGAGATTAGTAATCCAGATGATAGCCATTACACCATCAGAGCTCCTTCTCACCGGGATAGGGAGATAGAGATCATACTTAAGAGTAGCAAGACAGCAAAGACTTAGAGAATTGAAGATCCAGTAAAGCAGAGAAGCACAGAAAAGTGAACCTCCTGTTCTGAGTGACTTTTTCTTTGGAGGCATTTGTGGATACATAGACAGCACCCAAAAAAAGGAGACAGACGCCTCTAAAACTATGTGATGTTAGTTAGAACTATCAGTAGCCCTTTAGTGCTGGGAATGAGGGATGGGTTTTTTAAATCTCTCTGGAAGAAGAAAGTATTATCTACAATCTCTGCAATTTTAATATGCAATATCTGACATTGAGAAGTTACCAGATACACTAAAACAAGACCCCCCAAAATAATAGGGAATGGAAGCATACACTCCGGAGAACCAAGGAGTTATTCAACTTTTAAAACCCCTGTGATTGTTAAATTAAGAAAATAGGTAAGATGGAGAACTATCCCAGAGAGCTGGACCCTATAAAAGCAAATCAGATGTGCTTTATACAATTGATGTATGTATATGTATGGATTGTGATAAGAGTTGTATGAGCCCCTAATAAAATGTTTTTTAAAAAGCAAATCAAGTGTAGATTCTAAAAATGACAAATATCAAAAATTATGCACATAATAGATATATTTGACAGAAGCCTAGATACAGCTGAAAGGGAACAGCCATCTGGAAGACAATAGTAATTCTCCAGAGGGAAGCACAGAGAACAAAGATGGCAAAGCCTACCAGAGACATACGAGACACGGTGGAAATATACGCACATCCAGAATTCGAGTTCCAGAAGGAAAAGGGAACAGACAATATTTGAAGAAATAATGGCAAAGAACTTTCCAAAGTTGCCTAAAGACAGCAACTCAGAGATTCAAGTAATCCCTTAAATTCTAGACAAATAAATGCAAAGGAAAACACACCAAGATACATCACAGAAAATTGTTGTAAATGGAACAGGAAAGGGAAAATCTTAGAAAATTACACACAGGAAAAAATAATTTGCCTTGGTGAATCAGGTAAAATTCACAGAAGAGATAATTCATTGATTCATTCCACAAGAATTTGCTGAGCACTTCATCTATTATTAAGCTGGATAAAACAAAGATAAAAAATTTCATGGTCCCTGCTGCTTGGAACTCAACACTTGATGTGAAGGAGAAAGTGAAAGCAATTCTCCCTACAGCCAGGAAAAAAAATTCTAAAGAAAGAGTGATGCCGTGGCAGCAGTGGGCAATGGGAAGAGGGAAAGATGCGGATCATTTCTATGTATGGACTGTTACTGAAGGTTTAAGGAGTAAAAACGGCCCAAGCTAAGGCACTGATGAATGAAAATGGACAGCTCATGGAGCAATCGTGACTTGTTTCTTGGGAAGTTACTGAAACTGAAGCTGAGTCATTAAATTTAATGCAGATTCAGTAGGTAATGGGGACTCATGAAATGTCTCTCCAAAGAGACGGATGTCATCTGAGCTGTGTAATTAAAAGGGTGAAATAAGGGCAATTTGGAGGGTGGTTTTGAGAGTGAATCAAGGGTAGGTGATGAGACCCCTTTCAAAAAGATGAGTTCTCTTTCTTTCTTTTTTTTTTCTTTTAATCATTTTATTGGAGGCTCATACAACTCTCATCGCAATCCATACATACATCCATTGTGTCAAGCACATTTATACATTTCTTGCCATCATCAGTCTCAAAACATTTGCTTTCTACTTGAGTCCTTGATGTCAACTCCTCAGTTTTCCCCTCCCTCGCCACTCCCCCTTCCCTCATGAACCCTTGATAATTTATAAATTATTATTATTATTCTGTCATATCTTACTCTGGCCGACATCTCCCCTCACCTACTTTTCTGTTGTCCATCCCCCAGGAAGGAGGTTACATGCAGATCCTTGTAATTGGTTCCCCCTTACCACCCCACCCTCTCTCCACCCTCCTGGTATCGCCACTCTCATCACCGGTCCCGAAGAGATCATCCATCCTGGATTCCCTGTGTTTCCAGTTCCTATCTGTACCAGTGTACATTTTCTGGTCTAGCCAGATTGGTAAGGTAGAATTGGGATCATGATTGTGTGGGGGTGGAGGGAAGAGGAAGCATTTAGAAACTAGAGGAAAGTTGTATGTTTCATCGTTGCTACACTGCACCCTGACTGACTTTTCCCGTCTCCGAGACGCTTCTGTAAGGTGATGTCCAGTTGCCTACAGATGGGTCTTGGTTTCACAATCTGCACTCTCCGTCATTCACAATGATTTGCTTTTTTGTTCTTTGATGCCTGATACTTCATCCCTTTGACACCTCGTAATCACACAGGCTGGTGTGTTTCTTCCATTTGGGCTTTGTTGCTTCTGAGCTAGATGGCCAATTGTTTATCTTCAAGTCTTTAAGACCCCAGGTGCTATATCTTTTAATAGTTGAGCACCATCAGCTTTCTTCACCATATTTGCTTTTGCATCTGCTTTGTCTTCAGTGATTGTGTCAGGAAGGTGAGCATCACGAAATGCCAGTTTAATAGAACAAAGTGTTCTTGCATTGAGGGAGTACCTGGGTGGAGACCCAATGTCCATCTGCTACCTTAATACTAAGCCTATAAATATATGTACATAGATCTCTTTCCCCATCCTCATATATAAATATATTTACATGTGTACATGCCTGTATTTAGACCTGTGTAAATCATATCATTGTGTGCTCCCCATACGATTGCTGAAGACAAATGGGTGCATAAGCAAATGTGGTGAAGAAAGCTGATGGTGTCCGGCTATCAAAAGATATAGCATTTGGGGTCTTAAAGGCTTGAAGGTAAACAAGCGACCATCTAGCTGAGAAGCAACAAAGCCCACATGTAAGAAGCACACCAGCCTGTGCGATCACAAGGTGTTTAAGGGATTGGTTATCAGGCATCAAAGAACAAAAATCATATCATTGTGTGATGAATTGTCTTTCAGTTGATTCAAGCTAATGTCAATCCAGGTGTGTCAGAATTGAAGTGTGCTCCACCAGGTTTCCAAGGCCTGTTTTTTTTAGCTGTAGGTGACAGAGATTTCGTTCTAATCTCTCTGTTAGCACCTAAGCACATTAGCCCTTTGAGCCACCCAGGAACCCTGTGAAACCCAATCGATAGCTGCTTGTTGCTGTGGGGGAGGGTGCGACTTGACTAAACCTAACCCAACCTCTGCCATTGAGTTCATTCCAACTCCTCGTGACCCTATAGAACAGTCTAACTGCCCACATTGGTTTCTAAAATTGTAGAAAGCCTCATCTTCCTCACAAGGAGTGGCTACTGGTTTTGAAATGGCTGGCCTTCAGGTTAGCAGCTCAATGCATAACCCACTATACCCCTAGGTTCCTAACTAGGTCAGTTAAATAGAATAGCATGAAAGCATACTTTCTAGACATTTCAATGTCAAAAATAAACAGGACTCGGCAGGCATTGATTCTAGAACCGCGGTTCTCAACCTGTGGGTCTCAGCCCCTTTGGGGGTCGAACGACCCTTTCACAGGGGTTTATTGATTCATAACAGTAGCAAAATTACAGTTGTGAAGTAGCAACGAAAATAATTTTATGGTTTGGGGCTTACCACAACGTGAGGAACTGTATTAAAGGCATTAGGAAGGTTGAGAACCACTCTTCTAGAAGATATGAAATCAATCAATCAAAAGTTGACTTAGGTTTGTGGTAGCTATCAATGATGTTAACTCAAATATTGTTTAGGGGTGATATTATGAAGTCACTTTTAGATTGTTGAGTTACAAATATCAATACAATATTTCTGAAATATCTATCACGACGTTGAAAGGGTGTCTGGAACTCAGAAGTAAGGACAGTAGCTGGTATCAAGCTGTGAGGCCCAGAAGAAACTGAGATGACCTGTGGAGAGCAGAGCAAGGACTAAGTGAGACCAGTAACTCAAGGTAAACACATCCTTGGTAGATACATATTGTCCCCAAAATATTGTTAGATCTCTCATTTTGAGATTACATGTGAAAATATTTTAATTGGGAAAAAATCATTAAGATGTTCATAATGCAAGAAAACTATTTGAAAAACAGATATAATATCCTGCATATTTTATGTTTCTTGCCTTTTACTAAGCTGCATCCCAATATTTTCTGCTTAGGCAGCAGAAAGAGGATGTGAGCTGCAGGTAGCAAGCACTTGCCAAGGCTGGCTGAAAGTTTCAGCATGAACAAAAGCAGGTCTGCACCGTGTTTTCAAATCCTGCCCATCCAATTAAAGAAACTACCCCTGAAGTAAGATTGCCCAATTACTTTTATTTAAATGTATATTTTCATTTAGAGCAGATAAATAGCTAGAGAGTGAGAGAGATGAAGGGAAGTCAAAAAATTATTGCAGCTAGATTTCCAGTTCTTAGCGACACATGTTTATTTCAAACAAAACGTGTTTAAATACATCTTGTGGTCGGTGGTTGGCTGAAGACAAGTTCTCTCCGTAATATGCTTCTCTTAGGCTCCTTAGGATGACTTTTCCAAGAAAAATCCAGTGAGAACATTGATCCCCAGCAGGAAAGTCAGTGAAATCCGTGGCAGAGAGATCGGCTCCGAGGACTCTCCGAGGACGGCAGCAGTGGGTTGGAGGGGTGGACAGGAGTCGCCTGGAGCTATTTCTCAAGGAGCACAGAACAATGTAAGGGGCTTGCTGTGAGGAAGTTTTAAGAAAATAGAGAATTGTGTCGGTGAGAAAAAGGCCAAGAACATTGTGCCAAGAAATCTGTTCCGTCCTGACAGTGCCTCTTCTCATTCCTAAAGATAGTAGAGCTGCCCTATGAGAATGTCATTGGAAAACTTCACCCATCACCCTACACGCCTGAAACAGCCACTCCGCCTTCTCACTCCTCAAACGCAAGTAACGCTGAATAGAAACACAATTGGAGTCCTTCGGTGATGCTAATCTGCTATTTGGACATGATATAAATAAGAGTGCAGAATACTTTGGCAAAGGGCTAGGGAGATGCAAACACTGCCTTCGGGAGCATGTAAACTAGATGGAAGATATATTAAGAAACAATAACTTTTTACGTTTTGATGTTTCATTTAATACAATTTTTTGTAACTTTACAGCAATACTTTTTCAAAATAGTTTGTTTTTTGTTTTGGTGGGGGTTTCTTTTTGCCATATCCTTTGCATTTCATACAATTTAAACTTATTTAAGAAGAGTTTGCAATCACCACCGCAATCAATTCCAGAACATTTTGTTTTAATCATACTCATTGTTATTAGCCCCTCATTTCCCCCCAACCTCCCCTGCCATGCACCTAGGTAATTATTAATCTAGTTACTGTCTCTATAGACTAACCTACCCTGGATTTTATATACAGAAAATCATACCAAACAAAACCAGGAAGTGAACAATAACTAAAACAATAATAATGACCAAACAAAATATAAAAACCTCAATTGAAATGAAAGCAGAAAACATTAAAACTGAAAATGCTATTACATGGGTTAAATGGAGATGAAATGATAAGGTATTACATTTTAACCTATCTCTATCTGATCGAAGTTCAAAATCCATTTGCGGCATCCCTACATGGGTTAAGCCTCTAGTGCATTTCTTCTAGTGAATTCCCTGTGATAGCCTTGCTATCAGACACAGGCAATATTTTTTACCTACCCTTCTATATATCTCTATGTCTGTGGGCTGTGCAAAAGGTTAAATGTTCTACTATGAGTCAAAGGCCGGTAGTTTGAACCTCCACAGAGGCCCTCTGAAGAGGCTTAGCAGTCTGCTTCTGAAAGCTCCCAACCTGGAAACCCAGGGAGGTGGTTATGGCCTACAGGACCCATGAGGTGTAACTCAGCAAAGTCGAAGGCAACTAACTACAGCAACAACACACACATATGCACGGGCCCCAGGAAGTTCACGGAAAAATTAAATTTAAAAATAATGGAATTTCCCCATGAGCTTTTTGAAGTCCTTTCATAGATACATAAACACACACATAGGTCCCTCAAAAAATAAACAAACTCCTGCCATCGAGTCCATTCCAACTCGCAGTGACCCTACAAGATGGTGTAGAACTCCTGCCCCTTGAGTTTCTGAGTCTCAGAAACTTTATGGGAGTAGAAAGCCTCATCTTTGGGGGGTACAAATAGGTTGCACTGAACTACTAGCCTTAAAGTTAGGAGTCCAAACACACCCATTTGCACCACAGAAGAAAAGCCTGGTTATCTGATTCCATAAAAACTACAGAAAGAGAAAAAAAATTCTACTCTGTAATTCACGAGATCACCCTTAGTCTGAATCAGTTCAAGAGCAAACAAGGGACACATAACTACATATCCACTCATATATTGTCTGTAATCACAGAGAAATTGTTTCTCTACTATGAGTCTGTTTCCCTAATTTCAGATGTAAACATACTTTGTCCTGAAATTAAGAGAATTTTGTAGCATCCAAGATTCTGCAGAAGACTAAAGTTCAGGTCAAGAAAAAAAAACAGACATCTTCCTGCTACAGAAATTCTCTCACAGAATTTTACCAGATGAGATTTGAACTTTGGTGTCTTTCAGCTACTTGTGGTCTATTGGTATGATTCAAGTTCTCTGCGAATGTGAGAGAAAACCAGAGGCTAATAAACATTGTTAAAATGTCCACAACTGATTTTTGGAGGTGACTCCCCAAAATTATTTTTATATTCCTTTAATGCCAGCACCCTGTGGTATCTACTACATGCAATGTCTAATTAAACAGCCAAGCATCTGATAGTTACTGTTCCCTAGTAACGCTGATGGTGTGGTGACTACGAGCTGGAATACGAGTCAATAGTTGGAACCCACCAGGTACTCTGGTAGAAATATGTGAAAGTCTGTTTCCATAAGGATTTGCGGCCGATGAACCAAAATCTGCTGGATGAAGATGGGATTGGGTTTGGGTTTAGGGACTCCTCCTCATTGTTCAAGATTGCATTTCATGTGACAGGAAGCAAAGAACTAGTGAAAGAGATGAGATTTGAAGTAAATGGCAAAGGTTATACTTGTAAAGCAATGAACTGAAATAGGAAGACATTAGGAGCAATGCAGCGTCAAGTACTAATGCTGTAGGATCTTCTACAAGGCCATGGTCTGTGTGGACTGGACCTATCAGGGAAGGCTGCGTGAAAGTGGGAGCTTCTACCCATGGAGATGCATGTGTCTCTTGTGTCCTCTTTGGTCTAGGTGTAAACTTTATTTCCTATTTTCCAGCTAGACAAGGAAGAGTGTTAGACAGTAGTAGATCTGGTTGCTGTTGTTGTATGCCCTTGAGTGGGCTGCAATTCACAGCAACCTTAAGTACGACTGCCTGATCCAGTACCATTCTCACAATTGCTCAATTTGCGCCCACTGGTGCAGCCACTGTATGAATCCATCATCTTGAGGGTCTTCGTTTTTCAACGGACTTTCTGCTTTATCAAGAATTATCCTTTCCCAGGGACTGGTACCTCCTGATAACATGTCCAAAGTACGTGAGACGCCTCGCCAACCTCACTCCTACAGAACATTGTGGTTGTACTTCCTCCAAAACAGATTTGTTTGTTCTTCTGGCAGTCAACATACTTTTAGTAGTCTGCATCAACATAATCATTCGGATGCACCAACCTTTCTGAGGTTATCCTTCTTTGCTGCCCAACTTCCATAGGCACATGAGTCAGTTGAAAAAACCCTTGGTTGGGGGAGGCCTACCTTAGCACTCAAACTGCATCCTTGCTCCTCAACGCTTTATAAAGAGAGTCATGGAGGTGTTGTGGTTACAAACTGGGCTGCACTCCACAAGGCCAGCAACTCAAAAGAGGGGCTTTCTATTTCCATGAGGAGTTACAGTCTCAAAAACTCACAGGAAAGTCCTATCTTGTCCTGTAGGGTAGCTGTGCGTCAGGATTGACTCGGTGGCACTGTTTTGTGTGTTTGTGACTGCTGCTTCTATGAGCATTGATTGCAAATCCAAGCAAGGTGACATCCTTGCCAACTTCAATCTATTATACTTCTGTAATGTTGTTTTTAACAGTTTTATTGGCAATTCATCCATATATCATACAATTCAATAGTTCAATCATATCTAGAAGAGTTGTACAATCATTACCACAATCTTCTTCTTCCCTGTACTCCTTGTTATTCATGTAATTATTTTTTTCAATTGTGGCAAAAATATACACAAAAAACATTCTCCAGTTCAACAATTTCTACATATATCATTCAGTGCCACTGATTATATACTTCACATTGTACAACCATTACTGATAGCCCTCTCCAAATTGTTCCACCACCATTCAAATCAACTCAATGACCCCTAAGCAAAAACTCTTCCTCCTTCACCCATTGTAAAGAGATCAAGTTTGGTTTCTGTCTTTTTTTAGTAGCTTTCCCAATATAATATTCACATAACATATACTTTGATAGTTAAATAACTTTTTATACGACTTGTATATACATCATCATAATTGGTTCTGATACTCCTTGCCCCTCCCTCATTCATTGCTTGTTCCCCAATTTCCCTCACCCTCCCCAGCCTCTACTGCCCAATAAACCATTGCATCAGTTACTGTCTCTATGCATCCACTTCTGTGCTTCATAAACTTGGAAACCTAACAAAAACAATTAAAAAATGAAAAAGAAATAAGAAAGCAATAATAATATAAAGTAAAGAAAAATAAAGAGTAAGAAATAAAAGGCCACCAACAATATTTTAAAAAACAGAGAAGACATTTCTGTTGTGGAACAAACAAGAAACATTTGAGCCTAGAGCAAAGTCAGGTTGGGTCAAGAGAGATCAACTGACCAAATATCATATTACACCATGGTTGGATCCACCATAATCAAGTTACAGTCATCTCTGTCTGATAGTAAAGCTGTTCAAGTCCCTCCCCTGTGACTAGCAGGAGTCTATCAGAGGCTTCATCTCACTAGATAGTCTTTAAATGGACTGAGGCTAGAATTACTTAAGTGGGAGCCCAGAATCCGTCTGCTTGTCACTGGGTTATGAAAGACTTAGGTTTATTTTGTCAGTAATATTATGACAACAACAACAAAAAAACACATCACCAACAACAAAGCAAAAAAAACAAAAAATAAAAGCATTTTCGGTCATTTCCCCAGGGTATGAGGTGATTTCGTTGAAAGCATCAGTAATTTATCCAGTGACAGAGAGTTTAAGGTTCTGTTGCTATGAAGAGTTTATGAAAGTATAGTCTAACTATGAGCTGCAATCCATGAATTGTCGCTTTGCATGGATTTACTTCTTGAATCATTGACCTCTGTTTACCTTGAGCATGGGGCTTGGTGCTAGGAGGAAATTTTCTGTATAATTTCTTACAAGGGCTGACCCTTGCCTCTCAGATTGAAACCTGTCATATTAGTACAGTATTAAAGAGATGGCGGTTCTGGATCTCCTTCCATTGGACACCTCCTAAGCCAAGTGTCCCACCCAACATCCAACAAGCACAGTCTTGGGTGGCCATATTTTGCTTCTTCTACCATCGGGGTATTTCAGTTCTAAGTCCAAGGGTACAGGTAGTTCTGAGTTAGGACCCCATTCATTCAGTTGGGCTTCCATGTTGACTACTTCTGGTATGGCCATTGGGGATGTCATGTTCCCTATAAGGGCAGCTTCTATGGTCATCATAATGCTTAGTCCTAGGTGACGTTCACCAAAGTTTGGGTAGAAACATTCGAAGTGTCTAGCCAGGATCAGAGAACTGGGGTTATTCTCCCCTTAGGTTCCGTACGATTCTTGTTTAGCAACCTTTCCTGATGTGAGGTCGCTCCTCCCCACTTACCTACCATACCCACCAACAGACATATTGGTGCCTCCTCTGAACTGTAGATGCTCCCATCCCCTGGACTGAACGTGATTTTCCAGGAAAGTTCTCCTCTCATTCCTGTGGAGGGCCCATGGATTTGTCACAGCCTGTCTCAATGTTGAATAGCAACAAGCGGATGGTCATCTCCCTTTTCCCTCTTCTTGAAGAAGTGGCCCCAGTCAACAAGAAGCCTCCTCTTTCTAGATGCTTCTGACAACTCTGATCACAATCCATCCATTGTGTCAAGCACATTTGTACATTTGTTGCCATTATCATTCTCAAAACATTTGCTTTCTACTTGAGCGCTTGGTATCAACTCCTCATTTTTCCCATCCCTCCCTCATGAACCCTTGATAATTTTTTCATGTTTTACACTGTCAGATGTCTCTCTTCACCCATTTTCTGTTGGCTGTCCCCTTTGGTGGGGGTTATATGTAGATCATTGTGATCAGTTCCCCCCCATTCTCCTCCCACCTTCCCCATACCTCCTGGTGTGGCTACTCTCAGTATTGGTCCTGAGGGGTTTATAGGTCCTGGATTCCCTGTATTTCCAGCTTTTATCTGTACCTGTGAACATACTCTGGTCTAGCTGGATTTGTAAGGTAGAACTGGGGTCATGATAGTGCGTATTGGTAGGGGAGGGGTGTGCATTAAAGAACTAGAGGAAAGCTGTATGTTTCATTGGTGCTATACTGCACCCTGACTGGCTCACCTCATCCCAACAACCCTTCTGTAAGGGGGCTTTGGGTCTCCCTTCTGCACTCCTCCTCATTCACAATGATATGATTTTTTTGTTCTGGGTCTTTGATGCCTGATATCTACATGCTTCTTATAAAGTGCACATAAGGGGAGTGCTGCATAGTTCATAATCAGTAGGCAGACTTTCTGCCCTATTGCTTGGTTTCTTCCCTGAGATTTGTTTTGCCTGGTGTTTCTCCTTATCGTAGTGGGTTCATACAGTAGTTCTTCTTGTGTTAGTCTGGGTACTTTAGAGAAAAAAATCCACAGAAACTCATATATATAAGAGAGAGTTTTATATAAAGGCTAAGTGCACATCAAGAAAATATCCCAACCCAGTGCTGCCATGCCCACAAGTCCAACATTATCCCATATGTCTGACACCAATCAACAAAGTCCTCCTCCATCTCACAAAACACACACTATGACACCAACTGCAGGAGGCAAGCCAAGTCAGTGAGTGTGAAAGCATTTCAGTGCTGGCAGAGGTCTCCACACAGCTGCTCCAGTACCCAGGGCTGCATTGGGGTAGCTCCATGCAGCTTCTCCTTGGGGATGGCTTGCAGGAAGTGAACCTTGCCAGAAGAAGCAGGGAACTGGCTAAGGCAGTTGCACCTTGATCTGACCATCACAAAGCAAGAGACCCGAGAATGAGAAAAGTGAGGCTTATCAAGCCATTTATCTCTCCACCCTTCAATTACCCCCACATGTGTTTATCGACCAGTTTGGCACAATAAACTAACTACTTCAGTCTTTTTGTGATTGACTAACTTCACTCAGCGTAATGGTTTCCAGGTCCTTCCATGACATGTGGTGCTTCATGCCTTCATCACTGGTTTTCAGGGATGCATAGTATTCCGTTGTGTGGATGTACCATAGTTTCTTTATCCATTCTTCCACTGTTGGGCATTTGAGCTGCTTACAGTTTCTTGCTAGTGTGAACTGTGATGCTATAAACATGGGACAGCATGCATCCATTCCAGTTGTGTCTCTTATTTCTTTGGGGGATATGCCGAATAGTGGTATTGGCGGATCATATGGGATTTCAATTCCCAAATGAAGTGTCTTCATATCATTTTCCATAGGGGTTGCATGTATTTACAAATCTGCCAACAGGGTATACATGCTTCAATTTTCCACATCCTCTCCAGCATTTGTTGTTTTCTGTTTTTTTTAATTGGGCTAGCGTTATGGGTGTAAAACGGTATCTTATATTGGTTTAATTTGCATCTCCCTGGTGCCTACTGATCATGAGCATTTTTTTCATGTGTTTGCTAGCCATTTGTACTTCATTTTTTTGTGAACTGTCTGATCATGTCTTTTTCCCATTTCTTAATTGAGTAGTTGGTTATTTTCTTATTGAGTGTTATAGAGTTCTGTATATTTTGGTAATTAGACCCTTGTCCAATGTGCCATTGGTAAGAACATTTTCCCGATCTGTGAGCTCTCATTTTACTCTCCTGATGAAGTCCTTTGATGTGCACAAGTGATGTCATTTCAGCATGTCCCAGAAGGCTCCATCTTTCTTTCATAGAGCTAGCTACTGGTAGTTTCAAAATGCTCTCCTTCCGAAACACCCAAATGTATAACCACGACACCACCAGGACTCTGAAATGTTGATGAGCAAGGATGTGATTTGAGAACTAAGGTACTCCTGACACAAGCCATGGTATTTTTGATTGCCTCGTATGCTTGTGAAAAGTTGGGCAGTGAATAAAGATAACCTCAGAAAAATAAATGTATTTGAACAATTATGCTGATGAATAATATTGAGAGCACCATGGGCTTCCAGAAGAACAAGCCAATCTGTTTTAGAGGAAGTCCAATTAATTTATCATGACCTGTTGGGACAGTTGTGAGGATTTTTGTTTTCTGTACGTGGAGTTTTATAATCCCCATAGAAGGCTCTAGTCTTTGCTCTCAATCGGTAAGTGCTTGAAGTCTTCCTGGCTTTCAGCAAGCAAAATTGTGTCATCTGCATGTTGAAAGTTGTTACTGAGCCTTCCTCCAGTATTGATGCTACATTCTTCTTGATTTAATCCAGTTTCTCAGATTATTTGCTCAGAAAGCAGATTGTATAAGTATGGTGAAAGGATACAACCCTGACATACACTTTTCCTGATTTTAAACCATGCAATATTCTCTTGATTTATTCAAATGACTGTTGCTTGATCTATGTACAGGTTCCACGTGAACAAAATTAAGGGTTCTGTAATTCCCATGCTTCACAACGTTATACATAGTTTGTTATGATCTACATAGTCAAATATCTTCTCATAGTAAATAAAACACAAGTAAACAACTTTCTGGTATTCTGTGCTCTCACCAAGATTCATCTGATATCCGACATCCATTGTTCCATATCATCTTTTGAACACAACTTAAATTTCTGGCAAATTCTTGTCAATGTATTTGTGTTAGTGCAGGTAAACTAGAGAAAGAAATACACGGAAATTCATATGTGTATAAGGAAGAGGTTTTTATTCAAGAGCAATTGAACATTGAGAAAACATCCAGTCCAGTCCAGAACAAGTCCATAAGTCTGATATTAGGCAATATGTCCGATACCAATCCATAAAGTCCTCTTCACACTCACGAAACACATGCAATGATGCCAAATGTGGTCACAGGCCAATGAGTAGAACGTCTTTGGATCCAGTGGCATTGTAAGCATCTCGGCACTAGCAGAGGTCTCCACGTGGCTTCTCCGGTTCCCAAGACAGCATCAGGGTAGGTCCTTGTGGCTTTGCCTCAGGGATGTCTCACAGGGAGTCAGCCTTGTCAGTAGAGAGTCCCTAAGGGAGTAAGTAGAGTGAGAAAGTGTCTCCTGCCTCCAAGGAGGAAAATACAGGCGTTCCCAGAATTCTCAGGAGAAAACCATGCCCACACAGAAGATTGACAGGCCAGACTCCACCCCTACACTCTTAAGCCTCAAGTTGATACCACAGGACTGCAGCAATTGTTTTTGGATGATCTTCAGCAAAATTTTACTTGCAGGTGATATTAATGATATTGTCCCACATTTTCTGTATTCTATTGGGTCATCTTCACCTGATTCACATCACCATTGAGTTAGTTAGTTTATTGTGCCAACCTGGCCGATAAACACATGTGGGATTAATTGAAGGGCGGAGGGATAAATGGCTCGGTGAGCCTCATCTTTCTAGTTCTCGGGTCTCTTGTTTTTGATGGTCGCACCAGGGTGCAGCTGCCTTAACAGTTCCCTGCTTCAGCTTGCAAGGCTGACTTTCTGCAAAACATCCCCAAGAAGAAGACGCATGGACCTACCCTGATGCAGCTCTGGGTGCTGGAACGCCTGTGTGGAGACCCCTGCCAGCGCTGAGATGTTTACACATTCACTGCCTCAGCTTTCCTCCTGCAGTCGGCATCATTGTATCTGTTTTGTGAGATGGAGGAGGTCTTTGTGGATTGGTGTTGGACATATGGATTAATGCCTTAATGTTGGACTTGTGGGCTTGGGCAGCACTGGGTTGGGATGTTTTCTTGATGCACACTTAACCTTTACATAAAACTCTCTCTTATGCATGAGTTTCCATTGATTTGTTTCTTTAAAGTACCCTGACTAACACAACCATGGTCAACTCCCCTCTTAGAATTCAACTCCTCTTCAGTCACATTTCCAGTGAGTCATCGGGAAAGCATGTGGGAGTGAATCTATTTGGATTTTCATTTGCTGATGGGGCATGACTCAAGTTAAAGAGAAACAGCTTCAATTTTTTCCCCTAATAATTGGAACTTGGAATGTGCATAGTATGAATTAGGAAAATTGGAAGTGGTCAAAAATGAAATAGAACACATGAAGATTTATATCCTAGACATTGGTGAGCTGAAATGGACTTATATTGGCCATTTTGAATCAGAAAATCATATGATTTACTATGCCAGGAATAACACAATCAAGAGGTATGGCATGGCATTCATTGTCAGAAAGGTTCTTGCTAAATCCATCATGAAGTACAAAGCTGGATCGAATTACACCTATACACCTTTAAGGAATCCAATAAATATAAGTATTCTTCAAATTTTTGCACCAAACACAAAAGCTTAGATGAAAAAATTAAAGAATTCTACCAACAGCTTCAGTCTGAAGTTGATCAAACATGCAGTAAAGATGCAGTGATCATTATCAGTGATTGGGGTACAAAAGTTGGAAACAGAGGAAGGAACAGTCGTTGGAAAAGATGGACTTGGTGATGGAAGTGAAGCTGGACATCACATGATAGAATTTTGCAACACCAACAACTTTTTCATAGCAAATACTTTTCAAACAACACGAAAGCTGACTACACACATAGACTTCCCCAGATGGAATACGCAGAAATCAAATTGGCTACATCTGTGGAAGGCATGAGGGAGAGACGAAATGTCAGCCACTAAAACCAGACCAGGGGCCTATTGTTCATATGGAAGTGCAGGATAAAGCTGAAGAACATTAAAACAAACCCACAAGACTCAAAGTATGACTTTGACTCTCTCCCACCTAAATTTTGAGAACATCTCAAGAATAGATTTGATGCATTGAACACTAATGACAGAAGACCTGATGAGCTTTAGGGGGACATCAAGAGAACCATTCATGAAGAAAGCAAAGGGTCATTAAAAAGACAGAAATGAAAGAAAAACTCAAAGCGGATGTCAGAAGACACTCTGAACATTGCTGGTTTTTTTTTTATGAACCTTGCTTGTAAGCATAGAGCAGCTAAAGTAAATGAAAGAAATTATGAGGTCAAAGAGTTGAATAGATCATTTCAAAGGGAAGGTCGAAAAGATAAAGACAAATATTATACCAAAATGTGCAAGAACCTAGAATTAGAAAAATAAAAGGAAAGAACACACTCATTATATCAGAAACTCAAGAAAAAAATCAAGCCTCGAGTTGCAATCTTGAAAGATTTTATAGACAAAGTATTACATGATGCAAGCAGCATTAAGATAAGACAGGAAGAATGCACAGAGTCACTATACCAAAAAGAATGCTCAAACTCTAGAATAACATTTATACCACATGAAAGTAAACATTTTAAGATCATCCAACAATAGTTCCACAAGTTCATTGACAGGGAGCTGTCACAAGTTCCAGGCCAGGTTCAGAAAAGGACATGGAACAACGGATATTATTGCTGATATCAGATGAATCTTAACTCAAAGCATAAAATACCAGAAAGATATTTGCATGTGTTTCATTGCCTATGGTAAGACCCATAATAAACGGTAGATAACTTTGAGAAGAATAGAATTTCTTGAACACTTCGTGTACTCATGACGAACTTGTGCATGAATCAAGAGGTACACACAGAATAAGAATACATTGTTTAAAATCAGGAAAGGTATGTGTCAGGGTTGTATCCTCTCACCATACTTGTTCAATCTGTGTACTGAGCAAATCATCAGAGATGCTGGATTATGTGAAGAAGAGTGTGGCATCAGGATTGGAGAAAGGCTTATTAACCACTTTCCATATGCAGATGGCACAACCTAGCTTGCTGAAAGTGAGAAGGAACCCAAGCACTTGCTGATGATGACCAAGGATTGTAGCCGTCAGTATGGACTACAACTCCATGTAAGGAAGACCAAAATCCTCACAACTGGACCAATAGGTAACAGCATGGTAAATGGAGAAGAGATTGAAATAGTGAAGGATATTGTCTTGCTTGGATCTACAATTAATGCTCATGTAAACAGCAGCCAAGAGATCAAAAGATGTACTGCATTGGGTAAATCTGCTGCACAAGATTTCTTTAGAGTATTGAAGAGCAAGGATGTTATTTTGAGGACTAAGGTGCACCTGACCCGGCACACAGTATTCTCCGTTGCATCAAATGTATGTAGTAGTTGGACATTGAACTGTGGTGCTGGAGAATAATATTGAAAGTATCATGGACTACTAAAAATGCAAACCAATCTGTATTGAAAGAAGTACGACCAGAGTGCCCCTTAGAGGCAAGGATGGCAAGACTTCAACTTACCTATTTGGGCCATATTGTCACGAGAGAACGGTCCTTGGAAAAGGACATGGTGTATGGTAAAGTGGAAAGGCGGTGAAAAAGCAGAAGTCCCTCAGTGAGATGGACGGACACAGTGACTGCATCAATGGGCTCAGGCATAAGAGCCATGCAAGGATGGTGCAGGGTTTTATTATGTTGTCCATTGGGTCGCTACGGGTCGGAGTCGACTTGGTGGCACCTAAAAACAACATCGGGTCATCTTCTTTGGTGTGGGCACAGACATGGGTATCTTGCAGTCAGTTGGTCAGGTAGCTGTCTTCCAAGTTCTTGGATTAGACTAATGAGTGTTTTCAGCTCTGCATCATGTCGATTGGTATTCCATCAGTTCTGAAGCCTTACTTTTTACTATCTTCTTCAGTGCATATTTGATTGCTTCCTTCAGTGCAATTATTTCCTTTTTTAAATAAATTATTTTATTGAGGGTTCTTACAGGTCTTATAACAATGCATACATCAATTGTATCAAACACGTTTGTACATATGTTGCCATCATCATTTTCAAAACATTTTCTTTCTGCTTGTGCCCTTAGTATCAGCTCATCTTTTTCCCCCTCCATCCTCCACCCTCCCACCCTCATGGACCCCTAATAAATTATAAATTATTATTATTTTCATATCTGACACCATCTGTTGTCTCCCTTTGCCCATTATTTCTGTTGTCCAGCCCCTCAGGGGGGTGTTAATAAGTCGATCATTGTAGTCAGTTCCCCATTTCCTCCCCTTCTCCCCGCCACCTTTCCCCCACCCTCATAGTATTGCTACTCTCATTATTGGTCCTGAGGGGTTTATCTGTCCTGGATTCTGTGTATTGAGAGCTCTGATCTGTACCAGTGTACATGCTCAGGTCCAGATTTGTAAGTTACAACTGGATCATAATAGTGGGGGTAGGAGAGTATTAAAGAACTAGAGTAATGTTTCATCTCTCGTCGGTGCCTTGCTGCACTCTGGCTGACTGGTTTCGTTCTTGTGATTTGTCTGTGAGGGAATGTCCAATTGTCTACAGATGGATTTTGGGTCTACTCGCTGACCCCCATCATTTACATTTTCTTTATGCACCTATTTTGACAACAGCAATCTTGTCGGGAAGGTGAGCATCACAGAATACCAGGTTATTAGAACAAAAGGTTCTTGCATTGAAATAGTACTTGAGTAGAGACCCAATGTCCTT
Organism: Tenrec ecaudatus; assembly: GCF_050624435.1. Taxonomy (NCBI): domain Eukaryota; kingdom Metazoa; phylum Chordata; class Mammalia; order Afrosoricida; family Tenrecidae; genus Tenrec; species Tenrec ecaudatus. The sequence continues at coordinate 136,712,166 of NC_134533.1, forward strand.
CTGCTACCTTAATACTTAACATTTAAATATATACACATAGATTTATGTATTTACATATATGTACGCCTATATGTATGCCTCTACAAATGTCTTTGCCTCCTAGTTCTTTCCTCTATTTCATTTTACTTTCCTCCCATCCCACTATCATGTTTGACCTTCATTCCGATTTCAGTACTTTCTCTCAGCCACATTGCATTTGATCAAACCCCACCAGGCATTCTGCATCTTCCTTGTCATCAATTTTAGATCTCTTATTGTTCCCTTGTCCCTAGGTTTGTTGGCTCCCCACTCCTTTTCGCCCACCTCCTCCTCTCCCATGTCGCCCTGGAGCCACCGACCCTGTTATGTTCTCCTCGGGATTGGTTATCCTGCCTATCTTATATGGATATACACATGAGAAAAAGAAAAGGGGAGAAGCCAACAAATAGTTCCAAGTCTGTCTGCTGACCCTTCTGAATGTCTTCCTATCAGATTTGGTGAGGTGCCATGCTCTGCCCACCAATTCCAAAATCAGTTTTCAGGATTCCTCAGGGACTTCACTGCTTTCTCCCTTGCTGCTCTGTTGCGGCTACCTTCATGTTTCACTCCAGTATGGGGGTCAGAGCAGGCCCAATTCCTGCATTGTGTCTCCTGTGCTGTCCTCTGTAACACTGTGGGTCACTAAAGGGGCCTTGTGTTTCAGGGGTGGGGGGCAGTCCCATGGTCTTCTCTGTACTCAGTGTAATTATTTCTTGATCATATGATTCCTCCTGAAATGCCTGAACATTGACCAATTATTTTTGGTTCGATGACTGTCTTCCTTCCATCTTCTTTTGATGCTTCCGGCATTATTCTATACTTTTCCCATAGAATCCTTCAAGACTGATACTCAAGACTTAGATTTTTTTTTCTTCAGTCTTTCAGATTGAGCAATGCTGAATCTGCGCTTCCCTTTAGTTTTCTAACTCTAGGTCTTTGTCCATTTCATTAAATGCTTTACTTTTTCATCTCCAACTACCCTCAGAAATGTTCAGTTCAGCACTTTTGCCTCATCATTTCTTTCACGTGCTTTAGCCTCCACATTCAAGAACATGTTTTAGAATCCCTGGAGACATCCATTTTTGACTTTCATTTATTTCCTGTCTTTTTTTTTCTGGTTTTTTTTCAATCATTTTATTGAGGGGTTCATACAACCCTTATCACAATCCATACATGCATCAATTGTATAAAGCACATTTGTACATTTGTTACCTTCCTCATTCTCAAAATATTTGTTATCCACATAAGCCCCTGCCATCAGCTCCTCATTTTCCCCCTCCTTCCCCGCTTCCCCCTCCCTCATGAACCCTTGATAATTTGTAAATTATTATTTTGTCATATCTTACACTGTCTCCCTTCACCCATTTTTCTCTTGGCCATCCCCCAGGGAGGAGGTTATATGTCGATCCTTATAATCGGTTCCGCTTTCTACCCCACCCTTCCTCCAACCTCCAGGTATCACCATTCTCACCACTGGTCCTGAAGGGATCTTCTATCCTGGATTCCCTGTGTTTCCAGTTCTTATCTGTACCAGTATACATCCTCTGGTCGAGCCAAATTTATAAGGTAGAATTGGGATCATGATAGTGGAGGGTGGATTGGGGGAGAAGCATTTAGGAACTAGAAAAAAAATTGTATGTTTCATCGTTGCTACACTGCACCCTGACTGGCTCATCTCCTTCCTGATACCCTTCGCTAAGGGGATATCCAGTTGCCTAGAGATGGGCTTTGGGTCTCCACCCCGCACTCCTTCTCATTCACAATGATATGATTTTTTGTTCTTTGATGCCTGATACATGATCCCTTTGACACCTCGTGGTCACACAGGCTAGTGTGCTTCTTCCATGTGAGCTTTGTTGCTTCTGAGCCAAGTGGCCGCTTGTTTACCTTCAAGCCTTTAAGATCCCAGATACTATATCTTTTGATAGCCGGGCACCATCAGCTTTCTTCACCACATTTGCTTATGCACCCATTTGTCCTCAGCAATTATATCCGGAAGGTGAGCACACAATGAAATGTTGTTTTGGTTCTTTGATGCCTGATAACTGATCCCTTTGGCACCTCATGATCACATAGGCTGGTGTGCTTCTTCCATGTGGGCTTTGTTGCTCTGAGTTAGATGGCCGCTTTGCCTTTAAGAACCCAGATGCTATATCTTTTGATAGCCAGGCAATATCAGCTTTCTTCACCACTTTGCTTATGTACCTGCTCTGCCTTCAGCGATTGTGTCGGGAAGGTGAGCATCATGGAATGCCAGTTTAATAGAACAAAGTATTCTTGCATTGAGTGAGTATTTGAGTGGAAGACCAATGTCCATCTGCTACCTTAATACTAAACCTATAAATATATGCACATAGATATATTTCCCCATCCTCATATATAAATATATTTATATATGTACATGCCTTTATTTAGACTTCTATAAATGCCCTTTGCCTACTAGCTCTTTCCTCTATTTCCTTTGACTTTCCACTTGTCCCACTATCATGCTCAGCCTTCATTTGGGTTTCAGTAATTCTCTTGGTTACATTACCCTTGATCAAGCTATCCCAGGCCTCCTATCCCTCCTCATCACCAATTTGGATCACTGATTGTTCCCTTGTTCCTGGATGTGTTAACACCACTTCCTTTCCCCCCTCCTCTCCCTTTCCCATGTCCTCCCAGAACTGTTGGTCCCGTTGTTTTCTCCTCCAGATTGTTGACCTTTCCTTTCTTTGTGTATGATGTTGTTGATGTCATCTCACAACTTATCTGGTCTTCTTAGTATTCAATAAGTCAAATCTATTTTTGAGATATTCTCTAAATTTGTCTTTTGGCTCTTGTGGACTTGTTTTCATTTTCTCATCTCATTTGATGGCCTGCTTCACAGTCAGCCACTTGCCTTGTTTTGGCTGATTATATTGAAGTCTTTCCATTGTCTCATCCCACACAAGTAGTCAACTTGATTTCTGTATATTCCATCTCGTGAAGTCCACATGTACAGTTGCCATTTAAGATTTTTTTAAATAAGGGTCTTTACAATGTTAGTCTTGAAAAATTCTACCATGTGATCTTAGTGTTGTTTCTATCTCCAAGAACATATTTTCCAACTTCTGATTCTTTCTCTTTCCAACTTTCACATTCCAAGAACTAATAATTATCAGTGCATATTGATTGCATATTTGATCAATATCAGACTGAAGGAGTTGGTAGAACTCTTCTATTGCTTCTCGTCTTTAGTGGTTGGAGCATATATTTAAATAATAGTTGTAGTAACTGGTTTTCTTTGAAGGAATAAATCACTGTTTAGGGACATATATTTTCCTACCCAGGAAAATTTGTTGAAAATTCAAGTCCTCTTTTTCACACACTGGATTAAGTAGTCAAAAACTCTAGTATCCCTCATTCTCAAGGTCATATTTGTGCAACCTATATCCATCAAACAAACACATACACACTCTGAGCATATCTGAAGAGATAGTACATTCATTGCCTTCATCATTCTCAAAGTATTTGCTCTCCACTTAAGGCCCTGGCATCAGCTCCTCATTTTCCCCCCTCCCTCCCCGCTCCCCTCTCTCTCTTCAACTCTTGATAATTTAAAATTATTATTTTGTCATATCTTATACTGCCTGATGTCTCCCTTCACCTACTTTTCTGTTGTCCATCCCCCAATATGTTTTACACAATTGATGTATGGATGGATTGTGCTAAGAGTTGTATGAGCCCCTAATAAAATGATTTAAAAAAAGAAATCAAACAATATTTTTCAAGTGGAAAAATCTGCTGCAAAAGATATCTTTAAACCATTAAAAGACAAAGGTGTCCGTTTGAGGACTACAATGTGTCTGAACCATTTGCATGCAAAGTATTGTCAATGAATAGGGGAGAATAAAGCAGAATTGATGCATCTGAATTATGAAATTGGCTAAGAATATTGAGCATACCATGAGCTGTCCAAAGAGCAGATACATCTTGGGGAAAGTACAGTTAGAATGATCCTTGGAAGCAAATATGGTCAGATTTCATCTCACATGCTTAGCCATGTACTCACGAGAGACAAGGCCCTGGAGACAGATCTCATGCTTGGTAAAACAGAGGGTCAGTGAAAAAGAGGAAGCCCCTCAACTAGATGCATTGACACCATGGCTGCAGCAATGGGCTCTAACTTACCAGTCAAGGATAGCTCCCATAAAGCTTTACTGCCTCGGGTATCTGAAGGGGGGGGCTTTACTCTGTCCTCTAGGGTTACTATGAGGTGAGCAATAAATCAGAATGGACTAGACAACGGTGAGCTGAGTTGAATAGATGTCAATTGATAGGACATGGGTAAAAGACATATCTCTTCCCTAGGGTCAGTAGCCTCCTCAAATCACTCCTTAAACATCAAGATGGTATTTCTTGAGAACTTTTCTAGGCTATAAAGAAGGTCTCCTCCTTTTTACCCTGTGGCATCCAGGACAGAACACATTCCCATGAATACTCTAAGGTTATGTAAACAGCCAGTTTAATGAACAGCTTAATCACACAGTGTTCAAACTGGAAATGGTTTTCCCCCCACTGCTCACTTACCAACCTGTTCATTATGCAATATTGACATTTTCACGGAGGAGAATGATACAGAGGTAGCCTAGGAGCCCAGATCCAGACAATGCTGTGTTCCAGACCCAATGCCCTGTCATTGGATCAACTCTGGAGTGGATCTGGGGGCCAGTGGCTGGACTAGAGGCACAGTGGGACCAGGGGTCAAGACAATCATTGGACTGTGCCACCCCTGGCTCCCTGCGTCGCCACCCTCTCAGCAGCCCCAGCTGCGTCCAGCTGTTTCACAGTCTAGAGAAGAGCCTATGGAAATGAACCACTGGTTTTGTGGGGACTTGGGGCATTCTCTAATCCTAATTTGTAACCTGTTAACTTCCCTATAAACTTAATAACCATGAGTATTGTCTGTAATTCTATGTGGTCATTGCAGCAGATTATCCAACCCAACAGAGAAGTAGTTTGTTGTGGGAGGAAGCATCCTTAAGCAGATGTAGAGTTAGATTCTCCTTCCCCCTTGAGTAGCTGGAGGAGATCAGATGTGGCCACCATGCCATTTCTTCAACCTGGTCCATATCCCCACTTTAGCCCGAATCTATAATAAGATTTTACTCCTCCATTCAATATTTTCTCCATCTCCACCCACCCCTCTTCCAATGGTTGGAGCAGCAAAAGAGAGATTGATAAAGTAAAAAAGCATGTTATCTTATCAGTCCCTTGGGGATTTAGTGCTAATGCCATGGAGGAGCCTTTACACTTGGCTTGGAAAGACAAGCCAAAACCCTCTCCTTCAGGCATTTGATTCATTTCCATGGTGAGCTCCTGGAATTCCTAGTCTTCTCTTCACATCGGCAGAGGTAGCTGATGAGCTGAAGTTGCCAGATCCAGAATCAATCTGTCTGACATGTCCAGAAGCAATTCCCTAGGAATTTACTATCCAATCATCATCAATTCTGGGGCTGTAGGTGGAACCCCAAATTCCACAGTTGCAGAAGTCCCATTCAACATCTGACACAAGACACCACTCACTAATTATAGCAAAACCTCTCTCCCATTCATTCTCAAAATCATATCAAATGCAAACAAGGCAGTAAAAATGACTTTATTAGATGAAACCATAAATGTGCTATAATTTGGTTTTAATGTGTTATTAACAAATGTGACTGCTTTAAGCATGATTCATAGCAGGTTTCTTTTGACACACCTCATGACCAATGTTTTGCAACCTAAGAGGAGCGCTTCCTTTACACATTCTAGGGTGAGTAACTCAAGGGCGGTCCATGCAAACAGATAGAGAAGTCCTGAGATGTCAGTGTTAAAGGTTACTTTGCATTACTGTATTACATTTCATGTGGCAGGTAAGAAATCCTGTCTAATGGTATCTTGTATCCCTAATTTACTCCTCCGGCTGAGGAAACAGGGAGAGTGGTGGGAAACATGAGAGTGAAAAATGAGCGTGGCAGACATGCACGTGGACGTGTTACAAGGGTCTTCACATGCGATCCTCACAGTATATTTGGCAGCATTTCTGAACCGAACTCGTGGACTTGCCTTTGGGTCTGTGGCCCAATATGAGGAAAATCAGCTTTATGAAGACTGCCTGAAAGCCTGACCAAAATTCACCAGGACATAGACATAAATGCCCATCTTGATTCCTTGGTCTTATACAGAGGAGGGCTTAATCTTCTCAGAAATTTATGAAAGGTTTGGAGAACATGAAGCGCGCATTAGCCTCTGCTTTGGCCAGCAGAGAGCAGTTGTTGGAGGGCGGACAATTTCTATCAATTTCGTAGTCTCTTCTTGGTTATCTATAATATTCAGAACCACAAGCCAACTAATCAACAGCTTAGAAGCACCAAAAAGGGACAAAGCCTTGGCACTCCAGGTCTATGGGAAAGTTTACATCAATCTACTTATAACACGGGGTAGGTTTTCCAATAAAATGGAAGATTCCACATATTCTCTTTAGGAATGGACTTCAGGGTGTGATCTGAGTCGGTGGGAAAGAAAATAAAGGAAGAACTTCAACAACTGGGCAGGGGCGGGGGTGACAAATTTCTAGAGGAAGATGCCCTGAGATTAGTTAGAAATTGCTGCTATCGTTGTTGGTAGGTGCTGTCCAGTCAGTTCTAACTCAGACAACACAAAGAAGCACTGCCTGGTCCTGCACATCCTCCACCATTTGGGTATGTTGAGCCCCTTGTTGCAGTCACTGTGTCAATCCATCTTAAGGGTCCTCCTCTTTTTGTTGACCCTCAGGGACTGCTGTCTCTGAATAACACAGGGAAGGAATGTGGAAGGCATCTACCCATCCTAAATTCGAAGGAGCATTCCGGCTGTACTTCCTCCAGAGCAGATTTGTTTGTTCTCCTGGCAGTCCGTGGTACTTTCAACATTCTTTTTCAACACCCTAATTAAAATGTGCCCATTCTTCTGCAGTCTTTCATATTCATTGTCCAGATTTCACATGCATATGAAAATTCATCACACTCATCACCGTGGTGTTGATTCCAGTTGAGAACAACCCCACAGGGAAGGGTAGAGCTGCTCTCGTGGGTTTCCTAGACTGTAACTCTTTAAAGGCGGAGAAAGCTGTGTTCTTCTGCCATGGAGCAGTTGGTAGTTTCGAACTGCTGACCTTCCTTGCAGTCAGGTGGCTAAAAATAGTATGGCTTAGGTTATGTGCACCTTAATTCTCAAAGGTGACATTCTTGCTCTTCAACACTTTAAAGAGGTCTTATGCAGATTTTCCAAATATAATATGTAATGTGATTTCTTGACTGCTGCTTCCATGAGCATTGATTGCTGATCCAAACAAGATGAAGTCTTTTTCTCCATTTATTGTATTGTGGTCTATTGGTCTAGTTGTAAAGATTTGGTAGGGGTGGCGTGGGAACTTTACATTGCATTACAAAACATACTGAAACTTGTCTTTGATTTTTATCAGCAAGTGCTTCAAGTTCTCACTTTCAGCAAGCTAGGTTGTGTCAGCTGCATAGCAGAGCTTATTAATAAGCTTTATTGTTGATACGGTTAACAAATCCTGATGCTGCATTCTTCTTTATAGTCCATTTCATCAGATTACTTGCTGAGTATACATATTTAATAAGTATGATGAAAGGATATAACCCAGGCATACAACCTTCCTAATTTTAAACCATGCCGTATTCCCTTGTTCTGTTCATGGGACATATGGTAATTCTACTAATATTATCACTAATTTAGCCAATGACACAGAATTTAAAACACTGTTGAGAAAAGAAAATTATACATGCATAAGACAGTTTTTTAGACTAAAGCACATTTATTGTTGACTTGTGCAGATTAAAAACTTAAGTGACTTCTTAAATTGATTGTGGTGATGATTATGCAATTCTTTATATGATTGAATTCTACAATTTGTTAGTTGCATGCAGACAAAACTGATAAGAAAACGTAGCAACTGAACACTATTTACACAAACAATGAGGGATGGAAATAGGACAAAACTTGCCATAACATTCACAAAGGCAAGCCCATGCCTACTAGATTAGGACATGCCGCAAAAAGGCAAAGAAAGCATGAAACTAGTACATGGAAAAGTATTCCTGAGATCTGGACCAAAGTTGGACCACCTCCAAAGCCAGACCTTCAGGACAGCAGTCAAAAGTCCTTACATTCAGCCTGAAGGCCAGGGGAGTGTTTCACATCCTTAAACCAGCTCATGTGAGTTTAGCATAAAGTCCAGTTTGCTTAGTGGGATTTCTAAATCGGATCCTTCTAGTGTGGCCTCTGAAAGATGTTATGTACCTCAAAAGGATAAACTCCAAAGTCCCAGTTATGCATTGCACGTGGCCTGAGTCACCAAGGGCTGGACAGATATTAGATCAAAAGTATCCAATTAAGACCATAACACCAAAAGCATTCTCCCCTTAAAGGTCTATACAAGGAACGGTAAGTGTTTCCCCTAATGGCATGTTACCCCGGGGTCACTCTCTTTAGAATGAGTGCAAATATGGATCTTCTGCAATCAGTTGGCTAGGTAGCTGTCTTCCAACTTTCCTGACATAGAGAAGTCAGTGCATCATCAACTCGTTGAAGCTTTTTGATTGGTCTGTTCCTAGAGCCTTGTTTTTCGCTAATGCCTTCAATACAGCTTAGACTCCCTCCCTTCAATACCATTGGTTCTTGATCATGTGTTACTACATGAAATGACTGAATGTCGAGTAAGAGTAGTTCTTTTTGGTTCAATAACACTCTGCATCCTTTCCAACCTCTTTTGATGCTTCCTGCATAGTTCAATATTTTGCCCATGGAAATCTTCAATATCTTACTACATAGCTTGAATTTTCTTCATCAGTTATATCAGCTTGAGATATGTTGAATTTGTTCTTCCTTTTTGGTTAACTCCAGATCTTTATACATTTAATTACAATACTACACTTTGTCTTCTCAAGTGAGCTTTTGAAATTTCCTGGTCAGCTCTTTGATTTTATCATGTCTTCCATTTGCTTAAGTTTGCTCTGTGTAAAAGCAAGTTTCAGAGTCTTTTTAACATCCACTTTGGTCTTTTCTTTTTTTTCCTGTCTTTGAATGACTTTCTGCTTCTTGATGTTTGCTGTTCATGGTGTCATTCCACAACTCATCAGGTCTTCTGTCATTAACGTTCAATGCATCGAATCTGTTTTTGGGATTGCCTCTAAATTAAGGGTGTGATAAACTCAAGGTTATAGTTTGGCTCCCTTGACTTTGCTTTAATTTGCTTTACCTTCACTTCAACATGAATTTGCATAAAAGCAATTGACTTTTCCATAGTCAACCACTGACCTTATTTTGGCTGCTGAGATTCTCCATCATCTCTTCCCACAGACATAGTCAATTTTATTCCTGTATATTCTATTTGGTGAAGTCCATGAGTATTATATTGGGGGGCGGGTAGGAGCTATTTGTGTTGAAGAAGCAATTGGTCTTGCAAAACTCTGTCATGTGATCTCCAGCTTAGTTTCCATCTCCAAAGTCATGTTTTCTAACTATTGACCTTTCCTCTTTGTTTCCAACTTTCACATTTCAATGGCCAGTAATTATTAATGCATTTTGGTTGCATTTTTTACTCCAGTCAATTTCAAGCTGAAAAATCTGGGAGAATTCTTCAATTTCTTCACCATTATCTTTAGTGGTTAGTGCAAAAATTTGAATAATATTTGTATTAAATGGGCTTCCATCTAGACATACTGATATTATTCTATCACACACAGCATTGAATATCAAGTTAGATCTTGAAATGTTCTAATTTTTTTACAATTAATGAAATACTATTTTTCATATTGATCATTCTAGCATAGTAGACCATATGATTGTGGAACTCAAAATGGACAATATCAACCCCCTTTAGCTCACTAATCCCTAGGATATTAATCTTTATGCATTTCATTCCATGTTTGACCACTTCTAATTCCCCTAGATTCATGCTTGCTACATTCCATGTTCTGATCAGTAGTGGATGGTTACAGCTGTTTCTTCTCATTCTGATCTGTGCCTTTTCTTCAGGTGAAAGTTCTGAAAACTTGGCTCCATCCACATCATTAAGGTTAACTCTTCTTTAAGGAGGCAGTTCCTACTTAGTCGTATTTTGTGTGTCTTCCAATCTGAGAGGCAGGAGCTTCCAGCACAATATCTACAATGCTTGGCTGCTATTCCCGAAGTTTCCAGTGACTAATCCCTCAGAAGTGGTCTGACTCTGCTTTCTCCTTAGTTTGTTCTTAATCTGGAAACTCAGTTAAAAGCTGGTCACCATAGATGACCTTGCTAGTATTTGAAATACCAATGGCATCACGTCCAGTATCCCAGCAACATACAATCCACCGCAATCTGACAAACCAACAGATGAGTGATGGAGTAAGAAATTAGGAACTGTGCAGAATTCGGATTATTAAGAAAAGGCGAGTATAGAGAGAACATCTGCTCAGAACATATAAAGTGTGTCTTGTATAAACAAGTCAGATTCTACCATTCAACAGATTGGCTTGAGTGACTTCTAAACTCCTTGCTACTCAAAACCTGATCCACCCATCAGCAGCATAAGCATGATGTCAGAACTTGTTAGAAATGTAGTCAGGCCTCCGCCCAAAACTAATGAATCAGAATTGCATTGTAATGAGATTCTCGAGCCATTCCAGTGCCTGTTACGGTTTGAGAAACATTAGTTTGAGTGCCAAGTATTGACTCTCCATGTATCTACAAATGGAGACCAGGAAATCAGCTTGAGCCACTGATTCTGAGTTGATAAAGCAACTCAAAGCATGCCCTCCTCTACACATCCAGAGCATTCTCAAATGGCTGATGCTTTCCCCTCAGCACCCAGTTCCTTCTGTGGGAGCCATTGCTGTAGAACTCCCCAGTTCTTTTTGTCAACCACCATGACACAAAGAAAGCTGCTGGTATAATCTGGATTAAAACTCAGAGTGCTCTTCTCTCATAGGACGGTGTTCATATGTAGTACTTTTATTTATGCACCTATCTACATGATAATAATAATCACAGCAATTTACTCCATAAAGGAGATATCAATAAAGCAATGCAACTGAAAGCATCAACTAGGAAGAAGCAAGAAGGTCATGCTCGACCACAGCAGCTGGTGTGCCCCTGAGGCTGCAGGTCACCAAAACAAGGGGGGAAATGACGAGCCCTATAAGTCATTTCCTGACACAAGCCACCCAAGGGAGGTAAGAGAAGGGAGATTTGGGGAAGCCGAAAAAAATCACTAGAATATTTGGATTATAAAAGAACTATTTCTTCATATTTTCCAGAACCAGGTCGGAAAGGATGAGCTAAAAAAAGAACCAAGGATTTGTTTTCTTGTGAATTTTTGTTTCTTTTCAGTTAGAGAGGATTTTTTTTCAATTTGGCAATCATCAATTTAATATTCAAATTGCTATTTTAAAACACAAAAGCAGCATATGCATATTGTACAAATTTTGGCACTACAGAAAAATGGAGGAGAATAAAATAGAATCTTCAGTAGTCTGATTAATCACTGTTGACACTTGACATGGATTCATGGGATATTTTTCCTTGATAAATTTATATAAACTTAAATCTTTAATCTTATATAGTGTCTCGTATGAAAGAATATACTAGCATTTAATTTATTCAAGCAATAACTAGTGTTGGTCATTTAGATTATCTTCTGTTAATATAATAGTCATGCAATAAACATCTTTGATTTTTTTAAAAGAAAGAAACAAGTTTGACTCCCATATCTTCAGACCCCCCACTCGATCCCCACCTACTCACCCTGACCCCACACACACACAAAAGACTTTAGACTGATGGCAGATTGGCCTGCCAACCACAAGGTCAGCATTTTTAAACCACCAGCCGCCCTTACAGGGGAAAGATAAAGACTTTCTACTCCTGGAAAGATTTACAGCTTTGGAAACCCACAGGGGCAGCTCCACCCTGTCCTTTAGGGTCTCGATGGGCCAGAATGGACTTAATGGCAGTGAGCTTAGGACTCAGGAATAGCTGTTTTGCATTTTACATACAGTCTTCAAACGCTAACTGAAATTTCTCAGGAAGGGAATGTGTTTCTGAATCCAAGGTCCTGAATCCAAAACTAAAGCTGCTGCCCTCGAGTAGGTTATGACTCAAAAGAGCCCCCATACGACGAAGTAAAAAAGTCCAGGGTTTCCAAAGCCATCTATCTTTACAGTCTCCGACTGTCACATCTGTCTCCCAGGAGCTGCGGGTGAGCTCAAACAGCTGACTTTTCCGTGAGCAGCCCCGTGCTCCACTACTGCATCCCTAGGGCTGCTTTAAGGTGCTGAACAAAACCTGTAAACTCAATGCTAGTGATCAGATTCACAGACCACTTTCCTTCTTGTTCTCTCCCAGTCAAACTGACAATTTAATCCACTCAGATTTGTTTTAAACAATTTCAAGTGTTAACATCTTGTTTGACCTTTCCAACAACCTTCTGAAAGGCTTTCTTTCATTACACTATGAGTTATTTGCCTGAGGTTGCAGTGCGTCAGCCCCAGAATTGAGCCCGGAACCCATGTCCCCACCTGCACCCCACCCCCTTGGGTGTAATTGACAGTACAACAAGCTGCCTAGTCTGAGAAATGAAGAGTTAATTCCAGAGATCGCCCTGAAACAAAAATCTCACTTCCACCTACCAAATGACAGACTCCTAGGGAAAGTAACTCTTTCAGACACGGAGAAAATGGATCTGTAATACAGTGCAAGCCCGGTGTCTGCTGCACCTGGAAGGTCGTTCTTGACAGGGCCACAGAGAGGACTGGCCGTGTAAAATGCCTGCACTCGGGTACGTGATCCAGCCCAGACCCTACGAGTAGGATTTCCCTCTGAAATAACTCCAACAGCCTGGGGAAAGGGAAAAAGTCAGCCTTCCACAATCCAAGGAAACCAACCAAGCAGAATGAAAGAGACCTACCTCAGCTGAGATGGACATTGAGTAACAAGCTTGTCTTGCCAGAATATAACTGAGGGAAAGGCATCAACATCAAAACTGAAATGACAAAACATGAAAACCATCACTTGAGGATGAAATGTGCAGCGAGAGGCCAGATGAGTCACACACTGAAGGACAACAGAGGTTCACAGTACAAGGAAAGCGACCTTGGTTGGAGGGAGCGCCCCAGCGCCACTCACTTCCAAAAGGAAATACCCAGCCTCTCTGCCAGGAAAAACGAACCAGGAGGGGGTGGTGGGAGGGGGCAGAAAAAAGCTCAGTTCCTACTGTCTTCGCTGTGAATCCACTGCTCTGACAAACACATTGCATGCCTGTGACTCTGAGGAACAGACCCTGCTTTGGGACACAGCAAATGTGCCTCTTGGTCTGTTTAATAGTCAACTACATTCCCCTTTTTATTGCAATGGCAAGGATGCTCAGAGCCAGATCTGTAAGTGCCTAGAGTTTAGGACCAAATGGCTTATATTGGGTGGGGGGGGGCGGCGGCGAGGGACCTTGGTTCTTCATTTTATTCCTCAAACCAGTTTATATAGCGACTAAAAAGTCTTTTCAAATGTACATTAAACTGGCTGTAGAATTAGGCGGAGTGAAGATGGTGATAAGCAAGGAAGAAAGAATGGAAAGAGGAAAGAGGGAAAGAATGAAGGGAGAGAGGAAATGAAAACACATCCATGAGTGTATGTGCAGGAGAGAGGGTGTTGTTTAAAACCCAAGAAGCAAAGCGTCCTCAAATTTTTATTTCTGAACTTTTCTTCAGAAAAAATTACCCAAGCCAGTGCATCCCTGAGGGCAAGGGAATGAACATATTGTGATATCTGCCAAGAGTCCTGCATGAGTCCCTGGGGACCCTGACAGACAGCTAAACAAAGCCACTTGGCTTGATGAGGTAGGAGGTCAAAAGTGAAATCCTCTGCACTGTTATCCACAAGTTCCTGGGTGGTGCAATTGTTTAAGAACTGTCTGTCATCCAAAAGTCTGGTAGGTGGAACCCACTCAAAGGTACCTCAGAAGATCAGCCTGGGAAATGCTTGACTCGAAAACCCTGAGCCAGTCTCCTCTGTACACCTGGGTAAGTCACTATGTGCTAGAATTCACTAGATGGTAACTAGCAATGGCACTTTAATCCACACCCACAACACTCATGGCCACCACTACCCAAATGTTGCAGTCTATTGGCAGGGGCCCTGGTGATGTAGTGGTTGCATGTTGGACTGTGAACCAGAAAGTCATCAGTTTGAACCACCAACTGCCCCAAGGGAGGAAGATGAGGCTTTCTACTCCCACAAAAGGTTCTGATCTTGAACACCCACAAGGCAAGGGCAGTTCTACCCTGTCCTATAGGGTCACTCTAAGTCAGAAATGATCATGGCAATAAGCTTAGTATATGTATTTTATCACACTTTTCTCATGTAGGAATTATTTACATAACATGAAACACTAAATTATTCACTTTGATGAATTTTGACTCTGAGACGTATTTCTGTAACCACCAGTCCCATGAAAGTAGAGATCATGTGCCTCGCCCAAGAGAGAGCTCTTGCAGCCCCTTTCCAGTGTCTTCTCCCAATGGCAATTGTGCTGACTTCTTTCACTGTGATGAGCGTTGCTTGCCCTGGCAGGTAGTGAAAATGAATCAGACAAAGTATGCTCTCTGTGTCTGATTTCTTTCATCAGAATCAACTTCATCCATGTTGTTTCATTATTAGTAACTTGTTCCTTTTTATTTCTGAATCATATTCAACTACATGGCTCTACCACAATTTTCTTATCCTTTCCCCTGTTGAAATGAGCATGTGGGTTGTTTCTAAGTTGGGGCTATTATGAATAAGGCTGCTATGAACATTTTTGGATAAGCTTATGTTTGCATAAGCGTATGTTTTCACTCTTCTTGGACAAATAATTATAGGTTTAATTACTGTCAATGGGTAGATGTATGTTTAACATTCTAAGAACTGTCAAACAGTTCTCCAAAGTGGTTATACTATTTAAATTCCCACCAACAGAGGGGCCGTGGAAAAGAGATGCTCAGGGAGATGACTCGGATGACGAGCAGAGCACGGGACCAGGTGGTGCTTCATTCTGTTGTACGTAGACTTACTCTGAGTCAATACCGGTTCAACAGCAGCGAACAACCACAATGTAGGAAAGTTCCAGTTGTTCAGATAACAACATTACCCATCTTTTTAAGTTGAGTCATTCGGGTGGATGTTTCGTGGTATCTCATGATAGTTTTAGTTTACATTTTCCTGATAAATATACTCACTATCTTTCCACATACGTATTCTCCATTTCTATATCTTCTTTAGTGAGGTGTCTGTTCAGATCTTTTTCCCATGGTATTTTTATTGGATTGTTTGTCTTAATATTTTTAATAATAATATTCCAATTTTTCTATATTTTCTGGGCATAAGTTATTTGCAAAAGATTAAAAATATTTTCTTCTGGTCTATGTTTTGCCTTTTTAATTTTCTTGATGCTGTCTTGGCGAGCAGAATGTTTTCATCAATTTTATATTTTCATGGCTTGTACTTTTTATGTCTGATGGAGAAGTCCTTGATATTCCAAAACCAATATGGCATTTTCTGTTTTCTTTCAGAAGCGCTGTATAGTAATTGACTTAATATGACCTGGGATAGTTAGGTTTATTGTGCCAACTAGGCCTCCATAAGAACATGTGGGTGATTTTAATCAAGTCACAGCTTGATTGGAGAGCAACTGAGATAAATGCTTTCTGAGATTGGCATCCTGTCTCTCTTTCTCTCTGGTGATCAGACCAGAGTGCTGCCTCTTGAGCTAGTTCGTTGCCTCAATCATGTGCTGCACTACCTGTGGGCTGAGCCAACCAGTGGATTCTGTTGCTCCTTCAAGACCTGCTTTACCATGCTGCTGGTGAATTGTGTTGACATGCTACATAGCTGGAGCTTGAGACCCCACTGGGGCCTGCTTCTCTACGCTCCACCATTACTGATGGTTGCTGTCCCACCCTGCCATCTGCTGCCTGTGGACCAACTCTACCTGTCTTGCCTGAGGGAAGACTCCTCTGTCTACTTTCTTGATCTTGGACTGGAAGCCTGCCTGAGTTGGACCATCAGTATATTAACTGTTCCACAGAAGTGAAATGAACTGAGCCCGCTGTACTGCTGTGTGAACTAATTAGCCATTATATTCTTTCTCGCTGTATAAACCTATCCATATATATGGATATATATATAATCACAAGTGTCATTTGTTTTGTTTCTCTAGAGCTGTGGTTCTCAACCTGTGAGTCATGACCCACTTGGGGGTTGAACGCCCCTTTCACAGGGGTTGCCAAATTCATAACAGTACCAAAATTACAATGATAAAGTAGCAATGAAAAAATTTTTATGGTTGATGGGGTCACCACCACCTAAGGAATTGTATTAAAGGGTTGAGAACCACTGCTCTAGAGAATCTTGCCTAACACAGGGCCCTTCTAACCACAGCCCTCCATTCTGTGTAGGGTTAACCTACATCCTAACCTCTATACATGTTGCTATGGTGCCATTTTAGAGCAAATGGCTGCTATGTTAATGAGACAAGATTAATGTAGGTTGTGTCTTGAGTACCTGACTCAAGTCACCTCTCTTACCACTTACTAAAGCCATAGCTCTTCACCCCCTTGCTAGAGTCACGCGCTTCATCTGACAATAGATAAATGGAGAGAGAAATAAGCCCCGAAGAAGAAACCTGACAATGACCAAGAAGTAGACCAGAGAGTACAGAATTTCCTTCGCACCCAGGGTCCCTGCACTGGAAACCTCCTAAGTCCAGAAAACAGAGAGTTGTAACATCAGAGACGCTGAGAGACAGAAGAAAGCTAAGCACCTTCAGTCAGAAGACTTCCTGATAGAGTGGGTACCTCTGGTGACTTATGGGCAGAACTCAAATTATTTCATAGCATTTTCCCAAACAGGGCAAAGGCCAGGCATGACTACGAAGCAGTCCTGACCAAAGAATTATGTTCTGAGCATTCCTGAATCTGAATTGTATCTTGTTAACTTCCCTAATAAACCCTGTAACTGTGAGTATGGTCTCTGAGTTCTGTGTGGCCACTGCCATGACTTACTGAACACAGCAGAGGAGTCAAGAGCACCTCGGGGAGTGACGGCTGGTGACAGAAATGGCTCAAAGGTCAGAGGTGGAGCCGTATGTGACCTCTGCCTCACCGGAATCAGCCT
The DNA here is from genome assembly GCF_050624435.1 of Tenrec ecaudatus. Classification (NCBI taxonomy): domain Eukaryota; kingdom Metazoa; phylum Chordata; class Mammalia; order Afrosoricida; family Tenrecidae; genus Tenrec; species Tenrec ecaudatus. The sequence goes on from NC_134533.1 coordinate 136,729,374, forward strand.
TGGACTGTTGTTATTGATGTCTTCTCCTCTTGTGCAGTTAGAGGAAGTCAGACAGCGCCCTCCTCCTTTCAGTGAAGCAGCTCTCTCCACACTTCCTTCCTGCTTCCCTTGTCCATCAGTCCTCCTTTCCTGCCCCTTACTCTCCTCGCAGCTATAGCTACTACACCACCAGCGCTCTTTCAGACAGGCGTATAGAGTAAATAATAACACCAAGAGGACTATACTCCTCAGCACAATCAACCAAACAAGAACAAAGAGGCAGCATTTGCTCAAAGGTAAAGCTGAGAAGACAAGAAGAGGTAGGAAGGGAGGACTGATGAAAAGGGGAAGCAGGGAGGAGGAAGTGAGAAGTCATTCCACTGAAGGAATAGCAATCAGTGGCATGAACAAAATAGCTATAGGTTGTTGGTGGGAAACCTAATTAATTTGTCTTGTAAATTTTTACCCGAACTACGAACTACAATTTTTTTTTTTAAATTTAAGAAGTAGGAGAGGGTTAGTTACCCATGGGAGTCACACCATGCACTTCTTTAACTTGCGCAATTTCAATTTCAACACACAGGTTTCAGAAATAATAAGAACTACTAAAAGTAAGATACTTTAGCACTATGTTTCACTTATGTACTTTTGTTCTCTTCTATACTTTACAGTAGGGGCCCTAGTGGCACAGTGGCTAAGCTCTTGGCTGTGAACCGTGTGTATGCGCTATTGAACACAGAGAAATCACAAAAGGTTAGTTGCTCAAACCCATGAGCGCTCCATAGGAAAAAAAAATCCTGAAGCTCTGCGCCTATAAAGATGGCCGTCTTGAAAACATTATGGGGCAGTTCTGCCTGACCTACAGGGGCACTATGAGTCAAAACCAACTGCTCATAACAGTAGCATATGTTGCAATATCGTAGATATCTAACTACCTATCGGGTTATATACACCAACCACGTATACTGCGTTTTCTGAATAATTCTATAAATGTATGAGGTAATTCTAACCACATGCATCTTTTACCTTATGAATTGCAGTTAGTATCTGAAACCCCAGGTAACATACAGCTCCACTTTTGCTGAAAACTAGCTTTGAAATACATATGAATCATGTGTGTGTGTTATTGTACACAGGGGAATTACAAAAGAGATTGACTAGTGGACTGAATAAAAGGGCAAAGTCAGCCCAGGTGGTATAGCGGTTACACGTTGGGCTATGATCTTTATGGTCAGCAGTTTGAAACCACCACTAACAACTCCTCAGGAAAAAGACTCGTCTTTCTACTTCTGTAAACAGTTACAGTGTCGGACACCCACAGAGGGTTGCTATGAGCCAGCATCGACTCGATGGCCATGAGTTTGATTTTTGGAGGTTGGTCAGACCAGGAGGCTTGAAAGGAGTTCCAAATAACTAATTTTGAACCATTAAAAAGGTCAATCTTATCAGACAATGTGAGGTTTTTGAGCTGAGTTTCAGACAGGAAGGGCCACAGAGAAAATTCCAGGACACCAAGAAATGCTGTTAAGAAAGAGGGCCCTCAGAGGAAAGCAGTGTCTGGGAGTCCAGAGAAGCCAAGGGTCTGCGACCCTCAAAAGGGGGTATAGTTACTGAGAAGTTAAATTCGCTTTTCAAAACACCTGTCCTTTTAGAGGAATTAATGAAGCAGTTCCAATCCCATTGGTACAGTCAGGAACCCAAGATGGCAGTGAGAAACTAAACCTTCCAGAGGGGAGGAAGTCTCTAGACAACATGAGAGGTGGTGGGGGAGGGGAAGAATGGCGACCAGATAGGACTCATCCATCTGGAGCTCCTGCTGCCAGACCAGAAAATTGGGGGTAAGGTGAAGTAAACGGGGAGGTGGAGTCCTGAAATTAGAACTAGGGTACCAGGGTTTCTCCTGAACCCCTTTTTGTGTGGAATTTCCACTCACAAGGCAAACCAAGAATGCTCTAAAGCGCTCCAGCCTTGGTGAAGGCAAACCAAGAATGCTCTAAAGCGCTCCAGCCTTGGTGAGCGGGTGGACGCTGGCTGTGCCCCTGCCAGGAGCAGTGATTTCTGCAGGTGGATGCTCGAAAGGGGACAGAATCCCAGACATGAGGGGAACCCACACCAGAGCTCTCCCCGCGGTTGGCTGCCTTCAGCTCACGGCCTGGAGAGTGGTGGAGGCAGGTAGCCATAGTTTAGAGTAGAAGAAAAAGTAGATGTTTATCTCAGGTAGATAGCAGTGTGGGAGAAAATAGGCGGAAAGTCGGGAGTCCTGGGAGCAAATTTAGTTCCAATTGGCCGAGAAGGAAACAACCCCCTCGATAAACTGGATCTTCCCCTCTGGGGGTCAGCCTGACAGCCCCCAAATTGGAGCACATCACAAGCATAATTTAAAAAAAGAGGGTGAAATATATGTTATTGGTTTAAAACTCAAACCCAAGTCTGGTTGCTCAACAAAAAGGAGCGCATAGGTGAGGCCCTTTAACATAAATCAGCACAAGAAGAAACCTAGCTAAGGAATGCCAGAACTCAGCTACAGGGCCTGGCGGCTTTTTGCATAACAAAGACCCACTGTAGCAAGTGTCAGCTTTAAACAGCACAGAGCTGCAACCCAGTGACTGTGAGAGACAATTTCATTTGATTTTATTCTAGCTGGCCAGGGGGATAAAAAAATAAAATAAATCCTCTAATCTACTAAGCACCAGCAGACTAGATAGGATAATAAGCCCAGCTTCCCTCTCAGTGGTTCTACACATAGCTGGGGAGGCCCTGCCTGTCCTGGGGCCCCAGAGGGAGTTGTGGGAACAACCCAGTGCCCCCCTCCCAGCCCCTGCTGCAGTACTACATACAGCACAAGGCAGGTACACCAGCGAACTCCAGCACCCAAGTGACCCCTGGTCATGGGTGCGATCTTGCTTTTGAAGTAATCCCACACAGCATCTGTGGAACCCTATATCAAACGGGCACACCACCCCGTTACCTTGAGGAAGAGTTGGAACTCCTCCAGCCTCACGGACAGGTAATCAAGTCTCAGTTATCTCCTTACCTACTACTCTATTTCTTCTCTCTTTATTCACTAGCCCTTCTACCTTTCCCACCAAATTCTGTCTCAACGAGATTAGCTTTGTGTTGGGGGGTTATTTTTTCTCTTTCTTCTATTTCCCTCTTCTTCTCTCTTTTTCCCCTCTTTATCCTCTTCTCTCCCACTCTCTCCTATCATATGCCACTACTGGCTTCCAGGTCACTACCCTCCACTTAGGGAAAATCAACCGAAATATCAGGAGGAACTCCAGCCTGCCATCCATGGAAGTGCTGTACACAACACAAGGCAGTGGGGACAAATGTGGTAAAGAAAGCTGATGGTGCTCGGCTATCAAAAGATATAGCATCTGGGGTCTTAAAGACTCAAAGATACACAAGTGACCATCTACTTCAGAAGCAACAATGCCCACATGGAAGAAACACACTAGCCTGTGTTACCATGAGCTGTCGAAGGGATCAGGTATCAAGCATCAAGGAACAAAAAGTCATATCGTTGAAAATGTAGGTGAGTCCAGATTGGAGACTCAAACCCATCGGTAGCCAACTGGACATCCCCTTACTGGAGGGTTATGGGGAGGAGATGAGCCAGTCAGGGTGCAGGGTATCAACAATGAAACATATAACTTTCCTCTAGTTCTTAAATGCTCCCCCCCCCCACCCACTATCATGACCCCAATTCTACCTTACAAATCTGACTAGACCAGAGGATGTACATAGGTACAGATAGCAACTGGAAACACAGGGAATCCAGGATTAGAAGATTTCTTCAGGACCAGTAGTGAGAGTGGCAATACCTGGGGGGTGGAGGGAATTTGGGTTGGAAAGGGGCTTGGAAGGGGGGAACTGATTACAAGAATCTACGTATAGCCTCCTCCCTAGGGGATGGACAGCAGAGAAGGTGAAGGGAGACGTTGGACAGTGTAAAATATGACAAAATATTAATAATTTATGAATGATGAAGGGTTCAAGAGGTGGGGGTGTGGGGAGGGAGGGGGGAAATGAGCAGCAGATATTAAGGGCTCAAGTAGAAGGCAAATGTTTTGAGAATGATGATGGCAACAAATGTACATATGTTCTTGACACAATGGATATATGTATGGATTATGATAAGAATTTTACAAGTCCCTAATAAAATGATTAGGAAAAAAAATCATGAGAGGTGGGGTGATGCACTGCCTGTAGGGCAGTATCCACACATTCAGAGACATTAAAAAGTTCAGGGATGAAGATATGAAATCCCAGGGCTATAAAAAAAATCCCTTGTGAAGTAGCCTACAAGGAATTTAGCTTTGAATTTGCATTCCTGGGAGTCATGAGCTAACCCCACTATAATGATGCAGTCAAGCACGGGGAACTGGTCAGATGACTGTGACACTACACACAACAGCTACAGTGTGTCTGGCTCATGATGACCCCTCCATGTCCGCAAAGTAGACGTATATTCAGGGCCTGTTCAAGGCTGTCGCCTTTTAGAGCAGATCCCTAGGCTTTTCCGGGTACATCTGGCTAGTTTCAAACCACCAACCTTACGGTTAGTGGACAAGCACATAACCTTTGATGCCATCCAAGGACTCCAGTTTTCATTTGTTTTCATTGTCCAATTGTTGTTTCTCCATCTAAATTTTTTTTCCCATCTAAATGTTTATGATTCATTCTCAACCCTACAATAAGCAGAGCCTTGTGATTGAGGACATCTCACCATTTCAGTAACTCAAGAGAACATTACATTGTTAAATCAAATCAGTTTATAGCTTTCTGAAAGTCTCCTCAGGTCTTCTTAATTTTTCAGAATTCTCTGAAGAAAATAGAAGCAGCTAGTCTCTCACCAGATACAAGGCAATTTGCTTAAAGTATATGTACATACACAGGAACTCAATTGCCCACCAAACGAAAAGAAGGACAGATAATTCACAAGCAGCCATTAAGTCAAGTAATATCAATGGCGACCATTTATTAAAGTCTTACTATAAGCAGGCCTATGCCAAGCACTATACATGCAGGCCCATTTAATCCTTCATAAAAATATGTGTTAATAATAACATTAGCTGTTTACATGAATTATTTCATTTCCTGCTCAGAGCAAGCCTTGGAGGGAGACACTAGCACTACTCCAGCTTACAGATAAGATTTTAAATAAATTCCCACAGTCATTTGGACCTGTGTGTGTGCACCAGGAATATGAACCCTGGGGGGTTAATCATACAGCTCATGTGTTTCATTCTGCCAGCTTACTTCCACATTTTACAGATGAGAAAAGTAAGACCTAAAAAAGTTAAATAACATCAAGAGTTGAACCCCCTTCTTTCTCATTCCAAAGTCCATCTTCTTAAGCTTGGTATTGTGTAAATGGACTACCACACCCAATCTAATTTCCATCTGGGTTTTATTGGGGATTTCATAAAATGTGAAAACTGGAAATCCCAGGGTTTCCAACCAATGCCCACAGCCACAGGGATGGCTGAAGAACCTGCGTGGGTGTCCCAGTGATCACCAGATCCTCACTCAGACCAGAACTAAGCCAAACTCACACCACTGTCTACCTCATATCTGCCTTGGCAGTAAAGGGATAATGATTTGGAATGAGTCTTTAAGTTAAAATTAGAATTAACTGATATTTCCCCTCTTGGTAAAATTAGCTTAATGCTTGCCATAGACAGCAAATGAAGATGACTACATCACTAGCAGTAGTAGATCTATTGTTTGGGGTTTACCACCCCTTTCTCACTGATGAGTCTCTGGGGTTTCTTCATTAATTAATTTTCAAAAATAATTTTACTGGGGGTTCTCGCAGCTCTTATCACAATCCATTCATCCATCCATTGTGTCGAGCACATTTGTACACATGTTGCCTTCACCATTTTCAAAACATTTTCTTTCTACTTGAGCCCTTGGTATCTGCTCATCGCCACCATCACCCCCTCTCCCTCATGATCCCTTGTGTGGTAGTACATGATCTGTTGTCAATTTGAGACTTAATAGTGAAGGGGTGGAGTTCAGCCTGTCAATCAGGTTGAAATTTGATTACCTCATTTGGAGGTACTAAGATGATAAGTAGCTCGCTGAAGATGGGACACAAGCTCACTCCCTACAAGACAATTACGTTGACAAGACACATGGAGCTACTCTGGAGCTCTGGAGCCTGAGGAGCCACATGGAAAACCCTGCCAGTGCTGAGATGTTTTCACCAACACTGGATCCACAAGACCTTCCTCCCACTAGCCTATGATCTTCCTGTATTCAGCATCATTGCAATTGTTTCATGAGTCTGAAGAGGATTTTATAGACATGTGGGCTAATCTCAGACTTATGGACTTGTTCGGGACTGGGCTGGGATGTTTTCTCAATATTCAATTGCTCTTGTATATAACATTCTTTCTTATACACATATGAGTCTCCCTGGATTTGTTTCTCTAGTCTACCTGTACTAACATGCCTTAATAATTTATCAATTTTTTGTTCATGTCTTACACTGACTGCTGCCTCTTCACCCACTTTTCTGGGAGGGGGGAAATATGTCAATCATTGTGATTGGTTCCATTTTTCTTCCCCCCCTGTCTCCTTACCTTCCTGGTATCGCTACTCTCATTTTTGGTTCTGAGGGATTTATCTGTCCTGAATTTCCTATGTTGTGAGCTCTAATCTGTACCAGTGTACATGCTCTGGTCTAGCCAAATTTGTAAGGTAGGTGAATTTGTCAGGAAGGTGAGCATCACAGAATGTCAGGTTATTAAAAAAAGTGTTCTTGCGTTGAGGGAGTACATGAGTAGAGGCCCAATGTCCATCTGCTATGCTAATACTTAACATATAAATATATGTACATACATCTATTTCCCTCTCATTATATATAAATATATTTACATAAGTACATGCCTGTATTTAGACCTCTATAAATATCCTTTGTCTTCAGCACATAGGAGCAAACGAAGTGGGAAGAAGAGAGAGTGGAACACATCCTGGCCCACCAAGCCCTGAGGACTATATTCCTGCTCAGAGCAGCCAACACACACATAGCACTGGCCCCACCACAAGACACGATGCCCCTCAGGGACCCATAACACTACGGGAGACAACATTGGAAGGAGGGTGCAGGAATTGTGCCCGATATGACCCCACCATACTGGGGCAAAACACTAAGATCAATCAACAGAGCAGTATGGGGAGCAAAGTCCCCAATGAAGACCAAAAATGGACTTTGGAGCCAGGGTGTGGCACCCCATCAGACTTGACCAGAAAACACTCATAAAGGTCAACAGACAGACCTGGAACTATTTACGGGCTTTTCTTTTTCGTTCTTGTTTTGTTTTTGCTTTTGTGCTTATTATTGTCTTTGCATGTCTATCTAGATAAGATAGGCGGGTTAAACAATCCAGAGGAGAAAACAACGGAACTAAGGTTCCAGAAGGACTGGGGGGAGGGGGGGAGGAAAGGGAGAGGGCGTGCCAACAAACCCAGGGACATGGGAAAAATTAGTGATCTAAAAGCAATGGGGAGATGGGCATAGGTTGCCTGGTGGGGCTTGTTCAAGTGTAATGTAACAGAGAGGAATTACTGAAACTCAAATGAACACAATAGTGGGAGAAGATGAGTCTCTATTAAAGGTGTTCTGCCTTCCCACAGTCCAGAGATGAGCATATGGCCCAAACTAGATCCAGAGGACCCTCCCAGGAATTCAGACTTAAATAAAGAAACCCAAGAAGAAGTTTCAGGAGTTGATTTATCCTAGTCTAGGCGCAGTGAGCACTGGTTCCTACCTCTGAGTATCTCAGAATTTCTCTGGTCCTGTTGTTCTGAAATGGGATCTCTGGCAGTTAGATTTTAGGTCAATTTGCGCCTATGGAGGGTTGGAGTCCAACCTGTCAATCAGGCCACAGCCTGATGATGCCTTCTTAAGGGTGTGGCCTCTTTCACAAGAGCCAGTTTAAACTTCTCCTCCCTCTCTCCTTCTGCCCCTTTGCCTTCCTGCACACTGAGATTTTGTGCCTGCCTCCAGCAGTGACTCTGCATGCACTGCCCAAGCACTGAGAGCTGTCAGCTCCCTACCAGGTTTCCACTGAACTTGGGTCATGCAGCTCTATACCCAACTGCCTGTGATCTTTCTGCACTCCACTTCACCTGTCTGCATCATAGGTCTGCACGTGCACACTCCTCACAATTGTTCCTATGCCTTAGCCCATTGATGCAGCCACTGTGTCAATCCATCTTGTTGGAGGTGGGGGGGGGACTTCCTCTTTTTCACCACCATTCCACTTTACCAAACATGATGTCCTTTCCAGGGACTGGTTTTTCCTGACAATCTGTCCAGAGTATGTAAGATGATGTCTCCCCATCCTTGCCTCCAAGAAGCATTTTTGCCTTACATCTTCCAATACAGATTGGACTTTTAGCAGTCCATGATACTGTCAATATTCTTCTCCAACATCACAATTCAAATGCATCAATTCATCTGTGGCCTTCCTTATTCAATGTCCAACTTTCACATGCACATTATGCAATGGTGAAAAACATGGATTGTTGGGCCAGGTGTCCCTTAGTCCTAAAAAAACATTCTTGTTATTCACTAATATTCTAAAAAGGTCTTGTGCAGAAGATTTACATAATGTAACATGTCTTGTGATCTATGGACTGCTGCTTCCATGAGCATTGATTGCGGATCTAAGCAGGACAAAATCCTTACCGACTTCAACCTTTTCTCCATTGATCATGATGTTACCTATTGGTCCAGTTGTGAGGACGTGGGCCTCCTTTACACTGAGCTATAATCTACGCTGCAGACTGCAATCCTTGATCTTTGTCTCTTCAAAACTATCAAGGTTATGAAAAGCAAGGAAAGACTAGGAAATTACCATAAATGGAAGGATGATAAGTAGACATGACACTTCAGTGCAATGAGGCAACCTGAGTCAGATCCTGGGGCATAAAAAGGACCTTTGTTGGAAAATGTGAGTAGAGGCTGTAATTTAGTTATTCTACTGATGCTAATTTCTTCATTTTCATAATTATACTAGTTATATATGTTGTAAACATAAGGAAACTGAGCACAGGGTATAGGGGAAATCTGTACTATTTTTGTAACTCTTTTATAGGTCTAAAGTTACCTCAAATCAGAAAGGTTTTTAAACTATCTACATGAACAACCCAAAGCATGCAGTGTAAATATTTTGAAGGAAAGCTCCTAAAATGTACTTTCTAGTCCAAAATGTCATGTTTTCTTGTTTTGATTGTTTATTACTCATGGTAGGCCAATCACCACCACCAGCCAGCCATGTAAAGCCTCACTGGAAATTTGTGGCCTGACTGCTAACTGAGAGGTTGGTGGTTTGAACCCACCCAGTACCCGGGGGAACAGTTTCACTGTCACATGGGTTGCTGTGAGACGGAACTGCCTTGATGGCACCTAACAACAGCAAAGGGCGATTGGTTAATCATCACAGTTAGGAAGCACTGGGGTACAGTCCAAAGAAGCCTTGGAGGCACTGTGTGGTGAAGCACTTGGCTGCTCAGAGACTGGTTGGTAGTTAAAACTCACCCATGACTGCGAGGGAGACAAGGCCTGAAGATCCTCTCCTGTCTAGGGGGCCTATGGGACTGTTCTAGTCTGTTCTATAGGGTCACTATGAGTTGGGATTAACTCAAAGCCACACCACCACCACCACCATGACAACACAGCACCAGGGAAATAGTAAGGCAGATCTAAATTTGAAGTTTGAGAATTCATCCTTGGACCATTTGTTAAGGTTCAAATCTCAGAAATGTAAAGCTTTCCTCTGTAACATCTAAAAATATATTTAAAGAATTATTGCAACTACTAAACAAGTTTAGGAAAGCACTATATCCATAGGAGAGATTCAGTAAATATCTCTTCTTTTATCTTAATTAAACATTTTAGAATAAAATAGCTATATACACTGCCTGTTACATTGGGACCTTATAATCTAGATAGAAACAAAACATACGTGAAATAATAGGTTAACGTTGTTCTGTATAATCAAGTAAGGAGTTCGATAGGAGAGTGGGGCAGTGTGCTCTACAGCTCCAACCATTGAGAAGGCAAGAGAAATGAGTGGGTGTGCAATATGAGACAGCATGGACCTGGGAACACCAATTAATTTAACCTAAAATTGGAATTAAGCCTAAAAGTGAATCTAGTGAGGGAGGAGGGTAGGTAGCCCCACCCTGTAGGTAAAAGCAGACCAGTGGGCATACATGGAGAAGAGGCTGGATGTGAGGGAGCAGAGACATCACATTAGCTGAGGGGCAAATGGAGTCCTTTGGTGGTGCAGATAGTTGATGCCCTCGGCTGCTAACCGAAACGTTAAAGGTTCAAGAGCACATAGGAACACCTTGGAAGAAAGACCTGTTGCTCTACATCACACCCTCCCCCACCCCCACCCCCCCAAAAATGAAAAAAAAAAAAACCTGTGGAGCGCAATTCTTTCTCCTCTGACCCACATGGGCCATCACGGGTCAGACTCTGTCTAATGGAGATGGAGAATTCTGGAGACCCTAAATGATAGGCTGAGTCACTAAATTGGTGAAGAAAGTTATCGGATAGCATCTCTCAAAGCTATAAGTAAATTTACCATCTGATTTATAACATATGTTCTGGGGAGAAAAATTCTGTAAAAAATATACTTATATACTAACACAAAGATAAACATACCAGGCTAGTCATTGGAGCACATCCCCAAATAGAAGAAGTCAATAAAGTATGGTATGGAATGTTGCCACATGGTGCCAAGTCACAGTAACATGCTCTGCTGTTAACCAAAGGCTCGCTGTTCAAGTCTCGATATCTAGTTCTGAAAAATCCGCCAGTGGAAACCCCATGGCTCACAGCAGTCCAATCCACAGGCCACCGTGAGGATACTGCAGGAACACGCAGTGCTTTGTTCCCTTGTGCCTGAGCCTTTCAGAAGCCAAGGGCCAACTAGATGACCGCTACCAACAACAGCCCCCTCTTTGTCTCTTATAGTGGACAACTGGGTGTTCCCCCTCTCCAAGACCCTCATAATAAGAAATGTATCACTAATAAGAAGGGCACTACGGAGCCAAGAAGACCAACAATGCTAAATGTCAATCACACCTGGATAGTCCAACGGCAGAGTTTTCCTGATTATTAAACAAGTCTATCGCCTGCCTATTTGCTGGGGTCGAATAAATCCATTTGCTTCTGGTGTTCTGAGCATTTTTTGTTAATTTGGCACTTGACATACTTTGTAAAGGAGAACATTTCTACAGACGAGAGGCAGCCTCACTTCTAAAGAGAGACTGGGCAGCAGCATCCATGTGTGAGCTCTTACTGAGCAGAAGAACAGGAAAAGTGACTGATGCCAAATTCAGAAAGGTCTCTGCTGCAGTCCTACAACCAATTGTCAGGCACCCAAACACATCAGGCAAAGGGGGCAAAGGATCTGGAAGAATCCAGGCTGGCTGGGAGGCCTGGTTGTTGGCATATGCTGCCTTCAGCAGGCTGAGAGGTGACATCCCAGAGAGGAGTTATTCAGCTGACGCTGGAGAGACAAAAAAGCAAACTCAATTGAAGTTCATAAAACTTTGGAAGCATATGCTGAGAAATGCCTCAGCAAGTCACTCCTCAGCCTTGTCCCATAAATAACGCAAGGGCAAAAGGGTGAAGGGAATGAAATGGGAGAAGGTGTGGGGTGGGGAATCTCTTTTCCACAACAAGGAGTTTGCGCGAGCAGTGTTCCTGCAGCAGGCAGGGCTGCTGGAGCGCACAGGGTGGCAGAATGTCTCAGCAGAGGCCCATTTTTATTGGGTTGGCCCCCCCATGTATAATGCTAAATTTAATTGCATGAATTTTAAAAATCTGTATTGCGGTATAATATATAGCAAATATTTACGATCTTAGCTATTTTTATGTGTACATTCAGTGACATTTACTTATGCCACAATGATGTACAACCACCACACTATTTGTTTCTAAAACCTTTTCATATCCCAAATAGAAGCCCTGTACTCATTCAGCAATAATTCTCTATTCCCCACAAACACCAGACCCTACTGTCTACTTTTAGTGTCTATGAATTTTCCAATTCCAGACCTCATTGATGTAAGTGGGACATACGATATTCGTCTTTCTGTGTTCATCATAAATGCGTGGTGTATTCCTCGGTTTTGCTGTTGTACCACTTTGGGCATTTGCAGGTGTGTGGTATTGGCACTTCTTGATTTAGGATATGGTTATATATTTAGTGGACAGCAAGAAACCGGTGAGCAGTTATTTCTCACATTCAGGAGCAGTTCATCAATCCTATATTCGTGCCGGCCTGCATTTCACCCCGCTGCTTTCTTCAAGTGAGCCTCAGCACAGGAAACTTCTGGATTTCTTTTCTCTGGGAGTCTGAATGCTGGGTCGTATGTTGGTAAAGGGGCAAAGTGCCACCTTACTGATCGTTTCCAGCGTTTTCTCATTCTCCCCAAGTGTTGAAGGCCATTAAGACTCAGCCTTGAAACGGCTGCGAAGTCCCAGGACCTCTGTGTCCGTGTTTGCTGATTTCTTCTGTGAGTTTACGTTTTGAACAGACTGTCAAGGACAAGAAAGTATGCAGGGTCTGTAAAACCAGGTTGTTTCATTTTCTCAAGGATGTCTGACTTGGCAGAAGATAGAGTTGCTATGTGTATCAAATGTGCTTGCTTAACAATGAGATAATTCACCCAGGTTGTTTCTGCATGGATAGAAGGAGTATGAAAAAGAAACTCATGGCTTCAGTCAAGCAGAGTGTTGCCGTCCTAATCCCAAACTTTGTACTTGTCTTTTTCTTTAATCCGCACTCCTCATTTCCGATGCAGCCTGGTGCGGGATAGCTGGCCTATCTCCCGCACCCAAGCCATATTGTGGGTTGGGGGCTGTCAAACTCCTAGCTGCAGCTACACACCAAGACTTTTTACCTAAACCATTTCGCTCTTCCTCTTCTTGAAAACCAGGGACTACAGCATGGGGGTATGAGTGAGAAAATGCAATGGCCACTGAGCGTTGGTTGCTGGATGCTTTCTCTTGCTGGTCTCCCTCTGGTCATTTTAACAGAGGAAGTGGAGCCCAGCCTGGGCAAAGTGCAGGGGAAACCCTGCCTCTGACAGCACAGTTACTAGGGAACTGTATCTGTCTGACAAATGGAGCCAAGAAGAAGCTGGAGGATGGCACCAAAAAGAATCAGAACAAGAAATCAGGCTAAATACAGGCAGAGTTAAACCCAGCCAGGTCTGGAAGCAGAAGGGACCTATCTGCTTTCTCACAACAGTTTCCTTTGATTTAATTTTCTTTTTTTAAGAAAAAAAAAGACAGGAGACCAGATGCTATAATGTAAGGCAAAGCAGCAACTAAAAATGTCAAGTCTACAGAGAACTAGACTGTATGTATGTGTGTGTGTGTGTATAATAATCTGCTTCTTTTCCGTTTTCACATAAAATTCAAAATGGGGAAATGTGCATGTCTCTGCTAGCTCATTGTTCTAGGAGCTATTGGTATCAGTTAGAAACGTGTTCAGCTGCCAGTAACAGAAACCCTGCCTACTAGGGATTTAAAGAGATAAAGACATGATGGTTATAAACTGCCTGGGGTCAGCAATAGCTCAGCAATACAAAACTGACATCAGGATGCTGGGCTCTCCTCTTCTTTCTGCCCAACTAACCTTGCATTTTAGCCACCATCCTCATATTTGTTGCTCAAGGTCCCAAAATGACTACTGCACCTGTAGTCCTCACCTCTACATTCCAGGCAGGAAGAAGAAAGAAAGGGAAACAATGTTTCCAGAGAGCAAATACTTTCCCTTAAATTTCTGGAAGTGTTCTGCTTACAACTCAGACACAAGAATGGTGTCACTTAGCCACTCTTAGCTGCAAGGGAATCTGAGGGGTTTTGACTTGGCTGTGACTCAGTGGTAGTGAGTTTGATAGTCACAGTACCCAAAAAGAATTATTCAACATGCAACCATATCAAGAGGTAGCATATGAGTATGGTCAAGAATCAATAGTATTGATAGAAGTCCAAGCTACACTAACGACATTTGTGAAAAGCAAGGCTCCAAGAATTCATGGAATACCAATTAATATATTTCAGAAAACTGATGAACTATTTACTCCTCTATGACGAGAAATTTGGAAGACAGCTACCTAACCAAGTGAGTGGAAGTGATCCATTATTTGTGCCCATTCCAAAGAAAAGCAACCCAACAGAATGAGGAAATTATCAAGTAATATCATTAGTATCATATGCAACTAAAATTTTGCTAAAGATACTTTTTAACTGGTTGCAGCAGTACATCAACAGGAAAGAATAATGCATCTAATAAATTCAAAGTGGATTCAGGAGAAAGCTATACTGCTATGTCAGATAAATCTTGATTGAAAGTAGAGAATGCCAGAAAGATGTTTACATGTGCTTCACGAACTATGCAAAGGCTGTGTGAATCATAACAAATTCTGGGTGACTTTGACAAGAATGGGAATTCCAGACATTTCATGTAGAAAATCCACCTTATTTTCAATGAACTACAAAAGCCATATTGCATTGGGCAAATCTACTGCGCAAATCACCTTTAAAGTGCTGAAGAACACCTAGTGAGCCAAGATGTGAATGTTAACATATCAGCATGAAGCAGCGACCCAACATAGAGGTCTGTGGGGCCAGCCCTAATCCCAAATACATGGACACCCCACCCCCCATCCACTCCCCCAAGAATGCACTTCAGAGGACATCACTGATGCAGCAGCTCAGGCAGAGGGGCACTTCTGACCAGAAGAAAATGAAGTGGGAAGGAGAGAGTGGAACACTTCCTGGCCCACCAAGCCCTGAGGATGATAATCTGCCTCTGAGCAGCCAATGCACAGAGAGGACCATAAGGCCGGCCCCACCATGAGACGTGATTTTCCTCACTGACCCATAGCACTATGGGGGACAACACTGGATACACGGTGTGGGAATTGTGCCTGATCTGACCCCACAACACTGGGGCGAAACACTAGAGCAAAGCAAAGTAATCCCTGAGGATTACCAAAAATAGACTTTGGGCCAGGGCATGTCACCCCATCAGACTCAACCAGAAAACACTCCTAAAGGTCAACAGGCAGACCCAGAACTATTTATAGGCTTTTCTATTTTTGATGTTGGTTTTCATTGATGTTGTTATTGTTGCTATTTCATTTTTTAGTTTTTGTTGTTATAATTTTGCTTTGTCTTGTTTTTGTGCTCATTATTGTTGCTGCATGTCTATCTAGATAAGATAGGTGGGATAAACAGTCCAGAGCAGAAAACAATGGGACCAACGATTCCAGAGGACACTGGAGAGGGGAAGGCAGAAAGACGGGGAGTGCTAACAAACCTAGGGACAAGGGACCAACAAGTGATCTAAAATCAATGGCGAGGAGGACCTAGAATGCCTGGTGGGGCATGATCAAGGGCAATGTAACCGAGAGGAACTACTGAAACTCAAATGAAGGCTGAACATAAGAGTGGGACGAGAGGAAAGTAAAAGGAAATAGAGGAAAGAACTAGGAGGCAAAGGGCATTTATAGAGGTCTAAATACAGGCATGTACGTATGTAAATATATTTTTATATAATGATGGGGAAATAGACCTATATACATATATTTATAGTTTTAGTATTAAGGTAGCAGATGAACATTGGGCCTCGACTCAAGTACTCCCTCAACACAAGAGCACTTTGTTCTATTAAACTGGCATTCCATGAAGTTAACTTTCCCACCATGTTTGCTGAAGCCAAAACAGGTGCATAACCAAGTGTGGTGAAGAAAGCATATGGTGTCCAGCTATCAAAAGATATAGCATCTGAGGTCTTAAAGGCTTGAAGATAAACAAGTGGCCATCTAGCTGAGATGCAACAAACTCCACATGGAAGAAGCATTGTGTGATCATGAAGTGTCAATAGGATCAGTTATCAGGCAGCAAAGACCCAGAACAAAAAAAATCATATCATTGTGAATGAGGGGGAGGGCAGAGTGGAGACTCAAAGCCCATCTGTAGGCAATTGGACATCCCCTTACAGAAGGTTCACGGGGAGATGATGAACCAATCGGGGTGTAGTTAGCACCGATGAAACATCCAACTTTTCTCTAGTTCTTTAATGCTTACTCCCCCCCCCCGACTATCATGACCCCAAGTTTACCTTACAAATCCGGCTAGATCAGAGCACATACGAGGGTACAGAGAAGAGCTGGAAACACAGGGAATGCAGGACAGATGAACCCCTCAAGACCAATAAAGACAGTAGAGATACCATGAGGGTAAGGGGATGAAAGCAATGCTCCTCAGTGGCTGCAAAATAAATGCTTGGTGCTGAGAAAGCTGGCCCTGAGGACTTGGACTGATTCCATCTTTTCATAAACAAGTATAAAAGCAGGGGTACTGATAAAAAGATGGTCCTAAATCAACACTTTCAGTTCTCCATATTCATTACCCAGCTTCCATATGCATTATTCTTACCCTCCTCTAGAAAATACTTGAGAGGCAAGTGAAGAACTCACCTGAGAAAGCCCAATTCTCTCACCCCAGCACAGAGGAACTTGTCCTCCCATTGACTCCTACTGTCCTCAGCTCCAAAAGGATCCCTTGATCAGGTAGTGGCTATGCGGTAGGCTGTCATCCGCTAGGCTGTCATCCGCATGGTTGGCAGCCCTGCAGGACAAAGACTGGGCCTTCTACTCTGGTAAACAGTTACAGTCTCAGAAACGCATCAGGAGTTGCTATGAGTCAGTGTGGCAGTTACATAATTTACTGTCAACTTGAGGAAGGGGTGAAGTCTAGCCTGTCAATCAAGTCACAGCTGATGACTTCACTGGAAGCACGATGGAGATAAATAGCTCACTGGAGGCCAGACACACTCTCTGCTTTGTATTCCTGATGACAGACCACATGGAGTTATGCTGGTGGACCCAGATAGCTGGAGCTGGAGGAGCCATGTGGAGACCCTGCCAGTGCTGAGATGCTTCTACCACCACTGGATCCACAAGACTTTTCTACCCATTTGCCTGTGATCTTCCTGCATTCAGGCATCTTTGCATGGCTGTGTGAGCCTCAAGAGGAATTTATGGACTAGTATGGACTAGCATATGGGGTAATATCAGACTTATGGACTTGATCTGGATGGGGCTGGGATGTTTCCTTAAAGCACAATTGCTCTTTGATATACTGGATTTGTTTTTCAAGTCTACCTGGACTAGCACAGTGATCGTTGACTCAGTGGCAGTGAGTTTTGTTGGTTGGTCCTCAGCTCTAATTCCCCTGCACAGTTTACCTTTGAGGACAAAGTTGCCTTCATCAGAGGCAAGGGACAGAGGAAGACTTGTGACTGATCTAGATGAGCAGAGTTTTCCAAAGTATACATAATCCATTAGTGTTAAAAACCTAGCAGACAACTTAATGTTTGTTAAATTTCTCAGAGTCCTCCTGCTCTTCAACTCCTTTGAGCCCATGAATGTGTTGTTGCTATTGATTGCCCTGGAAGGTTCAGAAGCGGGTCCTGTAGACTAGTTCAGGCATTTGCATGAGGGGGTTTCAGAAAATCTGTGGAAAAATTGAATGAAAAGATAATGAAATTTTTCCATGAATGTTTTTTTTGAAGCTCTCGCGTTTCCCTTCTCTCTTGGGATTCTGTGTCCTTATTACCTGCTGGCATGAGCTCCGTCTCTTGAATAACGCGGTCATTAAGCATGCCCATGTTTGTCGCTGGAGAGGTAGGCCATCTGTTTAGGAAATGCTGTAGTAAGGAGATCAGAGGGAGCTACTTCGGTGGTGAAGGGAGGGGAACCTGGTGCCAGCTCCCTTCAGGCAGCATTCTCTGCCTGCATGGCTTGCCCCTGAAAGCTTTGCATTTGGATGTTCCCCACTTTCCATTCAAGTCTGATCTGAAACATCCCTTTCTCCGAGAAGATTCCCTCTTTTCTAATCCTCAGCTTTGATATTCTTCATTGTTATTCATTGCTGTCGAGTCCGTTCTAGTTCATGGTTGCCCACGGATGTGTGGCGTACACTATAAGATTGTCAAGGCTGTAATCATTTGGAAGGAGCTCTGGTGGCATAGTAGTTATGTGGGGAGCTGCAATCTGCAAGGTCAGTGGTTTGAAACCACTCCAAGAGAGAAGGATGGGGCTTTCCAATCTTGTAAACAGTTACAAATCTCAGAAACTCACTAGGTCAGCTCTAACCTGGCCTTTAGGGTCACTATGAGTGAGAATTGACTTGATAGCAGTGAGTCTGTTTTTGGGGGGACAACCTTTTGGAAGTGGACTCCCAATCTGTCTTCTGAGGCAATTCTTGGTGGGTTTGAACTGCTAACCTTTGGGCTACTAGTTGAGTGTACCATTTGCACCACCCTTCCTTACTTGTGATGATTTCATCTGTGGGTCTTTTTCCTTGACAGCTGGGACTGGAATGGAACAGCGGACTCATTTTATTCACGCTTGTGTCCCAGGATTTGGCCCTGGGACAGTGGGTCTGTCTCCTGCACGCACGTGTGAATTTCTACATAAAGCTCTCACCTTTACCTGGAAGAAACAGGTTGATGGGTCTCCCTCAGTGCTCTGCAGTGAGCTCAGGTTTACTTCCCCACTGCAAATCCAGTGCTTCTGTGGCTACCTGTCTTTGGGCACTATTATCCTCCTCTTCATGAAGGTGAGAAAAGATGGATTTGGGTGACAAGTGAGTCATTTGCCTATTACTTGTATTTGGGCCTTCTTCCCCGCTGAACATTACATAAATTAAGCAAGGGCCATGTGCAGGCCAGCCAGCTGGCCCCGTGTGTGGAAGGTTCTCCACGCTGTAAGCCATCCTCTAATGGGGGGTGCAGAGAGACTTTGCTCTCCTTAGGACTGCAGGCCCGTGGCTTCGTCAGAGGAGTTGAGGGGCTCTCTTCTGCTCAGCTGCCTCACTGTGGGTTCTGAGAGGCCCACTGCGCACATCTTGGTCCTCTCTCTCCACCCCAATTAATATCACAAAAGGGCAATGTTTATGCAAAACCGTGTGCTGAGAGGCCTTTTGCTCCTAATTTGAAATACTATTAAAAATTGCACAGCACATTTCAGCAGTTTCCCTCCATTATTTCTGCTTGAAGAACAAGCATGTAGAAAAGAATGCATTCTGTTTCCCTGCAAACTTGGGATCGTTTTATCAGGATAGTTCACGATGCACATTGGTAGAATTTATAGTCTTCAAACAGCACCCCGTCATTCAGAGATGGAGTTAGCAGATATGATTTCTTTCTGATTTCTGTCAGCAAAAAACAAACAAAACCTAAAACCCTAGTACAATCAACACAAACATTCTAAGGCATTTATTTTAAACACTTGGCCGAATAAATCATCGTAACCCCCACACTGGGGACAACCTTTCTTTCAAACACAGAGCGGTGGAACCTGTGATATTTCTAGTCGGCCCGCTTCTTCCCTGTCAATAAGCACCAGCATGGACCAACCCAGGGCCGGAGCGTCATCTGATGGGGCAAGTGTCCTGCTCAGCTGCAATGCTGGAAATCGAAAGACCAGTTCGTGTGTTCGGGGAAACTTTTCAAGAATATAAGGTCCACCCGCAGGGCTTGTTATTTCTGATATTTCGGCCCAATTTACTTTTTTTGGAGATTAAAACACACACAGTTTGATCTCAGCTCTGACCTTTTGAATTGCTGCAAGTTAATCTTTGGCTAAAAGCATGGAGAGCGGGAATAATTATGTTTTGTCAAAGAAGCAGGTTATGTGGCAGAGGGAGACCGCGGTTATGGCAATGCGTCTCTTAGACAACGTTTCAATGCTAGGAGTGGGATAAACAAAGGGAAACAGTATTTTCATGCATTCTTATTAAAAGAAAAAAAGGCATTTGGATTCTGGGTGGCTGCTTTGCAAATAAACTGCGCCTGGATGTCCACTGCCCTTGGTCTCGCTCTTCTCCCAGTGAGTGGTGCCATCCTGCCACACTGCCCGCGCTGCTGAGGGGGAGGCAGGCAGGGACCCAGCCCAACTCTCCCACGACATGACTCATTTAGGGAGTCAGCAGTGACTCCTTCTGAAGTCAGAGTCCCCCCAGGCAATAACTTGCTGACCTTTGAAGGCAGAGTAATTTCATCTCCTCTGCCTGTTAACTACCCACAGCGGGGGCGAGGTGGGGGGCATGGGGTGGGGGCGGGAAGCAGCTCCCATGGGACCCTCGTCTTGCAGCTGGGAGGGACAGAAGTAATAACTGAGCTTGATAAGAACCAGCTCTGCACTCAGGGCGCCGCATCCATTAGTTCACCCTGTTCTCACAGACCCCACCCCTGAAGAATGGGACAGTGACCCCCATTTTACTGACGGGGAAAATAAATGCAGCAGTTAAACATCTGGCGGTGGCACGGTAGGAGCTGGACCCACGTGGGTGCCTCCAGAACCCAGGACAGGCCCCAAGCCATGTGGATGGACCTCCTGTCATACAAGGTTCGTCAAGTTCTCCACTCCCATATTCTGCTTGAATGACGAATCCGCCGAAATTCTCCAAACCGCAGAGCCCTGGAGCGCAGGGGCATGAATTCAGCAGGGAGAGCCTGATGACGGTTCTCCCTAAGGGTAAGAGCCACCCAAGCGCCTCATAATGGACTCTTGCGAATTGTGACGACCACGTCAGCCAACTGCTTTTTAACATGGGTTGGTATGACATCTCCAAAGTCAAATCTGAGCCCACAGCAGGTTGTTTCCAAGATCCTGCCTGCGTGCAGAACACCTCCTCCTTCCCCTCGGTCTGCATCTGTGCGGGGCTTTGAAGCGCCTCCTTCCAGACGGAACAAATGACCATGAGGTGCGGAGTCCAAAGACGAGGTCAACCAATCGAGCCTTGCTGCGCGGATGACAACATAAATGACGTCAGCCAATTTACTTAAACTCTGAGTCTGCACTTCGTCCTCCGCTGACGGGAGATGATGGTAACTCACCATCAGCTGAGGATTGCCAATGTGGGCCAATTTTTATCCTTGGTTTGAGTTTTTGGCACACGCTTGCGGAAAGCCAGGAGCAAGGCGAATTGCCCCTCTGGGAGAAGCTGGGCAGATGTCACGTGACAGCCCAGTCCTCTGAATTAGGAAGTGGCTCTCTGACCTTAGAAGTGGTTTCCTCTCTGACACAATTGTTGGAAGAAGCGTAGCACCTTTACTCGTGGGATTGCAAAATTTTGGTTGTTAAACCCCTTTATGGGCCATGTTTGCCTTTGTATCTTGATTTCCTTTGAGATTGTGAGCAAATGTTTGTTGCTGTTAGCTGCTGTTGAGTTGGTCCTGAACACCCGGGGACCCAAATAGGGTTTTCATTGGTTGATTTTTCCAAGGTTGCTCATCAGGCCTTTCTTACTACTCTGTCTGAGTCGGGAAGCTCTGCTGTACCTGGTCAGCGCCATGGCAGCATGCAAGCCTCCACTGAGAGATGAGCGGTGGCAGCACTTGGAGCGCACCAGGTGGGAGTCGAACTGGCTCTCCCATACAGGAGGCGAGACTTCTACCACTGAACTACTATTGCCTGTGAGGTAGACATTTACCGCTATTTAAGTTTGTCTTGTGAGGGCCTTAGTTCTTAGTCCTTAGTTAATTCGTTCACAAACCATGAAAGTTGTGAATGGTGACACCTATTGGGCAAAAGTCTGGTCCTCCGCTCACTCCTTATGCCACAGTCTCGCATAATTCATTGAACGTGTTGATGCCTCAGCTTCTTAGCTGAGAAATGGAGGGAAAATTACCTTTTTGGTAGGACTATTGAAAATATTAGAAATAACTTATAAAAGGATTAAAATAGTGTGTGTGTGTGTGTGTGTGTGTGTGTGTGTGTGTGTACACAGCACAGTGCTGCCATGTTTTAAAAAAATCACTGGAGCTCTGGTGACAGTGGTGTGAGTGGCGATACTGGGAGGTTGGAGGGAGGGTGGGTTGGAGGGGGGGAACCTATTACAAGGATCCACATATAACCTCCTCCCTGGGAGACGGACAACAGAAAGGTGGGTGAAGGGAGACATTGCACAGGGCAAGATATGACAAAATAATAATTTATAAATTATCAAGGGTTCATGGGGGGAGTAGAAGGGAGGGGGGAAATGAGGAGCTGATGCTAGGGGCTTAGGTGGAGAGCAAATGTTGTGAGAATGTATGAATGTGCTTTACACGATTGATGTATGTGTTGATTGTGATAAGAGTTTTATGAGCCCCTGATAAACGATTTTTTAAAAGTGGGCTCTGTTAGCATGATATTGGACTACTAACCTTAAGGTCATCAGTTCAAAAACCACCAGCTGTTCTCTGGGAGAAAGATGAGGCTTTCCACTCTTGTAAAGAGTGAACCAAACTTCAACGTACCTAATCTCAAATCCCAGTTAGCTTGTGTTGCAAGCTCTTGTCCGTACCAGTGGCCAGGGTCAGTTCTACTTTGAGTTGAAACTAACTTGATGGCAGCGAGTTGACCATTATCATGTATCACCAATATTTTGAGACAAACAAGTAGTTTTAGTAGAAATGATAAAACATGCATCAGGGCAGCAATGCTTTCCATTCAGAAGCAGGTGGTGGCGAGCGATTTAAGTGGGTTTATTGACTTGCTTTCGCAGCCAGAAGTTTAACAACCATGAGTTAGTTTATTGTGCCAACCTGGACGATAAACACATGTGGTATTAACTGAAGGGTGGGAGATAAAAAGGCTTGGTGAGCTTCGCCTTTCCAGCCTTCGGGTCTCTTGCTTTCTGATGGTCGGACCAGGGTGCAACTGCCTTTACCAGTTCCCTGCTTCAGCTGGCAGATCTCACTTCCTACAAGACATCCCCAAGGAGAAGCCACATGGACCTACCCCGATGCAGCCCTGGGGGCTGGAGCAGCCGTGTGGAGGCCCCTGCCAGCGCTGAGATGCTTACACGTTCACTGACTCAGGTTTCCTCCTGCAGTCGGCATCGTTGCATGTGTTTTGTGAGATGGAGGAGGACTTTGTGGATTGGTGTCAGACATATGGGCTAATGTTGGACTTGTAGGCTTGGGCAGCACTAGGTTGGGATGTTTTCTTGATGTGCACTTACCCTTTATATAAAACTCTCTCTTACACGTGAGTTTCTGTGGATTGGTTTCTCTAAAGTACCCAGACTAATGCAAACCAGGAGACCTCAGTTACCGCCTTGTTAATAAAGAGCCACATTAACACACAGATATGACCTTTTTAAACCAGGTCCTTCAAGACATTGGCAAGTTATCCTGTGATGCCCAGAGTCGGTTAAACAGATTCCTGAACTTGTCTCCTTCTAGGACGTCACTGTGTTTTTCTACACACAATACTGCCATCTGAATTTGTTTCCTAACCCCTTCCTCCCTCTGGGAGATATCTTCTTTATTTTTTCCCAATCATTTTATTGGGGCTCGTACTTATCACAATCCATACATACATCCATTGTGTCAAGCACATTTGTTCATTTGTTGCCATCATCATTCTCAAAACATTTGCCTTCTACTTGAGCCCTTGGTATCAGCTCCTCGTTTTTTTAAAATCATTTTATTAGGGGCTCATACACCTCCTATCACAATCCA
Source organism: Tenrec ecaudatus (assembly GCF_050624435.1). Classification (NCBI taxonomy): domain Eukaryota; kingdom Metazoa; phylum Chordata; class Mammalia; order Afrosoricida; family Tenrecidae; genus Tenrec; species Tenrec ecaudatus. The sequence goes on from NC_134533.1 coordinate 136,752,923, forward strand.
TACATAAATCAATTGTGTAAAGCACATTTGTACATTCATTGTGCTTTGCTACTTAAAAAAAATTTATTACACAGGGGTGGAAAAAAATCGACATAGTACAGTTTACAAAAATATCTGGGCTCAGGGTGGGAGTGGGGAATGGTTGAGAAATAAACGTAAAAAACAAAGATGAGAGCGTTGTGTAGCTTGTGTGACAGTTCTATTCCGCCCCGTAGCTCTGGGTGCCAGGACAATGAAGCGGGCGCAGAGCACAGACTGGACTCGGCATCATCCAGGCTGAAGTCACTCTGGCCTATTGGACGTGAAGAAAAAGGCAAGACCCAGAGTTGTTGATTTCAAAATGGTGTAATCAGCCAGTCACATCACAGAGCAGTATAGAATAAGAAGGATCTACCAGCATTCTCACGGAAGAGGTTTTTTTAAATCATGCTATTGGGGGCTCTTATACCTCTTGTCACAATCCATAATTATATCCATTGTGTCAAACACATTTGTACATTTGTTGCAATCATTTTCAAAACATTTTCTCTCTATCTGAGCACTTGGTATCAGCACATTTCCCCCTGCCCTGCCCTCTCTCCCTCATGAACCCTTGATAATTTATCATTTTTTTCATGTCTTACACCAACCCCTGGCTCCATTCACTCACGTTTCTGCTGTCTGTCGCCCTGGGAAGGGGTGTATGTAGACAACTGTGATCGGTTGCCACTTCTCATGGAAGAGCTCTTGAGGGCTCTTTAACTTTCAGTACAGAAAACATTTCATCTTTGGCTACTTTTCACATTAGTGTACTCTGATGAAGACAAAAAAACAAACTAAAACTCACTGCCATTTCTACTCATAAACCAAAACAAACAAAGTCACGGCCATGGAGTCCATGCTGACCCATAGTGACCCACTGTGGGTTTCTGAGACCGTAACTGTTTGGGGAGCAGAAAGCTCAGTCTTTCTGCCTTGGAGCTGTGGGTGGTTTGGAACTGCTGCCTATGTGGATCACAGCCCCAGCATAACCACTGTACCACCAGCCGCCCCTTAGAGGGTTTCTAAGGTGTAAATCTTATACGGGAGCAGCCTCATCATTGTTCCATGGAATGCCAGTGCTTTCAACTACCTAACTGAGGTAAGCAGCCTAACTGGTTGCCCACCATGTCTCTAGGGCTCCTTTCTGCTGAGAAGACACGATTGTTTCCTGGGTGGGGGTCACCTGGGACCTCTTTTTGTTACTGACTCTGTGTTTGGCAAGAGCATTAAAGAGGTGGAACTCCTAGTGTAACCCAACGCTTAGCAGCCCTCGACGTTTTATTACGGAAAGAATGGGAATCCTTCATTTTGTCAAGGAACAAAAGCAAGTCCTCCGATCACAAACTTATGCTTAAAACTGTGATGTGGAAGGAAAAGAAATGGCATTCAACAAGGAAAAGGGATAAAGGAAGGGCGCATAAGCCCAACAATAAAGTTCGGGTTCCAAGAAAACCATTGCTGGAGAGTCCATTCCAACCCATACCCACTCGACAGGATCGAATAAAATGGACCCACAGGCTTCCCAAGGCTGGAACTTTATGGAAGCAGACTGCCCTATCTTTCTCCAAGTGCTTTGAAACCCAGCCGTCTGGTTGCCAGCCTAGCGCCTAACCCACAGCATCGCTAGGGTCCCTTAGGGTTAGGATAAGGTTGACCTTAATATTTGTCTTAGAACCTCTCTCTTTTTTTCTCCCAGTTGCCGACTCGTTGATTCTGACTCGTGGCAGCATGTGCATCACAGTAGAGCTGTGCTCATAGGATCTTCAGTAGTAAATCATCACGCCTCCCCAAAGCGCCTTGGGGTGAATTTGAACCTCCATTTTTTAATTATTATTTTATTCTGAGCATCTTAATCATCTATACTGCCTAGGAACCTCATAGCGTCCTTGTCAAATGGTAACTTCTCTTTGTTCTTCCTCTGAGCGTGATATTTTTCTCTGTCCTCCTTTGTTGAATGCAGGCAAACAAAACAGCCAGGAACGATAGCCTTCCCTCGCTTCTGACCAACACCAACAAACTGGAGGCTCCCAAGGCTTTAGGCCTGATTTGGAACTAACGGAAATGGTATTAAGTAAGGCAATTCATTGTGTGGGTGGAAATGCCCTTTCTCCTTGACTCAGTTTTGCCTTTAGCTCATAGGGCACCAAAGAAGAAATTAATCTGGAAAAAAAATCAAAGGCTTTTTAACATGAAACAGTCTTTTCATGTTCATAAGCCATCTGTGCTGCGACTCAACCATCAGAGGCCTGATGTTGCCACACTAACTCTCCTGCAGCCTGAGTCCACAGACAGCCACAGCTGACTGCATGGAGGGAGGTCCTGTGGAGGGGGCTCCGCGATCCTCCAGCTCAGTGAGGCGTACAAGGCAAAGCCCAAAAGCAGGCGAGCAGTGGAGCCCATAAGATCCAGACTCCTTTCTCCCTTGAGCAATGGGTCTGAGTTCACTGACGCCTTTACTACCACTTGCCTGGCTCAAGACGGGCTGATGCTATTCATGACTAGAACATTCTTCTATTGGATAAAGCAGTGATAGATTGGGAACTGAAAGGTCCTCAAAAGCATACACTTCATAACTCAGTAGAAATTTAAAGAACTGTAATGGGCAAGGAAGTTGCCCTGGTGGCTACTAGCGGAAAGATTAGTAGTTCGAACCCAACCAGGGACATTTGGGGAAGGAGGACCAGGTGATCTGCTGCTGTAAAGATTGCAGCCCAGAACACACTCCGGGGCAGTTCCACCGGGCTCGCTAAGGTTGGGATCAACTCCAGGACATGCATACTGTGCAAAGGACGTTGCCACTACCGTCAGTTGCTGGTGAGTCATGGTCACAGGAACTTCGGCGAGTCCTCTGTCCTCCTGGAACATGCAGTTTCATAGGAGAAATTAGCTTCAGACACCGGGACTGGGACTGTTATGGGACAATTTCTCGAGTCCATAGAGAAGGGCGAAGCTAACTCCCACTCGGAGGGGCTCAAGAAAACTTCGTAGAGCAAATACTGGCTTTGATGGTGCCTTAAGGTAAAATAGGAATTCTCCTAGCAAAAAGGCAGGGTTTAGGTTATATCATTAGGCAGAAGGAATATGCTAGGTGTGACTTATATCTAAGGAGCTCTCGCCAATCGGGGAGAAAGCAGAAGTGACATGTGTCTATTTCTACTCACGGCCTTTGAGTCAATGGTGACTCCATAGGGCAGACCTGCCCCTGTGGGGTTCCAAGACTAACCCTCTACAGGGGTAGAAAGCTCTGTCTTTTTCATTCTGAGTGCCTGGTGGTTTCGAACTGTGGACCTCTTGGATTTCAGGCCAACCAGTAACCACTATGCTACCAGTGCCTCCTCACCTTCTGGGCTCTTTCCTACATCCTGCTGGCTCAACGCTGGAGATGGCTTTGGCACAATGAAGAAAAAGCCTGATTCCTGACCCTGGAGGCATCTTTCCGTCAAGGGCTCTTCCACTGAAATGGTGAGGAAAGAGAAAAATACACCCCACCACACCGAGGCGAAAAACTGAGCGCATGCAGCAGAACCACAAGTGGGGCAGAGCAAGGAAGTCTCAGGGAATACCAAAAATAGACTCTGGGCCCATCAGACTCCACCAGAAAACACTTCTAATGGTCAATACACAGACCTTGAACTATTTATAGGCTTTTCTTTTTTGTCATTGGTATTTGTTGATGTTTTATTTTCTTTTGTTGCTTTGTTTTGCTCTATCTTGTTTTCATGTGGGATAAGCAATCTGAAGGAGAAAGCAACGGGACCAACCAGGGGGACACGGGAGAGGGAGAGGTGGGGGAAAGGAACCACCCCACTGTCGTGACCCCAATTCTACCTTACAAATCTGGTTAGACCAGAGCATGTACTGGTAGGTTGACGTTTGGGGTGGGGGGTGTTAAAGAAAAATAATACCTGGAGGGGACACATATATGGGCATATATGGGCATATATGGGCATATATAATTATGTGGACAGGAGAAAGAAATTGAATGTTATTTTCCTCTTCTTGACAAGTAATCATGAGGGGGAGGGCAGAGCCGAAACCCACAAGGAAGAGATCAGCCAGTCAAGGTGCAGTATAGCACCAATGAAACACAAAACTTTCCTCTAGTAACTAGCTCCCCTAACAGAAAGGGAAAGTTGTGGGGAGAAATTAGAATCCAGGACAGATAAACCCCTCAGGACCAATAATGAGATGATTTTTTGTTTTGGGTCTTTGATGCTTGATACCAGATCCCTTCAACACCTCATATAATCATATCCCTATATACCTCCCCAAAACATGTGTCAACTGGGTGAAGTCATGATTCTCTTCTCTTGGCAGTTATGAAATGACGTAACTTGGCAGTCCTGTGAGGACGTAAGCATCTCTCATGCCGTTAGCTAATCGGTTGGTAGGGATTAGGGAAGGATGCAACACGCTGCTCGGGTCAGATCCAACTTACCTGGTGAGCGGCCTGAATGCCAGACAAGACAGGAGACAAGAGCAGAGAAAGAGGGACCTGACTCACACCAGGAAGGAAGAGCAGCATTGGTTTTTCTGGTTTTCAGTATATAAAACCCAGAATGGATGAACGTATAGCGACAGCAAGTAGGATACGGGTTCCTGAGGGTACAGTGGGGGAAGGTGAGGGGTAAAACGGGAAATGATATCAAGGAATTCAAGACGAAAGACAATGTTTTCAAACTGATTGTGGTAGCAATGGTACAATACTGCTTGCTGTGATTGATCTATGGAGTAATATGATATCTGTTGAATAGAGAATGATGTATCTGTATTACCTCCCAAAAAAAATTTCTTTGGGAAAAAAAGAAAATGCAAAGTAAGAAGAACGAAAGGAGAGCAGAAAGCAGAGCTGAGATGCTCCTAGCCCCAGAAGAGGAAAACACGCGAGCCCTCCCAGGATTACCAGGGCCACAGACCCTGAGACAACACTTCCCTCCGAAAATGAGCCTCCCTGACAGCCAGCACCCCAACTTTGGACTCAGTCTCCTGGATTGTGAGAGATGAAATCTCTGCCGGTTAAAGCATTCTTGTGTGGTTTATTTGTTATAGCATTGCTAGACAACCAAGACAAGAGTCAGTCTAAAGAAAGTAGACATTCCCTAACGGGGAATTAGAGCGGACTGGTTAAGAGCTTACATTCTGAAGTGAGGCTGCTAGTTTTCCTAGTTCCATTAGTTGCTGGCTGTGTGATTTTGGCAGTGATGTCACTATGGGGGTGGGGGGAGGGCTGTACAAGACATGTGAACCGCACACCGGTGACAGTACCAGAGTGGCACCAAAATAACTATAAGAATTTCAGGCAGTTTTTCTGCATAAACTTATTAATTTTTATAAAGACATTCCTGTTGTTAGTTCTAACACTAAAAGCACTTTTTTGTCAGCCCTCCTCACATCTATCAACATACCAACATGGCTAAAACTGCTGGCTTCCCTCTGGCCCTTCTGAGGAGATCCAGTCAGAACTCTCATTCCTACCCAATTACAACGAGGCATCAAAGCTCGTGGTGTGGGCTACATGCTACAAGCACCGCCTTTGTTTCCATTCCCGCCAGCATTCTCTACCACCACTGATGTCGTCAATGCTCTCCTATTTGAGCTACATGTTGTGGCAATTGGCGTTGGTGAACCTATATCAATAACCCAGTTGATATGCCCTATAGGGCACGGTGGAACTGCCCTCCCCGTGAGTTTCAGAAACTGTCCTCCTTTACAGGAGTAGAAGGGGTTGGTGGTGTCTAACTACTGGTCTTTTGAGTCACAGACCTACATGTAACCATTACATCACCAGGGCTAGTCCTGCCTAATTAACATCATAGAGGTTAGGATTTATAATGCGTAGGATAATTACATAAGATTGTAAAGTGGAAGATGGTTACATTGTATTGAGAATCATGGCCTAGATACATTGACAAGTATTTGGGGGATCATATCTCAATCTATATCAAATGTAGGAAAACCTTACAAAACTTTCGCTGTTAGTATTTGTATGATGTTGCAATTTATCACTGTATTGATCAAACATTGTTCTATAATTAAAATTAATAATAAACAATTGTAAGGATTCTGTATGGTCTGGTTTAGGAGGAGGCCAAGGAGGACAGTGACACCATGAGTCCCTGAGTGACACTGGCTCACTGAACTTGGAGCCACGTGTGTAAGTGGGTTGTGAGAGTCATGTAGAGAGAGTGTCGATGTATTAAATACATGCACTGCATACTGGCTAAAACACTTCTATCAGCAAATGTTGGCAAATCACCCTCATCCCTTTGATGCCAAAGGACATGGCCATTCATCACAAAGATAGACTTGCTTTTGTAAAATGAGGACCCTCGCAGCACAGTGGCTACGCATGGCAGGCGATCCTCAAGGTCATCAGATTGAAATCACTGGCCAGCTCCACTGGAGACAGACAGGGCTTTGTACTCCTGGAAACAGCTCATCTAAGAAACGGGGGCAGTTCTACCCTGTCCTACAGGGTTGCTTGGCCTCAACTCAATGGCAATAAGTTTGGGTTTCTTTTCCTTTGGGTTTTTAAAGTGAATTGAACATTAGCTTGGTAAATCTAAATTCTTTTAGAATGAAGGAATAAATAAAGAAAAAGAGGAAAAATCTAAAAAGGACTTCGGCTACTAATAATGGTTATACTTAATAACGCTATCGTTGACTGTTGTCTTAGTTATCTAGTGCTGCTAAACAGGGATGCCACAGGGAATGGTTCTAGAAGAAAGCAGATGCTTGTCTCTCTGTGGCCCCTAGGAATAGGATGTCCCCAGCCCAGGGACTTCAGGTCTGAAGGAGACACTCCACACCCGTGTACTCCACAGCTAGATATGGGGCCGGTACATCGTCTTTAGTTTCATCCGCTGACCTTCAGGCTATTAGGTGCATTCAAACCATGTTTAGTCCCCTTTTGCACAGCTCTGATATATTAAAATACTATTTGTCTATGAAGTCACTTCCTTACATTTTTTATTAAAAATATATCAGAAAAGTCAACAGAGCATGGCATCTATAGAGATCGATGTTGATATCTTACACAAACACACAACATAACATAGATATCTGTCATAGATATCTATCTTATATATCTCTACCACTCTCTGCTAAATTTTTCCCTTGAGCTGTGGATTTCTGAGTGTCCCCATAAAAGTTAGTGTTTTAGGCTGGGTTGTCTAGAGAAACAAATACAATATGACTCATCTATGTACAAGAAAAAACTTTATATTGAGAAGACACCCCCACCCAATATAGCTCCAGTGGATAGGTCCAATGCTAGCCAGTCCCCTCTTCAGACTCACAGAGCTGGTGTTGAAAGGTGAAGCAGGAAACGGGGTGATCACAGGCTGGTGGGTGCAGAGTTATGTGAATCCAAGGTCAGTGGTAGGGTGGCAGGACACTGACAGCTCTCAAGGTTGGGCTGGCCACCTAGGGCCACCCCCTGGAAGCCACCAGAGAGTCCCAGGGAAGTCCTAACAAGGAGGAAGGCAAAGTTCCTGGAGCTCCTCACTCTCATACCAAAGGTCATACCCCCAGGAGGAATCATCAAGCTACAACTTGACTCTACCCCTAGCCGTGATGCCCAATTGACACAAAATCATCCAAATGCCACGGCTACTGTGGTCCACTGTCCAGACTACTTGTGCCAATGGGTGCTTCACCAGCCTACACCAAGTTCAGTGTGTTCTATAATGTGTGGTCTGTGGTGGCTTTGCTTTCTGCCATTTCTTTGGATGGAGTTCTAGGCACAGTTGTAAACCCCATGGGCTGTCAAAAATAAAGCTTATAAAGGTCCTTAGTACAACCACACACACACACACACAAATAAAGTGCAACTCTCATGTTTGATCATAGAATTCAAGTTACCGTAGTTGGGGACCAGTTTCATCAGGTCCATAGCAATCATGTGTCTGTGGAAGTCCTGCGATATTATGGAGGTGCGATGGGCAGAGTTGAGGAGCCCGGGATAGGATAACAATACCATAAGCCAGAAAACATAGCCACAGTTGCTGACTGGGAACACTCTGAAATGATGCTCCAGGTATGGAATTGTTCCAGGCAATTTGAGAAGGCCAGAGGAGTGGCTCTCATAGGGAGTACCAGGTGCACCCCGCACCCCACCCCCACCCCACCCCCCGGGGCCGTGCAGACTCAGCAACCACTCCCACCTCCGGGAGCACAAACCCCAGGTCTAAGGGCCCTGAGCTGACTCCTCTCCCACCTCCAGCCGAAAGTCTCCTAACACTTACCTTTAAGCAAATTTTTAAGTTATAGAAAATAAATGGCTCATCATTGTGGCCCCAAGTGATTTGAAAGTTGGACAGATCATTTTCACCAACCTTGATATTATATGTGCATATGTATAGAAACATGTATATATGATCCTTAAACAAGGTCCTGTTTGATATATTCACTCAAAATTCATATGAATGTTGGGTGTTAAAAATCTTAGGGTAGAAATACACATTTATTAAATGGGGTGAGCAGAATTCAGGGGGGAGCGGAGAAGAATAACAAGACCCCACATGTTGTCATTCATAGCTCACATACAATGTTTAGAGGGTCTTGCAAGTCAACCCTTCTCATCCCCTGAGAATAAGGTGAAGAACAAGAATATAAATCATCTTCCTGCTATTTATGCAATATTTGCTTGCCTGCTTTAGTTCTTCTAATCAGACAGACTCAGGAAGACTCTAAAAGTCAAATTCTTAAGTCAGCCACATGCTAAAATACTGCAGGATGGAAGCCCAGAATTCGTTTTAATGTGGCGCATTCCCTAGACTGTGACAGAACGCAAGTTTCAATTAGCCTTCTCCAGCCTCCCCAAACTAGAGAAAATGCAGCGAGTTGTTAAGATATTCAGAAGTAAACACACCCTGGATGTGTTGACAGGCTGCCAGCACATCGTGCCAGGGAGTAGTAGGCGCATCCAGGTGGTAGCCGCCTTGGCGTTCTTTCTCATCTCACCCTGTGGAGTTGGACAGCACGGGTACCACACCTAGCTTTTTGAGCATCTTATCATTATTGGAACCCTGTGGGTAAGATGTCTGTTGATAGAGGCTGAAACACAGCCAAAATTCTGGGATTGAGGTGACGCTCCTGGTGCAGGGCAGAACCACTCCAGGCTGGATATTGGCAAGCCGTGGTTGGCCAGAGTGGTTGGACATATGTCTCAAACTTTAAGGTGCACATAAATCACCTGCAGGGCTTATTAAAATGCAGATTTTAGCTGGCAGACCTAAGATGCTGCTAGTCTGAAGATTCCACGTTGCATAGCCTAAAGAGAGCCGACACCAGCCCATTTGCAATTAAATAAGCAATATTTTGAAGCGTTCACAGTGCCATGCACTGTGCCTTCTTCTGGAAACACAAAGATGATGCCACAAAGGCCATGCCCGGGAGAGTGCCGCAATCCCTGGAAATGTGTGCATTGCAGAGAAGAGCAACGCAATCGCCTAAAGTGCATCAGGCAGCAAGGGGCCCGTCCCTGGCTCCTAAAGAGAGAAGGAAATGGCCATCAGTCACTGCTAGCTTATAAAGACCCTGTGGGACGGAGTGGAACTGCTCCCTGGGGTTTCTGAGGCTGTAAATCCATCCTCATCTGTCTCCCTCAGAACGGCTGCTGACCTTGTACTTAGCAGCCTAAGAAGTAGCTCAATGGGCCGCCAGGGCTTCTTCAGGCCTAAAATGACATTGCCAGTATACCTACTGCCCTCTCTCTACCAGTGACTGTGCTACAGCTCTATAGAGAGAGTAGCTACATGGGTGTGTACACGTACATACACATATGTCTGTGTGTATATATGTCTATCTACATATATATACACCACACACACGTGCATCGATACATCCCTGTAATGCAGTTAATGCGCTTAGCCACAAACTGAAAGGTGGGAGGTTTGAGTTTACCCAGAAGTTCCTCTAAAAAAAAAGGCTGGTGATCAACTTCCAAAACAAATTCAGCCACTGAAAACGCTGCGGTGCACAGTCTCCTCTGATATACCTGAGCCCATGAGTTCCAAATAGACTAACGACGACTGGCAGGGTCTATCAGCTGCGGAGCTGGTGGTGGTTCATCTATCTGCTCCTCCAGCTCTGCCTCCCGCGGTTTGACTCCCTTCAGTAAGAATGCCTGCCTAGCCTAAAAAAATAAAATAAAAGAGTCATAAAAAAAAACTGTATAATTCACTGGCTATAATTGGATCATGTGCTCAGCTCTTAACTAATCAATGAGGTCCATGGAAAGCCAGAGTTTAACAGGCTGACAAATCCCAGAGTTGAGGTAGAATAAGCACCTGCAGAACCACATGCATTGGTGCAAAATGAAGCATCGATTCTCAAAAGCAAATGAGAGGTTGTAGACTGGGCAGCCAAAACCGCACAGCCCACATGCCACAAGTGTCCGAAGCCCCATGGAGCTGCTCTATCCTGTCATAGATTCATTATGAGTCAGAATCAATTTGATGGCACACAACAACAGAGAGAGAGAGAGAGAGAGAGAAAGCGGGGGGGGGGGGGTTGTCACCAGCCACAAACAAAGCCTCCATCAGTACCCAGAGTCTGGAAGGACTGATTGGTTCCTTAGGGGCCTTGAACAAAGCACTTAACCACCCTTGCTATAAATCAGTCATGCCAGAAATATTTCATTTACTATTTTCTGTGTAGGAGATAAAGAAGAAATAAAAAGTATGCTTTAATTGCGCCCAAGGAATTTAAAGTTGGAAATAGACAGGGTTGTCACACATCAAATAATTTGAAGTCAGTACAAAAGCCTGTGCAACTGGGTGCTCATTTGCGCTCAAAGAGCAGCGCGATCGGTGTGGGCTGAACCAGACGTTCCCATAGACACGAGCAAGCCGTTGCAGTAACGAGCTGGTGTGTACTTTGGGACAGGAGGGGACTACACAAATGGTAGGAGAGGACATTGTCATTCACACGCCAAGGTCAACTGCATGATTTAAGTGCCCAGATCAAGGGCTTCCTCTCCACCATTCCTTATAAGCTCCATGTCTCTGGGGAGGACTCATCTGACATCTGGCATCTCAGCTCCTTCACATCCTCACCTCCATTCTGATGCAGCCAGAAATTACACCACCTCAGAGATGCTGCCTTTCAAGAGTTCCTGCTAGGACCTTCACAAGTTCTCCATCTCATTAAGGGCTCCGATCTAGCACCCTCCTACTTGTTCGGATCCATCATTGCTCATCATCCAAATAGGCATTCTCTCCACACCAACTTTAATACAGAAGAATGTAGCTGGAAAAAACTACATGACCTTAAAATTCATCATAACCACAAATGCCCAAAATAGCAGTGAGGATGACAATGGTGCTGATATCTTTTAACACTTATCAAGCATTCTTATAAGCCAGCCTTACTCTTTTTCTGAGTCGGTAAGTACGTAATTTATTTTTGGCTTAATTTATCTCCATACCCCTCGCCCCAGAAGAATTTATTTCAAAGGACTGCATTGAATCTGCAGCTCCAGGAGAGGGACATATCTGATCAGAGCACATGGGAGCAGATGAAGGGGGAGGACGAGAGAGTGGAGCACAGCCTGGCCCACCAGGTCTTGAGGACAATATTCCCAATTAGAGCCGCCAGTGCACAGAGAGGACCACATGGCCAGTCCCACTATGAAATATGACGCCCCTCACTGACCCATGGCCCTACAGGGGATAGCACCGGAGACACAGTGTGGGAATTGCACCCCATCTGATCCCAGCACACCAAGGCAAAACACTAAGGGGGTGCAACAGAACAGCAAGGGAATGGAGCAGCAAGGTCCCCAGGGAATGCTGAAAGTGGACTTTGGGGCCAGGGCGTGATGTCCCAACAGACTGGATTGGAAAACATTCCTAAAGGCCAACTAACAATCCTGAACTAACTACAAGCTTTCCTTTCTTGTTGTGTTTTGTTTTGTTGTCATTTGTTTGTTGTTGTTGTTTTGCTGTATATTATGGCTTGGTTTTACTCTGTCTTGTTTTTGTGCATGTTATTATCTCTGCAGCTCTGTCTAAATAAGATAGACTGGATGAACAATCTGCAGGAGAAAACAAGGGGACCAAAAGTTCCAGGGGGACAAGGGAGAGGGGGGAAAGGTAGTGGTGTTAACAAACACAGGGACAAGGGAACAACAAGTGATGCAAATCGGCGTTAAGGAGGGTGTGGGAGGCCTGGTAGGGCATGATCAAGGGTAATGTAACCAAAAGCAATTGCTGAAACCCTGGTGGGGACTGAGCATGATAGTGGGACAGGAGGAAAGTCAAGGGAAATAGAGGAAAGAGCTGGGAGGCAAAGGGCATTTATAGAGGTCTAGATAAAGACATGTACATATGTAAATATATTTATATATGAGGATGGGAAATAGATCGATGTTAATATATTTATAGGTTTAGTATTAAGGTAGCAGGACATTGGGCCTCCACTCAAGTACTCCCTCAATGCAAGAATACTTTCTTCTACTAAATTGGCATTCTATGATGCTCACCTTCCCAACACAACCGCTGAAGACAAAGCAGGTGCATAAGTAAATGTGGTGAAGAAAGCTGATGGTGCCCGGCTATCAAAAGATATAGCTTCTGGGGTCTTAAAGGCTCAAAGGTACACAAGCAGCCATCTATCTCAGAAGCAACAAATCCCACATGGAAGAAGCACACCAGCCTGTGTGAACACGAGATGTCGAAGTGATCAGTTATGAGGCATCAAAAAACAAAAACTCTTATCATAGTGAACGAGAGGGGGAGTGTGGAGTGGAGACCAAAGGTCCATTTGTAGGCCACTAGATATCCCCTTACAGAAGGGTCTCCGGGAGATGAGCCAGTCAAAGTACAATGTAGCAACAATGAAAAATACAACTTTCCTCTAGTTCCTAAATGCTTCCTCCCCCGCAACCCCAACCCACCCTCTATCACGATCCCAATTCTACCTTACAAATCTGGCTAGATCAGAGGATGCACACTGGGACAGATAGGAACTGGAAACACAGGGAATCCAGGGAAGATGATCCCTTCAGGACCAGTGGTGTGAATGGCAATACTGGGAGGGTAGAGGGAGGGTGGGTTGCAAAGGGGGAACCAATTACAAGGATCTACATATAGCCTCCTCCCTGGAGGGTGGACAACAGAAAAGTGGGTGGAGGGAGGCGTCGAACAGGGCAAGTTATGACACAATAATAATTTATAAATTATCAAGGGTTCATGAGGGAGGGGGGAGCAGGGAGGGAGGGGAAAAATGATACCTGATGCCAGGAGCTTAAGTGGAGAGAAAATGTTTTGAGAATGATGAGGGCAATGAATGTAGAAATGTGGGATTGTGATAAGAATTGTATGAGCCCCCCAAAATGATTTTTTAAAGAATGTACTAATGTGCTTTACACAATTGATGCATGTATGTATTATGATAAGAGTTGTATGAGCCTCTAATAAAATGATTTTTTAAATAGGAAAAAGAAGAAATCTCAATTGAAAAAAATGAACAAAAATCAATGTTAACAGTCCCTTCACGAAAGAGAGCCTCCTTGTCAATGTCATCAGGAAAATGTGAATTAAACTATAATACTTTTTTTAAAAAGGGATGAACATGGAAGAATTTACCTTAGAAAGGCGGCTTAAGAAAGAAGGAAAAATAAATACTGTGTATGGAAGTCAGATGATTTTATGTCAACTGGACCCACAGACTGATAGTGTCTTTGAAGTTGTGGCTTTCTTGTAAGCAGGCATCCTGGGGGCACCCTTTATGTCCCTTCCCTTTCACCTTCCTGCTTTCTGGCCACCCAGAAAACTGCCAGAACCCTGCCATGCTTCCATAGACCTTGAATCCATGATACTATCTCCAACAGCCTTTGATCTTCCAGCATTCTGCTTCATGTCATGTGGCTGAGTGAGTCTGAAGAGCAACTAATGGAATAGTATCAGTCATGTGGACTGGAGTTGAACTGGCTGAAGTGCTTTCGTGAAATATAATTAATTCTTGATGTAAAGCTTTTTCTTGTACATATATGAGTGTCACTGAATTTGTTTCGACACATAAACTGGCTTAACACACTCGATGGAAGTTGCATAAGGAAGGAATGGCACATTCCAGGAATGGCAACGGGCACACTGAGACGCATGTATAAATTGTCAAATGTAAAACTGATTCCTTGTTCTGTAAACTTTAACTAAATCAAAATAAAACGTGTTTTCTAAATTTAAAACATGTACCCCCGTATTTCTCAAAGGAACCACTGCTGTTGTTTGGAGCAGAACACTTCTTTAGTCCATGGAACTGTCCTTTGCACAGTAAGTGCATTTAGGATCACTGCTGCCAGCCACTGAATGCCAGTCCTGGCAACCCAAAGCACACACACACACACACACACACACACACACACCACACACACACAGCATTTCTTTCCAAAAGCAGGCCACCAACCCTCTTCCCCCACCAGATTTCAGGGATAGTGTCACACCTAGTCAATCTGCTCAAAACAGATTGTTGCAGTCCAGTCAATCCCACCACCCTGAGTCTTTAAGAAAGAATTGAACTTCCTAAGCTGTAATCTTTACAGAGCAGACTGCAACATCATTCTCCCAAGAAGTGGCTGCTGGGTTTGAACTAACGACCTTTTCTTTTTTTTTTATTTTAAAAATTTATTGGGGCTCATACAATTCTTTTCACAGTTCATACATATACATACATCAATTGTATAAAGCACATCTGTACAGTCTTTGCCCTAATCATTTTTTTCTCTTTTCTTCTTTTACATTTTATTAGGGACTCATACAACTCTTATCACCATCCATACATATACATACATCAATTGTATAAAGCACATCCATACATTCCCTGCCCCAATCATTCTCAAGGCATTTGCTCTCCACTTAAGCCCCTTGCATCAGGTCCTCTTTTTTTTCCCCCCCTCCCTCCCCATTCCCCCCTCCCTCATATGCCGTTGGTAATTTATACATCATTATTTTGTCATATCTTGCCCTATCCGGAGTCTCCCTTTTCTTAACCAAGTGTTTAACCACTGTGCCTTTGAACTAGGCATCCTTAATTGAGAATTACCGTGTATACTCATGTATAAGCCATTTTTTGTGCTGAAAAACTGGGGCTCGACTTATACTCGGGTCAGTGGCATGAATGGATGTCATCTGGTCAAGTCCAACTAACAAAAGGAGGAAATCTCATGAAGCCTGACATAGAGTTAAGAGCACAGTGGGTTCGAGATTCATGGGAAGACATTCCAGAAGACATGGTGCGACATGCCTTCCAGAAATGTAGTATTAGTAATGCTATGGATGGCAGTGAAGACTGCGCTTTGTATGAAAATGACAGCAGTGATGGTGATGACGGCAATCTCAGTGAGGACAGCGTCTATGATGACCTCACGCCAGCTGAAGCTCTGCATTGGGATGTGGATGATGAAGAGGAATCCAGTTTTGAAGGATTTTAACTCTTTACATTTTAGCTTGGTTGCTGATTGAGCTTAGGGAATAGTACTCTTAAGATATCATTGTTGATACCTTATTGTTTTTGTTGAACCTATTTTCCACTTACTGTGCTGGTTTACTAATATTAAATGACTTGTCCTTTTATTTATGTTTTTATTTAAAATAAATATTTAAATACATTATCCCACTGATGTCTCAATTTTTAATAATTTTATTTTCATTTGTTTTGATTATTGAAACTCACCAATAGCTTCTGCATTTTCCATGCTAGGCTTATACTCCAGTCAATCAGTTTTTCTGGTCTCCCAGGTAATAATTAGGTGCCCCAGCTTATACTCGGGTCGGCTTATATTCGAGTATATATGGTAGGAGGTGGAACCAGTAGTAAAGTGGACATCCAAACTGACGGTGTGGGGAAGTAGTCTCCCAAAAGACAACCAGGTAGCGTTATCAAAAATAGGGAGAATGAATGTCAAGTGGTCTCAAAGCAGCACATGTCCTCTACATGCAGACATGCTTCATGATTCTCCTGTTACCATAAACAATCAGAGACATTTTTCTTTAGAGTTCACTGCACACAAGGTGATTTACTCTGCATTGCTAGGTGAAAATGTGGCCAGAGATGGTCCTTATAAGTTAATTGGGTTGCCCTGTTTGTTGGGACGTAAATAAGACATTGACTTAATCTTATGTGGTGCAGATAAATGGGACTTCAGGTGAAATTAATCTAGTAAAATTCATGTTGAACATCTTTTTAAATAATTTTAGATTTTACTAATGATTCTACCTTACACACCCACTATGCTTTGTGGTTTACTGAGTATGACCAACTTGGCTGATTTCCTATCCATTATCCATTATCCTGTCCCCCTTTATCTTAATAGAACCTTAATTTTGTGTAGAGAGGCAATATGTCCAGCTAAAGCTGTGCCAGTTTCCCCTGCAGGTGAAAATGATCATGTGACAATCAATATGAGTGAAAGTCTAGGCGCATGGTATGTTTTTTCTTTGTTTGCTCACTTTTCCTACCTCCTGACTGTCCCTCCATGCCTGAGTCCCTCCCTTCCTTCCTCCATCACTTTCTTTATGGCTTGTATGAAGACTGTGGAATTAAAGCCTCTTATGACAGAAGGAGTTGGGGACATTGATGACATGGAACCACAGCACCAACCAGGGACCACCAACTTGCAGAACATCTGTGATTCAGGAAAAATAAGCACCTTCTTGTTTGCCATTGCTGTAAATTTTCTATAATTTACAACCAAATTACCTCTTAATGTATACATTGGGTACTCTCATGGATGTTTTACTAGATTGTGTGAAACTTGTAGCCACTGCACAGAAATAGGATTGTGGTCCTTCTTTATAAGAGAGGAGACTGAGCCTCGGAGGCACTAGATAGCTTACTACAGGTCTTACTTACTTTGTCCTTTAAATTTTTAGATTGCCTAGAATCACCATCTGGAAGTTGGAAGAAAATTTTCCCTCCTTCCCAAACACCTCCAGGGATGGCTG
Organism: Tenrec ecaudatus; assembly: GCF_050624435.1. Classification (NCBI taxonomy): domain Eukaryota; kingdom Metazoa; phylum Chordata; class Mammalia; order Afrosoricida; family Tenrecidae; genus Tenrec; species Tenrec ecaudatus. Next base: position 136,769,893 of record NC_134533.1, read on the forward strand.
GGAAAAGCCAGTATTCCAAAAGACCAACTCTAACGTAAGCAAAACAAATTCCTGCTTCTATGGAATTTGGGATCGCTGCTCTGCATTTTGCCCCTGTGTGTATGGCCCATGTTGCCCTATCATCCCACTAACACAATCCTGAGTCCCGCCTCCTTGGATGCAGCACCCACTCCAGGCTGGGTGAGCAGCACCCTTTACTGAACGTTAGCACCGTAGAAGCAGCCACACAGCACCACAGGGCCGCAGCAAACACCAGCTGAGCACTGCTTCTTTCTGTGACTGGTCCTCTTCCCCTCCTTTCCCTCCCCCCCCCCACTCCCCTCCCTTCTCTTCTGGGAGGGTTGTGCTGTCCCCTCCGTGGATGTCAGGGTCCTGTCATTTTACTGTTGTCCCTCCCTTTACCTCTTCTACTCCACATCCAAGCTCTCTTTCTCCTGACTCCCAACATTCCTGCTCAAGCTTTATACCAAGCTTCTTTGCAACACCAAATGGCCTGCGTTTTGCTAACTAAGGGCCATTCCAAGGGGACTTTTGACCAATAGCACGTAGACTAACAATTACTCAACAATACAGATAACAACTATTCCCTGTCTGAAGGCGCACTGCCATCGCCCTTCAGGATACATTTCTCAGAAAACACATGACTGGTGTGACAAAAAGGCTTGCTGGTTGGTGGGCATCCCTTAGATGGCAACAGACAGATAAAGGCTTTGCAGCGGAAGAAGCACACCAGCCTGTGTGATCACGAGCTGTCGAAGGGGTCAGGTATCAGGCAACATCAGAACAAAAAATCTTATCATAGTGAATGAGTGGGGGGTGGGGTAGGGGGGTGGTGTTGCGGAGTGGAGACTCAAAGCCCATTTGTAGGCCACTGAAGATCCCCTTACAGAAGGGTCTCGGGGAGGAGATGAGCCAGTCAGGGTGCGATGTAGCAATGATGAAAAACACAAATTTCCTCTGGTTCCTAAATGCTTCCTCCTCCCCCACTATCATGATCCCAATTCTACCTTACAAATCTGGCTAGACCAGAGGATGTATACTGGTACAGATAGGAACTGGAAAAACAGGGAATCCAGGGCAGATGATCCCTTAAGAACCAGTGGTGTGAGTGGCGTTACTGGGAGGGTAGAGGGTGGGTGGGCTGGAAAGGGGGAACCGATTACAAGGATCTACATGTGACCTCCTCCCTGGGGGACAGACAACAGAAAAGTGGGTGAAGGGAAACATCAGACAGGGCACGATATGACACAATAATAATTTATAAATTATCAAGGGTTCATGAGGGAGGGGAGAGCAGGGAGGGAGGGGAAAATGAGGAGCTGATGCTAGGGACTTAAGTGGAGAGCAAATGTTTTGAGAATGATGAGGGCAACAAATGTACAAATGTGCTTCACACAATTGATGCATGTATGGATTGTGATAAGAGTTGTATGAGCCCCTAATAAAACGATTGATAAAAAATTAAGAAATGAAAAGCTTTGCCACTCACGGTGTGGATGTAGGAGAGTGGCTGCCCCTCTAAACCTATCCCCCCCCTAAAGGGAGACAATAACAATACCTCAGCCATAGGCTTATGGTGAGAATCAAACGGAGTCATGCACATAAAATGCTTTGCACAGTGACCAGCACAAAGAAACACTCCCCGGAGGTGAAATGGTGTGTTACTCTTGTCATGGTTGCTGCTGCTGCCATCACTTTCATTGCCATTTAAGGCACGGAAGGTGGGATCAAAATGCGCGCGAGAGCTATGAACCCGACCTCAGAGCATGTAGAAGTCATTTGGGATGTATGGGAACGTAAGTGAGATTCAATGGGTACATGAAACTCCGTGACTAGGTAAGGTGCACACAGTGCTCGGTGGAAGGGCCCTGCTATCACCACCAAGTGGCACGAGCCCATTTTGACTCAGCATGACCCTAAGTGACTGAATACAACTAGCCCACGATCTTTAACAGAGCAGATCGCCAAGTCTGGATCTCACCGGGCTTCCAGGTAGATTCCAACTGCAAACTTTTCTGTCAGCAGCCAAACACTTAACTACTGTGCCCTCATGCACGGCTGGCTAGCTAACAGGGCTAGACATTATAAATATAGGAGGGCCGCTGCCCCAGAAAGGAAACGTGCTTCCATTGCTACTTTTCTAAAAGGAATAACGTCATCTTTAATCTAAAGATACCAAATGTCATTGGGACACCACCAAATATTTTCATTCCGCCCGAGAACTAGTTCAGTTCTAGTGAGATTAAGAGTTTTCCAGAGTAACTGAGACATCTAGCAATGGAAATGCAGTGCTGAGGTCTCTACACCGTTTCTAGGAGTGGTTAAGTACTTGCCGGCTAACCAGAAGACTGGAGATTTAAACCCACTCTCGGCTCCATAAGAAAAGTAATGCTCGTCTGCTTTGGGAAGGATTCCAAACTGAACTCACTACCACCAAGTCCATTCTGACTCAGAATGACTTTAAAAGACAGGATAAAACTGCCCTCGTGGATTTCTGAGACTGTAACTCTTTATGGGAGTCTCATTGTTCTCCTGCAGAGCAGCGCATGGTTTCGAACTGCTGACCTTGAGGTTAGCAGCCCAATGCATAACCCAGTTCTCTCTATTCTAAAGGGTGTCTATGAGACAGTATCTACTTGACATAAATGGGTTTGGGTCTGGACATTGTTTCCTGAAAATGTTCCAGACCTTGAAATGGTGAAACAATGTGTATACATGCAGGAACCTCTGCCTGTCCAAACCAAATACACAGCCAAAGCAGGAATTACCATGATCCATGTTCTTGCTATTACACTGTGCTTGTTGGGCTGGTACTGTGACTGTCACCTTTCTCCATTGGCCGGCCATGCGTGGCTTGTCTCTTTTTCGGGCATTAGTATGAGACCTTCTCCAGGCGCTGTTTGATGTTCCTTCTTGTCCATATTACGGTCATTTGCTTTGCCTTTCCAGCATCTGTTTGCCTCCCATGTGAAATGCTGGCTGTGAGAGTAGAACATAGCAATATAACTCCACAGCTTCTGTAACAAATTGCCCTTCATCTCTTTTGCTCAGACTCCTTGAGACTACATCCTTTATTTACCAAACCCAATTTCTAGTCGAATCTGACTTGCAGTGGCCTTATAGATCAGAGTAGAGTGGCCCCTCTGTGTTCCCAAGCTTTAATCTGTACAGATACAGACTGCCCCAGCTTTCTCCCTCGGAGGAGCGGGTGTGCATGAACCTCGACCTTGCAGTTAGCAACCGAGTGTTTTAACCCCTGCATCAATCCAGACTCCTTAAAAATGGTTATCACTGAGTCGGTTCTGATTCAAGTGTACAAAGTAGAACTGCCTCCTTGGCTTTTCATGGCCGGGACTTTTCAGAAGCAGGTCCCCAGACCCGTCTCCCAATGCCCCCTCTGAATGGGTTTGAACTGTCAGTCTTTGGATGGGTGGTCAGGTGCTTAATCATTTGCACCATTCAAGACTTATCTGCTATTTTGGAATTCACTTATAAAGCATCTATGCACTGGACACACCTTTGGTATTGGGAGACTCATACTCACACACATGAGACTCACTCAGTCCCTTCCCTCCTGGAGGAAGCAGCCTAGGAAAGGAAGCCAGCCTGTAAACAAATAATCATCCCAGTTTACAGTGCCATTCACTGATGCATCTACACGTGAGTCAGTCAGTAAGGCAAAGGAGGACATGGATAAACATTGATAAATAAATGCCTCAAAGAGGCCCAGCAGCTTAAAAAAGGAGCAGGAATTAGGAACGCAGAGAAGAAATGGAAAGTGGGTAGAAGGTTAGGAGAAAGTGGAGACCTGGTACCCAGAGAAAAGCAGGGCATGTCAAACCTACAGTAAAAATCATGTTAGGCGACTGTGCTTATGTGCAGGAGGCAGATGAGTTGGCTTAGCACATTCTGTACCTCTGGTTCGTAGGCTTATTGTAACTTGACCTTTTGCTTTTCCATGGATGGAATTTCTCTACTGTAAACTAAGCAAATAAGAGTGTGGGAGTGCCCCGGTAGATCCCGAGGAAGAGAATTGCCGGAGCAGGCCTTCCTAGCAGCCACATTCTAGGGACGTATTCTCTGTCCTCGTGAAAGACTGACCTGGTCTTGAGGATTCGGCAAGGACACATCCGGGGGCCTGACCAAGGCCATGCCAGGTATTGTCACACCCAGGTAAGGACCAGGAGAGCATTGGCAATCACTGCAGCAGGCACCCAGGGTTCTATGAAACGGGTACTCTCCTCTTTAAAAGCCCATCCTGCCAAGTGAACTTGTCTTATTAGGATGTCTTCAATTGCAGTTACACCAAATAACTCCAATCTTCAGATCCATTGTTTTCGGACAGTGGTTCGGAACCTTCCCAATGCCGCGACCCTTTCATACAGTTCCTCATGTGGTGGTGGCCCCCAACCATAACATTATTTTCGTTGCTACTTCATAACTGTAATTTTGCTACTGTTATGAATCAGATGACCCCTGTGGAAGGGTCTTTTGACCCCCAGAGAGGTCATAACCCCCAGGTCGAGAGCCACAGTTTTAGAAACTTGCACATGATTAATAGGTTTATCCGGCCTATAACCTCTGCACTTCTGCCTCTGCACATACACACAGCATGAGCTTCCAGGACCTGCAACCTGAATAGTTTCCTGCCGTCCTGCCCTGGTTTAATACTCTGATGTTGCCATCTGGAAATGCTTAACCTTTTGAACAGGGACTGCAGCGTTTCCATTTTGCACTGAGCCCTGAAAATGAGAGAGTTTGTCCTGTCTGGAAGACTAACTGCTTTAAGGTGAATTTTTATCAAGCCTTGTCTCTACACTTGGGACAAGAGCCACTAGAGAATGGTGTTTGAGTCAAGCTTTCATGAAACAGTGACTATTTTCACTGTCCACTCGATTGGCGGGGTGACTGTCACAAGACTGGAAGTTGAAGCAGTCCAAATCCTTTTGACACCTGATGACAGATGTCAGATGACAGATGTCTGACTGGCTCAATCAGACATCAGGGGTTGGCTCTGGCCTCCCATCATCATCCTGCTACCAAGTGTGCAAACAGATTATGGTCCTTCAAGTTTATAAACCATACCACCCCCAAAGGCAAGTTCATAAACCTTCCCACTCTACAAATTTAACACTTTCTCTAACATCATTTGATTAAGAGTGTGCAGAATTGCATCAGATGTAATAAAAGTCAAACGCTGTAATCTCAATAATTAAACACTTATACCAAAGCCTGGACCCAAGCAGTTCAGTGGCTTGTACTTGAACTGCAAAAGAAGCAGCTGTGGTACCCAGCAAGGAGCCAAGCGTCTGAACCAGTCATTTCCCTAGCTGACAGTTGTGGAAAGGCCCTCCCCAAGATGGGTGACAAAGGGGCTTGTCAACGGTGCATTTCACGTGGGACATCCCATCACACATCTCAAGCCATTGCTCAAACTGCAACAGCCACTTTCCACCGGTCCACATTGGATCCTGACACAGAACTGTCACCGTTTCTGATACACTGATTAGTCACTCATTCTTGAGAGTCTGGAGATCAAAAGTTTGCCTCACTTTACACCTTGCCATTAGCTAATATTAAAAGTACTCACTTTTTCCACACTGCAGGACCTCAGTGTGTGTGTGTGTGTGTGTGTGTGTGTGTGTGTTCAGAGGGAAAAATACTGGGGTGGAGGAGTGGAAAGTGATACTGACCTTAATTTCCCTTAACTCCAGATAATACATACTTTTTTATTTCTCTCTTGGTCTCTCTGAAGTCATCTTTAGAGACTGGGTTTCACAAATGAGCTTTATTTCATTGCTCAGGGCCCATATTAATGTAATGTCCTCATCCAGAATCACATTAATTTCAAACTGACAGCAGAATTCAGTCACAGCCACTACACTGAGCACAACAGAAGCCCTGGTCAAAGCTGGTCCTGTCCCACAGGGAAGTATGGGAACAGGTCTCCATTGTCTCATTCAGCATCTTCGATAGGACAATCTTCCTGGAAATAGCTATTCCCGTGCCTGCTGAAAGCCAGATCACAGGCCTTCCGACTGTACTTTCACATTCACAGCCCTCAAAAAAAGCTATGGCACAAATAAGCAATTTGATAGCCCTCCCCTGGGCACCTGGGCAGTATTCTCCGTAGGTCAGCTTGGATGCCTGCCCCCAAACACGGGGCTTCCACAAGGTTCCTGGAAACATTTCACTATCTTTAAATTCCATCTCTCCCGGCATATTGTTTGCCATTCCGGGGGTGGGGGGGGGGGAGGGATGATAAAAATTTAATTCTTTATTCAGAAACTTTCACTTCTCCATTCAGAAAGCCCATATTTGTTTCCAACTCAGGACGGGGAAAGTTTCAGAGATGCTCCTGCTGCCCACTCCCCGCAACTGAATCTGCCTTCTCGGGGCCACTTGGCTGAGCAACTGCTGCTAAGCCTGGTACTTCCCACAAGCAGGCAAGCTTCCTCCATTTTCCCCTCAGAGCGCTTGCAAAGTGTGCTCGCTCCCTACTTCATTCGATGCATTCAATGAGCTTGGCAAGCACCAATTGTGTGTGTGACGGACACCGGTTCCTTCCTGCAAGGTACCGACAGGTCACCGTGAATGAGGCCTTTGAGGGCTCCGAGCTGCCTGAAACCCAAGCCAGCCCCACCCTGTGCCTCTGCCGTGTTCCCAACGAACAGTTGCTGACTACACGGCACTGATTGACTCCGCTTTATAAACAGAGCTTTCTAAGTGACAAAGGTATTCCAAAGTCAAAGGAGTAAGTAAGTCAGGCACGCTATCTATTGAGTAGAATTTTAGAATAAAAATCACTCTCATAACCTGCTCAGCAGAATATTTCCTCCTGCTGATGGACAGGTTGCCAGGTGAGAAAGGTAAAGGGATCGTTCCATATGCGCTGCCTCAGAATGGGTCACAGGCTCTGTTAGAATCAGTTGTAACACAAGTCTGCTTATACCAGGGCCTGACAGGAGCTTGTACACACACACACACACACACACACACACACACACACACACACACACACTGCTTCTCCAATTTACGTAGCTGAATGCCACTGCCATAACTACCTCGCCTTCAGCGGGAGCAATACTTGTCTCCATTTCCTAGAATGCAGCTAGGTACAAATCTCCAGAAGCAAAAATTCACCTCTTTAAATGACAGAGCCAAGGAACAAACAAGGGCTTTTCGGGAGGAGAGCCTGTTCAAACAGCAAGGGGAGAAGAGTTGACATTTCATCTGAGCAGAGGCCCAGGAGTACTTTGCGAGCTGCCAGGACTCGACTAAGTAGCTAATGTTGTTTTACATACAAGATCCAAGCATATGGGAATGCTCCTTCAGCACCAAGTCCTCAGATAATACTGGGAGAGAAATGAACACAGCTGTCCTTCACTCGAAAGGCGCGGCATGAATTTGACTGTGATTGAGAGATAAGAGCTAATTCAAACGTCACGTGCAATTAGTTTGTAAGCGGTTATTTTATTCAGAATTGCATGTCAGTGATGCAGTCTTCATTCCCTGTTAAATCAGTTCCATCTATACTCATCCAACATGAATATTTAACTTGATCATTTCATTTTCAACTTTTCTTAAAGCCATTACAAATATTCTGCTGTTGAAAATCATCCAACATAGGAGCTATCATCCAAAGGTCCTGGAATCCATGACCAGAGCTGTCACATAGCAGAAGGAACACAAGGGGTTTCCCAAAGTTCATGGGAAAAATGCTATTTCTCTTCTCATCCCATTTCAAGGAGCTGTTCGACAAGCCCGCATGCACTATAACCTGGTTCTGTGACTCGGGAGGCTAGCATGTATTATCAACTGCTAAAGAGTCTTTTTCAAAAGAGCCTGTGTTTTACTGTACAATCCTTAGGTGTGAAGATTCCCCATTATAATTACATGTGTCAGAATCGTGTTAAAATATTTCCCCATGAACATCTATTTCTCTTCATGTGTTGCCTGAAATAAAGTCTTCAGTATTTAACCTGTACATGTTGGCCACTTGAGATTTCATAAATTCTAGTAAAATAAAGCCATGATGGATGAAGCTTGTACAGTGTCTAAAATAATATATAACTACCGTATATACTCATGTATAAGCCAAGTTTTTCAGCACATTTCTAATGCAGCTTTTGTGGTAAAATTAGGTGCCTCGGCTGATATTCGGGTCGGATTATACTCAAGTATATACAGTACATGGTAACTTATTCTTTGAGCTTCCTAAATTATTATAACATAACCTTCTGCAGATTGCCTCATACAAAATGGGCCAGGGCAACAGCAATAGCATTGCCACTGAGGGAAAATTCGGGAACTTTCTTCCTGGGAAATAACCCAACCTCAAAATTCTGCATACTAACTCATAATTCATTTTCTTTTTCCTCTTTTCCATAGTTCACTTTCACATCTCAAAGCAACACTGGTCTGAAGCCTTATTTTTATCAGCAGCATGTTATTTCCTTTTTCTGTTTTGTTTTGTTTTGGAAGCATGACCAAAAGAGCAACAAACCCCACAGGAATCCCAAGTAAACCATTAAAATTCACTTTTTTTTTTGCATTAATTTGAATAGGGGGTAAGAAAGAGGGAAGTCTGTGCATGTCCTTTCGGTTCTTGGATAAAACGTCCCTGCTCCCAAAAATCTCCAAGTACTGTCAGAGACAGAAAAATAAACACACCAGGCAGATAAGCTTCTATCACTTTTCTGACTATCAAAGTTGCTGGGGTCACCATCAAACATTTTTGAGGCTGGTGCTTTGACCCAAATCTTACATATAATTACACTTAAAACAAAAGCCCTCCTTTTTTTTTTTTTTGCAGACCTACAGGACCAGCTGTAGTGCTCCAACGTTCCCAAGTTCTTAACTCAATGCCAATCAAAACCGAATGCCTTCGAAACCTCAAGGGGTTGCTTCTTCCTTTCTGCACTCACATGGCAACAGGAAAGTGGTGTGTGCTTTTTCCTCTGCTGCCCCGCTTGTTTTTGTGCCTTTATAAGTTGAGTATTTGTTCCCACCCCAGGAATGGGCACCTGACAGGCTGTGATTTATATGTGAGAAAACAACGCTGGTTCTTGGAGTCAGAAGCTGCTTCCCCACCCATCTTAGCTGTCCTCCAGGAACCAGCAGGGTAAAAAGGGGTGTGGGGAGCTGGGAGCAGGTTCTGTCTGGAGTCACAAAGGACATGTAGCACAGGTACATTCAAAGGAATGGAGGCAAATATAAAAAGATTATTTATTATCTTTATTAACACTCACATGTAACCTTTGTTTTTTACACAAAAGTCTAAATGAATGCCTCCTTGGTTGATCATGCCCACTGGGAGGCTTTTTGTTCCTGACCACTTCCCTTTTCTCTACTCCACCCCCAACACCCAAACTACTCTTGTACATGTTCACAGATACCACGAAAAGTTTGTAAACAACAATTGGGGCTACTGGAACTTGAGATCATCAACACCCCACTTCCGAAGGAAAGGCAGTGGGTGGAGGGGAAGAAAAGGCAGCAGGGGGAGGGAGGACCACTAGGAGAGGGGAGGATGCGCAGCAGGTCCAAACTTTCAAGTCTTGCTTTTTCTGAGATGTGTGTGTTGTGGCTGTTTCTTGAAATCCAATGACTCAAACATTGACAGCAAATACCTGTGTGGTTATTTATATTATATATCTATAAGAGAATATGTGGGCTTCCTCGGTTTGTTTAAACACACCACAATCCTGTCGGTGTCTGCACAAGCATTCGGAGCACCCCGGAAGCCCTCTCACAGCCGGGGGTTCTTGAGCAGGCTCCGGCTGAGGTCTTTGACCTCTTCGGGGCTGTTGACCCTCTCATAGCCCAGCACCGCCATAGGTTGAGAGCAAAACTCCTCCACCTGTTTGATCTGCTGGAAGGTGAGGGCGGTCCGCCAGGCATTGGCAGCCTGCGTGGCGTTGCGGGCTGACACCACGAAGGGCTTGGAGGACGAGCCCGAGCCACTCGTCATGTTCAGAGCAAACTGCTCCATCTCGGAACTCACCAGCAGCCCCACGAAGTCATAAACCCTCCTCAGAGTCTTGACAGGGTCTCCCACCAGGTCCTCGTACCGTACCACGAGGTAGTGGCCCTGCAGCCAGTCAGGGGGCTGCAGGGCCGTCTGTAGCGTCTTGGCCATGCTGTTACAGATGACCTCCATGGCGCCAAGCGCATGGTAGTCCGCTGGACCGCCCATGCCTTCCTTTTTGGCTCCCAGCTTGTGGCCGGCAGCCTCCAGGAAGGGCATGCGGTGGGCGCGCGGGTCCCGGCTCCGCACCACTTGCAGGCTTTCCCGAATGAGGCCGTGGCGTGAGCGGATGCGCGAGCTGGCCACCGCGCGGGGATCTCGCACCAGGTGGATGACCTTGAGGTCCAGGGCTGGGTCTCGCAGCAGGGGCGCCAATACAGCCACATCAAAGACCCGCACACCCTTGATGACCAGCGTGCGGTACTTGCGGCACTCCTCTTCGAAGCGGGCCAGGCGCTGTGGCGGGCACTTTTTGCAAACGCGGTCGTCCACTAGCCCCACCACTTCCTTGCGGTAGGCGGGGCAGAGCGGCGAGGAGCACACCACCTTGTTGGTGGCCGCGCCAAAGATGCCCAACGTGGTCAGGTTGCGCCCCCCGCTGCCCGCGGGGCTGTACAACTGGAAAACAGAGAGGTCGCAGCGATAGAGAGCGCTCAGCATGTCCCGCGCCGCCCCCTGCAGGGACACGGCGTCCCCGGGGTACAGCTTTTGCCACACGTGCCACACTGGCTCGTAAAGGAAGAACACCTCGGGATTCTGGTTGAAAAGTTCGCCGAAAAAGGACGAGCCCGAGCGCCACGTGGTGAACACATAGACCAGCTGACGCTTTCCCCCGGTGCCCCGGCTGCCATTGCCCGGTGGGGCGGCCGCCCCGGGCGCCACGGCCGCCACGGCGTTGGCGGGCTGCCGGTTCGGGGTGTGCAGGTCCAAGCGGGTGTGCGCGCGGGGCGGCGCCGCCGGAGGGGATCCCGGACGCCCCCAGCCACCCCCCGCCGCGGCGCCCAGCGGCCCGTCGGGGCTGCACTGCTGCAGCGGCTCCTTGTGCCACTTGTAGTCCAGGAGGTTGAGCATGGTGAGCACCAGCAGCAGCGCATAGCCCGCGCACAGCACCAGCGCCTTCCTGCGGAACACCTTCATTCCGAGCGGGGACGCGGGCCAGCGGCGGCCCGGGCGCCGCGGCCACGGCGGGAGCAGAGCGCGAGGCGCGGCGGCAGGCGCGGCCGGGAGCAGCCGGGGGAGCGCGCCCGGGAGCAGGGCTTGCGGCGGGCTGCGGCTCATCACAGGCACTGCCCGGGCCGGCGGCGCGGCCGAGGCGGCCCTGCAGCCCGGGCCAGAGTGGCAGCGCACCGGCTGCGGGCGCAAGAACTGGGGCCGCTGCTCCGAGGCGGGCGCGGCGGCAGCGGCGGCAAGTCCCCGGCGCCCCGAGCTGGCTCTCCCATGGCAGCGGCTCCGGGAAGGACCTGCGAAGGGAAGTGGAGTGAGCGGGTGCGCCCCAATCTTGCCTCCAGCCTCCCGCCCCCGCTTCGGTAACGACTGGGGTCTGCTCGACCGCCCTGCTCACCTGGAGCCGCAGGCGTGGCCCGGAGCGCCCGGAGTCACAGCCCGGCGATTTGTCCTACCGCCACGCGTTCCTGGACGTCTGGCGCTCTCGCGACGCGGGTCCCCAACCCTTAAATGGGGCCACGGCGCTCACCAGTCCTCGGCAGCCCGAGTCCGCAGCACAGTTTCTGGGCAGCGGGCGCCCTGCGGCTCGGGGAAGGAAACTTTGACCGGGCCCGGCGCCCTCCTCCCCGCTCGGCCGAGAGCACGGCGGCTCCGGGCTCCAACGGCGTCTTCTCCACTCTCTCGAGAAGCAGCTGCCCTTCCCCGCCAGCGCACCGCGCTCCGGGGGGCGAAGCCGGCTGCGGGCGGCGGGGGCGGGGGCTTACAAGGGACCCAGTCTCCGGCACGGCGGCTCTGCCTCTCTCGCTCTGGGCCTCCACGCCGGGAATCTTCCCCGCTCTCGGGCTGCGACGGGCCGCGGGCGGCGCGACTCCGCCAAGGCCGCCCCGGCTTCTTCCATCTTCCAGAGGATGCCCGCACGGGCAGCGCCGGCGGCCCCCGCCGCTCTGCAACCTCCCACTGGCCGGGGAGGACCCTGCCGGCACAGCTCCGGGCAAAACGCTCCGGTCCGCAAGGCTTCACTGCCCAGCCCGCGCTTGGCACCACCCCGCTCCTGGTACCCGCCGCTTCGGACCAACAAGGTAGCAGGAGAAAGACCCCGCCGCCGCCGCCGAGGAAAGCGGCACCCGGGAGGATGCTGCTACCCGACTCCCACTACGCCGAGCGGCTGCAACGCGCTCGGGCCAGCCTCTGCGCGGCCGCTGCCAGCCGGCGCCGGGTTGGCGCGCGCGGCCGTCCGTCCCCGCGGCTCCGCCCCTTCGCCGCGCTGCCCTCCCCCTGCGCCCGCCCCGCGCCCTCCCCCCCTCACGGTTCCTGGCGACCTCCGCTTTCACAGCCCCCGGCTCTGCCTGCTCCGGCCGCCTCTGCTTGGGGGCTGGAAACGCAGGTCCGGTTTGCAGCTGCGCGCTCTCCCGCCACTCTCGGCTCGGCCCCGGGTGTAGCTCGCCGTGCACACGGGGTGCGCGACGCGACGCGGCCCTGGGCTCGGGGGCTCCGGTGACTCGAGCTCCGAGACATTGGCATTCTGCGTGCCGCTGCGGAACTCGGCCCCCCGCTTTAGCTCTCGCAGAGTTAGGGACAAAGTTTGGGCAGAACCCCCGGCTGCCTCCCGCCGAGCTCTCCGTAAGCCGGGGGCCGCCTCCGCACGCCGGAGCGCTACGAGGACGCCCAGCGTAAACTCCCCAGTTCGGCCTCGCCAGTCCCATGTGGCCTGTGACTTTTCCTTCACAGAGGAAATAATAAATCTTTCTGACCATGGAGTCAAAGAAGATAAGTCGGTTTTCCCTGGGGGGGTGCCACGGGGTGTCTCCGCTGTACTAGATCTGTGGGCAGGGCCGCTCCGTTTTTATTAGGCCCCAAGCGATGTTCCTCCATCACATTGCTATTGACGTCCTCAGAAATTGGGGTGATGCTAGGAGTGGGAGGGGGCGTGGGGAGGAGTGGATTCTTGTATCAAATTTGGTTAAATACTCAACCTGCTTTAGGGTTTTACAGATGAGTTCAAACGATTGACTCCCAAAGAAAACACCATTGTTGGAATTTTATTTGTCTTGGATTCCTTTGTGTGTATGTGTGTGTGAATTTTAAATTTTTTTAATCCTTTTATCGACATAATTAAATTTAATCATTTTATTGACATATAACACATTCCATACAATTCAATGGCTTATATATTTTTAAAATGTGCGATCATCACCAGATTTTAGAACACTGCTGTTATTCCTGTACTCAGTAGTTTCCCCACTTTCCCCCAATCTCCCTTAAGAAACTATTGATCTAGTTGCTGGCACTATAGATTGACCTGCCCTGGATTACATATAAAGAAAATCATGCCAATCTTTTAAAAAATCTCATTCCAAAAGAAAGCAGAAAATAAATAAATAGAACAAATTTTAAATAGGTCAAAGGGGAAAACAAGGGATACAGTGTTAAAGTTTAACCTAACTATATCTGCTTTGCCACTTGTCGGGATTTGCTGTTTAATCTATGTGAGGGCTCTCTAAATTGATTTCAGAATTTCATTGTCATTCATTAAAAAAAAAACCTCCCTGCTATCATGTGATCAAAGTGGATTCCAACTCATAGTGACCCCTTTGGATTCTGGAGTCTGTAATGCATTAAGGAGGTTGAAAGCCTTGTCTTTGTTCTGGAACAGCTTGAACAGCTTGCTTACCTTGTGATTAACAGCCCAGCACACAATTGGCAAACCAGGTGCTTAGGATTTGGGCTCCTAAAATTGAGGGTCTAATACAATTCCTTCCTCCAATCTTGGATTTTATTATTTACAATCCTTGGTTCACACAGGCTGATGTACTTCTCCATATGGATTTAGTTAACACCTTAGTTAGATGACAGTTTATTTGTGTTTTAATCATTTTATTAAGGGTTCATACAACTCTTATCACAATCCATATTTACATCAATTGTGTAAAGCACATTTGTACATTCATTGCCCTCATCATTCTCAAAACATTTGCTCTTCACTTAAGCCTCTGGCATCAGCTCCTCATTTCCCCCTCCCTCCCCACTTCCCTCTCCCTCATGAACCCTTGATAATTTATAAATTATTATTTTGTCATATCTTTCCCTGTCTGACATCTCCCTTCATCCACGTTTCTGTTGTCTGTCCCCCAGGGAGGAGGTCACATGTAGATCCTTATAATCGGTTCTCCCTTTCCAACCCACCCTCTCTCCACTCTCTACTCACACCACTGGTCCTGAAGGGATCATCCTCCCTGGATTCCCTGTGTTTCCAGTTTCCATCTGTACCAGTGCACATTCTCTGGTCTAGCCAGACTTGCAAGGTAGAGTTGGGATCATGATGGGGGCAGGGAAGGGGGGAGGAAGCATTTAGGAACTAGAGGAAAGTTGTAATTTTTCATTGTTGCTACATCACACCCCGACTGCCTCATCTCCTCCCCGAGACCCTTCTGTAAGGGGATGTCTAGTGGCCTACAAATGGACTTTGGGTCTCCACTCCACACTCCCCTCCTCATTCTCTATGTTAAGATTTTTTGTTTTGATGATGCCTGATACCTGATCCCTTTGACACCTTGTGATCTTCGTCCATGTGGGCTTTGTTGCTTCTGAGCTAGATGGCTGCTTGTTTACCCTCAAGCCTTTAAGACCCTAGATGCTATATCTTTTGATAGCCGGGCACCATCAGCTTTCTTCACCACATTTGCTTATGCACCCATTTGGATGACTGTTTATTTTTAAGACCTCAGAGACTATTCTTTCTGCTAGCTAGCCACCCACTGATTTCTTCAGGCTTGGGTTCCTTTAATCACTACACTTATTTTTTTTTAAGATAAATACGAAAGGTTTTTATTAAGTGATCAAAGAACACGAATCCATCGCTCAGCTTCATCTGTAAAATGGCACAATTAAAATAGCCTCAGATATTGACCAGTGAATGGGTGGTAGAGTGCCTGTGTGGGGGATAAAGCTTCAAGACAGGCCACCCAGCACAGGAAGCTCAATCCCAAGGGTCCTTTAAAACTCAGGGCTCTGGGGTAGACAGAGAGCAGTGCATTCCAGGGGGTAACATCTATGGCAATGAGTTTCAAGTTGCTGAATGATTGTCACTGGAAGCTGCCCAATGCCACTTCTGCACTAGCACTCAGGGAACATGCCACACCTGCCATATCCTCGAAATCCTATTATTCCTTCTATTCCAATTGCCTTTTTTTTTTTTTTAGAAGTTTGACAAAGTTACTGTAAATTTGTCTTTGTACTGTTTTGGGTCTCTTTTGCACCCAGAGAATCCTTCTAACTTTAAAATATTGGTGTTTCTGCCATTATTTTTCAGGGAGTCTTACAGAAGCTTCTCAGAGAACAAGGCAACTTGAAAAGTGACTTAACTAGAATGGATTTCGTTTCAGGGAAGATGACTCTTCAAAGAACCGTAGTCCCATTTTCCAGAAAAGAAAAGAATTCATAAGATCACTAGTAGAGTTCAGCTAATTTTCTCCCTATGAGGAAATTCAAGAGAAAAGAGTTTTTTGGGTTTTTTAATGCAAACTGGTAAAGGGGTAGATAATTGACCTTGAATCCTGTGGGTTTATGCAGCTTTTTAGAATAATACAGCATTATCTTGGTTACCAGTTAGGACAGGAAAACATTTTAAACTTCGATGTTCCAGCGAGAATCCCTGGTAGTGTAGTATATTATGCACTGAGCTACTTAACCGTAAGGTGCGCAGTTCAAATGATCAGCGGATCTGTGGGAGAACGATAAGGCTTTCCAGCAAAAGTTACCATCTCACCTGATACCTTCTCTCTAGTTGACAGCGCTAAAGGGGACTGCCCTGAAGACACAGTCTGGGACCCGCCCACAGCGGGGGGTGAAGCTAGAGAGGAATGCAACAGACCAGTGATGGAAGCGAAGCCTCCAAGTAGTAATGGGGACATTTCAGACTCGCGCCTTTCAGACACGAATACTGAAGATGAAAAGGGTGAATCTGTTGTTAGGTAAGTGGATCCCAAGATATGGACCCTGAAAGAAAAGGGGACTGGACCGATGGATTATAACATGTCCTTCTCGCTATTTAACAGAGAGAGATTCATTGACTGTGGCAGGATTCCTGCTGGACTTGCAGCAATTTGTATGTCTTTCTTTTGCTCTTTCTTTCTTTTTGGTGTCTACACAAGATAGGCAGGATAGGCAATCCCACGGAGACAGTAACAAGACCAGCCGGTGGGGGAAGGGAGCAGTGAGCCAATAATGATGGGGACAAGGGAATAATCATAAGGATTCTACAATTGATCGTAAAGAGGGTATAGCCTTTCTGGTACTGTTTGATCGATTGAATTGTATCTGAGAGGAATACTGAGATTCACCTGAGGAATCTGAGAGGTTACTGAGAGGTGAACAATGGGTAAACATGATCGTGGAGCAGGGGAAAGAAGAAGAAAGAAAAATATAGAGAGAGATATGTATATATGTAGATATATAAATATAGGTGACTTAGTTTATATATGTATATACATTCAAATGGAGCAAGGAAGCAGATGAACATTGGGCCTCTACTTAAATATTGTCTCAGAATAAGAACTGAACATTGTTTTTATAATGTGCCATTGTATGACACTCACCTTTCTGACACAATCGCTGAAGACAAAGTGGGTGCATAAGCAAATGTGGTAAAGGAAGCTGATGGTGCCCAGCTATGAAAAGATATAGCATCTGGGCTCTTAAAGGCTTGAAGGTGAACAAGCATCCATTTAGCAGAGAAGCAACAAAGCCCACATGGAACAAGCACACCAGCCTGTGTAGAACATGAGGTGTTGATGGGAAAAGATATCAGAAGTTCAAAAACAAGCAACCAAATCCATGTGAAGGGGTGTAGATGTAATGGAGACCCAAAACCCACCTGTAAGATAATTAGACTGTCCCTCTCAGAAGGACCACATGGAAGAAATGATCAATTCAGGGTACGGTATAGCACTGATGAAACACATTACTATCCTCTAGTTCTTTAGTATTCCTTCCCCTTAATATTATGGTTTTTATTTGTTTTACCTCCTTAATCATGTTAGACTTGTGTGTGTTCATTTGTATACTTAAAATTGTTTGAGACATGAAAGCCAAGATATATAACCCTTCAGAAACAGTAACAAGAGTAACGGTTCCCTGGGGATAGGGGAAGAGATGCGGGGAGTGGGAGTGGGAGTGGGAGTGGGAAGGGAGCTGATAACATTCATGATCCACTGAGTACAACCCCACTTGAGGGGAATGAGCAAAAGAATTGTGTGTGAATGGACATATCAGATGGTGTGTGATATGGCATGTACACGCGTGTGCGTGTGTGTGTTCCTGGGCGGTAGGGTGTGGGAGGGAGGGGATAAAGGGGAACTGAGGTCAAAGAGTTCAAAAAGAAAGAAATGTTTTGAGGCTGATTGTGGTAGCAATTGTACAATAATACTTGACGTGTTTGGGCTATGGAATGTTATATCTGTAAGAGCTCCCAATAAAGCGATTTAAAAAAAGAAAAGTTTCCGTCTCAGAAACCCAAGGGGCAGTTATCTTCTGTGCCATAAAGCCATGATGAGCTGGAACCGACTTGATGGGAATGAGTTATGTTCAGGTAAAGGAAGTGGAGTTTAATTGGCTTCCTGTCTGGACCCACCCTTCTCACTTCCTCAAATGTCAGCCCCTCCTCCCCTCTATTCACTTCCCACAAGGAAGAGAGAGAGGAAAAGCAACACTTATATTGGTCCATTAAATGGAAGCTGTGAAAGGAAAAAAATCCCTAATCCTAGTACAGCCAGTCTCCCCTTACCAATTTATGTACAACCCATAGTTATAGGCCACCTAGCCTATCATATTAAATTTTTTGAGGTACATGCAATGGAATTGGTACTACTTTGTGACATGCAGAAAAATACTATTACTATTATTATTGTTTTATAATACTAAAGATGTTTTCATGTATCTTGTATGTTTTTTACCCATAGAAAACATTAGTATATATGAACTAAGTACCCTATATACTAAGACAAACATTTGACTGATGTTAGATATCTACCTACTCACCATACCTAACTACACCAACTTAAGTAAAAGGCAGACTTACGAACAGAATATGTTCATAATCCTCATTATATATATTTACATATAAATGCATATCACTGCCTGTGAGTTGATTCCAACTCACAGGGAGACTATAGGGAAGGGTAAAACTGTTCCTGTGAGTTTCTGAGACTGTAACTTTGTGTTGGTTCAGGTAGACTAGAAAAACAAATCCAGAGGCACTCATGTGTAAGAGAGAACTTTATATCAAAGAGTACATTAAGAAAACATCCCAGTCCAGTTCAGATCAAGTCCCTAAGCCCGATATTACCCTATATGTCACTACGAGTCCATAAAGTCCTCTTTAGTCTTACACAGGCATGCAATGATGCTGAATGAAGGAAGATCACGGGCTATCAGGTGGGAAGTCCAGTGGATCCAGTGGTGGGGGAAGTATCTCATTGCTGGCATGGGTCTCCACATGGCTCCTCCAGCTCCAGGATTCTGGCTGCATCAGTGTAGCTCATGTGGCTTGCCAGCAGGAAGATGAAGCAGAGAGAGCCTCTCACCTCCAGGGAGGAATACAGGACTTCCCAGAATCCACAAGAGAAGGCCATGCCCACAAAGAGGTCACTTTGGCTATGGTCTGATTAACAGGCTAGACTCCACCCCTTCACAAGTTGGCAGGAGGTTATATAACTGCCACAAACTTTTTACAGGATTAAGCAGCCTCATCTTTCTCCTGAAAAGTGGCTAGTGGTTTCAAACTGTTGAGCTTGTGATTTACAGCACAGTGCTTAATCCACTGAACCACAAGGCTCCTATATAGTGTGGTCTATGCTTGCTGTGATGTGTTTATATGTAACACTTACTTCTCCATTTGTGTGTGTGTGTGTGTATGAAATGGTGAAATAGAATTGACATATACACATGCCACAAACAAAGATCCCACAGACAGTGACATTTGAACAGTTCCTGATTATGCAAAACAAATGTCTAGTCATGAGTATTTGCAAATTTTTCTCTCTGAGGTTTTATATGGTTTGTAGTTTTTAAAGAAAACTAGTTTTCATTAGGATTGTCCCCCAACAAGGGGGCCTAGTGCCTGTCTAATAATGGAGGAGTGACATGAGGCTGAGGGGATGAGTATGAAGTCGGCTTGGACTACTGTATAACAAACAAACCAAACCCCCCAGCCATCAAGTCAACCCCGAAGTGTAGCAACCCTATGGAAAGCATACAACTGATCCTTAGGGTATCCAAGCCTATAAATCTTTATTGTAACAAAAAGTCTCATCTTTTTCCCACAGATCAGTGGTCTTGGACTACTGGCCTTTTGGTTAGCAGCCCAATGCTTACCCACCAAGTCTCCTTAGGTTTACAGTAGAGAGACATGTGTGTGTATGTCTGTGTGTGTGGGAATGGGGACTGTCGAGAACATAGAAACCCAGTCTAGTCAAAGCAGCCAACGAGGTGTTATAGACTGAATGAAAACCAAATCAAACTCACTGATATCCGATCAATGCTGATTCACAGTGACCCTATAGGACAGAATGGAACTGCCACTAAGGATTTCCAAGATTGAAACTCTTTACAAGAGCAGAGAGCCCTGTCTTTCACCCTCAGAGCTGACTGATGGTTTCAAACTACTGGCCCTGAAAATCAAGCCCCAAGAGTAACCACTATACCACTAGGGCTCCCCAAAATATGTTGCCAACTTGGTTAAACCATGGTTCTCAATACTGTATAAGCATCCTCGATTTGGTGGTCTGATGTGCTGTAAAGGCTAGCCTCAATGATGTTAATGAAGCAGGAGGCAATCAATGTGGCTAGAATAATCGGAGTCACTCTCTTTTTAATTTTAACAGGGGTTAAACCAGAGGGCATAGAGAAGGGCCCTCAGTCCCCACAAGAAAGAAGAATCAAAAGTGAAGCCCATCCTTTTCAGGGCCCCAGCCTCAAGGGAAGATCAAGACATGTGGAGCTATCTAAGAACTGCTGAGCCCACAGACACTGAGCGAAGAAAAGGGCTTCCTTCCTAAACTGTGAGCCAACAGAGAAGCCTTCTCCTAGAGCCAGAACCCTCTATTAGGGCTTCTAGTTTCCGGAACTGTGAGAGAATAGCTTCCTGTTTGTTAAAGCCACCCACTTGTAAGATTTCTGTCACAGCAGCACTGGAGAACTAAGACAGGTGGATTTGGGTTCCTGTACCTGCACGTAAAAAGCAAGCATACTGATCTGAGAAAGTATGTCATTCCAGAGATCACAGGCCCGTTGTGGTTAATGAACCATGGAGGTGTGACTCGCGTTGCCTCGTGTTCTCAAAGATAAATAAACAAGGAAGATGCCCGTTCATTTTCCTAGTAGGCTGGTCAAGTTGGCCTGAGACTGGAGCCATTTGGACTCTGGTCATGGAATCTGTGTTCCCTAACACTGACCCAAAAGATTGGCCTGTTTGGGGAGGAGGGGTAGGTCGGCATCGACAGAAACTTCGTAAGCAGTCACTGGTGAACAAAGGCCAAAGAAAAAGAGGCAAGGTGGAGATTGCACAGAGATGGTTTGGTGGGCACTCTAGGAAGAGCCACCGTGTCTAGGAAGCAAGACCACACAGATGTTACACAGGTTTGTACCCTCTTGTATCCTCTGGTCGTTGCTCAGTTTCTGTCGGTCTTGTTCTAGAAATGTCTGGAGCTTGCGTTCATTGGCTGCCTTCAGCCAACCACGATCCATGAACCATCTGGGAAGCTAGTGGCTCTCAAGGTGTGGTTTCCAAACCAGCTACACTAGCATCACGGGGTACTTTTCAGAAATGTGAACTCTTGGGTCCCACCAGGCTAATAGAACCAGAAATTCAGAGGTGGGGGTGGCAAGCCATGGGGGCGTTTTTCCACAGCCAGCCACTCAAGTGATTTTGATACAAGTTCAGGTTTGAGACCATTCTTGTCTAGCTAGACCAAGCAAATCCATAGGGAACATCTCAGAGTTGGCTTCCAGAAGGGTTCTCAGACAGAACCTACAGAGAGAAAAGGTCTCTGTGAGTGGAGACTCTAGAGCCTGGCTTCTCTCTTTGCTCCCACAGAGGTGCGGACTGGCACGGGTTTCTTCTTTCTGCTTCAGCCTAAAGGACAAATGGAGGGCCGTTACAGGTCTCATGCGGGTGTTAACTTGCTGCCTCTCATCTCAATCATGAGCATAAGCTACCAGGCTAATCTGTGGTCCCCTGGTGGGTCTGAGCTATAGTTTATGATAAGCCCTCCCTACACAGGGGATAAATCGATGGAAAGATGAAGATCCTAAAAGACTTAATGATGTGAACTCTACTTTGGAGAAGGTAAAAGCCACTGGATAAGCTAATAGCTTTATGACCCTATTTTAGGCTCCTGGAAGTTACATCTATCTAAGGTAAGTATCTTTGTCAGGAAAACGTCCTCTTGGGATGCACAGAATATGAGAATATTAGAATTGCAAAGGGCACCAAGAGATGGTAATAAAGTTGTTTCTCATATAGGAATAATATTGAAATATGCTAACACAATTGTTTAAACTCTCCTAGGAGTTAGGTATTTGTGCTGCAGCCCAACAGAATGAGGTGTGGATGCTGTCTAGAGTGCTTGTTGGCAAAGTAGATGAATAAAGGTCTACATTTCACCCCTCTTCTTCTTAGGCCAGGAAAAATGAGTGCTATTTTATAACTTTATGGTAGTTACATAATCTGTTTTCAATTTGAGACTTATGAGTAAAGGGTGGGGGGAGGTTAAGCCTGTCAATCAGGTTGCAGCTTGATTACCTCATTTGGAGGCGCTAAGGAGATAAGTAGCTCATTGGAGGCAGGGCACAGGCTCACTCCCTGTGAAACATCCCTGTTGAGAAGACTCATGGAGTTACACTAGAACCCAGGAGCTGAAGGAGCCATGTGGAGACCCCAGCCAGTGCTGAGTTGCTACTGGATCCACAAGACTGTCCACCCACTGGCCTGTGATCTTCCTGCATTCAGCGTCATTTCATGTGTGTCGTGAGTCTGAAGAGGACTTTATAATTGGTATCAGACATATGGTCTAATACTGGACTTACGGACTTGATCTGGACTGGGCTGACACATTTTCTCAATATTCAATTGCTCTTGTATATGAAGCTCTTTCTTATACGCATATGAGCGTCTATGAATTTGTTTCTCTAGTCAACCCAGACTTAGACACACTTATAGTGGCTGAAGCTCAGGGATCTGAGTGCATTTAAACCATGCAAAGGATGCATCTGTCTCCGATTGAGTGGCAACCTTTTGTACTCTCTTCCTGGAGTTTCTGTGACAACGCATCACAATCTGGGTGGCTTAAAACAACAGAAATTTATTATCTCACGCTTGAGGAGGTTCAAAGTTCAAAATGGGCCATATTAGCTGCGGTGACTCTGAGGGAGATACGTTCTTGCTTCTTTCAGCCTCTGGGGGTTTCTGTTTATCTCTGGTGTTTCCTGGCTTGTAGGTGCATGATTCCAATCTCTGTTTCTGCCTTCCTCCGTGTTGGCCATTTCCTCCATGTTTCTCTGTATTTCTTCTCTTTTTGTAAGGACAACTCTCAGACTTGGTTAAGGCCCACCCTGCTCCAGGATGGCTCGTGTTAACATCGTCACAGATCCTATTTCCAGACAGTCATGTTCACAGGTATAAGGATTTTTTCATTTCAACTTGTCTTTCTGGGGGATGCAATTCAACTCATAACACCTGTCAATGGAATGCTTCATTTTGCCTCAGGTAAGAGGCACAGCATACTGAAGGCAAGATTTCAGTGCTCTACAATCCCTATAGTGGAGACTGGCCTTCCCCAGACCCCTGGCCTGGCCTGAGACCAGCCGGTAGGAACCATTTCTAACCGGGCATTGCCGCTCCTACCGTCTGCAGGGAAGGGTGGACTCTACTCGCTGCCTGCCTGCCTTTCTATTAATTGTACAAGGGTTTTCTGAGTCCCTCTGTATGTTGGACATTCCCTTTGAGAGTATGGAACAGAGAACAAACTCAGGCTTGAGAACTGGAAAAGTCACCCCTCCCCTGACCTCAGGTCACTCACTGTAAGAGGCATCAGAAGATCTACAAAGTCTCCCTTTTGTGTGCCCACCTTTTCAGATTTTGATATCCTTTTGGGAGCACCCACCCCCACCCCTCAAAGAATTCGGTTGGACTTTCGCCATGTGGCTACAGCAGATCTATGCTGTGGAGACATGCTGAGGGCGAGCAGGGGATAGCCTCATTCACAGCAGCCCTCCAAGCTGCCGGTGTGAAAAAGGAGATGGCTTTGGGACATCACAACTGTTGAAACAGCCTCCGTGGAATTATCTTTCCAACTTACCGATACTAGAAGGTGCGTGTGGACTCGGCCTGAGCAGTTTGTTCAGGTCTAACCTCTGGGAGCCTCTGGGAGTCTTGTTTCTGCTGGATGGTGTTGGCCCGGGGTGGCCTTTTGTTTACCTTCTCCAGCACGTTCCCAGTGAGAAGGGACGGGAAGCTGATGGGTGAATGTGCGAATGCAAGCGTGTGATATTGTCTACAGTGTGTGGAGACCACTCTACCCTACAGATTAAAAAGAAAAGCATAATGCAGGCACCTTCTCCAGGCCTTTAATGCCCTTTGTCCTCTTTCCCCTTTAAGTGACCTTTTCTTGCAAGAACAGGCCATTGGCAGCAGGGTTCCTGGCATTTGCTTCTTTTCTATCCTCTGTGGCTCATTGTCTGTAACATGATTTCCAAGTCCCTGGCCTCTGCCTCTGATGCTATGATTGGAGGTTACAGCTGCTGAGAAGAAAGCAGCTAACACCAACACCGAGGAATTCTTTCCAGACAGGGTTCTCTATCTCACCAGCTTAAAAAAGACACAAGGCGAGGAGACGCATAGACGCTGTGACACACGTGGAATTGTGGCTACGTGGAATGCCTTTCAGAGTTTTGAATGGCATTGTTGGGGAAGTGGGGAGGGGGATCTCTTCGAGGTGGCTCTCTAAACTGTGAAATGCAGTCAGGTAGATGTGCAGATGCCCCGTGTGGCTGGAGCCCTGCTTACAGCCTACGATAACTGGCTGAAAGAGAAATCTAGAGAGTGACAGACATTTCCTCGTGGGGCTCTTGGAGTTTGCTTTTTCAGGGGTGGGTCTTGTTTTCTGCTTTCTCCTCTGACTTCGAAATTTTAAATGAACTGGTTCTAAACATATACACATATTTAACCATTCCACACACAACAACAAGCTCTTGTGTTTTTCCAAGGTATTCTTTTTATGAATCCAGTGAGCTGAGGGCCAGTATTAACCCAGCTGGCGGTGCAGCTGATTCCTGAGGGTGACCCCATGTGCTCCAGGGTAGAGCTTTGCTCTAGAGGGGCTCTTAAAGCTGTGATCTTTCTGAACAAGATCCCCAGGATTTTCTGCTGCGGTGTCTTTGGATGGACTCGACCTTTGCCAGCCTTTCCATTTGAAGCTTCATTTTCTAGATGGGAAACCGAGGCATGCCTGAGGTTTGGCATATTCTCTCGCACAGTGTCCTCGCACACACTCCGCATTGGACACTGTCAGGGTTCTTAACTGCATAGAACAGAAAGTAACTGCCTCCTGATTCCTGAGGAGAAAAGGAGTTACCGGGTACCTTCCAGAAACACCAGGAAGGTAGAACGGGCTCAGAAAAGAAAGGAAGCATTAGTTTCCCAGGGTTTTCTAGAGAAGCAAAACCAGTGACACTCATATGTGTGTAAGAAAGGACTTTCTGTCAGGAAAGCAGCCCAGCCCACCTCAAGTCCGTGGGTCAGGTGCCAGCTGGAGGCTCTCAGACTCACACAGCTGCCAGCAGACGAAGCAGGAAGCTAGGAAATTACAGGCCTGTGGGTATGATTCAATGTGAATTCAAGGTCGGTAGGAAAGCAGCAGGATGCCAGTAGCTCCCAGGGATGGCAGGTGACCCGGGCCACCCTGGACCCAAGTCCCAAAGCAAGCAGGAAGGTGAAGAGCTCAGTTCTTCTTCGTGCCTCTCTTATGAAAAGGCCACACCCACAAGGGGGCATCACCAGGCTGCCACCTGAATGAGAGATTCAGCTTCTACCCTACTTCCACACAAAGCCATCAAGTTGACATCAAATCTAACCATCCCAGGTTGCTCTACCAAAATGTCACACAGCAGGTGACTTTAAGAAGATAAATGTGTCTCCATTCTGGAGGGTATATACGTACAGGGTAGCTATGTTCTCTGTGTGTTGGCGCCATGGGGAGAGCCTGCCTTGCCCTGTTGGCTTCGGAAATCCCAGGCACTTCTGGCTATTTCCGGGCTTGTTGATAATTCTCAGCTGGTGTCTTCCCTCAGTGTGTGTGAGATTCTGTTTCTGTTTTGGGCCCCCTTTTGGTCTCTCTGGTGGGAGGTAGACTCTGCTCTGATAAGAAGTTCCCACCATCATGCATGCCATTTGTCCCATAAATCCACACCAAATAAGTCTTGGAAATGTTCTTTGTGGGGGGAGGTCAGAAACTTACAGACATCCTCCCTGAGGGCAGTTAGTCACCAGACTACAGGGTAGGCCTTGCTCCCTGCTGTGGGGGACAATAAACTATTTCTCCCTGAGGCCTGTGACCAAGCGTTCACACCCTACCAATAATGGTCTCTATCAGTTGAGCCAGGGAACAGGCCAAACTGGCTCTGTGACATCCAAAGTTAAGTTGCCATCCTAAATCTAGGATCCGCCCATCTTGCCACATGTATACCCTCAATCCCTCCTCTTCCTATTATGTGGATGCCCCTAGATCACCCCCTCCCATTACTGTATTACCTATAGCACAATCCCTTCCTGTGACGTATGTCCTCACCTGTAATTAGGGGGCTTGCATGTCCCCAGAGAATATAAAAAGCCTGGGTCAGCATTAAAATCTCTCTCTCCCTTCACATGGACCACCAAGTGGGGCTGAGGTGAGCATGCTACCATGAATTGTGCCTGACTCCATTTATTTCAATATTTCTCTTCTATCTCTCCTGCTCTCTATGACTTTACTATGATCTTTACTTATGATCGCTGTACAATTGTGCCTACTGGACCCGTAATGAAGTGTTAGGGGCTTGCTTCCCCTGACAGTTCTTAGTTCATCTGCCATGATGAAGCCTACATGTTAAGTTATTCTGGTCGGAGGCCCAGGGTGGCGCAGATGGTTAAGCTTTCCACAGACTAATCACACAGGTGGTGGTTCAAACCCAAGCAAGGGCCTCAAAGGGAGGCTTGGTGATCTGCGCCTGAAACACCACAGCAATGACAATCTTCGGACCGGCTCTCCTCGGCAACGCACGGTAGGATGGCAAATACTCTGCTGAGGGGCATTTTCTGGTCTGAGTTTGGTAGGGACTGCAGATGTGATTTTGAAGACCAGCAGCCGTGGGCTTAAATCTGACTCACCATAGTACTGTAGGGTGCCAGAAGAAGCCATTCCACAGGAAGGCATGAGAGGGGATGATAGGAAATTTACTAGAAGGCTGATAGCATTTTGAACCACTGTACTGCAAGTAATTGATATGCAATAATTTTCACATTCTGAGAGTATGCACTTTGATAAGCTTAATATAGTTGTTGTTAGGTGTCATTGAGTCAGCTCGGGCCCATAACGACCCTATGCACAATGGAACGAAACATTGCCCAGTCCTGTGCCACCCTTACAATTGTCTGTCAGTGGGTTGTACTGTAGTGGCTTTGTGTTGTTGTGATGCTGGAAGCTGTGGCATTGGTATTCAAGTGCCAGCAGGGTCACTCAACTTAACCAGGTTTCAGTGGAGCTTCCAGACTAAGAGCAGACAATGAGGTACTTCCCACGTCTGAAGAAGCTGATGAAAACCTTATGCATAGCTTCAAAGCCTTCAGATACTGAAAGCCTAACCAAAGGAAGCAGAATGTTGCCTTCAGATACTGAAAGCCTAACCAAAGGAAGCAGAATGTTGCCTTCAGATACTGAAAGCCTAACCAAAGGAAGCAGAATGTTGTCTGACATACTGCCAGGGGATGGGCCCTTCAGGTCTAAGGGCACTCAAAATGTGCCTGAGCCGGACAGCGTGCACCATGGTGACATGAGTCCAGTACAACCTGTGGAAGTAGAGCCTTTGGGATTTTCATTTGCTTATGGGGTGTGACTCAAAGTAAGGAGAAATAGCCACAGAAATCTTCTAATAATTAGAACCTGGAATGTGCAGTGTATGAATTTGGGAAAATTGGAAGTGGTCAAAAATGAAATAGAACACATGAAGATAGCTATCCTAGGCATTAGTGAGCTGAAATGGACCAGTATTGGCCATTTTGAATCAGAAAAACATACGTTTATTATGTCAGGAATAACACAATAAAGAGAAATGGCGTGGCATTCATTGTCAGAAAGGATTGTACTAAAGCCTTCATGAAGCACAGTGCTCTCCGTGATAAGAGTATATCAATCTGCCTTCAAGTAAATCCAATTACTACAACTATTATACAAATGTATGCACCAATCACAAAAGCTTTGAGGAATAAACTAAAATACTTCTACCAAGGACTTCAGTCTGAAATAGATCAAACATGCAATCAAGAGGCATAGATAGTTATTGGTGATTGGAATGCAAAAGTTGGAAACTAAGAGGTAAGAACAGTAGTTGGAAAATATGGACTTGGTGATAGAAACAAAGCTGAAGATTGTGTGACAGAATTTTGTAAAACTGACTTGTTCATAGCAAATACCTTTTTGTTTTATCATTTTATTGGGGCTCATACAACTCTTATCACAATCCATACATACATCAATTGTGTAAAGCACATCTGTACACTCATTGCCCTCATCATTTTCAAAACATTTGCTCTCCGCTTAAGCTCCTGGCATCAGCTCATTTTCCCCCTCCCCCTCCCTCATGAACCCTTGATAATTTATAAATTATTTTTTGTCATATCTTGCCCTGTCAGATGTCTACCTTCACCCACTTTTCTGTTGTACGTCCCTCAAGAGGTCACATGTAGATCCTTGTAATCGGTTCCCCCTTTTCAATCCACCCACTCTCTACCCTCCCAGTATCACCACTCACATCACTGGTCCTGAAGGGATCATCCACCCTGGATTCCCTGCCAATACCATTTTCAACAACACAAACAGCGACTATACACCTGGACTTCTCCAAATGAAATGCACAGAAATAAAATTGCCTCCTTCTGTGGGAAGAGTCTGTGGAGAGACTCAGTATCAGCAGCTAAAACTAGGCCAGGGACCAACCATGGAACAGCTCATCAATTGCTCATATGTAAGTTTAAGTTAGAGTTAAGGAAATTAAAGCAAGTCTGTGAGAGCCAAAATACAACCTCAAGTCTATCTCACCTGAATTTCAAGAACATCTCAGGAACAGATTTGATGGATTGACCATTAAAGACAGGAGACCTGATGAAGACATCAAAACTATTATGCATGAAGAAAGCAAAAGATCCTTAAAAAGACAGGAAAGAATGAATAGATCCAAGTGGGTGTCAGAAGGGACTCAAACACTCTCTCATTGAGCAGCTAAAGCAAATGGAAGGAAGGGTGAAGTCAAGTGCTGAACAGAAAAATATCAAAGGGAAGCTCAAGAAGACAAAGTCAAATATTGGTGTAAATATCCATCTGTATAATCAACCCACGATCAAGATCATTAACTTACTCATCACCCCCGAATAAATCCTTGTGGCTGCTTGTGATCCTTCCCTCCTTTGCCTGCCTATGTCCCCCAACACCATCTCCAGGCAAACCTTGATCTACTTGCTGTTACTACAGAAAGTATGAATTGTGCTGATAATTTGAAAGTCAGCAGAAAGCCTCAGGATACCTTAATTTCTCATTTTTCTTCTTACCGGAATACCAGAGATGAGTGGAAAATAACCAAGCATTTGAAGAAAAAAATCTTTGTTATGCTTTTATTCTTCAGAAAAGATAAGGTTTTAGAACTTCAGATTGTCCTTGAAATCCAGACTTTATGCAGTCATTCAAGCTAGATGAACTCTTGAAATGATTGCCCTATAATACTCCTTCAACTTTAATCCTTAAACCAAAGCTGTCGCCTGAAGTCTTCTTTGAACCCAAATTAGTTTACTAAGTAAAATATGAGTGCCTTGGGCATAGTGCTTTTTTAAAAAAATCATTTTATTGGAGGCTCATACAATTCTTACATACATCCATTGTGTTAAGCGCATATGTTCTTTTGTTGCCATCATCATTCTCAAAACATTTGCCTTCTACTTGAGCCCTTAATATTGACTGCTTGCTTTTCCCCTCTCTCCCCACTCCCCCCACCTCATGAACCCTTCATAATTCATAAATAATTATTATTTTGTCATGTTACACTGTCCGATGTCTCCCCCCCCCCGCCCTCCTCTCTGCTGTCCATCCCCCAGGGAGGAAGCTATATGTAGATTCTTGCAATCAGTTCCCCCTTTCCACCCCACATTCCCTCACCCTCCACTCTCACCACTGGTCCCAAAGGAGTCATCTGTCCTGGATTCCCTGTGTTTCCAATTGCTATCTGTACCTATGTACATCCTCTGGTCTAGCCAGATTTATAAGGTAGAATTAGGATCATAATAGTGGTGGGGAGGAAGTATTTAAGAACTAGAGGAAAGCTGTATGTTTCATCGTTGCTACCCTGCACCCTGACTGGCTCATCTCCTCCCCTCAACCCTTCAGTAAGGGGGTGTCCAGTTGACTACCAATGGGCTTTCATTCTGCACTCTGCATTCACCCCCATTTACAATTATATGATTTTTTGTTCCTTGATGCTTGATACCTGATCCCTTCAACTGCTCGTGGTCACACAGGCTAGTACGTTTCTTCTATGTGGGCTTTGTTGCTTATGAACTAGATTGCTACTTGTTTATCTTCAAGCCTCCAAGACCCCAGATGCTATATCTTTTGATAGCCAGGCACCATGAGCTTTCTTCACCACATTTGCTTATGCACATGTTTGTCTTCAGTGATCGTATCAGGAAGGTGGGCACCCACTGATATGATTTTTAGTTCTTTCATGTCTGATAACTGGTCCCTTCTACACCTCGTGGTCAGATAGGCTGGTGTGCTTCTTCCATGTGGGCTTTGATGCTTCTCTGCTAGATGGTCGCTGTTTATCTTCAAGCCTTTAAGACCCCAGACACTATATCTTTTGATAGCCGAGCACCGTCAGCTTTCTTCACCACATTTGCTTATGCACACTTTTTTCTTCAGCAATTGTGTCGGGAAGGTATGCATCCTGGAATACCAATTTAATAGAACAAAGTGTTCTTGCATTGAGTAAGTGCTTGAGTGGAGGCCCAATATCCATCTGCTGCCTTAACACTAAACCTATAAATATATGCACATAGATCTGTTTCCCCACTCTCTTATATAAATATATTTACATATGTACATTCCAGTCTTTATACCTCTGTTAATACCCTTTGTCACCTAGTTCTTTCCTCTATTTCCTTTTAATTTCCTCTTGTCCCACTATCATGCTCAGCCTTCATTTGGATTTCAGTAATTTCTCTCGGTTACATTGCCCTTACTGAATCCCTACCAGACCTCTGACACCCTCCTTGCCACTGATTTTGGATCACTTGCTGATCCCTTGTCACTGGGTTGATCAGCACCACCTCTTTACCCCTTGTTCCCCTCTTTACCCCTTCTTCCTCTCTCCCATGTCCCCCCAGAACCACTGGTCTCGTTTTCTCCACCAGACTATTCATCCAATCTGTCTTATCTAGATAGGTCTGTAGAGATAATAATATGCACCAAAAATCAAGCCATAACAAGATATGTGATGAGTGAAAACACAGCGATGACAACAAAAAAGGAAACCAATTACCCATAGAAGAATAAATTAATTAAAAGAAAAAAAATTTTAAAGAAAGAAAACTGTAAATAGATCAAGGTCTGATTTTTGATCTCTAGGCATGTCCTTCAGTCAGGTTCAATGGGATACCATGCTTTGGCCCCAGAGTCTGTCCTTTGTACTCCCTCGGGGACTCCCTGCTCTGCTCCCACTGTTGCTCTGCCGCATGCTTTTAGTGGTTTGCCTCAGTGTCACAGGGTTAGTCTGGGCCAGTCCCGACCCTGAGTCTCCAGTGTTGACCCTCTTAGGGCCCTGGGCCATCAAGGGACGGTGTGTCTCAAAGTGGGATCAGCCATATTGTCCATTCTGTCCATTGGCTGTTCAGAGTGGGGATATCGTCTCCCAGGCCTGATGGGCCAGGATGTGCTCCACTCTCTCTTCCTCCCCTTTCATTTGCTCCCATTTGCTCTGGTCAGACATGCCCCTCTCCCCTATCTGCAGCTTCAGTGCCATCCTCTCAAGTGAATTCTTCTGGAGTGAGGGGCAGTTGTCCACGTAGTTGGTATGGAGGCCAAGCCCTCAGGCCCCTCCAATGGCTCCCCACTCCTTGCCGGCACAATGCATTTGTCTGTCACTGGCTTTATATCTGATCCCTCTTTCCCTGTGGAGACACAAACAATGCCCTCCCCTTGGGTGGGTTAGTGCCCTATTTCCCCATCACACATCTTTTTTTTTTCCCTTTCCTCCCTCCACCCCCATTTCAGTTGGCTATAATATGTACCCTGGATTTTGTCTGGCCCCTGCCATACTACCTGGACCTCACTTCTGGAGTGTTTGTATACAGTAGCTTTTTCCTGGGCATCGTGCACTTTTAAGGAACTGACAAGTCAAAGGTAGCGGAGACCCTGCGGGGCAGTGGGTTGTTCAGTGGGGCTGGAACAGTCGGAGAAGAATGGGTGAGAATAGTTGGACAATTGAAAGATATAATCAGCATCAATGCGTTGAACATGTTACCGTTTTTGGAATGGTATGTGGCTATGCATGTTTTTGCCAAAATAATTAAATAGGGAGGAAAATAGCCACTGGTAAAAGCGGGGG
This sequence comes from Tenrec ecaudatus, assembly GCF_050624435.1. NCBI lineage: Eukaryota > Metazoa > Chordata > Mammalia > Afrosoricida > Tenrecidae > Tenrec > Tenrec ecaudatus. The sequence continues at coordinate 136,801,985 of NC_134533.1, forward strand.
AGGAGGGGCAATGTTCTATAGTCACAACCTCAGAAACTAAACAACAGGTTCTTATTTAAACTGTTGTTTTCACTGTTAGTGTTCCTGTAACTATAATAAACACATTCAACTCAGAGCACATTGACTTTCGAGAATTTCACACCACTTGCTTCAAACTGCACAATCCATTCTTCCAACCATGCCTGTTAAAATATATTGAACATTCCCTACAACCTGTCATAAAGGAGACCTGGCGAGACCCAAAGTTGAAGCGTTTATCAACGAGGTGAAGTGGGTCAGTTTCCCGTGAGAGTGCTGTGTGTAGCTGCTGCATGTCATGGAGGAACAGAGCTATTTAACCTGCCAGCTCAAGGAGAAGTCAAGGAAGGGCCTCCCCACTGGATGTCTGCTTAGATGATCTCATCAAGGCATTTCACAGGCTTGCCAAATGTTGGACACACTGTTTTCTCGCTGGTAGAATACTTGCTTTCCATTAGGGAGACTGAGTTCAACTTCTGGCTAATGCACATCAAGCATGGCCACCGCCTGTCTGTCATTGAAGTCTCTTGTGTGGCTGTGATGGTGAACGTGTTGCAGCAGAGCGCCTAGACTCCGACAGATAAGAAGAAATGCCTGGTAAGCTACAGTGGAAACCCTATGGATCCCACAGCCAGATCTGTGATGGATCAGGGGAGTGCAGGACTCTCAGTTCTGTTGTGCATGAGGTCATCGTGATGGGGGTGGGGAGGCTTCCCAGGTGACAACAGTACCAACCCCAACATGACCTTTGCTTCGTGGACTCGCCCTGCTGCCTGTGCTCACCTCATTCTGGTTCCCCATTTTCTCTCTTTCCCACCTCCTGCTCAGACTCTGCACACCTGGGCAGCCAGGGGCAGTGGCCTCTGTCAGCACATTCTGTGAGAAAGGAAAGGAGGGGTTCTGACCCTGGAGTCAGAAAATACCACACACACACACACACACACACACAGAAAAGAAGCCAAACCTGTTGTTTTCCTGTCGATTCTGACTAGTGGGGATTCCTTGGGTGTCAGAGTAGAATTGTGTTTGTTCCACAGGCTTTTCAAAGGCTGTGCTTTTACAGAAGTAGGTGGCCAGACGCTTCTACTGGATTACTTTTGGCTAGATTTGAACCACCAACTTTTCAATTTCTAGTGAAAGGTTGCATCATTGAGGGCCCTTTTCTGAAAAGACCCACTAACACCCATTGCTGTCAAGTTGATTCTGACCCATCGAGCCATGTAGGACAGAGTAGAACTGCTTCAGAGCATATCTGAGACTACAGATTCTTACAAGAGCAGACAGCCTCATCTTTCTCCCTCAGAGTAGATGATGGATTTGAAGTACCAACTTCATGGCTAACAAGCTACAGTTTAACCCACATGCAAAACAAGGAAAACTATGAAAGCTTCCAAGTCGAGAACACAAAATCCAGAGAACTATGTACAGAGTAATGAGGCACCTAGAAAGAATAACTTTTTGCTAGATTTAGACTAATTCTATGATCAAATCATAAGTAAAGGTTCCAATTAGTTCAATGATATGTGTTCTTATGGAAATGATGTAGGCCTACATTGGGCACCTTGATAATCAATGCTGTGGGAAAAATTGATAGCAGTGATCTCAAGGTTGTGTGCTAAGGTTGTGAGTGGGCATAACTCATGTGTTGAAAATGTCAGTCCTGAGCACTCAAAAGAAACAACTGATTCTCTCCCCTTACCCAACAACTCTTTCACATCCACTCTGTAGAGGTGTGTTTGCTCCATACCAGAGGATGTACACTGATACAGATAGGAAGTAGAAACACAGGAATCCAGGGTGGATGATCCTTTCAGGACCAGTGGTGAGAGTGGAGATACCAGGAGGGTGGGGGGAGGATGGGTTGGAAAGGAGAAACTGATTACAAGGATCTACATGTGACCTCCTCCCTGGGAGGCAGACAACAGAAAAGTGGGTGAAGGGAGACGTTGGACAGGGCAAGATATGACAAAATAATAATTTATAAATTATCAAGGGTTCACGAGGGAGGGGGAAAATGAGGAGCTGATGCCAAAGGCTTAAGTCGAGAGCAAATGTTTTGAGAATGATGAGGGCAATGAATGCGCAAATGTGCTTTACACAATTGATGTATGTATGGATTGTGATAAGAGTTGTATGTGCCCCTAATAAAATGATTAAAAAATAAATAAAAGTTTAAAAAAACATACCAATAACTAAAAAAAGTCTAGGATAGTAGTTCTTGCTAGGTACTATTGAACCATTTCTGACTCAATACTCCATTTGCAGCAGAAGAAAATGCTGCCTGCATCTGCACCATCCTCATTATAACGTCCATGTCACAGCCATAGAAGGTCTTCCTCATCCTTGCTAACCCTCTGCTTTACCAAGCCTTAGGTCCTTCTCCAGGTAGAACCAAGAATCTCTGTAGTATACCCAGATAATAAAAAGTTCTTCAGTCATCTTCAAAAAGCCACAACCAAACTCACTGCCATTGAGTTGGTTTTGACCCATAGAAACCATTTAGGACAAAGAATTGGCCCTTTGATTTTCCAAGGCTGTAATCTTTGGGGACTGACAGCCTTGTCTTTCTCCTGTGGCCTGGCTGATGGTTCAAAGTACTAACATTGTGGTTAGCACCCCAGTGTGTAGTTCACTACACCACCAGTCACAATAATTAGAATGTCCTGTTTCATATAAGAGTCAAAACTCCTATCATTGATAAATATGAAAACCTCTTCACTTTCAAGAGGGAAAAAATGAGTCAGAAAAGGCCTGTCTCATGCTGGGTGTTGGTGCATCAGCCAGAAGGCCAGTGAAAATGAGTCTTCAGGAGATGGAGCGACACCTTGCTACAGCAAGGAGTCCAAACATCCCAACAATTGTGAGGATGGTACAGGAACAGGCAATGGTTTCTTCCATTATATGGAAGGTTGCCATGAGTCAGAGACCACCACTAGATAGCAATTAAGAAGAGCAACAGCATGTGCTGCATGTTCATCATCAACAACAATTGCTGGGTAAAATTTAAGGTAGCTACCAAGGATACAAAAAAGCAAACACAATTTTATTTTTTTTTATTTTAAGCAATTTATTAGGGGCTCATACAGCTCTTATCACAGTCCATACATATACATACATCAATTGTATAAAGCACATCCATACATTCCCTGCCCCAATCATTCTCAAAGTATTTGCTCTCCTCTTAAGCCCTTTGCATCAGGTCCTCTTTTTTTTCCCCTCCCTCCCTGCTACCCCCTCCCTCATGTGCCCTTGGTAATTTATACATCGTTATTTTGTCATATCTTGCCCTATCCGGAGTCTCCCTTCTCCCCTGCCACAATTTTATTTTTAAAGTACGTGTTATTTTCAAAATACATGTTAAAGTATATATTTGCAGTACATATTTTTTAATTAAAATACTGGGGATGGCTAGTTCTATCCAACCTCTTCTGGCTTCCCTATTGCCACAAGGCAGGGATCAGATAAGCCTCCACATTCCAGCCTCCTTTTCCTAATCTGCCACACACTGTATCTTCCACACCACTCTACATCTGTGCTATGCCAGCTTCAATAGTTTGTCACAAAGAACTCACAGATAATACTCACGGACAAGGAGGTTTATTGGGAACTTGATAGTTTACCACAAGTCAAGATCAACAAGGAGTAAAGATACAGAGAATGGCCACCAGCAGCCAAGAGTCTCTCCGGTTCTCAACTCCTCAACCACTTGGTCCCTTGGTGTTTGCCTCCATGGGCCAGGGAGCCAGGCTGCCTGTCATTCTGTCTCACAGATAATCTCAGGTCAGATGAGGAGAAAGCACCCCAAAGTCTCAGTGCTGTTAATCTGAGTCTCCATGCCATAGGCTCTAGTGTATCTGGTCTTGGGAGGCCCTTATCACTTCAGACTGACATCTTAAACGTGCTCTTCCAAGGTCCTGGGTTTCTCTCTCTGCTGCTACTTCAAAGATGGCTCATCCTTATAGCCAGTGGGTGGTGATGAAAACGGACCCATCCCTTCTACTAGTGCCACACACACCCTATTTGCACTATTTGCATAGTCCCACCCACTCATTTGGTGAGAGTTATAGTAAAAAAGCAGAATTAAGAAATTTCACAGGTGTGGCACATTTTAATTACTTACTCTTCTATCCATAATCTTTGTATTTCCAGTAAATAACTAGGTGGTCTTGTCGGTAGGGTCCATTGAGTCAGTTCCGGCTTCCACTGACCCTATGTATGGTAGAATAAATACTGCCCAGTTCTGCACCAGCCTCACAATTGTTCTTGTGTTGGAGCCTGTTGTGAGTGCAGCCACTGTGTCAATTCATCTCATTGAGGATCTTCCTCTTTTTATTGACCTACATTACCTAACATCTCCTTCTCCAAGGATTCATCTCTCCTGATAATTTATCCAAAGTACACGAGACAAAACCTCACCAGCTTCCATTCCACAGAGCATTCTAACTATACTTCTTTTGAGACAGGTTTGTTTGTTCTTTGGACAATCCATGGTACTTTCCATCATCTTTGCCAACACCAGAATCCAAAGGCTTTGATCCTTCTGCATTGAGTCTTCCTCATTCAATGTCCAACTTTCACATGCTTTGAGGTGAGTGAAAATACCATTACTGGGTCAGGATCACCTTGCTCTTCCAAGTAATATCATTGGAAGTCTTCTACAGATTTGTCTGATGCAACACTCATTTGGCTTCTTGACTCTGGCTCCCACGAACAACATAAATCCTTGAAAATGTCTTTTCTCTATTGATCATGATTTATTATGATGTTATCTAGTGGTCAAATGGTGGGGATTTTGGTTTTTTTACACTCAAGTTACAAGTCATACATACTAAAGTCCCTGACCTCCATCAGCAAGTGCTTCAAGCCCTCCTTATTTTCAGCAAGTGAGGTTGTGTCCTCTGCATATGAAAGGTCATTAATAAACCTGCCCCCAATCCTGTTGCCTCATTCTTCTTGGATTATTTGCTCAGTTTGTAGCTTGAAAAAGTGCAGTGAAAGGATATGACCCTGACACACACCTTTCCTGATTTTAAACCATCCCCTCTTCCCTTGTTCTGCCTCTTGCTCCATGTACAGGCTCCACAGAAGCTCAATGGAATGCTCTAGAACTCCCGTTTTTCTCAAGGCTATCCATAGTTTAGTTTGATCCACACCGTCAAATGCCTTTGGATAGTCAATAAAACATAAGTAAACATCGTTCTGGTATTCCCTGTTTTCAGTCAAAATCCATCTGTGGTTAGCAGTGATATCCCTTCTTTGTGGTTCTCTTCTGAATGCTGCTTGCCCTTCTAGCGCAACTACCAATGCACGGCTGCAACCGTCTGTAGGTTGTCTTCAGCAAAATTGTTCTTGCATATGAAATTGATGGTGTGGATTGATCATTTCCACATTCTGTTGGGTCACCTTTCCTTGGATGGGTACAAATATGCATCTCTGCCAGTTGGTTGGCCATGTAGCTGTCTTCCCAATTTCTTGGCACAGGCAAATGAATGTTTCTGGTGCTCCACCCGCCTGTTGAAACATTTCAATTAGTATCCCATCAGTTTCCGGAGCCGTGCTTATTTTGTTTATGCCTTCAGTGCAACGTGGACCTTTATCATTGGATCTTAATCGTATGCTATCTCCTGAGACGGCGGTACGCCATCCCTCTTTTGGTGTGCAACGACTTCCATCTTCTTTTGATGTTTCCTGCATCGCTATATTTTGCCCATCGTCTTTCAATACTGTAACCCGACTTGAACTTTTTATCTTTAGTTCTTTGAGCTTGAGATATGCTTAGTATGCTCTTCCTTTTAGGCTTTATAATTCCAGTCTGCACATTTCATTCTAATATTTTGCTTCTCTTCTTGAGCTGCCCTTTAACATTCTGTTCTGCTGTTACGTAATCATTTCTCCCATGTGCTTTAGTTAGTACACGTTCTAAAGCAAGTTTCAGAGTCTCTTCTGAAAGGGGGTCCACTTTGGTCTTCTGAAACTTGATCCACTTTGATCGTTTCTGTCTTGTCTTTTTGATGAACTTTTTCTTTCTTCCTGTGTGATATTTTTGTTACCATTTCACAGCTCATCCGGTCTTTAGTCATTAGTGTTCAATGTGTTAAATCTTCTCTTGAGATGTTATCGAAAACTAAGTGGAATACAGTTAAGGTCCTGTTTTGACTCTTGAGGAGTAGTTTTAATTTTTCTGCAGCTTCAACCTGAGCTTACATATGATATCATCAATAATTTATCCAATGTCATCAAATTTTGTTATGAGAAGTTTATGTGAATATAGCCTGACTGTGAGCGGCAATCCAGATTGATTTCTTAATTGATTGAGCTTTGTTTATCCAAACCATGGGAGTTGGTGCTAGGGGAAATTTTCCTGTATCATTTCTTACAAGTGAAGATCCTTGCCTGTCATTTAAAACCTGTCATATTATTCTACCTTGCATGCCTGGATAGGGCAGAGGCTGTACACTGGTACATATGAGGGCTGGAGGTACAGGGAATCCAGGGTGGATGATACCTTCAGGACCAAGGGTGTGAGGGACGATGCTGGGAGAGTGGAGGGTGAGTGGGTTGGAAAGGGGGAACTGATTATAAGGATCCACATGTGACCTCTTCCCTGGGAGAGGGACAGCAGAGAAGGGGGGAAGGGAGACTCCGGATAGGGCAAGATATGACAAAATAACGATGTATAAATTACCAAGGGCACATGAGGGAGGGGGGAAAGGGGAGGGAAGGGAAAAAAAGAGAACCTGATGCCAGGGGCTTAAGTGGAGAGCAAATGCCTTGAGAATGATTGGGGCAGGGAATGTATGGATGTGCTTTATACAATTGATGTATGTATATGTATGGATGGTGATAAGAGTTGTATGAGTCCCTAATAAAATGTAAAAAAAGAAAAGAGGAGAAAAAAATGATTAGGGCAAAGACTGTACAGATGTGCTTTATACAATTGATGTATGTATATGTATGAACTGTGATAAGAATTGTATGAGCCCCTAATAAATTGTTAAAATTTAAAAATAAATAAATAAAACCTGTCATGTTAATGCAAAGGGAGCTTTGAGGTATTAAATATATGGTGCTTCTGGGTCCCCTTTCAGTGGACACCCACTAAGCCAGAGGTCTCACCCAAGGTCCAATGGCCACATTTTCCACAGTCTTTGGGTGGTCATCTCTTGCTTTCTCACCCATCAGAGTAGTTCAGTCCTAAGTCCAAAAGTACAGATAGTTTTGAGGTAGGGCTCAGTTCATTCTGTCGGCTTCCACATTGAATCCTTCTGGTATGGTCCTTTAGGGATGCCATGTTCACAGTAAGTCAGCGTCTAATGTCATCATAGTGCTTAGTTCGTGCTGCAGTTCAGCGAGGGTGGGTAGAAACATATTTATAGTGTCTACCCAGAAACATAAAATAGGGCTCATTCTCCCCTTCAGTTCCCTACAATTATTTTTTAGCATCCCTTCCTGGTGTGAGGTTGCTCTTCCCCATCTACCCACCGTGCTAACCAACAAAAGTATCAGTGCCTCCTCTGAGCTGCAGCCGCCCCTCCGCTGGTCTTCGCTTGCTCTCCCGGTAAGCTTCTCCTGTCATTCCTGCGGAGAGCCTGTTGATTTGCTGCAGCCTAGCCTCGAGGTCATACAGCGTCAGCACATAGTCATCTCGCTTATCCCCCTTCTTGAAAGGAGGACTCGGCCAATGTAAGGTCTCCCCTCTGAAGGTGATTCTTATAACGTTCACAGAGGGGGTGACGGGTGGTAGGCAGACTTTCTACCCTTTTGTTTGGGAATTAGTCTCTAAGATTCGTTTAATTGGTGCTTCCCCTTACAGTAGTGGACTCATGCAATATTTGTCCTTTTGTGATAGACTAATTTCACTCAGCATAATTTTTTTCCAGGCCCTTCCATGTCATGTGCTGTTTCACACTTTCATCACTGGTTTTCAGGGATGCGTAGCATTCCGTTGTGTGTATGCACCATAGCTTCTTTATCCATTCTTCCATTGTTGGGCATTTGGGCTGCTTCCAGTCTCTTGCTAGAGGGAACTGTGCTGCTATAAACATGGGACAGCATGCATCCAACTCATGTTATGTCTCTGATTTCTTTGCCTAATAGTGGTATTGCTGGATCATAAGGAATTTCAATTTCCAGTTGCTTTAAGTATTGCCATATCATTTTCTATAGTGGTATGTACACGTCCACCAACAGTGTTTGCATGTTCCAATCTGTCTACTCAAGAATTTTTGTTTCCTGTTTTTTGAATTAGGTTAGCATTGTGGGTGTAAAATTGTATCCTCTTGTGGTTTTAATTTGCATCTACTTGATGACTAGTGACCATGAGCAGTTTGCATGTGCTTGTTAGCCATTTGTACTTTATTTTTGGTCAACTGATAGTTCATGTGTATTTCCCATTTCTTCATTGGGTCATTTGTTATTTTCTTATTGAGCTGTTGAAGAATTCTGTATATTTTGGTAATTAGACCCTTGTCCAATGTGTCATTTGTAAAAATTATTCCCATTCTCGTTTTACTCTCCCGAGGAAGTGTTTTGATGTGCATGAGTGACAGCATTCCAGCATGTCTCAGTCCTCTATGATCTAGTCTTCCCCTGTGGGTGCCTCCTACATTATACTTGTTAGCATACGTATACCCTGCAACAGGACCCTTAAGTTTGTGACGGCTTTCTCATTGGTGATCCTCCTAACTCTGGGGTTTACATTTAGGTCTTTAATCCATCTTGAGTTTGTTTTTGTGCATGGAGAGAGATATGGCTCGTTTCATTCTTTTGCATACGGAAATCCCATTCTGCAAATGGTTCAACACCATTTGGTGAACAGGCGGTTTTTGTCCCATTGGATGGATATTTCCAGGTTCTTTGTTGAACAATAGTTGCCTACAGGTTGATGGGTTATGTCTGGGTTTACTGTTCTGATCCAATGGTCCATGTGTCTCTTGCTGCCCCAGTACCAGGCTGTTTTGACTACTGTAGTGACGGCGATGGCTTTTAGGTCCGGTAGGGCAAGAGAGCTCCTTCTTTTGAAGAACTTCTTGCTTATCTGGGTCTTTTGCCCACCCATGTGGAATTGGTAAATAGTTTTTCCCATTTCTTTAAAGAATGAGTTTGGGATTCGAATTGGGATTGAGTTGTGTCTGTATATTGTTTTAGGTAGTATCAACATTTTCACAATATTAAGTCTGCCGATCCATGAGCATGAGATAGTCTTCCATTTATGTAGTTCTCTTTTGGTTTCTTGTGGTAATGTTCTTTAGTTTTCTCTGCGTAGGGCTTTTGTTTCTTTAGTTTTCCTTCCTCTTTGTTTCAAACTTGTACATTCCAATTACCAACAATTATCAGTGCTTCTTGATTGCATATTTGATTAATTTCAGACTAAAAATTTTTATATAATTCTTCGATTTCGTTATCACTACCTTTAACAGATGGTTCATAAATTGGAACTGGAGTTGCTTGTAGGCATATAGATATTATACTATCACAGACAACATTGTACTTTAGGATGGATCTTAAAAAGACATTTTTGAATGTCGAAGCACGCCTCTTGAATGTGTCACTTATGGCATGGTACCCTCTGTGAGTGCATGATCCAAAATGACTCAGGCCAATCCATCTCAGCTCACTGAAGCTTCAGATATCAAGCTTTCTGTGTTTGATCTCACTTTTGAAAACTTATTAACTTTATAGATTCATACTTTACACATTGTACATTCTGATTATTATCAGATATTTATAGCTCTTTTTTCTGATTTGAGTCGTGCCCCATCAGCAAATGAAGGCACTTAAAGTTTTACTCCATCTACATCATTATGATCAACTCTACTTTAAGGTGGCAATTCTTACTCGTGTTTTGAGTGCCTTTCAAACTGATGAGCTCATCTTTTATCTTATCAACAATGTACCACTGCTGTGCATATGGTTTTCAGTGACTAATCCCCCAGAAGTGGATAACCTATCTTTTCTCCTTGTCGGATCTAGTCTGAAAGCTTGACTCACCGTCCTGGGATTTGAAATACCAGTGGCGGAGCTTCCAGCATCGCAGCAGCATGCAAGTCACACAGCACAGCAAGCTGACAGACCAATGGCGGAAGTAACTGGTGGGATCATGCACATAAGGTGTAGAGGTTTCTAATGTGGGGATTTGACCATTGTGTATTCCACTGGGTAGAAAATGAGCCATTTCAGAAGCAGGAAAGGAAAATATCCCACACCCATCAAGAAGAAAGAGCTCAGAGTGAAACATGCCTGAGATGCCTCCTTGAGAAGCAAGGGCAGCAGTGTGAGACAGAGGGATGAGCTTCCTGGCCCAAAGAATGAGAAGTGGAGTTGCCTTCAGGCAGGAAGCTGGCTTGAAGATAGAGGAGGGGGGCCCTTGGGACATATATCAACACTAAAAGAACTTTACGTCATTCACTGGAGAAGGGTAGAGGCTAAGAGACCACTTGACGGACAGGTGAAGGACCAGACAGGTGTGCCTGCCAGCACAACTGAAAAGGAGCATTGCAGACACCCCCCAAAAATGTATCCTTACCTTTTCTTAGCCGGACTTGTAAACTGTGAACTTTCCTAAAACACCCCACAATTTTTAGTATTGTCTGTGAGTTCTATGTGGCCATTGCAACAGATTATCAAACGCAGCAGAGACGTGCAGGGCTGGATAAGAGAGGGAGAACACAGGCTGCAGGGTGGCGGCATGTCTACCCTCCGCTTCATAGAAATCATGTTCTGCAGATGAGGAGCTGGGTCCTCATCACCACCGCTTTTGGAGCTGCAAGACGTCAGGTGCTGGCTCTGTGCCATTCCCACAGTGATGCTTTAAAAGGGCAGAAAAAAGAAAAGCATGCCATAAAACCAAAAAATGGAATGAGACATAAAAATCTACACACAGTTGCTTTCGGTGGGCCAAAACTTGGCCCTGTGCTTTCTAGCTGAACCAGAAGAAGTCCAGCGGGTCTTAAGTATAATACGAACCAGAAGGAGTTTCTCTTGAGCACAATAGATTGTGATGATTAAAGTCATTTTTTATTGACTTAAGTTGAATTTCTTGACAATTATGGTACCATGAACGCTCTCACTTGTCCACCCTTTCTCCCAAAAAATGCCAACATCAAACAAATAAGCAACATAAAATTCTCCCAAAAAGAGCCAGATCTGCCTGAAGGACGGATGACTTTTGAATCCACCGTGCATGTGATATGGGAAGATGCTCCACCTACAATGATTGCTGCAGAGTTGACCCCATTGAGCAGGGAGCAAGGGGTCCTCTTCCTGTAGATAGTTACTTTCTCTATAACTGCACCTGAGCGAATAGCCAAGGGGTGGGCAAGGGGCCCAAGCAGCCAATGGGCATTCCCTCGCTGGAGTCTAAATCACAGTGATGCAGACAGAAAATGCTTGACTGTATTCTCAAATAGGTGTCAGCAGATAGATCCTGTGGTGCCCCCGCCCTGGCCAGAACTCATAGCTCTGTCCTTGTGAAGCTGGTCTTCTGCCTGCCTCTCTCTCCTGGGAGACTGCTGCCCTCACCCCTACAACTTTCCAGTAAAATCTCTTGTTATTGGAAAATGACTTCAGGTTGTCAGAGTAAGCTCCTATTTCTGGCAACCGAGGTGTTCTGACTCATGTACTCTCAACATGGCTTCCAAGTGAGAGACTCTGTGAGATGGTTTAAGGTGGCACACGGGGATAGTTAAAATTTCAGTTATTTAATTATTTTAATGCATATTGGAGAAAACTTTAAACAGCATATCAAACACAGTGTCACAGGTGTTATTGCTTAAACTAGAATGTGCTTCTTTAAGCAAAAGGTGAGTCATTTTTATAGAAAAGTACTAAGTGATAGTATAGGTATCTGTGCCTAAGAAAAAAAATAATAATTCAAAGGTGGTAGGTGTGTAGCTGGTGGTGGCCTTGGAGAAACTCATATGACCAAAAAAGTAGGGCATCAGATTCTAGCTTGGACATTCACATTGTTCTATCATGAACGAAAGTTAGAGAGGAAAGACAGAAGGCAGCTAGACCTGGTGAAGAACCTCCCACCAGGACCCAAGAGGAGGGCCAAATGGGTGGCAGGACAGCCATACCCAGACTGAAGCAGAGGGTCTAAACTGCTCTGACTCCCCCAATCTTCTGGCCCTTAATCTTCCTCTTCTGTCTTGAAGGCTTAGAGCTGACCAACAGAGGCAGTGTCAGAGACAGGGCACCTCCAGCGTCCCTTTGCTGGGTTTCTTTCTCTGTCTCCCTTTTCTCCTTTCCCCCCTTTGTCATTCGGTGTCCCCTGACCACTCCCACTGCCTGCTCAGGCTCAAGGTGTTGTGCTTCACAGGCTTTCCACCAAGGGGATTAGATTATGAAGATCAGGGAGATTAACCCCAATTTTGCAGCCTCTCATCTGAGGCTAAGGCTTTCAAGAACGGATTTCTTTGATATTTTTGGATGCTTTCCGATCATGTTCTGAACCTCTGGGCTCAGAAGAATTTCAAGCTGCACTAAAGTCATTAGTGAAAATCAAGACTCCAGGAACTGATGGAACACCAACTGAAATGTTTCAACAACCGATGGAGCACTGGAAGCACTCAATTGCCTATACCTAGAAATTTGGCCTACAGTAAGGTGACCCAATAAAATGGAATAGAATCCAAAGCAGTCCCAGCAATACATGGACAGGGAACGGTGAGACGTTCAAGCTGGATTCAGAAGAGGCCATGGCACAAGTGAGATCATTGGATAGATCTTAGCTGAAAGCAAAGAACACCATAAAAAATGTTTACTAGATGTATTGATTACTCAAAGGTATTTGACTATAAAAAAAAATCATGCCCACAGCCCAGCTGTAGACAATTAGACATCCCCTCACAGAAGGGTCACAAGGAAGGACCAAGTCAGCCAGGGTGCAGTATAGCATGGAAGAAGAACACAACATTCCTCTCAATCTTTAATTCTTCCTCCCGCCCCCCACTATCATGACCCAGTTCTACCTTACAAACCTGGCTAGATTGGGGCATGTGCACTGGTACAGATAAGAGCTCTTGGCACACGGAATCCAGGACAGATAAACCCCTCAGGAATAGTCATGTGAGTAGCGATACCATAAGGGTTCGGGGAGAAAGGGGGAATAGGGGAACTGACTACAATGATCGATGTATAACACCCCCACCCCCAGGGTGATTGACAACAGAAACATGGGTGAAGGGAGACAGTGAATGGTGTCAGATATGAAAATAATAATAATTTACAATTTATCAAGGGTTCACGGGGGTGGGAGGGTAGCAGAGGAAAAGAAACAAGAGGAACTGATATCAAGCACTCAATGAGAAAGAAAATGCATCAAAAATGATTGTGGCAGCATATGTACAAATTAACTTGATTTTTTTTAAAAGATAACACCAGACCTTAAGTTTATTTAAATAACTCCCAGTGAGCACACAGTGGGCCAATCACTACCATCCAGACAGCTGTCACCAATCGAGTGCTGAGCGAGCTCTCTCTCAATAGGGGCGGCCCCAGCCCTGGCCTCGGACCCCGGGGGGTGGAGCGTCCGCAGTGGAGCGAGGGTTCTTGATGGTTTCGTCTACAGACACCATGAGGCACGCGGCCTCCGAGGCTGCCGTGGGGGCATTGACGCGCACGCACCATCGCGGGCTCCCACACGAAGGCCTCTAAGTTGTCAGCAATGTCCTCGTTGTTGATGTCCACCCCATACCACATGCCTCCCTGGGCATGCCGCGCGCACAGCTTGTTGAGGATGTTGGTGGCATCGAAGCCCGCGTTGTCGCACAGCTGGCGTGGGATGATCTCCAAGGCCTTGGCATAGGCCCCGATCAGCAGCTGCTGCTTCCCGGGCATGGTCCCGGAGTAATCCCGAAGGTACTTGGAGAGCTCCATCCCAATGGCTCCACCGCCAGCCACCACCGAATCCTTCTTGATGGCGGGCCTGACAATCTTGATGGCGTCGTCCATAAACTGCTCAGCACCGCCGTGGAGGCTGATCGTGCAGGTCTTGGCCTTCGGGCAGCCGGTGAAGAAATTGTACCTCTCGCCTGCAGTCTGGGTCTCCTCAAAGACCTGGCAGCTGCCCGGCACTTCTGCAGACAGAGCGTTCACACTGGTCTGGATGGAGCCTCCGCGCGGAGGCCATCATTGTTCTCTTCAGATCCTCTTCGGGCACTCGGCCAGCACAGAACAGGTCCCGGTCAGCAAAGTACTGGGTGGCCACATCCCCCATAGGGAGTTTGGACAAGACAACTTTGGCTCCGGAACGATGAATCTTCTCCAACTTGTCATAAAGAATGTTCCAGTCAGCATCAACAATTGCCTGGTAATCCTCCACTGTGTGCACTCGGACCTCGGCGTTGTCCTTCTCGGCTTTCAGCTCCAGCTCCACACACAGCAGGGCAATCTTGGGGTTACTATACTTTTGGGGCTGCATTTCAAACCCGGCGTAGGAGAACATCTTCTTGAACACGACGCCAGCAACCAGCCGGGACTCCTGCAGGGCTCCGCCTTGTGCTTTCTTGATGCCAGTCATCTTGAGCTGCAGCAGGTCATGAGCATCATCACGGCATCAACCACCATCTTCGCGAAGAAGGCTTTCTGCGGGGAGATCAGCCTGGAGCTCAGCGCGGTCCTGGCGCACGTCTCCAGCAGCTTCCTCTGCTCCACTTTATCTTCTCTCTTCACAGTCACGGCGATTTCTTTCATCTTGCTAACTGCCAATTGGGTGGCGGTGCGGAAAGCTCGGACGGTGATCTGGGGGTGCAAACCTTCCTCCACAGACGGTTTCACCTGCTTGAGAAACTCCGCGGCCAGGAGGGTCACTGAGGTGGTGCCGTGGCCAACCTCAGCGTCTTGGGACTTGGCAATGTCCACTAACGTCTTTGCTGCAGGATGCACGACATCGAGGAATTTCAGAATCGTGGCTCCATCATTCGAAATTGTTGCTTTACCTCGCCCATCCACGATGAGCGTGTGCATGCCCCGTGGGCCCAGGGTGGTCCGCACAGCCTCGGCGATCACCTGGCAGGCGCTGATGTTACTCACGAGCTGGAGGATGCCCTGGGAGCTATCTGCCCCATCTTTCAACAGCATAACTGGTGCACCGCTCTTCCCCCTCTTTTCTCTAGGTCCCGGTCCTCCAGTCTAACTTGATAATTTTATATATGGATTGTTCTAATAGCTGTAAGAGCCCCAATCCAATAAAATGATTTCTTTTTAAAATGTGGATGATATAATATTGAGATAAATTCCAGAACCCTTCGTTATGCTCATATGGAGCCTATACATGGACAGGTGTTTGTCGGGATTGAATTCTTTCACTGTACTTAGTCATGCTGTATGCTGAGCAAATAATTTGAGAACTTGGCTATATAAAGCAGACCACACATGAGAATTAGAGGAAGCTGAGTAATGACCTACAATAGGCAGCCACATGAAGAACTTGCTAACAAAGATCAAGACCGCAGCCTCCAATATGGATTGCAACGAAGGGTAAAGAAAACCAAAATACTCTGAATTTTGAACTGAATAAATAGACATCCTAATGAAGGGAGAGAAGATTGATGTTGTCAAAGATGTATGTTGTTTGACTCCACAATCAATGGTCATGGAAGCAACGATCAAGAAATCAACTGCGGTATTTGAGATCACCACATTTACATTTGAAAGTTGGTCATAGGACATTCCAAGAGAACAAGGGTGGAAACTACAAGGCCTCTTACAACCTAGACCCAGAAATTATACAACTGACTTCCACCACATTCTCTTGATCAAATCAACAGACAAGCTAGCTCAGACTCAGAGGCCTCCATCTTGAAAAGAGAAGTGTTAAATTCTTGGGGCAAAGTGGGACGGATCCAACGGCCTGTGAATCATGAGCAGAGGGGGCTGGAGATTATAGTGGCGATGCCCCTAATCTACAAAACACTGGCTAGCACGACGCATGATTCTGGGAACCAAATCACTCTTCACAGACTGAGAAAAGGGAGGGGAAAACATTGCTCATACAGGAAACCGGTAAAGGTGGTGAACAATGCCTGGGTTCAAATCTCAACTCCATCTCTTTTCAGTCTATAACTTCAGGTAACTTAGTTTACCTCTGTGTCTCCGTGGCTTCATGGCAAACATAGAGGCAGTCATAATGCCGCCTGCCTCCTAGAGTGATCATGAATAGACCTATATACCTACTCTTCACTTACCTACGATCTCACCATCCAACATTTCTCACCACAATAGTAAAAAGTCTGATGATTTGCTGCATTAATTGCACACACCTGACAACAACAAATGCTGAGGAACTAAGCAATAATGCAACTGTCTATGACGGTTAAGATTATGTGTCACTTTGTTGGCCATGGTTCTTAACAGTTTGTCAGTTATCTGGTGACGCAAGTTAGTGTTTATGTAGTGATGGTATTTGACAGTTATGTAATGATGTAGTTATGCTACATTTTATATTCTGAGTGCTCATCCTACATTTTTGTATAATGCCGATTTTCATATAACAACCTAGCCTTTGGAACCTAATGATATTTACAAGTGAGAAATGGACGTGATGTGCACATATAGAGAATATTTAGAAAAGTGACTGGTATATAGTCAATATGTTATAAATAAATGGTATATATTACCATGGAGATTGTTATTTGTTCAGTTGAGATTGAGATAATAGAATCTAGAACTCTGAAACCATATTTCCTCTTGCAATATCTCGGTCTCCTTATACATTGCAGACGATAGACTCTTGCTATCCTCAGGTAGTTTCTTCCACATCCCACTAAAACACAAAGCCGTATTTTTTCTAATAGTACCCCTAACATTAGATCAGTTCTCTCTCTGCACACACCTACACATGCCCAAGCATATCCACCATCTCAACAACAAGTTTTTAAGCAGATATTCTGACCCACAAGTCATTCTCATTGGCTCAGGTTGTCGTTGCTATTGATGCTAAATGCCCACATTGGATGGAGAGAAAAGACTAGTCTTTCAGCTTTTGAGTAGGGGCAATACTCCAGAGCAGAGATTGTAAAGGCCTTAAAACCTACCAGGGAGAGGAAGATCCTAGTTTGTACTAGGCAGATAATACACTTTTATCACTACCGTACAACGATGACAGGGTTATGGTGGAGACACTAAGAGAGAAACTTTTGTCAATTATTTTATCAAAAGAAACATTAAAGACAGTGGGTTCTTCTGGGCTTTTCTGCTCAGAACCCAGAAGTCACCGGGATTTATACTTAGAGACAAAGAACTCAAGACCTGCTGTTCCACCTCAGTTACAAAATATATTTATCCTGGTCATGAGGAAATAGATATGAGAGGGGAGAGAAAGAAAGATTAAGTAGATAGACAAATAGATGTTCATCGTTACAGAGCTGTGATGAGCGTGCCACTTAGAAGAGGGTAGGAGATTCCGAAATTGGGTGTAATGTTTTCTTCTTGGTATTGATATGAAATATTTGGAGTCAAGATGAAGTTTTGGATTTCAATGTCTATAAATTAAACTAAAGTATGGTGTTTTATTTCTCACACAGAGAGCTACTCACTTTTTCTCTTAATTTTCTCTTAAAAATTCTAAGAGTTGATTTTAATCCTTAACACCCAACTAAATGAAGTTCTTTAAAGATAAGTGGATTTTGAAATCTAGTGAAACAGTCTAGGAAGCTACTCAACTTAGTATGTTTCTACCAACTTCCTTTGGAAAACATGGATGAAAACTACAATTCTATAAATGTGAAGAGTTTTTTTTAATTTTGAAATATTCCTATGTCAAAATGATAAATTTCAAATGCACAGAAGCTGAAAATAAGAAGTAAAATATCCTTCTCTAACTATCAGGACCTATCTCCATGGGGACAGTCATTAATTTTCCTGGAGCTTACCATCATAATTCTACATAATATGTTTGTATAGCCACTTCTTGCCTTATCAACTTTACATGGAAACTGTTATTGCCCCTCTATAAACGCAAACAATGGAGGTACTGGGGGTGCAAAGGTTAGTGCTCAGTGACTGACCAAAAACTTGGAGGTTTTGTCCCACCCAGAGGTGCCTTAGAAGAAGAGGCTGGAGACCTGCTGTATAAAGACCACAGGCACTGATAACCCTGCAGAGCACATGAGCTACCACGCTGCAAGTCAATTTGATGGCAACTGTTTTGGTTTTGTTTAATATTTAAAGAAAAAACTATTCAGCCCCCTTACATGCTCCTATTCCACCTCCCAGTGTGTGACTGTGATGCATACAACATCAGAGTTTACCACAGCTACACTCTGCACTAACTAAGCCTACCATTCTGCCTTAAGTTCATGCTCAAAAGTGGAAACCCACTAATAAGGTTATAATGCTGTTTTAGCATAGCTGTTGAGCGTTACAGAACCACCTGTAATTTAAACTATGTAGTTGGAAGAAGCTTCCCTTTATCATTATTGTTGTTAGGTGCCGTCAAGTTGGTTCCGACTCATAGCAACCTGTCTCCCAGGTTCTGTGTCATTCTCACAATTGTTCCGATATTTGAGCCAATTGTAGCCCCTATGTCAATCCTGGCCCTATGTTGAGGGTCTTCCCCTTTTCACTGGCCTTCTACTAGACCAAGCATTGATTTCAGGAAATGCTTGCAAGACCATTCTAAATGAAAGTTTGTGTTTGTTTCGTGAACGTTGTTCAGTATTTATTGAACCCCTTTGTGTTAGTTTTGGGTAGACTAGAGAAACAAATCCAGAGACACTTGTATAAAAGAGGATACCCTCCCAAAAAACCCGGAAAAAAGCACCACTAGGCAGAGTGGAGTACTAATTTCCTAGTACTAATTTTTCCCATTAGGCAATGGTATCTCATGGGAAGTTTCTCTCTGGTCACAGTGAATTTTTTCATAAGAGCAGTTTTGCTTGTACCTCTTTTTTTATGATGACCAATTTAAGACACAGCATGCAGCTGTAAAGTTTTGATTCCTGCTCCAGAAAAATGCCTGCAGAAACTGTTGTGTTGTTGAACACAGCTTACAAGGATAGCGCTGTGGGAAAAATTCAAGTTTATGAGTGATTTTCTCGTTTCAAAAAAGGTGAAATGTCGATTGATGACAAACCTCATTCTGGACATCTGTCAACTTCCCAAGCACATGAAAATGTGGATACCTAGTGCATTTGGAGTTCATTCCACCAGGTCAGACTGTTAATCAAGCTTTCTATTTAGAGGTTCTGAAAAGATAGCAGACCAGTGTGCCACAAAAAAGATCTGATTTATGGCAGACGGGGGATGGATTTTGCCACCACGACAATACACCTGCTCACGCAGCCATCTCAATGTACCAATTTTGGGCAAAAAACACATCATGCGTCTCTTGCCCCACGCACCTTACTCACCTGACCTCACTCTGTGACTTGTTTTTGATTCTGTGAATGAAAAAGAACATAAAAGGAGAGCAATTTCACAAATTAGAAGAGATGAAGAAAAAACGAGGGAGGTGCTATCAGCCATCCAAACATGAGTTTGAAAATTGTTTCCAAGAATGGAATCTCAGGTTTGACATATATATTAAGTGTAATGGAGAATACTTTGATGGTGTTAAGGTTGTTTTGTAAAAATATAATTAAATACATAGCTTTGAAAAATAATAATTCTTGTTTTGGGGGAACCCCTTGGGAGGTATGTGTAAGAAAGAACATTATATCAAGAAGCCATAATACATCAATAAAGCATCCTAGATCAGTCAGATCAAGTCCATAAGTCCAATATTGTTAGCTCATGAATTAATCTTCAAACTCATGCAGCACATGCAATGATGTCAAATGCAGCAAGATCACCAGCGGGTGGGTGGAAAGTCCTGTGGATCCAATGGCAGGGCACACAGCTCCTGGACTCTAGCCGCCATAAGCGTGACTCCATGTGGCTTGTCAACAAGAAGGTGAATCGAGAGAAAAATTCTGATGGCAGAACCAAGAGAGAGAGTTCCCAAATCCCAGAGAAGGTCATGCCCACAAGGAGGGATCATCAGACTGTGACCTGAGTGACAGGCTAATTCCACCCCTTCTTTTTTTTTTTTTTAATCAAATTGACATGAAATTGTGTAACTGTGACACCCTTCGATCAGGAAATTCACATCTTTGTTCATTTCAGGAGCTTCTGCTCTTATTGACATTGTAATCATTTGCTTTTATCCACTGTGATTGTGCAATTCTAATGTTATTACTATTAGGTACATGTAGCCCCTTGAATATGTTCCTCTTAGATTTTCTATTTCTTTGTCTTTGGGCTCTGTATTCTGGGAGATTTTGCCTCCGCCTTTAAGATCAACAAACAACCAGGTCATCACTAACTCGTGTGTGTGTGTGTGTGTGTGTGTGTGTGTGTGTGATCAAGTTTCTTCATTACTAAGATATCTTGTCTTTTCACTGATAGACTATTTTCTGTAACACCCATCGCTGATATGAGTTTCCTATGTAGATGTGTAGGATTGATTTTTCATGAAGCTAGAAGCTTGTGTTTTCCTATAAGTGGGTAGGATGTGCTGAAAGGCCAACTTAATAGGTCCACTGACAAATGAAGTCATGTAGGTGACCTAGGAGTGGGGTACATTTGCCATAATTGATCAGTAACTAGTTGTTATCAAGTCACGCCCAAATCATGGCAACCTCATGTGTGTCATGGTACACTAAAGTGCTCCATGATGTTTCCAGTGTCTGATTTTACAGAAGTGGGTCAAAAACATATCTTTGGTGGCATCTCTTGCAGGGTTCAAACCTCCAATCTTTCAGTGAATAGCCAACCACATTAACTGCCTGCACCATGCATGTCACCAAAGTACAATAGACTGACAGAGGAGTGGTGGCCATTTCTCAGAGATTGCGCAAGTTTTCTTGTCTGCTGCTGATGCCATTTGTGATAGCTGGGATGGAGGTGGAATACCAGGTGGATTTAATACACCACCAGGAACCCAAATATGCTGAATGTTTTATCTTATACTGTTTAGAATTTTACTAGAAAATCATCCTGCATGAAACACTTCCCCCGAGTGCAGTGGACATCAAGGGAATGGAGCGGCAAGGTCCCCAGGGAATGCTGAAGGTGGCCAGGCCGTGGTGCCCCAACAGACTGGACTAGAAAACACTCCTAAAGGGCAACAAGTGATCCTTGAACTAACTAGAAGCTCTTCTTTCTTGTGTTTTGTTTGTTCTTTGTCAGTGGTTTGTTGTTGTTTTGTTGCATATTGTTGCTTGGTTTTGCTCTGTCTTGTCTTTCTGCATGTTATTACCTCTGTAGGTCTGTCTAAATAAGATAGGCTGGATGAACAATCTGGAGGAGAAAACAATGGGACCGACAGTTCTGGGGGACATGGGATAGGAGGAGGTTGGTGGAAAGGAAGTGGTGTCCCAGGGACAAGGGAACAACAAGTGATCTAAATTGGTGGTGAGGTGGGTGTGGGAGGCCTGGTGGGGCATGATCAAGGGTAATGTAACCAAGAGGAATTGCTGAAACCCAAGTGGGGACTGAGCATGATAGTGGGACAGGAGGAAAGTCAAGGGAAATAGAGGAAATAGCTGGGAGGCAAAGGACACTTATAGGGGTCTAGATAAAGACATGTACATATGCAAATATATTTATATATGAGGATGGGGAAATAGATCTATGTTCATATATTTATAGGTGTAGTATTAAGGTAGCAGAAGGACATTGGGCCTCCACTCAAGTACTCCTTCAATGCAAGAATACTTTCTTCTATTAAATTGGCATTCTATGATGCTCACCTTCCCGACACAACTGCTGAAGACAAAGCTGGCGCATAAGCAAATGTGATGAAGAAAGGTGATGGTGCCCGGCTATCAAATGATATAGCATCTGGAGTCTTAAAGGCTTGAAGGTAAACAAGCAGCCATCTAGCTCAGAAGCAAACAAAGCCCACATGGATGAAGCACATTAGTCTATGTGATCATGAGGTGTCGAAGGGATCAGGTATAAGGTATCATCAGAACAAAAAATCTTACCATAGTGAATGAGTGGGGGGAGTGCAGAGTAGAGACCCAAAGCCCATTTGCCATCCACTGGAGATCCCCTTGCAGAGGGGTCTAGGGGAGGAGATGAGCCAGTCAAGGTGTGATGTAGCAACGATGAAAAATACAACTTTCCTCTAGTTCCTAAATGCTCTCCCCCGCTCCCCACCCCACTATCGTGATCCGAATTCTACCTTGCAAGTCTGGCTACACCAGAGGATGTACACTGGTACAGATAGGACCTGGAAACACAGGGAATCCAGGGTGGATGATCCCTTCAGGACCAGTGGTGTGAGTGGCAATACTGGGAGGGTAGAGGGTGGGTGCGTTCGAAAGAGAGAACCGCTTACAAGGATCTACATGTGACCTCCTCCCTGCAGGACGGACAACAGAAAAGTGGGTGAAGGGAGACCTCAGACAGGGTAAGATATGACAAAATAATAATTTATAAATTATTAAGGGCTCATGAGGGAGGGAGGAGTGGGGAGGGAGGGGAAAAATGAGGACCTGATGCCAGGGGCTTAAGTGGAGAGCAAATGTTTTGAAAATGATGAGGGCAATGAATGTACAGATGTGCTTTACACAATTGATGTATGTATGGATTGTGATAAGAGTTGTATGAGCCCTAATAAAATGATTTCCAAAAAAAAGAAAGAAAGAAAGAAACGCTTCCTCCCCGAGTCTATCAAGTTTATTTTCCTGCTGAATTTCTAAGGTAGCTAATATGCCTTGGTGTCTAGATGCCCAATTAGCAGGAAGAAGATGCAGCTCCTGCACATTCTTTGGTTAATTGGATCTGCTATGAAATCATTTTTTATGACCATCCTAATGAAACTAATAAAAGCCTCTTCTGAAGCAGTCTATTCCTTGTACCTTAAGTGTTATACCTCACTCAGCTACTCTGGCAGCACAGTTAACAGACTCATTATCTTCCAAATTCTGATGTCTATTTTCATGCACCGTTGGTTTCATTAGATACAAAATAAAATCACCACCTATTAAAATTGCATTAAAGCACTAGTTTAAACTGAGAAACTTAGAGCCTGAACTGCTGTTCTGCCTCCTGTGTATGAGAATTTTGCAGACTGCATGGCTAAAGCCAGACTCAGACTTAATGGCCTAAATAGCCTGTATTTCTCTGGGCTGGGTGGAGAGCCAGGAATGCACGCTGCCAATGAAATTACTTGGTTTCTCATCAGTCAGTGATTTAACAGTATTTTAATGGTTCAGCAGTTTTTTTTTCTGGTTTTCCAGAACCAAATGAGATGAAATGTGAGATTGGGAAGATAGATGATTTTACACAGCCTCTGTCTGAAGTGCTTTCAGAAAGAACCATTGAGAAGGACATCTCATTCCTGATGGTTTTGGGGGTGGGAATGAATGGGACACTTGTGTTAGTTACATAATTTGATGTCAATGTGAAGATATATAGAAGTGTAGGGGTGGTATTCAACCTGTTAATTAGATCAGAGCCTGCTGGTGCCTGCCTCCTTGTGGGCATGGCCTTCTCACAAAGTAGAGCCCTGGAAACCTCTTCTCTCTCTGTCTTCACCTTCCTGCTGGCTGACCCTGATTGCTGACAGAGCCACCACCATTAGATCCACATGAATTTGAACACTGTGATATTCCTGCATTCTTCATCATTGCATGTGGTTGTGTGAGACTGAAATGGAACTCTGGATTTGTTTCCCTAGACAACCCAACCTAGCACAACACTAGGGCCATTTTATGAGCTCTGCTGGCACAACAGGTAAGCATTTGGCTGCTAACTGAAAAGTTAGCTGTTTAAACCAGCCCAGAAACTCTGAGTGAGAAAGACTTGGAAATCTGTCCTGTAAAGATGACAGCCTAGAGAGCCCTATAGGACAAGAAGCCAAAAGAGAACAATGTAAATGGAAAAAAAAAACATTCTATGCTCATGGATAGGAAAATGTAACATTGTGAAAATATCAATGTTATCCAAAGCTAGCTATAGAGATGATGCAATCCAAATCCAAATTCCAACAACATTCACTAACAAGATGGAAAAAATAATTGCCAAATTTACATGGAAAGGAAGAGAGGATCCTGAAAAGTAAATATTATTGAAGAATAAAGTAGGAGTCTTCACACTTCTAATCTCAGAACCTGCTAGATAGCCTCAACAGTCAAAACCATGGTGCTGGGACAGCAACAGACACATAGACCAATGGAAGATTGACAACCCAAAATACATCCATTCACTATGGACTAGTGATCATTGGCAAAGGGTTGAAGTCGATTAATTGGGGAAGTGGGGGTCTCCTAAAAAAATACTTCAATCATCAAAAGACTTTACCAAAAGAACAAAAAAAAGAACCCACAGACTGAGAGAAAAATAATAGCAATTAAATACCTGACAAGATTTTAGTCTGTAGTATTATTTTTTTTAAAAAAAAAGAGCTTCAACACCTCAACATCAAAAAGACAATCCAATTTAAAAATGGGCAAAGGACATGAACAGATAACGTTACCAAAGAATATATTCAGGTAGCTAATAAACATGAAAAGGTGCTTACAATTACTAGCCATTACCCAATGTCATTAAACTGACTGCAACTCATAGCAAACTACAGGACAACATAGAATTTCTAAAACTATAAATCTTTACAGATTTATCTTTCTCTGACACAGAGGCTAGTGGGTTTGAACCACCAATTTTATAGTTAGCGACCCAACACTTAACCCACTGAGCCACCAGGGTTCCTTAGCCACTGTCATTGAATTGATTTTGACTGATAGTAACCCCATAGGGTGTATGAGACTGTAAATCTTTACAAGAACAGACAGCCTCAACTTTGTCCAGCAAATGAGTTGGTGGGTTTGAATTGCTGATCTTGCAGGTAACAATCCAATACTTCCCCAAACCACCACTAGGGCTCTTAAAACAAACAAAAACTCACTATGATAGTGTCAATTTTAACTCAAAATAACCCTGCAGAACTATCCTTCTTTCTGAGACTCTAACTCTTCACTGGAGTAGAAAGCCTTATCTTTCTCAAACTGCTGACCTTGTGCTTAGCGGCCCCATAGTGTAAACGCAATACCACCAGAGCTCCTATTCCATGCGTATTCCAAAAATAGACTTTGGGGCCAGGGCTTGGCACCCCTTCAAACTCAACTGGAAAACACTCCTAAAGGCCAACAAACAGTCTTTGAAGTAACTACAAAACTTTCTTTCATTCTTTATCATTGGCTTTTTGTTGTTTTGTTTTCTTTGGTTGCTTTGTTTTGTTCTGTCTTGTTTTTGTGCATGTTATTACCTCCGCAGGTCTGTCTAAATAAAATAGGCTGGATGAACTATCTGGAGGAGAAAACAACAGGACCATCGGTCCTGTGGCACATGGGAGAGGGGAAGGTGGAGGGAAAAAAAGTAGTGTTAACAAACCCAGGGAGGGACAAGGGAACAACAAGTGATCCAAATCGATGGTGAGGAAGGTGTGGGAGACCTGGTAGGGCATGTTCAAGGGTAATGTAACCAAGAAGGATTACTGAAACCCAAATAAAGACTGAGCATGATAGTGGGACAAGAAGAAAGTCAAAGAAAATAGAGGAAAGAGCTAGGAGGCAAAGGGCATTTATAGAGGTCTAAATAAATGCGTGTACATATGCAAATATATTTATATATGAGAATGGGGAAATAGATCTATGTGCATATATTTATAAGGTTAGTGTTAAGGTAGCAGAGGGACATTGGACCTCCACTCAAGTACTCCCTCAATGCAAGAATACTTTCTTCTATTAAATTGGCATTCTATGATGCTCACCTTTCTGACACAACTGCTGAAGACAAAGCGGGCACATAAGCAAATGTGATGAAGAAAGGTGATGGTGCCCGGCTATCAAAAGATATAGCATCTGGAGTCTTAAAGGCTTGAGGGTAAACAAGCGGCCATCCAGCTCAGAAGCAACAAAGCCCACATGGAAGAAGCACACCAGCCTGTGTGATCACAAGGTACTGAAGGGATCAGGTATCAGGCATCAAAGACCAAAAAGTCATATAATCGTGAATGATGGGGAGTGAGGAGGGGGAACCCAAAGCCCATCTTTAGGCAACTGGATATCCCCTTACAGAAGGGTTGCAGGGAGGAGATGAGCCTGTCAGGGTGCAGTGTAGCAACGATGAAAGATACAACTTTCCTCTAGTTCCTAAATGCTTCCACCACCACCACCACCACCACCACCACCACCCCACTATCATGATCCCAATTCTACCTTAGAAATCTGGCTAGACCAGAGCATGTACACTGATACAGAAAATAACTGGGAACACAGGGAATTCAGGACAGATGATCCTGTTAGGACCAGTGGTGAGAGTGGCAATACCGGGAGGGTGGAGGGAGAGTGGGGAAGAAAGGGGGAACTGATTACAAGGATCTACATATAACCTCCTCCCTGGGGGAGTAGACAACAAAAAAGTGGGTGAAGGAAGGTGTTAGACAATGTAAGATATGACAAAGTAATAATTTGTAAATTATCAAGGGTTCATGAGGGAGGGGGAAACAGGCAGGGAGGGGGGAAATGAGGAGCTGATGCCAGGGGCTTAAGCGAAGAGCAAATGTTTTGAGAGTGTTAGGGCAGTGAATGTACAAATGTGCTTTACACAACTGATGTATGTATGGATTGGGATAAGAGTTGTGTGAGCCCCCAATAAAATGATTTTTTAAGTAAGTAAATATACCACATATATTTGAATAAAAGCCGACCTGAATATCAGCTAAGTCACCTAATTTTACCACAAAAACTGGTAATAATAATAAAAGGTGCTGAAAAACTCAGCATGAGTATATACAGTACACACAAATATGCTTGATACAATTGATGTCTGGATTGTTATAAGAGCTGTAAGATACCCTCAGTAAAATGATCTTTTAATAACTAATGAAAACTGTCCAAAGGAAAAAAAGAGAAAGGTATAAATGAAAACTACCATGAAATGGCATCTTGCCTCAGAAATAATGCCACTGTTCAAAAAAAATGCAGGGAAGGGGAATAACAAATGCTCATGAGGCGGTAGGGAAGTTAGAACTCATGAAAAGAGACTTGAGGGACCTGGAAGCTATTACTCTGAGATAATCTTTTACCTTAAAACTAAAAGGCACTGCTGAAGGCCACCTTTCAGGCAAATAATAGATAGGTTTGTAGCATAAACACCTGTGAAGAATCAGTTCTAAGATACCAAAAGGATATTTGCCCTAAACCAAAGAAGAAACGGTAGGAAGGGTCAAAGAAACTGGACAGATGAAAACAGGGAACCCAGTGAGGAAATAGGACGAGCGTTGATATAATTTTGCTCCATGTTTTTTGCCATTCCACCCACGGCCCTCAATTGCGATCATTTTCAGAGTGGATGATGGGCATTTTCTTCTTGTCTGGAGGTGATAGAGACGGGGATCTGTATGGTCCATTAGCTCTTTAGCCTAATTGTTCCCACTGTCCTTTAAGTTCCTTCACTATGCTTTGCTCTGGCCAAGAAGAGATGAATGGTACCATTTTAGATGGTACGCAAAGCTCTTAAGACGTCAGTCCCTACTCAAAAATAGAATGTAGAGCATTATCTTTCTGAACTCTTATGCCAATTGACCTTGATGTCCCCAAAAATA
Source organism: Tenrec ecaudatus (assembly GCF_050624435.1). NCBI lineage: Eukaryota > Metazoa > Chordata > Mammalia > Afrosoricida > Tenrecidae > Tenrec > Tenrec ecaudatus. The sequence continues at coordinate 136,829,601 of NC_134533.1, forward strand.
TGGTCTCAAATCTCCAGATCCAATGACTCATTTCCTTCTAGTGTTCGCTTCTGGCTACGAGGTTTATATACCTTTGTCAACTGTTTGCTCTACTATTAACATGGATATGTCACAGCACGTATAAATATATTTATAGAAATATAATCTGCCAAACCTATACATGGTTGTGAATATAATTTTCTTCATCTGTTCTTCTTTCTGTCTTCCCATGTATCCACAAGTAGATTAATGTTTGTTCTTTATATACGATGTCTATGCAAAATTATTTATTTTCGTTGTCGATGAATCTTGTGCCGATCTCTGAGTCTTTGTTTTCTTTAGTGATTTGCATGGTTCATCCCTTATTGTCTGTTACCCTCGTTTTACCCAAGTTAATCCATTATCTATTATCTAGTCTATTATCTAGTTCATGATTTTCCTCCCCTCTTCTCTCTCCTCCCTATTGTCATCAATAATGTATTTTTCCATATGTAATATCTTCCTTTTGTGATTGATTTGTTTCACTAAGCATAATATCCTCCAGCTCCATTCACATTATGAGTTTTTTTTGGATTTTACATTATTCTTTAGTGTTGCATAATATCCCATGGTGTACATATTATCATTTATTTATCTATTTATCCACTGATGGGCACTTAGGTTGTTTTCATCCTTATTTTATTGTGAATAATGCTGCGATAGCCATGAATGTACATGTACCTGTTTGTGTCCCAGCTCTTATTTCTTTAGGATATATGCCCGGTAGTGGTATTTCTGGTTCCTTTTTTTGTTTTTTTGTGTTTTTTTTAAGGAAACACCATGCCATTTTTCACGGTGCTTGGGACAGCCCTACTTTATCACATGGGGTTGCTATGAGTCAGAATAAATTCAACAGCATCATAAAAACAACAACAAGGGTAGTTCTATTTCAAGCATCACATGCAATCAATGCTACATTTCTCTGAAATGCAAAAAAAAAAAAAAAGGGAGGGGGTGAGAAATGAAACAGAGAAAAGCATATAAAAAATCATCTATAAAGTAGAATTAGGATCATGATAGTTGGGGCGGGGAGAGCATTCAAGAACTAGAGGAATATTGTATGTTTCATCATTGCTATACTTCACCCTGAGTGGCTCATCTCCTCCCCACGACCCTTTTGCAAGGGAATGTCCAAATACCCACAGATGTGCCCTGGGTCCCCACACTGCACTTCCCCTCATTCACAATGCTATGGTTATTTTGGACTTTGATGCCTGATACCTGATCCCTTCAGCGCATCATAATGTCACAGACTGGTGTGCTTCTTCCATGTGGGCTTCCTTGTTTCTCATTTCGATGGCCGCTTATTTATCTTCAAGCCTTTAAGATCCCAGACTCTATATCTTTTGATAGCAGGGCACAATCAGCTTTCTTCACCACATTTGCTTAGGCACCTGCTTTGTCGTCAGGATGTACACTGGTACAAATGGGAAATGGAAACACTGGGAACACAGGACAGATGAAATGCTCAGGACCAGTGGTAAGAGTGGCAATACTGGGAGTGTGAGGGAAAGATGAGGGAGAAAGGGGAAACAGATTACAAGGCTCTACATATAACCTCCTCCCTGGGGGATGGACAGTGGAGAAGTGGGTGAAGGGAGATGTTGGAAAGTGTAAGATATGACAAAATACTAATAATTTATAAATTATCAAGGGTTCAGAGAGGAGAGGGAGCAGGGAGGGAGGGAAAAATGAGGAGCAAATGCCAGGGGTTCAGGTAGAAAGCAAATGTTTTGAGAATGATGAGGGAAACAAATGTACAAACGTACTTGACATAATGGATGTATATGTGGATTGTGATAAGAGTTTTACAAGCCACCAATAAAATGATTAATTTTTTAAAATCACCTATAGCTCTTATTTTTTTAATCATTTTATTACGAGCTTATACATTCATTGTCCTCATCATTCACAAAACATTTGTTCTCCACCTAAGCCCCTGACATCAGTTCCTCATTTATCCCCTCCCTTCCCATTCCCTCCTTGATAATTTATAAATCATTATTTTGTCATGTCTTGCCCTTTCCGATATCTCCCTTCACCCACATATCTATTATCCGTTCCCCAGGGAGTAAGTTATATGTTGATCCTTGTAATTGGTTCCCCCTTTTCAACACACCCTCTCCACCCTCCCAATATCACCACTCACACCACTTGTCCTGGATTCCCTGTGTTTCCAGTTTGTCCCAGTGTGCATCCTCTGGTCTAGCCATATTTGTAAGGTAGAATTGGGATCATGATAGTCTGGAGAGGGGTGGGGGATGAAGCATTTAGAAATGAGAGAAAAGTTGTATGTTTCATCGTTGCTACATCGCACCCTGACTGACTCGTCTCCTCCCAAAGACCCTTCTGTAAGGGGATGTCCAGTGGCCTACAAATGGGCTTTGGGTCTCCATTCTGAACTCCCGCGCTCATTCTCAATTATTTTTTGTTCTGATAATGCCTCATACCTGATCCCTTCAACGCCTTGTGATCGCACAGGCTGTTGTGCTTCTTCCATGTGGACTTTGTTGCTTCTGAGCTGGATGGCCATTTGTTTACCCTCAAGGCTTTAAGACTCCAGATGCTATATCTTTTGATAGCTGGGCACCATCAGCTTTCTTTGCCACATTTGCTTATGCACCCATTTGTCTTTCATGATCATATCAGAGAGGTGACCACACAATGATATGATTTTTTTGGTCTTTGATACCTGATAACTGATCCCTTCAGCACCTCATGATCACGCAGGCTGGTGTACTTCTTGCATGTGGGCTTTGTTGCTTCTGAGCTAGGTGGTCACTTGTTTACCTTTAAGCCTTTAAGACCCCAGATGCTATATCTTTTGATAGCTGGGCACCATCACCTTTCTTCACAACATTTGCTTATGTGCCCGCTTTGTCTTCATTGATTGTGTCGGGAAGGTGAGAATCATTGAATGCCAATTTAATAGAAGAAAAGTATTCTTGCATTGAGGGAGTACTTGAGTGGAGGCCCAATGTCCATCTGCTACCTTAATACTACACCTATAAATATATTAACATCGATCTATTTCCCCATCCTCATATATAAATATATTTGCATATGTACATGCCTTTATTTAGCCCTCTGTAAATGCCGTTTGCTTCCCAGCTCTTTCCTCTATTTCCTTTGACTTTCCTCTTGTCCCACTATCATGCTGTCTTCATTTGGGTTTCAGTAATTCTTCTTGGTTACATTACCTTTGATCATGCCTGACCAGGCCTCCCACACCCTCCTCACCACCAATTTGGATCACTTGTTGTTCCCTTGTCCAGGGTTTGTTAACACCACTACCTTTCCCCCCACCTCCCCCTCTCCCATGTCCCCCCGGAACTGTCGGTCCCGTTGTTTTCTCCTGCAGATTGCTCATCTAGCCTATCTTATTTAGACAGACCTGCAGAGATAATAACATGCACAAAAACAAAACAGAGCAAAACCAAGCAACAATATACAACAAACCAGTCACAGAAACAAAACACAACAACAAGAAAGAAAAGCTTGTAGTTAGTTCAAGGACTGTTGGTTGGCTGTGTTAGTCTGGGTACTTTAGAGAAAAAAATCCATAGAAACTCATGTGTAAGAGAGTTTTATATATAGGTTAAGTGTGCATCAAGAAAACATCCCAACCCAGTGCTGCCCAAGCCCACAAGTCCAACATCAACCCATTAACCCATATGTCCAACACCAATCCACAAAGTCCTCCTCCATCTCAGAAAACAGACACAATGATGCCGACTGCAGGAGAAAAACTGAGTCAGTGAAGGTGGAAGCATCCAGCACCCAGGGCTGCATCGGGTAGGTCCATGTGGCTTCTTGGGGATGTCTTGCAGGAAGTGAGCCTTACAAGCTAAAGCAAGGAACTGCTAAGGCAGCTGCACCCTGGTACAACCATCACAAAGCAAGAGACCCAAGAACTAGAAAGGCGAGGCTCACCAAGCCATTTATCCCTCCGCCCTTCAATTAATCCCACATGTGTTTATCAGCCAGGTTGGCACAATAAACTAACTACCTCATTGGCCTTTAGGAGTGTTTTCCAGTCCAGTCTGTTGGGGCACCAAGTCCTGGCCCCAAAGCCCGACTTCGGCACTCCCTGGGGACCTCACCACTCCGTTCCCTTGCTGTTCTGTTCCACCCCCTTAGTATTTTGCCTCGGTGTGGAGGGATCAGATCGGGTGCAATTCCCACACTGTGTCTCCGGTGTTGTCCCCTATAGGGCTATGGGTCAGTGAGGAATGCCGTGTCTCATAGAGGGGCCGGCTATGTGGTCCTCTCTGTGGACTGGCTAATCAGGAACATCGTCCTTAAGGCCTGATGGGACACCTATAGCTCTTATTAAAAGTAAAATTTAAGTATATAAGGATTTCCAAAGCAAATTAACCTGACTCGAGGTGCGAGGCAGAGTAGGTATCTCAAGCACGTTCTGGAAGTACGCAGCAGGCATTTACACTGTGGAAAAGGCATTGGCTTAGAAGCCTGACGAGCCTTGCTGCGATCATAGCCTGTGCACAGCAGCTTTCAGAGAGCTTTGGCATTTAAGATAGGTTATTATTCATAATATAATACAAAAATATAAAGAAAAACTGACAACCAAGCCATCATTTATCAGCCACCAGGCACTGTACTAAATGCAGCAATGGGATTCAGCCAATTTGCACCGGTTCTGCAGAGCTGATACCTAATTTTTTTGTTACATTCAGCGATCCAGTTGTTAAAATGGCACTTTTACTCAGGGTTCTCACTAAGGTGGGTGGCTAGGCAGTCAGCCATCCAATGTGGAAATCACAAATTTACATTCCTTACTCTTTTGTAATGTTCATCTGCACAAGAACGTATTCTAAATGGCAGTAGTAATGTTCATTCCATCAGTAGGTATAAAAATTTAGATGGAACTATACTTGTAATGTTCATTTATTCATTTTATAAAACTTATTATACCTTTGATGTAACTTCTCAAAATTCACTGTCATGGAGTCAATACTGACTCATAGTCAATATCAACCCTCTGTGAGTCTCCAAGTCTGTAACTATTTAAGGGAGATAGAAAGCCCAGTCTTCTCAGAAGCAAAAAAGCCCACATGGAAGAAGCACACCGGCCAGTGCGATCACGAGGTACCAAGGGACCAGGTATAAGGCATCATGCAAAAAAAAAAAAAAGATATAAGTGTGTGTATGTATGTGTATATATGTATATATATACCATATTAAATGAAGGCGGAAGTGCAGAGTGGAGACCCAAGGCCCAAGTGTCGGCCAATGGAGATCCCCTCATAGAGGCGTTTAGGAGAGGAGATGGGTTAATTAGGGTGCGAGGTAGTACCGATGAAGAACACAGCTTTCCCCCAGATCCTGGATGCTTCCTCCCCCCAACTACCATGATCCGAATTCTACCTGGCAGGGCTGGATAGGGCAGAGGCTGTACACTGGTACATATGAGGGCTGGAGGTACAGGGAATCCAGGGTGGATGATACCTTCAGGACCAAGGGTGTGAGGGACGATGCTGGGAGAGTGGAGGGTGAGTGTGTTGGAAAGGGGGAACTGATTACAAGGATCCACATGTGACCTCTTCCCTGGGAGAGGGACAGCAGAGAAGGGGGGAAGGGAGACTCCGGATAGGGCAAGATATGACAAAATAACGAGGTATAAATTACCAAGGGCACATGAGGGAGGGGGGAAAGGGGATGGAGGGGAAAAAAAAAAAAGAGGACCTGATGCAAGGGGCTTAAGTGGAGAGCAAATGCCTTGAGAATGATTGGGGCAGGGAATGTATGGATGTGCTTTATACAATTGATGTATGTATATGTATGGATGGTGATAAGAGTTATATGAGTCCCTAATAAAATGTAAAAAAAGAAAACAGGAGAAAAAAATGATTAGGGCAAAGACTGTACAGATGTGCTTTATACAATTGATGTATGTATATGTATGAACTGTGATAAGAATTGTATGAGCCCCTAATAAATTGTTAAAATTAAAAAAAAAAAAAAAAGAAAGCCCAGTCTTTCTCCGGAGTAGCTGCAGCCCAACTCATAACTACTACACCCCCAGGACTCCAGACTAAATTTTTATCTCCTTTCATTTGTTACTTCAGTAACAAGAGAAAAGTACCCAACAACCAGAAGGGATAGGGGAGACACACTGTCATTAATTTCATCTTTGTATTATGCACCAAATTCCCATGAAATATTTTGAGTGAATTATATAATTTCTGAAAGTGTTCAAAGAGGTAAAATGATGGGAGAACAATTTCTGTAAGTCCAGCAGCAGAAGAAAAGGGGTTTCAAAGAGGAACATAATGTGTTCAGAGAAGGGAAGTTGCCTATTTCTAACATATCAAACCCAATGACTACTGTCTAATCGGCCTACCTCTAAAGGAACAGGTTCCTATTCCCACAGTGGAAAGGTGGTTAAAGATGAGTCATACAGTGAAGGATGCTCAGATAAAAGCAAAGAGTATTGCAAGTGAGGGTGCCAATCAGGAAGCAATATGAAAATACCTTTAATAAAGTTTTATTGTTTTTCATCAGGTACTATTTAACCCTTTCATTAATATCTTAAAACTCGTAGTTATAACATAATTAGCTTTGTGTGCCTCTTGGATTTTTCCTATTTAAGAATTAACTGTATGAAATAATAAACTACCTTTTGATATATCATTTTTTAAATACAATTGTCACTAAAGCAACAAACCATTGTTAAATTACTTGAATCCTATCACTGGCTAAGTCCTTATATGCAGCATCCCAAATTCTTACAACATTCTCATAAGGTAAGCATTATTATTTCACATTACAGATGAAACCACTGAGAATCAGAGAGGTGTCATAATTTTCCTTTGGCCTCAGAACTACTTACAGTGGTTGACTCAGAATTAGAGAAGAATTGTGGAGCAGACTGTTTTCCAAACTATTTGTTACCTACTACAAACCAAAGACCAAACTCATTGCCATCAAGTTGGTTCCAAGTCATAACGACCCAGTACAGGGTTCCTAAGGCTTTTAATATTTATAGAAGCAGATAATTTTGTCTTTCTCTGATGACGGAACAGTTGAACAGCTGGTGAGTTGGAACCCCTTGGCCTTGTAGTTAGCAGCCCAATATTTACCCAACCATGCCAACAGAGCTCCTTTGTAACCCATTCATGGGTCATAAAAATAATCCAGGGGATAAAGAATAGCATTTTATTTTTTTAAAAGGAAAATATCTCGTTAGTAGTGGTAAATACCATTTTGTGAAATTTTCTTTAGAGTACACAGGGTTCTGATGTAAAATCAATTTTTACCATGAATTGAGATTTTTTTAATGTAAAACTCTATCCTGGAGCAGTTAATGAGCTGGAGAAGAAAAGGAAGGTGCTGGGGGTAGAACCAAAAGGGGAGTTGCCCCCCAGAACATGATCCTTAACTAGTTCTCTCTGAACATCTTCAAATACTCTCTGAACATCTTTACATCTCACTTCCTGAAAGATCTTCCTAGCTCTGAAATTTTGTGACCCTTCTGAGAAGTACAGACAAATTATGTGTGTTCTAACCATCTAAAGAGTGACAAGGTTGTTGTTTAAAGCAAAGAGGAGCCTTCCAGAACTGATCCTGATACAGAGGACACGTAGGTGATTCTGGGTGGAAGACCAGCAGGTGCAAACAAGGAAAAAGGGACTCTGAGAGTGTACAGGCGTGGCGGTGGGGCTTAGCATGCCCATCTGCCCACATGAAAGATGAGGTTGGGCAACGTCTCACTCATAGTAGGGACAAATGAAGTTTTCATATCAGGAGAATGGATTGATAAAAAAGCATTTAACTCTGGACTGCAAACACCTCAGAGGCCATTGATACCAAGAGATTAAAGTGGACTGGATGGAGGCGGGGGAGGGAGGGCAGCTACAGTGAGTTAAATATCACTTAGCCCCTCTGAGAGGTCAGCTGATTATCTCACAAGAATATGGGACCAGAACAAAAAATCATATCATCATGTGCTCACCTCCCCTATATGATCACTGAAGACAAATGGGTGCATAAGCAAATGTGGTGAAGAAAGCTGATGGTGCCTGACTATCAAAATATATAGCGTCTGGGGTCTTAAAGGCTTGAAGGTAAACAAGCAACATTTGGCTCAAAAGCAACAAAGCCCACATGGAAGAAGCACACAAGCCTATGTGATCACAAGGTATAGGAGGGATCGGGTATCAGGCATCAAAAAACAAAAAATCAAATCATTGTGAATGAAGGGGAGTATAGACTGGGGACCCAAGACCTACCTGTAGGCAACTGGACATCCCCTTACAGAAGGGTTGCGGGGAGGAGAAGAGCCAGTCAGGATGCAGTGTAGCAACGATGAAACATACAACTTTCCTCTAGTTCCTAAATGCTTCCTTCCCCCTCCCCCACTATCATGATTCCAATTCTCCCTTACAAATCTGGCTATACCAGAGGATGTACACTGGTACAGATAGGAACTGGAAACACAGGGAATTCAGGACAGATGATCCCTTCAGGACCAGTACCAAGAGTGGTGATACTGGGCGGGTGAAGAGTAGGGGAAAGGGGGAACTTCTAACAGGGATCTACATATAACCTCTTCCTGGGGGATGGACAACAAAAGAGCGGGTGAAGGGAGATATCAGGCAGTGTATGGTATGACAAAATAATTTTTTTTAATTTTAACAATTTATTAGGGGCTCATACAATTCTTATCACAGTTCATACATATACATACATCAATTGTATAAAGCACATCTGTACGGTCTTTGCCCTAATCATTTTTTTCTCCTCTTTTCTTTTTTTACATTTTATTAGGGACTCATACAACTCTTATCACCATACATACATATACATACATCAATTGTGTAAAGCACATCCATACATTCCCTGCCCCAATCATTCTCAAGGCATTTGCTCTCCACTTAAGCCCCTTGCATCAGGTCCTCTTTTTTTTGCCCTCCCTCCCCTTTCCCCACTCCCTCATGTGCCCTTGGTAATTTATACCTCGTTAGACAAAATAATTATTTATAAATGATCAAGGGTTCATGAGGAGCGGGGAGAAGGGAGGGAGGGGTAAAATGAGGAGCTGATGCCAGGGTTTAAGTGGAAAGCAAATGTTTTGAGAATGATGAGGGCAATGAATGTACAAATATGTTTTACACAATTGATGTGTGTATGGATTGTGAAAAGAGTTGTATGAGCCCCCAATAAAATGATTAAAAAACAATATGGAACCAGAGTTGCTAGACCTTTAGATTGTTTTCCATGTAAGCCAGAAATGTGACATTTTATGTGACATATCCTGCATTTACAATATAGACAAATGTATGAGCTATAGTGAAGAACAACACTGATGCAGCAAATGGGCCTCAAAGTACAGAGGTTTTAAGAAGATGGAAGTTTATATCTCCATTGTGGGGATCCAGGCTGTTGCTCACCTATCCCATAGGGCAATACTGGGCCACAGCCTGACCAGGTTCCTGTGGTTCTCTGCAACTGAGGCCAAATCTAAATGACCTGATAACAGAGGGGGATCTGCTGGGAATGCTTCCTGGCCAACAAGCTCTTTCTTAAGGAGTATCCAGGGGATATGTCTGATGGTGATATTGGATCAGCATTCAAAACTTAGTTCAAAACAATTTCAAAGAGAAAGATGATGCTGGTTGCTCCCATAGAGCTTTACAGCCTTGGAAACTCTAACTAGGGGTTCTGTGAATCAGAATCAACTGATGACAGTAGTTTTGGATAATGTCATTTTTAATATTTACATAGACTTTGATTATGTGAAGTTTACTGATCTTTATTTCTTGACTGTTAGATTGTTTTCTGTATCTGATTTCATGTTGTAATGAGCATATTAGCTAAAACATTTAAATATAACCTTATTATTTATGTCAGATCAGTTTCTTAAGTAGTCAATTTGTCAGTGTGATGGAATGGAATGTTTAGTGTCCCCAAAATGTATAATTTAGCTGGGCCATAATTCTCAGTGGTAACTATAAAGTAATAGTAGTTATTTAATAATGGAATTATCCACATGATGTGAATGGTGTGATCAACCAATAAGTTAGGAAAAAAATTAAGGGTAGGTTACAACACCTTAATCCCATCACATCCCTGATTTGATATAATGGGAGGTGTCCTAGTATATGACCTGCAACATCTTTTATCTTACAAGAGATCAAAGAAAAGAAAAGTGAACAGAGCAAGATGGACATCCTACATTAAGAAAGAAGATCCAGGAACATAGTGTCTTTCAGATCCAGACTCCTGCACTGGAGACCTCCAAGACTTATGGGAAGCGTGATGCCAAGAGTCATGGGATGTGAAGGTAAGCCAGGTCTGCAAATGCTGAAAAAAAATGAGGACCTTCCTCTTACAGTATGAGCAACAGAGAAGTAAAGCTTTCTCTTAGAGGTGGCACCATGAATCTGGACTTCTAGAATCCTAAACTGCAAAACAGCACATTTCTACTTGTTAAAGTCATTGACTTAGTGTATTTCTGTTACAGTAGTACCAGATGGGGTAGTGGGTTATACCTTGGGCTGCTAAACACAAGACCAGCAGTTCAATACCACAAATCACAGCTGAGCCTTTCTACTTCCATAAAGAGTTGCCATCTCGAAAGCCCACTGAGGCAGTTCTACTCTGTCCCATAGGATCATTATGCATCAGGAACAACTCAATAGCTATGAGTTTGGTTATTGGTTTTTGAGATAACTAAGACAGCCAGAGAGTGTATCTTTTTCTCTTCATGTATTGCAAAGGAGCCCTGTTGGCACCGTGGATGAAGAATTGAGCTGCTAAACCTGCCAGCTATTCCAAAGATGAAATAGTATGCATATATAGCCTCAAGAAACCCAATGGAGCAGTCCTACTCTGTCCTCTGTCATGGTGAGTGGGAATCAACTATGGGTTGAGTTTTGGTTTGGAGAATATATTCCAATAGAGTTCTAAATGGTCTTCTTAAAGCTAATGGTGCCAGACTATTAAAAGATACAGCATCTGGGGTCTTAAAGGCTTGAAGTTAAAACAGCAGCCATCTAGCAGGGAAGCAACAAAGCCCACATGGAAGAAGCACACACTAGCTTGTGTGATCATGAGGTATCAATGGCAAAAGGTATCAGAAGTTCAAAAATAAGCAATCAAATTGACATGAAGGAGTGTGGACCAAGTGGAAACCCAAAGCCCACCTCTAAGATAATTGGACATTCCCTCAAAGAAGGACCACAAAGAAGGGATAATAAATCTAGGGAGCAGTATAATACTGATGAAACACAAATATCCTCTAGTTTTTTAATATTTCCTCATTTACTATTATGGTCTTTGTTTTACCTCATTAACTCTTTTTAGACCTTCAAATGTTCATTTGTATAATTAAGAGTGTTCAATGCATGAAAGCCAAGAAATTATCCTTCAGAAACAGTAACAGGAGTAATGATTCCCTGAGGGTATGGGAAGAGAGGCAGGAGAGGGTGAGAAGGGGAAGGTGATAGCAATGATGACTATATAACCCCACTTGAGGGAAATGAATAACACAATTGCAGGTCAATGAATACATTGGATAGTGTAAGATATGGCAAAAAATAATGATATATAATAAGGATACTTCAGGAAGATGGTGACTGAGTAACAAATAAAATAGGGACTCCACAGAAATCAGCCAGGAGAGTTACTAAGAGGGAAATGTCACACAGCCAGATTGCCAGAGGAGCATCCTAAAGATAAGTAGGCACAGATCCACTAGGTTTTGAGAAGCTGGAGGATTTTGACTTACCACAATGGAGGCTGGCTAGGGTTTGACCTTAGCCCCACCACTGTCTCAGCTGGAGCTGGGATCATTTGGAGTCAGTGCAGGGGTTTTATCTCAACACAGCCACAGTTTTCCACCACCTCAGGGCAGGAAATAAATCCATCCAGCCCCATTGTCAGGGATTGGGGCTCAGCTATATTGTTACTTTGTTTCCATCTCTTCTTTCTGTCCCCCACAGTCTCAGCGGGGTTAGTATTGATTTGGGGTTGTTTTTTTTTCTCTTCCTTTTTCTTTCCCATGCCACCACCAATCTTGAACACGCCCCTTAGCCAAGGGCATTTGCACCAGCCCTCAACTGAGCTGAGAGTGCTCGACCCTCTGCAGCACAACTTCTTCCGGGAGAAATACAGCCCACCCACCCTTTGCAGTGCTTAGCATGAGGCTAAGGAAATCCAGCCCACCTTCTTCCCAGGAAATCCTGCCTGCCTGGCTGAGGGAGCTTCTATCCATCCTTTGTAGTCCCACGTGACTGAGGAAACTTCCTCCCAACTGCCGTAGTGCCTCACACAAGCTGAGGCAGTTAGGCTAACACTTGCCAATATTCCACGCTGCTGTGGGAACCTTTGCCAAACCTCCGCAGCAATCTACCTAACCAGGGCAATTCTGCCCACCTTTCACAGTGCTCTACACCAAAACTGGCAACCCAGCAGCCTTCTGTGGCACTCCCACTGCAGTGGGCACCCTACACACTCTCTGAGGTGCCCCAAGCTGCCCTGGGCCACACCATCATGGCTTCTTTTGAGATCACCCAGTACAGCACTATCTTCATGGGTCCACAACCACGCAACGAGCGTCCCCTGAAAGGATCATCCAACATGTCCTCCAAATAACAGAATACTGGTAGACTAGGGAAAGAGTGACCTTACAGGAAGAAAAAGTGGTAGGCAAATTCCATAATGAAATTAGCTGCAGCAAGTTCTCTCATCCAAGTAGACTTTAACAAACGTGAACAAAAATCTAATAAGATCATCAGAGAAGCTGAGGAAAACCTAAGAGCTGTGTCTGATGTTATGAAGAGGTACAACATCAGAATGATTGGATTAGAGGAGGAAGCCAAAACAAAGAATTCATCTGCAAAAACAGTGAGAGAATTCTTGGAGGAAAACTTCACCAACAAAATGAATGAAAACCAGACAACCATTCAGGAGGCTGAAAGAACATCAACTAGACTAACTCCCAATAAGAAGTCACAAAGGCACATAAGAGAAAGAGAAAATCATGAGAACAGCTAGGGAAAAACAAGCAATCACATATATAGGTTCCCAAATAAGAATATGCTCAGACCTATCAGCAGAAATTATGAAGAAGAGGAAAGACTGAAGTAACATATACCAAAAGTTGAAGGAAAATAATGCAAATCCAAGAAGATTCTACCCAACCAAATTATTGATCAAGATAGATGAAGAAGTAAGAGTCTTCCCATATAAATGTTTTATATGTTTCTATATGTGAAATCTAGGATAGGTAAATCTATAGAGACAGTAACTAGATTAATTGTTTCTTAGGGTTATGTCAGGGGAGGTTGGGAAAAAATGGGGAACTAATAATAAAGGATGAAGAAAATGTTCTAAAATTGATTGTGGTGATGACTGCACAACTCTTTCTTAATATGTTTAAGCAACTGAATTTCTTATATGTGAATTATGTTAATTAAACTGTTAAAAAAATTTTAAACAGTACATAAATATGAATGTACATTATAATTAATACTGATCAAGTGAGTGCATAGGCATCAGCATTTAAATAAAGAAATAATAGTGCAAGTTACTAAAAGTATCTCTTCGTGTCCTTCTCAGTTATACCTGTCTTTCTCTGGCGCAGAAGTAACCACGATCTGGTTTTTGTGAAAAATTATGTATTGCTGTTTGTATATAAGGGGGTGCCCAAAAATAGCCTGGAAAGCCTCCAAAGGGGGAAGCTTTCATGGTACATATTTTCCTCACTAGGTGAGCATTGAGCAACTCACTCTGAGTTAGCGCACCCAGTGGCATCACCTAGAAAGGTTCTCTCTGGTCACAGTGAATTTTTCAAAAAAGTAGCTTCACTCAAACCTCATTTTGTGTGTGTGTGTGTGTGTGTGTGTGTGTGTGTGTGTGTGTGTGTGTGATGGCTGATTTAAAAGAATAGCATGCAGCTGTGAAATTTTGTTTCCTGCTTGGGAAAAATGCCACAGAAAGTGTTGTGATGTTAAACATAGTTCTATGGGGAAAACGCAAGTATCTGAGTGGTTTTCTCATTTCAAAAAGGTGAAAAGTCAATTAATGACAAACCTCATTCTGGACATCCATCACCTTCCTGGATAGACGAAAATGCTGACAAAAGTTGTGCACTTGTGCTCAAAGACTGACGATGGACCATTGAAGAGGTGGGAAAGTCATCTGAACTATCTTGGAGCTCGGGTCAGCAAATTTTAATGGAATATTTGGGAATGAGAAGGGTCATAGCGAAATATGTACCTAACGTTTCGACTGACCAGGAAAAATATCGTCCAGTGGAAACATGGCCTGCTTTGAAATAACAGCTCTGAAGTGACCCAGCCTTTTTTTGCCAAGGTCATTCCTGGTGACGAGACATGGTGCTATCTTACAACCCCAAAAGCAAACATCAATCAAGCCAGTGGAAGATGCCATAGTCACCTTGCCCAAAAAGGTTCATCAAGTGAAATAAAAGATCAAGACAATGTTCATTTGTTTTGTTTTTTTATGTAAGGGGGATAGTGCATTTGGAGTTTGTTCCACCAGTTCAGACTCCTTAACAGTGTGTGACAAATAAGGCCTGATTTGTTGCAGATGGGGAACTGGTTTTGCCACCACCACCACAACAATGCACTTGCTCACATCGCAGTGTGCCAGTTTTCGGCAAAAACAGAATGCCTCTCTTGCCCCACACACCTTATTCCCCCTTGTGCAACTTCTTTTTGTTTCCACACATGAAGAGGGGCATGAAAGATCAGCAATTTGAAGACATAGAAGAGATCAAGAAAAAATAAAGGAGGTGCTATCAGTAACCAGACAGATGAGTTTGAAAATGTTTCCAAGAATGGAATCGCAGATTTGATAAATGTATTAAGTGTAATGGAGAGTACTTTGAGAGTGATAAGGTTGTTTTGTAAAAGAAAAAAAAACTTAAATACATAGCTTTGAAAAAATCCGCTTTGGGAGGTATCCCCTCATATGACTTTACCATTTATTATGCATCTCTAGCAAAAATAGTTTAATTTCACCTTTCTTTGAACTTTGTATGAATAAAACGAGATTCCCTACTTAGTACTGCAGAAGATAGGCCTGGCAATCTACTTCCAATAAGATCACAGCCAAGAAAACCCTATAGAGTTGTTCTACCATGCACCTCTGGGGTCACCATGAGTCAGAATTGGATCAATGGCAAATGAAAGCAACAGGAATGAAATAATATTCTAGGTCTTACCACTTTTACGCAATACTGCCTCTACAATGTTCTTCTTTTTACCCCAGTTCATTTACCACTTCCATTGCTGTTTTGCATTTCTTTGTTTGATGATCAAGTTCTGTTTAATGCTTTTTGCTATGTGGGGTTTTATAGCCAACATTGCAATGCACACCTGTGTCTCCTGGTACCCTCTCCGCCAGTTCTCAAGTTAGTAAATCTTTGTGTGAAATTACTGTTGTGATAGGTTTGTGTCAAATTGGCTACATCTGTAAGAAGATATGGGTCTAGCATCTCAATCAGGTCACAACTGGATGTTGTCTCTTTGGGGATGTGATCTATTTGATATATCTTTAAGAGACACAGTGAAGAACTAACCCCCTCACTCTCCTTCCTGTTGGCCTAATCTCTCGTCTGGCTTCCTAGGACTTGGGCTAGTGACCACTATGTGACCTGGTGACCCTTGAGATGTCCTCAGCCTGTCCTGTTCCCTGACTTGGAGTCACTCTGTCTCCACCAGCCTATGGTCTTCCCACCTCCTGCTTCGTTTTCCTGGTTCTTTGGTCAGCAGCTGTGTGAGTCAGAAGCTAGGTTAGCATCTGACCCACAAACAGGAGTTGGACTAGGCTGGCTTGCTCTGGAGCTAGGTGGGTTGCTTTCTTGCTACAAATTTCTTTCTTGTATATATGAGTGTCCTGATTTTGTTTATTTCGAAACCCCAGCCATGGGATGTGCACACTTTCAATTTTACTAAATAAATATTTTTCGAAGAAGTAATAATTTAAATTTTTCATGGCAATGTATGAGATTTCCTTCCTCACCAACAATCAGTACTGCACACTTTTTAAAAAGTCTTAGGCAATTTGGTGGAGTGGAGTGATATTGTTTCACCTTTCACATTAAGGTTTATAATTTCAAACAAATCAATCTTTTTGTTTAGTATGAGACAAGTGTCCATATTAATTTCCTAAGCCTTCATATCAAAATATGACAAATTGGATGGTTTATGAGAAAAACCATTTATTGTCTCACAATTCTAGAGTCTAGAATTTGAATTAACATGTCAGCAGGGCCATCCTTCCTCCAAGTCTTCATCTTGCCTCTCTTAGCTTATGGTAATCACTATTGTTCATTGGCTTGTAGATGTATCTCCATATGGTTGCCCTTCCTATATCCATCTCTCCGTGTCTCTGCTCATTTATAAGGCACCATAGAGCTTGAATTAGAACACATCCTACTCCAGTAAGACTTTATATTAAGTAACATATTCTAAGACCCCATTTCCCCATTTCCAAGCAGAGTCACATTCACAAGTACTAGGGGATAGGACTTCAACTTATCTATCAGGAGAATATAATTCAACCCATAAAAGTATGTAATATTATCTTTCTCCATATGGACATACAATTGTCCAAGCATCATTTATCTTGGTCCCTCCCTTTTAGAACACCCATTTTCTCACTACTGAGTTCAGAAATGTGTGAGTCTATAAATGGGGTACCTGGTATGTTGTAGTCTGTGGTCTATTTGCCGCTGCACCAATATCATACCACCTTTATGCCATATCTAGAGACCTACAAGAGTAAGTCTTCCTACTTGTTCTACTTTAAGTTTCTCTTGGTTGTGTGCATTATGTATAGAGCGGCTTTGTAAGGCAGAGCACATGTTCATCTAAATAATGCACTTTGTCATTATTAGAACATTCTTAAGCATTTTGATAGGTCACAGCAAGTGTCCCTTGGGAAAGGTGATTGATACCAACATACACTCTCACAACCAGATTGTGACAAGATTTTCGATGGAAAAGGACTATAAATATGCTTTTTAGGCTTAATATGGAAAGAAATGTAAGTATAATGTCAACCTCCTACCTTTAGTTGATACTCAAAAGTATAAGCTGAACATGTGTCTTATTAGTTTGGGGGGCATTTGGGTGAATAAATGTGTCAAGCCCAATGGAAAACCAAATGCATTTTCCCTTATTATTGAACTTCATGTTTGATACCATGTGAATCTGGGTTTTTCAAATAATTGGCTATAAGTTATTTTGAAGAGAAGCTTCAGGTGCATTTATAAGTAAAAATCAAAACAAAACTTTTAAAATATTTTTTAGAGTTATAACAGTTAATCACAAAAGCAAATTGTATTGTAAAGGGGTGTGTTAGTCTGGGTACTTTAGAGAAACAAAACCACAGAAACGCATATGCATAAGAGAGAGTTTTGAATAAAGTGTAA
The DNA here is from genome assembly GCF_050624435.1 of Tenrec ecaudatus. NCBI lineage: Eukaryota > Metazoa > Chordata > Mammalia > Afrosoricida > Tenrecidae > Tenrec > Tenrec ecaudatus. The sequence continues at coordinate 136,847,047 of NC_134533.1, forward strand.
GTGCACATCAAGAAAACATCCCAACCCGGTGCTGCACAAGCCCACAAATCCAACACTAGCCCATTTGGCCAACAACAATCCACAAAGTTCTCCTCCATCTCACAAAACACATGCATTGATGCCGACTGCAGAAGGAAAGCACAGTCAGTGAATGTGTAAACATCTCAGCGCTGGCAGGGGTCTCCACACGGCTGCTCCAGCACCCAGGGCTGCATCAGGGTAGGTCCATGCAGCTTCTCCTCAGCGATGTCTTGCAGGAAGTGAGCCTTGCCAGCTAAAGCAAGGAACTGGCTAAGGCAGCTACACCCTGGTCCAACCATCAGAAAGCAAGAGACCCAAGAGCTCGAAAGGCGAGGCTCACCGAGCCATTATCCCTCTGCCCTTCAATTGATACCACATGTATTTATAGGCCAGGTTGGCACAATCAACTAACTACCTCAGGGGTCAACACCAAAGTAAATTGGCATAATAGAGTCCACAAAGTTCTACATCCTACTTTGGTGAATAGCAAAACTGGAGTCTTAAAAGATCATGTGCAGCTATTGATCTCTCCCTGTTCAGAGCAAAAGAAAAAAAAATAGAATGAAGAAAATCAAAGACACCTGGAAACAATTCAATGTAGTACTGGACCATGCGAACATTAGCTTCCCCAGCCCTGAGACCAGAATGGCATGGGGGCTGGTAATGGCTACCGTTATCAACTGCTCTGAAAGAGATCACAATTGAAGGTCCTGAACAGAGTGGAAGACAAGGGTGGAACAAAACTCAAAATCATGAAAGAGGCCGGGTTTACTGCTCAGGTAGAGCCTGGTGAATCTCTGAGACAGTGGCCCTTTGTCACCTGCACGTCTAGAAGTGAACTCCTTCTGATCTTCCGCCAAAGGAAAGCCAAGCCGGTAAGGGTAACGGTAACACCAGTAAGTGTGCACACCTCTGAATAACTCACTATTTCAGATCTAAAGGGCAGCACTTACCCAAGAACAAAGTTCAGGGTTGTAAAAAGAGGATGAATGGAACAGGAAACACAGGGAAGAAGTGGAAAAAATTATGGTACATGCAGGGATTGCAATCAGTGATGTGAAGCAAAATGAATTGTTGAATGTAAACCTGATCATTTACTCTATAAGCCTTCACCTGGTTCATAATAAAATATTTTTAAAAGCAAATTGTATGTCTTTATAGTTTACACAAGTATTTCAAAGGCATTCTTGGGGTTCTTGGTGCATGGAGCTTGCTAGCATCGTTTGCAATGCTCATGAACCACAGTTGGGAATATTTACAGTGACGTTAATAAAAATAGCGTGAGAAAGCTGTTGAGTGGGCTGGAGCCAGAGCTTCCTGTTGAGAGACGCTGTTTTCAGTTGCACAGCGATAAACAGTTGGGAGGCTCGACTCTCAGGGTCAGTGAAACCTCCAGAGTCAGCCAAGCTAATATGACTGATGGACTCTTATTACGCATAAGTAATCCTAAGCCAAACCCGAGTTTGAAAACCAACCAGTGACTCCATAAACCATGTAGTTCATGACCAGCCATCACCAAAAAGAGTGATTCAGTCCACAAGATAAAAATGGTAATAATGTTTATTTACAAAAAATGCACTGCTGCTTCTACCCCATAGGGAACTCGCCCCACAGGACAGGAATTCACAGATAGAATTCATATTGTACTAAGGAGACCCTGAATGGAGCCACTAAAGGTTAATGAAGCGCAGAACCAACATTAGAGCCTAAATGTGCGTACACTCCTTCTTCACTCATTCATTCAATAAATATTTGTTCAGCACGGTCCCTAAGCAAAGCACTCCTGCTAACTTTGTGAGCAACGTGCACAAAGCTACAGAGAATGTTCAAACTGATTTCTTCCCTAGTAGTTACATTGCCCATGAAATCGGGTCTTTTTCTTTGAGAAGCCTTACCACTCATGGCATGTGGGGTGATTTTCAGTGGACTGAGAAATGAATTTCAATTTCAGCTTGGGTTAATATATCTTTAATACTTTCCAGCCCTTGCTAATCTTCCTCCTGTTCTTTTCTACTTTTCTAAACGATATTATCTAACTAGAATCTAACCACTTCTTTTTATTTTACTACATTAATTTTGGGAGCTCCTTCTGAACCTGATGATGTTTTCCATGTATAGTGGTGTCATGTAATTTTTATGTAAAATAAACATAGGCCAGGTCTTGACCAGTGTAGTAAGTGGTAGCCCCAGGTGGCAAAAAGAGTGGACACAGCAGAGGAAGGAGTGGGGTTTGGAAAGCCCAACCGATGGGAGCACTCACATAGCTCTGCAAGGGACTCTTATCTGCCTCTCAGCTCTCTCCATGGCTCAAGCATGACACACAAAAAGAGTGTGCTGCCTCTGCTAGTCGTCATGACAGAAACCTCCCCAGAGCCGTGTTTAACCTGGCTTTCTATGGGGAGAGACTGCCACTGGAATATGGGCATTCCAAAGGAAGGACATGACTGTGACTGCCCAAGGGTCAAGGTGTGTGCTGTAGGTGTCCTGCGTCTCTCCAAATAGAGTACGGATCACAATCAGTTGGAAGGCTGGTGTAGCCCACTGGGCTTTCAGCATCCACACTTGGAAGATGAGGGTTTGGTGCTCAGGTAAACTCACCGTCATTGAGTGGCATCTGACTCACAGCAACCCTCTAAGTACAGGCTAGAAGTGCCACTGTGGGTTTCCAAGACTAGCTCTTTACCAGAGTAGAAAGCCCTGACTTCCTCCCTCAGAAGGGGTGGTGGTTTTGAACGGCTGACCTTGAGGTTAGCAACCTGAGATAATTAAGGTTTATTGTGCCAACAAGGCCGGTATACACACTGGTATCAATTGAAGGGCGGAGAGATAAATGGCTCAGTGAGCCTCGCCTTTCTAGTTCTCAGGTCTCTTGTTTTGTGATGGCGTACCAGGGTGCAGTTGCCTTAGCCAGTTCCCTGCTTCAGCTAGCAAGGCTCACTTCCTGCAAAACATCCCTGAGAAGCTGTATGGACCTACCCCAATGCAGCCCTGTGTGCTGGAGCAGCCGTGTGGAGACCCGTGCCAGCGCTGAGATGCTTACACACTCACTGATTCACTTTCCTCTTGCAGTTGGCGTCATTACGTGTGCTTTGTGAGACAGAAGAGGATTTTGTAGATTGGTGTCAGACATATGGGTTAATGTTGGACTTGTGGTGTTGGACAACACTGGGTTGGGATGTTTTCTTGATGTGCACTTACCCTTTATATAAAATTCTCTCATACATGAGTTTCTGTGGATTTGTTTCCCTACTTTACCCCACACAGGCAACCAGTGAGTGTTCTAGCACCAGGGTAAGGGTGGTTAAACATCACTTTGAGAAGGTCCCTGAACTGATCTACTCTGCGAGTCTAGAGAATCACTGTAGAGCTGCAGGTCAGAAAGTCCCTCACAGAGTCAGCTTTCCTTTTATGAACTTGAAACACAACCAGACAGCTGCCAGCTTCCTCAACTCTGTTGCGGTTGGTGACCAAACTCAGATTCAGTACCTAACGCCCTTTCAGAATCCCGGGGTGGAGTTGACCATGGACACACTCAGCTGCTAATCAAAAGGCCTGATCATCTACTTCGGAAAAATCAACCATTGGAAAGTGGAATTGAGTTCCCCTTTGCAATACATCTGAGTACCAGGAATTGGACTCAGCACTGTGGTAACTGGTTGTTTGTTTGGTTTGCTTTATTTTTAATGTGTCGCTCTCATTTCTCATGAAGCTAACAAGCATCTTTGCTACCAATTAGGTCATTTTTATGGGACTATCTGGAAGGAGAATACTTGGATGTGGGCAGATGGAGAGATAAGAACTTTTCTGAGTTGTCTTTTGGGGTTTTCTATCCAAGCCTAATACAATACCCACGCCTCAGCAGGGCTCCTTCAACAGGAGTAGGAAACTGGGAAACTAGGGTACTAAAATTTGCTGGGCCTATTATGTATGGGTGAAATTAGCACCACATTTCCAGTCTTCCATCCTCTGTGGTGGGAGCGTATACGGACTAGCATCTGCCAATTACTTTGGTTGTGCAGGTGGAGTACGTTCTCTGCCTTCGGAAAGCAAAACTCAGTGGAGTGAGGGGCTGTGCAGGGAAATAAGGATGGTAGAACCCAAAAGAGCCATGGGAGCAGAGGAAATGTGAACCCCAATTGCATACAATGTGCATTCAGCGCTTCGCCTTTAACTTCCAGATGGATAGTATTCTGTTAGGGGACTCTTGTGTGGGCTTCTTAGAAGGATGTGGAAGACTGCTGACCCAGGCTGGGACTATGGGCAAACTGTGGACACATCTGCAGCACTAAGCACTTATTTCTCAGGGTTTCCACCAGAACATAAGTGGGCCATTGCCTACTTAAGTGACATGGGAGTCTCACAAGGACCATAAATACCTAAGTGAATCATCAACATGGCCTGCCAAGTCCAGCTGTTTGAAGCAACAATGTCATTCGGCCTAAACACACCAAATGGCACCAGCTCCCTTGGGTGCTTCTCCAACCTGGCATTCCAGGCCTTAGAGAGAGAGATTGGCACCCCAAGGCTCTGACCAGGTGACACCAGGGGAAAAAACTGCTCCAAATATGTGATGATGTTTTGGCCTCCATTATTGTGGTCAGAATTAAATCAGCCTGGGATCACAGCTTCCAAAGCAGTGCCTTGCATATTAATTGAGAGGAATTCATTTCAACTATAGAGCTGGGACTTGTTTCCATCCTTCCCAATGGCACTCCCACCTCACTGGCACCGCCATATTGTCAAGCACAGCACCGAGAGGCCATCGTTATGGTGATGCTCACCAGACCTGCCTTTTCTGGGCCCAGACTCAGTCATCTGACATGACTGGTGTAATGCCTGAACTGAAGTGGCAGGTCTGGAAACCCAGTCTCATGTGTTCCAGTCAGAGGAGATAATGGGGAAATCCAAGCAAACAAAATAGCAACCTCCTTGTCATTAAAATAACGGTGGGAAATAAGCCTGGATGAACCCAGAGAGTTTTCACAAAAATCAAAGCTGATACAATCTCAGTATGATAAATTCCTAATTTCTAAATTGGAAATTTCATCATCAGTTGAAAGCTGATGGTGCCCGGCTATCAAAAGCTGGGGTCTTAAAGGCTTGAAGGTAAACAAGTGGCCATCTTGCTCAGAAGCAACAAAGTCCACATGGAAGAAGTACACCAGCCTGTGTGATCAAGAGGTGTCAAAGGGATCAGGCATCAAGTATCAAAGAACAAAAATCATATCATTGTGAATGAGGGAAAGTGCAGATTTGGGACTCAAGACCCATCTGTAGGCAATTGGACATCCCCTTACAGAACGGTGGTAGGGAGGAGACGAGCCAGTCAGGGTGCTGTGTAACAATGATGAAACATATGACTCTCCTCTGGTTATTAAATGCTTCCTCCCCCCACTATCATGATCCCAATTCTACCTTACAAATCTGGCTAGACCACAGGATGTACACTGTTACAGATAGGAACTGGAAACACAGGGAATCCAGGGTGGATGATCCCTTCAGGACTAGTGGTCAGAGTAGCGATACCGGGAGGGTGGAGGGAAGGTGGGGTAGAAAGGGGGAACTGATTACAAGGATCTACATATAGCCTCCTCCCTGGGGGGTAGACAACAGAAAAGTGGGTGAAGGTAGACATTGAACAGTGTAAGATATGAAAAAATAATAATAATTTATAAATTATCAAGGGTTCATGAGGGAGGAGGTCACGTGGAGGGGGGAAAACTGAGGAGCTGATACCAAGGGCTCAAGTAGAAAGCAAATGTTTTGAGAACGATGATGGCAACAAATGTACAAATGTGCTTGACACAATGGATGGATTGTGATAAGAGTTGTATGAGCCCCCAATAAAATGATTTTTTAAATCAAAACTGATACAATCTCAGTATGATAAATTCCTAATTTCTTATGCTGTTTGGAAATTTCATCAAGTCAATTAGGTCGTGAAACAAGATGACAAGCAGGTCACTGGTTGAAGAGGAAGAAAACAACGTAGTTCTGTCAGAAGGCACAGGATTTAGAAACTTGCTGAATTGGAATTTGACCTGTGGCATTAAAATGAAGACTGTCTCCCCCCAATAAAGCTAAGTGAGGCACAGCTTTGCAGAGTAGATTTCTTGGTGCAATCAGCTGTGTCCTGACCATGAGATCTTGCGTAAAAGTAGAAAGTGAGCAAGGCAAAGAAAAAGAAGCAGTTCAACAAATCAACAAAACACTTTGGGTTCTGGAAATGGATGTGGCAGAAAGGGTGCCGGCACCCAACGGGTTGCTCCTTTGAAATACACAGCACCCCCACGTCTTACTTCAGGACTGAGAAAAGAGAAACCTGGTGAATGACAAGGAGACATCGTTGGAAAACTAATGAGACATTACACTGGGAGCCAAAATTGCACCCAACTTTTCAGCATGTCGCTAGGCAAGATCTGAGCCAGAGTATAAAGAGCTGACATAAAACCCCTGGGATTTAGAACTGAGGTTCTGAGACAGCAGCTGAAAGGGGCGGGGAGACAACCCGCAGCGGTCAGAAGTGCAGAATGAAATAGTCTAGGTTGTAAAGTTGCTCTCTTTCGCCCCCTACTGCCCCTGTTGGATTTTAAATCTTGTGGTTGTCAAAACAAGGTGTGTATGAAATTGTACATCCCACTCCATTCACCATAGAAATTAAACACACAGGCATGATGGCACCTGTGGAAAATCGCTGCCTGCACATAATAGCGTGCCTGTGAATAACAAGAATCAAGCTGCCCTGGAGGGAGTGGCTTTTGTGTGTGACAGCGTATCCCATGAGTCTCGAACATGCCCGGAGCGCTCCTCCTCCTTTCTTCTGAAAGAGCTGATGTCACACTGCGTTCTGTGCTACAACAGAAATTAAATTCTATTATAAATACACATATGTTCCCATTTCTATTCAATCAAGCACTGCTGCCATTTCTACGGTTTGGGGTAAATATGGAAATTAAGCGTGGTAGATTACTTTGGGGGAAATATATAAGCATTATTTTCTTTACCTTTGTGCTCAGAACAGGCCCTAGGAGAGTGTCCTGTGCAAGGCTCTGGTGCAGAGAGCGAGTGGCCTTAAGGACCCAGCCTGTGCCTGCTCAGCAGCCCAGAGCCTCCACTAGCCCCTGGGATGCTTTGTAACAGAATCAGAGGGAGAAGTAGGCCACCCATGGCCCCACTCTCCTGAGCACTTGGGATCTTGTTGCCATGCAGATTCTAATGCAAAAGGTCAGGAGAGGCCTGGGAATCTGCATCTTGACAAGCTCCAGGTGACTCTAAATCAGCCAATCCACTGACCACTCTGAGTAGCCAGGCCCAGTGGACATCAAGGCAAGGAAACACTCAGGAACTCTGACCGTGACAGGGGCCCCATCCTGGGAGAAAGCACAGGCCCACAAACTCTCCCAGCTGGTTGATTCCAGAAACTGCTGTGGTGTAACCAAGAGAGCTCGTCAACAGTGGGGCTTTCCAATGTGTGCCCCACCCCCAGCGGAGCAGCAACAGCATCTCCTCGGAGCTCGGAGCTCGTAAGAAGTACTCCTTCTGGGGTCCCAGTCCAGACCCAGCGACGCAGAAACGCTGGGTGTAGCGCCAGGAACCCGAGTTTGAACAAGTTCTCCAGGTGATTCAGACACACAGGACAAGCTGGGAAAGCACGTGCCTTCCAGCAGCGGCTCTCACCTTGGCTGCACATTAGGAGCTGGAAAACTTTAAACTACTGGTTTTTGAGGTTCTCCTTGAGTGAGACCACTGGTCTGCACAAATTATCAACCCTTCCTCCCATACAGCACAAGAACTGGGAGGCCATACTGTTTCTCAGTAGTATTTGTCTTGCAAACCACCTTGCCCAGGCACTTTCCCTTCCCCAACTCTCTCTATCTCTCCACCCCACCACAAGAAGTGTACCTGGTTGGTAATGAGGTGGGGGAGGATGGGAAGAAAGAGGTACTTAGGAGTGTTTCTCCTTAACCTTTTCAACAGAAGGGGTATCTGTGTATCGATTCACCTGTTTATTTAGGGTCCCAGGTAGACCCCATAGTTGTTAAGACTATAACAAAATTATCTTGGAAACCATATGAGGGTAAAAGCATAAAAGACTCACAGGAGGTCTGCAATGGGTTCCCCTGCCCGTTTACTAAACCAAAGATGTGGTTTTGCACCTAGACTGCCTCCTTGTGTCCTCCTCTCTGCTAACCAGCAAACCCTTCTCCATCTTCCTATCCTACAAGCCTGGACCCAAATCCTCCATTCTCTCAACCCATGCAAGAAAGCCCTCATACACCAACCTCCAAGTGGCGCCTACAGACAAAAGTGGTAAAGAAAAGTGGTAGAGCAGCTTTCTTTCTCGCAGGCCCTGGAATTTCCCTTTTATTTGTTTCATCTTCTCCTAAGGGGACCAAACACTAGACTCACTCCCACTGAGTCCATTCTCAGCCACCCTGTGGAGCAGATTAGAACTTCCCCCGGAGGGTTTCCAAAGCTATAAATCTTTAGATCTTAAAGTACAACTAGATCTTTAGATTTAGAAGTATTTGGAGGAGTCTAGAGCTTTAGACTCACATCTTTCTCCTGAGGTGCCAATAGTTCAAACCTCCAACCTTTCAGTTCACAGCCAAGTGCTTTAACCATTGATCCAACAGAGCTCACTTCCTAAACAGACAAACAAAACAAAACTAATCCCACTGCCATAGTTGAGAAGAGGCCTTGAATCCTGGGCTTCACCTGAGGAGAGGCAGAAATGACCATTTACAGAGCACTCACCCAGGGCCTAGCCCCGTGTATTTCCTCTATGCACTTCAAGGCTTGTCGTACCCGTGTTATTAGGTATCATTATTGTCCTTGTATTTCAGGTGGGACAAATGAAGCTCAAAGAGATCACATACTGTTGTAAGGGAGAAAAGAGATCCCAAATTCAAATATAAACTATCGGACATGTTTATTAAGTTTAAAACAGGATAAAGACGATTCATCTGGATGAGGGCACAAAGTCAAAATGGCATCCAAAGGTTTACAAGACAGAGCCACTTCACATGAGAGTACCAGGGGAGCTGTCACAAAGCATGACTGGTGCCACATCAATACGTCACAATCCCAGGGGATAATGACTGGGGCCTGGACATTATTCTAGCTAGAAATGCTTACAAGATTGGTTCCGGGGCTCTCTAATCAAGGCAGTCATGGAGTGGCTCATGACTATATGACCCTACTACCCCAATTTCCACCAAGGACCTATCTAAGGCAAGTCCCTGAGAAAAAGGCTGGCCTCCTAGGGCTAGCTAGGCAGGTGGTAACTATTTGTTTTTAAACACACTCTGCCAAGTGGTAAAGCTGATCTATGGTCAAAAAGAATTCAGTTCAGGCTGAACCTATGTGGGGGCTCAAAATTTTAAAAATGGATTTAGGGCTTCCACTGATAAGACATTGCCTTCTGCAAGCCTCGGGCCCAGATTGTAAACTCTAAGACAATAGCATGGCTGAGAACACAGAACTCAGTCCAGCTCCAAACTCTGTACATGATGCACATACCCTCTTTTTTTTAATTAATAAATCTTTTTACTGGGGCTCATACAACTCTTATCACAATCCATACATACATCAGTTGAGCAAAGCACCCTTATACATTCACTGCACTCGTCATTCTCAAAATTCACCTTCCACTTGGGTTCCTGGAATCAGCTATTTCCCTTTTTTTCCCCCTCACCCTCCCTCCCCATTCCCCCCTTCCCCCTGGTCCCTTAATAGTTTATAAATAATTATTATATCTTATCTTACACTGCCCGGTGTCTCCCCTCACCCGCCCTCCCATCGCCCATCTCCCAGAGAGGAGGTCACACATAGATCTCCAAGAGCGGTTCTCTTTCTACACCCCCTTCCCACCCGGTGTCGCCACTCCCACCGCTGGTGTTGAGACTCGTCCGCCCTAGATTCCCTGTCTCCAGATCCCTACTGCACCGCTGTATATCCTCTGGTCTAACCAGGTCCACAAGGTAGAATTGGGGTCATAATAATTGGGCGGGAGAAGGCGTTCAGGAACTAGAGGAAGGTTTTGAGTTTCATTGTTGCTATACTGAACCCTGAGTGACTCATCTCCTCCCCACTACCCCTCTGGAAGGGATGTCCAGCTGTCTACAGATGGGCATTGGGTCCCCATCACGCACTCCCCTTCATTCACGGTGATGTGATTCCCAACCCCCTCCACCCCACCCCCGTCATTGTTGAGACCTGGTCTCCTCTGCCCTTCAGGATTACCCATGTTGGTGTGCTGCTTCCGTGTGGGCTTTGTTGCTTCTGGGCTACATGGCCACTTGTTTGCTTTCAAGCCTTTAAGTCCCCAGACACTATATCTCTCAGTAGCTGGGCACCATTAGCCTTCTTCACCACACTTGCTTATGCGCACCTTCGTCTTCAGCGATTACGTGAGGAAGGTGATCACACAATGATTGTTTTTGTTCCTTGGTGTCTGCTACCTGGTCCATTCAACACCTTGTATTCGCTTAGGCCATGTGCTTCTTCTCTGTGGGCTATGTTGCTTCTGAGCTAGATGGCCGCTTGTTTGCCTTCAAGCCTGCACATACCCTATTTCTAAATTTCAAAGAACCTAGTTCTTTCTGTCAGTAAGGAGTGTTTTCCAACTGTCAGTCTTTTTTCCCAGATACTGTGATAACTGTGGTAGGGTCACACTGGGGACACTGGGGCTTCACAGTGGACATCCCTTCTGTACTTTAAACAGAATTCTATTACTGCAAGGCCGGATGGAGGTCTCATGGAGTTTCTAAGAAAATAATGTTACCTCTGCTTCCTTATGACACTTGATTTGGGTGACTGGTTGCTTATTTTAAAAGCATTTCAGGTTGTGAACTAAAACATGGGTGATAAGTTTTCTCCAACCTTTTAAAAAGTTGTATTGCAAAGGACACTAAGGTCCTCTATCCAGACTAATTAGGGCCAGATGGAAGAGGGTTCTCAAAAGTCTAGTGAGAGGAGGGCAGCTATCTTTGTGAGCTGACCCAATGAGAACTGTCCTCTAGTCACCCAGCTATAGGTGGTGATAGGGGATAGGACCCTTTTAGGGAGAACAGGTTTGCTCTGAGAAGAAATCCCTGCAAACTGGAGCTCCAGATTGGAGTAAGACACAGTGATCAGAGCAAGGCAAACCCAAACTTCAAACCCCATTAATTGTGTTCCTATCTCATTAATCATGGGAAGCTGGGAAAGAAAGTCAAAGGATAGTAAAATCATGTTCAAAACTCATAAAAACCATTTTTTACCCAAGGATACAAAATTACTTTTCACTTTTGTTAAGAGACATTTTGGCATGGAGAAGTAAAAAGAGATAACAGAGGCTAGGTCTCTTGTTTTGATCAGTTTTACTCCAAGGATTCCTTTCCTAGAAGCTATTCATCTCGATGTTCTTTGGCATGAGAAGCACAGCAAGTTGCAAGTCAGACCATCAGAAGGGTGGACATTTTGTTGTTTTTGCTGGCTGCTATCAAGTCAGCTCTGAATCATAGAGACCTAACTGAACAACTGAACAAAGTATTCCAAATCCTGCACCATCCTCACAATTGTGTTTGAGTCTACTGTTGCAGTCAATGTGATTCAAGGGTCTTTCTCTTTTTCTCTGACCTTCTACTTTAAAGGTATGATGTTTTCTTTTGGGTCAATTTATAGTTGGTTTGCCTACTTATGTAAGATAGGCATAGGAAGAAAGCCCAAGGAGAACACAGCAGGACCAATGGTCCCGGGGGACCTGGGGTTAATGATAAGGGTGGCAGGGAAAGGGTGCAGGAACAGGCAGCAGCGCTATAGACAGGGGAACAACTAAGGAATTAGAGTCAACAACAAGAAGAAGACAGAGATCCTGAGGGTGTCAGAACAACAGCAAACTAGCTAAGAGGAAGTTCTGAGGCAGAAATAAGGGAAACGTGATGATGGGGCAGGAGGAAGGTAAAAGGAAACAGAGGAAGAATGTAGGAAGCAAAGCAATGGCTAGAGGTATAAGCATAGGTGTGTACATATGTAAATACATTAATCCACAAAAATAGAGTATTGGCCTATGTACATACTGTGGTAGTAGATGGACTTCAGGTATCTGCTCATACCCTCCCTCAATACAGGAACACTTTGTTCTAACAAGTCAGCATTCTGAGATGCTCACCCTTCCGACACAGTCGCTGAAGACAAATAGGTGCATAAGAAAATGTGGTAAAGAATGCAGATGGTGCCCGGCTATTAAAAGATATAGCAACTGGGGTCTTAAAGGCTTGAAGTTAAACAAGTGGCCATTCAGCAGAGAAGCAACAGCCCACATGGAAGAAGCACACTGTTGGTGCGATCATGAAGAGTCATTGGGACCAGGTAATAGGCATCTGAAGACACATAACAAAAAAACAAACAAAAACATATTGTTGAGAACGAAGGGGGGTGGGGGGAGCAGTGACCCAAAGCCCATTTGTAGACAATGGAACAATTCCTCCACAGAGGGGCCACAGGGAAGGGGTGAGTCAACCACGGTGCAGTAAAACATTGATGAAAAATACAATATTCCTCTGGTTCCTTGAGACTTCCTCACCCCCCACTATCATGACCACAGTACTGCTTCTCAATTCAGAGTAGACTGGAACATGTACACAGGTATAAAAAAGAGATGGTGGTTCATGACACACAAAATCCAAGAATAGGAGTGGGAATAATGATACCAGAAGTGTAGGGAGAGAGAGGGAGAGATGAAGGAAGAAAGGGGGAACTGATTGCAATGATTTACACATAACCATACACCCCTCTCCAGGCGGAAGAACAACATGGGGGAAGGGAGACAGCAGTCAGTGTTGAAGATATGAAAATAATAATTTATAATCTACCAAGGGGGTATGAGAATGGGGTGGGGGGAATGAGGAGCTGATACCAAGGGCTCAATATAAAGGAAATGTCTAGAAATGAATGAAGGCAGCATATGTACAAACATGTCTGATGGAATCAATGTATGAATTGTAACAAGAGATGTAAGAGTCCCCAATAAATTTTTTTTAACATTTTATTAGGGGCTCATACAACTCTTATCATAGTCCATACATATACATACATCAATTGTATAAAGCACATCTGTACATTCTTTGCCCTAATCATTTTCCTTTTTTTTCTCTTCTTTTTTTACATTTTATTAGGGGCTCATACAACTCTTATCACAATCCATACATGTACATGCATCAGTTGTATAAAGCACATCCATACATTTCCTGCCCCAATCATTCTCAAAGCATTTGCTCTCCACTTTTTAAAGAGAGAGAAGCAGATACCAGGGGCTCAAGTAGAAAGAAAATGTTTTGAAAATGATGATGGCAACAAATATACAAATGTACTTGACATAATGGATGGATGTATTGTGATAAGAGTTGGACAAACCCCCAATAAAATGATTTTTTTTAAAAGTATGATGTCCTTCTTCAGGTACTGGTCTATCCTGATAAACTGTCCAAAATACAGGAGACAAGTCTTGCCATGCTCGATTCTAAGTTTATTTCCTCCAAGAGAGATTTGTTTGTCTCTGTAGTAATCCAGGGTACTTTCCATATTCATCAACACAATAATTCAAATGCACCCATTCCTTGCTGTTGTTGTTAGGTGCCATTGAGCTGGTTCCGACTCCCAGCAACCCTGTATTAGAGCCTGTTATTGCAGCCACTGTGCCAATCCGTCTTGCTGCAGGTCTTCCTCTTTTTCATTGCTCCCTTACTTTGTCAAGAATGATGTTCTTTCTAGGGACTGATGTTCTTTCTCTCCTGGCATTTTCAAAGAGCAAGTCTCACCATCTTTGTATCTAAGGAGAATTCTCACTGTACTACTTTCCAGACAGATAAGTTTGTTCCTTTGGTAGTCTATGGTACTTTTACTATTCTTCACTAGCATCACAATTCAAATGCATTGATTCTTCAGGCTTCCTTCCTTATTCAATGTCCAACTTTCACGTGCATATGAGGCAATTAAAGATGCCAAGGCTTGGGTCAGGTGCACCGTAGTCCTCAAAGAAACCCCATGCTTTTCAACATTTAAGGAGGTCTTGTGCAGCAGATTTACCCAATGCAGCACATTTCTTGATCTCTTCCTACTACTGCTTGGTTGTGGATCCAAGCAAGACAATGTCCTTGGCGACTTCAAGCTTTTCTCCATTTATCATGATGTTACCTACTGGCCCAATTGTGAGAATTCGGTTTTTCTTTACATTGTTATATTCCATATTGAAAGCTACCAACTCTGGTGTTCATCAGCAAGTGGTTAATGAATAAAATTGTGTTGATGGGATTTCCTTGAAGGTGGATAGATATAATCCTATCATAGACAAAATTATACTTCAAGATAGAGCTTGAAATATCCTTTTTGATCATGAATGTCACACCAGTCCTGTTGGTTGTGCCATTCCTGGCATAGTAAACCATAAGACGTTCTGATTCAAAATGGCCCAAACGAGTCCATTTCAGCTCACTAATGCCTAGGATATCAGTCTTTATGTGGTCCAGTGCACTTTGATGGGTTCTAAATGTCCTAGATTCATACTTCCTACATTCCAACTTTAATTATTACTAGATGTTTACAGCTGTTTCTGCTCATTTTGATTTGTGCCTCATCAGCAAATGAAGGTCCCAAAAGTTTTGCTCCACCCCCACCATTATGGTCAACTCTACCTTGAAAAGGCAGCTTGTCCTCGGTCATATTTTGAGTGCCTTCCAACCTAAGCTGGCAACCCTCTAGAACAGAGTAGAACTGCCCCTCTGGGTTTCCGAGACTGTAAATCTTTACAGGAGTAGAAAGTCTCATTTTTCTCCTGCAAAGCATTTGGTAGTTTTGAACTGCCACCCTTGCAGCTAGCAGCCCAAAGAGTGATTAACTATGCCATAGCATAGGGGGTCTCTATGCATCAGAATTAACTCACTGGCAGTGAGGCTGATTCTTTTAGTCCAACCTGAAGGGCTCATCTTCCAACATTATATGTAACAGTGTTCTGCTGCTATTCATAAGGCAGGTAATTCCTCCAAAGTGGACAGCCTATTCCTTCTTCATAGCTGGCTTGGAAGCTCTACTGAAGTCTGTGTACCTTCGGGACCCAGCTGGCATTTGAAATCCCAGTGACAAAGCTTCCAGCATCACAGCAACACACAAGCCACCACAGTACAACACACTGACCGACAAGTGGTGGGATGATTACAGTGTGTCTGCCAAATCACTGAGAATCATATAAGCTAGCCAAGTTGACACATAACCATGTATGTGTTGATAACATTTAGGTTGTTTCTGCCTTTTTGCTATTGTGAATAGTGCTGCAATGAACACTGGTGTAAAAGTTTTTGTTTACAATATGTTTGGGTTTTTAACTAGGATTGCTGGGTCTTATTGTACAGTTTACATTCCCATCAGTAATGGATGAGGATTCCTATTTTTCAACATCTTCAACAATGTGTCCTTTTCTACTTTTAAATCTTAGTCATTTGTGATATTCCTGCTCAGAGAAGCCAATGAACAGAGGGGATGATAGAGCTAGCCCCACCACGAGACATAAGGTCCCTCACTGACTTATAGTGCTACGAGGTACAACTCTGGAGACTCGGTGCAGGAATTGTGCCGGTCTGACCCCACCACACCTGGGCGAAACACTAAAGGCATGCAACAGAGCAGCAAGGGGAGCAAAGCAATGAAATCCCTGGGGAATACCAAAATAGACTTTGAGGTCAGGGTGTGGCACCCCATTAGACTATACTGAAAAACACTCCTAAAGGATAAGCAAGCAGACCTGGAACTATTTATAGGCTTTCCCTTCTTTTGTTGTTTTTCTGTTTTCTTTTATCGCTTTGTTTTTCTCTGTCTTATTTTTATTATTATTGTCTCTGCATATCTATCTAGATAAAGCTAGGAGGGATAAATAATCCGGAGGAGAAAACAATGGGACCAACAGTTCTGGGGGGACATGGGAGAGGGGGAGGAAGGGGAAAGGAAGGCGGGTGTCAACCAACCCAGGGACAAAGGAACAAGTGATCTAAAATTGGTTAACCCAGCATTCTGTGATGCTCACCTTCCCAACACAATTGCTGAAGACAAAATGTGTGCATAAGCAAATGTGGTGAAGAAAGGTGGTTGTGTCCAGCTATCCAAAGATACAGCATCTGGGATCTTAATGGCTTGAAGATAAACAAGCAGCATCTAGTTGAGAAGCAACAAAGCCCACATGGAAGAAGCACACCAGCCTGTGTGATCATGAGGTGTTGATGGGATCAGATATCAGGGATCAAAGACCCAGAACAAAAACCATATCAATGTGAATAAGGGGGAGTGTGGAGTGAAGACCCAAAGCCCATCTGTAGACAATTGGACATCCCCTTAAGGAAGAGTCACAAGGAAGAGACTGGCCAGTCAGGGGACAGTATAGCACCAATGAAACATACAACTTCCCTCTAGTTCTTTAATGCTTCCTACATCGCCCCCATCCCCTCTATCATGACCCCAATTCTACCTTACAAATCCCACTAGACCAGAACATGTACACTGGTGCAGATAAGAGCTGTAACACAGGGAATCCAAAATAGATAAACCCCTCAGGACCAACAGGAGAGGAAGGGGAAGGTGGGGGAGAAAGGGGAGCTGATCACAATGATCTACATATAACCCCCTCCCAAGGAGACAGATAACAGAAAAGTGGGTGAAGGGAGAGATCAGTGTTAGACATGAAAAAATAATAATTTATAAATTATCAAAGGTTCATGAGGGAGGGAGGGTGAAGGACGGGAAAAATGAGAAGCTGATACCAAGGGCTCACATAGAAAGAAAATGTTTTGAAAATGATGACAACATATGTACAAATGTGCTTGACACAATGAATGGATGTATGGATGTAAGAGCTATATGAGCCCCTAATAAAATGATTTTTTTAAAGTTCATGGAAAATAGAATCAAAAGATGACAACATATGTATAAATATGCTTGATACAATCAATGAATGGAATGCTGTAAGAGTCCCCAATAAAATTATTTTTAAAATAAATGAATAAATCTTGGTCGTCTGAATAGGCACAGAGTGGTATCTCATTGTGGTTTTGCTTTGCCTCTCCCTAATGGGTCAGCTACTAACAACACAGTTGGCAGTTCAAACACACTTGGTGACTTTACGTTAAGACCACCTGGCCATCTGCTCCCAAAATAACTACAACCTGGAAAACTCTATGGGGAAGTTATGCTCTGTCACCAAGGTGTCACTCATTTTGAGTCAAAATTGACTTGACAGCGCGTAACAACTTAACAGTAATGACTAATAATGCCAAGCTTCTTTCCATGTGCATACTACTGGCTATTTGTATAACTGCTTTGGTGAAATATCTGTTCAAGATCTTTGCCCATTTTATTGTTTGGTTGTTTGTCTCTTTGTTATTAAATCGAGTTTTGTGTGTGTATAACTTAAATGGCTCTCATCACCCATCTGAAGATTGTAGATTAAATCTTTGATGAACTGAAATGTCATTTAAAAAAAATTTTTTTTTTACATTTTATTAGGGGCTCATACAACTCTTATCACAATCCACACATATACATACATCAATTGTATAAAGCGTATCCATACATTCTTTAATCACTCTCAAAGCATTTGCTATCCACTTAAGCCCTCTGCATCAGGTCCTCTTTTTTTTCCCCCTCCCTCCCCGCTCCTCCCTCCCTCATGAGCCCTTGATAATCCACAGATTGTTATTTTGTCATATCTTGCCCTACCCGGAGTCTCCCTTGCCCCACTTCTCTGCCATCCATCTCCCAGGGAGGAGGTCACATGTGGATCCTTTTAATCAGTTCCCCCTTTCCAACCCACTCACCCTCCACTCTCTCAGCCTCGCCCCTCACACCCCTGGTCCTGAAGGTATCGTCCACCCTGGATTCCCTGTGCCTCCAGCTCCCATATGCACCAGTGTACAATCTCTGCCCTATTCAGTCCTGCAAGGTAGAATTCGGATCATGGTATTTGGGGGGAGGAAGCATCCAGGATCTGGGGGAAAGCTATGTTCTTCGTCGGTACTACATCACACCCTGACTGACCCATCTCCTCTCCTAAACCCCTCTGTGAGGGGATCTCCAGTGTTCGACACTTGGGCCTTGGGTCTCCACTCTGCACTTCCCCCTTCATTCACTATGGTATATATATATATATATATATATATATATATATATATATACACACACACACACACACACACACACACATATTCTTTTTTTTTTTGCATGATGCCTTATACCTGGTCCCTTTGGCACCTCGTGATCACACCAGCTGGTGTGCTTCTTCCATGTGGGCTTTATTGCTTCTGAGCTACATGGTCGCTTGTTCACCTTCAAGCCTTTAAGACCCCAGACACTATCTCTTTCGACAGCCGGGCACCATCAGCTTTCCTCGCCACATTATTTCTCTATTTTGCTGCTCATGATCCAAGAGTCAACACTTTCATCCATCTATTAACAAATTTCTTTTTAAAGTCCACTGTTCATGTATTGTAACCCAAGCACACCCCACCTAGGCAATTCTAGTCTACTGGCTCTCCTGCTGTTCTTTAAATAGGTCGACCTAATTCCCATCTTAGGACTTCTGTACTTGGTATTGCATCTGCAAGCAATGCTTATCCCCTTTGTCCCCCATAAACCCCACCTCCATTTTCACTTGGTGGCCTCTTCATTATTTTCAAGCAACTCCTCTTCAATTAAAAGGAGATGGTTCCAGTCAATCTGTCAGTGATCAGTTGTGTTTCCTGCATGATACTGCCATTCTCTAAAACAATAGTGCGCACGTGTGTGTGTGTGTTTGTATGTGTGTGTGTGTGTGTGTACTCAGGTGCATACTGTGTGCCTCCCATTCTACAGGATGGGGCAGGCTTGTCTCGTTCACTCATACATTCTGCAGAATTAGATCTGAGCCTGGCACCAAATAGGTGCTTAATAAACAAAAACCAAGCCATCTTAATATTCCTGGGAAAAGCTCAACCTTGTTACAATGTATGATTTTTTCCTAATCAATGAGATGTACTGTTGATATTTTATTTAATCAGTGAAAGGGCTTATAAATTTATTTTGAAATGTCCCAGTAGCTTTGATTCCTTTAGAGTGAATGAGGGAGTATTGCCTCATTATCATTTCTCCAAAAGAATGGTGTATAAAATAGAAACAACCTGGATCCTAAATCCTTGCCAGCACTCTCCTTAAGCTCCCTCAGGGCCTGTTCTTTTTCTTACAGGAAGTTTCTCAGCTACAGCTCAGTCCCCAAACAACCCTACAACTACTTAGGCAGTTTCTTTTGAGGCAGTTATGACAAGGTCTCCCCTGCCCGGGAGGGACCCCGTGGAACTTTGCCTTTCCATCTAAGCTTTTTAATTAAGTAGTATTGTTGTGTATGGAGGTTCCTGGGTTATACAATTGAGTCGTAAGTGTTCACTGTATTATGTATAAATACATACAATAAGAAGGGGCCACCCCCTTGGATTAATGATAATGGAGTATCTTAAAATCAAGGATTATAAGAATACAATTCTGGGCACTCAGCATTATGGAAAATGCACAATTGTTGAAAATATGAGTGATAGAATCTCTTAATGTCCAGGGACAGGCATCTTGGTGACCAGAAGGTGAAACTCCTGGGCCCCTGGTGGCACTGACAGGCCTGCAAGGGGACTGTCCAAATAACCCAGACTGTGTCTCCTCTCAACTCAGGCTCTAAACATAGGTTCAAAATGATTTTTTGAAAAAAAGGAGGAAAAAAAATACCTAGGTCCTTGAAGGTCTCTTTGGCATGGTCTACAGGAGGGTGTAGAATATTAGGTCTCCTCTCTGCATAGGCTTCCTTGAAAGCCACAGCAAGGCGGCTTCAACAACAAATTACTTTGCACAGAACAGACAGCAGAGAGGAGAGGGACTGATGGGCCATCCTGGGAAAACTCTGAATTGCAGTGCACTATATACTGTGAGCTGAAATGACAGACAACCCTGTGCTACAGCTGGAAATTCTGAAAATGAAATGTGACTAATTATCTGTCTGGGTCATTAGTATGCTGAAAGACTAAACAGATTAAAAGGAAAGGAAACTCAGAAAAGATGCAAGCAGAAAAGCATTATCAAGTTTTTCGATGCCGTTAGCCATACTGAAGTTGGAATTAAGACATTTGCAGAAAAGGGTAGAGATGCCAGAACCTGGAAATCTACCCAGCTGAGCAAGCACTCACTGCTGCCAAATCCAGTAAAGTGTTACAAAATTGCAATAAAACTGCTTATATGCAAACAATTGTTTTTGAAAGAGTAGTTCCATCACACAACTGTGATTCCTGCACTTTCTGGGTAAGCACAAAGCCAGAGTCTAAATTAAGACCATTAAAAATGTTTGGGGTCCTCCCCCCTTAGAATCATGCTGAATGCATGAACAGTAGAAAAATGAAAACTCGCCTACCTGATCCTTGGTCTAGAAAATAGGACACTCTAGTCTTGATTTTTGCTCTAATTTTCAGAGATGTATTCTCTACGATCTCCCTCAACTTCTACCCTACCACACATCCACACTCACACACATTCACACAAAAAACCAACCAGCAAAAATACAAGGAAAAATTTTAAAGAGGGACTTCCTGCAAGATGGCGATGTAGTGACACATACCAGAGGGACTCCGCAGAATTCAGCCCAGGAGAGGTGCTTAGAGGGAAATTCAATGCTGCTGGAATGCAGGAGGAGCATCATAAAGATAAGTAGGCACAAACCCACAGGGTTTTGAGGGGCTGGGGGCTTTGGGCTTACCTCAGTGGAGGCCAGCTGGGGCTTGACCTTGGCCCAGCCACTGTCTGCCAGAGCCGGGACCACCTGGAGCCTGTAGGGCAGCTTGGTCTCAACAGCCACAGTTTGCCACCATCCGCCTCGGGGCAGGGACTACACCCTTGCGTCTCTTCTCTGTCCCCCACTCGGTTTTAGAAGGCTGCCCAGGCTGCCTTTTCTCAACTCAGCCACAGCTTCTCAACTCAGCCACAGCTTGCGGCTAGGCTGCTGTCTCAGAGCAGGGACTAAACCCTTGCAGCTCCACTGACAGGGATCTGGACTCAGCTACATTGTTGTTTTGTTTCCATCTCTTCCCTATATCCCCCCTCCTCTGCCTCCCACAGACTCAGCGGGCTTGCTTTTTAACTTTTTTCCCTCCTCTTTGCCTCTTTCTTGGTCTCTCCCACTCTACTGCTAGCCTCCAGACCACTCACCTTAGCCTAGGGCATTTACACCTGTGCCACACCCAGCTAAGTGAGCTCCACCCTGGGTAGTATCCCACCAGGGGACACTCTGGCTGAACTTCTTACTGGGGAATTCCTGCCTGTGTGCCTGGGGCCATAAGGCAGCTCAGCCAACTCTCCTCAATGCTGGGGCAGGAACCTCTGCCCAACCTCAGCAACACCAAAGCAGGCAACCCTTCTGGGTCACTCCCCTGAGAGGGAAGCCACAGGAGGATAAAGTGGTGGGTTAATTCCACAGTGAAATAAACTGTAGGCAGTTCAAAGAAGCACTCCTACAAGTCTCCCAGAGAGAGCCAGTGCTCTTTGACTCCCAGGAAAACGGCACCTGTCTCCTCTAAAACAACACAATGCAAACAGCCATCAGCCCCAATGACCTCAATGAAAAAATGGTAGAAACAGAAGGCAATGCCAGAAGATGTCGTGAACATAATGACATGCGTAGAGGAAGCAAACATTGAGCTGCCACAGAAAGAACTTTTCAGAATGCTACTTGGAGTCATAGAGGATATGAGGGAAACAATACAGAAAAATGATGAAATGATAGAAGAGGTAAAAGCCATAAATCAAAGGGAAATACAGGAGCTTAGGGAGGAGATAACAAAAACCAGTAGCACACTCACGGACCTCAAGAAGCGACTGGAGGAATCAGAGAACCACATCAGTGACTTGGAGGACAGCCAGGCAGACTTTAACAAACACAAACAAAAATCTAATAAGATCATCAGAGAAGCTGAAAAAACTTTACAGCTATGTCTGCTGCTATGAAGCAGAACATTAGAATTATTGGGTACCAGAGGAAGACACAACAAAGAAGTCATCAGCAACAATAGTGAGAGAATTCTTGGAGGAAAGTTTCCCCAGCTTAGTGAATGAAAACCAGGCAACCATTCAGGAGGCTGAAAGAACCCCAGCAAGACGGGACCCCAAGAAGAAGTCACCAAGGCACATAATAGTTAAACTATCCAACTTTGAGGAAAAGGAGAAAATCATGAGCTGCTAGGGAAAAACAAGCAATCACATATAAAGGTTCCCAAATAAGAATGTGTTCAGACCTATCAGCAGAAACTATGAAGAAGAGGAGAGAGTAGAGTAACATATTCTAAAAATTGAAGGAAAACAATGCAAACCCAAGAATACTCTACCCAGCAAAACTATTGACCAAGATAGATGGAGAAGTAATAGTCTTCCCAGACAAGGAAAAACTCAAAGAATGTGTTAGAAGAAACCCAGCCCTACAAAAGATCCTTGCCGACCCAGTATAGGCAGAAGAACAACACTCACCAAGCATAAATAAGAGACCACCACATAGAACAACCTCACCCAGAGGGCAAAAAAGAAAAAACAGATTTCAAGATAGCATTGACTTAAATATAGAAAGACTTGAAAGGCTGCTGAGTTAAGCTTTATAAAAAAATTTTTTAAAGCAAAAGGGGCGAGCTAGGAGTCAAAGGGCATTCATGGAGGTCTAGACAAAGACATGTACATGCATATATATATAGGAGGATGGGGAAATAGATCTATGTGTCTATATTTATAGGTCAAGTATTAAGGTGGCGGAAGGACCTTGGGCCTCTACTCAAACACTCCCTCAATGCATGAATACCTTCTTTTATTAAATTGGAACTCTATGATGCTCACTCTCCCGACACAACGGCTGGAGCCAAAGTGGGTGAACAAGTAAATGTGGTGAAGAAAGCTGATGGTGCCCGGCTATCAAAAGAGATAGTGACTGGGGTCTTAAAGGCTTGAAGATAAACAAGCGGCCATCTAGCTCAGAAGCAACAAAGTCCACATGGAAGAACACACCAGCCTGTGTGATCGAGTGGTCCCAAAGGGATCAGTTACCAGGCATCAAAGAACAAAAAATCATATCATTGGCTGCACACCTCCATGATAGAATCGCTGAAGACAAACGGGTGCATAAGCAAATGTGAAGAAAGCTGATGCTGATGGTGCCTGGCTATCAAAAGAGATAGTGTCTGGGGTCTTAAAGGCTTGAAGGTGATCAAGCGGCCATCTAGCTCAGAAGCAAAAAAGCCCACATGGAAGAAGCACACCGGCCAGTGTGATCACGAGGTGCCAAGGGACCAGGTATAGGCATCATGCAAAAAAAAAGATGTGTGTGTATGTATGTGTATATATGTGTATATGTATATATGTATGTGTATATATGTATATATATACCATATTAAATGAAGGGGGAAGTGCAGAGTGGAGACCCAAGGCCCAAGTGTCGGCCAATGGAGATCCCCTCATAGAGGGGTTTAGGAGAGGAGATGGGTCAGTCAGGGTGTGAGGTAGTACCGATGAAGAACACAGCTTTCCCCCAGATCCTGGATGCTTCCTCCCCCCAAATACCATGATCCAAATTCTACCTTGCAGGGCTGGATAGGACAGAGGCTGTACACTGGTACATATGAGGGCTGGAGGTACAGGGAATCCAGGGTGGATGATACCTTCAGGACCAAGGGTGTGAGGGACGATGCTGGGAGAGTGGAGGGTGAGTGGGTTGGAAAGGGGGAACTGATTGCAAGGATCCACATGTGACCTCTTCCCTGGGAGAGGGACAGCAGAGAAGGGGGAAAGGGAGACTCCGGATAGGGCAAGATATGACAAAATAACGATGTATAAATTACCAAGGGCACATGACGGAGGGGGGAAAGGGGAGGGAGAGGGAAAAAAAAGAGGACCTGATGCCAGGGGCTGAAGTGGAGAGCAAATGCCTTGAGAATGATTGGGGCAGGGAATGTATGGATGTGCTTTATACAATTGATGTATGTATATGTATGGATGGTGATAAGAGTTGTATGAGTCCCTAATAAAATGTAAAAAAAGAAAAGAGGAGAAAAAATGATTAGGGCAAAGACTGTACAGATGTGCTTTATACAATTGATGTATGCATATGTATGAACTGTGATAAGAATTGTTAAAAAAAAAAAAGAAAAGCAAAAGGGGCATAGCGAAAAAGCTACAGTATACAAATATTCCTGGGCAGGGACCAGACCAACTACAGGAATATACCTGGTAGATAACTAAAATGGAGGTGGGGAAAGGAAAAAATAATAATAATAATAAAGAAAAGGGTAGCAGGGGCACAGGGCACTAACCCACCCAAGGGGAGGGTATTGTTTATATCTCCACAGGGAAAGAGGGACCAGACTTCAACCCAATTCTCCAAGACGTGAATGCAACATGCTGGCATGGAGTAGGGAACCAGTGGAGAGGTCTGGGGGGGCTGGTCCCAACTCCAACTACTAAGGGGACATCTGTCCCTCTCCTCAGAATAATTTATTTCAAAGGACGGCACTGAATCTACAGCTCCGGAAGAGGGACATATCTGATCAGAGCACCAGGAGCAGATGAAGGGGGGTGGGGAGGAGAGAGTGGAGCACATTATGGCCCACCAGGCCAGGAGGTCGATGTTCCCAAGTAGAACAGCCAGTCAACAGAGAGGACCACATGGCCGGCACCTCTAGGAGACATGACGTCCCTCACTGACCCATAGCCCTACAGGTGACAACGGAGACACAGTGAGGGAATTGCATCCGATCAGATCCCACCACACTGAGGTAAAACATTATGGGGTCCAACAGAACAGCAAGGGAATGGGGCAGCGAGGTTCCCAGGGAATGCTGAAGGTTTACTTTGGGGCCAGGGCATGGTGCCCCAACAGACTGGACTGGAAAATACTCCTAAAGGCCAGCAAACAATACTGGAACTAACTACAAGTTTTTCTTTCTTGTTGTGTTTTGTTTTATGTTGTTTTTGTCATTGGTTGGTTGTTGTTTTGTTGTATACTGTTGTTTGGTTGTGCTCTGTCTTGTTTTTGTGCATGTTATTATCTCCTCAGGGCTGTCTAAATAAGATAGGCTGGATGAGCAATTGGAGGAGAAAACAATGGGACCAACAGTTCTGTGGAGACATGGGAGAAGGGGAGGTGGGAGGAAAGGTAGTGGTGTTAATAAACCTAGGGACAAGGAAACAACAAGTGATCCAAATTGGTGGTGAAGAGGGTGTGGAAGGCCTGGTTGGGCATGATCAAGGGTAATGTAACTAAGAGGAATTGCTGAAACCCAGGTGGTGACTGAGCATGATAGTGGGACAGGAGGGAAGTCAAAGGAAATAGAGGAAAGAGCTGGGAGGCAAAGGGCATTTATAGAGGTCTAGATAAAGACATGTACATATAAAAATATATTTATACATGAGGATGGGGAAATAGATCTATGTGCATATATTTATAAGGTTAGTGTTAAGGTAGCAGAGGGACATTGGACCTCCACTCAAGTACTCCCTCAATGCAAGAACACTTTCTTCTATTAAGTTGGCATTCTATGATGCTCACCTTCCCGACACAACCGCTGAATACAAAGTGGGTGAATAACTAAATGTGGTGCAGAAAGCTGATGGTGCCCGGCTATCAAAAGATATAGCGTCTGGGGTCTTAAAGGCTTGAAGGTAAACAAGCGGTCATCTGGCTCAGAAGCAATAAAGCCCACATGGAAGAAGCATACCAGCCTGTGTGACCACAAGGTGCTAAAGGAATTATCAGGCATCAAAGAACAACAGCAACAAAACCATCATTTTGTGCTCACCTCCCTGATATGACCGCTGAAGACAAATGGGTGCATAAGCAAATGTGGCAAAGAAAGTTGATAGTGCGCAGCTATCAAAAGATACAGTGTCTTGGGTCTTGTCTTAAAGGCTTGAAGGTAAACAAGTGGCCATCTAGCTCAGAAGCAACAAAGCCCACATGGAAGAAGCACACCAAGCCTGTGTGATCACAAGGTGTCAAGGGATCAGGTATCATCAGAACAAAAAATCTTACCATAGTGAATGAGCAGGGAAGTGCAGAGTAGAGACCCAAAACCCTTTTGTAGGCCACTGGACAACCCCTTACAGAAGGGTCTTGGGGAGGAGACGAGACAGTCAGGGTGCAATGTAGCAACAATGAAAAATACAACTTTCCTCTAGTCTCTAAATTCTTCCTCCCCCCCACTCCCACTGTCATGATCCGAATTCTACCTTGCAAGTCTGGCTAGACCAGAGGATGTACACTGGTACAGATAGGAACTGGAAACACAAGGAAGCCAGGGCGGATGATCCCCTCAGGACCAGTGGTGTGAGTGGTGATACTGGGAAGGCATAAGGAGGGTGGGTTGGAAAGGGGGAACCTATTTCAAGGATCTACATGTGACCTCCTCCCTGGGGGACAGACAACAGAAAAGTGGGGGAAGGGAAATGTGGGACAGAGCAATATATGACAAAATAATAATTTATAAATTATCAAGGGTTTATGAGGGAAGGGGGAGTGGGGAGGGAGGGAGGGGAAAAATGAGGACCCGATGCTAGGGGCTTGGGTGGAGAGCAAAAGTTTTGAGAATGATGAGGGTAACAAATGTGCTTTACACAATTGATGTATATATAGATTGTGATAAGAGTTGTACGAGTCCCCAGTAAAATGATTTAAAAAAAAAAAAAAGCTGATACCAAGGGCTCAAATGGAAATGGAATGATGGCAACATGTGTACAAATAGGCTAAAAAAATAAAAAATTTAAGCAGACCAAGTTACCCAAAACACTTATTTAGGTTGCTATACATTTTCTTTCCTAAAAATAATGCAAAATAGTGATTTTTTTAAAAAACTGGGTTACGACAGACTCATATTGGGAATCGGCGGCGTTTGATTCCATTGCCAGAGGAAATCAGTGTGGATGGAGAGACACAGCTGCCATCAGGGCTGCTGTAGACCCACACATTTCTCCAGGTGACTAGACCAAATTACCTCACCCAGCTATAGATCCTGCCAAAGTTTCTGACCCAGTAAGTTCATATCTGGTCATAAGTTTTAAAAGAATTTCTTTAAGAATGAAAACATAGTGTTTGCTTTGGCAGCATGGATGCTAAAATTGGAACGATACAGAGAATATTAGCATGGCCCCTCCGCAAGGATGACACACTAATTCGTGAAGCATTCCATAATAAAATAGGGGGGAAAAGAATGAAACATAGCATTATGCATAGTGATGTTCATCACTGCATGATTTATAATAGGGAAAAAAGGTGGGGAAAGCCCATAGCTTAATAGTTTCTTTAAACAGAAAAAAGCTCAATAGTTTCTACAGGGTGGAATCATGAAAAGCCTACTCCAGCAGATGCTCCCTTGTTGGAATCTGAGACCCTTAGCCGAAGGGCAAGGAGGCTCGAAAAGATGTCCCGCATTTCTTCTGTGCATTCTGGGCCCCAGGGCTCTGCACAGCCCAGCACTGGGGCCTCCTGCCCTACGGCTTCCTCCTCCTGGCTTTCCACGGCAGTTAATTCTCTGAGCCTCCACAGTCATTCATTCACTATCCTTCCGATTAACGCAGTCACAGGTGGTTCGTGTTGATTGTACCAAAGGACCATGGCACATATAACCATCCCGTTACCTAATCAGAAATTCAAGTTGCCCCATCACAGTGCAAGTGTTCCTCAAAGCATGTTCAGTGGAACTTAGCTTTCTAAAAGGTCTGTTTCAGAAATACAACATAATGTATCCTACCTCAGGGAAACATAGTACACACTAAAGATTTTGAGAGTGCTACTATAATATAGCCTAGTGTTTTCTAATTTAATTGAACACAAAACTTTCACTTTCAAGGTATACCTTTAGTGAAAGAGAAACTAGAAATTCCTATTTTAACTGCTCTTGCTTTAGACTTTCCCCTGACACTGAAACGTTCCCTCCTCCCAGGGTTCCAGCCAATGATTGGCCCTGTGCCTGAAATCCCCTGCCACTCCTGAACACAGATAACCCCACCTTCTGCTTCCATAACAGTGCTTGCGACCTTTAAAAGCTGCTCTCACTCCTTGCTCCTGGTTCAGATCTTTATTTGGGGAGTTCGTCTGGATGGCTAAATAAATCCTCTTTAAATCTCTCTGAGAGTGCCACCTGGTCATACCTGTGCTGGACAATTGCGTAACAACAGAACTAGTGAGATGCATGAAGATCAATACTCTAGGCTCCAGTGAAATGAAAAGAGCTGGTATTGGTCATTTTGAATAGAGAATCATAAGGTTTACTATGCCGGGAATGTATTTACCATCACAAAGAGTATTGGAAGATCTGTCTTGAGGTACAGAGCTATCTGTGATAGGTCAATATCCTACAAACTCTTGCTGACATCAAACTGATGCCAATTCAGCTCTATGGGAGAAAAATGGGGCTTTTTACTCCTGAGTCTTGGAAACTCACAGGTACAGTTCTACCTTGTCCTATAGGGTCACTATGAATACTCCTGAAAGGAAATCAATTCACACAATGATTATTCAAGTTTATGCGCTAACCACTAAAGTCAGTGATTAAGAAATTGAAGGCTCCTACCGACTTCTTCAATCTAAAATTGATTTTTTTAAATGCCATCAAGATGCACTGATTCTGACCATTGGAATTCAAGAGTTGGAAATGAAGAGAAAGAATCCATAGTTGGAAAATACCGTTTTAGTGATCAAAATGAAGATGGAGATGACATATTAGAATTTTGCAAGACCAAGAACTTAATTTTCTTCATTGAAAATACCCTTTTAGTTGCGTAGAAAAGAGGTATAGCTGTAGCCCAGGTGGGGACGGAGCATGGTAGTGAGGCAGGAGGAAAGTCAAGGGAGATGGAGGAAGGAGCTGGGGAGTCAAGGGGCATTCATGGAGGTCTAGACAAAGACATGTACATGCAAATATATATATGAGGATAGGGAAATAGATCTATGTGTCTATATAGGTGTAATATTAAGGTGGCGGAAGGACCTTGGGCCTCTACTCAAACACTCCCTCAATGCATGAATACATTCTTTTATTAAATTGGCACTCTACAATGCTCACTCTCCTGACACAACTGCTGAAGCCAAAGTGGGTGAACAAGTAAATGTGGTGAAGAAAGCTGACGGTGCCCGGCTATCAAAAGAGATAGTGACTGGGGTCTTAAAGGCTTGAAGATAAACAAGCGGCCATCTAGCTCAGAAGCAACAAAGCCCACATGGAAGAACACACCAACCTGTGTGATCGCGTGGTCCCGAAGGGATCAGTTATCAGGCATCAAAGAACAAAAAATCATCATATCATTGGCTGCACACCTCCATGATACGATCGCCAAAGACAAACGGGTGCATAAGCAAATGTGGCGAAGAAAGCTGATGGTGCCCGGCTATCAAAAGAGATAGTGTCTAGGGTCTTAAAGGCTTGAAGGTGAACAAGCGGCCATCTAGCTCAGAAGCAATAAAGCCCACAAGGAAGAAGCACACCAGCCGGTGCGATCACGAGGTGCCAAAGGGACCAGGTATAAGGCATCATGCAAAAAAAAAAAAAAAAGAATATATATATACCATAGTGAATGAAGGGGGAAGTGCAGTGTGGAGATCCAAGGCCCAAATGTCGACCACTGGAGATCCCCTCAGAGAGGGGTTTAGGAGAGGAGATGGGACAGTCAGGGGGGAAAAAAAGAGGACCTGATGCGGAGGGCTTAAGTGGAGAGCAAATGCTTTGAGTGATTAGGGCAGGGAATGTATGGATGTGCTTTACACAATTGATGTATGTATATGTGTGGATTGTGATGAGTTGTATGAGCCCCTAATAAAATGTAAAAAAAAGAAAAAAAAAGAAAATGATTAGGGCAAAGAATGTTCAGATGTGCTTTATACAATTGATGTATGTATATGTATGAATTGTGATAAGAGCTGTATGAGTCCCTAAAAAAATGTTTTAAAAAAATAAGAAAATACCCTTTTAGACAACACTGGAGAAACAGTGTGGGAATTGCACCCAATCTGACCCCTCCACACTGAGACGAAACACTAAAGGTGTGCAACAGAACAGCAAGGGGAACAGAGCAATGACGTTCCCAGATAATACCCAAAATAGACTTTGGGACCAGGGTAAGCACCCAACCAGACTCGACCGGAAAACATTCCTAAAGGTCAAGAAACAGACCTTGAACTATTTACAGGCTTTAATGTTTTTTGTTCTCGTTGGGATTTTGTTGTTGTTGTTGTTTTGCTCTGTCTTGCTTTTTGTGCATGTTATTATCTCTGCAGGTCTATCTAGATAAGATAGAGATAATGTAGAGGAGAAAACAACGGGTATGAGAGTTCTGGAGGGATAGGGGAGAGGGAAAGGCAGGGGAAAGAAAGTGGGTGTTAACAAACCCAGGGATAAGGGAACAACAAGTGATCCAAAATCGATGGTGAGGAGAGTGTAGGAGGCCTGGAAGGGTGTGACCAAGGGCAATATAACCAAGAGGAATTACTGAAACCCAAATGAAGGCTGAAAATGCTAGTGGGACAAGAGTAAAGTAAAAGGAAATAGAGAACATAACTAAGAGGCAAAGGGCATTTATAGAGGTCTGAATAAAGGCATGCACATATGTAAATATACTTATATATGATAGGGAAATAGATCTATGCGTATATATTCATAGGTTTAGTATTAAGGTAACAGATGGACATTGGGCCTCTACTCAAGTACTCCCTCCATTCAAGAACATTTTGTTCTATTAAACTCGCATTCCAAGATGCTCACCTTCCCAACACAATCACTGAAGACAAAGTGGGTGCATAAGCAAATATGGTGAAGAAAACTGATGGTGGCCAGCGATCAAAAGATATAGTGTCCAGGGTCTTAAAGGCTTCAAGATAAACAAGCGGCCATCTAGTTGAGAAGCAACAAAGCCACATGGAAGAAGCACACCAGCCTGTGTGATCACGAGGTGTCAATAGGATCAGGTATCAGGCATCAAAGAACAAAAAATTTTATCATTGTGAATGAAGGGGAGTGCGGAGTGGAGACCCAAAGCCCATCTGCAGGCAACTTATGGAAGGGTCATGGGGAGGAGACGAGCCAGTCAGGGTGCAGTGTAGCATCGATGAAACACATAACTTCCCTCTAGTTCTTTAATGCTTCCTCCCCTGCTACTATCCTGACCCCAGTTCTACCTTACAAATCCAGCTAGACCAGAGGATATACACTTGTACAGATAGGAAATGGAAACACAGGAAATCCAGGGCAGATAAACCCTTCAAGACCAGTAAGAGTAGCAATACCAGGAGGAGGTATGAGAGTAGCGATACCAGGGGAACGTTGGGGAGTCATGAGAGTACTAGGAGGAGGTATGAGAGTAGCGATACCAGGGGAAGGTGGGGAGACAAGGGAGAACTGATCACAAGGATCTACAAATAACCTCCTCCCTGGGGGGCGGAAAACAGAAAAGTGGATGAAGGGCGACATCAGACGGTGTAAGACATGACAAAATAATAATAATTTATAAATGATCAAGGGTTTGTGGAGAGAGGGTGGGCAGGGAGGGGGAAAATACAAGGAGCTGATACCAAGGGTTCAAGTGGAAAGAAAATGTTTTGAGAAGGATGGCAAAAAATGCACAAATGTTCTTGACACAATGCATGTATGTATGGATTGTTATAAAAGTTGTATGAGCCCCCAATAAGATGATTTTTTTTAAGAATTAAAAAAGAAAAAAAGGAAATACCTTCTTATAGCAACATGAATGGCAACTATACCTATGGACATCACCAGATGGAATACACAGGAATCAAAAAGATGTCATCTGTGGGAAGAAACCATGGAAAAGCTCAATATCATCAGCCAAACCTAGGCCAAAGCCAACTGTATAACAGACTACCAATAGTTCATCTACAAGTTCAGATTAAAGCTGAACAAAATTAAACTGAGTCATAAAGTGACCAGATTTTAACACTGGTAAAGCGGGACACCAGCGGGACACCATTGATAAAACTCATATCCTGGTGAAATAGCCACATGGCAGCGGAAAACCGTATACCCTAGCTTGTCGTGCATTCTTTCCAAAAATCGGGACGTTTTTTAAATGCCGTAGGACACGGGAACATTGTTAAAAATTGGGACTCTCCTGCCAAAACCGGGACATCTGGTCACCTTATCATAAGAGCCATAATGACAAAACAAAATAGATGAGTTGTGGAGTGACATCCATGAAGAAAAAAAAGAAGAAAAGGTCATCGCAGAGGCAGACAGGAAAAGGTCAAAGAGGGTGTCAAAGGCCAGACTGGTTATCAAAAGAGCCTCTGAACCTTAGTCTACTTGGTAGCTAAAAATGATTGGAAGAAATAATAAAGTAAAAAGTTTAAGAGAAAATTTAAAAAGCAGCATGAGAAGGCAAAGTAAAGAATTCTAACAAAATATGTAAAGACATGAAGTTAGAAAACCAAAAGGCAAAAATGCATTCAGCATACCTTAAGCTAAAACCGAAAAGTTTCAAGCCTCGACTTACAATATTGAAGGATTTTATGGGCAAAATACTGTCTCTGTTACCACATTAATAACAGAATATGAACAGAATAGAGTCCTTGAATCAAAAAGAATTGCTTGACATTCAATCATTTCAAGAAATAGTTTAAGATCAAGACCAATGACATAGGGGAGGGGGGAAGAACCAATGATATTGATGAAAGGACAAGTTATACTGAAGGCATTACACTACTGAAAAATAAGGCTCTAGGAACGGACAGAATATCAAATGAAATGTTTCAATGAACTGATGCCGTACTGGACACACTCACTAATCTATGCCAAGAAATTTGAAAGAAAGCTACTTAGTCAATTAACTGCAAAAGAACCATATTTCTACTCACTTCAAAGAAAGGTGACCCAAGGAGTACAGGAATTATTGAACAATATCATTAATATCAGCTGCAAGTAGCATTTTACTGAGTATAATTCAAATTCAGTTGTAGCAGTACATCAGCTGGGAAGAGAATATGGAACAATAGGCATCATTGCTGGTGTCAGATGGATGCTGGCTGAAAGCAGTTTCAGAATGGTAAACTTGTTTATCATTGACTGTGAAAAAGCATTCGATTGTGTGAATCGTAACTATGGATAACATTCGGAAGAATGGAAATTTCCAAACACTTCATTGTGCTCAATGAAACCTGTACAAGATGTAGTCCTTTGGACAGAAAAGATACCGTATATACTCGTGTATAAGCCTTTTTGCAGGACGTTTTTCAGCACAAAAAATGTGTTGAAAAACTGGGGTTCGGCTTATACTCGGGTCAGTGGCATGAATGGATGTCATCTGGTCAAGCCCAACTAACAAAAGGAGGAAATCTCATGAAGCCTGACATAAAGTCAATAGCAAAATGAGTTCAAGATACATGGGAAGACATTCCAGAAGACATGGTGACATACCTTCCAGAAATGTAGTATTAGTGTATGAAAATGACAGCAGTGGTGATGACAGCAATCTCAGTGAGGGCAACGTCTATGATGACCTCACACCAGCTGAAGCTCTGCATTGGGATACGGATGATGATGAATTCAGTTTTGAAGGATTTTAACTCTTTACATTTTAGCTTGGTTGCTGATGGAGCTTAGGGAATAGTACTCTTAAGGTATCATTGTTGATACCTTATTGTTTTTGTTGAACCTATTTTCCACTTACTGTGCTGGTTTACTAATGTTAAATGACATCCTTTAAGTTTTTTATTTAAAATAAATATTTAAATACATTACCTCACTGATGTCTCAATTTTTAGTAATTTTATTTTCATTTGTTTTGATTATTGAAACTCACCAATAGCTTCAGCATTTTCCACCCTAGGCTTATACTCGAGTCAATCAGTTTCTCTGGTTTCCCAGGTAATAATTAGGTACCTTGGCTTATACTCGGGTTGGATTATGTTTGAGTATATATGGTAGTTTAAAATCAAGAAAAGTGTGTGTCAGGGTTGTATCTTTTCATCAAATTTATTCAATCTCTTTGCTGAGGAAATAATCTTAGAAGCTGGAGTCCATGAAGCAGAAAGTGGCAACAAGATTGGAGGAAGACTCATTACCAACCTGTGGTCTGCAGATAAAATCCAACTTGCTGAAATCCCAAAGGCCTTGAAGCACTTCCTGATGAAGATCAGAGATTAGAGCCTTCAGTCTATATTACAACTCAAATTCCCACAACTAGACCAACAGACAACAGCATGATAAACAGACATGATTGAAATCAAAAGATATATTGCATTGGGCACTCTGCTGCACAAGATCTATTTAAAGTATTAAAGAGCAAAGATAGCACTTACAGGACTAAAGTGTGCCTGACCAAAGGCATGGGATTTTCAGATGCATGTCAAAATTGGACAATGAGTAAGGAAGACCAGTATAATCAGTGCATTTTAATTATGGAATTGGAAAAGAATACTAAAAGTACCATGGACTGCCAGAAGGACAAACAAATCTCTGTTCGAAGAAATACAACTAGAATGTTCCTTAGAATTAGGACGGAGAGACCTTACCTCTGTGCTTTGGACATTAACTGGACATACCAGTTACCTGGAGGACATTATGCTTGGTAGAGGGCCAGTAAAAAGAGGAAGCCCCTTAATGAAATGGATTGACACAGTGCCTGCCACAAAGGGATTAAGCTGAACAATAATTGTGGAGATGGCACAAGACTTGACAGTGTTTTTCCTGTTGTACACAGGATTGCTGAGAGTCAGAGGGGATTCAGTAGCACCTAAGTAGAACCAATGTATATAACTCAATGTTGGTGTGTGACCTGATTACAAGTAGTATGGAGATATAATTTCCTCAAGTACCAGTGGAAGAACAACAGGAGTGCTTTGTCTTAATCATCTAGTGGTTAGACACATTTAAGAGAGGCCACTTGGGGTTAATCTTGGTGGAGGCTGTGGAGAGAGGTAGGAAAAAAAATTACAAGATTCAAAGAAACAATGAAGAAATGCTGATTTACATGGATTAGGGAGCTACGATGCACTTTGGACAATGCTAATTTACCCATACCACCCCCGTCCATCCCGTCTTCACAGCCAAAAATCTCTTAACTGATTTCCTTGGTTCTCTTCAACACACGATGTACAGTGGTGACCAACGGTCCTTTCACAATAGGTCAGCCACTACCTAACCTTCACGCATCACATATCTACTTGTTTCACTGCACTTGGGCCACACTGCTTTCCGTTCCTCAACACACCAACATTGTTCTTTTTGGAAAATATTCACACTTGCACCTCTCACTCAGGTGCCACTGATTCGCATGGCCAGCTCTATTGTATTACTAAGGACTCAGGTCAAATGTTATTGCCAGTGAGGCCTTCCTTGGCCACGCTACAGGTCCCCCACCCCTTCATTTTCTACCACACACCCCTATTTGACATCTGTCACATTTTCAGAGTCTGCCATCTGCAAGTGCATTGTTCAATGTGTCTGATTCCTCCGATCAGTACCTAATTCCACATTCATCACTCTATCTCCAGTGCCTAGAATTGGGCCTGGTGCATAGCAGACGCTGACCTTGTTCATACATCCTGCAGTTGGCAACTCATGAAGCTGGCAAGAATAGGGGCGCAAATTGCTTGGAATAAGGACTTTAACCAAAGCCACACAGCTGAAAATTAGAGTTCACTCTTTGCAAAGGTTAAAGGTTGGAGGGAATCTTCAAGTTTTTGGAGTCCAGGTGTTAAATATGGTGGGCCAAGTCTCAAGAGGTTCTATAGGCAAAGTGTTGAATGATACGATTAGCCTCAAAAGAAGATGGAAAAAATAGAGTCGCCATACTATCCAACTATTTCAAGAGGTCAATTAAGATTCAAATCCAATAGTGCTGAAGGAAGAATCTAAGCTGCACTGAAGGCATTAGCCAAAACAAGGCTCCGGGATTGATGGACTGCCAACGGAAATGTCTCAACAAGCTGATAAAATACTGGAAGCACTCATTCATCTATGTCAAGTAATTTGGAAGACAGCTACCTGGCCAACCAACTGGAAGAGATGCTTGTTTGTGTTCATTCCAAAGAAAGATGACTCGACAGAATGTGCAAACTATAGAGAAATATCATTAATATCACATGCAAGTAAAATTTTGCTGATGATCATTCAATAACAGTAGCAGCTGTACATGACAGTGAGCTGCCAGAAATTCAGACCAGATTCAGAAGTTTGTAGAGCAATATTGATGATGATTCTTGGCTGAAAGCAACAAACACCAGAAAAATACTGACTATGCAAAGGCTGTGTGGATCATAACAAATCATGGCTAGCCTAGAGAAGAATGGGAATTCTAGAACATTTAAATGTGTTCATGTGGGACTTGTACATGGATCAAGAGGCAGCTGTGCAAACAAAATTTTTAAAGGTGTGTGTCAGAGTTGTGCCTTTCACCATATTTATTCAATCTGTATGCTGAGTAAAATCATTAGAGAAGCTGGATTATATGAATAAAAATGAGGCATCAGAGTCAGAGGAAGGCTTATTAAAAGCTGCAATAGGCAAATGACACAACCTTGCTTACTGAACGTGAGGATAAGAAGCATTTACTGATGAAGTTCAAGGATCTGAGTCGTCAATATGGATTACAACTTAAAGTAAAGAAAACCAAAATCCCTTCAAATGGACCAGTAGGTAACACCATGATAAATGGAGAAAAGATTAAAGTTGTCGAGGACCTCGTCATTTGAATCCAGTCAACACTCATGGGAGCAGCAGTCTAGAAAGCAAGTGACTACCTCAGACACACTCGTAACCTGAGGACCGAAGTTGGAAAATACACCGTGTCTGAGGAAGCAGAAGACAGCTGTACCAAGATGGGTGAACTGTTAGTAGGTAGACAAACACGGTCTTGCTACATCAATGCCCTATATGCTGTATTAAGTATGTATTATTCCAGCAAATCCCTGACATTCTCAGTGATAACTGTGAAATTTCCCTAACAGCCCCCTTTGTAAAAATAGTGTATAGCCACAAAACGATTGATTTGGTACAAATGAATAATTCAGGTACTGTGATATGGCGTTAGCCTTCTTCAGCCCAATATCACTCTCTCAACAAAGCTTTAAAAAAATTAATACCAAGAGCTAATCAAATACAGTATTAATGGAGGATTGTTATGTACCAGGGGGGATGATCAATAAGACTCTACAATAAATCAATAAGGCCGTCTGAGAGCGCCAAAGGCAGATAAAAAAAAAAACAACCCATAGATCCAGGATTGGGTTTTGGGCTCGCACTAAATCCTAGCTCCAACTTAAGAACAATTAGTTCTTACATCATGGCCTTGCTGGACACTCACCCTCAGGAATGGAACGTGGGTGCTGTAGCAAAATGGGGTGAAGAAAGTAGATGGTGCCCGGCTATCAGATAAAAGTGTTTTGGAAAAAAAAGTGTTTTGGGGTCTTAAATGCTTGTCTCCAAACAAGAAGCCATCTAAGTGAGATGTCAACCAAGTCCACATAGAAGCACACCATCATCCATCACTGAAGGATCGTAAATCATATAATCTGAAGCCAGAAGGAATAGTATCATAGCCTCAATTGCGAGAATCGAGTGTGCAGAAGGCGTTGAATGACAGTGGAAGCCCAAGAGATACATTTGTGGGAACTACATAGGAAATGAGCCTCCAGTGATTTCCCTCTCTCCATAATAGAAGGATTGGAGGAAAGTGTTTACTAAACAGAATGTACTGGAGGGATGATTATAGAAGAGCAAAGGGAAATACCTGACGTGAACAGGTAAATCCTTGTCAGTTGATTCCCACTCTGATGCACGCTGTACCTGATCTGGTTTTCACCATTTTCTGTATATTTTTGTTTTCTGTTTGTTTATATCTGGGTTTACCTCAGATGTATTGTCATTGGGGATCACTCTATTGAATGTTATTTTTTTCTGTTTTTCCATATACGAAACCCAGGAATGATGAGCCTATAGGGATGGCAAATAGAACAAGAGGGTGGTGGGTGGGCGGGTAAAGGGAGCTGATGCCAAGGAGTCCAGGAAGGAAAAGAATGATTGGGAACTGACTGTGGTGTTAATAACAATACTGCTTGAAGTGACTGCTTTGTAATACAAGTAAATCTGCTTGCACAAGATCTTTTTAAAATCCCGAAAAGCCATGATATTTTCAATCACCTCATATGCATGTGAAAGCTGGACACTGAAGAAAGACCAAAGATGAACTGATGTATTTAATCAATTGCTTGTGAAGAATATTAAAAATACCATGGACTGCCAAGAGAATAAACAAGTCTGTCTTGGAAGTATAGCCAGAATGCTCCTTAGAGACAAGGATAGAGAGACTCTGGTTTCACATACTTTGGACACGTTACCAGGAAAGATCAGTCCTTGGAAAAGGACTCGGTGCTTGGTAAAGCAGAAGGGCAGTGACAACAGGAAGACCCTCAAGAAGAGACAGACATATGGGCTGCAGTCACGGGTTCAAACATAACAATCGTGAGGATGGCACCAAGCCAGGCAGTGTTTCCAGTTCTGCAGTGCGTAGGGTCACTATGGGTCAGAACTGACTTGCTGGTGCCTAACAATGGTTTTCCAAAGGAGGGTTTAGCTTCTAAGAACACTCTGCCTCATCAAATCTTGTGGGAGCTACTCTAGTTGATTAAAGATGACCAAGGTCAGGAATTCATCTAGGAAGCGCATATTCCACACAAAATACACAAAAGGTTCAAAGGAAAAATCTTTACGGCGTTCACACCTAAAAATCCAAGTTCTATAAGAACATATGACAATATTAATAGATCATATACCAATATAGATCAGTACTTTTAATTCCAGTGTGAAAGGTTATGCTGAGAATGACAAATTGGAGAGGAAGGATGGCACATTCAATGAAAAGATGATTTCAAGATTTTCCCTGAAGTACAATATTGGCAATGATAGGATAAGATCCACCGTTTCTTGACCTTTTGGCTAGGATCAAGTGTAGGACAGGACAATATCCATATACCTACAAAGGCAACCAAGTAATGGGACTGTTATTCATATTTATGCATCAAGTTCTAATGCTAAAGTTGAATATTCTTACCAATTACTTCAGCCTGAAATTGATCAAATGTGTAATTATGATACATTGATAATTTCTAACAATTATAACACAAAAACTGGAAACAAAAGAAGGGTAAGCAGTTAGAAAATATGGACTTGGTGACAGAAATGAAGCTGAATATCACAATAGAATTTTGCAAGACCAATGATTTCTTCATTGCAAATACCTTTTGTCAACAACATAGATGACAACTATACCAAGAAATGTGATGACAGCTACCTAATGGAAGATTTCCATACTTGTGTCTACTCCAAAGACAAAGGTGATTAACACAATGTGGACATTTTTGAACCATTATCGTTAATAGCACACACAAGTAGCATTTTGCTAAACCTAACTCAAAAACGATTGCAACAGTACATCAACAGCTGCCAAACAATCAAGCTGGTTTCAGAAGAGAGTATGGAAGAAGGGATATCACTGTTTACATCATAGAGATCTTGGGAGAAAGCCCAGAATATCAGAACGATGCTTACATGTATCTTATTAAAAACATTCAACCGTGTGGATCATAACAAACTATGCATAACTTTGGGAAGAATGAGAAATATAAAACTTAGTTCTGCTCAAGCAAAACCTGTACACAGAACGAGAGACTACCACTTGAACAGCACTCGGAGATATTGCGTTTGAACAAAGCATCTGAACAGAACACAAAGAGGTATACCCCAGGATTGTATCTTTTCACCATACGGATCACATTTGTATGCTAAGCCCACTATCCAAAAAGCTGGAGTACACAATGAGGAAAAATAAGGTATCAGAATTGAAAGGAAACTCATTTATAACCTGCAATAAGCAAATGAGTCTTGAGGAAAACAAAAAAAGATTTGAAACTTACTGATGAAGATTATGGATTACGCCTCAGCATTAAAAAAAAAATCTTCCCTGAGCCACTAAAAAAAAAACAAAACTTCACAAATGGATCAATAAGCAAACATGATAAATATACAATAAAAATATCCAAATTGTTGCGATTGCATTTCGCCTGGATCCACAATCAATGCTTATGGCAGTGGCAGTCAGGAAATCAGTGCCCTACGTTGGGCAAAGGTGCTGCAAAAGGCCTTTTAGAGTTGAAAAGCAAAGCTGTCACTTTGAAAGACTAAGATGCACTTGACCCATTCATGGTATTTTCAATTACTTCATATGCATGGGAAAGCTGGATAATGAATATGACCAGAAGAGCTAATGTCTTTGAACTATAGTGACGGCAAACAATATTAATTTTGCCATGGACTGCCACATGACCAAATATGGGTTGGAGGACGTACAACCAGCATGCTCCTTTAAAGCGATGATGGCAAGACTTCATTTCACATGAGTTTCAGAAAGTTTGTAGAAAAATTACTTTTTATTCACTTCACCCACCTTTCTGAAGTCCCCTCCTCCTTTGAGCAGTTGGTAGGGGGGTAAGTGGAAGAGGAAACCCTCAACTAGATAAACTGAAACAGTGACAGTAACGCTGGGCTCAACAATTAGGAGAATGGCAGGACTGAGCAGTACTTGCGTCTGTTGTACACAGCGTCACGAATAGTTGCAACGGCCTACGTGTTTAAGTAACACATGAGAATCATCCTTACTGAGAATTATACCATATATACTTGAGGATAAGCCGACCCGAGTATCAGCCGAGGCACCTAATTTTACCACAAACTTTACCATAAAAAAATGTGGAAAAACTCGGTTATACTCAATTGTGTACAGTACGTGCCATGACAAGTTATCATAAAGATTATAAAATATGCTGTTCGAGAACTTCGCTACAACAAACCTAGATGCTCTTGAGATCTGTAAGTTATCCCAATTGGGATTGCAGCCTCAGAACTAAACGCAGGCAGAGCAATTCCCTATCTTAACTGTCATACTTTGCCCATTCTTCACTTTACTGGTGGCTTCATTCCATACCACACCAAAGAAAAGACACCAGGTCTTATTACAAAACATGTGCATATTAATATCTAGGGAATTTTTCTAAAGTTTTATGTCAGTCAAGAGAAAAGATTAATTGTGAAAGGTTCAAATATCAATTTCTATTTTCACGTGTGTCTACTATGTGTAGGCTTTCCTGGCACACATTGAGCACCAGCATTTTAAATACCTGATGAGTGGTGTCTGCTTTGTGGCACTTCCACATGCAGACATAGGATGTGGCAGAGTTAACATGCAGGTCTCTCTGGAAAAATATTCTTAAAAGTTAAGATAGGACATATTAGGGGAGTGCACTCTGTAAAACATGTTAATGACACGTAATACATTTAACTTTAGTGTTTAAATCCACATTCGCTAAATGTTACTGCAAATGGAGCATACAAAGAAATGTAGAGCACCCAGTTTTTTGACTGCTTGCTGTGCATCAGGCTTGAAGTTTGCTTTTCCTGAAAATGAATGACTTGACAGAACTTTTAAGATGCTAGAATGGGCAAAAGCCATCGTTTCAAAATGCTTGTAATAACTGCTCACACCCAGAAGCTACTGCAGTGCAAAGGGGAAGACGCTGAACCCAAAAATATCATCTAGAAATACCAGTCTAGTGAAGTGCCTATTCTCTCCAATTTCAATGTTCCAGCTAACCAGAGGACCAAATAGTGCATCTAATCAAAGTTTTGCTCTTCCAAATTCCTACTTGTGCAGCTGTGAGAACTCCAAAGAGCTTTACAAATGTCCTCAGGACATTACTACAAGGCCATTATTTCTGAGTCGGATTTAAAATGTATTTTCCTTTCCAAATTCTGTGTTATTTCAACTCTCTACATTAAATAGCTGTAGTTTCAGATGACATTTTTCACTCCTGCATAATCTGAAAATACAAAGCATAACTTCCAAAAGACACAAAATACATGAATTCAATTTCACTCAAAATTACTAACCTTTTTGAGTGGATATTGTTCAGCCCACTCATTTTGTGAAAATTGCATATTCTTCTCAGTCTGTTAATTTGTATAGCTTAGTGGTTTGTTTTTTTAACTTTTGACCTTGGACAAATTCAGAGCGTTTCATGTATTTGATACTATTCTCCATTTTCTCTCCATGGACACCCGATTTCAGCTGTTTTTACATTTAGATTTTCTTTTACAGGCTTCTTTTTAGAAACTTTGGTTAGTGGAATCTATGAAAAAGGCTACCTTTCATAATCTACTTAATAAAAATATTGTTTCTCAAAGGAGATTGGGAATTGTCACCTATGAGATTGGGATAAATTAAGAGGTTATTAATTGTGTAATAAATATACTAATGCATCTCTATGCTTATAACACTGTCAATAAGGAAAACACAAACCAAGTATTAGAATCTTTGTCAAGGCCCCAACACCGTGGACTATGGTGTTATTATACATTGTCCAATTACATCATATTTCAATAAGGTTGAATCAACATTTAATGTTCAGAACCACTATAACTATGTATTAGTGATTCACATTGACTTCATTCTTACAACTGTATAAGGTAATCACTACCCCGTTTCACTGGCGAGAAATTAGATTCTTGAAAGATCAGTTACTGAGAGTCCGAACACAATACCATAACCCATGCCCATCCTCTTCCTGAATGCTCTGCTACACCTCATTTTAAGAGTTATTTATTCTAAAATAGTTTAGTCTTCTCTTTTCTAAGCAGGAAAAATAACTTAAAAAACTTTAAGTTTGATGCTTTGGGGTCTTTGCCCCCTTTATAGTGTGCAAAATATCTAAACCAAACATTGATTTTATTCTATGCCCCTAAATTTTGTTTCAAACTTTGACCCAACTGGAAAAAAAAAGTGTGGGGGGAAAATGAGTATGTTCATTAAAAATGTTAACACTACAATTTCCAAATCTCATCTTGTTTTTCCCTTATTTTGCACCCCATGTTATGAAATGTTCATATGAAATTACCTCTTACTTACACTTTAAAGAAGACATGGAGCCCAGGAAGTAGGAAATAAGTAGAGAACTTCAATGAGGTGGAGGAGTAGATGATATACAAACCTGATGTTACATTATGCTTTCTTTTAAAGTTTTACTTAAAAAAAATGTTAACACACACCATTTGAAAAAATCCTTTTCAAATAACATAGAGAAAGATAGATGCTTCGAAGAAAACAGTAAGCTTGAAAAAGGAACCTATGGATTATTTTTGTGATAATGGTATTAAACGCAGGTTAATAGGTACATGGATGTTTGACTAGTCTTTTGCCAATGTGGGTAATTTTCATTAAGAGTAAAATAACAATTTAATGAAAATGATGATCTTTCATGAACATATCTGAAATGAAAACTGTAGTTTTAGCTATGAACAAATGTAGCTTGCATCTCAGTGATGTTGCTTGGGAGAAAGGGTATGAAAACCAGACATGGTATGCTGAGCTGGCATTAGAAAAATTACCATATAGAGACAATTACCATAAAGAGCCTTCAGTTTGCTATGAAAACAACATATTTTTATTAAAGTAATTAAGAGTGAAAAACAACAAAAGGGAAATTCCACAACCTTTGTTTGCAACTATATAATCTTTATGTAGAAAAATTATAAAGTGACATCTGGTCTGGAAAGCAGCTCCACAATAAACTTAACCCTTTCATCAAAAGAAACCAAATCATAGAATTCGTTCACCTGAAAGAAATTGTCTTGCTGTCGAATATTTCAGCTGATTTCAATTACATTATACTCATTTCCGATATATTCTTTCCTGCTATTTCAAAGCATCAGAGCGATAATGTACAAGAGCATGTTGAAGTAAAAGGAGAAAACACAAAACTCTAAGCACAATTACACATGAAAATGAAGTAGGGCGTTTTATCTATAGATCTACAAAACTATATAAATAACTAATTACACATATAGTTCATTTACATAGACGATCCATGAGGTGGTACTGAGTAAACACTGAGGCATTGACTTTTCAACCACAGAACACGGCTCACTGGGAACAGCAGCACATTCCCACCTTTTCGTCTAGCGTCACAGCACTTCCCCTGGGATTTGTGTTTGTGTGTTACCTAAGTTGTGGGAAGCTAAGAACAGAAATAAAGAAAAGAGTACAATGGAGCAAACACCCCCTAAAATCTAGTCTAAAACATGCACGCGAAACATTGAGAAC
Organism: Tenrec ecaudatus; assembly: GCF_050624435.1. Taxonomy (NCBI): domain Eukaryota; kingdom Metazoa; phylum Chordata; class Mammalia; order Afrosoricida; family Tenrecidae; genus Tenrec; species Tenrec ecaudatus. The sequence goes on from NC_134533.1 coordinate 136,891,279, forward strand.
AAACACTGTGTAGATGCGAGATTTTTATATAGTCACACGTTCCTTTAAACATCAAACGTATCTGTACGGGATTTTCTGTACTTTTACATTAAAATGTAGCAGAAAGGGGGGGAGGGCAGGGCCGGGCTAAAGGAGAGCAGATATCAAGTGCAAGAAGAATGTTTTGGAATTGATGGTGCAGCAATTGTACAATCATGCTTGATCTAATTGGACTAGGGATAGTTATAATTATCTGTAAGAGCTCCCAATAAAATGGAGAGAAATGTAACAGAAGAGCAAAACAAAATACAACAACATAGCTCTTATATCTTAAATGTCTTAAAGGGATAGTCTTAGGAAAGTGGTACACTTCTTTTTTAAAAAACAAGTTTCTCTGTTAAAGAGATCACACGGCAAGGCCATCGGGGTAGGTTTCGTCACTTTGGCGAGACAGGGATTTGCTTTTATTCACTAACAACAATAATGATAAACTACCATCATTGATATATACTTCTTTAAAATGCACACCATTGTGGAGGCAAATATAGACACTAATTTTATGAAACCTAAACTTGATCATGATCAGAATGCTTTATAAATACTTTCTGGTACTTAACCACCTTAAAAGTTTTGGGGTAAATTATAGAAGTCATAAGCAAGTATTTCCTTTCACGTAAAACTTTTTAATCGGCATAAAAAGTTTTAAGGGTAAGCACATGGGAATGGTCTACAATAAAGAAAAATTAGGTCAGAGTACAGTAATTTTCTGCAAACTTTAGCAGAAAAGCCAAGAACATTCTGAACCAAGTAAAAGCACACTTTGGGTCAGGGTTTTCATCTCTAACTTCTCAACATGCTTCAAATCAGAAATCTCTTCACTTACTAGCAGTTATCAAGAAAACAGAGTGCCAAAAAAAAGAGATTCACTAACACGATCCCCTTTAATCAGCAGGACCCTCTTGGGTAAGAAAGACTACCATTTATATTCTTTCTCTCATCTGTAGTTGGAAGAGGATCTAGGAATGGTACTGATGGTAAGGAATCCCTATGTAAAAATGTTGGGCTGGAGGGGAAAGGGCCTAAGATGCTCCCTCTACGAGGAATACGCAGAGGATTTCTGCTCGTGTGTAGCTGTGGTAGAAGACAGTAAGGCTTTATATTGGAGAGCTGGAACAAGGTACTTCCTGTAACTAAATCATGGCGATGAACATTTTCGTGAACTTTTGGAACTTTGTTACAGTGTTCTTTATATTAGAATCAGGTGAAAATGCAATTTCAAAAGCATGGCACAAGAGGAGTTAGACTCGACCACACACAATGGATTCTGTTGTTTTCCACAATGGCAGCATTTTCTGACCCCATTAAACTCTATTGTGTGTCCACGGGGGAAATAAACATACATTAACTCTAGGTATTCTCTCACGAAGTTAAATTGGAAATAAACTATTTACTAATACCATTTGGAATCCAAGAGAGAAAAATTCAAGGTAATCTAACAGATATATTAATAGACTTCAAAGAAAATATATTCTATCAGGCTTAAGCAAGCTGCGCCACCAAATAGGAGTATACCTGAAGCCGAATAGAAATAAGTGCCAAATTACACCCCAATAGGAAAAATATAAGTTAGCACCCCAAACTTACCCAAGAGTTCCTAATGCTTCTCCCAGATATTTCCCAAGATGGGCGAGAAATAAAGCATCCTTTGAAATTTGACTGACAAAATTTGTCAATTTGTCCAATTATTTCTAATCCTGTACTAGACACCAGTAAATGATGGAATGCCCAAATCACCAACAACTCCTCCTATTGCTATATTTCAAGGAAAGATATAGATTATTTAAATTTTCATTCTCCTAGGCAGTGAACCAAAAAAGATAAACGTGTTGCTTTATAAATGGTTGGATTTACACATATTTAAAAGTTAGCACCAAATGTTCACATTTAATTAATCTCAGCAACTATTAGAAATTAATCTTTTCTTAAAAATGGAAAAAAGAAAAAAATATAGGCGAATGATGGGAAAATTACTCAAGCAACATTTTCACGTTGGTGAGACCTATTAAGCAAATCAATCTGATCAGCTAACTGCAAAAGCCATCACGGCCCAGTTTGGCGGCAGTGTGTGCAGTTAGTATCGCAGAGCTCGGCGGAAAGAGCAAATACCTAAAGCATGGGAACAGGATTCATTCTGTGACCAGGCAAGAGTGAAGAAAGCAAATCAAAACTAACTCGGCCTAAATCAAAGCTATCTATTATAAAACAGTGTTCTACAGTCTCTATTAGGGGAGAGGAAAAATAAAAACAAACATATAAAAACACTACGCAATTAAGTGCCTAAATGAAAAATTGAAAGCAAAATTCACAAATAGTAGTGTCAGTTCAAGTCTACAGAACCCTTTATTACATTTTATTTGTAAGTAAAACCAAGAGTACAAACTTTATTTCTCACCCCACATTATTTTTATTCCCATTATATAATCAACTTCAACTTCACCCTGAATCAAAAGACAACTGTATGCTCCATTTTCTGCAAACCATTATACTTCAAATATCACTTAACATTTTAACTAAAACTGAATCCTTTAATACACTAGGATAGTTTAACAGGGTTAAAGAGGCAACCACCATTCAAGAAAACCTCTATGGCCAAATCTTAAGAAAGTCTCTTTTATATAAATAAGTGTCTTTCATGATAGAAGATAAAATCAAGTTTTCCCTAAAAATTAGTTTTTTCTCAAAATATGGGTTTGGTGTATTGAAATAATAGTTTCTTTATAAGGCATTCCATGAACAAAAAGCACCATGTCCAATATCCACCTGTCCTCTGATTTCTGGGCACTAATATTAGCCAGTGAAGAGAATTTGAATGAAGAGAGGGGTTGGCAAACCTACAAGGGGAATCTCAAGTTCCTTAATTTTGATAGTCATCTTGGTAAGTATAGAAGTTTAGCTACAGGAGCACTGGAGTTGGTAAAGTGCATTGTGTAAAAGAAACACAACAGTAGTCCCACACTCACTCAGAACTCTTAAGAGATCTGCTGTCACCAGTGGGGCAAAAAAACAACATTATAGTTTTCTGTTCAGATTTTATTTGAAATCTAATTCCAATTTTCAAAGCTACAAAAGGAGGGGAAGACATCTGTATTACTTTTCTAAGTCACAACATCCTGAAACAAAATACTACCGCCAGCAGATCCAGTATACACATTTCTGATGAAATTCTTTAACACAGTAAAAATTTTACCTTGAGAAACAGCCACAACGAAAGTAATTTGTACAATATAAAACAATGACGATTCTAAAGATGCAGTTGCTCGTGAGTTTACACATGCATTCGCAAACAAACAAACAAAAAACCCCAGGAATGCTCTTTCATTTGTTTTTTTGTTTGTTTTGTTTTTGTTAAAAACAGACTGTTCAGGCACAAAACAAAACCGCGTTTCCAATAAGTGACAGCATCTTAAAAATATGTGAACGCTATGTCAGTGTTTGTTTTTCTTTGACTTTTTATGAGACCTGTGTGGAGACCGGGACTGGGATCTGGATTTCTTCCCTGATTTTTTAGGGGATCTAGACCGAGATCGCCTAGACCTCTTAGGTGTCCTTGAACCAGATGGTGACCTGAGAAAACAAACAAAAAGCAAAAGGCCATTTATTGAATTATTCATATGATCACCACTGATTAGCCTTCAACTATCAAAAATGATATTAACAGAGAAAATCAAAAGGCAGTAAAACAAGTGAGACTAAAGTGTATTGTCTATTGAACATGCACACGTGTGTACTTTTACTTTATACTTACTATGAAGGCAGATTTCTGAGCCTTACTACTGATAGAGTGAATTATAATCACGAGAAACAACACCTGGGATTTAATAAGCTCCCCAAGTGATGGATAACACTCCCAAGTTTCAACCTCTAATCAACAAAAGTTCCAAGTTGACATCTAAATTCATTCACAAAATTTAAAAAGATACAGTAGCTTTGCAGTCTAACTTCTTGAGGATTAAAAAGTTAAAACTCTCTTAATACCATTCAAAGGTCTCATGGACAGCAGTGTTTTGTTACGTGCTGTTCATAAAGATTATCTCTTCAAAAACATGAATTTTTCCTGCCACCTATTCGGTTCCATCTCAGAGCGAGCCTGTGAGACAAAGTAGAACTTTCTCCTTTTGGGACTGGGCTCGGGCTGTTGCCCCTGTGGTTAGCAGCCCAACATGCAACCCATTAACTGAAATAGCAAGTGCCATTTAGAAAATGAGGACGTTATTGTCGATTTGATCCAAAAAGAACGCTTCTGTATAAGGCGATTTTAGCATTCAGGATAATTACTTGATAGCAGACACATAAAACATTTCTGAAACATTTTTTTGGAACTACAAGGGAGAGGATATATAAAATACTGTTACATACTGAAGAGGAGGTATTTACTTCCACAAAGCTCTGCCCATGATTGTTGTGGAGGGAACAACTCATGGTCTTTCAATTTTAGAACAAAGAATAATCTATGGGAACTACAGATCAAAATGAAAAGTAAAGCAGCTAGGCCTGTGTTTCACAGGAAACATGATGTGATGCTAAGAATTCTTGGCTGGTCTTTTTACTTCCTGTTGGAAGCCTTCTTAGGCTTAATCATAAAAGAAAGTTGGCAGTGGGAGGGGGTGATAATAGAGAGGGACAGTATGAAACAAAAGTATCTCTCTTTGGTTTTTCAATGGTTGAAAGTGACTGCCAACCAAATTATTTTCAAAAGCTAGTAGAATGACAAGAAGACTGACATCTGAGACATTACAAAGACGGCGTATATTTACCTTTTGGCCTTTTTGCTCACATCTCTGGGAGAATCTTTGTGAGATGACCTAGACCGTGAGCTCTCTTTGTGAGACCTTTCAGAACGCTCGGATCGCTCTGATTTTGGTGAGGGGGATTTCACTCGCCTGCCACTGCTACTGCGAGATGGGCTGGGGGATGCACTGTGTCGCCTTTTCCTATGGAACAAAGCCCCCGCCCCAACAATCCATTAAGTCAGCAAAGGTTCAAGATTCACTTTTCTTTCCTAAATTAGCCACTAAGTCCTGCTAGTTTATACAAACTTTGTTTTCATTAACTTTATTGTTACTTTCATTTACATTCAAGTGTTTCATACCATGAACAAACAAGTCTTTATTTAAATCTTTGGATTAGATAATTGTACAAGGGAACTTTAAAAAGTTCATGTAAAAACATAATTAAAAATAGAATATTTCCTACAAACTTAATGAAGCTCCTCAAATTATAAAATAACTTTTTGGTTTTGATATTTTTTAAATTATTGTGGTTATGAAGGCAAGTTTGGTTTAGCAAATGACCATTAAAGTATTTAAGGATAGCATGAATGAAGGGAGACAGCAGACAGTATAAAATATGAAAATAAAATAATTTATAAATGTATCAAAGGTTCACAAGGTTAGTATAGTGGGGGAGGGAAAAGAAAAAAGGAGCTGATACCATGGGCTCAAGTTGAAAGAAAATGTTTTGGAAATGAGGGTAACATATGTACAAATGTGCTTGGTACAATTGATGTATGGATTGTTTTAAAGTATTTAGAGGTAATAAAAATACATTCACAAGTTATTAAAATGGCACAGAAAGAGGAAGAAAGGGAATGTTTTAACATTTAGGTAAAAGATATCTAAAAACTGTATTGCTCTTTACCATCTCTGTAAATCTCAAGTTATGCAGAAATTTAAAAAATTAAAAGAAAAAAATGTGACAAGTTTACCAGTTAGTAATGCTGTCAAATGAGACTAATTCATAGACAGTACGTACACAGATTTGATCTTTGGATTATATAACTAAATCCGAATTTTTATCATTTGCAATCACTTGGTTTTTGTTGAACACTCAACTGTTAAAGCTAATTCTCTTTCTAAATTAGAAATCAGCATTATGAAAGACAAAATAGAAACCGGAAGAGAAAAACTTGTGGTTAGAAGAAATACTTAGATGTGAGGAGGAGGTCCCTACATCCCCTTCCAAGACAAGACTGGAAGAGCGAAGTGTGAGCGCACAGACTGGAACCAATGCTTATATTGGAGGCAACAAGAAAGATCCATCACCTAAAGCTGTACCTGAAATCTCACAAGAAATGTTTTTTGTTTTTTAAAGTGCTAACTAACTACCCCATATCTCAGCTAATTCTGCCTCCTGCAGGCAGGAATAACTATTTTGCTCATGGATAAATATTTTGCCAACTCGTTGGCATCAATCATAAAAATACCCACCCCCTGCCCCCACGCGCGTGCACACGCACACACACACGCACGCACACGCACACACGCGCACGCACACACACACGCACACACCATTTCACACTGTACCTTTCCTTCCTCGTTGGAGTACACTCATCTTTTTCTTTCTTATCTTTGGATCGAGATTCCAATTTTTCCTTATCCTTCTTGTCTCGCTCTCGTTCTCTTTCTAATTCCTTCTCTTTTTCCTGTTATATTTTTTAAGGAAGAAAATTCTTAATTATTTGAAATACAACAATCTGTTAATTTCAAAATATTTTCTCTTCCAGAGAACTATTTCTTTAAATTATTACTTATAGTAGGATATCATTTTTTACATTATCATTTTTTAAAAGTCTGTCTTCCTAGAAAAGCTAGTCATTTTTTCTACTTAATGAAAAGTAAAGAAAGCAATGATAACAGCAGAACATTCACCGAGTGCTTATTATGAACCAAGCAACACACCACACAACTTTCCACATATTGCTTCATACAATCCTACATAATATGCTTAGGAGTAGTAAGTACTTTCATTCTCATTGAGATGTGGTTGGAAAATATACTCCTGGTCACACTGCAAGTGGGGAAGTCAGGATTTGTACCTTAGCTCTAGAGCCAGAAACCGTTAGCACTGCCTACAGTGCCACTCTGCCCGCCTCAACAATTAGCAAAATTAAACAATCCCCAAGCTTGCACCAAGCTCATGCCTCTGGCTCCACTTTCAGACACACAATAGAGACGTATAAAGAGAAAACATCAGAAAGGCATATACTCCTGAATGGAATCCAATCATCCTAGACTATGGGGGCAGCATTTGTTCACAAATAAATCGCCGAAGACAGGAGGGGCAGGAAAATGGGAGAACTCAAACAGGAAACCCAGGGCAGAAACAGGGTAAGTGCTGCAATGATGCCAACAATGCCATGTGACACACTGTTGAACAGAGAACTAGTGTGGTTAGTAAATTTCCCTCCAAACGACAGTAACAAAAACCAAAGCAAAACTGAAAAACAAAGAAAAAAACACACAGGTGGTCCCAAATTATGAATGAGATGTTCCTGTGTCTTCACGGTGAATTTGTAAGTTAGCATGGAAACGGTGCATGTGATTCTTACTTATGTTTGCTAAGATTTGCGGGCGCATTACAAGTTGAGATTGACTTGGTGGCAGTGGGTTTTGGTTTTAGGTTAAGAAAGGTATGAAAGTCTTTTGAATGAATTAAAAGGTGCACATGCAGCAAGTGAGGAGGAGTTGGTTCAGTCTGTTCAAAGTGAAGCCAATTTTACATAAACATTCTCTGGGGGCCCTCGGTAATGCACTGACCTTTCCAGCACTGACTACAATAAAATATAAGGAGTGATTTTCATTTTAATAAGTTGTTATAACCAAAGATTTGTTTTAAATGGTTTAAAATACACAATAATGTATCACGAAGCTCTAATGAGACACAAGTAACAACTATACTGGCAATTTAAAATCCCAACTTATGAAAATATACACTGACTTCATGGCTATAGGACTACAGAACTACAAAAACGCATTTGCTCGACAGAGGCTGCAATTGTCAGTTGCCATTTAAAGTTCTGACTTTTACGGATAACTATTTTTAAGAGATAGCTACTGTGAACTTTACTGATAGAAATTTAATTTTTTTATGGCCTACATGGAGTTCCTAGGTAGTGCAAAGAATTAATGCATCTGGCAACTAACAGAGATTAGAAGTCTTTCCAGAGGTACCTCAGAAGAAAGGTCTGATGACCTACTTACCAAAAACTAGCCGCTGAAAGCCCTACTCAATTCTGCTCTGCCCTATGTATCAGAATCGACTCAAAGGCAAATCTTTTACTCATCAAATGATCTACTGTGCATCATGAAAGACAATAACTGACTCTTCTCCTATTTGAGGAGTGGGGGAACCAATTCATTGTCGTTTACCCCTCAATGTAACAGCTCTTCCCACTGTCTCCCTAGCTTCTCAGTTTTAACTTGCCCATCTACCTGCTCCTTCTTCCTTCTGAACTTTGTTGGGCAAATGCAGCTCTTTTGGTTTTCTATGCTTGATTGTTCTCTGGAATACCTGGCCCCCTAATGTTACAATTTTAATCACGGAAAGGAAGAAGTCTAACATAGTAAAACATTATGGGTCTGTTTCACTTTAGGAGCTACACATTAACTCCTGGGGATAGGATTGGTTCCAGGCTCTAAGGCAGGCGTCCTCAGACTATGGCCTGTGGGCCACATGCAGCCCGCCGAGGGCATTTATCAGGCCCGCCGGGTGTTTCTGCCCTGTTTTGTTTTTTTACTTCAAAATAAGATGTGTGCAAAGGAATTTGTTCATAGTGTTTTTGTTTGTTTTAATGATAGTCCGGCCCTCCAATGGGTCTGAGGGACCATGAAGTGGCCCTGTTTAAAGTTTGAGGACCCCTGCTCTAAGGGTTTACATCTTGGTGTTTACACTAGTCTGTAGCAGATCAGTAAGTCTGTTCTTTTTTAGGATTGTGAATTTTGTTCCATGTTGTTTGCTCCTACTCTCCCAATCACAGCGGTCAGTAGTGCTACCTAGATACCATCCAGTGTATTTGATTTTCTTTACAAGTCTTGGTTCTTGATAAGAAGACCGATCAATAATTGTATATTGGATGGCTCTAAATTTTAAAAAGGAAAAAGACCTATACCAGAAGTCAGCAAAGTTTCACTCTAAAGATCCAAGTAGTAATTGTTTCGTCACCATTCAACTCTACCATCGTAGCACGAATGGAATGGGCAAGGCTGCGGTCCATCCAAGAAAGCTTCAGTTACACAATCAGACAAGAGCCACCGTTTGCTGGCTCCTGGCAGGCACCCCCTCCCCAATTTCACTCACGGAAAGTAAGGAGACTAACATGGCAAAACATGTATGACTTGTTTTGAGACTGCTTCCACCAGTATTAGTAATTTGTCCAGATACAGTCAACCTTCCATGGAGATCTCAAACCTGCTACCGCCATCCTCACAATTGCTCTGATGTTGGAAGCCAATGTTGTGATCATCAATGCACCTTGTGTCAAGGGCCTTCCTCTTTTCACTGCCCCTGTACTTTGCCAAGCATATCCTTCTCCAGGGACAGGTCTCTCCCGGCATGTACAAAGTAGGTGAGACCAAGTCTATCTTTTATTCTAAGGAGTGTTCTGGCTGTACTTCTTCCAAGACAGAGTTGTTTTGTTTTTTGGGCAGTCCACGATACTTCCAACATTTTTCACCAGCAATGTAATTCAAAAGCACTGACTCAGCTTGTCTTCTTTATTCAATGCCCAACTTTCATATGCGTATGAGGCCAACAGTAAATAGCAGGGCTTGGGTCAGGTGCACCTTAGTCCTCAATGAAAACAGCCTTGTGTTTGACACTTTAAAGAAGTCTTGTGCAGATTTACCTAATAAAATATTTAATTTGATCTTTTGGCTGCTGCTTCCATAAGTACTAATTGTCTGTGGATCCAAGCAAGGCAAAACCCTTGACAACTTGAATCTTTCTCCATTTATCATGATGTTTATCTATTAGGCCAGATGTGAAAATTTTGGTTTTCCTTACATTTAGCTATAATCCTCAATAGTAAAGGATGTGATCCTTGATCTTTATCAACAAGTGCTTCTCATTCTCATGTTCAACAAACGATGTTGTGTCATCTACTGTGGTTGGTAATAACCCTCCCTCTAATCTACACACCATATTCTGCTCAGCAGAGTGAAAAGTATGTTGAGAGGATGTAAACCTGATACATGCCTTTCCAGATTTTAAACCCTGCCGTATTCCCTTGTCCTATTGCACAGCAGCCCCTAGAGTCACATACAGGTGCCTCACGAGACAATTAAGGGTTCTAGAATTTTCACTCTTCTCTAAGCTAAGCAGGTCTTTATGATACAGTTGAATGCCTTTGTATAGTCCAAACACAAGCAATCATCTTTGTTACTCAGCCAAGATCAGATGTTAACAATGAATAATATTCCTTGTCTTGAATCTCACCTGCATCTCTAGCAGCTCCCTGTCAATGGACTCCTGCAACCTTTGTGGGATTTATCTTCAGCAATTCTGCTTGCATGTGTTATCAATACTGTTCTATAATGAGCACTCTCTTAGGTTAGCTTTCTTTAGTTGGGCACAAATATGGACCTCTTCCAGTGAGTTGGCCAAATGACTATATTTCAAATTTCTAGGCATAGAGAAGTGAATGCTTCTAGTGCTTTATCAGTTTGTTGAAATACTTTAATTGCTAGTCCATCAATTTCTGGAGCCTTGTTTTTGGCTAATGGCTTCAGTGTACCTTCAACTTCTTTCTCAGTATCATTGGGTATCATCTAGTTCTGTTACACTGACTGTCTTTCTGCCATCTTCTCTTGATGCTTTCTGCATCAGTCAATATTTTGCCCATAGAATCTTTTAATATTATAACTCAAGGCATGAAATTTTTTTAGTTCTTTTCAGCTTAAGATATATTAACTGTTTAAGATATATTAACTGTATTCTTCCTGTCAGTTTTCTAACTCTAGGTCTTTGCACATTTCATTATAATGTTTTACTTTGTTTTCGCAAGCTGCCCTTTGAATTTTGTTAGGTTCTTTGACTTCGTTTCTTTCATGTGCCTTAACTCCTTTCTGATTAAGAGCAAGTTTCAGAGTCTCTTCTGACATCCACTTTGATCTTTTCCTCCTTTCATGTCTTTTTAGTGAGCTTTTGCTTTCTTCATGCATGACGTGCTTTGATGCCATCCCACAGCTCATGAGGACTTCTACCGTTAGTGTTCAACGTGACAAATCTGTTCTTAAGACGGTCTCAAAATCCAAGTCGGATGGTCAAGCTCCTTTGGTTTCTGTGAACTTGCTTTAGTTTTCTTCAGCTTCCACATGACCTTACATATAAACAATCGATGGGATGTCCCACAGTCCGCGACTGGTCCCACTTGAGATGCTGATGGCGAGCTTCTTCGTTATCTCTTCCCATAGATGGTCAGCTTCATTTCTCTGCATCCTTCTGGAGAAGTCTACATGTATAGCTTACCTATTGTGTTGTTGAGAAAAAGATAAATGCAATGAAGACACTGGCCTCACAAAATTCTATCATGCAATCTCCAGCTTCATCTCTAGCACCATGGCCATACTTTCAAACTACTGTTCGTTCTTATTTCCTTTTTTTTTTTTTTTTGCATTCCAAGCACCAATAATTATCCATGCATCTTGGTTGCATGTTTGATCGATTTCATACTGAAAATATTGGCAGAATTCTTCAATTTCTTCCTCACTAGCTTTAGTGGTTGATGCATAAAGTTGAGTAACAGTTGTATTGACTAGATTTCCTTAATGGGGATAGACACCCTGTCACAGCACTGTACTTCTAGATCTCAAAACGTCATTTTAACTCTGACTGCAACACAAGTCCTCTTGAGTGTGCCATTCCCAGCACAGCAAACGAGATTTTCTGATTGAAAATAGACGACAGCGGACCATTTCAGCTCAATGAAGCCTAAAACGTCCATCTTTGTGTGTTGTATTTCCTTTCTTAACAACTTCCAATTTCCCCTAGATTCATATTTTGTACATTCCAAGTTTGAATTATTAATGAGGTTTGCAGCTCGATTTTCTTATTTTGTCATGCCCAGTCCCAAAGGGTTTACTCCTGCAGGCTTTACTATATCCATGTCATTCTGGTCAACTCTACTTTGAGAAGGCAGTTCTGACACTATCTCTGACAAGGCTCTGCTTCTAATCGTGAGCTTTTCGGTAGGTGACAATGTTTTGATGCTATCCATAGCTTTCCAGTGGCTAATTTCTCTTTAGTGGACAGCCTAGTTCTTCTTCAGTCTGTTCTAGTCTGGAATCTCCAAGGAAACTTCTTCATGTTGGATAACCTGCTGGCATCTGATATACCAGTGATATAATCTGGCATTACAGCAACACACAAGCCCCTACAGAACAATAAACTGACAAACTGTCACACAATAAAATAGTATGCTGCTATCATCATAGGGCTCCTTTTTCCAAGTTAAACTACTTTTAATAATATCTCATTTCAAATGCTCCTAAGTATATGTCAACAGTAAGCACTTAGACATCAAGCACTACCATGTGAATTCCACTCTTACTAGAGGACAGACATCAATACTGCAGGCATTTAAGCAAGTAATTTTTCAAATTATTTACTATACAGTATACTTATTCCTTACTCGTTGGAGAAGTTTGTCTCTGTAATGTTCTACTTGCTCCTGAAAGCTCTGGCCTGGTTTTTTAGGTCTTTTGCCAGATTCCAATTCATCTTGAAACTTCATAACTTTGAGCTGTAAAATAAGTATCGTCATCATTATAACAACAAAGAAAGTCACATTAAACCCTGCTTTAAAGCAAAAAACCCTTTCTTTAAGAATATGTGTGTAAAGTCGAAGAACCTAAATACAAAGCAGTACCTGATGAGAATCCTCAGTAAAACCATCAACAACAAAAAAACTCCTGTATTGGGCACCCACTTATTTGACATGAGAACTATGCAGAACTCAAGTGATTGTGTGTGAACCCACATGCTCTCTGTACAAATGTCTACAACAGTTCAAAAACCATGACCAGTCAAAATAAAGTTCTCCAAATTAGAAAGACAAGATTGCTAACAGCATGTTATTAGGGAGTTTTAAAAGCCAGAAAAAGGAAAGAAGATAAATAGCTTCATTAATTAAGGTAGCACTCTGACCCCAGCCCGCGTAGGATCAAGCACACGGCCGAAATCTGAAGGGTTCACTGTGCAGCAGTATTTTACATGCAGGGCTGTGAGGTTCTCAAGTTTCTTCTTTCAAAACTCCGAGTCTTTTCATTTCTGCTTATAAACAAATACTTTTATAAAAGATAGTGAGATTTCAGGGTGAGGGAGAAAAACCATAATTTCCCACTGTGTGAAGCCTCTCATGACCAAGCTGACCCTCTTCTATAGAGCATGTATTTGTAGAGAATCAGCTTAAGAATTAAGCATCAGAGAGTCAAACAATAAATCTGAATGTTACTTGAGGAAAGGACACATTTTTAACAGGAGCATCCTTTAAAATGAAATCCCTAGCTATAGTTTCTGCTGATACGGTCTGATGCGGGCCATTCAACTCAAGCAGCAACAGTTTCCTGGCACTCTGGATCAAGGAGTCAAGTTAGCATCTTCCCACACGACTGTTCAGTTTTCACTGGAGCCAGGGCAAATGGGATCTTTCTCAAACAACACAGAACACACTCTACCTGGCTTCCTGCCTTACTGCTCCGCTTCTTCAATCTCTTTCATAAGATTGATCATGGAAAAGGAGAGCACCAGGCTAATTAGTGCTTGCTCTCTGAAAAATTAGTGCTCTCTTGTACTGTAAGATCATATAGGTAAAATTTTTCTAAGTACCTTGAGAGGAATGTTAACATTTTAAAATGCTAATCCAGTGATTTTTGTTAATCCATGCTGGCACTCTGATAGGACACACATGCAATAGTGTTTATCATCGTGTGCTGTCACGCTGATTTCATTTCACGATGACCCCAGTGTGTAACAAAACTAGTCACTAATTTAGAATGTCATTCTTCATTTAATGACTCCTAAGTAGAAGAATTAGTATTCATCCTTTTCTAAATATACATTCCTATTTAGGGGCAGAAAAGATGTGGGAGGAAAAAGAAAACCTAATCCACTGCAATAAAAGTCATGAGTTCAAAATTGTCACCAAATGTGGAACTTTATCTTGCATGACCAAATCTCTCAGAATAAATAAAGGGGGGCAGATTATATAGACAAAGCCAATCTACATTTCATAATTAGAGTCCAGTCCCAGTAAGTTGTAAGAGGTAGGTAATTTGAGAGTAGAAGCAATTACTGAATATGATGTGCCGACATCAGCTTATGAAAGAACACATGCTTTATGGGAAGGTATACATAGGAGGTCATTATGAGCACGCATGTAATATACACACAGAACAAACACCATCAGGTTCATTACAATGAGCCAAGTAGACAACATAAAACTAAGTTAGTTGGTTTTCTTCTTTTAGTCCCTGGCCCCTCAAAAGTCATTTGAAAGTGAATGAACAGTCTGCTTTTGGATTTATTAAGGAATTATTTCAATTATCAAGAAAGTAATTTTTATGGAGCTCAGTCTTTGCTTTTCCTCCAACATTTCCATCAACTCAGTAAGATAGGCAGGAGCGCTGAGAGTTGAGGAAGCTTGAAAGGGGCTCAAAGATGAATGCGGTTCGCTGACAAAGGAGGTTAAGTAAAAAAGCACTGCTATAAACCATAGAAATCTTTGTTAAATCAAACAAAACTGTGAAGCTCCTTATCGTCAACATATCCTCCTCTCCATCTGGGACTGCATACTGCTGGTGGTGTTTCCAGCTCTCAAACCCTTCCTAGAATTCTGTACTCAATTTACATGCATCGAAATGGCAGTTGGGGAAGCAAAGATCTCAAATGTTCCTGGAGTTTGGGGAGCAAAAGTCTGAAAGGGTGAAATCTGGCCTACAGGATGGAATAGAGTAAGGTTTCCCAGTGAAATCCTCACATGACAGCCCTTGTTAAGCTAGAAGAACGAGTAGCTGCATGGCTGGAATGGAAGAGTCTCGGGCACAACTTTCCTGGTCTTTTCTCATCAGAGCAGCCCCCAATTTCTTAAAACTTTGTAATATGCTCCCGGCCATCCTACCAAGAAGAATCTGCCTCAAACTGCAGATCCCCTCAGAATCCAGTTGTGACTAGACCCTTTTTCGGGAAGGCACCATACAAGATGTGTTGGGATGCCAACCACAGGTCAACAATGTTGAAACCACTAGACACTCAGGAGAAAAAAAAGAGACAGCTTTCTACTCACATAAAGATTTACAGTCTTTGAAACCCACATGCAGTTCTACTCTGTCCTGTAGGATCACTGTGCCGTCATCAGTATGATGCCACTGTTCGTTTTTGTAACAAGAATAAGTGCATTACTGTGAAAACTTGTCTGTAGCCACCTAGTTACCTCAGAGACGTGTTTACATATGCTTTGTTTGGTAAACTCACCCATGCACAGACTGGGACCCTAGTTGCAATACGTTTTTACTGGTCCCAGTACAGACAGCATCCTGTTCCCTTACAAACTAAATAAAGATGTTGGTTTTGCTTTTCCTGAGACAAAATGACTATCAAAATATGATTGACAAGTATAAAACTTAAAGAAAAACTTTTTAAAAATCTAAGCCTAAATAACTGCAAATAAAATATGTGTTTTGGTTAATCCTTCAGCGTCTCACTAATCTGTTTTCCATTTTTTACAAGTATTTTAATGGACAGAAACATAGGTATTACAAACATGTTTCCACATCTCTGAGAAAAAGGTACTTTATGGTGTTTATTTGAGAAACAATTAACTTTTCAGTCACATTGTCAAGGGGTGATTCCAATGAATGTTTAATTACTATGACTATGCCTCAGGTTAAAAAAAATGACTTGCCCCGACACAACGGCTGGAGCCAAAGTGTGTGAACAAGTAAATGTGGTGAAGAAAGCTGATGGTGCCCGGCTATCAAAAGAGATAGTGACTGGGGTCTTAAAGGCTTGAAGATAAACAAGCGGCCATCTAGCTCAGAAGCAACAAAGTCCACATGGAAGAACACACCAGCCTGAGTGAGCGAGTGGTCCCAAAGGGATCAGTTACCAGGCATCAAAGAACAAAAAATCATATCATTGACTGCACACCTCCATGATAGGATCGCTGAAGACAAATGGGTGCATAAGCAAATGTGGTGAAGAAAACTGATGGTGCCCGGCTATCAAAAGAGATAGTGTCTGGGGTCTTAAAGGCTTGAAGGTGAACAAGCGGCCATCTAGCTCAGAAGCAAATAAGCCCACATGGAAGAAGCACACCGGCCAGTGCGATCACGAGGTGCCCAAGAGACCAGGTATAAGGCATCATGCAAAAAAAAAAAAAGATATAAGTGTGTGTATGTATGTGTATACATGTGTATATGTATATATGCATGTATATATATGTATATATATATCATATTAAATGAAGGGGGAAGTGCAGAGTGGAGACCCAAGGCCCAAGTGTTGACCAATGGAGATCCCCTCATAGAGGGGTTTAGGAGAGGAGATGGGTTAATTAGGGTGTGAGGTAGTATCGATGAAGAACACAGCTTTCCCCCGGATCCTGGATGCTTCCTCCCCCCAACTACCATGATCCGAATTCTACCTTGCAGGGCTGGATAGGACAGAGGCTGTACACTGGTGCATATGAGGGTTGGAGGTACAGGGAATCCAGGGTGGATGATACCTTCAGGACCAAGGGTGTGAGGGACGATGCTGGGAGAGTGGAGGGTGAGTGGGTTGGAAAGGGGGAACTGATTACAAGGATCCACATGTGACCTCTTCCCTGGGAGAGGGACAGCAGAGAAGGGGGGAAGGGAGACTCCGGATAGGGCAAGATATGACAAAACAACGATGTATAAATTACCAAGGGCATATGAGGGAGGGGGGAAGGGGGAGGGAGGAGGGGAAAAAAAAGAGGACCTGATGCAAGGGGCTTAAGTGGAGAGCAAATGCCTTGAGAATGATTGGGGCAGGGAATGTATGGATATGCTTTATACAATTGATGTATGTATATGTATGGATTGTGGTAAGAGTTGTATGAGTCCCTAATAAAATGTAAAAGAAGAAAAGAGAAAAAAATGATTAGGGCAAAGACTGTACAGATGTGCTTTATACAATTGATGTATGTATATATATGAACTGTGAAAAGAATTGTATGAGCCCCAATAAATTGTTAAAATTAAAAAAAAAAATGACTTGCCCTACTTATAGTTTATTCTGCCCGCATACAGTTAAAACAGAGTGCTTTCGCTACTAGCGTTAACAAGCTTTTGACGGGTTAATAGCTGAGGAAAGGTAAGAAAGCACTTGCACCAGCCCAAGAGTACCGCTATTGTTTCCGTATTGCTCTCCGTTACCGGGATGTTCTAACATCAGGGAGGGCTCCCATTGGAAACAGTTTCCCTCTATTTCTGAATAGCCTTTGGTGAACAAGTTCAATTAAGAGGAAAGGGGGCAGGAGCTTGCTTGAGATAGTTTGGGCTCTATTAGTCCTCCAGCCCTGTTCTTTATACCAGGCCTCATCTCACTCTCCAACCACAAAGGAAAATGGTATTTTAAATAAGCCTGTATTTTACTGCATTTACAAAACTAGAATGTGCCAGAAAGTAATTTTACCTTCTCCTAGGACAGATCCAAACCTCCAATGTCTCACTCAGCAGCCAAGCCAGTCAACTGTGTTCAACACTCAGGGGCTGGCTCCACTGATCATACTGAATATTTACAGACAATCCATTCATTAGAACCAGTTTTACTACTTCAAAATAGACTTATGCAGTCTCAACTTTCATTAGTGACATACTCGAGAATCTCTAATGTGCGTGGAGTGACTCCAATGAACAGAAAACAGACAAGGTCCTTTTTCCATATGGAAATCACAGCATTACAGGTAAAGCAGATGGTACCTTCAAACATATGTGAGCGAGCGAGTGTCTCCATTACATAACACATGTAAAATAACAGATGAACTAGGAGACTTTCAAGGAAGGGATGCTTGAGAATGAAAGGCCTGCAGTGTGAGTCAGACTTCACACTCACTAGCCATGAAGGTTTTCAGGCACTGGTAAAGAAGTTCCTGGTAGTGTGAGCGGTTGAACACACGACTACGAACTAAAATGCTGGCAGTCAGCACCCACCCAGAAGGATCTCAGAAGACAAGTTTGGGAGGCAGTCTGCTTCCTATAGGTCATAGCCTTGGAAACCCCAAGGAACTTATCTACTCTGCAAGCAAGATGGAACGGTCACAAGTTGGAATCGACTGACAGCAACTAACAAAAGGCAGAGGGAGGGAATGGCATATGCAGGAAGGTAAGATGCCAAACAGGAGCCAGAATTGGTGGTGGAAATGAAAGACGTCCAGGAATGCAAGTGAAATGTCACTGCAATACTAACCTCAATTTCCCGGAGTTTAGCTCGCTTTTCCTCGCTCATTTCAGAGTACTTAGAGAACTTAGACTCTGTCATTTCTTCTTTAATGGGATTTAAGTACAAATGATGCTCTTCAGATTTGGAACTTTGAGTATCATCTTCATCTTCACTTTCCTCTTCTTGGCTTTGGGAATAAGCACAACATATTTGATGTCAAGGCAGCAAAAAGAAGTGCTAAGGTCTTATATTCTAGATACTTTACTTTTCATGGCCGTAATGTGAGACCGAAGAAGATGAGCACTTATTTTACAAGATATTTTATCAAATCTTACTTTTTGAGTAACTTTGCAAGACTTCTTAGGAGAGCAAACGTTCTGAGAATGATGAGAGCAACGAATGTACAAATTGCTTTATACAATGGATGTATGTACGGATTGTGGTAAGAGTTGTATGAGCCCCTAATAAAATTATTTTTAAAATTAAAAAAGCCTTGTTTGCCCTGCAAAAAAAAAAAGGCTGAGCTTCTATACAGTGATTTCATAAAGGCTAAATTTAAGAAGCCAAATAATGGCCATCCCTTCAGCAGAGCCTATCAGCTAGGAAAGACTTTCCTTTGGATCACAGATTACTATGACGTGATCAATGCCACATATAAAACACTTATCTGATTAGTATTTAAGTCTAGAATAAAGCAGGGATAGAAACGATAAACATTTGCACTACTAGTATTTGTGTTGCTCTGACTATAAATTTTTATTAGTTCTAGGTCAGGCAAAAAGAAAATAAAAAGCATAGTGGCTGCCATGGAAGTCCCTTGGAATCCAAGAGGAAAATATTCCCTTGTGCTTCAGAAACACTGTACTGGAAACAGAAAAGCAGGCAGGCAGCTATGTATCCAAGCTCAGACGAGTTATTACAGCATTAACAAAATGGTCTTAAAGTGCAAAGAATGAGGATATGCTGGGACTGAACTGTGTGTGCCTATTTGGTGTTGGCAAATAAGCCTGGGCAAAGTGAAAGATATCCATGAGCAAATATGCTTACACATGTTTGTGTATGCTAGACAAAATTACTTCCTAACAATACAAATCATAACACTAGCATTACTGGCAAATACAAAAAAGCATACCCCCTTTTCTTTAATATATTTGGTTAATAAATACATCTGACCCTATGAATTCCTTTAGTAGACATTTAAGATTACTCATATTACTATAAAGTATTTCCACATAACCAAATTCTTTCAAAACAGCAATCAGTGTTAAAAAAAATAGGGTAAATACATATTCTGGAAGTAAGTTTTAAGCTAGGCAGATAAAACAAGGTGCTAGAAACAGAGTAAGATAGAACTAGAGAAGACTAAGCTACTAGATTTTGAATTTCTCATAAAGATGTCCTTTCAAGAACATTATTAAAATGCTTTTACAAACTTCATACTCAGAGGCTCACAATCATTTATACCACATATAGTTACAAGTCAATACCACACTTTGGTGGGGAAGAAAATCATCCACACCAACCTTGAAAAGAATAATGAAAACACTGTCCTTTATAAATTAAGTTTTTTAAATTACTATATCTCACTCATCTGTCAGAAATTTCCTAAATGTAGTTTTTTAGTTAAATGTTAAAAACACATTTCTTCCTGGTTCATAAAATTCTTCAAGTGTTTAAGATACTTTTAAGGGGCTAAAGTATGTATACAAAGAGAGCTTCAAAAAGTTGGGGTGGGGAAATTAAAAGCTGGATAAAATTTTCCCAAGAACTTTCAAAGCTCCCTCATACATATTTATGTGTTTTTGTAAATAAGGACATTTACAGAGTTATTCTGGAATAAGGACCTGAAGTCATTAATTAAACTGTTATCTATACGATGAAAACTACTTAACTAGTTCCAGCCGTTTGTATTTCCATTTTTTTAAAAACTTCAAATACACCCCTAATTCTTATACATTTATTTGAATGACTTTCAATCAGAGATAAATCTGAGAGCACATAATTATATGGATTGACATGAAACATACCTACTAACAAATGAGTGGAAACTACCAATAGTCTTTTCAATATGTAATTTGTTTCAGTTATTCATATTTACATTTGCATAGAATAAATCTACAAAGCTAAGCGTCCAAGATCAGATGGGTTTTTTAAAATGCTTTAAATAAGTGGTATTTTAATAATTAGAAATATATCAGGAAGCTTCAAAAAGTTCAATTTAAAAAAAAACAGAATTAGAAGACTAGAACTTTTCCAAGAGCCTCTTGAAGCGTCCTTGTATTTTATGGTCCCTATTACAATTCTTCAAGGCTTATTAAGCAATCCGCTCAGGCTTTACCTAGTTAACAATTCTAAAAACAAATTGCCTCACAGTTGCTTCTTGAAAGAAATGGAAATTCAAAGCTCCAAAACCATACAGGTTCATTCCAGAGAAACGTTAGTACTTTGGACATTTTGTCCACAGTGTTAGTGGTGCTTTAAAAAAAAAAAATCAGTTTGCCAGGGATGCAAAAATCTTGTCAGTGTAACAAGCCACTCTGTATAAAAGGCATTTTAGATCTAGCCACTAGAGTAGTAGTGGGGCATAAGAAAATTCTAAACATCAGTATGTTCTAAGTGAGGTATTTTGCCTTTATTTTACATGATATCTCTACATGAGTGGCAAATTCAGCGATACAATTTCATTCCAAACAAAACTTCAAGGGAGCACAGGACTTGTATGTTAATTTACATAAACACAGCAGTGGCTTTATTTTTCTAGTATCATCATTACTGAATTACGTGGAGCTTTTTCTTTTTTTCCCCTTTTTCTTTCGTTCCGTCTGGGCCACTTCTTTTCAGCACCATTACCTATCCATGTTTAAAGTTCAAATTCCTTCTTTTAACAAATCAACTTTATGTTGATATAGTTTCTCTAGAGTTCTTAAATATTAAAGGTTATTTCTGGTGACTATGCCTCACTCCTCACTATATCAATGCACTGATTATCCCATGTCAAATATTCAAATACCTTTATACTCAACATTAATCATAAAATAAAATTTGTTCAAGAAAATGTTGCAAAGTCAACTAAATATTGAAAGTTCTACAACGGAAATTTATAAGTAATGTTTTCCACCCTTCCTTTCCCCTAATTATATAATAATAAAAGTAATTCTAAATTGGTGACAGATGTTAATGACAAGCTCGTGGACCTAAAATTTTGAGGGGGGATGAAACCCACCACCACCACCACCACCATTGGGGGAGGGGAGGGAGGCGCAAGGAGGGAGAAAAGGATGGGACATTCCTTTAAAGCAAATTGAAATGACCTGTTCCCAATTCCTAAACAGTCTCAGAGAAGCCACATCTACATTTTACAAACTTGCTAATCACTGCTAACTTGTTCCAATCAAACCAACACCTCTGGAAAGACATGTTTGTTGTCAGGTTTTCCTCATCCGGGCACACAGGAGCTCCACAAACCATGCATCAACACATTTCCTCAACACTGTGAATGCTGGTGATGACCACTCTTCTAAAATCCACAAAAATACCCACACTGCACAGGGATGAAATTCAGACATTTCACTTTGTTCATTCTTTCATTTGAAAATAAAAGAAAACCGGTAGGTATCTACATCTCTGGAGATAAAGAGAAATGGGTTTTGTGCTCTTGACACCATCTCCTTTCCATTTGAAAAACTAACTGACTTTGCAAGGATTTTCCTAGTGTCAGTACTTATTACAAACTACCAATATCCCAGAAAAAAAATTAAATAAAAAAAACCAAAAACAAAACTACCAATACAAACTTGCAAGAAAATATAGAAACAGAAATTCCTGAAATCACTCAGTGCTAAATGCAAAAACAATTTTTGGAGAATTATAATAAAGCAAAACTATAATTTCTCTCAGTGCTAAATGCAAAAACAATTTTTGGAGAATTATAATAAAGCAAAACTATAATTTCTCTACACCGAGTTCAAACCTTCAAGAAGAGTCCAAGGCTGTCTGCACCTGTGAAGAGTTCCTCTCAGAAACCTGTTCTACGCTCTCTATAAGGCCACTAGGAGTCAGCACCAACTTGAGAGCAGGGGATTTTTCTCTTATTATTAATTCATCCACCAAGACTTTTACATATAAATAATGGAAGAGTCTTAATACAATTATTTTTCTTAGTAATATACACTCCAAAAGAAAACGAGCAAAATCTTCCCACATCTTAAAAATCACCTTCATAGTGTTCAAAACAATATTTGATGACAGAGATTTGAAACACTTGCAGTTAATCAATTGGAAACTACAGAGTGAGAACGCATACCCTAGCACAGTGGTTCTTAACCTTCCTAATGCCGAGACCCTTTAATACAGTTCCTCATGTTATGGTGATTCCCCCACCCCCACACACATTAAATTATTTTCAATGCTACTTCATAACTGTGATTTTGCTACTGTTACGACTTGGGCGACCCCTGTGAAAGGGTCGTTTGACCCCCAAAGGAGTCACAAATCACAGGTTGAGAACCCCTGCCCTAGGATTTAAAATAAACTCAAAAGTAAGGTGAAATCAGGTGCACCAAGACTAGCAACCAAGAGCTCTTTATTCACTGAGAAAATAATGGGGAACTAAAACTGATCCTCTTACAAGGTTTTATAAAGAGTGAAGTTTTCCACTTCACAATTATTTCACCCATACCCCTTAATGAGAGTTTATGTAAACAAAGAGTTAAGTACATTGAAGCCTAGATTCTTACTTTTGATTTTCTTCTTCTTCTGATTCTTCATGCTGGTCAAATAACTCCCACTTAGAAGTTGTTACAGCTGAATGAAAGGGAAAAAGGGATGTAATTCCATAAGCTAAATTAGCATTTTTATAATAGCATAGAAGCAGCTGCTTCAAAGTGAATGTTTATATTATAGGTTTATCTACATATATCTTTCTTTCATTAGATATTTCTGTCTGCTATAAAAATCTACTTTTTTCACACCTATACTATTATTCAAATGCCATAAAGTGCCAAATAAAATTATCTTCCTCGCTTCTGTGCTAGCTGAAAAGTTTTATGTAATTGCAAGCTCTATAAACATTAACAATTATAGGTTATAAACATAGGATACTTGCCCAAATAAGCAAGCTATCTGAGGTGGTGACGTATGCTTGATCTAGTAAGTCAGACACATGAGAGTCAAAGCTTGGCTACCCTAAAAATAACCTCTAAGTAGATTTCCAAATAGGTATGTACTTCTCTAGAGTACAGTTTAGACCAAAATGCCTTATGGTTTCTAGCAATTTCCGCTTACTCATGTAAACAACCAAACTGAAAGCTGTAAAAAAATTATAACAGGTTCTGGGAGATGGACATATCTGATCAGAGCACACGGGAGCAGAGGAAGGGGGAGGAGAGAGTGGAGCACAACCTGGCCAACCAGGCCATGAGGATGGTGTTCCTGACTAGAGCAGCCAGTCCACAGAGAGAACATGGCTAGCCCCACTATGAAACATGATGCCCCTAAGTTACCAACAGTGATACAGGGGACAGCACCGGAGACACAGTGTACGAACTGCACCTGACCTGATCCCACCACACCGAGGCAAAGCACTGGGGGAGTGCAGCGGAACAGCAAGGGAATGGAGTGGCAAGGTCCCCAGGGAATGCTGAAAGTGGACTTTGGGGCCAGGGCGTGGTGCCCCAACAGACTGGACTGGAAAACGCTCCTAAGGGCCAACAAATGATCCTTGAACTGACTGCAAACTCTTCTTTCTTGATATGTTTGTTTTGTTCTTTGTCAGTGGTTTGTTGTTGTTGTTTTGTTTTCTGGTTGTATACTGTTGCTTTGTTTTCCTCTGTCTAGTTTTCGTGCATGTTAGTGACTCCACAGGTCTGTCTGAATAGGAAAGGCTGGATGAACTATCTGGAGGAAAAACAACGGGACCGACAGTTCTGGGGGGACTTGGGGTGGGGGGGTAGGGGGGGTAAGGAAGTGGTGTTAACAAACCCAGGGACAAGGGAAAAACATAGGACCCCAAATGGAAGAGAAGGGGGAGTGGCAGGCCTGGTGGGAAATGATCAAGGGTAAGGTTGCTTAGAGAAGAGGTATACTCTAGCCCAGGTGGCGATGAAGCATGGTAGTAGGGCAGGAGGAAAGTCAAGGGAGATGGAGGAAAGAGCTAGGAGTCAAAGGGCATTCATGGAGGTCTAGACAAAGACATGTACATGCAAATATATATAGGAGGATGGGGAAATAGATCTATGTGTCTATATTTATAGGTCAAGTATTAAGGTGGCGGAAGGACCTTGGGCCTCTACTCAAACACTCCCTCAATGCATGAATACCTTCTTTCATTAAATTGGAACTCTATGATGCTCACTCTCCCGACACAACGGCTGGAGCCAAAGTGGGTGAACAAGTAAATGTGGTGAAGAAAGCTGATGGTGCCCGGCTATCAAAAGAGATAGTGACTGGGGTCTTAAAGGCTTGAAGATAAACAAGCGGCCATCTAGCTCAGAAGCAACAAAGTCCACATGGAAGAACACACCAGCCCGTGTGATCGAGTGCTCCCAAAGGGATCAGTTACAAGGCATCAAAGAACAAAAAATCATATCATTGACTGCACACCTCCATGATAGGATCGCTGAAGACAAGCGGCCATCTAGCTCAGAAGCAAATAAGCCCACATGGAAGAAGCACACCGGCCAGTGCGATCACGAGGTGCCCAAGGGACCAGGTATAAGGCATCATGCAAAAAAAAAAAAAAAGATATAAGTGTGTGTATGTATGTGTATATATATATATCATATTAAATGAAGGGGGAAGTGCAGAGTGGAGACCCAAGGCCCAAGTGTCGACCAATGGAAATCCCCTCATACAGGGGTTTAGGAGAGGAGATGGGTTAATTAGGGTGTGAGGTAGTATCGATGAAGAACACAGCTTTCCCCCAGATCTTGGATGCTTCCTCCCCCCAACTACCATGATCCGAATTCTACCTTGCAGGCCTGGATAGGACAGAGGCTGTACACTGGTGCATATGAGGGTTGGAGGTACAGGGAATCCAGGGTGGATGATACCTTCAGGACCAAGAGTGTGAGGGACGATGCTGGGAGAGTGGAGGGTGAGTGGGTTGGAAAGGGGGAACTGATTACAAGGATCCACATGTGACCTCTTCCCTGGGAGAGGGACAGCAGAGAAGGGGGGAAGGGAGACTCCGGATAGGGCAAGATATGACAAAATAACGATGTATAAATTACCAAGGGCATATGAGGGAGGGGGGAATGGGGAGGGAGGGGGGAATGGGGAGGGAGGGCGGGGGAAAAAGAGGACCTGATGCAAGGGGCTGAAGTGGAGAGCAAATGCCTTGAGAATGATTGGGGCAGGGAATGTATGGATGTGCTTTATACAATTGATGTATGTATATGTATGGATTGTGGTAAGAGTTGTATGAGTCTCTAATAAAATGTAAAAGAAGAAAAGAGAAAAAAATGATTAGGGCAAAGACTGTACAGATGTGCTTTATACAACTGATGTATGTATATGTATGAACTGTAAAAAGAATTGTATGAACCCCAATAAATTGTTAAAATAAATTAATTAATTAATTAATTTTAAAAATGCGGTGAAGAAAGTTGATGGTGCCAGGCTATCAAAAGAGATAGTGTCTGGGGTCTTAAAGGCTTAAAGATAAACAAGCGGCCATCGAGCTCAGAAGCAACAAAGCCCACATGGAAGAACACACCAACCTGTGTGATCACAAGGTCCCGAACAGATCAGTTATCAGGCATCAAAGAACAAAAAATCATATAATTGGCTGCACACCTCCATGATACGATCGCCAAAGACAATCGGGTGCATAAGCAAATGTGGCGAAGAAAGCTGATGGTGCCCGGCTATCAAAAGAGGTAGTGTCTGGGGTCTTAAAGGCTTGAAGATGAACAAGCGGCCATCTAGCTCAGAAGCAACAAAGCCCACATGGAAGAAGCACACCAGCCTGTGCCATCACGAGGTGCTAAAGAGACCAGGTTTAAGACATCATGCAAAAAAATATATGTGTGTGTATATATATATACATACATACATATATATATGTATACACATACACACACACCATAGTGAATGAAGGGGAAAGTGCAGAGTGGAGACCCAAAGCCCATTTGTCGGCCACTGGAGATCCCCTCACACAGGGGTTTAGGAGAGGAGATGGGTCAGTCAGGATGCGATGTATTTCCGATGAAGAACACAGCTTTCCCCCAGATCCTGTATGCTTCCTCCCCCCAACTACCATGATCCGAATTCTACCTTGCAGGACTGGATAGGGCAGAGGTTGTACACTGGTACATATGAGGGCTGGAGGCACAGGGAATCCAGGGTGGATGATACCTTCAGGACCAGAGGTGTGAGGGGCGATGCTGGGAGAGTAGAGGGTGAGTGGGTTGGAAAGGGGGAACCCATTACAAGAATCCACACGTGACCTCCTCCCTGGGAGATGGACGGCAGAGAAGGGGGGGGGGGCGAGGGAGAGTCCCGATAAGGCAAGATATGACAAAATAACAATGTATAAATTACCAAGGGCTCATGAGGGAGGGGGGAGCGGGGAGGGAGGGGAAATAAAAAAGAGGACCTGATTCAAAGGGCCTAAGTTGAGAGCAAATGCTTTGAAATTGATTAGGGCAAAGAATGTACAGATGTGCTTTATACAATTGATGTATGTATACGTATGGATTGTGATAAAAGTTGTATGCGCCCCTAATAAAATGAAAAATAAAGAAAAAAAATTAAAACAGCCAGAATAAAGTTTAGTCACCAGATACAAAATATAACAAATCAAGTTCTTAAAGGTTCAAACATGTTATAAAATATGGGAGGGAAACACAAAAAAATCAGTTCAATCATTATTTACAGACAACATGATTTTGTACATTGAAAATCCCCAAATCTCCCCAACAGGATTAGAGAGCGATAGAGGAATATGGAAGAGATGAAAGATCAAAAACAGAGTCTGTTGGTTTACTATATATACCATGAAAAACTGAAAGAACTAGGAATATATTTAACCAAAAAAAAAAAAAAGACTTAAACAAGGAAAACTACAAGACCCTACTACAGAAAACCAGAAGGTACCTCCACAAATGAAAGAACAACCTATGCTCCTGGATTAGAAGATTCAATACAGTAAAAATGTCAATCTTAACCAAGGCACTTTATAAGTTTAATGCTATCCCGATTCAAATACCAACAGCCTTCTTCAAAGAATTGAAAAAACTATCAATTTCATATGGAGAGGGAAAAAGCCCAAAATTAGCAGAGAACTCCTTAAGAAGAATGGCAAAGTCAGAGGGCTCACTTTTACCTGACTTTAACAACCTACTACACAGCCACAGTGGTCACAACAGCGTGCTACTGGCAAAATGACTGCTACTCAGACCAATGGAAAAACAACAGAAAACACAGAAATAAAACTATCAGCATACATACAACTGATCTTCAACAAGGGCCCCAAAAGCATCAAATGGGAGATGGATGCCCTCTTTCACAAGTGGTGCAGGAAACAATGGATATCCACATGTAGAAAAGTGAAACATGTTTACCTCACCCCATGCACAAGAACAAATTCAAGGTGGATCACAGAACTAGAAGTAAACCCCCAAACTATCAGGACCATCAATGAAGGAATCGGGACAAACCTAAAAACCTTGGCCATAGGTTAACTGCAATAGGGAAGGGTACACACTGGTGAACCTGCAATCAACAAGTGGGGTTTACTAAGGATAAAACAACTGTGTGCTTCGAAAGACTTCACCAAGAGGCAACCCAGACTAGGGGAGGATTTTTAGCAGTAACAGAACAAAGGTTTGATTACTAAAATCTACCATACCCTCCCGGCCTGCAAAAAGAGGAAACCATTCATCCTCTGAGAAAGTGGGCAAAGGAACTGAAAAGTTTCACTAGGGAGGACACCGGTGTGGCCAATAACCATGAGAAAATGCTCCCAATCATTAGCCATTAGAGAAATGAAAATTAAAACAACCATGAGATACCATCTAACACCCTTGAGGTGAGCCCAAAGGAGAAAATCAGAGAACAACAAATGTTGGGTGGGATGTGGCGAGACAGAAACTCTCCTCCACTGCTGGTGGTTGCGTAGACATGTAGAGACTCTGTGGAAAGCCATCTGGTGATATTTAAAGAAAATGGCAAGTTGTCTACCTTATAACCCAGCTATCCTTATATAGGACATACACCCAGAAGAGTTAAGAAGTAAAATACAACCAGTTGTCTGCACTCCAATGT
Organism: Tenrec ecaudatus; assembly: GCF_050624435.1. NCBI lineage: Eukaryota > Metazoa > Chordata > Mammalia > Afrosoricida > Tenrecidae > Tenrec > Tenrec ecaudatus. Next base: position 136,919,761 of record NC_134533.1, read on the forward strand.
TTATTGCGGCACAATTCACAATCGCAAAGAGTTGGAAACAAATTCCCGTCAATAGACAAGTAGATTAGTAAATCCTGACACATACACACAATGGAATACTATGTCACTAAAAAGCACTGACGATCACATGAAACAACTCGTTTCATGGTGAGAGTTGGGAGGAAATTATGCTAAGCAAAGTCTACCAATCAATCACAAAAGGACAAGTACAACATGAGTCCTCTGAGATAAATATAATCAGCACAGTGGATATAGAAGAAAAGCCACTTATTTCACAATATATGGCTTGAGATACAGGCAGTCAGGTGGAGGTCAGACTAAACTCAAGGAGGCACACATTAATCCAACACAAAGAAGAGGAAAGGGGGTGAAGGGGGAGGGAGAAAAGGGTGTGCACATCAAAGTGAGATGATGGCATGAGGAGCAGAGCACTAACCCACCCAGGAGGAGAGTACTGGTTATGTCTCCACAGAATTGGCAGCGTGCATACAGACCACACCACAGCGCACCAAACCATGAGGGCAATGTAACCACGTGGAGGAAGAAATGAAAAGACTGGGCTACAGGGCTGGTCCCAACCAGAGTCAAACTGACCCCCTCCTTAAAAGCATGTGCAACAGAGAGCAATACTAAGCCTACAGGTTGGGGAGGGGCCGACATACCACACTCAAAGGGAAGCAAACCATGAAGGAAAAAGAGAAAAGAACAGTTAGTCTAGCTCCCACAGTGGCACACCAAACCAGGAGGACGTCCCTGCACAGAGCTGCTAAGGCACAGAAAGGGTGTAGGGCAAACAAGAGCTCATGTCATGTTATTCCCTTACTGGAGCCTACTGCAACAGAGGACAATACTGGGACACATGGTGGGGAGGTAGTATGGTCTAAACTCCCCCCCCCCCCAACACACACACACCCAAGCAGGGAAAACCAAGAAGGGAGCATAACAGATCGGCAACTGGAGCAAAGCAAAGCTACAACACCCCTACAGAGGCCCCCAAATAGACTTCCGGCTAGGAGGGGCAGCTCCTGGAACTCCCCCAGGACCAGTGGGGAGGTATCATAAAGATCAGCGGACAGACCTGGAATTATATGATTTGTCTCTTGTCTTTTTTTCCTGTCTTTTTTCAATCTTTTGTTTTCTTTTTGTCTGGTCTATGCCACTGCTGGTTTGCCTAATTATATAAGACAGGCATAGAAGCAAGCTTGAGGAGAAAGCAACGGGTCAGACAGTCCCAGAGGGATTTGGAGGAGAAGGTGGCAGGGGAAGGGTGCAGTGAGCAAACACCACAGACAGGTGAACAACTAGAGAATTAAAATCAACAAAGAGGATGGCGAGATCCTGCAGGTGTTGGAGCTACAGCAATCTAGCTGAGAGGAAGTACTAAGAGGCAGAAGAAGGGTGAGCATGATAGTGGGGCAGGAGGAAAGGAAAAGTAAACAGAGGAAAGAGCTAGGAAGCAAAGCTATGGATAGAGGTATACGCATAGGTATGTACATATGTAAATACATTAATGCATAAAAGAGGTATTGGCCTACTTACATATAATTATATGGCAATATACTGAAGCAGTAGACAGTCTTCGGGCCTCTGCTCATACCCTCAATACAAAAACACTTTTTTCTAACAAACTAGTATTCTTTGATGCTCACTCTCCCAGCACAATTGCTGAAGAAAAAAATGAGTGCATAAGCAAATGTGCTGACAAAAACATATGGTGTCCTGCTATCAAGAGATAGCGTCTGGGGTCTTAAAGACTTGATGTTAAACAAACGGCCATTCGGCAGAGAAGCAACAAGCCGGCATGGAAGAAGCACGCCAGCCAGTGCGATCATGAAGAGTCATTGGGACCAGGTAACAGGCATCAGAAGACTCATAACAAACAAAAAAAACATATCATTGAGAACGAGGGTGGTTGGAGCAGAGTTCTAAGTCCATCTGTAAACAATGGAACATCCCTCCAGAGGGGCCACAGGGAAGGAATGAGTCAACCAGGGAGCAGTAAAACACCAATGAAACACACAATATTCCTGTTTCCTTGAGGCTTCCCCACCCCCCACCATCATGGTCCCAGTGCTGCCTCTCACTTCAAATTAGACTGGAGCATGTACATACACAGATACAGACAAGAGATCAGAGCTCACTACACATGGAATCCAGGAACAGGAATGGGAATAGCCATACCAGAAGGGGCAACGAGGAGGGGAGAAAAAGGGAACCAATTCCAATGATCGACACATAACCACACATAACCAGCCCTCCAGGTGAAAGAACAACAGAAACCATAGGGGCAGGGAGATAGTGGTCAGTGTGAGATATGAAAATAATAATAATTTATAATTTTATCATGAGGTCACGAGGGGGATGAGATGAGATGAGAGGGAAAAAAGTAGAGCTGATACCAGAGTCAAGAATGTCGAGGAAAAAATGGGAACATATGTACAAATATGCTTGATACAAGTGACTATGGATTGTACTGAGCTGTAAACACGCCAATTAAATTAAAAAGCACCCCCAATTTAATTTAAAATTAATTTAATTTATTCTTAAGTATTTGATTCTGAATCTCATTATTCATTTTACTTTTACACTCACCCTGTGCTTCCAATTCCGATTCATCAACAGCTTCCCACTTGGATGGGGCAACTTTAAATATAGGCTCATTTTTCTTTGAATCTTCAGTCACGTCCACTATTGGGGAAAGGTGCAACATTAACTTTGACTATTAGAGGTTGACCCAAAGCAATGGGTTCTCTAGTATCAGTGATAATTACTTAAAAGTAATGTAAAATAAGGCCATGCATGGACTAATAATGAAAATATAAAGAAAAAGTATGACTAATTCAATTCTATGCATCTTAAATCCAATTTCAAGATTTTATCGACTCAGAAAATATAGATTATTAATATTCTAAACACTGGATATGTTGAGAAAGTTAAACTATTTTAAGCTTATACTGCCCACTATTTTAATACATAATTCAAATGTACATAAGATTGTATATACTTATTTCCAAATATCATTTCAGGCAGTTAGTAAAACTGAGTTACCTAGAAAATAATTAAAAAAAACAGAACTGATAAAACCAGGCCCTGGAATAGTAAATTTAACTAACCATAATATTTAGCTCATAGTATCCTGATAATTAAGCAACAAAAAAAAAAAAAGAGAGAGAGAGAAACTTGTAAGTAAATGAGGCAACTACCCCAACACAAAAAAATTATCAAAAAGAAAAAAATTTTTCTTGGGACTTTCATACATAAGCATATTACTGGATAGTTGAAATATTAACAATAAAAGAAAAACCATCAGTGACTTGCTATCTTCTTAATCAGAAAGTATAACCTTCCATATCATCGTGTGTGGAGATTAAGTTCTGATAATCAAACTTAGTAAACAAACTTACTATTAGATATAATCAGTTTGAAACTTGAACTTACAAGGTACTCCATCAAGATCATCATCAAGAGTCTTTATAGGAACTCCATCAAGATCATCAATGGGTGTAGTATCAATAGGAATTCCATCCACATCTTCAAGAGGTGCACCATCTAGTTCTTCCTCAATGGGGGCACCATCTAGATCATCTGGTACATCCTACAGAAATGCACATTACGGTAACATTTTCCTCTGCTTGCTAAAGTCATATTGCTACAGTATTAATTTGTAATCCAACAGAAGCTGACCAATTGAATGAATGCCTACCATTATTCTCAAGAACAATGTGAAAACAAATATATTTTATCATCTACAGAGCCATAATTCATGCATTTATTTCATCAATTGTTTTACCCTGTGCTTACTGGTGCCAGATAACCTTAGAGGTACTGAAGATTCAATGAGCATACACTAGTTTGGTCCTTTTTGTCATCAAGACCTTAGTATAGTTTTACTTTTGTAGGAAGAGGCAAGCATATAACAGAAACTAAGATACTACTACAACCAACAGGCATATCATACTATGAAACAGGGTTCCCCTAGAAAGGTTAGAGAGGGTCCTGTGTTCTCAGCAAAAATCTGAAGGACCCCAGGTAAAAGGACGTTCCAGAATGAGGAATGAACATGTCAAAATGCTGATGCCAAGAGGGAGCATGGAACATTTCAGAAACTACTGTAAGGACAATGTGACTGGGACAGGAGTAAAAGAATACAGCCAAGGACACTGATCACCATATAAATGAACTCTACAACAAAAACAATGGAAGCGACTGACACATTTTGAGCAATAGGAACAAAATCAGACTTCACCCACAAAATAAAAATAGCATTTATTATAGTAAGAGTGGACTGGAAGTGAACAAAAGTAGAGACCGAGAGACCAATTATGAGGTTCTTGCATGAGTGACCAAAAGAATGATCGCGAACCTAGGGCGGCAGAAGCAGAGGTGGACAAGACTGATTCCCAAGTGTTTAGCAGTAGAATGGTAATGAAGAAAATCTACCATTGTGGTCCATCTTGTCATGCTTATAATTAACACAGCCAAAAAAGTGTTGTCAATTCAGACACATAGTGGCCTTGCAAAACAGGGTAGGATTGCACCATGGGATTTACAAGGCTGTCGTTTTCCTGATGGTCTGACACATCTTTCTCCTGCAAAGTAGCTGGTGGGTTGGAATGACCAACCTATCAGTTAGCAACCACCACCTCACCTCATTTTCTATTAAAATAAAAAAATCCCTCACTGCCATGAAGTGAATCCCAACTTACAGCGACTCTATCTGACAAGAGTAGAACTGCCTCTGCGGGTTTCCCACACTGTAACTCTTTTTGGGAGTAGAAGGCCTCGCCTTTCTTCTAAAATGCAGCTGATGGTTTCAGTTGCAACCCAATGCCACCTGCGCTCCATCTTTATTTATAGGACTTTCTTTACCAAAACAAAATTGGGATACACCTACGCACTATACATATATATAATGGCTCTTACTTCTTTTCCTGTTCTACTTGCTCTCTCTTACGGGGCCTTCACAAAGTTCATGAAAAAAATTCCATTACCTTCCCATTCCATTTTCACACCAACTTTATGAAGCCTTCTCTAGCAGCAACAAAAATTCACTCTTTAGTGGTAAGCAGGAAATATTTTTCATAAACAAGGATTACTCACATCTGTAACATACCACATCTCTAGTGTGTCCAACAAATAAATTTTTAAAAACAACCAAACACTGTATACCCACCTCCGTTTCCTTTTCTTCAATAATATTTACAAGCCCTAAGAAAATATTTTGCAGTTTGATCAAAAATGGTTCTGGATAAATAGCCCAATCTTCCCATGCTCTGAAGCAGGTCATTACCCTTTGCTAAGATATAAAAAAATAAACAAGAGACAAATTATTATTATAGGGCAGTATGTGTTAAACATAAGTTCATGAGAAATCCCATCATAATTTCTTCTATTTTAAATTGATATCCTTTATAACATTAGGTTAAAAATCACTACAACTTTTTAAAAATGTTACCTTCCAATTAAAAAAAAAGTGGTGATCATAAAAAATAAGTGTTTTATAAAATAAGTATATTTTAATAAACTAAAAGATAACAAAATACTTTATAAGTGGGAAGACTAACTCTTACATCACTACTGGAATCATTAAGTTAAAGTCTAAGAGATTGTATTATAGAGAATTCTGAAAGTGAGAAAACAAAATTAGCCAAATTTTGAATCTCTATGATCCAAGAATTACTATCCCCTATTCTGGCGAATTCTGTTAGACCTTCCTTTGATTTTCAGTACATGAAGTCAAATGGTCTAAATGATGGGAGCCAATGGGAATCTTCTCAGGATAAATTATTTTCCTAACATAAAGTCATCTTCCTATAAATGCATAATTACTTGTTCAGGAAGCTATCTTATTTGGCTTTCCTTAATGTTGGTCTATAACTTAAGAGATTAAAAGTGACCAAGTCTACTTTCTAAACCAAAAATTAAAATGTATCTTCTTTAATCCAGCCAAATCAATACCATTACAAAAAAAACAATCTTCTGAATGCAATTTGTGAAAAAGTACTAATATTTAATGCCAAAAAAAACCCCAACCAAACTCACTGCTATTGAGTTGATACAAGCTCACAGCAACCTTATAAGACAAAGTAGAACTGCCCCTATAAGTTTCCGAGGTAGTGATTGTTTACAGAGTAAACCCTATCCCAATCACCCCTTTCTTGGGGTTGCACTACTAACCAATGAATGCACAGTGAGGGTAGTACTGCTACCACCTACGCAACACACTCACAGTAGCTACAGCTGTTTTATTTTTATGCAATTTTGGGGGGATGGGGAGTCCTATCCTCCTCCTGCAGAGTGGCTGGTGGTTTTGAACTGCTGACCTTAGAATTGGTGGCCCAACTTGTAACCACACCAGGGCACCTACTACTTAATAATTGCATATTATGCAATTACAATATAGCACACCAAAAAAAGTACTACTAAATACTACTACTAATAAAAGCACACCTAAAAAAAGAACACTAATCAGTATACTTCCAAATTTCATAATTTATGACAGACAGTAAAGATAAAATTAATGGCAGTAGAATTTTAAAGCTATGTCTTTCTAAAATATCCAAGTTTAAAGTACCATCATATACACTTGCATTATGTATTTTTCCAGCTCTCCAATGAGCTCCACCCTCAATTATTGCACTGTTTTCCCTATCATTTTAAAACATAAACACAACAATAATTTCCACATACCTTAAAGTTTTCAGACTGCAAATGGCCTTGAATTGTACGATAGGTAGCATTGAGGTCTGAAAATATCTGGCATAACTTTGTTTCAAAACTGAAATTCAAATAGCATACTCTTTAAAAGCAATGTGTTGAACAGTCCCACACCCGTTTAACGTGCTAGCCAATGAAGACCCTCAAACTTGAAAGTATTTATAAAAATAATTTTTGTAAAAATCAATAAATTTCAAACTACAGCTGAATTGCTTTAGCTCTATTATTCAGAATTTTTCTCCTGCCAAATCTTGAGTTCTGCTGTTTTATAAAATTTAAAGCAACTTACCCAAGAAAAAGAAACTAAAGGTAAAGTTAAAGTGCTAAGACTAGGTCCAAGTCTCCAAATTGCCTTTTAGAACACTAGACATTAATCTCCCTGAGGCTTACTTATATATTGTGCATAAAAGGAGAACCAAGTTACAGTTAGCATACTAATTACAATATAGCAACATAAATCCTTATAAGAGACTACAGATCCTATCATTTTAGATCATTAGTTTCTTCCCTGTGTTTGTCATTATTTCTACCACTTAATTGTTACAAAAGTAAACATACAATCTAAATGAAATTATTTCTTAATTTCATCTCTTTGTTTCATTCTAGAAACCGACAAGAAATGAAAACTTTCAAATAGTTTTAATAATTTAGCTTAGATTACCTAGTTCAATGGATACAATCAAATCGTACAAACAATGAAGAAATTCAAATGATATTATGGGAGAAAGGTGTCTATTAACAAAACAACCCTGTTTCTGAATTCCTTATCTTCTATTTCAGGAATAGTTTAACTCATATACTTACAATTTTCTATAATAGGAAGCATTGGCAACTTTGGCTGAGGAGTTGTATAAAACATCAGAAACCAAATATAACCTGGCAATCTGTAATTGAGAAATGATACAAAGCACATTAAAAATTGTAGCATACTTGAACTACACAGCATTAACCAAATTTACACAAAGCACCTACACTAAGATATTTATACTTTTATTCATTATTGTCAAATATTGGAAGCCACTAAGATGTCCTTTAACAAGTGAAGGGATAAGCAAACTGGCACATCCATGCAATGGCGTATTATGCAGCAACAAAATCAAATTAGCTATCAAGTGACAAAAAGACAGAGGTGCTTTAAATGCATACCACTAAGTAAAAGAAGCAACATGGGATGTGATTCTAACTATATGAAATTCTGGAAAAGACAGTGGTTGCCAGGGAGTCAGGGAGATGAACAGGGGAGCACAAAGCATCTTAAGCACAGTGCAACTAGTCTGTACAGTACCCGAGTGGTAGCTACAAGATATTAAGAGACTTGTCAAACCCACAGAACTGCACAACAGAGTAAATCTGAATGTAAACTATTGGCGTTAATTAATAATAGCATCGTCAGTATCAGGCTCATCGATTGTAATAAATGTTCCACACTAACTCAAAATGTTAAGAAAAATAGTGAGGGGGTTAGGCTGATGTTTATAATGGGAACTCTGTCCTTTATTTTCTGTAGCCCTAAAACTACCCTTGGAAAAAAAAAACTCTTTTAAAAATCATTAGTCACTATCTAGAAAAGTTCTGTAGTATCATTTCTTGGAATCAGGGGCAGAAATCTGCTTTTCTGCACTTTATAATTACAGCTGTGGTAAAGTGAAGTTACGGTTTTCTCCCCATGTTTCTGTAACTCCCACCTAATGACAGGGTGCGAGCACTGTGGTATTCTACGCACATAGAATACCAAGGGAGGGGGACTGTCAGTTTTAGCTGCCATTGCCTACATTGAGATCAGAGGCCAAGGTAAGGAAGGAGACCGTGCAACTGAACAAAGAAGCAGGTTGACTTCTGGGTCCAGAGAGGCAGAGGCCAAGGGACCACATGGCCGAGAGGCTGAGAATTAGAGAGAAACTTGGTTTATGGCTGAGGAGAAGTGTTGCTGGGGACCAATGACTCTATCCTTAATATTTTCTGTTCCGGCTTGTAGTAAATCTGTTAAAGTCCCTAATACACTTCTTTAATGAAAAGCATCGTCTGTGAGTTCTGTGCATCCACTGCATTGAGTTAATCAAACTGTGCAGAAACGCAGTGTCGTAAGAGGTATGGTGAGTGACAGAACCAAGCAGAGAAAGAGAGTGGAGGCAGTCTGACAGCTGCCTCATTCCAACAGGCATGGTGAAGAGATGGACTTCTACTGCAACACAGTAGATACGACTTGACACAAACCTGACACAAGCACTAATTATAAAAGTAAGAAAATACATCACCACAACCATGATAAAAATTTTAACTCAGACACTTCAACTTGTTGATAAATGGTAAAACAATAAACATAAATGTTTCTCAGGTAGAAGGAAAATAAGACCACACAAGAAAATTTGCTACCAATCAAGTTCTTCAAGCAAAAATGCAAATCACTTCCAATACAAAAAGAATCCACCAACCGTTTCATCTTTAATCATTCATAAAGAAAAATTATTCTCATACCTTTTTAGGAAGGGGTGTCTTTAAGATGGACAATGACTCCGTAATGCAATCCACTATTTCTTCAGCAGCTTCGGCATTATTTAGACAGAAAACCATCGCGTCCCCAATATCATTCTTCCTTGGAGTTAGTCCTCGTAAGATTTCTTCTAATTTATCCCTCTGTCTGAATACAATTATTTAAACTTGGCATCAGTTTCTCCCAAACTATATTTTAGACTCCACAGAGGATATGAATAAACCCTTTCTAAAAAGATCTACAAATAGTCACATGAAATAAATTAAACACATGAAAAAATTTTGGATGTTTTTCTCACCACCCTGACACGAAAAAAAATCTACTGGCTGGTCAACTACCACATAGAAATTCCCTATTAGAAAGAGTAGGGGGAAAATCCAAAATCACAAAAAAAGGGCCAGGTTTACTGGTCTGACAGAGCCTAGTGGAAACTCAAGACTATAGGCCTTAGACATCCTTTAAGCATAGAACTGAACTGACAGGAAGTGACCAGCTCTCAGCCAGCCAACAGACAAATGTCTAAGGTGAACAATGACACTTGCAAAGCACCCGCTCCACAAAATACTCAACCAAGGAGGATTGCTTTGGCTCAAGGACGGCGCTCAGAGCAAAAAGGCAGGAAAGGAAGACTGGAGTCAAGAAGTACAGCCACAGGTGGGATGAGAGGTGGCGTCATATTGTAAGGTTTGCAATCAATTATATGAAAGAAAATGTTATGGCTTGTTAAATGGAAAACTGACTTGCTCTCTAAACCAATTAACAATAATAAGTGTTTTGTTTTATTTTTAAAAGATCACTACTTTTAGCAGTAAGGAGAAGTTCATGGTCAACTGCAGTTTTACTTTGCCAAGATGCTTGCTTAAAATTATATGACAGGATGAACAATGTTATCAGTTTTAAAATTTTAAGTGGAAAAGGAAAACATCCCTAGAAAGACTAATTTTTCTTTTAATCATTTTACTGAGGGCTCTTATAGCTCTTATCACAATCCATGAATTCATCCATTGTGTCAAGCACATTTGTACATGTGTTGCCATCATCATTTTCAAAACATTTTCTTTGATGAGCCCTTGGTATCAGCTTATTTCTCCCCCTCCCCATCCTCTCATGAACCCTTGATAAATATAAATAATTTTTTCATGAAAAACCGCAGTTTTATGTCAGGGACTTCTCTGAATACATCATAGAAAGGGGGTTAAAAACTTACTCTTCCTTGAGTGCTCCCTTTTTACTAGGTTCCTCCACAGATGCTTCCGTCTCTTGCTCTTCGGACATCCCATGCAAGTATGGATTTAATGGTGGTGGTCTCCAAAAAGATCCATTTTTGAACATACGAAAATCTTCTGTTCTCCACTTAATTGGAGAATCTCCCTAATCAAAGTCCAGAAAATTACTAAAAAGGTCTATCAAATCAGAGTCAAAATTAACAAAGTAATTGATTTTACTTGCCTGCAGAATAGAATAAAGCTTCCACCTATAATAAACATGAGCTGGAGTCTGGTTTTCAAATAAGAACCTAAAACAAAAGAGACCATATTAAACTAAACATCCCATTCTTTAATAACGAGCTTTCCTGAAGTAAATTTAAACAAGAGAATTTTGCCTTTCTTCTAAATAAAACAGAAAATGAGGCTCCCAAGAGAAATCCATACCCACTACTGCTGGTCCTGCCTCCACCCCAGGCCCTCAGTGACTGACTCTAACGCTCTGAAAGACATCACACACACTGCTGTGAGCCTTACAATCAATTGTGAGCAAGACTGTTGGATCTGTGTGTCTGGCAATGATTTTTCTCAAACCTCAACTTCAAAGTGGTGTTTCTACACTACTTAAATTAAAAAATATTATAACTTCTTAGACACCATTCAGAAGATAAGCATTTTTCTTTAAACTTCATTTGGTTTCAAATATCTCCTAAGAGGTAAGTATAACGAAAAGGTTTTTCCCTTCTAAACAATGATGAAAGCATTGCATGTAACTCACTGATTACGAACAGATCTTATGGAAGATCAACCCGAACAGTTTTTAGTCTAATTAAAGTGCTTTCATATTATAACAGAAAGAACCCCACACATTATATGGCATTTTCTTTAGAGATATTTTTTAATCTCAGAGAATTAAAAGTAGTTTTAACATGCACACCTGAACATAGGGTTGTTGATTTCTCTGTTCATAATCATAGCTTCAAACATTGGCCCTTCACGAACAACAAACTCTATCATCCGATGTATCAGGGCGAGTAAATTCCTACAACAACAACACAGTTAAAGAAAATGGATTCAGACCTACCACTATGTAAAACTACAATTGACCTAAATTACTATCATTGTGCGGGAAACCATTATTTTGCTGACTAATAAAGAATTTTAAACAGCAAAGTAACCTGGAGCACGTGTTAAAGCCTTGTGCATGAAGAGGGTGGTGCAGTGGGGACAAGGAATGGGAAGGAAAGGGAGGCTGCGAAACCACAACATAGCCTGATGGTAACAAAGATTTACTGTTCTAAATGGTTGTTTTCCAAATGCAAAACATTAAATTATGAATTACAACTAATTGGAAAGCAATAAATATATAAAATCAGTCCCTTATAGCTTACATGTTATCATAGCCATCTAAAAGCTTATACACTGTTTGTTTTAAAAGAAAAGATTTCTTAAACAAGCAGTTCTGTGGTGGTAATGAAATGTTACAACCATGTCTACAACTTATAAAACTGCAGAACTGTTGAACATGTTTAAGGCCTGATTTAATTTAAAAAATCCATCTCATGCCTGTTATTTTAGTCCACGTATACCAGATAGAGTTTTGATTGAATCTGACCTTTAATGAGGCAACATCCCTTTGGATCACACTTCCAACTAGTTCATACAATTCATGAAATGTACAATCCAGTCTATGTACTAATTATGAATCAATGAAGTAATGATAGTGGCAAAGCCTTAAATGCAATCTACTCTGTCCAAAAATACTCCCCATTTTCCATAACAACTACTTTCTAATTATTCAGCCAAAAACAAACATTTCTAGTCTGTAATCATTTTATTGGCTGGGCTCACAGGAAGTCTTGGATTTTTAAAATCTGAAGCTGGGTTCAACAATCATGTGATACCTCATTAGACTCCAAACACACTTTTCGACAGATTTTGTTACTAGGCAAAAATGCCCGCTGTTAGCTGCTTTTGATTTCTTATTTCCCCAGTCCCCCAGCAGAGCTGGCAACTAAGTGGGAAGAGCAAAAGGCTATTGGCTCCTGGTACAAGGCACACACCAAATCACACCTTTGCATTCCCAGCTCAAATCAAGTTCATAGAACTGCTAAAATATACAGTTATAGAACAAAACATTTTTCATTTGGCTGTATAATGCCCTGCTTCAGAGTACATAAATAATAATTTTATCTTATGGTGGTTGTAGTTATTTTCTCCATTTTCAAACAAACCTACTTAAAAGTGGACACTAGACTCTCTACATAGTGAACAAGTTAATTTAAACTTAAAGGTCATAAATTATGGCCATTAATATCTTTACTAAAGGAAAGCTACACAGCTAACTCTATTACTTCAACATCAAGATGTCAAAAGATGAAGTTATCTCTTCATTTTAACCTAAAAATGATTCTTCTTTTACAGAAGTATTAAATGCTCTGCAAACATGCAGTTCTTGATATCCCAATAATATAGTCTCAACTTCTACATAATTAATAACATTATTTAGAAGATGATGTAAGATAATGATTAGGTTCCCAGGTTCCTACTAATGAGTCAAATTAAAGCTAAGGGGAATTTTATGTGATTATCATAATAGATGAAACCAATTACTAGATAAGCAAATGCTATCCATCCAGAAACGTGTGGGAATTAAATCAAAAGCAACTTGACATCAGCATTAAAGATAGATGAAAAATGGTTTAGCTAGTTTAAAATAAAGAATTTATACTAATGGTGAGTCAAGATTTTACAGTAAAATGTATATTCAAAACTAAAATTTATTTATAAATAAGCTGAGTCACATGTAAAACTAATGCTGGATATATCCTTTTTGAATGCTGTAAAAATATTGTCCAATGACTGAATTATCAGTTGGAAAAAAAACACCACTAGTTTTAAATAGGCTTGTAACTTATCTATTTTTAGAAACATAAATTTTTAAAAGCTTTAAAATGACTTATTTAAAATCAGAATCTGACAATTAGTTGTCACTGAATTGAATTTAAAATTATTAAATTCATAATCACACTCCTTTCCCCTAAATATTGTGTTTAATTTCTTACTTTAAAAAAACAGTGGCTGTTTTATATCAGAATTAAACAGTGTAGTACAAAAAGGTGATATATTTTAAAGTGCATTTATTTTAAAATGATAAACTTATTCTGGGCAACAAAAAAAAGTCTCTCAAGTTATAATAAAACCACATTTATTGGAGTTGATCGTACCAATGTCTGGTCAAAAACTGTATACTTTCCCAATTCATCCCATGATGTTTTCCTGGTCCCCCGCTGCCGCAGACAGTTCAGCTGGTGTTGCTCACCAAGGCCAATGTCAAAGAGAATTTGGTCGTCTTTTGTGTTCATTTATTACTCAACCAATGTTGTGTTCTTGTGTTTGGGAAAAGGTCTAGCTTGACTGAGCAAGAGTATACCTAGAGGAATTCTTCTGCATGTTAAAAAATTTTTAAAAGAAAATTTTAAAAAAGCCCACATGTCTTTGTCACTGGGAAAATAATGTTTGCAGGATGTCCAGTGTTCATGAAAATTATCAAACTTTCTTCTTCATGTCAATTAGGACAAAAACAAAGCTGTGTCTTCAGTAAGGGAAGCTGACAGGGTAACTGTTCATTATTCAAAACCAAGAAAAACTAACAGGTTGGGACAAACTGCAGCACTATCTAGAATTAAAATACATTTAACACACCTATCTCCCCATCAGAAGTCTATTAATTGAATAGAAATTCCACATTAAATCTATTAAATACATTCTAATGCTAAAGGTATAAAATTCTCTACATTGTCAAAAATAAAAACAAAAAGCTTATGACGAAGCTGCAGAGCATAATAGTTTGTTCAATTTCACTTTCCCCCCAAAAAGTACTGGGAAGAAACCATTGCTCAGTCAAGATATTCCCTTTTCCTCAACACCACTTATTTTAATTCAGAAGGGGATATTGTCTATATTTAGATCAGTAATAATAAAGAAAAACATGTACCTTTCTGTTGGGATAACCACTTTGACTATGGCTTGCGACAGAGTCTGTATATGAAGTCACATCAGATAATAAACATAGAATATGTGAGTATTGTTAACAAGTAACAAGCAAAAATATACATATGCATTGAAAATACTACACATCTAATCACAAGTTTTGCAGGCAATCACTGCACTTGAAGTAATTATACACTAAGCAATTACATAAATGCAGATGGAGGTGTTCAGTGAACAATAAATGTTCACCAAATGCAAAGAATCAGAACATTCCTGACAGAATGCACATCAATGCACTGAAATAGGTACTACACTGAGAATTATCAGATAAAGATTTTAAGTTGTGAAATAATTAACTGTTTGTCTCTCACCACACAGTTCTCTACTTTGTTCCCAAGCCTTTAAAACCAGCCCTGTCATTTTAAGTGTAATTAATTCATAACAGAACCAACAAAGTCTTGCAACTTGAAATTAAGTTGGCTTTATGTTTAATGAAAAGAAAATACCTTTGTTCTTACTACAGTAGGTAGCTATTTAAAAATTTTTTTAAAAACCCACAGGCTCTGAAATACTCTAATACCTCAGATCTTGAGCACTTAGCTAACTGTCACGGGAACAATTCAACTATTTAGGAAATGTTCCTAATTGAGAAGTCACTTAACCAAATATAATCACTTTCTCAGAACAAAGTACATTTAGATATTGCACTTAAGCAAACCTGGATACAACAGTGAAGGAAAAACAAACAAACAAAAACCTTAGCAAGTGGTCAAAAAAGGAATGGTAGCCACAAATAAGATTCAATATAGGGATTCCATGGGCTAAGGCAGGGAACACATCTAGTTAAATCCTTCATAAGAGTTGTCAAACAATTACACACGTATTTCCTATGAAATTGTTGAAAAGAAATACTACCAGACTTAGTATTTACAATAAGAAGCAGCCCTATGTACATTTATTTAATTACCTTCTCAAAATCCTCCTTGTTTTTAGGTGGCGGTAACATGGGAGCATTGGGGTTCTTTAATCGCTCTCTAGGCTGCGCATTAAAAGGCAGTCCTGACGGGGGTGGGGGAAGGGTGTGTTCCATCAAGGACGGTGGAATGTAAATTGGATGTGGAGGAATAGGCACAGCTTTACCCCAACCTAATTTCATTTCAAAAGACATAATCATCTTTCCTGCAATAAAGAAAACAAAGGTCACTTTGACAACCCTGCAAAAGAAAATTTTTGAATGTTTGGTAAAAGAATTTTCATTTTCAGTCTTAGCATTTCTTATCCATTCCCTCCCACCCCCGCCCCGCCAAAATTGTACAAGCTTTCCAGACCCAAATTTTGTCTGAATTCTATACATCGCTCAAAGTTCTTACCATTTAAGTTTTTTAAAGCTCTTTCGGCATCTCTTCTATTCATAAAGGCCACAAAGCCACAGTTTCTCTCTCTTGCTCGTTCTTCGTCAGTTCTGGGCCACATAATTTTGACACTGGCTAATGGTCCAAATCTTCCAAATTCCTGGCAAAGCATTTCTTCATTCATCTGTAAGACGGTATTAGAGAATTTTTTGTATGTAAAAAGAAAAACAAAATTATGCCCACAGAAAGCAAAAAAAAAACTTTTGCAAATTGAAACAAACCAAAAAATAACTATGTATTAAATAGCTTCAACTTTCTATTCAAGTACTAAGAACTACACAAGCTTTTAAAAAAAAATCCTATCCTTATAACAATTGTTTTACTTTGAGAGTGACCAAGGTTGGGAAGGTTGGAAAAAACAAAACTTCATTTCTCCTTTGCCTTTCTACTTTTCTGCTTTCAAGATTCTAGGTCTGTCTAATAAATAAGCTGTTCTACAGCCGTGGATGGTTTAGTGATTTAGTAGCCATATCAGACAGGATTGGCTGGCACATTTAATTCAAAAAGACAATGTGCTAGTGAAAGAAAAAAAGGAATCTGGTCACTTTTTATTTTCAAGCGCCCAACTCCCAGCATAATCCAAAAGAGAAAATCTATAAAGAGTAAATATGCAAAAATCTATATATATTTTTTCAGAGAATATTATATACAACATAGCCTGATTTCATAAACACAATTAAAACAAAATAAGCATTTAAAAAAGCACTGCAAATTCAGAGTCGATAAATAAGAAGAAGAAGATTTTAAGAAACTGTAGCAAGATAATTTGGCCCATACCCATTTAGGATGAAGTTGGTTAAATAATTTTAGAAGCTATGTATTTCCACTAACTCTCGTTTTTTATAATTGACTGATAAAGCAGTTTTCTTCCAAAAGTAAGTATTGCCCAAACCTCATTATTTTTTCTAATACTACCTGTGGATTAATGTTTCCAAGGTATAAATTAGTGGTGCTTGGGTCTCCTACATCATGTGAGCCAGGTGCATAATCATCAAGAACTAGAATAAAAATCAGGGGGGAAAAATTATAACCTGCAAACTTAAAGTCTGGACAATTGTTGTAAATTAAGAAAGCAAAAAACTGTATTACCACCAGATGATCTATTTCTTCTTGAAGGCGCATCCACTTTAAAAGGACAAGAAAACATTACTTAGTCTCTGGAACAATTAATCACAAATACAAATATTAAAATGTCACTTACTAGAACGACGCTGACCATCAGAATCTGACTGAGGTGGTTCAAATCGACTTAATCTGCCTTTTGTCTTATGTCTTTCATCACGCTCTTCTTGAATTCTGTTGAAAATATTGGAAATCACTGACAGGGAACCACACCTGCTATTTTGCATACAGTAAAAAAAGAACTGATCCAGCTACTTCCCTCAAATAACCTGAAATGTGAGTAATCAAATGCCAGTATTAACAACATCCTACGGAACCCTCAACTATAACACAGCAAAAAGTAAATTCCTCATGTATCATATTAAAATGAAATAGAAAGCCAATTTTTAAAGCAACAAAGAAATTTGTATTAAAACTACAATATTTATTAGTTGGCCTCATCTGCCCAGTGAGTACATGGTTTCCAATGCCAACACAGGACTCCGGACAACAGATAAATTAACTGAATTGAATCATAATGCTAACAACCTAGGAGCTGAATTTTGAAGGTTAATTCCGCTTCAAAACATATCCAACAAAGTACCACTATCCTATCTAAAAGAACCTTATGTCAAACTGGTTAGTAATACCTGATCAATCACCACACGACATTCTTTATACCTGCATCTCCATCAGCTCATGCATACGGTAGTGCTCTCCACCCTATAAAACTTACTGTTTTAATTCTTCTTTGAAGAGTTCCAAATTGCTTTTTTTCTTTTCTTTCTCCCCTTTCTTCAGTGGCTAAAGGATATGACAGTTATACATTGCACAAAACAGTTCAATAATTAAATCACAAAAGTGGTCTTATTTTAGTGCGATTTTTACGTTCTCATTTTTTTTTTAGTTTTTTTTTATGTTCTCATTCTTAAGGGAAAATAAATGTCTACTATCACTAAGCTTTCCTTTCTGCCTCTCCAAAATAACAACGGATACTATCTTCAAAATGACAATTAGCAATGTTCAAGTGAAGGATCCAGTCAGGCATCCCTCAAAGCCTGTAATACTTAGATCCTAAATAGCCTGTGGGTCTGTCTGTGTGTGAACAAAGTTAATAACCATCAAGTAACTGAAATGCCATGGAAGTGAACAACTACCAAAATTATACACTCTTCAAAAGCAATCACTTTAAAATGATAGGAGTTCTGGAAAATCTTTCGACTCCCTCTTAGAAACGTTTTTCAGAGTTCCAGAACAATTCCATGGGGCCAAGAAAACGTGTACAGGAAAGTTTACAGCAGCATTACACTCAACATGCCACGTGCAGAAACCGCCAAATGGCCATCCAAGCATGACTCAATAAACCAAAATACACTAACTTAATAAAATAGACACGAATCTACTAGAAGAGAGAATGAAGTTACGCTGACCTGGACGACCCCTGCAGACAGGACGCTAAGGGAAAGGTGTCAGATAAAACCTCTGCGTGCCGTATGGCTTCAAAAGCATGAAGTCACAGGGAAGAAAGGTAAGCGAGGCTGCCCAGGGACTAGATAGGGAATGCCTCTACTGATCAGAGAGTTTCTTTCTAGGTTGATGGAAATATTCTAAAATTGCCTAGTGGTGATTATTGCACAACTCTGTATTCATTAATATTCCTCTTTAATTGCACACTTTTAAAAGGTGAATTTTATGGAATGAGAATTTTAACTCAATAATACTTATTTTAAACATTATTTCAGAGATATTTTAAAAGCCTTATTAAAACACAAGAAGACGGATCTCATTATTCAATATAATTTCATGTATTCACTAAATTTGGCGCTAAAAGATTTGGACTTATATTACTTACCATCTCCTTAAAAACTTCACCTTGAGGGTGAATAAAATCTTTCTAATCCTGAGACTATGTAAAAAAAAAACCAAAATGCCACTAATTCTGTTAATTCCAAGTAAATTCCTAAAATGTTCTAGGCAACAGAGACATTGATGTGACATATATACATAGTCTGAATAGTTCAGCTTAGATTGTTTTAAAAAATCCATCATTTTAAACGTAATTCAAGAATTAAGTCAATTTTTCACTTTAATTGAAAGTCCAACTAGTAAATAAGAATTACATATGAAGATATACAAACTCAGCCAACAGAAACATACCATAAATATAATCACAGCACAGCAAGGTGAGTACAGTAACAATAAATGTTCTGCTCAAAGAATATGAAAACAATATGAACAAATGTGCCTTATTCAAATTGTCACATAAGTAGACTACTGAGTTAGAAAGCATAAAAGCTCAACCACTACTTACAAAAACTAAAAAGCCAAAGTCTAGCTCACAGTTGAAGTACTGAAAGTGCTATTGGCAGCAGCTTCTCTGAATTCAAAGGACTTACAGGCTTTTTGGTTTCTATCACAAGAAGAGATGGTGGTCGTTCATTGGATGACTGACTTGGAGGATTTTTTTGATCTGCAAATCTTGAAGATGGTTTATAAATTTTACCTCTTTTTTCATCCGTTTCATGTTCCTCTGAAATTTAAAATATTAAGTTTCAAAACAAATTTCACATCATTTGGATTTTATTTACCATTTTTACATCAAAATAAAAAACTTTAGTATTCAGATTTGTCACTGATAAAAATATAAAGTTAATATTACTGTCATTCCTTAAAAAACATCAATTTAATCACTTAGAGTAACATTATAAAACATGTGAAATTTTAGTAAATGCACTGCAGTCTCTACACCTGAAAGGTACAAAATATTCTTCAATGTTATCTGGCTCCAACTTCTCACTAACCAACTCTGGACATTTATTTTGCCAATACACATCACAACTAGGGAGCACTAATGGGAAATGGGAAACCCTGAAGCAGTCACATTCTTTCATCCTATCTAGCAACAGTCAATCAAGGAATATGACCTGCTCAAGGATTACAATATTCACACTTACCTTTAGCTGCATTCACAACACCACCTCGTACAAATGTTTTCACTTTATTACCATCACTTCCTTCAAAAGCAGCAAGAAATTCCTCATAGATCTCAGCAGCTGCCTTTTCATCCTCCTAACGTACATCAAAACACTAATGGTTAATAAATAATATAAAAATTCTCCCTGATAATGACAATTTGTGAATGATGAAGGGTTCATGAGGTAGGAGGGAGTGGGGAGGGAGGAGGAAAATGAGCAGCTGATATTAAGGGCTAAGTGGAAGGCAAATGTTTTGAGAATGATGATGGCAACAAATGTACATATGCGCTTGACACAATGGATAGTGATAAGAATTGTACAAGCCCCCAATAAAATGATTTTTTTTAATTCTCCCTGAACATAGGGTTAAATTTATCAATGAATAATACAATCTTCCCTCTCTGGGGAAAGTAGCCCTAAATAAGTAGTGAGATCGTTAATAGAGCCATATTCCAAGCCCACTGCCCAAAGTGAATTCTGACTTACCGCAGTCCTATGCAGGGTTTCTGAGGCTATAAATCTTTAACAGTAATAGGAAACCTCATCTTTTTCCTAAGGAACAGCTGGTGGACTTGAATTGCCAGCCTTGTGGTTGGCAGTTCAATGTTTACCCCACAGTACAGCTAAGGCTCCTAGAATTCTTAGTTGATATTAAATATTAACTTTCAAACTAATAGAAGTTTTACTACTTTGCTGGCAATTAGTGCAACGAGAAAAAGATCCACTAGTTTTATGTGGACATGTAAATTTGCTTAATGATTCAAATGCTAAATTATCTGAGTACTGACAATAAGATATGCTATTCTATTAATGCTTATAGAATTTCCAAGGCATGTTAAGAAAGGTGTATGCTTCAAACTCTCCGAGATAAGAGTACTACATTACTACTCCAGTCTCTAAATTTCTGCTCTAGGTAGATGGTATTTATTGTTTGAAAAAGCTCAGAGCAAAAGACATAAAAAAATTTTTTTAAAAAGCTCAGAGCATTATCATTTTCAATTATGAATATTCTAAGCATCCTCAAAACATGTATGAATAGAAAGGTCAACAGCACAAAACAGGTAATCCACATACAAATATAATGGTGGTGTGTGCTGCCCAAAATGAGCCCCCCGTGCAGCAGAAGTGCCCCACAGGTTTTCCAGGCGTCATCTGCACAGGAGCGGCCCAGGTCTTTCTCCTCCAGAGCTCCTGTGAGCCAGCAGCCCAGTGCTTAGCCACCCCACCAACAGGGTTCCTGACTAACTGCGACAGCCCGTACAGCCAATACAAAGGTTTTCAAAAATGTTGGGCAGAGGATAGCCATTAGAGGGAAAGAAGGAATGCATCAATGTACTCCTCCACGTGACGTCTATCAGGGTACATGGCAAATACATGAAATGTAATTTTTTTGAAAAGTGAAATCACAAATACTAGCAGAAAACATGGAAAAATTCCTTTAAAGTTTAGGAATAGAGAAAAGAAATGAACTGGAAAACCAGAAACTTTTATAAGGAAAGCTGTCACATTTTATTACCTAAGAATAAATCATTTTCTCATGGAAAAAACAACTAAACACAATTGGCAAACTGGAGAAATTTGTGTACCACTTTGTAGACAAGGTGTAAATACACTTAATATAGACTAACTTACAAGGAAAAAAAGGCAGACAGTTCACAGAAACAAAGTCTGCTCAATCTTGCTTAAATGGAAAATGCAGAAGAAAAACTACCCCAAAAATCTTTTCGTTCAGCAAATTGGGACATGTAAGGAAAACAATCAATTATATATTGCTAGTTAGAAATTCAAGTTATTCTGCCCATCACAAGAGCAAGCTGAGTGTCTAGCAAATCCACCTTATGTATTTTCCAATAGTAATGTCACTTATGGAAACATTTTCCAAAGACACAGTAGAAAAAAAATCACAAAACAGAAAAACTATACATAACACTATTCTTTGCACGATTTACAATGGCAGAAAACCAGGCACAAATTTCTCAATAGCATTTCAGTTGAAAACTGTAACGATTATATACCTGTCCATACAGCTATTTAAAAATAAAATGAGGAAATTTTCTATCTTCTGCTACATAATACTCTGAATATAACTTTAGGTTAAAAAAAAAAGGCAAGGCCAAGAAGTGTCCTTTTAATAGCATGCTTTTGCTAACCTAAGAAAGGGGACAGGGATACGTTATGTGCTCTTATTTGCAAAAAGGGCAGAACAGGTTGGGGGCAGAACCTGCTACACAGAGGGGAGGAGAAGAAACAAGATGAATCCTCGAAGATACTCCTATTACCAATCTGACTTGGCAATGGAAGATGAAGATGCTCTGGAGGTCAGGAAACGTTGGGAAACCTTTCTCTACGCTAAACACTGACTGCTTCCTTAGACACACTCCTTTCCTTACGCATAATTCAAAAGACATTTTAGACATTACCTTTTTCTTTAATTCTTCTTGTTCTTTCTTACTTAATGTTCGCTTGGCTGTACTCATTTTCCCAATACTGAACGCTTTCAGTTTGTTTTCTAGAAGAGGCTATACAAAGAAAGAAAAAGCATACATTTACATATACAATGCTAACTATAACTTAAACACTTCACATGATTACAAAGTCTTAAGAATAGGTGGCTTGTTTTAAATTTATCAGTAGTACCCACGGGTAAGTTTTGATAAAATTACTCATTAAGGAGTGTCTATTTGTTTTTTAACATAAAATCAAACAGAGAGGAAGATACCAAATCGTACAACTCATACAACCCATTTGTTGGCTGTAAGAGTTTAGTACAGGTGGTTCTGAGTAAAAAAATACAGTGCAAGAAAAGAGAACCTCAGATAGATAGACATTTTCAGCGTCCCAAAACAGGAATCCACCATTCCAGGTACCATAAATGGCATATTTACATTTAGAATTCAGTAAATTAATTCATTCACTATAAATAATACCTATGATTATGAGCATATGAACTTAATTTTCTTCATTAAGAATGTATCATCCATTGTATTTTAGGTTTCAGTCTACCTGGGCCTATACAGATTAATTATGAATATAAGAAAATAGTAGTTTCATGAATTCTTCCATTTAACCTAGAAGTAATTTTCCTGTAGAATATCGCCTGAGAAAATTATCTACAGACCTACAGGTGTTCAGTTTGTTATTCAGTCAGTCACGTAAGTGTCATTATGATTCTTTTCTTTAAACGTTTTCTAGGGGCTCATACAACTCTTATCCCAATCCATGCATACATCAATTGTGTAAAGCACTCTTCTTGTACATTCACTGCCCTCATCATTTTCAAAGCATTTGCTCTCCACTTATACCGTTATGATTCCTGTCTAGAAACTTTAAAGAGAAATGTTTGCTAAATATAACCTAACCTAAAATATAAATGTGTAATTGAAATCTTACAATTGAAATTGAAAACTGATTTTCCCCCTACACGGTAAATTACAAATTTAAGCTTTGTCAATCCCTTTGTAATTAAATGGCCTTTCTACAGAGGCTCTCTGTGACTACTCACTATGTTTTAATCATCTATGTATTTCCAGTTACAAATATGTAACTGATCATCAATCATTCACATCCAAAACCTCTTGTTTTTTTAAGTAAAAATTTTAAATGAAATATATTTCACATACATGCTAAAACACTTTACATGTTTTATCATTAACGCTATATTATACTCTTTATCAAAACTTACTCTTGAGAGGTTCTGATGGGGAGAATCACAAAGATTTTCACGGTTACTTTCACTCCTATAATTATGTTTTCGTGGGCTCTTTGGTCGTGTCCGAGATGGCACATCACTATCTGAGGGTCCCGATGAATCCATCTTCAGAAAAAATATAATTTATTCTTAGAAAGGTCAATATATAGTACTGAAAGCTAAAAGTAACTCAAATGTCCAAATGATGACATTATACCCTACCAAAATTCACATTGCTTAGTATAAGCTCTGATCTCATCAGAAAGGTCACATACAGAGGTAGTTTTCAATAATTCTGATTTGTATTTGAAAGTTCTAAGTTTACTGCTAACAACAAATAATTTTCCTTGAAATTTAACAAATACATTTCTACATTTTCAAGAAAAATGTCTACCACATACTTAAGTCTGAGACTAGCCAGTTTGTGGGTCAGCCTTTCTCTCAAGTTAACATAGTACTTCATGGGAGGAGAAAAAAATCAGCCAGTTCATTTTTCAATTCAAACAATCACACAGATATTGTCCCCTAAGCACAAACATCATACTTTACTGAATGTGGAGCCCTGGTGGCGTAGTGGTTACAAGTTGGGCTGCTAACTACAAGATCAGCAGCTTGAAGTGACCAGCAGCTTCACAGGAGAATGAGGCTTTCTACTCCCATAGTTACGGATTCCGAAATTCACAGGGGCCATTCTACTTTGTTCTATAGTAGCGACGAGTCAGAATTGGCTTGGTGGCATTGAGTTATGCATTAACGTAATTTCACCACAAAAATTTAAGAGACCCAAACACAAGGTCAACACGGAAATAATACTGTTAATAAAATTTTTATCGCTTCATCAAGAACATTCAAGCGAGTGTGTTTTCTCTGTGCCTAATAGTGAAGTACCCCGGCAGTGTAATGGTTATGCTACAATATGGTACACAATATGGCATGGTTGGCAGTTTGAAACCAGCAGCTTCTCAGGAGAAAGACTGAGCTTTCTATTCCCATGAAGTCACAGTCGGGGAAACCAACGGGGGGTCACTATGAATCAGCAGTTATGATTCAGTCCATAAACTCTTTTATAGCTTTGATTTTTCTTAAAAGTTTAATTTAAAAACTCAGCTCTTCAAGCTAGCTCATCTTCGCACAAAGTTTTGGGTACCCATTAAGTCAAATGCTTGCTGAGGCCAAAGTGCTCACTGAGAACTGAAATCGCTGAACCATGTGAAGAGCCCAACATTGGTAGCTAGTGCATCAATGATGATAGGTGGTCTTCTTCCACCAATCTCTGGACTCATGGCTCACTTTGTGTCTTCCTGACCTACCGTAAAGCACTTAATCCATCTAAAAACTGATGTTTTCAGCGGGGCAGCATTCCTATACACTTGTTCCAAGTTTCAGTTATTTAGGAAGATGTCCCTTTGAATTTTGTTAAAACTATTATTAGCATTGACTGCAAACTAATTTTTGGTGGCACAGAAAGTATCCCTTTTTTTGACGGCACTGTAACAAAACCAAGGCAAGGATATTACTGTGAGAACTTGTCGTTGGGCACCCACTGATTACAGACATGTTTAAATATGTTTTATTCAGGGAAAAAAACACAACTGTCCATACATGAATTATAACAGGGGCAATACTTCTTGACTTGCCCTCGTACAAAATTATGTAAGCATAATAAAAATATGGAAATATAGATACTAGGTTTTTAACAGTCACAGGGGACCTGCAAGAAAAACATTAAAAAAGAGAGTGCCTAGCAAAATAGTGAAAGAAAAAAGGCCTATAATCACATTAAGTTATCAAGCAAAATCATAGGTGTAGGGAATATACAAAAAGAGAAATTAAATTTCAAAGACAAAGACAGATTCCATTTTATACTCACATGTGCATCTGAAGATCCAGATGAGTGAACATCTGATGACCTTGTCTGCAATATTAAAAAAAGAAAGTCAGTATTTAAATGATCAGAAAATGTCTATACTAACAAAATAAAGTCCTCACATTAGTCTTTCCAATCTTGTAAGAATTTCTTCCCAGTTAATAAAATTAAACAAAACAATCTGATCAAATAGAAGTTCAAGTCAATTCTTTAAAATTCCAAATGCATATATTCCAAACATGATCTACACTAGTGGATTGTAACTAAGACACATTTATCTTTCCAGGTTAGAGACTAGAAACCTTACTACTGGTTTCAAAATAGAATTTTTGCAAAAAAACTTTTGTCAAGTCATAAGATACACAAGACACTGCCAGGAGCAAGCTCTCATAACACTGAAGGGGGTGGGGGGAGTGCTTTTCCTTTCTCCAACCAACCAACAAGCCAATTCTAGCGTAAGAAAACCCACACATAAATCCTTGCTACCTAATAGTTCTGAAGAAACGAATTCCTCAGAAATAGTTCAAGAAAAAGTTAATCCTACTGTCAAATTCCCCAACAGACTACCAGGTATAACTTGTTTTCGGGATCATTTCTGTGCCAATATGCCACAAGGACAGTATCCAAATAAAGGTACTTTGAAGGAATGTCAAGTATTACAATTTGATCTTATTTTTTTCCTTTTTGGTCTTCATTTCAAATTATGTATGACCTAACAGTAATTTGTTTCTTCACTATCCATCTAAGAAAAAAAGTCAAGCTGCAATGCTACTAAGTAAAACATACATAGTTCTCTATGAGATTTTTATTTAGAGGTCTAGGATTAAACGTTAGCATTCAGCTTTTTAATTTTTAACTTGAAGATACTACGTAGTGAGAGTTCACTTGTGTTCATTTATATTTGTGTGAAAAGCACAATAAAAAACCTTGGAATCACAAAGATCTCACCTGACTCTAGCTCCTAGTTCTAAATTCTAAACAAAATGCCTAAAACATTAATTTTCAAGAAAATGTTGACTATTCCTATATTATAGGAAGATTTCATATGGTCTGTACTGTATTGCCTTGCTATGTCTCAGCATAAGGCTTAGTATTACTTGTCAGATTTTCGTGAGTCACTCACTGTGCCTCCTCTGAGCTTCACTAACCCCTACCTCGTTCTTTCTGTCCATCTGTTTCCCATCTGTATTAACACGTCCCCATCATCCACTAGCTAACCATTTTTGAAAGCTAAAATGGTATAGGAGAAATTCTTTACAATATTTCAGTTTAACTCTGTGAAACAACATTTTGAAATTCATCCACTTAGAACTTAGTATTTAGAACTCAAGAGAATTTTTATTATATTGAGATGACTCCCAATTCTTGATCTGCATTGTGAAGTCACACTCTGCATATCTTAAACTTCCTCCTGGACATCTTGACCCAAATCCCTCTCAAATTAGCTCTTCATTTTAACCTTCTGATTTCTGGCATTGGGTTGCAACTCTCAATCCCTCCATCTAAAAGTAATACAATTATAAGAGAACTGGTTGTGGGGTCAGATTTCTTGGGTATGAAAGTAGATTTTAGCATTTACTATCTTTATAACCTTGGGCCTAGCTTCTTCATCTGTACACTAAACACATCCTGCCTCAGGATTGTGAAGAGCAACATCCAGTAGCAGCACTTAAGACTGTTCTTAGAATAGTCACTGGTCAACATGTGCAGCCAGCAGCGGCCAAGATCATTCTGGATGCTTGCCATCTATACCTTTATTCCCATTAGCAACTGTAGCCAGATCCCTTCCACCTCCTCTGGTAGCTCTTCCTCAGTGGCCTTTACCCCTTATACCAGTGGTTCTCAATCTGTGGGCCACGACCCCTTTGGGGGGGAGGGTCAAACAACCCTTCACAGAGGTCGCCCGATTCATAACAGTAGCAAAATTACAGTTATGAAGTAGCAACAAAAAAAAATATATGGTTGGGGGAACTGTATTAAAGGGTCACATTAGAAAGATTGAAACCACTGTCATATACACATAAACTAGTAATTCTTTATTCAAGCATTTATTAAGCAACTCTTATTGGTTGGTACTGTACCTGACAATGGAGATACAAAATAAAGACACCTCTGGTCCTTCTCACTGTCTTTGAGTCAACTCGTAACACCCCTACACAACAACTGCCCCTCTGGATAGAACTGCCCCTCTGGGTTTCCAAGAATCTAACTCTTTACAGGAGTAAAACGCCAATTTTTTCACCCATGTAGCAGTTCGTGGTTTTGAGCTGCTAACAGCCCAATGTGTAACCCGCTACACATTAGGGGCTAATCAAAGGGAAACAAGCAACACAAGGTGGCTTGCCCTAAGAAGAAAACTTAATGGGTCAGCAAATGTTAGGAAAAGCATTCTCAAGAGAAGCCCGCAGATGAAATTTTTAAGCAATCTTCAATATCTAACTGTACCACTACAATAATCTCCAAACCAGTTCTCGTTTCCAAATCCTTCCAAACTGGTAATCCCAAAATATCCTTTCTTAAAAGACTTTCCTGGCTCCAGTTTTCTTCCACAACTGGCACCACTTTAACTTTCCAATCTCATTTTATTCCTCAGAAGCCCTGGTGGCACAGTAGTTCCAAGCTGGACTGCACTTCTCAGTTGACAGATCGAAACCACCAGAGGCTCCAAGGGGGGAAGACAGTGCTTTATACTCGTTATTAAACCGTTACAGTCTCAGAAACTCACAAGGCAGTTCTACCCTGCCCTATAGGGTCGCTGAGTTGGCTTTGGCTTGATGACAGTGAGGTTGAGTTTTCTTTTATTCCTCATGTGTGATTTACCCTATGAACTGGCTAAACCAAATCATGTACAAATCCATTTTCCAGAACTTTGCTTCATCTCATAACTATGTCTCATACTGCTGTGACTGAAAGGCTGACAGTTCAACACTCCAGTCTTGCTCTGGCGAGAGAAAAGACCTAACAACCAGTGCCCAGAAATATTCCAGCTGAAGAAACCTTGCAGGGAGCTAGTTCTACCCTGTCCTATACGGCCCGAGTCAAAACGGACTCAATGGCAAATAACTCAAATTCCGCTATTCTCTTAAAGCCACTTCTCTGCTCTATTAAAACAAGTGTTACTTGTTTCCCTAACTCATAGACCACTGATTTCTTTGTTGAAATCCAGTCAGAAGGAAATGTAGAGGTTATTTAATTTAATTTCTTTTTATGATTAAGAGATATTACCGTATGTGATTTTGACTACTGTCAGTGGCAAAAAAATTTACATTTTACATTTTAAATGGCTTCCTTAATATCTATATACATAACACATAAGAACTGCTGAAGTAGAATTAACATAAAACAAACTAACTGTTCACTTCGTCTGTATTGTAGAACAATTAATCAATCCACTCCTCTACTCTTCCCACATCAAAGAACAGAGATCAAACTGGAATCCTAGTGGCACAGTGAGGATACACATTGTGCTGCTAACCTAACCCTCAGGTCAGCAGTTCAGACTCAGCAGGCACCCTGAGGGGGTGGGGGGGTGGCTATACCTGTAAAGAATTACCACCTCTGAAACCCACAGGGGCCATTCTACCCTGTCCTATAGGGTTGCTGTGAGTTGGAATACTCATGGCAGTTTGGTTTGGGTTTAGTATTGTAGTATTAGTCATAATGATCTTTAATGTCCTCCAATAAATTCTGGGTTACTGTGTTCCAAATAAAGCAACAGTTTAAATGTCATTATGATAGCTGAAAAGAGTATTTTTCTCAGTATTAAAACTTTTCCAGACATTTATTTCCTCTAAGGACAAAATAGAGGGGCAAAAGAGCTAATATTTCTTACATGTTATAAACACTAGCTTGTTCATTCCTTTTACCAACTCTGCTTTTTAAAAAAAAGGTAATTTCTATATACCATATTACAAAATAGAAGACTGAGGCTCAAGAGTTTAAGCAAAATTACAAATCTATCTAGGTACCAAGTCAAAATTTGAATTTGACTGTCCATTATCTAAATCTGTAATCTTTTCAATGTGTCATATCTCCATATTAATGAAGGGGTCCAGACAGTGCAATGGGAGCCTAGCTACAAACTGAAGTCAGCAGTTCAAATACTCCAGCATCTCTGCTGAAGATTTAGCAGTCTATGGCAGTTCTACATTATCTACAGGAACCCTAAATTGAAGCCAGCAGTTTAAAACCTCTCCAAGGTGAAAGAGGCTTTCTGCTTTCATAAAGAGTCACAGCCTCAGAAACCCACAGGCAGTTCTATCCCGCCCTACAGGTCACCAGGATTCGGCATGAACTAGATGACAGTAAATTCTGCCTAGAGAATCACTGTGAGTCAGAATCAACTCAGCAGCACACACACCACCAATCAAAACTCACTGCCATCGATCGAACCAGTGCTGATTCATGGCGACCCCTGTGGGTTTTCAAGACTGTAACTACTGACAGGAGCAGAAAGCCCAGTCTTTCTCCCATAAAGCCATTGGCTGTTTCAAGCTGCCAACGCAATAGCAGCCCAACTCATAACCATTACACCACCAGCACAACCACTACTACTGTATTAATGGGGGGAAGATCGTGTCATCATTTGGGTCCTGAGATAAATGTCCTTTTACACATTTTAATGAACATGATAATCTTAAAGCAATGAACTGAAAACAGTACTGTAATGTTCAACAACTAATAAGGAAAAGCCACAAAATGAGGCCTAAACTCATACACTGAAATGTTTTTAATATAAAGCCTCAAGTAACATACTAATTACTTCAACAAAATTGTAAAACTTAGACATGAAAGATTAGTATGGATGTAGCTAGCTCTACTAAAAGCATCTGAAAAGCAAATGGGCCTGTTCAGGGGACAATCAAAAGAGTGAGGTACCCACATATTTCTCTCCCTCACATGGAAAGAGAAATGTGGTGTGAAGGGAAGAAAACAGACACTAGGTTTAAGCATTTATGAAATGCCACCAAAATTGCCCTTTTACTATAGTTTTTACATATAGAAAGGCTGACTGGTAAAAACCAAACTCACCTCCATTGAGTTAATTCCCACTCATAGGAGCCCTATAGGGCAGGGAAGAACTGCCCTGTGGGTTCACTCACAAAGCGGCTGGTGGTTTTGAACTACTGACTTTGTGATTAGCATCCCAAAAGGCTGCCCGTAGTAATTATGAACCAATTCTGAATATCACTCAACAAATGGCATAAAGATTCAGATGTATTAGAAACTGCGAAAGCAAGTATAAAACGGTTTTCTCTCAATTGTAAACGTGAGGCAAAGCTTGCGCCATCCTACCATAAACTTGTTAATCGATCTATAATTTTATACTCGAGTCTCTTTTATATATAAAACTCCCCAGAACTTTTAAGAGTATATATAGATTCTTGAATAAGCATCAAAATGCTATGCTTAACTACTCCGTAGCAGTAAATACCTAAGCAAAAGTGTATGTGTGTGTATACATACACACACACACACACATCTGTCGATATGGCAACACGATCACGAACGATAAACTACCCTGCAGCTCGTAGCTTTCACAAGACATGCATATGTTCCCATAAAAACCAAAAGCAATTCGCTGGCCAGAGGTGACTTCCAAGTGTACGGAAGTCCTCCTTTCAGGGGAACACTCACGCAGCGGTGGAATTTAAAAAGCCGGCCAGGCCCACAGCCCCCGGGCGGACTCGGACTCGCCCCTTGCCTTACTTCCTCTACAATGAGGTAAAGACCACGTGTGGAGTGGAGCGTGAACCTTGGCGGCGCAGCACTGCAAAGGCAGGCGCTCCCACGCCTGCACCTCCCTCCCACCCGCGTCCCTCCAGTATCAGCCCTCCGTCCGCAACTGGCGGTCCCGGCGGTTATTTATTCCCTGGAAGGCAGGCGGATAACCGAGGCAGGCCCAAAGCAGGTGAGCTCGAACGCCGAAGGAAGCGAAGCGCGGGCACAAGCTCCAGGAAGCGGTTCCCGCCTCTGCCGTGCACGGTCCCGGACGCCCCGGAATCCAAAGGCTGAGGCACCCAAGGCGTTTTCACGGCTTTCGGACCACACTCGGAGTCCTGATTTGGCCCCAGTGCCAAGCGCGGGCCGCACTCCTCACGCCCCCACCTCGGGGCCCGCCAGCCTCGAGCCGAACGCAGGCTGAGACTAAAGGAAGACAGCAGGCCTCTCAACCTGCGCACCACGGTGCAGCGGCGTCCCGGCCTCCCACGGGGACCCGAACGCACGCCCCCAACCCGTTCGCCTCCCCAGTGACCAGACGGGTCTGTAGGCCCGCACATGACGGCCAAAGACCCACTGACTTCCGAGATCTTCAAAGAAATTACCTTTGAACTGGCCTTCTGAGAACCGCCTGGCGTTTTGTCCGCCATCTTGAGCTTAGCCCCTCCTTCCGCGGCGGCGAGAGTCGAGCGCCGAACGAGCAGATCCCCGCGGAGCCCGCCAGAGGCCCCGGCGAGGTTGAGCAGTCGATTGACGAGACACGGAGTCCGGGCGGGCAGGCGGGCCACGCCGCGTGACTGCTGGCGCCAGTGCTCCCCCAGCGCAGCCCGCGCTCCTCCGTCCGTGTTCTGGAGGCTTCCGTGACCGTGCGGGGGGTTGCGTTGTCGCTCTAAGTAGAGAATGTCCTGGTGCTTCGGGCCCGGCTGAGAGCTCACGCTGCTTTCCAGGCCGGCTCGGGAGCAGGGGGCTGCTCTTTTCCAAGGAGAAACTGCTCAACGCGCGGAGCGCTCGCTTCAACTCAGAAAACTGGAACTGCGGCCAACTGCGAGTCTGGCGCCCGGTGAACAAAGACCCGGTTCGCGCCTCCTGGGGGCTTAGGGACAGGCACACTTGGAATCTGTTCACGTTACTGGGAAGTCGCCCGTGCTGAGATGGAGTTGGACCTGGGAACCCCAGAAGCGGGGCACTAGACCCAGTTTTGGAATGCAACGGTGCTCTTCCCCCATACACAGACTGCAAGGCGTCTGCAAAATGGACACGGTGCGAAATAACGAAAGAGTATTCCAAACCTAGCACACCTGTACATTTTCTGTCGTTTGAAATTATATTTTGCTGTTCGTTAAGATTTTATTCGCATAGGTGGAGAGCGCCATGCATTTGTAGGTGCTTGAGCCCTCCCACAGGAGCCCTGGTGGTGTGGTTACTCGCTGGATGCCTAACAGCGAGGTAAGTAGTTCAACGCCACCAGCTGCAT
The DNA here is from genome assembly GCF_050624435.1 of Tenrec ecaudatus. Lineage (NCBI taxonomy): Eukaryota > Metazoa > Chordata > Mammalia > Afrosoricida > Tenrecidae > Tenrec > Tenrec ecaudatus. The sequence goes on from NC_134533.1 coordinate 136,952,405, forward strand.
CGTGGGAGAAAGCCAGGCTTTTCTACTCCCTTCGCGAGTTACGCTCTCAAGTGGAAGCCTACCTTGCCTTTTAAGGTCTCTTGAGTCAGAATTGAATCTATAACAGTTTGCTTAAGCCCTCCCAATTCCAACTCAGACCCTATAGGACACCGTAGAACATTGTTTACCTTCTTAAATGCTGGAATTTCAGAACGCAGGGAAAACTCGAAGGACGGCCAAAGCAGGAAAAGCATTTGAAATAAAAATCTTCTGGCAGTTCAAAGAAAGTGAATCAGTACAGCCCATTTTGCAGGGGACCACAAGCAGTTGAGTTTTACTGGAGCAAAAAGGCCTGGCTGAACCTTCAGTGTGGTATAAATAGACTCTAGTCACTTAAGAATTTAATCTGTCCAAGTCAATAATTCATGTACTGTGGTTCGTAGCCAGCATACTCTTGTACAATCGCCTTTTCTCAACTGTTTAAATTATTTACCATTGACTGAAATAATGACACTATTAATAAAATGGCCTTATGCCCCAGGGAGATGATTGATAAAAATATTAATGATATCTCTAAGGTGAACCAGAGACATATAAACTACAGATCTATGAATGGATTTGGGGCTTTGACTTAATTCTAGTCCAAATCTAAGAACAATGAGTTGTTATAACTTGGCCCTACTTGATAATTGTCTTCATGAAGACCTCCCTGAAGATGCAAGTGATACAGCAAAATGTGCTGAAGAAACCACATGGTGCCTGGCAATCAGAAAGAAGTGTCTTCAGCCATCTAAGGGAAATGTCAACTAGGTCCACATGGAAGAAGCAGACCAGCCTGTGTGATCCAAGGACTATAAGTAATATAATCCAAATCTGAAGCAGGGAATGGTTTCAGAGCTTAAATCCTGAACATCTGGCTGGCAGAAGGCTAGAGATGACAGTGGAACGCCAAGATCCATTTGCAGGATCTGCACATAGAGTAAGCCTTCAGTGAATTCCCTCTGACCATAGTCCAGGCAGGTGAATAGCTGTGTTAACAGCCAGGGAATGTCCTAGAGACAATTATAGTAGATATATTTGAGTTAAAATGTAACATCTGATTCCATCCGGCTTTTGACACATTTAAAAGTTACATCAGTTAAAAAGGAGAAAAATTAAAGGGAATCCCCTCAGAACATAGATAGACCAAGACTGTGACTAAACTTGCTATCATTCAGAATGCACTGGAAAGTGGATTATCACAGATGCATTAGGTAAAAATGTAACACCTTATCATTTGATCTCCCTTTTGACCCATTTTGAAGCGGTTCTGGTTTTTAGTATTTTCTGTTACTTTTCAACTAGAATTTTTCTCTATTTTGTTATTGTTAGTTTTGTTTTGTTTTTTTTAATCATTTAATGGGGGCTTTTAACAGCTCTTAAAACATTCCACATAGCAATTGTACCAAGCCTTTTTGTATATATGTTACCATCATCATTTTCTAAATATTTACTTTCTATTTGATCCCTTGGTATCAGTTCCTTTAAATTGTTTTCCTATCTTACACCAACCACTGTCTTCCTTCACCCACGTTTGTTGTTCATCCCCCGTAGAGGGGATGAGAGATTAGGTGTCTGTCATTGCAAACAATTGTTGTTAGCTTTTTGATTCTTTGTTTTTTGTTTTTCAGTATATTAAATCCAGGATGGGTAAATCTATATTGATAGTAACTGCATTAATAGTTTCTAGGGGGGGTGGCAAGGGAAGTTGGCGGGGAAATGAGGTGATAACAAGGAATACCAAAAAAAAAAAAAAAGGAAATGTTCCAAAATTGATTATGGTAATAATTATACAACCCTTCTTGATATGATTAAACTATTGAATTGTAGGATATGTGAGTTATGTCCCAATAAAACTTTAAAAAAAAAAAAAGGTCTGGCCAGAGAGGTGGATAGGAACAAGTCCACACAATAGTCCTATATTGGGAATTAGAATTCTATAGTGAGGACAAAGTATGGCCCTCAATAAAGCTATATAGGACTGTGATAAGGTCTGATTTTTATTTCAAAAGTTTGCTCTGAGGACAGCATAAGACTGATTAAGTCAAGAAAACTGTCTTAAAATAGTAGGGCCAGTGATTCCTCATTCATTCACTCAAAAAAAATTTTGAGCCTCCTTTTGTAGACAAAACTGCAGTGTTACAGGGCTTACAGAGACATAATAATGCACTTATTTATATTTAAAGCTTAATAAAAACTCAGCTAACATAATACTCAGTGGTAAATGAATGGAAGCTTTCCCCCAAGATAGGCAACAAGATAGGGATAACCTGCTCTCACCACTGCTATTCAATGTTGTAGTGGAAGTTCTAGGCAAAGCAATTAGGCAAGAAAAAGAAATATAAGGCATCCCAATTAGAAAAGATAAAGCTATATTCACATAGTGTATCTACAAAAATGAAGAGTCTAGGTGACACTGTGTATAAAGAGAGCTAACTGCAAGGTAACTGCTCCAAGGGAGAAAAGTGGAGCTATCGGCTCCCTTAAATATGGACAGCCAAAAAAAAAAAAGATGGACAGCCTCGGAAACCTTATATAGAGTCACTTTGATTCCATGGCAGAAAGTTCTGGTTTTTTTACATATTAAAAAATATAGAGAGAGAGCAGTCTGAGGGGCCAGCCCCAATCCCAACAACGGGGACAGCCCTGCTCCCTGCAGAACAATTCACTTCAGAGGACAGCACTGAAACTACAGCTCAGGGAGAGGGTTATGTCTGATCAAAGCACATGGGAGCAAATGAAGGGGGAGGAAGAGAGTGGAACACATCCTGGCCCACCCAAGCCCTGAGAACAGTATTCCTGCTCAGAGCAGCAAATGCACAGGGAGGACCATATGGTCAGCCCCACTATGAGACATAACATCCCTCACTAACCCATAGCCCTACGGGGACAACACTGGAGACACAGTGCAGGAATTGCACCCAATTTGATCCAATCACACTGAGGTGAAACACTGCAGGTGTGCAACAGAACAGCAAGAGGAGCAGAACAACGAAGTCCCCAGGGAAAACCAAAAATAGACTTTGGAGTCAGGGCATGGCACTCCATCAGACTTGACCAGAAAACACTCCTAAAGGTCAACAAACAGACCTTGAACTATTTATAAGCTTTAAATATTTTTGTTGTTTTGTTGCTTTGTTTTGCTCTGTCTTGTTTTTTGTACATATTATTATCTCTGCAGGTCTATTTAGATAAAATAGGTGGGATAAAAAATCTGGAGGAGTAAACAACAGGACTGACGGTTCCTGGGGACATGGGACAGGGGCAGGCAGGGAAAAGGAAGTTGGTGTTAACAAACCCAGGGACAAGGGAACAACAAGTGATCCAAAATCGGGAGGAGGGTGTAGGAGTTCTGGTAGGGCTTGATCAAGGGCAATGTAACCGAGAGGAATTACTGAAACCCAAATGAAGACAGCATGATAGAGGGACAAGAGGAAAGTAAAAGGAGATAGAGGAAAGAGCTAGGAGGCAAAGGGCATTTATAGATGTCTGAATAAAGGCATGTACATATATAAATATTTTTATATGAGGATGGGGAAATAGATCTATGTACACATATGCATAGGTTTAGTAGTAAGGTAGCAAATGAACATTGGGCCTCCACTCAAGTACTCCCTCAATGCAAGAACACTTTCTTCTTTTAAACTGGCATTCCATGATGCTCACCTTCCCGACACAATTGCTGAAGACAAAGCGGGTACATAAGCAAATGTGATTAAGAAAGATGATGGTGCCCAGCTATCAAAAGATATAGCATCTGGGGTGTAAAGGCTTGAAGATAAACAAGCAGCCATCTAGCTGAGAAGCAACAAAGCCACATGGAAGAAGCACACCAGCCTCTATGATCATGAGATGTCAATAGGATCAGGCATCATCAGAACAAAAGATTATAACATTGTGAGTGAGAGGGAGTGCAGAGTGGAGACCCAAATCCCATCTGTAGGCAACTGAACATGAACATCCTCTTACAGAATGGTCACGGGGAGAAGACAAGCCAGTCAGGGTGCAGTATAGCACTGATGAAACATACAACTTTCCTCTAGTTCTTCAAAGCTTTCCCTCACCACCCTACCCCACCCCCACTATCATGATCCCAATTCTGTCTTACAAATCCAGCTAGACCAGAGCATGTACACTGGGACAGATTCAGAGCTGCAAACAGGGAGACATCAAACACTGTAAGAAATGGAAAAAATGATTTATAAATTATCAACGTTGAGGGGGGCAGGGAAGGTGGGGAAGGGAGGGGAAAAAATGAGAAGCTGATACCAAGAGCTCAAGTAGAAAGAAAATGTTTTGTGAATGATGATGGCAACAAATGTACTTGACGCAATGGATGGATAAGAGTTGTATAAGCCCCCAATAAAATGATCTATTAAAAAATACTTCAAAAGGCTCCACAAGAGTTAATAAACTAATTTAGCAAAATTGCAAGGTACAAGATCAATATTCAAAAATCATCTGGGTGGTTGATAATTATAACATGGTTCTGTAAGAAAGACTGCTAATTTTTTGAAGTATAATTGAAGTCTAAATAGGTAAAGCACTGTGATGAATTCACTTGCTCTCAACTGATTCGGAGGAAAATACTTTAGGTCAGTGGTTCTCAAGCTTCCTAATGCCATGACCCTTTCATACAGTTCCTCATGTTGTGGTGACCCCCAACCATAAAATTATTTTCGTTGCTACTTCATAACTGTAATTTTGCTGCTGTTATGACTCATAATGTAAATATCAGATGTGCAGGATATATTTTCATTGTTATGAACATAATTAAACATAATGAGAGCATAGTGATTAATCACAAAACAATATGTAATTATGTATTGTGAAATATTTATGTGCTTTCCGATGGTCTAAGGTGACCCCTGTGATTGAGACCCCACAGATTGAGAACCACTGCTTTAGCTAAATGAATGGGTAGGTAGATAAGAGAGCAAATGACAAAGAGCTCATATCTAAATGCTAATAGCAGATGAATCTGTCTAAAGGGATTGTGGAGTTATGTTTATTCTTGTACGTTTTGTGTAAGTTTAAACTATTTCTTCCCCCAAAAAGTAAAAAAGATGAATGAAACAATAATAAACAGAGGAGGAATACGACTGAGTTTTGACATCAGGAATCGAAAGTGCAGAGGTATCTTTTAGGCATCTGCTAAAAGGGAAACAGACATTTGGGAATTTACTAAAGGCCAAACTGCAAGATGAAAGAGGAATAGGAATGAGAGACAAAGTTTCACTGGGTTCCTATTACCTCAGCACTGAACAATCTGAAAAGGAATTCCATTTACAACATCATATAACAGAACAAGATTCCTAGGAATAAATTTAACCAAGGATATGCTTGTATCCTGAAAACTATGGAGCATTGCTAAAGAAACCAAAGGATACCGAAATAAATGAAAATACACCCTCTGTTTATGAATTGAAGGCTTTGTATGGTTCAGATGGTAGTATTGCTTAAAGCAAGATGCAGATTCAACACGATCCCCACCAGACTTCCAACAGTCTATGCAGAAATGAAAAAGCTGGTCCGTAAATTCATATGGAATTTCTAGGGCCACCAAATAGGCAAAAGTATCTTGAAAAAGAAGTATATTTCTCAATTTTTAAACACTGAAAAGCTATAGTCATTGAAGGCATAATACTGGCAAAAGGCTAAAAACAAAACCCACTGCCATTGAATTGCTTTTGTCATGTAGTGACCCTATGGAACACAATAGAACCAAATTAATAAAAATGGTCAGTGAAAAACTATAAAACTCATAAAAGAAAACAAGGGGATAAATCTTTAGGATCCTCCTATTCATTAATTGATCTTAGATACATCACCAAAAGTACAAGCATTTGTAGGGGTCTGACCTTTGTGAATTGTGGGATTATAAAGAGACTCTTCCCCACCTTTGTCTCCCCCAAAGATATCCCAAACAATACAGGCTATTTGCCAGCATATGGTAAGATGTTTAGAGACATCCTCCCTGCAGGCAGTCAGTTGCCAGACTACTGTAAAGTTAAGCTGGGATCCTGAGTCCAGGATCCGTCCATCTTGTCACGTGTATCCTCAATCCCTCCCCTTCCTATTGTGTGTATTTCCCTAGATTTCCCTCCTCTCGTTGCTGTATAACCCTTCCTGTGACGTAATTACTGGTAACTAATGGGCTTGCACGCCCCTGATGATATATAAGCCTTTATTAGCAATAAAGGTTCTCTCCTCAGCTCTTCCCATCCTCTCTCCCCCAGTCCTCGCTCCCCTGTTCCTTTCCACTTGTCCTCCTTGCCCTCCCCCCACTCTCCTCCCCTCCATCTCTCATCTCCACGTGGACCACCAAGCAGGGCTAAGGTGAGCATGCTACTATGAAATGTGTCTAACTTCATTATTTCAATCTCTTCTCTCATGCTCTCTTACTTTATTATAATCTTTATGTATCTTAACCATACAACTGTGCCTATCAAACCTGCGATTACTTGCGGGGTATGGCCTCTTCCCCACAAGCATTTACCAAAGAAAAAATATACATCAATTGAACTTGATCAAAATAAAAATTTTGTGCATGAAGGGACATTACGCAAATGAAAAAAGGTATTACTCAAAAAATGTATAGAATAGGAGAGTATGTTAGACAGGATTTTCTAGAAAAACAAAACCAGGACACTAATGATTTTATATATAGTTATAGGTATATATATATAACAAATAAAAGTAATCTATAGAGCAGTACAAATGGCTCAGTGCAACTCACTTCCACGAGACAGCTAATACACTGGCAGTCCTTCACATCTTGAGGGCTGCCGGGTGCAAGTCAAGGAAGCAGACAGCTGATTCCTCTCTAGAGCAATTCAGGCTATCTGGCCACAGACAGCAAACAGCAAGGCAGGTCACCAATAACCATCCCGATCACAGGGTCCGACATCTCAAGCGATGTATACTCCAGTAGCATGGCAAAGCAGGTCTTGAAGGAACCTCAAACCACAGCAACACAGTCCACGGGTTAGGTGTCCCAAGGTAGTGTAGCTTGCAAATTGAGGCAGAGAACAAGCTAAGGCAGCCGCACACTGGTCCGATCAAAGAGCAAGAGATAAGAAAGGCAAGGTTTGCTGAGCCATTTATATCTCTGTGTTAGGCTGAGTTTTACAGAGAAACAATATGTACGAGAAAGAACTTTATATCAAGAAAGCATTTTATGTCAAGTCCATAGGTCTGATGCTATCCAGAAGCTCTCAGACTCTGGTAGTTATTGCTCAGACACAGACATGTGGGGTAGAATCATAGGGACCCAAGAAATAAGTTAGCACATCACCAATTCTCAGGGATGGCAGCACACATGGTCCACCCTTGGAGGGAGCCAGATGCAGATCCAAGCAAGCAGGAATTGGCAGCGAAAAAGAGAAAAGTCTTCAGGATCCCTCTAATAAAAAGCCATATCCCCAAGGAGGCATCATCAGACTTTGACCTGATTGAAAGGTTGGAGTCCATTCCTACCTCCACAACCTTCCAATTGACATAAAATCTCACTATCACTATGTCCATGGGCTACTCCCTAAAACCTGACTGTGTTATCTGGCATGACAAAATGAACTTTTTACTTGTGATTACGTCAAGCATCTTGGTATGAGGAGATTGTTGTGGATAGTCCTGTGGGCCCAATGAAATCCCAAGGATCTTAGTAAGAGGCAAGTAGTAGAACTAGAGTTAGAGAAATGACATGAAGACAGAATCCAAGGCCCAAGAAAAAGTCTGAAGATGGACCATTGAAAAGATGGGGAAGTTATCTGGGCTATTTTGGAGCTTGGTTCAGCGAGTTTTAATGGAAGATTTGGCAATGAGAAGGGTGTGGTATGAATTAGGGGGGTAACTTGTGCCTCGGGTTCTGACTGACCAGGACGAAGAGTGAGTGGAAACATGATGTGCTTTGAAAGAACAGCTTTGACGTGACCCACACTGTTCCCAAGGTCATCACTGGTGACAAGGCATGGTGCTATTCTTATGACCCAAAAGAAAACATCAATCAAATCAGTGGAAGATGACATCATCACCTCACCCCCCAAAAACTCCTCAAGTGAAATAAAAGATCAAGACATTGTTCATTTGTTTTTTGATGTGAGGGAGACAGTGCATTTGGAATTCGTTCCACCAGTGAAGACTCCAGTTTTCTATTCAGAGGTCTTAAAAAGATTACATAACTGTGCAAAAAAACAGGCCTAATTTGTGGCAGACGGGGGACTGGTTTGCCACCACGACAATGCACCTGCTCATGCAGCCATCTCAGTGCGCCATTTTTTGGCAAAAAACCAGCATGCTTCTCTTGCCCCATGCGCCTTACTCACCTGACCTCACTCCGTGTGACTTCTTTTTGTTTCCTCAAATGAAGAGGGACATGAAAGGGCCGTGATTTGACCATATAGATGAGGTGAAGAAGAAAGCCACACGAGGAAGTTACTGTCAGCCACAGCAGATGAGTTTGAAAAATGTTTCTAAGAATGGAATCACAGATTTGACAAACGTATTAAGTGTAATGGAGAGCACTTTGAAGGTGATAAGGTTTGATAAAAATGAAATTAAATACATAACTTTGAAAATCTGTTTTTTGGGGTGGGGGGTGTGCCCCCTCGTAAGTAGTAAATTCCAATGTCTATAAGCAGGCCAGTTGTGGTACATTTGTCCCTAGTAATGGCGAGTGATGAAAGGCTTGGCATGTAAACCTTCAGTCTTCTACCTAGAAGGTCACTCCCATTAGAGTGTAACCCAGTGTTTGCAAAATTTTTCATTTTCCACAAAATACTAGAAATCCTGAGTTCCACATAAAAACTCTTTAATGTTGACATGCTAGTTCAAATTTCAAAGACCCCAACACACACACTACACAAACATTAGGCAGAGAGAAAAAACAAACACCTCTGTGGGCTGCATCTAGCACTTCTTTTTAACCTGTGTTGACCACAGTTGCTGGGGGAATCTTTAAAAACGGATGACAGCTGTGGGGACAAGAGAACCAACACATCATAAAGAGAAAAATGCCATGGTTTTGGTGTGACTGCTAAAAAGTCAAACTAATTGCCATAAATTACACGGATTTCTTACTATTTATGTTTAGTCCTTTTGCAATAATAATTGTGAATCTAATGAAATCTTTCAGATCTTGAAGTTCCATTTAGGGGCAGTAGTAATACAGTGGCAGAATTCTTGCTGTCCCAGAGGAAAACCTAGCTTTGATTCCTGTCAATTCCGTGACGTGGTGAAGTGTCCACCACTTGTCTGTCAGTGGAGGTCTGTGTGTTGCTATAATGCCAAAGAGATTTCAGAGAGCTACCAGACTAAGATGGACTAGGGACCAAAGCCTGGCAATCTACTTTCAAAAAACCAGTCAATGAAAACCCTGTACACCACAGTGAGCTAATTATGTTGTGCACAAGGTCGCCAACTTAATAATAGCTAACATTAACAATACCAATAAATTTGGGTAGTTTTTATGCTATCTCAGTGTGTTAGACTGGGTTGTTGCTTGAGTGATAAGGCCAACTTTTCATAACCATGTTCCCACCAGCAATGTATGAGGGTTCCAATTACTTTCACATTCATGACAATATTTGTTATTTTCCCTTTTTAAAAAATAATTATCTTAATGGATGTGAAGTACATGTCATTTGCAGTTTTTTTAGTGACTAATGATATTGACCATCTTTTCACGTGTTACAGATTTGTATACTTTCTTTAGAAAAGGTCTATTCAAGTCCTATAACAATTTGGGGGTGTGGGGTTGTTCATCCTTTTGTTTTTGAACTACATGCGTTATTTGTGCATTCTGGGTAGTAAACCTTTATTCAATATATTATTTTAAAATATTCTCTTCCATGATAGGTAGGTTTATTGTGCCAACCTGGCCAATGAACACGTGGGATTAATTGAAGGGCAGAGAGATAAATGGCTCAGCAAGTCTTGCCTTTCTTATCTCTTGCTCTTTGATCGGACCAGTGTGTGGCTGCCTTAGCTTGTTCTCTGCCTCAATTTGCAAGCTACACTACCTTGGGACACCTAACCCGTGGACTGTGTTGCTGTGGTTTGAGGTTCCTTCAAGACCTGCTTTGCCACGCTACTGGGCTATACATCACTGGAGCTGGGGCTGTTCGACCCTGTGATCGGGATGGTTATTGGTGACCTGCCTTGCTGTTTGCTGTCTGTGGCAGGATTGCCTGAATTGCTCTAGAGAGGACTCAGCTGTCTGCTTCCTTGACTTGCACCGGTGGCCCTCAAGACTTGAAGGACTGCCAGTGTACTAGCTGTCTCATGGAAGTGAGTTGCACTGAGCCATTTGTACTGCGCTACAGATTAACTTTATTTCTTAATATATATAATATATTATATATACCTATAAATAGGTATATATAAAATATAGTCTATATACCGCTATATAAAATATATATATACACCTATAGAAATATAGATAATCATTAGTGTCCTGATTTGTTTTTCTGGAGAGCCCTGTCTAACATAGCCCCCAAGGGTATATTAGCACATGGCTTCTTTGCTTCTCAACCTGGGCCTTGCTCTCTGATTCTCTTGCCCCGCCTCTTGTCCCTGCTCCTGCTCTCTTGCCCTTGCTGTTACTCACTTGCTCCGGTTTTCGGTTACTCTCCTATCCCACTACTCTGATCACCCTCCACTCTGCTTCTTTGTTCTCCCTTCTAGTCTGGAAGAAATCTGAGGGTCTCATTTTCCAAATAAAGCCTGTTATCGATATTTGCTTTCCGTTCCAGGCTATAATTTCTATCAATGTGAATGTACTCAAGCGTACTTTACATCTGCCACAATAATCATTGCTAATCTTATCTTATGCTTATCTTATTTTAGCAATAGTCCTGAAAGAACAGTACCCTAACTGTGTAGAAATTACTATATCAAAAAAAGAACAAACGCTAGAATGGTTCAAATGGAGGACTGTGGAAATGCGTATTCTAAAGTGGATGTGTGTGTGCATGAGCGAGAGAGGGACTGAGCTATAGGACAACGGAAGGGTCCATGGAGGGTTAGAAGAACCAGCAAAGGACAACATCTCTTGGGAGCGCTTTCTTGCTGTATAGTCTGGCAGTCCAAAGATAAGGTTAACCTAGACCATCCATAGATAAAACCTCACTTAATCTGGGACCTGTCCTGCCTATGAGCATCCCAGGAGGACTGAGCTTGTGGGACAAGACTAGGTAATAGGCTGGTAGATAGTGCTGTTAAGAAAAAATGAATCAGCTATCTCCTTAGCAATTTCGTTTAAATGTTAATAACCGCAGCCCATGTATGGCATTGCTATCATGAGTCTATCAAAGAGCATGGTATACATCTTTATTTTTTTAAGTTTCTCTTTTTCTGCAAGTTGACCTTGAACAATTCATGTTTTGTTGATTCTGAAGCATCTTCTTAGTTATCTGGTGCTTCTATAATAAAAATAGCCCAACTCCATGGTTTTAAAGAATAAAAACTTATTTGCTCAGAGTTCAGGGTAATTCAGGGCACCCACTATATGGAGAAACCAAACTCACTGCCATTGAGTCACTGCTGACTCATGGTGACCCTAGAGCAGGGCAGAACTGCCCCTCTGGGTTGCTAAGACTGGAAGCCTTTATTGGAGTAGAAAGCCTCATCTTTCTCTTCAGGATCAGCCAATGGTTTGAACTGCCCAACCCAGCCACTATGCCACCAGGGAGCGATCTTCCTGCTACAGGGAGAGGTTCTCTCTGTTTCAGAAGTGATTAAAGGTAAGCACAACCTGTGCTGATATGATATCATTAACATTACAAAGACTCTATTCCCAAAGGGGATGATAGTCACAGGTGTTCATAACCAATCTCGATAGTGACCCTTGTTGACTCGAAGCCACTCTGTAGGGTGGAATAAAGCTGTCCCACCTGTTCCCAAGGTTGTGCGCTTTCCAGAAGCAGACTGTCAAGTCTTTTTCCATTGGAGCAGCTGCCATTTTGCCACCAGGACTTCAGGTACCAGGTAGCACATGTTGTGAGACTGCAATTCATAATAGGTATCTTTTCTGTTGCTATTGTACGTGGATACAGTTTTCTCCATTATTGATATACATTCTCAGTAATTACTGTTGTAACTACTATGCATTGATTTTGTGCCCACACTCTTTGTGGAATTATTTTATTAGGTGTACAACTGGGGTTGTTTTGTTTGTTTTTTTCTGTGTTGTTTCTTAGGTGATCTCATTGGGCTTTGAGGTATGCAAGCATATTGTAAACAATGACAAATTCACTTAAACCAGACACTTTTGGGTATCTGTTTCCTTTTTCTTGTGTAATTACATGAGCCAGTATCTCCAAAATAATGTTAAATAAGGATGTTGCAAATGAACGTCCTTGTCTGGTTCCTATTTTTTTTTTTTGGTTCCTATTTTCATAAGAATGCTTTCAGTGTTTTCATGAGGATACACTGACTTTCGGATTGTGAATGGAATTTTATGTTATTTTTCAGCTAATCATGAAACAGAAAATGCAGAATTTTAAATCCTCTGAAGATTCAGGGATCCTAATGATTCACCGATGAATGTCAGAGGTCAGTCACCTCTGTTTAAGAAACACTGTCACTGGGTCTGGTCGCAGAAACAAAGGGAGCAGCTCTGTGACCAGGGGAACGTTCTGATCTGTGTCCCTTAGTGAGAGAAGGGTGGTGGTGGTGGTGGTGGAGGGTATGTTATAGGGAGGACAGGTAGGAATCTGTGTCCATTTCCTACTGCTGCTGAAACAAATTGTCCCAAACGCAATAGTTTACCCCAGATGCCTTGTGATATCATTTCAGAGGTCAGACGTCTAAAGTGTGTGAGCAAGCTGCCTGCCTTTTGGAGGCTCCACAGGCGGATCCTTTTCCTTCCTCTCCTGCAGCCACAGGCCACCTACATTCTGGGCTCCTGGTCCATTCCTTCATCTTCAAATCCAGCAGCACTGCTTCTCTTCTTTTCTCCGGCCTTGGAGTCCATCTTCATGTCATCTATCTAACTCTAGTTCTGCTACTTGTCTCTTACTAAGATTCTTGGGATTTCATTGGGCCCGCAGGACTATCCACAGCAATCTCCTCTTACCAAGATGCTCGTTTTAGGGAGTGGCCCATGGACATAGTGATAGTGAGATTTTATGTCAATTGGAAGGTACCTGTGTGGAGGTAGGAATGGACTCCAACCTTTCAATCAGGTCAAAGTCTGATGATGCCTCCTTGGGGATATGGCTTTTTATTAGAGGGATTCTGAAGACTTTTCTCTTTTTCCCTGCCAATTCCTGCTTGCTCAGATCTGTATCTGCCTCCCTCCAGGGGTGGCCCATGTGTGCTGCCATCCCTGAGAATTGGTGATATGCTAACATATTCCTTGGGTCCCTATGATTCTGCCCCACAGGCCTCTGACTGCGCAATAACTACCAGAGTCTGAGAGCTTCTGGATAGCATCAGACCTGTGGACTTGATATGAAATGCTTTCTTGATATAAAGTTCTTTCTCATACATATTATGTTTTTCTGTAAAACTCAGCCTAACACAGACATCTTTAGGGTCCATTAGTCAGTCAACCACAGGTCTGAAAAGAATGTTCTTCTGGCACTCACTCACTCACTACTCACCACTCACTCACAACTCATTCACTCACTCACTCATCACTCACCACTCACTCACTCACTCACCACACACTCACTCACCCACCACTCACTCACTCTCTCTCACTCACCATTCACTGACTCATTCACCACTTACTCACTGACTCACTCAGCACTCATTTACTCACTGACTCACCACTCACTCACCATTCACTCACTCACTAACCACTCAATCACCACTTACTTACCACTCACTCACCACACACTCACTCATTCACTACACACCACTCACTCACTCAGAACTCACTCACTTGCCACTCATTCACTTAACACTCAATAATTTACCACTCACCCACTTACCACTCAATCAACATTCACTCACTCACTCACTCACTCACCACTCACTCATCATTGACTCACTCACAACTAACTCACTCACTCACTACTTAATCAACACTCATTCACTCACCACTCACTCACTTATAATTCACTCACCACTCAACCACTCAATTTTTTTAATTAAAAAGGTTTTTTGAAAAAATAACGTTCTTCTGTATGTTGCCCTTGCTTGACAGGGCATGGCTTTGATCCCACTATAAAATTGGCATGGGAATAGTTCTAATAAATACAGTTATGTCTACTAATTTTATTTCTAAAATTACTACTAGGAACTCCATGGGTGGGAGGTATACATCCAGTGAAGAGGAACGAGGGACTTGTCATTTTCCAGAGGAATAGTTTCACATTCATCATCAAAAAGAACATTTCAAGATTTATTTTGAAGTTAAATAGATATTATTGAGGTTCAATAATATCTATAGGTCTACAAAGAAGACCATTATTCATACTATTACTCAAATTTATGGAACAACCATTAAAGCCAATGATGAAGAAATTGAGAAATTTTACCAACTTCTTCTGTCTGAAATTGCTCAAACATGTTATCAAGATGCATTGATAATCACTGGTGATTGAAATGTAAAAGTTAGAAACAAAGAAGAAAGAATAGCAGTTGGAAAATATGGCCTTGGGGGATGTGCACAAAGCTGGAGATCCCGTGGTAGAATTTACCCAAAGCAACAGGGTCTTCATCGTAAATACCTCTTTCGACAATATAAGTGGCACCTGTACATGTGGACCTCACACAGGAATCAAATTGAGTCCATTTGTGGTGAGACAATGGAGAGGCCAACTGGTTGTTGGAAGCCCATGAAAGCCAAACTATGACCTTGAATATATTCCACCTGAATTCAGAGACAGTCTGAGAAACAGATTTGATGCATTTAACACTGATGACTGGAAACCTTATAAGTTGTCAGATGACATTAAGAGCATCATACATGATGAAAGCAAAAGATCATTAAAAAGATAGGAAAGAAAAGACCAAAGTTTATGTCAGAAAGTCTGTGACTTTAATCTTAAATGCAGAGTACCTAAAGCAAATAGAAGAATTTATGAAGTAAAATTGCTGAACATAAAACTTCTAATGACAATTCAAGTAGACAAAGTAGGTTACATAATGAAATACACAGAAATGTGTAGAGAGACCTACAATTAGAAAGCCGAACGGGAAGAACATATTCAGTGTTTCTCCAGTAGAAATCATTGGAAAAAATTCAAGCCCTGAAGTGAAATATTGAAGGATTCCATGGACAAAATATTGAACAATCTAAGAGGCATCTAAAGATGATGGAAGAAACATATAGAGTCACTAAATAAAAAACAATTAGTTGATATTCAACCATTTCAAGATGTAGCATATGATTAAGAACCAATGGCTCTGGAAGAAGATGTCTCAGCTGCACTGAAGGCATTAGCCAATAAAGAAAACCCTGGGAACTGGGATACTCATGGAAATGTTTCCACATATTGATGAGTAACTGGAATCACTCATTCGTCTATGCCTAGAAATTTGGCCAGGTCAGCCACCTGGCCAAGCAACTGGAAGAGAGCCATTATTTGTGCCCATTCTAAAGAAAGGTGACCCAACAGAATTAGAGAATTATCTAAAAATATAATTCATATCATGTGTTACACTGTTTTGCTTCTAGAGAAACAAAACCAATGACAGTCATAAATGTGAAGAATTTTATTTCAAGAAGTAATTTCATGTCAAGAAGGCAGCCCAGTCCAACTCAAGTCCATAGGTCTGATGTAAGCCTGGGCCCTCTTCTGGCTCACATAGTTCCAGGCCAATGACATTGAAAGGTAAAATGGGAAGCAAGGAGCTCACAGGCTGGGGAGTGCAGAATTGTATGGATGCAAGGTTGGTGGAAACATGGCAGGGTGCTGACAACCCCCGGTCTGGCTCCCAGGGTCGACAGTCCACATAAGACCACCCCAGGAGGCAGAGTCCTGGCAAGCAGAGAGGGTGAAGGGGCAGAGAGGGCAAGAAGTCCTCATAAAAAGGCCACACCTTCCAGAGGCGTCATCTGACTCTGGCCTGATTGACAAATTGGACTTCATCCCTACACAAGTACAAGTTGATGTAAAATCCCGGGCCACATAGGACATGCAAATAAAATTTTGCTAAAGATAATTCAAAAATGGTTGCAACAGTACACTGACAGGGCACTGTTAGAAATTTAGGTTGGATTCAGAGACAACATGGAACAAAGGGTATCACTGCTGATGTCAGATGGATCTTCACTGAAAATCTCTATTTTATTCTATTTTATTTTATTCTAGGGAACACCAAAAAGATGCTGTGACAGGTAGGTTTGTTGTGTCAACATGGCCAATGAACATGTGAGATTAGTTGAAGGGCAGAGAGATAAATTGTGGGAAACAGAAGGATTTCTCCCAAGTTGTCTCCCCCCAATATATGCCAAACCTAGCTGCGTGCATATGACTATACACCTGGAGGTCATCAGAAGTAGGTCAGGGTTATTTTCCCTAAGGGTTATCAGCCATCTAGACCAAACAGACACCACTGTTTATCCCACAACAAATAGGGCCCACTCCCTTCTGATAAGGATAGTAGTTGTCTGTTTCCTTGTAGGAGATGCCCGAGGTCAAACCCGCCCTAGGATGACCAAGGTTAGGCTGCCATCATGACTCTAGGGTCTGCCCATCTTGTCACATGTATAACCCTAGACCTTCCCATTCCTATGGGCACCCCCCTAGCTCATCCCCTTCCTGTCACGCTTGTGCCTATCATACATCCCCTTCCCACGATGTGTATGCCTATTGTACTGCCCCTTCCTGTGACAGTGGTGACCTGCAATTACGCCCCCCACTAAGATATAATGCTTGGTCAGCAATAAGTGGGATCCTCCAGCCTCATGCCCAGGGCTCCAGCCTCTGGTCCAGCTCTCCAACTTCCTGCCCGGTCCTTGAGCCTCCTGCCAGCTCTCTACCTCACCTCCCTTTGGCCCACTGTGTGCGGACCTGGCTGGTAAGATCATGGCCATCCAGGAGGTGAGCATGCTACTATGAAATGTGTCTGACTCCATTATTTGACTTTCTCTTCTATCTCTCATGCTCTAGATGACATATATATACATATATATATATATATATATATATATCAACCGTACAATTGTGCATACTGAACCGGTGATTAGTGGTGGGGGTCTGGCACCCCAACTCATGCCACAATAAATGCTTCTCCTCCTCTCTTGTACTTTGATCATCCGACCAGTGTGTGGTTGCCTTGCTTGTTCTGTGCCTCCATTTGCAAGCTACATTACGTGTGGGACACCTAATCCATGGACAGTGTCGCTGTCACTCAAAGTTACTTCAAGGCCTGCTTCGCCACACTACTGGAAGGTACATCTCTTGAGCTGGGGACTGTCGAACCCTGTCATCTGGCTGACTGTTGGTGACTTGCCTTGCCTTGCTGTTTGCTGTCTGTGGCTGGATAGCCTGAATTGTTCCATGGATGGCTACCCCGCAGCCCTTAAGACTGCTGATGTACTAGCTGTCTCATGGAAGTGAGTTACGCTGAGCCATTTTTACTACCTTATAGATTAATTAACTGTTTATTTCTTGTTATTTATCTATATAAATGTATATATAATTATTAGTGTCCTGGTTTTGTTTCTAGAGAACCGTAACACAGATGATTACCTGTGTTTTGTTGACCATGCAAAGGCATTGATTGTGTGGTCATAGTAAACTATGGATATCATTTAAAAAATGGTATTCCAGAACATTTAATTGTGTTCATACAGAACCTGTACATGGACCAAGAGGCAGTCATTTCAAAACAGAACAAGGGAATACTGCATGGTTTTAAAATCAGGAAAAGGCATATGCTCAGGATGTATCTTTTCACCATACGTAGTCAATCTATATGCTCAGCATGAGAGGGGGTACCCCCAAAAAAACGAATTTTTTTCCAAAGCTATGTATTTATATTTTTTAACAAAACAACCTTATCACCTTCAAAGTACTTTTCT
This sequence comes from Tenrec ecaudatus, assembly GCF_050624435.1. Lineage (NCBI taxonomy): Eukaryota > Metazoa > Chordata > Mammalia > Afrosoricida > Tenrecidae > Tenrec > Tenrec ecaudatus. The sequence goes on from NC_134533.1 coordinate 136,970,403, forward strand.
TTTTTTCCCAACCCCAAATGTTATTTATTTAATACAATCATCACAGGGTGCAAATGGAGACTTAATTTAAAAAACAAACACAACAGAAATGACACCACAGCTTGAGATAAGAGTTCTTTCTACACAGACATCAAGGAGCAGGGTGGAGGGAGGACAGACAGCTACAGAAGAGAAGAGAACACAAGGACAGGGAAGGTCAGGGCTCTTGGCTGGAGACTTGCTTTGAGTAGGTTTCCTGCAGGTATTTCTTAAAGGCTGTGGGGTTTTTCCAGAGTTCCGCAGAATGTGTGTTCAAAGGGCTGTCGATGTTGGGCTCTCCCAGCAGGCTCTGGATGGAGAGGAGAATCGTCCTGACGTCATACAGGGCAGACCACTTGTCCTTCAGGATGTCCACGCAGATGCTACCCTGAGTGTCCACGTTGGGGCGGTAGCAGGGGGTGAGGAGCTTCACTGTGGGTGCATTGTAAGGGTAGCCACTGGGGAACTCCCGGGAGAGCTTATACCTCAGGTCTTCAGAGACAGGACCAGCTGCTCCGTGGATGGTCCCTATCCACTTGAAAAGGTTGTCTGATTCCGGGAAGGCAGAGATTCCTTTGTCGCCAGACATCAGGAGGGTCATCAGCTCCTGTTGTAGCCTCTTGCCCACGGAACCTCGGGCTGCGCCCCCGCTGGCCTCGGCTCCTTTCCGGGCGGCTACGGCACTGGCTGCGGCTGGGTTGCGGTTTTGGGAGGCCATTCGCCCGGTGTTGGCAGACGGGATCTCCGGAGACTGGAAGGCAACTGCCTCAAAGTACTTTTCATTACACTTAATACATTTGTGAAATCTGCAAATCCATTCTTGGAAATATTTTCCAAACTCGTCTGTTTGGGTGGCTGACAGCACCCCCTCATTTTTATGGTTGTCAAATCACTGTGCTTTCATGTCCCTCTGCATTCACGGAAACAAAAAGAAGTCGTACAGAGTGAGGTCAGGTGAGTCAGGTGTGTGGGGCAAGAGAGGCATGTTGTTGGGTTGTTTTTTTTGCCCAAAACTGGAGCCCTGAGTTGGCTGCATTAGCAGATACATTGTCATGGTGGCCAAACCAGTTCCTCATCGGCCACAAATCAGGCATTTTTTATTGCACACTGTTACACAGTCTTTTCAGAACCTCACATAGAAAGCTTGATTAACAGTCTAGCTGGTGGAATGTGTCTGGAAAAAGCATGGACGCCCTCCCCGCAGACTGAGTTTCCCAGAGACGGGCTAGTTCTGCGAACAGCTGCACCCTCTAAAAGCACAGACCGCCCATATCATTGTTCCTAGAACCAGACAGGCTGACCTGGTACAAGGAGCCATCAGTCATGCCGCCCCACTGAGCAAAACCGCACCTTCGTCACTGGAAAATACCTAACTCTCCAGAAGCTTCAGCGGGAGCGGGAGGCGGGCGGCGGGGGGAGGGGGGTATAAAAAAAACCCTCAAGTGCTCCCCTGGGGCACCTTCCACAGCTTCACTTTACTGTAGGCTGTTGAACCCGTCCGCTTGTCTCCAATAAAGCCTGCTTCTTAATCAGTTCTCGGCGAGTATGGTCCGTCTCTTCTCGTTTCGTGCCTCAGTTTACCTAACAGAATGGACTCCAAATATACCACAAGTCGACATTTTTGTCCTTTTGGGCAGTTTATGGAAGTCCAGAATGTAGTTTGTCATCAATTGACAGTTCACCTTCTTTGAAATGGAAAACCACTCGTACACTTGAGTTTTTCCCTTAGTGCTGTCCTTGTCAGCTGTGTTCCACAACAGTTTCTGTGGCATTTTTTTCTGAGAAGAAACAAAATTTCTCAACCGAACACTGTTCTTTTAAATCGACCATCACAAAAAAACTAGATTTGAGTGAAACTGCTTTATGAAAAAATTCACTGTGACCTGAGAACCTTCCCAAGCAACGCTGTTAGGCAGCTTAGCTTAGGGAATTGGGAAGTCCATTTACGCATGCCCAGGAGAGCCAGCAAAGGACAAAGCTGGATTTTCCCGCCAGTGGGTGGAGATGGGTGTTACACCTGGAGCAGCCCACCTGGGCCAGGTGACTGCAATTCAGCCAATGGGATCAACCTGGGGTCGTTCACCACGCCTCCCCTGGGAACCCTTGAAAAAGCAGGGACCCAGAGGGAGAGGGGCTTTGTTTGCTTGTGCGGTCTGGTCGTCTTCGTGGGAGGGGAGAGATCCTTGCGTGTCCCGGAGCAGTCTCTGCCAGGCCGCATGGTCAAAGCAATCCTATGGGTGCCGCGTAAAACCTGAAGCTTCTTTGAACTTTCATTAAATTCACTTGGACCACGAGCCCGGCTGTGGCGTGAAATCTTTGTCGCATGGAGCCAAGGACTCAGGTTGGAATTTAGGCCGGAGAGAGAGACCTTACAACGCCACTGGGTGCACTAACTCAGAGCAAGTTGCTCTATGTTTGCCTAGCAGGAAAGATGCACACTACAAAAGCTCTGCCTTGCAGAACTTTCCCATTTTTTTTGGTGGGGGGTGTACCCCCTGATATAATCTGAAATGCTGGACTCTCTGAAGAATGTGGTATTACGATAGGAGGAAGGCATCAATGGCCTGTGATGTGCAGGTGACACAGCCTTGCTTGCTGAGAGCAAGGTCGACTTGAAGCCCTTGCTGTTGAAATTCAAAGACAGCAGCCTTCAATATGTCTACTGCAACTCAGTAGAGAAAACCAGAATCTTCGCACATGGATCCACAGATAACATTATGACGAACTGAGAAAAAAATTGAAGTCAAAGATTTCATTTTTCTTCAATCTAAAATCAGTGCTCATGGAAGCACCAGTCAAGCCATCAAACATGTTGCATTGGGCAAAACCACTGCACGAGAGCTCTTTAAAGTGGTGAAGATCAAGGATGTCACTGTGAGGATTCCAGTGAGTGAGTTAGGTCAGATCAACTAGAGAAACAAATCCAGTGACCCTCAGATGTATAAGAGCAGATTTTTTTTTATCATGAAGCACTTATATATTAAGAAAGTGTCGCAGCCCAGTCCAACTCAAGTCCATAAGCATATGTTCTTCTTCAGCCTCCATGCAGTCATATGAAATATGCAGAATACAGGAAGGTCACGGACTAGTGGGTGCAGTTAGGTGGATCCAAGGTTGGTGGAAACATGTCGCGGCTCAGGCAGTGCTCAGGGTCAGTAGCAGAGAGAAGGGGAGGTTTCCAGTACCCTCTCTATGAGAAGGTCATGTCCACAGGGAGCACCATCAGGCTGTGGCCTGATTGACAGGTTGGCTACTACCCGTACACTTTCATATATCAAGTTGACTTAAATTTATCTAACTCTCACAGTGAACCTGACCCAAACCATGGTATTTTCAATGACCTTATATGCTTGTGAAAACTGGACAATGAAGACCGCAGAATTGATGCATTTGAATTAATGTGTTGGCAAAGAGTATTAAAAGTACTAGAAGAACAAACAAATCTTTTTTGGGAAGAAGTAGAGGCAAAATACTCTTTTAAAATAAGGGGTGGCAAGACTTCATTTCACGTACTTCAGACATGTTCTCAGGAGGGACGAGACCTTGGGAAAGGACAGCATGCTTGATAGTGTTGGGGCAGGGGTGGGGAGCAGGGCAGAGAGAGAGATAGCTGGACACAGTGGCTGGGACAGTGGGGCCAACCAGGACAATAACTGGTAGGCTGGTGCAGGACTAGCCCGTGCTTCCCTCTTCTGTAGCCTGGGTGGCGATGAGCCGTGCCAGCCCCGTGGGCTCTCAGCTCCACAACCACCGCACTTGATGGCGACCTCCGCACAATACCGTCCCATGGGAAGAAGATTCTCACTAAGTTCATTTGAAACAGTCTGAAGTCTTCCATCACACACAGATTTTGAAATAATCTGAATCGCTTATCCTTGATTAAAAAAAAAAAAGGGGGGGGGGTGGCGGAGAGGTGCCATTCCAGAACTTATGTCATATACCATTTTTACCACATGGTGGAGCTGTTACTATTTTGACAAAGTGGTAAACAAAAACACACCATCCTTTGTGTGTCCTGTGAATGCACCAGAACTTCTCTGACTGATTCCACATTCATTGTTATAATTTAAAATATCTCTAATAGACTACCATTGCCAACCAAGTTTTTTTCTTTTTTTAAGTGATGGAGCTGATGCTGGGAAACACGCCATGGCCAAAAATAACAGAGAAAGGGAAACTAAGTGTGATAAAACCTTGGTACGTTGTGCTGTTAATTTAGGAGAGAACAGTATGTAAAATATGAGGGAAGAACCCAACCTAACTGAAAACCAAACTCGCCGCTATCAAGCTGATTCTGACTCTGTTCCCAATGGGTTTCAAAACAAAATTCTTCTCAGGAGTAGAAAGCCCCCCTGACCCCCACAGAGCAGCCGGCGGGTGTGATCGGCAGATCTTTCCATTAGCAGCACAACAGGCAGCCGTCGGGGCTCGAAAATATATTCTCAAACTCACTGTCATCCAGTCAATTCCTGTTCATAGCAGCCCTATAGGACAAGGTAGAACTACCCACTGTGGTTTCTGAAACTGTAACTTAAAAAAAAAAACTATTTCATTGGTAAATAATCCACACATCATACAGTTCAATAGTTCAATCATATCAAGGGCACACTCATCACCACAATCCATTTCAGAACGTTTCCTTCTTGCCTGTACTCCTTGTGATTAGCTCGCCGTTCTCCCCACGATCTCCTTTCTCGTACTCCCAGGAACCCAGTCACCCAGTTCCTCTTTCCATAGATTCACCCCTACTGGTATTGGGTATTGCACATACCAAAACCATGCAAAAACAAAGAAAGAAAAAAGTCGGCAACAATACACAATAAAATAGAAAAACTTCAGCCAACCTCCCACACCGGAAAATATTAAAATCTAGGACAATTTAAAAATGAGTCAAAAGAGAGCTCAAATGATAAGGTGGTAGCATTTAACCTGACTGCACCTGCCATAATCCACTCCCTAATGCACTCTGCAGGACAGTAAGGCTGTTCACATCTCTGGTCCGTGTTTAGGGGGGTTTGCTAGAGGCTTAATCCACGTGTATTTCCCCTTCACCTTAAAAAAAAACTGATACAAGCTTTAAATGGGTCAAAAGGGGGATCAAATAAGATATTACATTTTAACCCAATTATATCAACTGTAATCATCTCTACAATACTCTGATAACAAGTCTATTCACATCACGACTGATCCGAGGGAGAGGCTGTAACGCAATGGGAGTAGAAGGCTTCATTTGGCTCCCACAGAGCTGCAGATGGTTTCCAAATGCCGGCTTGGGAGTTAGCAGCCTAACATGTAGCCACTCTGTGACCAGGCTCCTTCTTTAAAATACTAGCAATGATAGTAAATCTTAGGTCTCCTTCCTCTGTCGGCAGGCTTGCTCTGCTGAGAACAGTGGAATGGTGCCTCCAGGAAGGCAGAGGTTCTGGTGAATCCCAGCACTTCTCACCATGCCTGCTGCACACTCAGTGGTGGGTTACCCAATAAGCCTGGGAAACTCGGGCTTACTTGTGCTTGCTTTCTCATTTGGAGTGAACAATTTCACATCGTCCCACCTCTTTGAGTATTTGGCTTCTAGATCTGGCTGGCCTCTTTCCCTCTCCCCATCTCACAGCACCGCGTCCTACAGCACCAAAGCCGCTTTCGAACTGTGCATCGCTAACTGGGACAGAGTGCACAGCAAGCAAGGGGAGCATGGGTTTGCTTGTGAAGACTAGTAACTAGACACAAGTAAATCCATGCTTACCCTGCTTCCGGAGCAATCGCTACCCACCCACACCGCCCCCCTCCCAGAGTAGGACAAACAATACATGTTTGTTGACTAATAAGTGAATATGAAGAATAGGGGTAACCTTAATATGCCCACCTCATTTTTTGCCCATACTCCAAGACTAAGAAACATTTCTGATACCAAACCCTCAGGAGTTGGTTACTGACTAGGCTGGCGCTTGGCTGATCTAACCAGCTGCCAGGGCAAAATGCCACACATCACAGTGGCCAGAGGCATGCCCTGGGGACAGGGGTAACAGTTTCAGGAGTGGCAGTGGGTGGGTCACCACAACAAACCGTCAGTGTCTCAATCAAAAGAACAATGATCTTGCCAGTGTTTTGGAGGTGGTGCTGTGATTGATAAGATACGCTTTTTGTCGGAGTATTCTTGAATGTCATAGTTAGTTGTCAGTGTGAATCCATGGTCCATAGCTGCTCCTATCCCACTGTGGAGACAGAGACACGGTGCTTGGGGCTCCTCACGCGTGTCGTCATTGAGAACGTGAGAAGAGGAAGGTGGGGGCGGGTGGGAACCTGGAAGTCAATGACTGGGAAGAAGAAATGATGCACACTGAAACTGTCAGAGGACCAAGACATTTCCCTTTGTGCCACAAGGCAACCCAGGAAGCATCCAGCAGCTGTTTTCAGCCTCAACTCCATGTACAAACTAATTATTGAAGCACTAGAATGACTTACTCGGTCGGAGCAGACTGTGTGGGACAGAGAAGAACTGCTGCCCCTCTGGGTTTTGGAGGCTGTAACTCTTTTATAAGAGTAGAAAGCCCTGTCTTTCTTCCTCCGAGCAGCTGGTGGTTTCAAACTGCTGACCTTTTGGTTCGCAGTCCAATATGTAACCACTATGACACCAGGGCTCCCTATGAGTCAGAATCTTGAAGGCAGTGAGTTAGAATGGTTTGTAAGTGGGACAGTCTAAATAAGTATTCCCCATAAAAAGGACACAAAAACTGACTGATGTTAGAAAGAATTCCACAAATTGCAGGGGTGTTGTGTCCTTGGGGAATGTAAATGGTTAGAATGCTTTTGGACTATCTGGGCTGCAAGGCTTCTTCTACCCCAACACCCCCATCTCTCTAATGCTTGGAGCAGCAGCAGAACAGACAGAAAGGACTCAGGCTGTAAACGGGCTGCAGTGCTCATTAATGCCGGCCCTCCAGAGGAAGTTGAAAGGAATCTGATCTAGAAACTGTTGAATGTTGTTCAGAGTTACACAGCCCTCCGGGGACTAATGTTATCTTAGCTCATAGTGACGGAAGCCAGGACAGACATTCAGGCACCAAAAAGCCCTAAATGTCTACAGTCCAGAGCACCTCTACAGACAGAGTAGAGTTATTCTTAGTGGTGCCTGTAAACCCGTATTAAAGCCGATAGCTTCATCTTTCTCCCGAGGACCGCACTGAAGCCCAGACACAGGGGCCCATTCATATTTGCATGTCATAATAGGAAATGCCCCACTAAAACCAGATCAAACTAGACAAATACTGCACAAAGGCTTAGATTTTGTGTTACTAAAAATTCACGGCTTTGCAGGAGGGCACTGAGTTTCAGTTAATGATGGTGGAATAATTTGGAAATGGGTAGTGGTGATAATTGTCCAACATGACGAACATAATCAATATCATTGAATTATGCATGTAAAAATGGTTAATTGATAAATATTTTTACCACAGAAAAATAATTCAAAAAATGAATGATGTCAGTTTGTCTATCTCATTAAAACTCACTGTCATTACGTCAGTGTAGTGGCTACATGTTGGGCTGTGATCTGCATGGTTGACAGTTCGAAACCACCAGAAGCTCCACAGGAGAAAGACTCGGCTTTCCACTCCTGTGAGCAGTTACAGTCTCAGAAACCCACGGGGGGGGGGGGGGGCTTGCTGTGAATCAGCCTGGGCTCGATGGCAGTGAGTGTGGCTTTCAATACAGAATATGACACACACAAAATATCTGAAGATTCAAGCAGCACTAGAAATTATTTCCCCCTCTTTTTAAAAAAAATTGCAAGAATACTTAATACAACAGCCTTCAGTTACTTGTTAGCCCAGGAATTTTGGAAGTTTAGGAACACTTATTTTTCAAAACTTTCTGTCACTCCAAGGGAAAAATCAATGTTCTAATATTGAAAGTGTTTTTTCTTTGGTGAACAAAAAGAAACATGGAACATACCAAGCTCAATAAGAAACTCATGAGAGTGTATTAGTTTTCTCATGTGGTCAAAATCTACTGACAAATCTACTGGCTTTGGAAAAAAGAAATGGATGATGTTATAGTTCTGTGCATAAGTGCTACCTGAGCCTTAATGGTTGAAGGAAGGTGGCAATTGAGTACATCTGGTGCACAGGCCTCTTTCAAGTAGTGGAAAGCACGGCTGTTATCCTCCAAAGGTCTCCAGCCTACTCTAAGTCCAACTCACTGCCATTGAATCAATGCTGACTCATAGCGATCCCTGTGGGTCTGAGACTGTAATGATTTAAGGGAGTAGAAAAACCAGTTTATCTTCCGAGGAGCTGCTGGTGGTTTTGAACTGCCAACCATACAGATCTCAAGCCAATGCATAACCATTACACCACCAGGGCTCCTTCTGAACCCAACTACCATGCTATTCTGGTTTGAGTCACTCATCACTATGGAGCAATGGCTTACTGGTTACGCGTTGAGCTGCGACTTACCCCCCAAGGTCGACCAGGTGCTCCTGGGCCGAGGAAGCAGGTGGGCTTTCTACTCCCGTCCAGAGTGACAACATTTAACAACAGTTAACAACATTTAACAACAGTTAACAACATTTTTTCCTGGAAATACCACTGTAGAATACACAATTAAAGAGCAAAACTGAACTTTACTGTTACTACTTTCAAAAAATTACCAAGAAATCTTTAGATAAAATCTTTCTGGACCTCAATACAGAAGATGACAAGCATACAATAATGTCTGAAGATTCGACCAGCATTAAAAAATTAAAACTCTTGATGTGGCGTGTGCTATAAATTCAGTTATCTCAGGAAAGTACCCCAAAAGGGTACCAAATATAAAAAATGCAAAGAAAAATCCATATATCTAAATCTAAACAGACCTATGGATGGAACCCACCGGGAGTTCTATAGGGGGAGATGAGGCGATCTGCTTCCAGGAAAACGTACAGCCTCGGGAGCCTTGTGGTGTATGACCTACTCTTCCCTATAAGGTTGCTATGAGTCAGAAGGGACTAGACTGTGGGTTGAGTTTAGGGTATGTGGGGCAGGTTCAGAGAAAGGTGGGTGGGGTGGGCTGAAATGTTATGCCTCTGTCAGAAGAATGAAGGAAATGTTTATGTACTAACTTGGAACATAGTCCAAGAAACATAAGTGCATGACAAAAGCAAGGTATGGAAGTGTGTGTGTGTGTTACAGCATCTAAAGGTATATGTCTCTCACTGCCATTAAGTTGATGCTCACTCAATTGGCAACCTATATGTAGGTTTCAGAGACAGTGACTGTTTATAGTAATAGAAAGCCTCATATTTTTCTGATGGAGTGGCTGATGGTTTTGAATTGCCGAAATTTTGGATAGCACCCTGTGGTAGTTACATAATCTGTTGTCAATTGTGATTTAGGAGTGAAGGAGTGGCGTTTAGCCTGTCAATCACGTCGCAGCTTGATGACCTCATTTGGAACTACTAAAGAGATAAATCGCTTGCTGTCAGCGAACACACAAGCCCTGGAAGCTGGAGGAACCACATGGAGACCCCTGGCAACAGTGAGATGCTTACGCTGCCACTGGATCCATAAGACTTTCCACCCACTGGCCTGTGACCTTCCTGCATTCGGCATTATTGTATAGCTATGTTGTGGGAAACAGAAGGATTTCTCCAAAGTTGTCTCCCCCAAATATATGCCAAATTTAGCTGCTACGAATGACTATATACTTGGAGGTCATCAGGAGTACATCAGGGGTTATTTTCCCTAAAGGTTATCAGCCATCTAGAGCAAGCAGTCACCACTGTTTAACGTACAATAAGTAGGGTCCACTCCCTTCTGATAAGGATAGCAGTTGTCTGTTTCCTTGTAGGAGACCCCAGAGAGGTCAAGCCCACCCAAGGGTGACCAAGGTTAGGCCGCCATCATGAATCTAGGGTCTGCCTATCTTGTCACATGTATAACCCTAGACCTTCCCATTCCTATGGGCACACCCTTAGCTCATCCCCTTCCTGTCACACTTATGACTATCATACATCCCCTTCCCACGATGTGTATGCCTATTGTATTGCCTCTTCCTGTGACGTGTGGTTACCTGTGATCATGGCCCCCTAAAGAGATATAACCCTTGGTTAACAATAAAGGGGCTCTCTCCTGCTCTTGCTCCCGGGCTCTCCCCACGAGGACCACCAAGCGGGGCTGAGGTAAGCATACTGCCATGAGTTGTGTCTGACTCCATTAATTCAATCTCTCTTCTAACTCTCATGCTCTCTATGACTTTACTATAATCTTTACTTATTATTGCTGTATAATTGCACCTACCAGACCTGTGATGATTTTTTGGGGGGCCCTCTACTCCCTGTGCTATGTGAGTCTAAAGAGGAATTTATGGACTAGTATTGGGCATAAGGGCTAATATCTGATTTATGGACTTGATCTGGACTGGGCTGGAAAGTTTTCTCAATATATAATTGCTCTTGTATATAAAGCTCTTTCTTATACATGTATGAGTGTCTATGAATTTGTTTCTCTAGTCTACCTGGACTAACAGCCCAACTCGTAACCACTGTGCCATTAGATATTTGCTGTTGTTGTTAGGTGCCATCGAGTCAGTTCCAACCCACACAGATCTTATGCACAACACCAGAAAACACTGTCCTCTCCCACATAATCCTCACAATTACTTGAGCCCGTGTTGCAGCCACGGCGTCAACCATCCCCTTGAGGGCCTTGCTGCCCCTTTACCAAACATGAAGTCCTGTAGGCAGATTCAAAGATGGTTCCCAGTGATTCCTGCCTGGTATTCACATGCCCTTTGTAATTTCTTCCTCTTGAGTGAGGACTCAATGAAGCAACTTGCTTTTAATAAATTACCACTACCAGTTGCCATGGGAGGAACCCTGGGGTGTAGTGGTTATGCCTTGAGCTGTGATCTGTAAGGTCAGCAGTTGGAAACACCAACAGCTCCAAGGGAGAAAGACTGGGCTTTCTACTCCCTTAAACCATACAGTCTCAGACACCCACAGGGCGTGGCTGTGAGTCAGCATTGACTTAATGGCAGTGAGTTTGGTTTGGAGTTTAGTTGGCATGCGTTGACAATTCATGGCAGTCCAGGTTTGTTAGCACAGAACCGAGCTTCAAAGGGTTTTCTGTGGCTTATCCCAGGCACCTCTGGATGGCCTTGGGCCTCCAACCTTTTGTTAGCAGCCAAGTGTTTACACCATGCAGGTTTATCTTTGTGATGATTTGAATACAGTAGGTTACAATAACACTTGGGCTTCCCACCTTATTGAGAGTTGTTCTCTGAAGAGGCCCATGCTGGAAGAAACTGACAGCAGCCTTCAGTCCAACTGCCTGTGAGGATCTGAGTCCTGCCAGCGACTGCTTGAGGGAGCTTGCCTTTTGAAACTGTTTCTGCAATCAGCCTTTAGAAATCTGCAGCTCTAGCCGGTCCTTTGATTAATGTACAGTCTTGTGAGACACCCATAGCCAAAGGACCCAGCTACATTATACCTGGATTCCCAACTGTTAGGTAGCTAGCATCAGGAATGGGATGTCCATTGACGCATGCCCAGGAGAGCCAGCATAGGACAAAGCTGGATCTTCCCGCAGGTGGGCGTGGATGGGCGTTACACCTGGAGCAGCCCACCTGGGCCAGGTGATTGCAATTCAGCCAATGGGAGCGACCTGGGGGTCGTTCACCACGCCTCCCCTGAGAACCCTTGAAAAGGCAGGGGCAGTAAGGGAGAGGGGTCTTGTCTGGTCGTCTTCGTGGGAGGAAATTTGGGAGAGAGAGATCCTTGCGTGACCCTGAGCAACCTCTGCCAGGCCGCATGGTCAAAGGAATCCTATGGGTGCAGCGTAAAACCTGAAGCTTCTTTTAACTCTCATTAAATACACTTGGATCATGAGCCCGGCTTCGGCGTGAAATCTTTCTCGTGCTGAGTCAAGGACTGAGGTTGCAATTTAGCCCAGGAGAGAGAGACCTTACACAACCACAGGAGCAGTGAAATAATAAATGCAAGTGGTTTGAATTTTTAGGGGATGTTTGTTACACAGAGGGAGGCAAATAATGTTGTTAGATGCTTTAAAGTTGGTTCTAACTCACAGTGACCTGATACACAACAGAAACACAGCCCGGTGCCGCTCCAGCCCCATGGTTGCAATGTTTGAAGCCATTATTGCCGCCACCCTGACAATCCGTCTCCTCACGGGTTTTCCTCTTTCTTGCTGACCCTCTACCAAGCAGATTGTTGTCCACCAGGGACTGGTCCTTCTTGATAACATACCCAAAGTATGTGAGATGAAGACTCACCATCTTCGACTCTCAGGAGCATCCTGACAGCCCTTCCTCTAAGACAGATTTGTTTGTTTTTCTGGCAGTCCATGATACATTTGATATACCATAACTAATATAACATGTATGCTTATTTGTGTATACACATAATATAATTGTTTAAAATCTGGCAACTGTACTTGCTACTGGAGAGGGAAATTTCGGTTTCTGGGGATCGGCATGGAGTTGTAACAGAATTTAAATTCTGAGCACCCCATTTGCAGCAGGATGACAGTGAAAGCACAAAATCCATTTGGTTAATTCCCTCAGGGATTAAGCCTCTACTGCATTCCCTGGGAGGTAAGCAGTCTTGCCTTCAGGCACAGTGCATTACGGCCACCCTTCTCCAGCTGGACCAGGGAGAGGCAATCCCCCTAGGTGTGTCCTTCATAAGGATCACCATACTTCTGTCCTGCCCCTTCCTGCCTTCTGACTTACTTTTGGACATGTGCTAAACTTTTGGGGCTGCTAACCTCAAGGTCAGCAGTTTGAAGCACCAGCCTCTCCTCCGGAGAAAGACGGGATTCCCTACTACCATAAAGAGGTACAGACTCCGAAACTCCCAAAGACAGTTCTACCCTGTTCTCTAGGGTGACTACGAGTTATCATGGCCTCAATGGCAGTGAGTTTGGAGCTTTTGGATGACCTTTTGGTCTCATATGGTTGACTATTCCTGATTTGAGAAATGTCACATAAATATGCTGATGTGTCTCCTGGCTCGTGCTTTTTAAAAATCCTTAAATTTAGAACTTTCACTCTGATTTTTTTTTTTTTCACTCTGATTTTTTAAAATAAGAATTAGGGAAAGAAAAATTTGAAAAAAATTCTTTAACCACTAGAGGGCACACTGTATTTGTTTAATCCAGCAAATGTGTATTTCCGTAGAATGCTAAAATATAAGAGAGATGCAGATTTTTTCTATGAAAATATTTAGAAAAATATATAATTTTATGTGCTTAAGCATAAAAATGATAGAGAAGATATTAAAATTCTAGGAGCCTAAATATTGGTGAATCTGTGTACTGTACATGATTTCCTCAGGCTCCTTGTCCATAATGTCGTACAGGGAGTCAGCCTTGTCAGTAGAGTCTCCAAGAGAGTAATCGGAGAGAGAAACAGAATGTCTCTCGCCAACAAGGAGGAAATACTGGAGTTTCCAGAATCCTCGGGAGAAGTCCATGCCCACACAGGGGCCTCATTAGCTATATCCTGATTGACAGGCTATCCTGATTGACACCCCTACACTCTTAATCTTCAAACTGACACCAGATTATGTCTCTACTACAGACCACCCCTTGTCAATTTTACACTTTAACATAACTCTTTAGCCATATGTAATTTTCAAACAAACAATAATAAAATCATATCTAATAGGATACAACTAATAGGATGCAACTAAAATGCATACAATTAAAAATGTGCCACCCTTATTTAAACAGAACATTCTATAAGTGAATAAAACAAAAATATCATATGCTTAACAATTGCAGTTAAGTAACACCTACACCTTAATCCTATACTACTATGAATATATTCCCCCACCTATGAAAGTTTGTAAGCCAACCACTTCATGCCTTTATCCCCTCAATTCTGGGTATCCAATTTCTATACTGTCCACTTACATCAACCCAGTGCTCTGAGGAGACAATCGTTCTTTGATGTGAAGAATCTTCATTCCAGTTGGAACCTTGTGAAATATGCATCCATAAGCAAAGTCAAATCAGGACAGGCCATCCATAAAGTCTGCCTCAATATGCACCCATTCACGGGCTCAAATATCTTCTCTTCATCTGGTTGGGTTCTGGCCAACCCAATGTGGTTGCCTCACTTTGCCTCACTAGGGTGCCCATTGGTCTCCTTGCCTTTAGACCATGGACCCATCACAAATTCTCAACAACTTTAGCCCCCTTGGGCTAGGTAACTTCAGACCAGTCAACTCACTCTTGTCTTCTCCTCTAGTTCCTGTAAATCAGGTCCATGGGTTTCAGTTGCCAAACTCAACCCATCTCTATTGCTGCTTTTCTCCTACATCCATGTAACAAGTGGATCCAGGTGGTCACCTAGCAAGCATTTCAGCTTGCCCACAGGCTCCCTTTAATGTTCAGTGCCAGAGAGGAATTTTCTTCATGGTTCCAAATTATTTCCAGCTTCTAACAAAAACTACTAGTTCAAACTTCAAATTCCAAAGAAATCCTTTTTTCCTTCAATCTGTCAACAACTGCCCCTTAGACGAGACTCTTCAAAAGCAAACATCCTGAGTACTCCAAAGCACTGGTGGGACTTATCTTTTCCTAGCCTTCTTTGCAGGCGTGTACTAAACCAGCGGTTCTCAACCTGTGGGTTGTGACCCCTTTGAGGATCAAATGACACTTTACAGGGATTGTCTGATTTATACCAGTAGCAAAATTACAGTAACAAAATAAATTTCAATAGCAATGAAAATAATTTTATGACTGGGGAGTCACCACAACATGAGGAACTATATTAAAGGGTCATGGCATTAGGAAAGTTGAGAACCATGTCTTAACCTATTTAAGGATCCAATTTTAATGGCTGAAGATAAGTGGGCTTAAGAAGGTTGAATTGCATAGTGTTGAGTATTAAATATGAATTTGTAGGAAGGTTGAATTCTATAGTGTTAACTATTAGATATGACTTTGTAAGAAGGTTGAATTATATAGTGTCGACTATTAAATATAAATTTGTAGCAAGTTCTCTATGTTCACACTTCCCAATGAACATTTCTATCAATCATTATAACAATAATAAGCAGAAGAAACCAGTATAAGCAACTTACAATGATATACTAAACTCAAATCTTCAAAGGGTCAAGTTCAGTCCTTATTTAGCTTATCTTAATCCTTATCTAAACTATTCTATTGATAGAAAAATATGGGATCAGGTCTCTGAGAGCATCAAACCAGAGCCAGACTTTCTGTCAGCCATTTTTTACATTCTTAGCCATTTTCCTGAAGCAGCACGGTTTCTGAGAAATTCAAATGGTGATTCTACCCGAGTTCAAAATATACATTAATCTTATTCATTTTCATGATTTCAAACAAAGATAACAACCAAACAAAATAATTAAAACTTTACTTTCCTATATTCTTTCCAGAAAACAACCCAGTAAACTTCATGGACATATCTGACCTCTGATAGCCAAAGAAAAAACACTACCATGAGGGAGAGATCAAACAAACATCCGTTCTTCATCCTTATGATTTGTTTCTCTAGTACCCCACTCCCAAGGTACCCTATGTCTTAGTCCAGGTAGACTAGAGAAATTTGTAACTATTCATATGTGTACAAAAGAGAACTTTATTTACAAGAGCAATTGAATATTGAGGAAATGTCTCAGCCCAGTCCAGATCAAGTCCATAAGTCCAATAGTAGTCCATATGGCCAATACCAATCTATGAAGTCCTCTTCAGGCTCATACAACACATGCAATGACGCCGAATGCAGGGAGATCACAGGCCAGTGGGTGGAAGGTCGTGTGGATCTGGTGGCAGTGTAAGGCTCTCAGTGCTGGAAGGGGTCTCCACGTGGCTCCTCAGGCCCGTTGTCTATATTGTACAGGGAATCAACCTTGTCAGTGGAGAGTTTCCAAGGAGTGAGTCCAGAGAGTTTCCCGCCTCCAAAGAAGAAATACCGGAGTTCCCAGAATCCTCAGGAGAAGGCCAGGCCCACACTGGGACCTCATTGACTATATCCTGATTGACAGGCTAGACTCCACCCTTACACTCTTAATTCTCAAATTAACACCAGATTATGTAACTACCACACCCCTCACCTTGCCCACACAGTTTGTCATTTTAAAGATGACTTTATTTTTTTAGAGTAGTTACAGTTTACATAAAACACAGTTCCCACATCCTCCTTTCCCCTCTGGCACAAGTTTTCCCTATTATTTCCTTATTATTATTTCCCTATTACTACAGTTTGCAGTAGTAGTATATATTTGTTACAGGTAATATACTACTATTAACTAAAACCCAGGGTTTACAGCAGGGTTAGAGTCTAAAACACTAAGAATGCTAAAGGAGAATGTCGAGCGACGTGAGTTTGCACTCAGTGCTGAGAGAAATGAAAATGGCAGTCTTTGGAAGGCATTCTGGGAGGTTTTCACAAAATTAAGTATAGGTTTGGCTGTCACAGGCTGAGGCATTTTCCCAAGTGGATTGAACACTTAGGTTTACCCAAGGCTTGCATGTGAACATTGACAGTAGATTTACTCATAATTGCTCAAATTATGGAACTGTGCTCTTTAGGATTTTCAGTCACTGTTATTTGGAAGTAGATCACCAGCCCTTTCTACTGAGGCACCTCTGGGTGGAATTGAACCTTCAACTTGTCTGTTAGAAGACAGCATGTTAACTGTTCATTTCACCCAGGAACTCCAAGCCTGGGGAATCAAAGGTCCTTAATTATATCTTGTGAACAAAGGGCAAAGGGACCCTTGCTCTCCCTCTGTCTTTTTGTGCCACCATGTTTTCCTAGGTGATCATTTTGGCTCTAAATTCCTCCAGCTTTGCAATGGGTCACTGTGTTAGTCCAGGTGGACTAGAGAAACAAATTCATAGACACTCATGTGTTCAAGAAAGAGCTTTATATCAAAGAGCAATTGCATATTGGTTTTTGTCTTAAAGTGGCTAAATTGAATGTGATTAATGTGTATTTTGAGCTCAGGAGGCAAAAGCGTCGTTTGCATTTCTCAGAGACTGTGCAGCTTAGTGAAACTGGTTGGCAGAAGGTCAGAATGGCTGACAGGAAGTCTGGCTCAGGCTTGATGCAGTCAGAGGCCGAATCCCATATTTTATAGCAATAGACTAGTTTCGATAAGGACTTTATAAAAATAAAATATTTCTCCATTTTTTTAACCAGGAAATTTTAAGTAGAGGTAATTAATTCGATTAATGGGTACCAAATTGTGATGTTTGAATTTATCATTTTAGACCACAATTCAATGGGGATATTAATAAATTTGATTGCTTTTGCTAGAAAATGCATTAATCCTTTGGTTTAGTGTGTTGATAATGAACATGTTGTTCCACTCACTTTTAATGGGTTTACTTTGCTGACCAGCAGAGAGCCAAGAAAACACTTTTATGGATGCATACGTGCTACGAAGAGTAACTTGGTGCCATTGAGTCTATTCCGACTCATGGCATCCCAATGGAACTGCTGCCTAAGGTTTTCAAGGCTGTGACCATTAAGGAAGCTGACTGTCATGTCTTTCTCCCACAGAGCAGCTGCTGAGTTTGAACTGCGGACCTTTTGCTTAGTAGCCAAGTGCCCAACCATCTTTTGACCAGTGCCCCCCACTTTTTAAATCTTACACCCTCAGACTGTGACACATGGTGTTCTCAAATGTAATCTCATTTGCTTTTCTTTTACTCTTTTCTCTATAGGGCTTTCAAAGTTTTTAAACAGAAATCTGACACATGGTGCTCTTAAATTTTTAAACAGTATGGGTTATCCCAGGTACTAGGACTTCAAAAGACTTTAGCTTGCAGGTTTTAATTAAGATTATTTATTTTAGCAGTTACAGTGTTTTTCTGTTCTTTGTGAGTGAATAATTCAAAGTGACAAAATAATATGATGATCATATAATCATTCAGGTTATAGCCAGAGTTGCAATGTGAAATAATGTTATTAGCAAAATCATTCAACTCTAGACAATAGATTGCCTAGGCATCAAAGTATCAGTATCCTACCCTCCTAAGGTAAAAGGGGCATACTTTTCCATGTCGGCATAAAAATACATATCAATCAGTGTGTACATATATAGGGTTTTCTTGTTTAACAAATTGAGATTTCATGTTCAACAGAGTGGACTACACTTTCACATTTGCCTCCTTTTGTTCAGAGACTATCACTGTATAGATATATATTTAAAAAATCATTTTCCTGGGGGCTCATAGCTCTTATCACAATCAATACATACATCCATTGTGTCAAGCACATATATACATTTGTTGCCATCATCATTCTCAAAACATTTGCTTTCTACTTGAGCCCTTGGTATCAGCTCCTCATTTTCCCCCCTCCCTCTCCTCTCCATATCCTCTCCCTCATGAACCCTTGCTAATTTATAAATTATTGTTATTTTGTCATGTCTTGCACTGTCCGACATCTCCTTTCACCCAATTTTCTGTTGTCCGTCCCCTATGGAGGGGGTTATATGTAGATCCTTGTGATCGGTTCCCCCTTTCTACCCCTTCTTCCCTCTACTCTCCCAGTATCGCCACTCTCACCACCGGTCCTCAGGGGTTCATCTGTCCTGGATTCCCTGTGTTTCTAGTTCCTATCTGTACTAGTGTACATGCTCTGGTCCAGGTTGGTTTGTACGGTAGAATTGGAATCATAATAGTGCGGGGGAGGAAGCATTCAAGAACTAAAGGAAAGTTGTATGGCTCCTCATTGCTACACTGCATTCTGACTGGCTTGTCTCCTCCCTAGGATCCTTCTGTAAGGGGATGTCCAATTGCCTACAGATGGGGTTTGGGTCTCCACTCCACACTCCCCCTCATTCTCAATGATATGATTTTTGTTCTTTGATGCCCGATACCTGATCCCATCGACACCTTGTGATCACACAGGCTGATGTGCTTCTTCTATGTGGGCTGTCAGTTCTGAGCTAGATGGCTGCTTGCCTACCTACAAGCCTTTAAGACCCTGGACACTATATCTTTTGATAGCCAGGCACCATCAGCTTTCTTCACCACATTTTCTTATGCACCCACTTTGTCTTCAGCAATCGTGTTGGGAAGGTGAGCATCAAGGAATGCCAGTTTAATAGAACAAAGTGTTCTTGCATTGAGGGAATATTGAGTGAAGGCCCAAAGCCCACCTGCTACCTTAATAATAAACCTATAAATATATGCACATAAATCTATTTCTCCATCATCATATATAAATATATTTACATATGTACATGCCTATATTTAGGCCTGTATAAATGCCCTTTGCCTCCTAATTCTTTCCTCTATTTCCTTTTACTTTCCTCATCCCACTATCATGCTCAGCCTTCATTTGAGTTTCAGTAATTCTTCTTGGTTATATTGCCCTTGATCAAGTCCTATGAGCAACCTACACCCTCCTGGTCACCAATTTTGGATCACTTGCTGTTCCCTTGTCCCTGGGTTTTTAATACCCAATTTCTTTCCCATGCCTTCCCCTCCCCCATGCCCCCCCCAGAACCATCTGTCCCATTGTTTTTTCCTCCAGATTATCCCCCCTATCTTATCTAGATAGACCTGCAGAGGTAATAATATGCACACAAAAATAAGACAGAGCAAAACAAAGCAACAAAAGAAAACAAAACAACAAAAACAAACCAATGACCAAAAAAAGAGAGAGAAAAGCCTGTAAATAGTTCAAGATCTGTTTGTTTACCTTTAGGAGTGTTTTCCAGTCAAGTCTGATGGGGTGCCAGGCCCTGGCTCCAAAGTCTATTTTTGGTATTCCCTTGGGACTTCCTTGCTCTGTTCTCCTTGCTATTCTGTTGCACACTCTTGGTGTTTTGCCTCAGTGTGGTGGGCTGTGATCAGGCACAATTCCCGCACTGTGTCTCCAGTGTTGTCCCCCATAGGGCTATGGGTCAGTGAGGGATATCATGCCTCATAGTGGGGCCAGCCATATGGTCCTCTCTGTGCATTGGCTACTCTGAGCAGGGATATCTTCCTCAAGGCTTGGTGGGCCAGGATGTGCTCCACTCTCCCTTCCTCCCCCTTCATTTACTCCCATTTGCTCTGATCAGACGTGTCCCTCTCCCTGAGTGTAACCGCAGTGCTGTCCTCTGAAGTAAATTCCTCTTGGGGTAGGGGTGGCTGTCCACGTAGTTGGGATTGGGGCTGACCCTGCAAACCTCTCTACTGGTTCCCTGTTTCATGGCAGTATGTTTCATTCACATCTTGGAACACTAGGTTGAAATCTGGTCCCTCTTTCCCTGTGGAGATATAAACAATACCCTCCCTTTGGGTGGGTTAGTTCCCTGTTCCCCCTATACCCATTTCTTTTTTTTCACCCCCCGCCCCTTTCTAATTGGCTACCATATGCATCCCTGGATTTGGTCCGGCCCCTGCCATACTACCTGGATATCACTTCAGGAATGTTTGTATACAGTAGCTTTTTCCCTATGCCCCCTTTGCATTTCTTTTTAAAACTTACCTCAGTTGTACTTGTCCTTTTGTGCTTGGCTTGCTTCCCTTAACATAATTTCCTCCAGATCATCCCATGCAGCAATGTGCTTCATGCATTCATCAGTGCTTTTTAGCAATGCATAGTACTCCATTGAATGTATGTACCACAGTTTTTAATCCATTCATTTGCTGATGGAAATTTGGGTTGTTTTCAACTCCTTGAAATTGTGAACTGTGCCACAATGAACACTGGAACACAGATGTTTGGCCTTGGTTTGTTTCTTGCCTCTTCTGGGTATATGCCCAGTAGGGGGGATTGCTGGGTCATATGGTAGCTCAATTTCCATCTGTTTTAGATATCACCAGATTGGTTTCCATAGTGGCTATACATACCTACAGATCCACCAGCAGTGGATGAGAGTTCCTATCTCACCACAACCCCTCCAACACTTGTTGCTTTCTGATTTTTTTTAATTGGGCTATCGTTGAGAGTGGTATCTCATTGTTTTAATTTGAATTTTTCTTATGGCTAATGATTCGGAACATTTTCTCATATGTTTATTGGCAATTCTGATTTCTGCCCTTGTGAATCTTCTGTTCAGGTCCTTTGCTCACCTCCTCAGTGGGCAATTAGTTTTTTTTCTTTTTGGAAGCTAGCAGAGTATAGTAAATTTTAGTCATAAGGCCTTTGTCTGATATGTCATTGCTAAAGATGTTTTCCCACTCCATGGACTCTCTTATTACTCTCTTGGTGAATTCTTTTGATGTACACAGGTGTTTTATCTTCAGTATATCCCATTTGTCAATTTGTGCCTCCTCTGTGTTTGTGTCCTTCCCGATTTCTGATAGCCTGTGTATTCCCTACACCAATGTTCTCAGGTCTGTCCCAATTCCCTCATTGATGGCCTTAATAGTTTGGGGTTTTACCTTGAGGTCTGTGATCCTCCTAGAGTTTATTCTTCTGCATGGAGTGAGATAAGGGTCTTGCTTAATTTTTCTTCAGGTAGATATCAATTTTTTCCAGCATCACTTGTTAAAGAGGGCATCTATATCCCATTGGATATTTTTGGGGCCCCTAATCAAAGATCAATTGACTGTGTGCTGATAACTTTATTTCTGGGTTTTCAGTTCTTTTCCATTGATCTGAGTATCTGTCATTATACCAATAACATGAGGTTTTGACCACTGTGGCTGTATAGTATGTGCTAAAGTCAGGTAAAGCAAGCCCTCCAACTCTGTCCTTCTTCTTGAGGAGTTCTCTGCTAATTCTCGGCTTCATCCCTCTCCATATGGTTGGTAATCAGTTTTTCCATTTCTTTGAAGAAAAATGAGGGTAATTGTATCGGGATTGCATTGAACTTATATAGTGCTTTGGGCAGAACTGACATCTTTACTATATTGAGTCTTCCACTCCACAAGCGTGGGGTATTTTTTCCATTTGTTGAGGTCACTCTTGGTTTCTTGTAATAGTGCTCTATAGTTTTCCTCAAATAAAATTTTTGTTCTTTTAGTCAGGTATATCCCTAGATATTTCAATTTGTGCTTGGCTATTGTGAAGGGTACCACCTTTTGATCTCCTCTTCTGTGGTCTTATCTGATGTGTATAACAGTTCGATGGACTTCTGTTTGTTGATCTTGTTTCCTGCCACTCTGCCATACTCCTTTATTGCTTCCAATACTCCCCTTGTGGAAATTTTGGGATTTTCCATGTATAAAATCATATTATTGCAAATAACAATAGTTTCACCTCTTCCTTCCCCAGGTGAGTACTTTTGATGCCTTTTCTTTGCCTTATGCCATTGGCTAAAACTTCCAGTATGATGTTAAATAAGAGTGGGGACAAGGGGCATCCTTGTCTTGTCCCCCTTTAAAAAATCATTTTATTGGGGGCCTCATACAATTCTTATCACAATCCATACATACATCCATTGTGTCAAGAACATATGTACATTTGTTGCCATCATTGTTCTCAAAACATTTGCCTGCTGCTTAAGCCGTTAATATCTGCTGCTCATTTTCCCCCTCCCTCCCAACTCCCCCTACCACATGAACCCTTCAGCATTCATAAATCATTATTAGTTTGTCATGTGTTACACTGTACTGACATCTCCCCCCACCTTCCTGTCTGCTGTCCATCCCCCAGGGAGGAGGCTATATGTAGATTCTTGTAATCAGTTCCCCCTTTCTACCCCACATTCCCTCCATCCTCCAGGCATCGCCACTCTCACCACTGGTCCTGGAGGAGTCCTCTGTCCTGGATTCCCTGTGTTTCCAGTTGCTATCTGTGCCCATTTTTCAGTGGGATTGTGTTAGTCTTTTCTCCACTAACTACAACATTGGCTGCTGGCTTTTCATATATAGCTTGTATTGTTTTGAGGAATTTTCCTTCCATTCCTATCTTCTTGAGTATCTTAAACAGGAATTGGTTTTGGATGTTGTCGAATGCCTTTTCCGCATCTATCGATATTATCATGTGGTTCTTATAGGTTTTTCATGTCAATATGGCAAATGGTACTAATGGTCTTTATATATCGATATTTTTGAAGGCACGGAGTGAGTAGAATTAAAATAGCAAATAGAATGGGAAAGGGGGATACTAATGGACAATATCTTTCCAGATGATAAATCAGAGAAAGCAAAGCAAATAAAGTCAAAACCGGACATACACCGACACGGAGGGTGAGCGTGCATCATCACAATCAGCCTCTCACCTGTGAAGCCCTGGCCTGTTTAAAACCCTCCATCACTCTTAGCTATGTGCTAACAGAAAGGCTGGGGAATCTGATTCCAGAGGCACCGTGGAAGAAAGGCCTGGCCAGCTATTTCTGAAGAGGAAAAGAAAAATCAGCCTTGAACACTTTACAGTTCTCCTCTGACCACACGGGCTGTCATGCATCAGATTCAGCTGGAGGCAGTAGGTTTACTGCATCGGCAATGGTCTTTTGTTTCCTGAGGTCGATATATACACATCTTATTCTTCCTTCCTTTCTTCTTGCTTTTGTTTCCTTTCTTTTAAAACTGCATGTTTCCATTTGTTCATCCAGTACTTTAATAAGAACTCTTCAGACAATTTTCAGTGTTGTTTGTTTGTTGTTGTTGTTTTTGAGGGGTGGTCTACAATAAAAGCATCTAACAAACTTCCGTATAGGAGGATGAGTAAAAAAGTATTTCTACTGGGGGCTCCACTTAATATGTGCATGGGTTAATTCCAAACAACACCTGTTTAAAAATGTCTCCTAGACCAACGGATGGCTACAGACAAATTCTCCCAGTAATATTCTTGTCTTAACCTTGTTAGAGTGCTCTCATCAAAGCAGTGGTGTCGGAGAGCATCTCCTAAGCAAAGAAGCCAGTTCAGAAGGCTATGGCAACCATTTTGGAGATTCGAAGGGATAATTTTGATAGATTTTCTTGACGCATACACGATTATCATGGGAATTTATGTGGAAATTTTAAGAAAACTGCAAACCAAGCCCATTGTCATTGAGTCAATTTTTACTCATAAAAGGGCCAGAAGAATTGCACCGAGGTTTGTTTGTCTGTTTGTTTTAATCATAACAATGGACTTTCTCGTTCTTTTAGGGTAGCCAGGCCTTTCCTACCAAGATTTCCTTGGGAATCCACCACAGCTCTGCTCTTGCCCCTTCAGGCTTCTTTTTGTTTCCAACATTCAAAGAATATTGAAAAGAAATAAAAACAATTTAAGTCTCTCAAGGATGCCCAATCTGCCTTCCTGACATGGTATCCATGGAAAAGCATAGAATTCCTTAGTGTTTAGAGAGATGGAAACGCTGTTTTCAGGAGTATATAGACTCAGATGGACATATAAATACACCCACTCCATTTAATAAACATGCTTTCCTGTTGAAATAGAATATACATTTTATCACACATTTTCTCAAAAAGAGCTGGTTGTTTGGACTCTATTCCAGTTGTGTTACAACTATGTTATTTTCTTTGTCAGTAGTTTTATAGGAAATTTTACTCTTTCATATAGCAAGTGCCCCTAACTAACCATCTTTCCCAAATGTATCCAATAAGCTTTAGCACATTTTAATTCCATACAAACATTTATTTTTTCATTTATGAGGGCAGTACATATTTACATTTTGCTTGTTTGCAATTAACTTGTCTGTCACAAAAGAATCCACGTCCATTTCAATTGTACTGTTCCTCCTTTGCTAGCCGCTTGCACCAATGTTTACATCTGAGGAGTAGGACTCTGGAGGGTGTTTAGGGCTGTGGCTCTTCTCTCGTTAAAAACTTTGACTTTATTTATTTGTATATTTTTAATTAATTGAGTTAATTATTTTCCCTTTTGTTTGTGAAATGTGGTACATACAAAGGAAATCATATTTTATGTAATTGCACAATCCATATAATCAAATCAGGGACAGTATTCCATTAAACCCCTTATAGGTGCTTTTTTGTTTCTTTTTTCCTTTTCCCACCCTCTGTCCCTCCTTCCTCTTCTGCCCTTTCCCCCACTCCACCTACCCGCAGCCCCCAGCTTCACTGTAGTTTTAAAGTTGTATCCTTTGGTGGGAAAACTATTTTTATTTTTCTTAATATTGGTGTAATAAAATATATTTTCTTTATGACATTGACTACATTTGTTGAGTATAAAATTCCCTAATTTTATTAATGTATATATTTATAATTTGATATTAATTTCATTATATAGGTCTGTTAATCTAATAAGAACTGGCATGTGCATACTATTAAATCTTCCTGGAAGTTTCAACTCATTTATGCCAGGAAATTTGAGCACTAGCTACTTGGTCAACTGATAGGAAAATATCTACATTCATTTTCATCCCCAATAGAATTCATATTAAACAGTATCATTAAGATAATATGCAAGTGAAATTTTACGGAGGAAAACTCAAAAACTGTTCTGGTAGGACATCAACATGGAGCTGCCAAAAAGTCAAGCTGATTCACAAGAGAACTTGGCAAAAGGGATATCACTGCTGATGTTGCATGAATCGTGGCTGAAAATCAAAGAACCAAAAAGAGTCTGTGTTTTATTGACTCTTCAAAAGCATTTGATTGTGTGGAACATAACAAACATTTCAAAGAATGGGAATTCCAGAAATTCAATTTAGTTCTTATGAAACCAGTACAGTCATTTGACCAGAAAAAGGGCTACGGCATGGTTTTAGATCAGGAAAGGTGTGTGTCAGGATTGCATCCCTTAATCCTATTTATTTAATCTGTATGCTGAGCAAGTAACCTGAGAAGCTGGGTAATATGAAGAAAATGTGGCACCAGGTTTGGAGAAAGACTCGTTAACAACCTGTAACATGCAGATGTCACAACCTTGTCTCATTAAAGCACAGAGGACTATTAAACCTCAACGTAAAGAAAACACACAAATCCTCACAATTGGACCAATAAGCAACATCATGATAAACAATGAAAATAGTAAAGTCCTCATAGATTTCATTTTCCTTAAATCCACAATCAACTTTTAGAGAAGCAGCAGCCAAGAAACCAAACAGTGCATTAGGCAAATCTACTGCAAAAAATCTCTTTAAAGTGTTAAAAAGTAAAGGAATAAGATGTGCCTGACTGAAGCCATAGTATTTTTTTTAATTAGGGGCTCATACAACTCTTATCACAGTCCATATATACATCAATTGTGTAAAGCACATTTGTACATTCATTTCCTTCATCCTTCTCAAAACATTTGCTCTCCACCTAAGACCCTAGCATCAGCTCCTCATTTTTTCCCTCCCTCCCCACTTCCCTTCCCTCATGAGCCCTTGATAATTTATAAATTATTATTTTGTCTTATCTTGCCTTGTCTGATGTCTCCCTTCACCCACTTTTCTGTTGTCCATCCCCCAGAGAGGAGGTCACATGTAGATTCTTGTAATCAGGTCCTCCTTTCAAACCCACCCACCCTCCATCCTCCCAGTATCGCCACTCACCCCACTGGTCCTGAAGAGATCATCCACCCTGGATCCCCTGTGTTTCCAGTTCCTATCTGTACCAGTGCACATCCTCTGGTCTAGCCAGACTTGCAAGGCAGAATTGGGATCATTATAGTGGAGGGAGATGGGGCGAAGGGGGGTGGAGGAAGCATTTAGGAACTAGAGGAAAGTTGTATTTTTCTTTTTTTCTCTCATATAGCCCTTTTTATTTCTTTAGAATTGCAAATAATGCCCTCACATCCATTCCTAATATTCATTATTTGTCTCTTCTATTTTCTTTATCAGATTAGCTAATGGTTTATTAATTTTAATTGAACTTTTAAAAGAAGCAACCTCAGGTTTCATTGATTCACTCTATCATTTTTGAATTCTCTACTTCATTGATCTCTGTTCTGATCTTTTTTAAAAATCATTTTATTGGGCGCTCGAACAACTCGTATTACAATTTATATATACATCCATGTATCAAGCACATTTGTGCATTTGTTGCCATAATCATTCTACTTGAGCCCTTGGTATCAGCTCCTCATTAAAAAAAATCTTTTTATTAGGGGCTCATACAACTCCAATCACAATCCATATATACATCAATTGTGTAAAGCACATTTGTACATTTGTTGCCCTCATCATTCTGAAATATTTACTCTCCACTCAAGCCCCTGGCATCAGGTCCTCATTTTCCCTCTCCCTCCCCATTCCCTCCTCCCTCATGAACCCTCAATAATTTATAAATTGTTATTTTGTCATATCTTGCTCTGCCCACATCTCCCTTCCCCCACTTTTCTGTTGTATGTCCCCCAGGGGGGAGGTCACATATAGATCCTTGAAATTGATTCCCGCTTTCCAACCCACCCTCCCTATGCCCTCCCAGTATCCCCACTCACACCACTGGTCCTGAGGGGATCATCCACCCTGTTTTCCCTGTGTTTCCAGTTCCCATCTGTACCAGTGTACATCCTCTGGTCTAGTCAGGCTTGCAAGGTAGGATTCGGATCATAACAGTGGGAGGGTGGGGAGGAAGCATTTAGGAATTAGAGGAAGGTTGTATATTTCATCGTTGCTACATCACACCCTGAATGTCTCGTCTCCTCCCCAAGACCCTTCTGTAAGGGGATGTCCAGTGGATTACAAATGGGTTTTGGGTCTCCACTCCACACTCCCCTGCTCATTCACTATGGTAAGATTTTTTGTTCTGATGATGCCTGATGCCTAATCCCTTGACACCTTGTGATTGCACAGACTGGTGTGCTTCGTCCATGTGGGCTTTATTGCTTCTGAGCTAGAGGGCTGCTTGTTTTCCTTCAAGCTTTTAAGACCCCAGGCGCTATATCTTTTGATAGCCGGGCACCATCAGCTTTCTTTGCCACATTTACTTATGCACCCATTTGTCTTCAGCGGTTGTATCAGGGAGGTGAGCACAAAATAATATGATTTTTTTTGTTCTTTGATACCTGATAATTGATGCTCCAAGATGTGAATGCAACATACCAGCATGAAGTAGGGAACCAGTGGAGAGGTCTGGGGGGCTGGCCCCAACCCCAACTACTAAGGGGACATCTGCCCCTCCCCTCAGAAGAATTTATTTCGAAGGACTACACTGAATCTACAGATCTGGAAGAGGGACATATCTGATCAGAGCACCAGGAGCAGATGAAGGGGGAGGAGGAGAGAGTGGAGTACATCATGGCCTACCAGGCCAGGAGGTTGATGTTCCCAATTAGAACAGCCAGTCAACAGAGTGGACCACATGGCCGGCCCCACTATGAGACACGAAGTCCCTCACTGACCCATAGCCCTACAGGCGACAACACTGGAGACAAGAGTGAGGGGATTGCACTGGATCAGATCTCCCACACTGAGGCAAAACATTAAGGGGGTGAAACAGAACAGCAAGGGAATGGAGCAGTGAGGTCCCCAGGGAATGCTGAAGGTGGACTTTGGGGACAGGACGTGGTGCCCCAACAGACTGGACTGGAAAATACTCCTAAAGGCCAACAAACAATCCTGGAACTAATTACAAGCTTTTCTTTCTTGTTGTGTTTTGTTTTGTGTTGTTTTTGTCATTGTTTTGTTGTTGTTTTGTTGTATATTGTTGCTTGGTTGTGCTCTGTCTTGTTTATGTGCATGTTATTATCTCTGCAGGTCTGTCTAAGATAGGCTGGATGAACAATTGGAGGAGAAAACAATGGGGCCGATAGTTGTGTGGGGACATGGGAGACGGGGACGTGGGGGGAAAGGTAGCGGTGTTAATAAAACCAGGGACAAGGGAACAGCAAGCGATCCAAATCAGTGGTGAGGAGGTTGTGGGAGGCTTGGTTGGGCATGATCAAGGGTAATGTAACTAAGAGGAATTGCTGAAACCCTGATGGGGACTGAGCATG
This sequence comes from Tenrec ecaudatus, assembly GCF_050624435.1. Taxonomy (NCBI): domain Eukaryota; kingdom Metazoa; phylum Chordata; class Mammalia; order Afrosoricida; family Tenrecidae; genus Tenrec; species Tenrec ecaudatus. The sequence goes on from NC_134533.1 coordinate 136,999,176, forward strand.
ATAGTGGGACAGGAGGGAAGTCAAAGGAAATAGAGGAAAGAGCTGGGAGGCAGAGGGCATTTATAGAGGTCTAGATAAAGACATGTACATATGCAAATATATTTATACATGAGGATGGGGAAATAAATCTATGTGCATATATTTATAAGGTTAGTATTAAGTTAGCAGAAGGACATTGGACCTCCACTCAAGTACTCCCTCAATGCAAGAATACTTTCTTCTATTAAATTGGCATTTTATGATGCTCACCTTCCCAACACAACTGCTGAAGACAAAGTGGGTGAACAACTAAATGTTGTGAAGAAAGCTGATGGTGCCCAGCTATCAAAAGAGGTAGCATCTGGGGTCTTAAAGGCTTCAAGGTAAACAAGCGGCCATCTGGCTCAGAAGCAATAAAACCCACATGGAAGAAGCACACCAGCCTGTGTGACCACGAGGTGCTGATGGGATCAGTTATCAGGCATCAAAGAAAGTTGTATTTTTCATTGTTGCTACATCTCACCCTGACTGGTTCCTCCCTGAGAACCTTCTGTAAGGGGGTGTCCAGTGGCCTACAAATGGGCTTTGGGTCTCCACTCCACACTCCCCCCTCATTCACTATGGCAAGATTTTTTTGTTGTTGTTCTGTTGATGCCTGATACCTGATCCCTTCGACATGTCATGATCACAAAGTCTGGTGTGCTTCTTCCATGTGGGCTTTGTTACTTCTGAGCTAGATGGCTCCTTACTTACTTTCAAGCCTTTAACACCCCAGACGCTATATCTTTTGGTAGCCGGGTACCATAAGCTTAGCCATTATATTTTCAGTCACCTTATATGCACGTGACAATGAATAAGGAGAACCAAAGAACTGATGGATTTGAATTGTGGGATTGGCAAAGAATACTGAATGTATTCTAGACTGCCAAAATAATGAACAAATCTGTCTGGGAAGAGGTGTAGTCAGATTCCTTAAAAGCAAAAATGGGAGTCTTTCGCAAATGGGCTTGCTATGAGTTAGAACCGACTCAATGGTCCCTAAAAACAAGTTTTTCTATTCATGAATATTGTGTGATGTTCCAAAATGTTAAAGTTTTCTTTATATTTAGTGTACCATTCTTCTTGAATTTGTTCTAAGTTGTTTTATAAGTGGTCAATATTGTGAATTGTAATTACAACTATGAGTATAGTATGCTGTTGATTGTGGCATGTTTAATCCTGCATTCTAAAATCTTGAGTTGTTCTAATTTTTGAAGGTTTCTTTCATTTTTTAGAAATACAGTTACACCATGAAAAAAAGGTATATTTTCCTCTGTTCCAATATTGATACCACTTAAGTTTACATTTATGGGGTGAGTCTTGTTACAGTAGATGAAACTTTCAAGAAATGTGGAATGATACTGGTGAATATTAATATCCCAGTTTTGTCCTTAATCTTAATGTCGGAAACATTACATTTTCACTCAATAATATAATACTGCTGGTTATTGGTAATTTATAAATTTTATTAAAAACAAAACACTGCCATTGAGTAAATTCTGACTCATTGTAACCTTTTAGGATAGAATCGAGCTACCCCTCTGAGACTTTCAAATATTTACAGAGCCAGCGAGCTTCACCTTTCTCCGGCAGGGTAAACTGGTGGGTTCTAACCTCTGACCTTTCCGTTAGCAGATCAATGTGTAGTGCACTAACCAGCCAGGTCTCCTTATCATCTTTTATCAATTTCTTTCCATTCCTATCTGACTTGTAAGTTTTACTAGGAAATCTGCTTAACTTTAATATTTCTTTCATTTATTGACATTATCACACAAAGGTTTACCTTTAATTTGATAATACTATAATTATTTTTTATATTTCTAGATGTTATTATAATATTACATTATGGTTAAAGAGGCTTGGTTGTGAAATGTTTAAGTGCTCTTCTGCTAACTGAAGTATGGCTGTTGGAACCTGGCCAGGGGCTCTTAGGGAGAAGGACCTGGTAATGAGCTTTCTGTAAAGATTCTGAACTCATAAAACCAAAATCACTGCTGTGGAGTTGATTCCAAATTACAATGATTCTGGGACAGAGTAGAACTGCCACTATGGGTTTCCAAGACTTTACTGGAATAGAAAGCCTCATCATTCTCCCTAGAAGCAACTGGTGATTTTGAACTGCTGACTCAGCATTTAGCAGTGCTATGTATAACTACAATGTGTACTACACCTATAGCCTAGAAAACCTGACCGTTCTACTCTGACACATGGAGTCACTTTGAGTTGAAAAATCAACTCAAAACCACAAAACAACAACACCATATTTTGTAAAAAAAAAAAAAAACACACTACACAATCATACCTATACTTCTCAAAAACATTTTAGGGCATATACCAAAAGTTCTTTTTTTCACTACATGAATTTACCATATCCTTAATACCAACACCGCCCCCCAGTCCCAAGCAAACCCAAACCCAACTCACAGTCATTAAGTCAATTCTGACTCACAGCGACCCTGTATGACATGGTAGAACTGCCTCTATGGATTTCTGAAACTGTAATTCCTTTTTTCTTTTTTTGTAAATAGTTTATTGGCACTACATTCACATATCACACAACTCAATAGTTCAATCATATCAAAAAGAGTTGCATAATCATTACTACCACAATCAATTTTAGAACATTTTCTTTTTTCTCCCACAGTTAAATTGCGTTTAATATGTAATCACCATCAGTTCTAGTGTTCCCAACCCCTTCTCACATACATTGTTTGTTCCCCCAACCCCCTTACCCTTCTTATCTCCCAACCCCCACCCTTACCTTCCCTATAAACCCTTGCATCAGTTCTGATATCTATGTAATTCTTTATAGGAGTAGAAAGCCTCATGTTTCTCCTGAACAGCAGTTGATGGGTTTGAACTGCTGGCCTTTCAGTTAGAAAGAAACTCAGTGTATAACTACTATGCTGCCAGGGCTTTCCTTAATACCAAAACCAAATATGAAATATATAACACCAAAATTACAGAATAATCTCGTGAAGTTGGAAGTAAACATTTTTTTTAATTAGTGCACAAAAACAAGCAGCCATCTAGCTCAAAAGCAACAAAACCCACATGGAAAAAGCACACCAGCCTGTGTGATCACGAGGTGTTGAAGGGATCAGGTATCAGGCATCATCAGAACAAAAAAATCTTATCATAGTGAAGGAGGGGGAGGGAAGTGTGGAGTGGAGACCCAAAGCCCATTTGTAGGCCACTGAACAGCCCCTTACAGAAGGGTCTTGGGATGGGGGGGGGGGGGGAAGGAGACGAGCCAGTCAGGGTGCGATGTAGCAATGATGAAACATACAACTTTCCTTTAGTTCCTAAATGCTTCCTCCTCTCCCACTATCATGATCCCAATTCTGCCTTACAAATCAGGCTAGACCAGAACTGGAAACACAGGGAATCCAAGGCAGCTGATCCCTTCAGGACCAGTGGTGTGAGTGGAGATACTGGGAGAGTGGAGAGAGGGTGGGTTGGAAAGGGAGAACCGATTACAAGGATCTACATGTGACCCCATCCCTGGGGGACAGACAGCAGAAATGTGGGTGAAGGGAGAAGTCAGACAGGGCAAGATAAGACAAAATAATAATTTATAAATTATCAAGGGTTCATGAGAGAGGAGGGAGCGGAGAGGGAGGGGAAAAATTAGGAGCTGGTGCCAGGGTCTTAGGTGGAGAGCAAATGTTTTGAGAATGATGAGGGCAATGAATGTACAAATGTGCTTTACACAATTGATATATGTATGGATTGTGATAAGAGTTGTATGAGTCACTAAAAAAACGATTAAAAAATAGTACACACAATCAAACAGCATGTTCAAATAAGTAAAGCAGATACTAGGAAAATATAATTAGAAAACCTAAGAAATTTAGTCCTAAAATGCAAACATAAAAGGGTATGGAGATTGTTAGAAAATCAATAGCATTTCTCTACACTATAAACAATTAATTAGAATTAAGAATGCAAAGGGGGAAAAGTCCTATTATTGTCATAGTTTTCTTTTTTAACAAGGTTTTGGAATAAAAAATGATCGTTGGTGTTTAAGTGTTTTTGTGAAACATAATATTGAAAAATGGAAAGTAAACACGAAGATGACACAATGTGTTGTGTAATGATTAATTTTTGGGGAGACCATTTAGCAATAGTACACTAGGTGCCTTGCTCAATCAACACTTGACCTCCCTGCCCAGGTTTTCATCCCCTCCTCAAAGCTTGCGCCCCAGCCCAATTCATTTTTATTTATTTATTTATTTTTTTCCAGCCCAATTCAAAACAGCCTCTTCTTTGCCCCCAAATAAGTGATTAAGTTGTATTTCACAAGGGAATTTTTGAAAAATTATTTTCTTTTATTCTGATAGGTTTTGAGATTAAGGCCATAGCTAGTGTTCACTATAGCTGTCTGCTAACTTTGTTGCACTGGTGGGGGAAGGTCTACATGTAACTCAGTGAGTCCTTGGGAGGTGCACAGGGTTAACATACTCAGCTGTTAACCCAAAGATGGGTGGTTTAAACCCACCGACAGGCTCATCAGAAGACAAGTCTGGTGTCTACTTCCAAAATATTTGCTATTAGAAATCCTGTGGATATTTTAGTAAATGAATTAGATGCACGATTAGTCGCAATACTAACATTTGTAAGCATTATGGATTTAAAAAGACAACACCAGGTATACTGATCTGGTAAATACTAACAGAGGACCACGGAGATTATAGTCCTTATAATCCCTCAAAATCTGGAACGGAATCTACCCCCAGGGATTTTTTTTTTCAGGTAAGCAATAGACGGGCCTATAAAGCAAACAGTAATACTATGGAGGAACATACTCCTCAGAACAATTCACTTTAGGAAATCAAAAGGGCAGCATTTGTCAACTAATCTCAAAGGCAAGAAGAGGTCGGGAGAAAGGAATTGATGGAAAGGGGAATCCCAAGGATAATGTGGGACACTATCTAGAGAAACAATCTATGCCACATTGGGATCCTAGAGCAAGAACAAACAAACAAACAAAAATCTAGAGAGAAAATAGTACAAGAAATCTTGGAAGAAAATATCCCCAACATCACAAAGGAGGAGAAAAAAACTACTCAAAAACTGAGAGAGGATGTGAGGGCAATCTGGCTGCGACATCTGTCACTCCATTGATTGCCAAGGTTGATTCGGCTGATCAGGCTGGCTGGACAGGTGTTCCCTTCCTCCCTCACCACTCCATGTGCGTCCCTCCTGAAGCTGCACGCTTGGTTGAAGAGGACGACCTTCTCTGATAGAGGAAGGACTGTCCTTTGGTCAAGGCTATACAAGTAGCTGCGCTCCCCTGCTAGAACCCCTAAACAAGTCTCAAAAAAACTGAGATAATCCCAAATAGGGTAGACTCTCCTCCCCCACCTGAAAAGAATCCTATCTGCAGGAAAATTCTCTCTCAAATATGGGGAAGAAATAACTGTATTATCAAACAAGAAAAAAAACTCATGAAAATAAACCAGTATAACAAAAAATGTTGACAGAATTGATAGGGGCAGGGAATCAGCAATGGTGTCAAACCCGATAGCATCACACAGCACAACATCATCCATAAACCAGATACAAGAAGAGTGGCACTCAAGCACACAGAAACAGGGAAGAACAAAGATGTGTTTTTTTTTAATCACATAAAAAAAGAGAGGGAAAGAAACCAAAAACAAACACAGTGAAATGATATCAACAAACCTGGATATATCAATAATGACACTGAAGAGCAATGGATGAAATCACTAATTAAAAGACTGATGGATTAGAAAATAAAACCCTTACATATGCTACCTACCAGAAACATACATTAAATTCAAAGACAAAAATAAAATCACAAGATGGCCAAAGAAATCTACCAATGGCAACCATAATAAGAAAAGAGTGTTATTTTTTTAAAAATTTAAGAGTGTAATTTTAATTGCTGCCAAAATAGAGTTCCGATCGCTGTCCTTTCATGTCCCTCTTCATTCGAGGAAACAAGAAATCGCAAGGTCAGGTGAGGGGCAAAAGAGGTATGCTGTCTTTTGCCCAAAACTGGCACACTAAGATGGCTGCATGAGCAGGTGCATTGTCATGGTGGCAAAACCAGCCCCCCATCTGCCACAAACCAGGCTTTTTTTATTGTACATGGTAATGCAATCTTTTCAGATTCTCTAAATAGAAAGCTTAGTTAACAGTCTGTCCTGGTGGAACAAACTCCAAATGCACTACAAGTTGACATTTTTGTCCTTTGGGGAAGTTGATGGATGTCCAGAAGGAGGTTTGTCATCAGTTGACATTTCACCTTTTTTGAAACAAGAAAACTACTGGTACATTTGAGGGCTCCCCATAGTGCTGCCCTTGTAAGCGTGTTCAACATTACAACAGTTTCTGTGGCATTTTTCCTGAGCATGAAACAAAATTTCAGACCCATATAGTGTTCTCTTAAATCAGCCATCACAAAAAATGAGGTTCAAACAAAACTTTTTTTACAAAAAAATTCACTTTGACCACAGAGAACCTTCCCACGTGACACCACTGGGTGCACGAACTCAGAGCAAGTTGTTTGATGCTCATCTACTGGGGAAAATGCATACAATGAGAGCTCCGCTCCGTCCAGTGCAATTCCAGGTTTGGGGTACTCCCTCACAAATCCTCCAACAACAGAAGGAAAAGAAAAATTTTTAAAGAGTACATCAGAAATAAATGTATTGGAAAACAGAAAAACAATGGAAAAACCGACAAGACTAGATGTTGGAACTTTGAAAGGGTTACAAAAATTGACAAACCACTAGCAAGCATAACAAAGAAAAAGAAGACGCAAATATCTAACACTAGAATTGAAAAGGGTGAAATCACAAAAACAAAACAAAACCAAAACCCAAAGAATAATAACATTAGTAAATGAGACTTTATTCCAAGTTTCATAATCTAGAGGAAATGGACAAATACATTAAAATACACCATTTACCCAAATTAACACAAACAGAGGTAGAAAATCTGAACTAGAGAAGGTAATAAAGAAGATTCCAACCAAGAAAATCCCAGAACCAGATGACTTCACAGGGGAATTCTATGAAGTATACTGTGAAGAGCTGTCACCAATTTTACACATCCTATTCCAGATTACAGAAAGCGACAGCAACTCCCAAACTCATTCTACAAAGTGAGCACAACCCTGATCCTAAAACCAGGCAAAGACCCCACAAAGAAAACTACAGACCAATATCTCTCATGAACATATATGCAAAACTTCTCAACAAAATTCTGGACAAAGGAATCCCAAAATATATCAGAAAATGAATTAATCATGCTGGGATTCACACCAAGGAGCCGTTAAACAATTGTTGTAATCTATCACATAAACAAGACAAAGAATAAGAATCATATGATCACATCAAATGCAGAAAAAGCATTTGATGATATCCAGCAACTATTTCTGATTTTTTTAAAACCTCAATAAAATAAGAAGAGAAGGAAAAATACTCAACAGAATAAAGGCCACATAGGAAAATCCAATGGCCAATATCACACTAAATGAGGAACAATTGAAAACATTTACCCTGAAAAACAGGAACTAGCCAAGGGTGTCCTCTTATCACCACTCTTATTCAACATGGTGCTAGAAGTCTTAGCCAGAGCCATTGGACGAAAATAGGAAATCAAAGGACTACTATTGGGCAAAGAAGTGAAATTATCACTATTTGCAGACAATAAGATTTTATACAGATAGAACGCCCAGGACGCCACAAAAAAACTGTTTAATACAATTGAGATATTTGATAAAGTAGCAGGATGCAAGATGAACAGGCAGAAATCAGATTCCTACATAGCAGTGAAAAGAACTCTCAAAAAGATACCAAGAAAACAATATCATTGACAACAGCCACACTTAGGAATACACTGAACAAAAAAAACACACAAGAGAGACCTGTACGAAACATTAGTACAAGAAACCAAATGAGACCTATGCAATGGGAAGACATGCCACGTTCAGGAACAGGAAGACTTCGTATTGTGAAAATGTCAGTAGTTTCTAAGGCATCCCCAATCTACAACGCTATCCACATCCCAATCCCAGGCCTCTTCCTTAAAGAAATGGAAAACAAACAAAAAACCTAATTACGACCTTCATATGGCGAAGAAAGAGGCCCAGGAGAAGCATAGAACTCCTCTAAATGAAAAACAGAGCAGAAGGTCTTGCACTATCCAATCTCAACACCCACTGTACAGCCAAGGTTGTCAAAACATCCTGGTACTGATACAATGGTAGCTTGAACAAAATAGAAAAAACAGAAATAACAGCATCTACCTACAGCCAACTGAATTTTGACAAAGGCAAAAAAAAACATTAAATGGTAAAGTGACACCCTCTTCAATAAATGGGCTTGAAAAATTGGATCTCCATGTGCAGAAGACAAAGACAAGATCCATACATCATCCCATGCACAAAAACAAATTCAAGATAGATTAGGGACCTAAATATAAACCAGAAGGATCATCAATGAGAAAATTGGGATAAACTTAAGGATCCTTGCAGGATATACACTTTCAAATATAATAGAAGAGGCACACAAAATGGAAGATAGAATAGGTGACTGGGACCTATTAAAATAAACACTTATTTGTTAATAAATTTAATATTTTCTGCTCTCTTTTCAATTGATCTTCTTCTATTTTGCCTTGTCATTGTTTTTAGGTGGTTTTGTTTGTTCGTTTATTTGCTTGCTTCCTAGTTGTGCTTTGTATAACTTTCTGTATATGAAATCCAGGATGGATAAGTCTATAGAAACAGAACTGGATTCATAATTGCCTAGGGGCATGACATGAAAATTTGGGGGAACATGGAGAGCAATGAATAAATCAGTATGAGAAGGATTCTCTGTATAGATTGTGGTGATAATTGTACAGCTCTTAATATGAGTGAATGATTAAACTGGATGATATGTGAAACAAATGCTAATAAACCTATTTAAAAATAAATAAATAGGAATAGATCAAAGTATAAACACTTATGCACATAAAAAGATTTCATCAAATGAGAAAAATGGATAAAGAAGCTCTGATACTTACACACAATAGAATACTAAGCATCATTTAAAAAGCATAGATGAAACCACGAAACACCTCCTCACATGGAGGGACCTGGAGACCATTATGCTGAGTAAAGGGAGTCAAGTGCAAAAGGACAAATCTTGTGTGAGTCCACTGCTTTAAGAAGAAATATCGAGATGAAGACAGGCTTCTGTTCTCAGGTCATGTAATCTAATTCAGTCACATATCACCCCCTTTATGTGTACATCTTAAAATCACTTTGACAGAGGAGACCTCACCTCAGCTGGACCCCGTTGCTCAAGATGAAGCAACTGAGGAGAGGGAGAAGTCCGTTCAATTGCTGCCGTACAACATTGTTCTGGGGTGACCTCTAATTAACAGACAAGAATGATAAGCGAATTTTAAGGGGAATTCAAGTCCAGAAGAGAGGGGCGGGAATGTATGTCTCAGCAAAGGCAACTACATTTCTCTTGGTCTGCAAATTGGGTGAAGCAACCTCCCATTGGGGAAAAATGCTTAAATTACTCATAGAGAACCCCAGGGGAGAACACGCTTGCTGTTCATATTCGTAATTTGACAGTGCTTCAAAGTTATGCACAAGGTGTTCAGCGGCTCCTTCCTCAGAAGTGGGGATCCAAGTCCTTTGCTGCCTGTTCTTAGTCTGGAAGCTCCACTGAAACTGTTCAATTTGGGTGACCTTGCCGACATTTGAAATGCCATGGCATAGCTTCCAACATCACAGTCACACTGCGACAAACTGACAGACAAGTGGCGGACGTCATGATTGGCAAAATAGTGGTGTAACGACCAAGAGGAAAAAGAAGAAGGCTGCATCCATGGGCTCAGGCTTAGGGACAATTGTGAGGCTGGCTCAGGACTGTGCACGGTTTCATTGTATTGAGCATGGGGTCGCTGTGGGTCAGAGGCAACTCGATGCCACCTAACAACAACATGCTGATAATTGGACACTTTTGACCTAGTTTCTCTCCACCGCTTGGTGATCCAGGCCTTGTGCTTTAGACTACTGAAACTTCAGGCTCAGTCCTCTCAGGGTGCACAGCATCCTTCATAGGCCACACCAGAAGAATTTGATATGGCAACCCCACGAAAGTGAATTGGGCTTTATCTCAAACTCATCGGTAGCAGGTTTAAGGAACGGACATACTTGAAGGGGCAGTGAATTATTTGATGTGGCTCCTTTAGCCAAAATCTATACCATCCACCGATGACCTTTCCCTGCATGGGTCTGGTAAGAAAGGGATGGGTGGGGAGAGGAGATACTGATAGGATTCACCTGTATTTGCCAACAGAATTCCCTGGAGTGATGTCCTGCTGCTTATAAAATGAGCCTTATGAGACAGAAGGAAGGACTCCATTACCTGCAAGTACTAGGAGTAGAATCTGTCCTCTGGAACCGAGAACCTCCTGGATCCAGAGGAGTAGCAGCAGAACCAGCAGGCAAAGCACGGAGCAGAGTGATGGACTTCCCACCCCACCCAGAGCAAGGAAAGCCGAGTGCTTTCTCCAGGGCTCGCTTGTGGAGTTGGGTTACTCTGGCTTTGCTGATCCATGAAGCTTGAGCTAAATGTCTCTGGTTAAGGCTTACAGTAGAGTGATATGCCGCATGTGAGTATTTATTAACAGACAGGGAAGAAACCAACAACATTGTAACATGTCCTGCTAAATAACTCAACCCTGACCATTTCTCACTTGTTAACTTCCTTAATAAACCCTTTAATTATGAACTTTGTCTATTAGTTCTGGGTAGTCATTGCAATGGGTATTAGAACCTAGAGTAGGAAAGAACATTAGTTTAAACATTACAATACTCCCCTGGACTTAAGAAGGAGAGGAAGACTGCCATCCCAAGGATCTGGAATTGGTGGTCTTTAGCTGGATCTCTTGATTTGAGGGTGCCCAATGACTGGTAGCCTGAGACTACCATTTGTTTTCTATTTTAATGCTTTTTTCTCCTCAAAACCTTTTATTAGGACACAATCCATAAATCCTGCCATTCAATAGGTCAGCCACATCAGCAGTGCTGTACAAATGCTACTACAATCATTTTCAAAACATTTTCTTCCTTCTTGAATTCCTTGATATCAGATCCCATTACCCCCATCTCCTCTGCTGTACCCCAGGAACCATTATTCTAGTTATTATCGCCATAGATTCACCCAGCCTGGGTTTCCTATTGCAAAAAAAACAGGAAAATACAGAATGCCATACAGTGCAAGATATGACAAAATAATAATTTATAAATTATCAAGGGTTCATGAGGGAGAGGAAGTGGGAAGGGAGGGGGGAATGAGGAGCTGATGCCAGGGGCTTAAGTGGAGAGCAAATGTTTTGAGAATGATGAGGGTAATGAATGTACAACTGTGCTTTACACAATTGATGTATGTATGGACTGTGGTAAGAGTTGTATGAGCCCCCAATAAAATGATTCTTTTTTTCAAAAGAGTGCTACCAACAATAACAAAATACAAGAGATAAATCCCAATTTGAAATAAAAAGAAAATATTAAAAACAAGATCAAACTCAAAGTGTATCAAAGGGGAGATCAAATGACAAGGATGTAAACATTCAAGTAAGATTTATCATTTTGTTGTCTTTTTAAATAGTTTTATTAGGGGCTCATACAACTCTTATCACAATCGATACATACATCAATTGTGTAAAGTATATTTGTACATTCATTGCCCTCATCATTCTCAAAACATTTGTTCTCCACTTAAGGCCCATAAGAATCTCTAGAATACTCTGTCTCATAACCAGGTTATTGTCATCCATCAACTATGCTCAAAGGAAAATCACTGGAGGTGTGAGCTATGTGTAGATCCTAAAAATGTATTTTGGGTTTCCACTGTCATTCATAGCCTTCTACAAACCAGAATTTCACCATTTTGGCTCTAATACCATTTCCTCCTTCAGATCTTAATGATTTCATTTACAGATTCTTGAATCACAGATGTTGGTGTGCTTTTTCCATGTGGGTTTATGTCTCACTTATTTGGAAACAAGTCTTGAAGACCCCAGATGCTATTCTTTCTGACAGCCAGGCACCATCTAATTTCTTCACCACACTCTGCTATAGCACCCATATCTTCTGTGTTTCCTTCATGGGGCAAGTATCAAGCAGGGCCATGTTGTAAGGATTAATTGTTCATAGATTGGAGTTAGATGAAGTCTGAATCTAAAATCCATTCCTAAATCTCTTTTTTTCTCTCTGTCTCTGGTTCACTTTAGAGATGTCGTTGTTATTTTATGGTAGAGAATCTTACTGATCATTTCCTTGGAGCATAAGATCATTCTATTTATAGTGTCATTAATTTAGCCCATGGCAATATATTTAAGACACTATTGAGAAAGGGATATTAAACAAGTGTATGCTAACTACAAATCATAATACATGGATTCTTGTACACTCCTTACATGACTGGACACTATTTACACAAACAATGGGAGTTGGTGGTCAGGCAAAACCTACAATAATATTTCATGACAATGTCAGACACAGGTCTGCCAGAATAATACATATCTTTATAAGGAAAGTAGCGTGGAAGTAGTAAGTAAATGTTAGTCTGCCTACCAACAGTTCAATGCTCTCGGTACAGCTGTCCTCTACTTCTTCACACACCGTGTAGTTTCAGCCTTAAACCCTTGGATTTCACCTGTGTTTGAGATAGAGTCTGGTTCACCTAGTGAGGTTTCCACATCACATTCCTCTAGTACGACCTTTGGAGGATGCTGTGTGTCTTGAAAGTCTAAGCTTCAATGCCCCACTAGTCTATGGCCCATTCCTGAGTCTCCAGGGTCTCCTTGCTTTCTTATGACATGTATTGGTCAGGTAGGCATGGTTCTGCCTCTGTGAATGAGTGTTATTGAAAGTTTTGCCTTATCACTAACCCCTACTGTTTGTGTAAATAGCATCCAATCACTTCGCCATTTAATGTGTACAAGTCAACAATTCATGTATTTCCGTCTGAAAAGCTGGCGTGTTTGTAGATGACAGTGGAAGCCCAAAATCCATTTGCAGGATCCTCACATGGGTTACGCCTCCAGTGGATCCACCCTGACCATTGTACAAGGATGTAAATACCCTTGCTATTATAATGTTAGGTTAAAATGGAATGTCTTATCATTTGATCTCCTTTTGACCCATTTTAAAGTTGTTTCAGTTTTTCATATTTTTGGCTTTCTTTTCAATCGATATTTCTCTGATTTGCCTTTGTTGTTTGTTTTGTGTTTTATATGGTTTTCTGTATATGAGATCCAGAGTAGGTAAATCTATAGCGACAGTAACTGGATTAATAATTACTTAGGGGCATGGCAGGTAAGGTTATGGGTAATTGGGGCACTAAGAACAATAAATAGCAGACGATGTTCTAAAATCAATTGTGGGGATGATTGCATAACTCTTTTTAATACGATTAAACTATTAAATTGTATAGTATGTGTATTATATGCCAATAAAATGCTTATAAAAATACCGTAGATCATAACCACACACACACACACGAGTTTCCCTGAGTTGGATTTGATGACAATTGCATTTGACTGCTTGTATGTGGCTTGGAGAGAAAATCCCCACACACTTAAATAATTGGCTTCTCTCACTAATTGGAAGTTTCCTATGTCTAGGACTACATCCGTTCATTTGTGGATTTCATGAATATCTATTTCACGCCAGGCATTATTCCAGTGCTGGGGATCCAGTGCTGGGTAACCCAACAGAGCACCCTTGTGAAGCTCTCAGACTATCAGGCTGAGGACGATGATGCATGGGGACATTTGCCTTTGGATCACTGACATGGACAACAATCAGGGAATGAAGATGGTTAACTGTTTCTTAATTAACCAGTGTCTTTTATCAAGAAAACACCTGGTAACCATAAATTCTAATACAACCTATGTAGAAAATTCCTTTTCCAGTTCAGTTTCTGTGTCCTACTCCACTGTACTGCAGAGAGCATAGCTCTCTAAGTGGACAAGGCGTATTCTTCTGTGCCTCTCATTGGGGCTGAAGTCAGCCTTTGGGCAGAGGACAACTCAAGCATCTTTCCAAGCTCTTGCTCTTGCCTCTGCCCCCAGGCTGGCCTTGCAAATCTTGGTGATTATGAAGTGTTTGTGCCTTTGGTCCAAGGCAAAGGTATGAGTGCACCCAGCAGATCCATGTGATGTATGGAGTGGGAGAGCTCTGTGGGCTTGGGGTTGACAGGATAGTGAGGAGAAACAGCTCGGGTTTGTACAGCAAACAAATAGCCTTCAAGAAAATAAATTGCCGGGATATTATAATGGCAGTGTATTTGGTAATCATGGTAGATTCTTATCATCCCAAATACCTCTAAAGGAGAGTTTCAAAGTAATTTGGGTACAACAGTATATACCAAGAGAGGAGCCTCAAACCAAATTTGTTGCTGTTGAGCTGATTCTGATTCCAGCGACTCCCTGTGTTACAGAGAAAAACTGAATTCCCTAGAGCAGTGGTTCTCAATCTTCCTAATGCCACGACTCTTTAATACAGTTCCTCATGGTGTGATGATCCCCCCAACCATAAAATTATTTTCATTACTACTTCATCACTGTAATTTTGCTGCTGTTATGAATTATAATGTAAATATCTGATATGCAGCTTGTATTTTCATTGTTATAAGTTGAACATAATTAAAGCATAATGATTAACCACAAAACCAATATTTAATTATATATAGTGAAATATTTATTTCTAATTACAAATAAATTAAATTTTGTGAAGCATTGTGTAGCATGTGTAACAGTCTTAATAAAACAACAGTAAACTACATTGCTACATTTTGCGACAGTATGCGTAAAAAGTCAATGTCAGTGGAAGGTTGAGATAGCTTCTTTCTCACCAGATCAGAAATCCTTGGAGGCAGTCTTTGCAAGAGCACAAGTAAGATAATCTTCCACAACAAGTCTACTTCTGTATTTATGCTTCCCAAAAGGTGGAAAACCCTGTTTCACAAAGATATGCTGTTGGAAATGGAAGAAGAAGGGGCAGCACAGTCTCAGACAGAACAGGATGTGACTGCAAACACCTGATCCAGAATTTTGTAACTGGCCTTGTAGAGAAATCCGTTCTCGCTGCATAACTGTTAATCAGTTCAATGAACTCCTCTTGTGCTGTCTCAGGAACATCTCCAACTTTGACTGTGAATGGGCTGTTGGCAAGGGCAAATGGGGTGTCAGGTAAATTTGGAAAGTATGATGAAATTTCGTCTGTAAGCATGTGCAAGTGTTCTTTCACAGAAATTATCATCGTAATCCTTTTGTCTGGTTCAATGTCATGTTCCTCAAAGAAAGCGCTTAAGGTAAGGCAACATGTCAATTTTATTTCCATCCAATTTTTTTTTTTTTGCTAAAGCTGAGCATTCATTTGGAATGATCAGATCTTTTCAGACAAATAGAGGCATGTTTCATTTGGTCCTTGCAATGATAATATAACTCATTCAGGATGGCAAAGATGTCAACTAAGTAAGCTATTTTCTGCAGTTCACTTTTAATGCTGAAAAGTGCTTCAAACTGTGGTCTTGCTTTCTGATTAAAAAATGTTTTGAGTTCATCACGAAGCTCAAAAACACATTTAAAAACTTTCCCCCTCGACAACCCTCTCACTTCAGCATGAAATAGCAGAGCATTATTTAGTGCATCCAATTAATTGCACAGTTGCGAAAACAGTCTACTATTTAGTGTCCGCCTTTACAAACTGACAGAACTTATGATGGTTTCATTACTTCTTGTAACTCTTTTTTTTTTCTTTTTAAAAAATTTTTTTATTTTAACAATTTATTGGGGCTGATACAATTCTTTTCACAGTTCATACATATACATACATCAATTGTATAAAGCACATCTGTACAGTCTTTGCCCTAATCATTTTTTTCTCTTTTCTTCTTTGACATTTTATTAGGGACTCAAACAACTCTTACCACAATCCATACATATACATACATCAATTGTATAAAGCACATCCATACATTCCCTGCCCCAATCATTCTCAAGGCATTTGCTCTCCACTTCAGCCCCTTGCATCAGGTCCTCTTTTTTTCCCCCCCTCCCTCCCAATTCCCCCCTCCCTCATATGCCCTTGGTAATTTATACCTCGTTATTTTGTCATATCTTGCCCTATCCGGAGTCTCCCTTCCCCCCTTCTCTGCTGTCCCTCTCCCAGGGAAGAGGTCACATGTGGATCCTTGTAATCAGTTCCCCCTTTCCAACCCACTCACCCTCCACTCTCCCAGCATCGTCCCTCACACCTTTGGTCCTGAAGGTATCATCCACCCTGGATTCCCTGTACCTCCAACCCTCATATGTACCAGTGTACAGCCTCTGTCCTATCCAGCCCTGCAAGGTAGAATTCGGATCATGGTAGTTGGGGGGAGGAAGCATCCAGGATCTGGGGGAAAGCTGTGCTCTTCATCGATACTACCTCACACCCTAATTAACCCATCTCCTCTCCTAAACCCCTCTATGAGGGGATCTCCATTGGCCGACACTTGGGCCTTGGGTCTCCACTCTGCACTTCCCCCTTTATTTACTTCTTGTAACTCTTGTGGCAGGGTCTTTGTTGGTAATATTTGCTGATGAATCATGTAGTGAGTTTCGATGATTTTTAGTGACTCATTCATTACCAAACATTGAAATCCAGATCAACATCATAGCATAGCTGGAGCGCCATCTGTGCAAACACCACAAACCTTTTCCCAAGATATCGTATACTCTTTCAGTAATGAACCAACTGTATCAAATACGTAACGTGCAGTAGCTGTCATTTCAAGAGGTTTGCAAAAAATAAACTCAACTTTAAAGTCGCCATCATAAATGTACCTCATGTGAACCAGTAACTCTGAACAGTTTGCAACATCTCCAGATTCACCAAGCTGGATGCTAAATATTGGAAGTGGAGCAGATTTAATTTTCTGGATCAAGTGATCATGAATATCAGCAGACATGTCATCTATTCTCCTGTGACAGTGTCATTAAATAAGGAAATTGCACTACACCCTGGCCCCAAAGTCCACCTTCAGCATTCACTGGGGACCTCGCTGCTCCATCCCCTTGCTGTTCTGTTATACCCCCTTAGTGTTTTGCCTTGGTGTGGTAGGATCAGATCAGGAGCAATTCCCACACCATGTCTCTGGTGTTGTCCCCAATAGGGCTATGGGTCAGTGAGGGGCATCATGTCTCATAGTGGTGCTGGGAATGTGGTCCTCTCTGTCGACTGACTGCTCTTATTGGGAACATCGACCTCACGGCCTGGGGGGCCATGATGTGCTCCACTCTCTCCTCCTCTTCATCTGCTCCTGTGTGCTCTGATCAGATATGTCCCTCTTCCGGAGCTGTAGATTCAGTGCCGTCCTTTGAAATAAATTCTTCTGAGGGGAGGGGCAGGTGTCCACTTAGTAGTTAAGGTTGGGGATGCCCCCCCCCAGACCTCTCCACTGGTTCCCTACTCCATGGCGGCATGTTGCATTCACATCTTGGAGCACTGTGTTGAAGTCTGCTCCCTCTTTCCCTGTGGTGATATAAACAATACCCTCCCCTTGGGTGGGTTAGTGCTCTGTGCCCCCGCTACCCTTTTCTTTTTTATTATTGTTTTTTCCTTTTCCCCATCTCATTTTTAGTTGTCTACCATGTGTATGCCTGTATTTGGTTTGGTCCCTGCTATATTACCTGGTCCTCACCCCAGGAATGTTTGTATACCGTAGCTTTTTCCCTATGTCCCTTTTGACTTTTTTTTTTAAGCTTACCTCAGTAGCCTTTTAATTCTTTCCATCTTTAAGTCAATGCTATCTTGAGGTCTGTTTTCTCTTTTTTTGCCCTCTGGGTGAGGTTGTTCTATGTGGTGGTCTCTTATTTATGCTTGGTGAGTGTTGTTCTTCTGCCCATACTGGGTCAGCAAGGATCTTTAGTAAGGCTGGGTTCTATCTAACGTATTCTTTGAGTTTTTCTTTGTCTGGGAAGACTCTTACTTTTCCATCTATCTTGATCGATAGTTTGGCTGGGTAGAGTATTCTTGGGTTTGCATGGTTTTCCTTCAATTTTTGGAATATGTTACTCCATGCTCTCCTCTTCTTCATAATTTCTGCTGATAGGTCTGAGCATATTCTTATTTGGGAAGCTTTATATATGATTGCTTGTTTTTCCTTAGCTGCTCTCATGATATTCTCCTTTTCCTCAAAGTTGGATAGTTTAACTATTATGTGCCTTGGTGACTTCTTCTTGGGATCTACTCTAGCTGGTGTTCTTTCAGCCTCCTGA
Source organism: Tenrec ecaudatus (assembly GCF_050624435.1). NCBI lineage: Eukaryota > Metazoa > Chordata > Mammalia > Afrosoricida > Tenrecidae > Tenrec > Tenrec ecaudatus. Next base: position 137,017,503 of record NC_134533.1, read on the forward strand.
ATGGTTGCCGGGTTTTCATGCATTAAGCTGGGGAGGTTTTCCTCCAAGAATTCTCTCACTATTGTTGCAGATGACTTCTTTGTTGTGTCTTCCTCAGGTAAGCCATTAATTCTAATGTTCCGCTTCCTAACCTCAGTCATATCTCTTAAGTTTTGTTCAGCTTCTCTGATGATCTTATTAGATTTTTGTTTGTGTTTGTTAAAATCTGCTTGGCTTTCCTCCAAGTCACTGATGCGGTTCTCTGATTCCTCCATTTGCTTCTCAAGGTCTGTGAGTCTGCTACTCGTTTTTGTTATCTCCTCCCTAAGCTCCTGTGTTTCCCTTTGGTTTATGACTTTTATCTCTTCTATCATTTCATCCTTTTTTCTGTATTGTTTCCCTCATATCCTGTATGACTCCAAGTAGCATTCTGAAAAGAAAATTTCTTTCTTTGGCAGCTCAATGTTTGCTTCTTATGCATGTCATTATATTCAGGACATCTTCTGCCATTGCCTTTCTTTTCTCCCATTTTTTTTCATTGAGGTCTTTGGTGCTGATGGCTGTTTGCATTGCATTGTTTTAGAGGAGCCAGGTGCCATTTTCCAGGGAGTCGAAGAGCACTGGCTCTCTCTGGGAGACTTGTAGGAGTCCTTCTTTGAACTGCCTGTAGCTTATTTCACTAGGGAATTAACGTACCACTTTATCCTCCTGTGGCTTCCCTCTCAGGGGAGTGACCCAGAAGGCTGGTTAGTTGTCTGCTTTGGTGTTGCAGAGGTTGAGCAGAGGTTCCTACAGCAGCTTGGAACGTTGAGGAGTATTGGCTGAGCTGCCTTATGCCCCCAGGCACACAGGTAGGAATTCCCCTGTAAGATGTTGAGCAGAGTATCCCCTGATGGAGGTCAGCAGGGCCTTTCAGCTTCAGGCTAGCTATACAGAGTGGAGCTAACCTAGGTGTGGCTCAGGCGTAAATGCCCTAGGCTAAGGGGAGTGGTCTGGAGGTTGGCAGTAGAGTGTGAGAGACCAAGAAAGAGACAAAGAGGAGAACAAAAATTAAAAAGCAAGCCCGCTGAGCCTGTGGGGGCCGGGGAAGGGGGATATAGTGAAGAGATGGAAACAAATGCAACAATGTAGCTGAGTCCAGATATGTCAGTGGAACTGCAAGGGTTTAGTACCTGCTTTGAGGCGGCAGTGGCAAGCTGTGGCTATGTTGAGAAAAGGCCCCTGCACAGCCCTCCAGGACTGAGGGGGGGAGGGGACGGAGAGGACATGGAAACAAGAGCAGCAATGTAGCTGAACCCCGATCCCTGACCGTGGAGCTGCAAGGGTCCAGTCCCGCCCCGAGGTGGGTGGTGGCAAACTGTGGCTGTGTTGAGACCAAGCCGCCCTCCAGGCTCCAAATGGATCCCAGCTCCAGCAGAGACAGTGGCGGGGCCAAGGTGAAGCCCCAGCCGGCCTCCAGTGAGATAAGCCAAAAGCCCCCAATCCCCCTAAACCCCGTGGGTCTGTACCTACTTATCTTTTTTTTTTTTTATTAAAAAACATTTTATTAGGGGCTCATACAACTCTTATCACAATCCATACATATACATACATCAATTGTATAAAACACATCTGTACATTCTTTGCCCTAATCATTTTCTTTTTCTTATCTTTTTTTTAAATTTTAACAATTTATTAGGGGCTCATACAATTCTTATCACAGTTCATACATATACATACATCAATTGTATAAAGCACATCTGTACAGTCCCTGCCCTAATCATTTTTTTCTCCTCTTTTCTTTTTTTACATTTTATTAGGGACCCATACAACTCTTATCACCATCCATACATATACATACATCAATTGTATAAAGCACATCCATACATTCCCTGCCCCAATCATTCTCAAAGCATTTGCTCTCCACTTAAGCCCCTTGCATCAGGTCCTCTTTTTTTTTTTCCCCTCCCTCCCCCTACTTTTCTTTATGATGCACCTCCTATGTTCCAACTGTGTTGAATTTCCCGCTAAGCACCTCTCCTAGGCTGAATTCTGTGGAGTCCCTCTGGTATGTGTTACTCCGTCACCATCTTCCCAGAAGTCCCCCCAAAGAACTAGCTTTATGCTCTGTAGATTTTTTTCCCTATTGTGCTTCTGTTTTCCAGTTCATTTACCACTGCTATAATTTTATGATTTCAATACTTCTGCTGTTGATTGTGCAGTTAACTTTGATCTAGCTGCTGGAGGTGCTGAACTAAGGCACTGACCATATTTCTCTTCTCTTTCTTCATGTGTGCATTTATTGCAATAAAGTGACCTCTCATACCAGCATGTGTGATAAGCACAGCTGTGCTCCACATAGAACCAACAATGGGACCCTGGGTGCTGTGGGACACGGTCTCACGTCCCAGTCCCCAACATGGCTACCTCACCGGCGAGCTCGCAGTGAGCTCTACATTGGTGCCATCTTATTGCGACGCTTTCCTTTTTTTAAGCTACTGAAACCACTATTTAGATCTGAGTGATAAGGAATCTGGAGGGATTTTTTTTCTTCTAAAGAAACACTATATCTGTTTACCTACCTGAAATCCACAATATCCTGTTGAACTCTCCATTGCCCTGCTCCCAGATCCCTGACCTCCTCGTAGTCATCAGTCTTACCTATTGCTGTATAAACCATAATTCTCCTTCTTCATTCTACTAACAATGGTGATATTAAATATTTTCCTTTCTAAGATGGACTGAGTTTGCTAAGCATAATGTTCTTTAGTTTTATTTCCCGTTTCTTATTGAGTAAAAGTGAAAGAAAATCCAAACTCAATTAAGTCCCACCCATCAGTTATTGATGCTGAACTCAAAGCTCCCTCTCCGTCTCTTTCCATTCCTGTGTCTGTATCCAGCCCTGAACTGGGCTCTGCCTTTCTCCTCCACCTTCTGAGTTGAAGGAAGTTGCCTGTAGGAACTGCTGGGTCCCAGGATAGGGCACAGGGAATGGCATGAGAGCAGATTCTCAACAAACCCTGGCTGCTCCCTCTGCTGCTCTTTCCGCAAGGGGCCAGCCCTGGGACTACATGTGTGCCTCTTACTTCAGGACACCCAAAGAGCACCAGGTATGAAGATGAGTCACCTTGCTGGTGGGTCAACTGTTAGTGTGCAGTCTTGCGAAAAGCTCTCACGGTGTTTTCAAAACTCCCGAGCATTTTTTTAACCCATTCATCAGGCGGGTCTGTTAAATTCTAAAAGTACTACATTGGCATGGCATTTGCTTCTCTGCCTTTCAACTGAGGTGCAAACATGGTGAGACAGAACCCTACACAGACACTGCTGAGCTGCAGCGTTGCCAAGTGATGTTATTAATAGGAGAGATTTGAGGAATTCTCTTTGATACAAAGTACTTTGTTAGAATTGACCTTTAAAATTCAAACCAATGCTTTGGAACTCTTTTCCTATCACAGCAGGCCATGCTAAAGGCTCTTTCTTTGTTGAATCAGTTGCTAGTCTACAAAATCAACATGCCTTCTTCCAGAGGCTTCGGCAGGGTGGTGTGTGGCACACATCCCTCATCCTTCCACTTTGTTTTGAAGATCCCCAAGGGACTAGTGCTCAAGTGCAGAAACTACTGCCCCGGTCATCAGTCACCATCAGTCATCAGTCACCGAGGTTCAGAGTCAACAGTCTTGTGTTGTCTATTTTGGGTTGAGTGTTCCTGGGTTGTGGAGGTCAGTTCATTAGAAGAAATGATGCCTGAGCAGGGTCAACACAAATATTCTGTGTTGATACCCAACTCTGGACTAAGGAAACATTTCAGAAATGTTTTCTAGTCACTCTACGAATGTTTATTTTATTTATTTCAAAACAAACAAACAAAAATATTTATTTACAGTTAAACACTTCAAAATTGAAAATCTGTGTCCTGGATTTGTGATACTTCCAGGGTCTCTTGTTCAAATTCAGGAGCAACAGGCAGGGAAGCCCATCCGGATGATTCTACCAAGAGCATCACCCAGGAGAAAAGGAGGCCTAATTCAGTTTACATCTCTCCACAGTGTGACCACACCAGAGACAGCTTGGGCTAATTGTCAGGGCCTGTGGGTGCACTCTCAATTTTTCTCATCGCTAGAAGGCCATCAAACACCATGTGCTTTCTACCAGCCAATCGCGTTTAGAACACCTGGTGAGGAATCGGCCGCCTTTGTCCTGGGACCACGGTTTGCCATGGAAAGCAGGCCTGGGGCTGAGTGTCAAGTTTAAATTTTTCACCTGAAAATGGTCGTCGATAAATACTGGTTAACTCCAGTACCATCTCCATTTGCAAAACCTCCACCCCAGATCACCAAATCCTTTACAACCATGTGGAAAGTGCTTCCTTTGTGTCCTACTAGAACCCCATCTTTTCTGAGTTCTCCTGTGCAGAATGGTCTAAAGTTCTCTGCTGTTTTAGGTACAAAGTCTACAAAGAGCTCGATCTTCACGTGACCAACTTCCCGGCCGCCTATGCTGACATCAAAAAGCACCACAGGGTTGACTGGGCTTGAATTTGCCATAGCCATGGCTCTGACCCACAAATATTTATGAAGTCCATTATGAAAGGGCCTGAGGACAGAGCACTGAGCAAAGCCCCTGCCCTCTTTTCATTATGGAGAAAGTAATGACTGATACATGTTACATACTCGAATGGCCGATCATGAAAGCATGAAGAAAATAAAGCAGGGTGAGGGGTTCGAGAGTGGCAAGAGCTACCATTTAAGACACAGAAGAGATAACAAAGAACTGGTAGCATGGATCAGAGACCTGACTGAAAAAAGAAGAATGTCTAGGAAAAATGCATTTGAGACAGAAGACCAAAATAGGGGGAAATTTTTTCCCAAACCCACAGCCAATGGGTCAAAGAAGGTGGTGGAAAAACAGCAAGTGCAAGGGACCTGGGGCAGTTGCCAGGCCATCAATGAATCAGGAAAAATACCCTTGTGCCTGAGTTTACCAGATGGTTAGCAGAACCTGGGCTGCCTTTTGGTAGTCCCAGTGGCCTATAGGTTTGGCATTGGCTGCTAACAGGAAAGTTAGTGGTTCAAATCCACCACCTACTCCATGGGAGAAAGATGAGGCTGTCTTCCATTATAAAGATTTATGGTATCGGAAGCCTTCTGTGTGATCACTGAGTCCGACTCTACCCAAGGACAGTAGGCTTTTGTTTTTGTTTTGCAGCTCCCTCAAGGAGCCAACTAAAATGTTGGCACTCAGCAGCCAACTACTACAATGTTGGCCGTTCAAACCTACAGCCACTCTACAGGAGAGGGTGTGGCTGGCCGCTTCCATAAAGCTGTACCTCTCCGGAGCATACAGGAGTTCTACTTTGCCTGTAAGTCAGTATGAGTTGGATTCAACTCATTGGCCTCGGGCCTGGTTTGGGGTTTGCTCCCTCAGCTGGGCCAACATGCTGGGAACAACAGCTTGTGCACAGCCTTCGGACGCCTCTCCCCTTGGAGTGGCACACAATGTGGACTTAGGGAAATCACAGGAAGGCTGCTGGAGGTGGAGACAAGGAAGGAGAGAATGAGGGAGAACAGTGACTAGCAACCGTGGCAGTAACTTAGAACCACAACCACCCCCATGGCTTCCTCGCTGGACCTTCTCCATCCACCCGTCGGGGACTAGTTTTCTGCCATCAGCCACGACGCTGAGGTAGAGTTCAAAACTACACTGGGCCTAATGGCAATACCATTCCATATAAGGCGGGCTATTTCCAAGCCTACTGCATACTTCAGTATGCAGTTTAAAATGTTTTACAAATATCTTGGTTTCATAACCCAGTATTATTTTAATTTTTTAATAATTTTATAAAAAAAGTGGAAGATGGCTGCTGCAGTCTGAAGCTGGATTACAGGTAGGGGTATAGCCTCAAGAGGAGTTCCAAATCCCACCTTTCTTCCCGTTTAATATCCACATCATTTAACTCAACTCACTTCAATGCTATGGCCTCAGTTCTGACTCATAGTGACCCTCTAGGGCAGGGTAGCACTGCTCTTGTGGGTTTCTGAGACTGTAGCTCTTGACAGGAGTAGAAAGTTTTCTTTCTTCCTCAGAGTGGCTGGTGATTTGGAACCGACGACCCTGCAGTTAGCCCCAACACATAACACGCTGAATCACTAGGGCCCCATGCTGTCTAACACAGGCCAAATAAGATAACTTTAGTATCATCAGGAAGCATCCAAAATGAAGGTGTGGCCATCCATTCAACTTAAAAAAAAAGTCCCATTTCTAACATCCAAATCTATTCGCTAATTAAATGTATTTTGGGCTCTGTCACGGTAGAGGGCAATCAGAGCACATGTACAGACGGGAACAGATGCCCCAGCACGACTGGCCTGAGCTAGACCACCATGTGTGGCCGCCTGTGGCTCTTGGTCGTAGGGTTTGCTGGCCAGATGGCTTCTAACCCTCAGCCTGGTCCTGACCTCTGTGGGAGGGAGTCAGGGACAGGGTGCAGTGGCGTCGAGCACACAGCTTAGAAGGGAACTCCACCCGTAATGGCATTTGAGGCAGCATTAAAAGACTCACTCCTGTTTTCAAAATGGCTGCATTAAGACATCGTGAACCCTCTTATGCTTCCTACAATGGAGAACAGAGATCTAGGGTGTGGCCAGTCCCATGGTACTAGCCTCTTGTGTGTTATTCATTTAAAGGAAGATACTCATTATAGTAAACAAACTTCCCTGCACGCCTAAGCAACGCCGAGCCCTCGCTTCCTAGTGCACATACACCATATTTGGCATTCTTTCTAACCAGATCCAACTGGTGACTATTTCAACAATCATGATGGAACTTTGGAATGAATGTGTTTTTCTCATTAATTGTGCCCATTTAATTATCGACAAAGTTTTCCGACAACAAAACCTAAAATAGAAGGAGGTTGCGTGAAGTAGTAAGTCCCTTAACTAACGGTGATCAAGGTTGTGCACACGATGACTTCCCAGGAGGCAGCACCCTTCTAAGGGAAGAAATAGAGGCTTTGGAATTAATAAGATTTGACTCTTGACCCTGCCACCCACCTGTATAACACTTGTCTGAAAATGGATATAGTGTATTTACCTTGCAGAGCGTGTTCTGAAAATAAGAGATAATATTTGTAAAGTACCTACCACAGTATTCATATAAAGATGATCCATAAATGAAAGCAGTCATCACAAATTGGCCCAGAAGTATAAATGACTTTAAGAATTAACCGACATTCCTATTCTAAGACTGATTCTCAAAATTCTAAGTTCTAACTCTCTAAAGGTTTACAAAGAAAATCTCCAACAGCCTATGTTGAAGGCCTGTGTGCTATTAAACAAAGCACTGTTTCATGGAAATTTTTCAATAAGAAAAATGAGTAGCAAGAACTTGTATGGCTGTTTCTAGGCTTAAAGGAACAAAGGTTTCCCAGAGGCCCTATGGAGAGCAATCAACAGCATCCTCGCCAAAGGGCAGCTCCGAATGAGGGTGATGCTAACGGCTACATAGGACGCCTTTTCAGGAGAACAACACGGATAATTTCCCGGAAGCAAAGACGCCTGGAAGAAATAACCCCAAAGGAGAGACCACCATCCTAGCTCAGGGAAGCCGTGGGAGGGGCTGAAGGGCCAAGTGCTTAGGCAGGTTTGGTCAGAGCTTGAGGACCTACCAGTGGGCGTATGGTGACAGCCCAACACCCTTCCTAGGGACCTGGGAGCCAGGAAGGGAAGTCCATCCTGACCCGGTCTCACACCCTTATCAAAGTGCTTTGACTCTGCCCAAATACTTTCTAAATTACCTCAATACATTCCATATTAAAACTCAAAACAAGAAAACTTCAGTGCCATCAGGTTGATGCTGACTCATCGTGACCCTCTAGGACAGGGTAGAACTGCGTCTGTGAGTTTCAAGATTGTAACTCTTTATGGGAGTAGAAAGCATTACCTGAAGTATATTGTAAAACCTACAAGAAGTACAGACATCTAAAGGATGAATAAACTAAGCATACCATGTAATGTTTTCTTTTTCATGCTAATCTGTATGCTATTGTTATACACTCATCCTGGAGACCGCAGGGAGAGACCAGATGACCTCACTGGGAGGAAGGGGGGGGGGGGTTGCTACCTTTTGTAACCTCTGGGGAGGAGCTGGGCAGAATCTGCTCATCTCCTACAGGGTTTCTTCAAACGAGAACCCTGCCACCAAGTAAGAGAACAGTAATAGTGTCAGGTAAGAAGTCAATCTCCACGGCTCCCTCTCCAGCTGCCACGTTTCCACTGACTTTAAGATTACACAAAGGTCCCCCGAGGTTACTTCTGACGTCACTGCCATCAGAGTTTGTCACCATTTGGAAGTTTAAAAAAACCAAAAACCTCACTGCCAGACTCTATTTTTTGGCAGTTACCTTATGTGACCCAGCCACAAGGTGAACAGTGCGACTTAGCAGGTGCTCTGTGGGGAAAAGATGAAGGCTTCTACTCCAGGAAAGATCTATAGTCTCTGAAACCCAAAAGGCCAGTTCTCCTCTGCCACATCAGAACCAACTCAGTGCCAGCGAGTTCAATGATTGATAACACCATGGCTATTTTCAGTTTGACCAAAAGGAAGCACGTTGTTTAAATTGTCTATGCTGAGGAAAGACTAGGAACCGTATGGAGTTTTCGTTCAGTGGAGCACTAGGCCCAATGTATTTGTTTGGTGAACTGGGTGTTTGTTTGTTTTTTGTTTTGTTTCGAAGTTGGGGGGGGGGATGGGAAGACACTAGGAAAAAATTTTCCTTCAAGGATAGCTATATTGTTAGAAAATATCTTATTTTTCTTTGGGCTTTATATACAATTGCTCCTATTACAAAATATCAAATTTGCCTTGGGAATGTTGTATGTGCCACACTTCTGGAGTGAGAAAGATACACCTGTAACTGGCCTCCGAGAACAACATCAGTGCAAGAGGGAAACAGCCATCTTTGTGGTCTTGGCTTCCCGGTGTAATAACAGGTGGCTTTTCTCTGTAAAGAACTTGGTCACTGGTCCCGGTTACCTTAGAGATGTCTTATCTCCCAGGGCACCTTCCAGGCAATGGCAGCTGGCCCACTGTTTATCTGTTTAGCCACAAAACCCTGTGGATGCCAGTCTGGTTCTCACTGACAAGAGGCCGTTAATTTACTGAAATTGAAAACAAACTACCAAACTGAGCCTGGGCACGATTAGGAAAGCACCTTTTTATATCTCAAGAAACATTAGAGACAAAAATTAACCCTACAAACTGGTAGTAATTAAAGCACAGTCATGCTTTATTTTCTAATGTAGGTCAATTTTGTGGTTAGCCTTAGTTCCTTTGGACTTGACCTGGTCAAGGTGCAAACAAGGACAGCTGTCTGGACTTGGCACCATAGAACTTTTCTGACCACTCCATGACCTCTGTTGCTCTCATGTCTCATGGTCAGGGGAAGGGAATGAATGAGAAATGCAGAAAGACTTACTGAATTATAAGAATGCCATGCCTTATTTCGATTTTACAAAAGACTTTTTTTTACTAAAACACACCTAATTTTATTAGACTCAGTATCACTGCTAAGGGAAAAACTGTAATTTCTCTAACTAGAGTGTTTGCATGTTTATTTACAGACAATTCTATAATTTTGTTTGAAGTGAACTTTCTATTGTATTTTTCCCAATTATGTAAGTGAGCTGATTATGGAACTAAAAGATTTATAGATGTGGTAATTACATAATTTAGCAGCTACAACTCAGTCTATGGATTAATAAAGAGAATATGAAAAATTCTTTAGTCTATCTAAGATTTAGGTGTATCATTCCTCGGCTGAATTTAGAAATGCTGGAGGAGTCTTAAACCCCTTTTATGAATTAGCACCCATCCTTATCCAGATGTGAAACAAATTAGATTTAATTTAAAAATGAGGCCATGGACAGTAAAAAACAAACTCTGCTGAAATAAATGTGCTACGTCACTACAACAAAATCTCAATTATTCAAAATTTACTCATCTGAAATGGGTGGTTGTTCAAGAAGACACAAAACTGAAATGTGCCTTTGGCCTAATTGTGTAAGAATTTGCTAAGTCGATTTCTAGTTGAAAACCTATTTCAGAGAAGGCAGGGACTTCTGAAGAGCTGGATTGTATGTAGCAGCCTTAAGTAATGCTGGACAGTTACCATGCAGTAACCCATCCTACTTATAAATAATTCCTATCCACAATTGACTTCCATCCTGAGCCTCCCGTCCTTCATCTGCTTGCAGGGCAGACAGTGGTGATAGAGGTGCCGCACTACCGGTTTAGTTTGAGGAACGCGGGGAGTTGAGAGTTTGGATCTAAGTATATGAACTCCAGAAGCAGCCTTGACTGCCTGAAGACTGTGCTTCTGCCACTGAAGGAGGAAACTGGAATTCCTCCAAGAGCTGGATCCTCCATTATTCCTCAAAGCTTCAAATGCACTAGCAAAGTGCCTGGCCCTAAGCATTAGCTCTTGTTACCCTGGCACTGTCTTGCAAGCCAGGGGTGTAAATTCACTTCAGCCAACCCCCAGGACACCCACAACCCTGTTCCACAAAGATTAAGGGTTTCTATCCACACCGCAGTTCCTGTCAACCATTTATTGACTCATCAGTCTGCCTCACTCCAGACCGCCAACAAACTACCGAGTATTTCTGGGTAATCATAAACCAAGACCAAATCAATCCCAGCGCCGACGCCAAATCAATTCTTTCAGCGCGGTTCCAGCTCACCACTTGCTGTCCCTATGAACTACTCGTGTCCGCACGCTTCAGTTCATGCCAGATGCATCTTCTCCCTGGAGTCCAGCCCTAGGACCAGTCCCTGGCACGGGCACGTCTCTGCCCGTCAGCCCCACTCACTGCACAAGGCGCTCGGAATCGCCTGGTCATCATCTGACTTTTCCCCCCATTAAATTGTGGAGCTCACGCAGCCCTCGTGGGGTGGTGGGATTCAAGATTTCCAGTGAGATTCCCAATTAAAGTCAAGAACTAGAGGGTGGGCCAGGCAGCCAGGGTAAGGGGAGCGATTGGGGGGGGAGGATGGTGACGCGCCTGAAGAAGGCTGCAAGGGTAAAGGAGATCGACTGGGCTTGGCGAGCGGGCGAGGAAAGAATGGGCACGCGCGTGTGTTGGGGGACGCAGTCCCAGGTATCAGACCATGTCACCGACAGGTCTCTAAGCCCCGAGTTCCGGGGTGCTCCCCACAACCCCCTCGGGAGATGACAGAGCGCGCATCTCCGCTCGGCGCCCGCCCCGCCCGCCCGCGGCTCCCCGCCCCCCGCGAACGCGGCTCCCCAGTGTCCTCTGGAACGCCAACGCGGCGGTGGAGCTTCGAACCCTCGCGGCGACCCTGGCCCTCGACGCGGGCGGCCGAGTCGCTGGCGCAGCCTTGGGTCCTCGCATCAATCATTAACGGGCCCGCTCCGGTCCGCGGAGGGGGATGGTACGAACTCGAGACTGGGGACAACGCTATCCCCGCCGCCGCGGCGAAACCCTAGCCGCGGAGGCCCCCGCCCGCGCCCGGCCCGCCCCCCAGCGCCCCCGCCCGCACGTCCCCGCCTCTCGCGCCGGGGGCGCCCGCCCCGCGCGATGCCCAGTCCCCGCCGCGCCGCCGCCGCCGCCGCAGTCCGCCGCTGCCGCAGCGCGGCCGGCCGCGAGCCGCGAGCCGCGAGCCGGGAGCCCGAAGCCCGGAGCCCGGAGCCCGGAGCCCGGAGCCCGGAGCCCGGAGCTCGGAGCCCGGAGCCCGGCGGGGGCGCCGCGGAGCCTCGGCGCCGCGCTTCGGCCGCAAGCCGCGGCTCACTCCTCTCTCCTTTTGCTTTTGCAGGAGCGGCTGCTCAGAGGCGCGAGTCTGCTCCTGAACCTGCAGGGACGCCCCCGGCGCGGCCACAAAGGCTCCGACGGCGGCCGGCGGGGGCGGGCGAGCGCGCCGGCGCCGGAGGTCGCCTGCCCGCGCCCTAGCAGCGCCCCGGGCCCCATGCCGCGGCGCCTGGCAGCGCGGGGCGCGGGCGCGCGGGGCCCGGCCGCGGGGGCCGCCGCCCGCGCCCCCGGCGCCGGGGCCGGGCCGCCCGCGCCCGCCAGGCCGCTGCTGCGCTGGGACGAGGTGCCCGACGACTTTGTGGAGTGCTTCATCCTGTCCGGGTACCGGCGGCTGCCGTGCACGGCGCAGGAGTGCCTGGCCTCGGTGCTGAAGCCCACCAACGAGACGCTCAACTTCTGGACGCACTTCATCCCGCTGCTGCTCTTCCTGAGCCGGTTCGGCCGCCTCTTCTTCCTGAGCGGCCAGGACGTGCCCTTCCACCACCCGTGGCTGCTGCCGCTGTGGTGCTACGCGTCGGGCGTGCTGCTGACCTTCGCCATGAGCTGCACGGCGCACGTGTTCAGCTGCCTGTCGCTGCGCCTGCGCGCCGCCTTCTTCTACCTGGACTACGCGTCCATCAGCTACTACGGCTTTGGCAGCACGGTGGCCTACTACTACTACCTGCTGCCAGGCCTGAGCCTGCTGGACGCCAGAGTCATGACCCCGTACGTGCAGCAGAGCCTGGGCTGGCACGTGGACTGCTCGCGCCTCATCGCCGCCTACCGCGCGCTCGTGCTGCCCGTGGCCTTCGTGCTGGCCGTGGCCTGCACCGTGGCCTGCTGCAAGAGCCGCACCGACTGGTGCGCCTACCCGTTCGCGCTGCGCACCTTCGTCTTCGTCATGCCGCTCAGCATGGCCTGCCCCATCATGCTGGAGAGCTGGCTCTTCGACCTGCGCCGCGAGAACCCCACGCTCTTCGTGCATTTCTACCGCCGCTACTTCTGGCTCGTCGTGGCCGCCTTCTTCAACGTGAGCAAGATCCCCGAGCGCATTCAGCCAGGCCTCTTCGACATCATCGGCCACAGCCACCAACTCTTCCACATCTTCACCTTCCTCAGCATCTACGACCAAGTGTACTACGTGGAAGAGGGCCTGCGGCAGTTCCTCAAGGCGCCGCCTGCCGCGCCCACCTTCTTGGGCACCGTGGGCTACATGCTGCTGCTGGTGATCTGCCTGGGCCTGGTCCTCAGGAAGTTTCTAAACGTCTCCGAGTTCTGCTGCAAGAAGTGAGCCCTCGGTCCCTGGAGGCTGCTGGTTGGCCCGTCTGTTGGTTTGGAATTACTGTTGTTGCTCTCGCTGATTTGTTTTTAAGTTTTGTTGTGTTTCCTTTGTTGTTCCTGGAGGGTGCTGCAAAACCATGGGGCGGGGGGGGGGCGGAAGGGGGAAGCCCAGCTTGCGGTCAGGGGATGCCAGGGCCCTCGGGGCTTTGGAAGAGGGAGACGGGGTCGTGCCCTAGGAAGAGGGCCACTGGTTCTTGTCCCTGGAAAGATCGCAGGTGGTGGTTTAGAGGGACTGTGACATCCAGGGATTTTCAAAGGCAGCGAATAAAATCGCAAAGAACTTCCAAGCAGTTTGCTTTTCCAATCGTCTCCTGTGCCCGCGTAATAACAAGTAGCCCCTGTGAGTCAGGTAGGTGGTACAGATGGTCAATAGACCGAATCCCCGCAGGACTTGCATTTCAGGGACGCGTGGATTGATCGAGAGAACTGAGCTGTGCAGAAGGGCACAGAGACACAAATCCGGGGCTTAATCAGCTCGAAAATGCATGGAATGTGAACAAAAGTTAATGACTTCAAAATATTTCTCAGATATTATTTAAATAGTAATATATACACGATGATTTGTCCTTATTTATACAAAGCCTGTGATATGCACTGAAATTTCTTTGTCTCCTAGTTTTGAATTTCGCAGTCCTTTTGCATTACGTACACTTGAACTGGACATCAGGGCAAAGCAGTTTGCGAATTCTCAACTAGTTTTTAAACAGTGTTTGCCGAAGGCCTGTGTGTGTCTTGAGACAACTGTGAATGACTGTACCTGAGGGATTCTGGTTAAGCTTGGTGAGGAGCTTGAGCGGCGTGCATAGACCGCAGATCCCTATTTCCTTTCATGTATTCCACAAAACCCACCCTGGCTTTTGATTTTGTTCTTTTCTTCTCTTCTTTTTAAAATTGCCACTGGAATAAATGTGCCTTTTGAAGCAATGCCCAAGTGACTGGTCCTCCAACACAATCTCTGGCATGGGGGAAGCAGCAGGACTGAGTTTTTCCTCCTTACTACAAATCCAAGTTTAACATCTCACCCAGGGAGAAAGGAAGATGACAGTGGCTGTAAGTTTTGGGTAGAGCTAGAAGTAACTTACTGGGACATGCAGGGTTTTTTCTATCTGTACAAGAGGGAGCCACCCTGCCATTGTGGCTGAGGTTTCTAATGCAACCATGGGACAGGGGGAGAAGACACTATTCTAAGCTGACGCTGTCCATCCATGCCTAAAATTGAAAATAGAATGTTCTGGATTAAACAAAGCTGCTCCATAAGCCAAGAGCATATTCTTTGAGGCCTAACTGAAAATGTAGAGATAAATATGATTATGTGTGCTCAGCTATACCCGGAAGCGTTATTTGGATCCAGACTAGGGGTAGTAACTGGTGGTCAACATAAATCATCGAGAGATTAGTTTACATGTGTCTGAGACCTCTTTGAATGACCAGATTGGTCAGTGTTAATTAGACATTTCTTAAAAATGTCAACATGTAACTGAGATGGCAACTCTAGATGAACACAACCCACCCAGGTGGTGCACTTGACCACACTTCCTAATAAATCTTTATGGTGAGAACCAAGGGTGGGATGTTGACTTAGGTCAAGCATATAAGGTGGACACAAAAGTTGGCTGTTTCGTTTTAATTTGTAGTCAATCGTTACTTATTTGTCAACAGAAAGGCGAGCACAATTCTCTGGGAGAACTAGTATCGCTGTATGTTAACTTGCACACAGAAGTTAAATTGATACTTGTCCACATTTAACGTGCAGTCCCTGGGTGGTATTAAAGGGCGAAAGGGTTGACTCCACCTTGAAAGAATTGCCTTGTGAGGTCCGTCTGGGAACCCAGCCATTGAAAACCCCTTGACGTGCAGTTCTATTTTCACACAGGTAGAGTTGTCATGACTCTGAATCAACAGGGGGGCAACTCGGTGGTTGTTTTCGAGTGCATTTAATTTGGACTCTTAATGGAAGAGTAAGCCCACGTTGCACAGCTGCTGAGGGGTGTCTGAGTCGCATCCTTTGTGAGGTTCGAGAAAATCTCTACTTGGTTACAGAGGCTGATGCTGTGTGTCTACAACAGACATTAGGTCTCAGCTGTAACAACAATGCATTCAAGAAGTTAGAGAAGTCAAGGTATTTGCACATGAAAATTTATTTACATGTCATTAATGCCTCTCCTAGAGCCTCAAATCATGTTGATTGAGAAGCTAGAGAAACAGGCTGCGATGCATTTTGTGAACTTCCTTGTAAAATGAGACGCCTCTCTTTCAAACTTCAAAAAAAGAATTCATAAATTGAGAGCAACAACAAAACAATAAAACCCCTGTGTGTGTCATTTTAAATTTTTGTTGTAGAACTTTTGCGTCTACAATTATTTCCTCGCCTTATGTCTTTGTCCTTAAGCAGAGGGCACCAGGGATGAAATGTATACACATATAGTTTTCAAGTGATTGTGATGCATGAGTCCAGTTAGATGACACACCTTTCCCGGTGAAGATTTCAGCACCAGTCTTTCCCAGCAAGCCTGAGACTCACTTTCATTTCCCTCTTTCCTTCCTCCACACTTCCTTTCTCAGTCAGCGTTAGACTTTATATGCTGTGTGTAGCATCGCCAATAGGACATTCGAGTTGAAAACAATGATTGGCTTCACATCACATGGGCTGTAAGGACCATGTCTACTATATCAGTGGTTCTCAACCTTTGGGGGTCGAACGACCCTTTCAGAGGGGTCGCCTCATTCATAACAGTAGCAACATTACAGTTATAAAGTAGCAACAAAAAATTTAATGATTGGGGGTCACCACCACATGAGGAACTGTATTAAAGGGTCGTGGCATTAGGAAAGTTGAGAACCACTGCACTATATAAAACCAGAATGGTTTGTTATTTGCTAAAATATAACATCAAAATTGATATTTTAGAATTGTCAATTACCGAGACTTCGCATCTGCGTGGAATGATCAGGTCTGTTACCTCTTTCTGGAGAAATACTGCAACCAGAGTGAAATCACATTAAAATACGTTTGCACCATTCCGATTGGGTCATTGCCACATTACTTTATGATGTGGAGCTGTGAAATGTAGGGCAGATGGTACATAAGAATTCTCTCCATTATACCTGCATAACCCACTTCAGCATTTTGAAGGATATGATGTAATGCCTTGTCTTTTTGGCGGTTAGTCAGGATCTAAATGACATTTCTTGGAGCAACAGCCCAGAGGCATGCTGGGAAATGAAGGTGGTGGACTTCAGTGCCTGCTCCCCGGTGGGCTGGTTGTTGGGGTTCACTCAGCTGATTAAGGGGTTCCTTCCGGAAACAGTCCTCACTTGAGGAAAATTACCTTCCCAGAGAGAGGAAGTGAGTTCCTGGGTCATGTCATGATGTAAAAATAAGAGTGAACTTTCCACTGGCCGTACACTTTCTATAATTAGCCTGCAAGAAGAGCTGTGGCTCTAGAGCTGGCCAGAGTGTGGCCTTCACATGTTTCCATTCATAAGTTGTACCTGCAAGCACTTGTAGTCCAACTCCAGTTAGCCTGCTTCGTCATGCTACTTCACAGAAATCATTTTTCTAAGAATGCACAACTGGTGTGTGGAGGTGAGTTTTAGAAATTTTTTTTTTCTGATTTGGTGCTGGATCTGAGGACTAACAGTAATAATAAACTGATTCTTACCTTCATGCCTCATAAGCACCAGTCAATCTGCACAATGCTATCGTAGGATTCAGATAGAGTTGGAGACAACGAGTCCAAGGCTGACTACTGTTCCAGAGACAGAATTAAGTTTTCGAGCTGCCATCAGCATGCGGGTGTGGCCGCATGCTCAGTTGTGTGTTCAGCTTCAACGCCCGAACGAGTTCATAGACATGAATTGGATATTTTCTTTTGTCCTTTCATTAGTTTGTAGTTTTGAAATCGAGCAAAGCAAGGAATTGTGAAAGCTTAAAATGTGATCCAGTACCTCACGCTGTTTTTACGCTCCTGGAAGAGATACATCTGGCAGAGTGCCCCCGCTGGCTCCCCTCTGTCGGGCCCCTTGGAGCTGATTTTCATCCACTGAACCCCCCACTTTAATGGCCACCCTCCACCTAATTTTGTGAAGGGCTTTCAAAAAGTTCGTGGAAAAACAACTACAAGATTATGAAATTCTTCCGTGGACTCTTTGAAGCCTCTTCGCATAAAACATTAGGCAAGGATCCAGCCATGTGCTGGTGGGACAGTACTTGGAGCACCCAGGCCATCTGACCAGTGGCCAAACCCTGACCTTGGTTGTAATAGCCTAAGCAACTGAATGTAATTATGTTCCTCCTTCCTATTTGCTTAAGAGCCATGCAGAAAAATCTTACTTCAGTTAATGTTCTAAACCTGCCTTTGGGCAAGAAGACTTTCCATTTTTTCCTCTCCCTCTTTCTGTCTGTCTGTCTATCTTCCTTTTTTTGGTCTGCTCTTAGGCCTATGCAAATTTTATGGTTAAAAATACCTGCAAATTTAATACACAATCCCCGTGAAAGGATACTAGGCACATACACATAAGGCTTTTTAATTCATTTTTCTCATAATTAATAAAGACACAAATACAGCAAGTTTGGGAGCTTAATAGTATTCTTACCATTGGGAAGTGTGGTTAATTCAAAGTGCCTAATTGTGATTTCGTGAAGTGTCTGAATTTCATAGTGTAATCTTTTTAAGTCAAGGAAAAGTGCTTAAACCTTTAAAGATTAGTGTTCTTTAGTTTTTACTCTTTAAAAATCCTTGTCAGAAAAGATAAAAAATTCTTGTGTTGCGACCCAAGAAATCAGGAGATCAAGGAGGAGTAGATTCAAACAGCCAGGATGGGCAGCAGGTTCAACCACGGACAGTTGTGGCTGAGTGTTCAATTTAGTCCCTAGAAAGGCGTGTGAACCTAGAGTGTCAGCCTCCTGGCAGACAGCCTAACCACAGCCCAGAGCTTTTGAGCTGAGCTCCAGCAGCAGATATATTCTTTCCCCCTCGCTTGATGTTCTCCACTTGTCCCCGTAAAATTAGGGCAGACGTCAAAAGTGCAGTTGAAGATAGCACCGGCCAGCAGCACATCACCTTTTGAGTCATTTTCTTGAAAGATTGCCAATGTTCTCTGAAATCTATTGCCTGAAGAAAAGCAAGCAGGCCCCGGCAGAATGAGCAGGGGAACTTCCGCTGAGCACTGCCGTGTTCTGTGTGAGCGGCCCCGTTGCCTTCCTACGGAAGCTTGCCTGCCTTCTTCCGTATTATGAGCACTTAGGTTTTCTCATCACGAAGATGTCGTCAGTTCCAAGTCCCTATATCCAAAGATGAATACCAAAATAGTCATTATGTTGTTATGAAATGGTAAATACGTTGCACTTCTCGTTTGCAAATTTCTAACAATTTGTAGGCTTTTGTTTTAAAATAACTGTTGTGAGCAGGTTGCAGAATTAGTCTTTATGGGTCAGGAACCCAGAATATTCATTTGGCTGTTATCTGCGGCAGGATGGGCCTTCTGCGAGCTCTGAACACTCATCTTCATGCCGCAGCGTGCTCAGCTTATTGGCGAACTCAGCTGGAATCCCCCCCACCTACACACACACACACACACACACACACACACACCTTTCCCCCATGCATTGTGCTTGTAAAGGTGGTACATCAGTTTTCATGCTTTTTCTTCTTGGACAATCTCTGTACACAATTGCAAGCATGGCATTTCTCAAGGAAGCTCAGATTTCTCGAATGTGCACAATTATTCCTGAATGTGTAAAAGTCGCAGGCCACCCTCTCTAGTCCTACTCTCCCCCCAAAACCTGCACGAAGCATGACGAGGAGGTCTGCCGTGGGTTATGAAACCACACCTCGGCTCTTTCAGCTCACCACCACCCGGTGAAAGGTCTCTGTGTAAATGAACCTGCATCTCTAAGTGAAGAAAATGGAGACCCTCTCTCCTTTGGCTCCATCTCTAGTTAAAAAACAATCTCTTTGTGATATGCTGGGTGCAAAATATTCAATAAAATTCATGGTACATTTTTTGAAAGATGTATTCTTATTTTATATTTTAAAAGCTTATAATAGCAATATGCTTGTAACAAAGTCAGTCCTTAGTACATTTAGGTCCAGCACTTTGGAAAGCCTCATCTTTGTCCTGGGAGTTTAATCGCCATGAGCTCTTACCCAAATGACAAAGACCTATGATGTCTTTTAAAAATGTAAATAATGTATAGTTTAAAGAAGGGTTAAAATATTCTTAATGATGAAAACAGGCCAGATGTGTTCTGCATGTGTAACAGGCTAAACGTAAAAGTCTTTTCTATTCTGGTTGGGTGCTTCCTTAAAGTCCCTCTCCCAGCAGGGTGTGGCAGAGAAAGCTTAATAAGATTAGTTTTCTTTCCGAGAGGCGTGAGAATTACTCTAAGCAACTGACTACTAAGATATTAGACAGGGGGGCATATTTCTCTTCGATAAGGTCCAGCTGCAGTGACTAGCATCGCCAGTGAAATGTCTGTCCCTGACCCCTCTGCCCCTTGCGTCCTGGAGGAGAAAGATGAATGAAGCCCTATGGCACTTCGATTTTGACGGTGGCTCAGGCCTGGGGAAGGATGCTGAGGCTGCTCAGTTGTCTGCCTAGGGCACGTGGCAGCCCCGAATGCCCTTCATTTCCACCTGCCCCAGCTTACTTCCATTACCCTTGCAGCCTCCCCTTCCCCCAAACGCAGCCAGGAAAAGAAAGTTGGGCTTTCTCAGTGGATTCTGTGTATTTAGGCCTTCTCAAACCATCTGCCTTACGAGATTCATCCGTTTCTAAATAAGCAGCTAGGGATTTAAATAAGTTCCCAGATGAACAAGCGTGTCCACCAGCAGGTGCCCTCTGCAGCAAAGGGCACCACTTGAAGGGCCATCATCCTTTTCCTCAGGTCAGAAGCAGAAGGAGGGTTCCGCAGTGACCACACAGACCTCTTGTGTCGGTATTTTTCTATAGCTCGCTTCATGGCGATACGGAGGAAGAAGCGAGTAAAGAATGGTGCAGGCATGAAGAAGGAAAGTGAGTGCCGTTTTCCCACTGCTTCTTAAATAAATTCTCCTGAGACTCCCCTGACCCCAGTCATCACCTACATTTAGCTAGCTGGAGAGGTCTTTTCAGGATGGACCATCAATGCATGGGCTACGATGTGGCTTCAAACCAACTGTGTATATTGACATAAAACCTTTGCTTAACCATAATTGCACATTACCTTATACCCTGAGCAAAATGGATAAATACTTATGACACTTTGGTCAGTTCTGTGCATGTGGCTGAATAAATTGTGACTCATTTCTGTTGTGTGGTTTGCAATTATTTTAATTTCTGGACATTTGTTCTCTATTGTCTTGAACATGAAGTTCTGTATAAATAACTATGCAGTGTTTTGCTGAAAAACATGAGACAATAAATTATTTGTAATCATATTGTTTAGGGCTACATTTATATGGCTCTGTGTATGTTCAGAAAGTATCCATCAGGAAGCTATTTATCTCTGCTAGTAAAATATGCTTCATGCTAATAAACATGAGGAAAAATCCATATTTATCCTCCTATAAAAATCAGCAGGCAAAAGAGAGTTCAAAGGCAGCCTTGGTGATATACTTTATACAATATTAGCTCAATGAAAATTAAATCCATGAATTATTTGCAAATATATCTTCTAAGAAAATACTTATATAACACAAGCTATAAAGCTTTGCCTTGTGCCTCTCTATTTTTCAGGGTATATGTGACCCATGGGCTTCAGTGATAAAGCTTATTCCAGAACCCTCGCTGTGTGTGAATTTGCAGTACCTTGGTCTCGACCCTAATGAGGGAGAGCTGACCAACCATTATTCTTTCTCTACATGGACTCCTTGACTTTGTCACCCTTTACCCAACTACCACCACTGTACCCTGCTCACCCCAAACCTTATTTTACTTGCTGACCCTATAGGCACATCAATCCTGGGTTTCATGTACTGAAAAACAGAAAAATCTACCTTCAAGAGGGTGGCCTCCATCGACATAATGCCTCTAAGATATACTCTAATATTAACAAACAAGCAACACAATACACACCAAAAATACAAAACAGGGAACATCTTCTGACAAAGTTTTCACTGTTCAAGTCAGATTTTTGCCTTTAATCTACATACTCCTCACTCCCAAGCATTCCGTTTAGTAGCCACGTTCCTCCTATGCCTCGATTTTAGATAGGGGAGTTTTCTGGAGGCTGATTTAAGTCGTTTCCACAAATTAATCTTGGGCCCCCACCGTCATCCATAGCCTTCTGTATGCCGGATCCTCACAATTCAGGCCCTGATGCTGGTCCCTCTTTCAACTTTGGGTTAGACGGATTCCAACTCTTCAGTGACTGCTGATGGTGTGTTTCTTCCATGTGGACTTAGTTGACATCTCACTTAAATGAGTGCTTATTGGGAAACAAGCCTTTACGACCCTGGATGCTATTTTTTCTCATAGCTGGGCACTATCTAAATTCTTTTTTTTTTTTTAATCTAATTTCTTGACCACACTTTGCTATAGCACTGGT
Source organism: Tenrec ecaudatus (assembly GCF_050624435.1). Lineage (NCBI taxonomy): Eukaryota > Metazoa > Chordata > Mammalia > Afrosoricida > Tenrecidae > Tenrec > Tenrec ecaudatus. The sequence continues at coordinate 137,039,133 of NC_134533.1, forward strand.
ATCATCCGTGTTCCCTTCCTGAGGGCGAGTATCGAGCAGGGCCATGATGCAAGAACTAATTGCTATTAAGTTGGAGCTAGGATTTAGTGCGAGCCCAAAACCCATTTGTTTGTTTTTTTGTTTTGTTTTGTTTTTCTTTTAATTTTCAGTAACTTGGGAGTTAATACATGTAATATTATTCCATAGTTCAATCACATCAGACAGAATTGTAAAATTGCTACCATCATCTGTCTTCAAAGATCATATCTTATATCTAAGTCAAGAAAATAATGATTGTCCTAGTTTTTTCCCTGGATGCTATCTTCATTTGATCGTTGTTTCCTTTTTGTTTTGATTTGGGGTGTTCTGTTTGACAATTGTCATTCTCAGAGTGTGGTGTTGTTGGGAGCCATGGGGTCCATTCTGACTCTGTCCCCGTGCACAACAGACTGAAACGGCCTGGTCCTGCACCAAGCTCACAATCGTTCCTATACCTGAGCTCATGGTTTCAGCCACTGTGCCCATCCATCTCCTTCAGGGCCTTCCTCTTTTTTGCCACCCCCCTACTTGAATAGGCAAGATGTCCTTCTCCAGGGACTGGTCTCCTGACAACATGCCAAAAGGATGTCAGACCAAATCTTGTCATTCTTGTTTGTCTAGAGCACTCTGGCCGTACTTCCAAGGTGGATCTGTCTGTCCTTTTAGCAGCCCATGGACCTTTCAGTATTCTTTACCAGCACCACCATCCAAATGCAATGGTTCTTCTGTGTTCTTCCTTATAAGGTGATGAACTTTCACATGAGGTGACTGAAAATACCATGGCCTGGGTCAGGTGCACTTTAGTCTTCAAAGTAACCTCCTTGCTTTTCATTACTATAACGAGGCCTTGTGCACCTAATGCAATGTGCCCTTTGGTCTCTTGACTGATGCTTCTTGACATGAACATTGATTGTGGATCCAAGCAAGATGAAATCCTTGACAACCTCAATCATTTCTTCATTTATCATATGCCACTCATTGGTCTAGTTGTGAAGACTTTGTTCTTCTTTCCATTGAATTGTCATCCACACTGCAGGCTGCAGTCCTTGGTCCTCACCAGCACTTGCTTCAAGTCCTCCTCGCGTTCAGCAATCTGCGCCGTGTCATCTGCATGTCACAGGTCGTTAATAAGCCTTCCTCCGATCCTGATGCCAAATTCTTCTCCCTATATAGGGCTCAGTCTAGAGTAGATTAATTAATAGGTATCAAAGCATTGCATCAACACATCAGGAAATGGCGATGCTACCGTCTTCTCCTGATTCTGCTGTTTCACAGAATCATTCTTGAGAAGGGCTGTCCTGAAAGAATGCACCTCCGCCTTCTTGTGAATCAGATTCGAGTGAAATTTTTCTCTTTGCTCTAGGCCATAACAAAATGGAGTTTGTCATATGAATTCCCGAGTATCTCTAAAAAACGCCCCAACCTTTTTTTCTCTGACCTGGGGGTTCAGCCATAAGTGGTTCTGCAGCGACATCTATCAAGACACAGCACCACATGGTGCCTCCACAAGTGCTCTGGATGACTGCTCGCACCTCCCTCCTGAGACACCCTGAAAACCAGGGGTGGACTGGAGAGGGTGGGGGCGGCATGGAGGCATCTTTGCGTCCACTCCGCTCTTTATGTCCAGCGGCTGTCCCAACATTTCCCACAATGCAGTGGCTGGATGACTGCACAGCCAGTCAGCCAAACTTGTTCAAGAGCAGCCTAAATTTCCTTGCAAATGAGGCAAAAGCAGAACCTGCACGTGTGCTGTGGGTTCTGCTCCTCAGAGAATAGTCTGCACAGGGCTCCGGAAGAGGGGGTGCATGACCCCCCAATTCAGAAGCATCTGTCACCGTAAGAGAACCTCCCAGGAACAAAAGAGTCTTTCAAAATCACATTAGCTTTCCCTGGGGTCACTGACTTGGGAGTATGTGAGGTCATCCATGCACTTAAGAGAGAGGTAGCTGGCGGAAGGAGCCCATTTTTGGGTCTCCAGCATTGGCAGGAATGAACCTGTAACATCATTCCGGGCCTCAGGAGCCACCACTTTAAATATGCTGCTCCTCTGAGCTCTCTCCGCTCCTTTCCCCTCCCATTGCTACCTGTTTTTGCATCATCAGACCTAGGCTGGGTTTAGATTATCATCTAGTATTGCAACCTTAGGCAAAGCACTTGGTCTCTCTAAACCTCAATTTCCTCGTCTGTAAAATCGGGTTAGAAGTACTTCTTCATAATCATGTGAGGATTCAATGAATGAATATGAAACATTTATCTCAGTGCCTAGAACATTGTAACAGGTTCAACTCATTCTATCGTTTGTCGTTTCCGTGGAAGCCACCCCAACTCACGGTGACCGCATACATGAGAGTGGATCTGTCCCTAGAGGTTCCTCGGCTGTCGTCTGAATAGAAGCAGATCACCCAACACACACCACCACCACCCCGTCGTGCCGGATGAGTTCGAGCCACCAGCCTTTAGGTTAGCCGTTGACAGTCAAACATGTGTGCCACCCAGGGAACTGTGATGCACCTGAGAAACCATTTCATTACTCGGGTGGTGCAAATGAAGGCCATTGGAGTCCACCTCGAGAGGCTTGGGGGGAAAGGTCAGGAAATCTACCCCCTTACCATCCCACCCCGCCCCCAAGCAGCCATTTAAACCCCCATGGAGCATAGTGCTTCTCATAGAGAGGGTTGTCATGAGTCAGCGTTCGCTCCAGGGCAAAGGGGTGTTTCTAAAGTATTCGCTCAAGCTCTTAAGAACCACAAACCCACTGTTCATAAGTATCTGGGGACTTGTATGCATTCTAGAAAAGAAGAGGCATTAGATTAAGACTTTCTTTGTAGGACAGTACTACTCCGTTGTAAATAGTAGATATAATTTTAAATTTCCATTAGCCATTAAAAAGGTTAAAAAACAAACATGGAATTGGCTATAAGAAGGTGTTTTATTAAACCCTCTATGTTGGAGTTATTATCACGTCAACATGTGACACCAGCTGAATTTCAAGTGCTTCCACCCCGTGTGCCAGACAGTGCAGTTCTAGATATTTCTTCTCTTACGTCTTTGTATGAGATACTTGTTTTCACAATTTGGGTCTCAACGTGAATGTCTCATCTCTAATTATTTGGAGTAGTCTCCTCTCACCCTCACATCCATACACACTCACGTGGCTCCATCCTGTTTTGTTTTCTTCCTATCTGAGGTAGTTAGTTTATTGTGCCAACCTGGCCCATAAGCACATGTGGGGTTAATTGAAGGGTGGAGGGATAAATGGCTCAGTGAGCCTCGCCTTTCTAGTTCTCAGGTGTCTTGCTTTGTGATGGTCGCACCAAGGTGCAGCTGCTTTAGCAGTTCCCTGATCAGCTTGCAAAGCTGACTTCCTGCAAGACATCCCCAGGGAGAAGCCCCATGGATCTATCCCGATGCAGCCCTGGTTGCTGGAGCAGCCTGTGGAGACCCCTGCCAGCGCTGAGATGCTTACACATTCACTAACTCGGCTTTCCTCCTGCAGTCAGCATCATTGTGTCTGTTGTATGAGATGAAGGAGGACTTTGTGGATTGGTGTTGGACATATGGGTTAATGTTGGACTTGTGGGCTTGGGCACCACTAGGTTGGAATTTTTTTATGCACACTTAACATTTATATACAACTCTCTTATATGTGAGTTTCTGTGGATTTGTTTCTCTAAAGTACCCAGACTAACATATTATTTCTCTGAAGTACCCAGACTAACACACCATCATTTGTTATCTGGTGAGATTACCTTTCTTCTTGTTTATCTCTTCAAAGCTCTATGGCTGAAGAGTTGGTCTCTTGGCACCCACAGCAGCATCTGGCACATTGAAGGAACTCATTCAATATTCCTTGATTGCATAAATCAATGATTTGGCCAGTGAATCAATGAATAGTTATGCTTGTCCTTGCTGGAAAAAAATGCTCATTATGATATAGTCTTAGTTTCTAGAAATAAAGATGCCTATCAAGGATGAAAAAGCACATTCAGTTTCCATTCATGCCAATACTACCCCCAGACTGAAAGACAGAGTCTTTTCTGTCTCATAGGAACCCTGTCTAACTGCCCCCTTGTTTTACCAAGATTAAATGTGTACCTTTCTTCTGCCAGTGAGTTTGAACCGCTGACCTGAAGGTTAGCAGCCCAACATGCAACCCACTATGCTACCAGGGCTCCTTCAATATCTCAGTGACTGATAAAAGCAATACATCAGAAAGTATGCATTTTTTTGAGCATGGAAAGTAAGTTAATTTTGTTTTGTGACAAGTGAACAAAAGTAGAGATGTATGTTTTTGCATGTTTCCAGGGACACTAAATCCTCCAGCCCGCATTAATAAAATATGAAAAAGTTGACACAATGGTTTGTTACTGGCAATAGATAAGGCACTCATTCACCCAAACAGCCTTGTTTCATCATCTGTGGTAAATGTAGGATAGTACAGTAGCATACTGTTTATTCTGCAAAACTACCCAATTTTGGTAGAGAAGATTTATCGGCATCATGGGGATAATAATATTATGTTTGAAGAATATGAAGGATGCAAACTATTCCCTGGGATATGAAAACAGGCTTCTATAACCCTGATGAAACTAATTTTTTTGCTACCTTTTTGCCTGGGTTATAATCATGACTTTCTTAACTATCAGCTTTTTGAGTCACATTGAAGTAAATGAAATAGTTACTTAGAGAAGAAGAGAAACCATTCACCTGCTGACCATGCTGACCACAATAAGAGATGGAGTAGGAGAAAATTCACGTCTGATAGAGACTGATGGGACTCCTGAGCCATTAGCCCTTAGTCATGCTTCAAGCCTGAAACCAAGTTCCCCCCATAGCTCAACCTTTAACTGAACAGCACACAGGTCCAGTAACACCAGGAAGGTGCCTGCTCCGTAGAATAACCAACCATGTGAAATCCAAAGGACCAGGGAGAAGGCTCAAGGAAGCAGGAAGGGATAGGAAAGGAGGGCACCTGGAAATGGAAAACACAGGGAAAATTTGGGCAGAGTGCTGTGACGTGGGACCTATGGTCAATGTCACAAATCCAACCATATATAAGTTGTTGAATGGAAAGCCTATTTGCTCAGTGAACTTTGACCCAAAGCACAATAAAAAAAAAAGAGAGGGCAAAGAGGAGCCCAAGTTGACCCAGATGACCCCTGACTGAGATAGAAATAGTTGGCCTTTGGTTTTTTAGACGAGAGCTTAAGTGTATAAGGTCTGTGTGTTCCGATGGGACTATTTAACAGCAGAACAAATCTTGCTAAAATTAACATTTGGGCTATCAGTCAATAACAATATTTAAAACGTATTTCTGAACGGGCGACACAATTATGGCAGTAAACGCATTTGCAGTAGTTTTCAGGGATTTACTCACGATTAGTAAAATAATGCTTTCCCAGCCTGGCTGCACAGTGGAATGACTTGGGAGTTTTACACCACAGCTGGTGCCCAGGCTCTTCCCCAGAGCAGTCTGGGGGGCTTGGAAACACCAGTGGTCAGAGAGGGCAGACCTGGCAGCAGAATCTGTTACTAGAGACCATTTCACCCTCTGGCCAGCAAATCCAAGGTGCTCAATGTTCAGGCCCTCTCATTTGCAAGGTTCCTCTCCAACTGGGTCTACCTCATTTTGGATTCCCTTTCTTAAAGAGACGGAGTCCTAGTGGCCCAGAGAGTTAAGCATCAGGCTGCTAACAGAACCATCAGCGGTCTGAAGCCACATGCCCGGGGAGAAAGGTGGGGCTGGCTGCTCTGTAAGAACCCAGCCTCCGAAGGCCGACAGAGCAATTCTGGTCCAATGTACAGTGGCACTGCGAGTTGTAGCAACTGGACCCCAGTGAGTTTCTTAAAGAGGGCCCCTACACTGTAAGGGATTTAGTTCCCGAAACAGCAACCCTCGGTTCGCTTCCTGGCTGCAGTACAAGCTGTCGCCTGCAAGGACAACGCAGCCCTCTTCCTGTTCTTGTACATCCAGTGAAGGGTGGTCTTCACAGTGCTAATTGGCTGGAGAGAAAGAAAGTGAGGATGTTTTACAAGATGTGAATATTATGTAAAATTAACCTTTCACTGTCCATCAATAAAATAATGTTGTCTCTAAAAAAATAATAATAATGTTGTCTCACAGCCAGGGTCCTTTGTTTCTATATTGTTTAGAACCACTGCTCTGTTATAACAAAACCAAAACTCAGCTCACTGTCCTCGAGTCGGTGCTGATTGATGCCGATGCACCAGGGCAGGGAGCACCACCTCTGTGGGTGTCCCAGACTGTAACACTCGGGGAGCAGAAAGCCTCGTCTTTCTCCCTCAGAGCTGCTGGGGGTTTTAGCCATTGATTTTGTGAATCGCAGCCCAAAGCATAATCGCTCCACCACCAGGGCTTGGTAGGGTTGGATTATTGAGATAGTAGTTGTATGTTCAGCAAAGCATATGATATTTGCTATCTGGTCCTTCCCAGAAAACATTTGCCGACCCTGACCTATATCACGACACAATGACATTACAGACACAGCCGACAACTGGTTGGAAAAGGTTGCTTTATTTAATGTGGGAGAACCTTCTTAGGAGAATTGTTTAATATAAACACCGTATAAACAACCCAGTTGTAGACATGAAAGATTTGTGTGGAAAAGCTAGAAATGAGTAAGTTCAAATGTGAAAAGCAAATGCTTTATCGAGCCATGGGATCTTATTCAAGGCTGTTTAGAACAAGCTGTGTGGGGGCTTTCGTTAGGAGCAATGATGCCTGGAAGGACAGAGGTTTGTGGGAAGATTGAGGAACAAATGTTTATCAGTGAAAATCCTCCCAGGTAGCTACTACAGGAGTCATTTCACAGGGGAGCTTTAAAAGTTGTATGCAATTAAATTAACTAGGAATCATAAAATCGGATGGGCTCGTATTTGTGAAAAGGTATAGGAAAATGTTGCTAAGTTACACCTCATAGTTTATATCTTAGAGGCAGGCTAGTAAACCAGTTAGCACAAAACTATCAACAAAGCTAAAGCCATTTTTAATACGAATCCTTGTGCGCATTGGGCAAGAACTGTGACAGATGATCAAATGCTGGTGGGAAAGCATATCCAAAATATTGATCTAGCCATTTCTCTTCATGGAAGTTTGACAGGAAGCTGTGCGAAGCGGTGAGGGTCCCTCTGAAGATCAGACGTCAGAGAGGCGCCCAGGAGTTAAGTCTGCTGAGGGAAAGCTCGCGCGGCCCCCGTATTGGTGTGCATGTTGACTGGTCTGTGGGGGTAGCATCTTCCCAACCAGGTAAACAGCAAGTATGATATTAGAACAAAGGACTAATTGATTGGGACGTTATTATTGAGTCAAGAAATAAATTTTAAAACGTACAATCTTTCTATTAGTTGATTTTACAGAACTCGTGATGGAACTGTACAAGAGAATGGGATATTCTTGACTCAGGGACTCATATTTTGAAGATCCCAGGGGTCTGCTGCTCCAACCCCGGAGAGATTCTGGCTGTTTTAAGGCGTTCTGCTCTGGGTCGTTTGGAGGTGTCATAACCCCTGTTCCAAAGACCGCCTGCGGAGAACGCCAACCATCATGCAAGTTTTCATTTTCATGGTAAGAGGAGGAATCTTAGAGCTGAAAATTAATAGAAGTGTTGGATCCAGATATATGGAAAAAGGAAGGAAACCATTACTTATGGAGCATCTACCCTGGGCAGTGGAGCCGGTGGCACAGTGGTTACGTGCTGGACTGTTAACCTCGAGGTCATAGGTTGAAACCACCAGCTGCTCTGAGCTAGAAAGGTGGGCCTCCCCCTCCCTCAACCCGGTAAAGAGTTACAGTCTGGGAAACACTCAAGGGAAGATCTACATTATCCTATAAAGCTGCTAAAAGTTAGAACCTATGTGATGGTCGTGAGTTTGGCTTTGGGTTTTACATTTGTGCATGTGCTGGGCACCTCTCCATCAACTCCATTCCGCTCAGCTCATCACCATCAAGTTCAATCCATTCCCGGTGCCCCTATGGAGCAGGGCGTTCAAACGGTCCCTGTGGGGTTCTGAGGCGCTGACCCTTTACTGGAACAGAAGGCCTCAGCTTCCTCCCATGAAGCAGCTGGGGGTTTCTAGCTGCGAGCCGTGCAGTTGACAGCCCATCACCTAAGCCGCTAGAGCTCCTGGGCGCCATCAATCTTAAAATAGCAGGGACTGATCCCATTTAGCATCTGAGGAAACAGACCCAGGGAGAGTCAGTTTCATGCTCAGTCACACATCCGGTAGCTGAGGTGCTGAAACGTGAGCGCAGGTCTGCCAGTCCACCTGGCCGGCCGTCTGTATCCCTTCCAATGTGCCTTCCTGCCCCAAGCAGCTCTCCCAGCAGGGAGGGCGGCCAGGAGAAGAGCGAGACATCACAGAGACCATTTCCCACCTTCAAGGCCATTTGTACATTTCCTTACATTCTTAACATTTTATGAAAACAAGACTAAATTAATACCTTGCATTAATTAATAATACTGTCTCTAAGGCAGAAGGTAAAATTACCCACCATAGTCTCTATAAACAAAACTGAAATTAAGTGTCAACTTCTGAACCTCAGAAATGTCCTGTTTTAGGTTTTTCTGAGAGTTTACACAATTTAAACCCAAAATTAGCTATGCAGATGGTCTCTGTACATGCAGAGGCAAAGCTTTGCTGAGACAGGTAAGCAGCCTGCTAGGGCCCTTGCTCCAGGGGTGACTAGCTTTTTTTTTGAGCACACGCCAATTAGAAATGAGATTGCAGTTTAAGTCCCCTGTCCCCTGGGGTTTTCCTTGCACACACCATGATAGTAATGAGTCACGTGGTCTTCCCTTAGGTGATGGTCAGCGGTTGAAAACATGTTCAGTAGATCATTGGAGGAATTATTATTATAATCTTCTTTCAACAACAGTTAAAGAATATATGTTATCATTAGAAGTCCCTTTGTAAATTATGTGCTGATTTTGCGAATGTTTCTTTTCCTCCCAAATGGCATACTCAACTTTGTCAGGGTTTCAAGTTTACATGTACATTTTTCCTGCCTCTAAATGACAAGAAGAAATGCAGTAATGCGGTCTTCAAGAATTCTGTCCACTCCACCTCTCCTGGATTTGTCTTGTAAGCCCAGGCCTAATCTCAGATTAAGCAAACAAATGATAGCTACGTAAAGGATCACTTCAAGTCCGTTTGCTTTACAACAGAGGAACAAGCCAAGACGTTCTGAATGTGCAGGTCAGAAATCTCTTTCCAACTTAGAAGAAGAGGGAAAGGATGTGCAAGCAGCAACCCAAACAGGTGTGTGTTCCATAATTACAGGATTTTAGGCTGCGAGCCACTTCCCTTAATCTTTATGTGACCCAGAATTCAACCCAGAAGATGAGAAGAATAGCATTCCAATTCTAGGTATGTAAATTAAGGACTTGGCTGGCGTTAAGAAAGTTGAAGGGGAAAAAGAAAAAGCTGATAGAGCGAAGCACGCACACATACACACACATGCACATGCACACACACATGTGTGAGTTGTACATTATCTCCTTTATACCAGGCAATCCCCCTAGCTCTGTAAAGCAGGTCATATATCTGAAGAGGACTTACTCCAAGAGGAAGAACCACATTAAAGTTTACTACCGGAGCAACCCCAGACCCTTATCAGAGCTCAATAAATGATTGATGCTCATTTGGAGCTGAAGTTTTAATGTGAAAACTAGCCACTAAATTTTACATTACAAGAATGTCAATGCTACTGTAAATCCACAACATCAATTATAGCCTCTTATGGGATGGCTTTTATAAGAGAAAAATTATTTACCTCTTATTGCGCCTTTTCAAAGTGTTTACTATTTTCACACTTTGCCATTTGTCAAAAATTTTTTTGAAGGATTATTGGATAGTATTTAATATGTAATAAAATAAAAATCCTCTTAAAATTCCTGATAAGGGAGGGGGCAGAGGAGGAGGGGGAAAATGAGGAGCTGATATCAAGGGCTCAAGTAGAAAGCAAATGTTTTGAGAATGATGAGGGAAACAAATGTACGAATGTGCTCGACACAACAATGGGTTTATGTATGGATTGCGATAAGAGTTGTATGAACCCCCAATAAAATAATTTTAAAAAGAAAAATATGCCTGAAAGACGTGATTGTTCTTACCTATAAATTTGTCGTACTGGATTTGCACACACAAAACAATCTAGTAGTCCGAGATACCCAAATGCAAAGACACAATTCCCAACTTTTAATTATGTCCAAATTGATTCTTCTTCTGGCGAAAGGAGCCTCCAGACTGCTGCACCACGCTGCAGAAAAAAAAATCAATACAGTAATCACAGCTGTGAGCTTTCTTGGTAAATAACTGGCTATCTGTTTACCCAACACCTTAGTTACCGCTGAAATCTTTTCCCAAAGCTAGGCTACCAATTGATGGGAGCTTTATCTTTAGCTAAGCTCTGCTCTCCAGTGACTTAAAGTCTTGAGAGAGAAGGTGTACAACCTTTTGTGGGCTTTCAATGGCTGTGAGATGGAGGCTTGTGAGCGCCCTCTCAAAGGCAAGCATTGGCTGTTTGTTTGCTCTGCTCTGTGTCATCAATGGTCCCGTTAGGACCTTCATTCCCAACCTCCAGAAGGGAAACCAGCACTCCATTAAATAATGCAAATGTAAATACTGCCTGGAGAGTCTCTGAATTGTCTTTTCCATCCAGTTATGAGATCAAGGTACTTGGTCATTCAAACGTTTAGTTCCATTTATAATCAACAAATGAAAGATGCCAGTATGAGAAAAAACAAAGTTAATGTTTGTCATCAGTAATAGTTTAAACACATTTCAAAATAAATTATGAAAGAGCTTATCACTAGTTTACTAACTCAGAATTAGAATTTGAGAAAAACAAATGTCTAGATCTATAATGAGATAGTTCAGTAGTTTGTTTCCTTAACTTTGGGGTGGGTATGTCTTAGTCAGAGGAAAATCCTGTGTTCTCTTTTTATGTGCATCGGATCAATGTTATATGAGCCTTAGAATAGCTGGGAAACAGCTCATTGGTTCATTCCTTTAAAGAAAGTCTAATTGTCCCATAGAAAAACAGTCCTTTAGGGAAATTGCATAAATTTTTTGAATTATGAAAAATTTAAATCTGCTTAATAAAAAGAAGAGTGTAATGAACTTCCATGTCTCCAGGATGCACTTGGAGAACTGTCAACATTATATGCCAGCCTTTGACATGAGCCATCCCCTTTCTCTTGTCTTCTTTCTCATTTCCTCCTTTCTTTCTGCTTTCTTCCCCTTTTCCTACCCCTTCCTACCTTCTTTTCTTCTTTTTCGCCAAAGCATTTTTTTAAAGGTTTTCTCTCTCTTTTTAAAAATCATTTTATTAGGGGCTGATACAACTCTTATCACAATCCATACATATATCAATTGTGTAAAGCACATTTGTACATTCATTGCCCTCTTCATTCTCAAAACATTTGCACTCCACCTAAGCCCCTGGCATCAGCTCTTCATTTTTTCTCCTCCCTCTCTGCTCCCCCCTCCCTCATGAACCCTTGATAATTTACAAATTATTATTTTGTCATATCTTGCACTATCCAACCTCTCCCTTCACCCACTTTTACATTGTCTGTCCCCTAGGGAGGAGGTCACATGTAGATCCTTGTAATCGGTTCCCCCTTTCCAGTCCACCCTCCCTCTACCCTCCCAGTATTGCCACTCACATCCCTGGTCCTGAAGAGATCATCCACCCTGGATTCCCTGTGTTTCCACTTCCTATGTGTACCAGTGTACATCTTCTGGTCTAGCCATATTTATAAGGTAGAACTGGGATCATGATAGTAGGGAGGGACAGGGAGGAAGCATTTAGGAACTAGAGGAAAGTTATGTTTCATCGTTGCTACATCACACCCTGACTGGCTCTTTTCCTCCACGAGACCCTTCTGTAAGGGGATCTCCAGTGGCCTACAAATTGGCATTGGGTCTCCACTCCACACTCCCCAGCCTCATTCACTATGATACGATTTTTTTGTTCTGATGATGCCTGATACCTGATCCCTTCGACACCTTGTGATCACACAGGCTGGTATGCTTCTTCCATGTGGGCTTTGTTGCTTCTGAGCTAGATGGCCACTTGTTTACCTTCAAGCCTTTAAGACCCCAGATGCCATATCGTTTGATAGCCAGGCACCATCACCTTTCTTCACCACATCTGCTTATTCACCCACTTTGTCTTCAGCGATTGTGTCGGGAAGGTGAGCATCATAGAATGCCAATTTAATAGAAGAAAATATTCTTGCATTTAGGGAGTACTTCAGTGGCGGCCCAATGTCCATCTGCTACCTTCATATTAAACCTATAACTATATGCACATAGATCTATTTCCCCATCCTCATATATAAATATATAAGTATATTTACATATGTATATGCATTTATTTAAACCTCTATAAATTTCCTTTGCCTCCTAGCTCTTTCCTCTATTTCCTTTTACTTTCCTCTTGTCCCACTATCATGCTCAGCCTTCATTTGGGTTTCAGTAATTCCTTTCGGTTACATTACCCTTGATCACGCCCAACCAGGCCTCCTACACACTCCCTCCTCACCACCGATTTGGATCACTTGTTGTTCCTTTGTTAACACCACTACCTTTCTCCCCACCTCCCCCTCTCCCGTGTTCCCCGGAAGGTTTTCTTTTTTAAGAAACAGTTAGCACTTCTTATCCACATATCATGCAATTTAGTAATTCAATTGTATCAAGAACAGTTGTACAATTATCACCACAGTCAATTCTAAACCATTTTCTTGTGCCTTGTATGCATTGTTATATTGGAATATCTTTTTAGCAACCATATAATCATTACCACACCTGAGAACATTAATAACAACTCAATACTAATACCATTATTTAAATTTCTTTTGCCATTAAAATGCCATTTTATACAATTCCTTTGTTCATCTAGATGAATTTCAATTCTTTGTTCTATGCTTAAAAACTGCTTACTTTTAAAATATATAGCTAGTTCTGTGGGTTCTGAGCAAGACTGCAACCATTTTTATTTAGATATTTTATGGGTTTGGGGGCCTTAAAATTATAACCCACCTGCATGTAAAATGTGATTAATATTTGTTAGAAAAAATAGTGTAAATGTCACTTGGAAATTGAGGTAAATTCATGCATCCCTTAAACAATTTGGTTCGCTGCAAATCGAGGTAATTTGCGCACCCCTAAACAATTTGGTTCTGTTGGATGCTCAGTTTACTAGCTTCTAAAAATAAACAGCTTACTCTTATTTTTATTCTCTGTTCCACTTGGAGTGGCTATTAATTGGCCTTGATCACCCCAGGGCATAGACCCAAACAATATTTGGGATTGTAGGTCTAATAAAGATTCTTGGAGTAATGTTTCATCTCCAAAGGAATCATGTCTTAGGAGTTAAAGCTATAATATTCAACATAACTTTTAAATGTATTACTTTTGTGTGTGGAAGCATTGCCTTCCAACGCCTTGTCTCGATGACCCCGTGAACAAGGACTCAAGCGAGAACAGCTGGCCTCTATGCCCCGAGGAAACACTAGGAGTGAACTAGTCTGGATAAGCACCAACTGGGAGCGCACCTGCCTCAGAATTAGCTCTGCCACCTTGAGAGTTTAGATCATAGACAGTTGACCTTGGTGGGCCAGTGCCCTCATGGGCTTATGAGCCTCTGACCTCACTGCCATGGAGTCAAGCCCTGCTCGTAGCTCTATGGGACAGAGTAGAACTGCCCCTGTGGATCTCCAAGATTGTAACTGTTGACAGAGAATGCTAGACTGCTAAATGTAAGGTCAGCAGTTTGAAACCACAAGTGTTGCTCCTTGGGAGAGAAATGAGGCTTTCTACTCTCATAGAGATTGACAGTCCTATAAATCCTTAACTGACAATTGACTGGCTGGTGAGTGTTTTTTTTTAACTTGTTTTACCCAGGACGAGAGGGGGTCGAAGAAGGCAGGATGTTCACTCCATATTCCAGGAGGAGCCAGGGCACCGGGAAGCTACGTTCAGAATTGCAATCCTCTATCTTTGGTCACCATGGACCATGAGCCTGTGCCCTGCCATGACCTCCTTGATAGAGATAAGAGCATTGGGCTAAGGTTAATTACGCCCACGCCCTGCTCAGAGCACCGATAACACTTAACAGCTGGCACTTCTGCGTCTGTTAGCGTGCTTCTGGCTCAGAGTCATGAAAAGTCCAGCTCAGGCTAGCTTACACATTAAGAGGGGACATTTTGGCTAATAGTTCTTATAAAAGTTCCCAGTTTAACTATTAAAAATTGATTGTGGTTGATTTAGGTAATAACAAGTTTGTTGGAAGGATCTTAAGTGGCTCAAGGGCTGCAATAGGTCATAGACGGGATCCAATAAAGGCAGTGTGCTCTTGCCACTGGTGTTACACCCTGCCCTCCATGTGGGACACTGTGCGGCTACCCCGAACTGTGCTGCCCAGACGCTGGCTGTCACTTCTGCCACAACTGCGCCTACCAAAATGTATTACGCGCCACCATCCAAACTTCTCCAGGTTTCCGCCTCTAGATCGCAGTACCCCAGAGGTCAGCCTGAAGGCCAAGTCTAGCACCTTAGCTTTGAAACAGTCTGCCCTGGGACCATGTGTGTTCCTACATTAGGAGACTTTTCTGCTCCACTAAGGTGCATAAAGTAGAAACCACCCCAAAGGTGGCACGGTGCTTGGCGGCAGTCCTAGGCCTCATGTCACACACCACATTCATTCAGAAAGAGAAAGGACATTTATTTATTGATGTGTTCAAAATCGCACATAAGTCCTGCGTTCCCTGCTGACAGGGTTCTCTGTGGGCTGGGCACGTCTGCCCTGAGATGGGATTGCTTTCACTGTGACCCACTCACCATCATGCTGGGAACAAGCCTCAGAAATAACGTGATTTTTTTCAAAATGAGTTTGGGTTTAATGAATCCTGGCACAATACCACTGTCTCTTCCCTCACTTCACTCCTTTGTCTTTTAAGTCTTAAAGTCTTCTCTTATTAGCTTAAAAAAAGTATATGCACGTATTACCTTCTCAGGCTGTATACATGCCATGAGAACAAAGACTTAATTTATAATTTTTAGAATTCTCTCAGCTGAATACATGATAAAAACTAAACCATTGATTGAAGTTTCTCTATTTTGTGTAGTCATCGCTGCATTTTGTATGATTTTCTAGATATGAAATCTTCAGTCCTATAGGTAGACCTGTAAAGACAATCACTGGATAGGAACCTGGCAGGGGAGTGAAGGATTGGGAAAATGAAAAGCTAACAACAATGTGTATGATAAGAAAAATTCTGAATTTATTGTGATGATGATTGCACAAATCTTAATGTGAATGAACGATTAAATCGTATGATAGGTGAAGTATGTGCCAATAAAAACATTAACAAACAGAATCATGCCCTTTGCCATTAGGCAGCTTCTGACTCCTGGAGAGTTCACGTGTCGCAAAGCAGACCTGTGCTCTGCAGCGTTTGTGTGAGAGAGTGACTGTGAGCATCCGGAAGCAAATTCCCGCCCCGCGGCCCGCCCGCTCCCCTCCCGCAGCGTCTTCGGTTGAATTTGAAATACTTGCCCTTCAGTTACTAGCCCAGCACTGGACTTTCTGCACCATCCGGGGTCAATCAGTGCTATTTTTTTCTGGCAAAAGTTATATTTAGTGGTTCATTAGATATAGACAAACCATGGGAATAAAATATCATCTCCCTTTCACATATCAGACCACGGGCATTTCTTTGAAGAGTTTGATGTGCGCAAAAAGCCTCACGTGAATATAAGCATTGTTCTCCTCCCTGTTCCCAAGAAAACTCACTGCCATCCGGCAATGCGGACTCATGGTGTCCCTCCCCTCTCCCCTCCCCCCTTATGGGACAGGGTGGAATTGTCCCTGTGCGTTTCGGAGACTGCCACTCCTTAGAGAGTAGAAAGCCCTGTCTTTCTCCAGAGAAGCGGTTTTGAATTGCGTGGTGCAGTGTTACGTGTTGGGCTGCAATCTGTGTGGTCGTGGTCGTGGTCGTGGTCGGCAGTTGAAAACCACCTGCAGCAGCTCGGAGGGAAAAGACAGGACTTTCTACTCCAGTCCACAGTTAGAGTGTCGGACAGCCCTGGGTCGCGATGAGTCAGCACTGACTCAATGGCAGGGAACTTGGTTTGGTCCAAAAGTCGTGCTTAATCAAAAATAAGGACAGGGTTTATTATCTTTTTAATTTCCCAGAGTGCCATAACAAAGTATCACAAATTGAATGACTAATGAAGACAGGCATTTATTGTCTCCCCTTCCTGGATGCTGGGAGTCTGACGTCAGGGTGTCTACCTGGCACGGAGGCTTCAGGGGCCGGTGCCTCCCTGTCTGGCCTGGCTTCTGGAAGCCCCAGGCAGCCTCGACTTTCAGCTGCAGCATCATCCTGTTGTCATGACTCTGTGGCTTCCCTTTCATTGGACACCACTCGCCCTGGATTACAATGCTCCTTACTCCAGTCGGAGAGTCCCTGGGGGGGGTGGTTCTGATGAGGACCCCCAACCAGTAAATGAGCCAAGTCCACCCAGAGGCGCAGCAGAAGAAAAGTTTGGTGACCCTCTTTGAACAAGCAGCCAGTGAAAACCCGGTGCAGCGCATGCGTATGCGCGAGCTCAACCACACCTGGAAACTGGCCTCCGGCAAAATCCCGCGTTCATTTGACTGAGACATCTTCTGAAATCTACCTTCAGACAAGGGCACATCAATCTGAAGGGAACTTCAACATGTATTTTGGGGAGGACATAATTAAAATCATAACAATTTTGCTGCCTGCAGATTAGTGTTTTTAAAGTCATTTATCTCCCTCTTTCTACAGTACTCTAAATATACTTCAGACTTATTTTTTTAAGAGAAACATTTCTAAAGTTAGCGGCTGACACAAGGTCAGCTGTTCAAAAGTACCATCTGATCCTCTAGAGGGAGAGGAGGCTGTTTGCTCCCGTAGAGTCCCAACGCCTTGGAAACCCTGTGCAAAGACCCCTTGAATGTGAATGGACTCAATGGCAGGAGCTCGGGTTTGGGGTTACATTTTCCTTCAAAAGTGTGCTTTCCCCATTGACTGTGTCGATTAACAGTATGCTTTCGGATGACCACTCTTACTCGTTAACTACTGAAAACATTGACCAGCAAGAGTAATTTAGAGACCGACCTTGTCTAACTGCCTCATCAGTTTCAGATGAACGTAATAAAGAATTTATTTTTGTCACTTTGTGAAACATCCACTGGGAGGAAATAAATGACTCACTTAAACAACTTGAGAATTTGATAGACACCAGGTTTTACGGACGGATGTCCATTTACATCATAAGAGCTTAAGTTCCTTCAGAAAAGAAGTGCTTGAAGACTTCTCCCTGAGCTTCTAGGACTCTAACGAATGCACTTTCTCCTACAGGTGCTTCAAATGTTAAACAACAGTAGCTAGAAGGTAGGTTCTGCAATTTGAATTTTCACTCTCAATGAGGAAGGCAGGCACCAGTGTTTCTGTGGAAAACAAGGCTATTCCCTACGTTACTCTTAACCTATGTCCCTGGACACTGACCTGTGGCTGGGGACACTGGCATCACCAAGACAGACGAGGTCCTTGCATACGTGGCATTTGCAGTCTCACAGTCAGAGTCAAAAGATAAGCAAGTAAGCAAATAAGTCAAGATAATCTTGTTGGTCGTGATGAGTGTGGTGAGGAATGTAAGACACACACAGCTGCTGGGGACTAGTTGGTGAGCAACGAAGTCTTCTGACTCCCAGCACAAAAGCTGACCCTGAGGGAAGTGGGTGGGTCTGAACCTCTCCCCCCCCCCCCTGCTATAAAAGCCATGAGGAAGCCTGGACAGACAGAAGGGGATTGTGCCCTGTGGGACAAAGGAGAGGCCAAGCAGAGGATGTCACTGTTGGGGTATGGGGCTGCCAGCTGTTTTCACTCCAACACCACTATCTTTGACAGATCATTGCCTGGCCTGGTGCCACCTCATGGCCCAGTATCAACTAGGCAGAGCGGGTGGGACAGGGTTAGGGTAGTGCCAAAGCCTAGCCCAGAGAGAAAGAGGTAACAATGGGATCATCTGGTCCCTGAGCAATTCTACCCCTGGCCTTCCAGAGTCTGTGATCCCAGGGGATTACCAAGCAGGGAGAATGGAATAGGTAAATGTAGGGGCTCCCTCAGGGGCACTTCTGTATGGCAGATGGAGGGGGATGAGGAAGTGACATTTAGGCTGAAGCCCAAGTGGTGACAGTTTGGGCTTTTCTTAGACTCATTGGAAAATTCACCTGCGAATCTTAAAGCCAGCTGTGTCTGACAGTAGACCTGCCCATAGGGTTCTCGAGGTTGTAAGTCTTTATGGAAGCAGGCTGCCACATGTTTCTCCGGCATGTTTCAACCTGCCGACCTGTCTGTTAGTAGGCCATGCTCTCCAGGGAGCATTAATGAAAACCAAACCAAATCCATCGCCATCAAGTCCACAGCAACGCCTTTTGGGGCTTCCAAGACTGCCCGTTTTTATGAGAGCAGGCAACTGTCTCTGTGTCCAGTGGAACGCTGCTGGGCTGGAACCCCCAACCTTAAGCAGTTCAATGTTTAACCCATAGCAATACCAGGACTCTTTGTGGATAATAATAGCATCGACTTAAAAAGAGCGTTGTGAGGACGGAGTGAGTCTATATGTAAAGAACTTAGGACACACATATGTTTCCGTTTACAAATGCTATGATCCAGCACGCCTTCCCTTGGCTATCTATTCGTATCAGTGACCAAGCAGGTCATAAAAGCGCATTGACGAGGCTGGTTGATTACGGCAGAGCTATACGTGCCATCTGGGGATAGAGCCGTCCTGAAGAGAATGGATACATGCGGTGGAAAACCAGCTGGCCTTGGAAGGAATGAGTCCGATTCATTCCAAATATAGGCAGAATTTTAAAACTCATTCTTGAGTGCACAACATAAGAAATAAAACAGTTTGCTTAATTGATTTAGGTTTATGAAAATCTAAAACATATATCATCTTATATGTTACAGAGCTACATTTGTTTGTTTGTTTGTGTTGGTTTCAGATGAACTTGTTTGTCACTAAAGGTTCCAAGTTTTTACTTTTACAAAGTCTTATTTTCCTCCTTTTTTTTTTAAGCCACTCAGATCAATATTTAGGTTTGAGGGAGAGTGAATTTGGAGGGATTTTTGGTTGTTTTTTTAAAGAACTATATTTACACAGCTCCTCTCAAGGAATGAAATGAACAAGGTCCAGTTCAACTCTCCATATAGGTGGCTGTCTCCCCGCCCCCATCCTTCCTCCTCCCCTCCTGTCTCTCCTCCCTTCCTGTCTCTCCTCCCCTCCTGTCTCTCCTCCCCTCCTGTCTCTCATCCCCTCCTGTCTCTCCTCCCCTCCTGTCTCTCCTCCCCTCCTGTCTCTCCTCCCCTCCTGTCTCTCCTCCCCTCCTGTCTCTCCTCTCTTCCTGTTCTCAGCCCTCCTTGGTCTTCTTGAAGTCATTAACGTTTTGTCTTTTGCTTTATGAACCAGGTTTCTTGTTCTTTTTTTTCCCCTTATAATAATGGTGTCATCTAATATTTATCGCTGTGAGATTGACCAGGTTTACTAAGCTTGTCGACTAGACTGACTGCGTTTACTAAGTTTACCACATTTGCTAATGTTCCCTACTTTTCTCTATGGCTCACGGTGTTTAGGGGAATTGCCCTTGTATTTTGTAGAGGCGTAATCTACCCTTGTGTGACCATATCAGAGTTTGTGTATCTGTCCCTGTAAAATCGGGGGTTGGGTTGTTTTGGCTCTTATGGAAACTGCTGCAATAAACAGGAGTCTATAAGTCTCTTCTTGTTGTATTATGTATTTCTTTAAGGTGTATGCCCAGTCAATAGATTGTTGGATCATAGTATTTGTACCCACTGTTTTTAACTCTCCACTTTCCAACAATAACAAAGGAAAACAGAAAAAAAACTCAATAAAAATAAAGCAGAAAATATTAAATAAAGAGAACAAACTTAAATTGGGTCCAAAGGGGGATTAAATGTGCATGACTTATTGTCCGAGTATAGAAGACTAGGATGAATATAGTGGAAGGAATGGGCCATTGAGAATATACATCTCCAACCTCACCAGATATTGCCAAATTACAGGAACAGCTTTAAATAGTAGCTTGTTATTAATTGGATCCGATTTTTTTGCTTCCTTATAAATAAATCTAAAATCTGTTTCTTGTTTCATAAATTCACCCTGGGAAGAAATTGCTGAATATCCCTATCACAAATTCCTTCTTAGTAAACTGGATGTAGCCATCTCTTATCACCTTCACAGGATAACTGAACAAATGAATTAAGAGCTAACTGTGAGGCAATTTGGACTTCTTGAAGAAAGAAGCTGTTTAAATATACAATCTTAGCCTAACTGCATCTGCAAGCATCCCGTTTCTAACGTACTCTGCATCTGCATGACGACAAGGGTATTCACATCTCGGGGCTATGTCACATGGGATTCCCTGGGCAGCTTGATCCACGCGTATTTCCACTTCTCCTTCACTTTGCTTTTGTTTGTTTTTCAGCTGAAACCACTATGCAATCGAAATGTTTCTGTTTTGTCAAGTCATTGTGATGTTTTATTGTCTTTGTTCGCTTATCTTTGGCATAATTTTCTGCATATAAAATCCAGGATAGGCGAATCTGTAAAGACAGTCAAGGGATTAACAATTCCCTAGGGACATGGCAGGCAAGCCTGTGGGGAACAGGAGCGCTAACAACAGTGGGTGTGAGAAGAGAATGTTTGGAAACGGATTGTGGTGATGATTTCACAACTCTTCTTAAGATGTTGAATGATTAAATTGTATGATGTGAACTATATGCCAATAAAACTATTGTTTTAATCAGATAAACTAGATTATTGGAAATAGAAAAACCAGAATGGAAATAGTGAAAATGTTCCTGCATTGCTAAGAAGAATGTAACCAATGTTACTGGACAATTTGAATAGAAACTGTTGAATGGAAACCTAATCTGCTGTGTACATGTTCATCAAAAATACAGTAAAATATTATTTCCAAACAACAACAAAAAAACCGGTGGTATGGATTAAAATGTGTTCCATGTAGGAAGAGGCTGGCCTTGTTATGTTAATGAGACCTATCGTGGTAGACTGTGCGTAAGCCAATCATAGTTGAGAGAGAGAAAAAGCTGAGCAGGCGCAGAGAAACAAACACCGAGAGGGCAAAGAACGTCTCCCCTCGAGCCCTGAATGCAGATTCCCAGTTTCCTAACCGGCGAGAAATTAGGTTTCTGTTGATTGATGCCACCCATTTGGTGTATTTCTGTTATCGCAGCAACGAGAAACTAGGACAACTGAAATAGAAACGAGACGCATTCTGGGGAGCTCGGCAAGAAACAAAGACAAGGGTGATTGTGTCAGGCACGTTAAAGTTTAATTTTTAAGACAGTCTGGTGACGGCCTTTCCTCTTTCCCTAAATCTATAATATGATTTGAGATAATTAGCTTCCAGAATTAGTAATTCCCAAGGAGAAGGGACGCCCCTTTGGGTTTACAGTGACTTGGTTTGTGGCACAGCGGTTAGGTGTGTGCACCAGGCAACCAGACATTGGCAGAACCGAACTTCACTCCCACAGGTATGGGAGGAGCCAATTTCCACCCCTGGGAAAGCCTGGAGGCGGTGAGCCGAAGTCCCCTCCTGGGAAAGTCGGTGTGAGGAATTTGATTCTGCGGGGATTCTGACACAGCACTGCTTTCTTCCCGTAAGTACTGCTGCTTTTCTGAACATCGGCTCTGTTTGCTCCTCTGCGCTAACCATTGGTCAGCTGAATAACGACCACACCCAAATGCCTGCCGCCGGGGATGATCCCTGCCCTAGATCTTGCAGGTGGGATTGCTGGTCGATTCGGGGTTTTGAGATGAGGATGGACCTGCAGGCAGGGTGGTGAGGGAGAAGGGAGCGGGCTGACCCGAATCCAGCCAGACCTGTCGTGATGACAGCAAGCCCTTGGGATGGTGTGAGGACAAGACGTGAGCTAAGGAATGTAGGCAGCCTCTTGGGAAGCTGGGAGAAGAAAGGCTTCTTCCTGGAGACCTCCAGAAATCCTGACCTCCTGGATTTCAGTAAATAAATGTGTGCTGCTAGAAGACATTAACTAGCGATTTGTGAGAGGAGCGATTCTGTTGTTATTGGCTGGCCTGTAACTCACCTTCCATCCCACGAGGTCCCTGTGTGCAGCACAGCACGATGGGCCATGCGTGATGCGCCACCAGCTTCCCGTGGCAGCAGCAAGATTAGTGTTGTTGGGTGCCATCGAGTCCATTCCACTTCAGAGCGCTTCCGGGGTCTTCATGGAAGTCATCCTAGTGGCGGGCTCCTTCTCCCTCAGAGCCACAGGTTCGAAACACCCTCCTTTCCTTGCCAGCGTGAGCAGGGCTCCTTAGCAGCAGTAATAGGAAATGTGTGTCGTATTCACATGTTTATATGTTTCAAAAGAGATTCCACGGCTTCACGGGAAATTTTCAGTCATTTAAAGTGGAGTTTGCTGCAGAAAAAGCGAACAGAAGGGAAACAGTCTCAGTCATGGGTTATTCTTTCCCCTCTGAGACCGTGTTGACTTAAATCCTAGTTTCCAGTTTAGAAACTCCCATTACCCCTAACTCCCGCCTGTCTCTAACTTCGCTCTTTTTCTTTGCATGAATGACTTCAGTACTTTTTCTAATCATCGAGGGATAGCTGAGCATTCTGAAAATGTTGCTGCAGTCACCATCCTTTGTCTGAGGCGAGGCGTTACGGGGGTTACACTCTAAAGCTCTGCTGGGAAGGCACAAGTGCGAATCCAGAGGGCAGGTGGCATGGCAGCAAGGTAGAGAAGCAAACTTGTTTCAGGGTGGCCTCACCCTTCCCAGACAGCTCAGTCATGTTTCCCGGCATATGGGAACGTGCCAGGGAAGCCACATGAAAACATTTCTTTTCAGAAGGTTTCATCATTGGGGTCTCTCCCACACTTCACCTCACAGGGGTCAAAGTTCACTTCATTGGGGGTGCACTTCCTTCATGTCTGAGCAGCTCCCCAGGTGGAGCTGCGGCATCTGAACTCACTGAGCCTCAGCACCCCTAGCCAGCAGGTGTGTAGGCACAAGCCAGGAACCTCCCACCCCTGCCTGCTACTTGTATGCAGGCTCCTGGGCCTGTCAGGAGCATTTGCCTGCAGGGGCCCCGAGGTCTGCACCTCTCTGGTGCCGAGGACAGAGGCCTGCAGTGGGAAGCATGAGGTAGAGTGACCTTGGCTGCACTGTAGACAACCCGAGAAGCCCACAGCTGTATAGAGCAGCTGTGTAGAGGGCCAGCTGGCCGCCCTTTCTCAGCAAACACACCCCATGAGTTTCTCTACAACAAAGCGCAGCACCTCTTGTGGCTCCAAGGAAGGTGACCTTCCCAGGGGTCTTTGGGAGCATTGAGAAAACCCACGGCTGAGGACCAAAAACCTGGACTGTCAGCACCTTCCTGTGCACATCTTATTGTCCAAGTTTAGACGACTAGAATGAATATAGTGGAAGGAATGGGCCATTACGAATATACATCTCCAACCTCACCAGATATTGCCAAATTACGGGAACAGCTTTAAATAGTAGCTTGTTATTAATTGGATCCGATTTTTTTTGCTTCCTTATAAATAAATCTAAAATCCGTTTCTGGTTTCATAAATTCACCCTGGGAAGAAATTGCTGAATATCCCCATCACAAATTCCTTCTTAGTAAACTGGCTCTAGCTATCTCTTATCACATTCACAGGATAACTGAACATATGAATTAAGAGCTAACTGTGAGGCAATTTGGACTTCTTGAAGAAAGAAGCTGTTTAACTATACAATCTTAGACCCCAAATTTCCCAGTATTTCCAGGAGAGGGCACAAATTCATTTTGTACATATTATTAGTGCTTGTCACCACCTTAGCAGCCTCACCCTATGTGACCCCCACACACCCTAACTCCCGTTTTACACATGCCCAACAGATAGGTACCATGTGCTATCATTGTAGAACCTGCGAAAACCAGCGTGGAGCAGACGCCTTGCCCTGTTGCCAGACCCGAGAGCTCACTTGGGATTGTTGGGTTCCCACTAGGGCTGGAATGGAGAGAGGAGAGGGAAAACCTTATTAAATCCAGTTTTAGTTACAGATATAGTTAAACCCAGTTTAAGTTATAGTTCCTATTTCCCCTCTCATTTCCTGTGGCATTGGCATTCTGAGAGCAGTAATAAAAACAGTACCAGGTACTAAAGGGTGCTCTGTCTTTAGAGAATTAAAAATAATAATAAAACAGCCTAAGAAGGTTGTGTGCTTATTACAGTCACACACTGACAATTCTGTATGACGTCAAGCACTCTCTCCTAGAACAAAGAATCCTGTATCGATTGATGTTCTAAAAACACTTCTGTGGTGACTAATAAACGTCATAATGCATAAGATTATAAATGAACACATGCATCAGATATGTATGTGTGTGTAGCAATTGGCCGCTTGTCCTCTAAGAAGCATCTTATTTTGCACAGAGTTAAGTCAGAGACTCCCTAACATACGTGGTTGCTTGAGAATACATTTCTAATGGTTCAGAATCATTCAAGTTTGCTTTGGGAAGCATTTCATATATCCTGTACCTATGGAAGGATCTGTTTCTGCATTTACATAATAGAGTTTAGATAAATTAAGGCAGCATGGTGATTGTAACAGAATTTGAGCTGTTTCCATTCTCTCTCGTTCAATTTGATTGTCTCATTATATGTGACTGACTGGAGTTTTAAATTTATGATTATGTTTAATCATAAATTTAAAACAACCCAAACTCAATGCCACTGAGTTAATGCCAACATAGAGTGAACCCATCAGGCAGGGTAGAACTGCCCCTGTGAGTTTCTGAGACTGGAACTCTTTCCCAGAGTAGAAAGCCTCATCCTGGTCCTGAGAAGGGACTGGCGGTTTCAAACTCCTGATGAGTTAGCTGCCCAATACTTAACCACTATGACGCCAGCACTCCTAATTTAAAGCAAAGAATAGTGCAAACTATGAATGATAATATTTTCACCTGCAAGTAAATTGATATATGAAAGATTTTATTGAATTTAGTAGTATCTTTCAAAATTGAAATGATTACTTTATCATTGTTATTTTTAATGCTTATTTATTAAAAAGTTCAATGAAAGAAAACTTTGACTATTGCATTTTGGTCAGTCACTATGAATATTCCTTTAATTTCATGATTATTGATGAAAATTATATTTTAGAAAGGAGATGGTGTTTTTTAAATGTCAGCCCTGTATGTTAGATATACTGCTGCCCAAAGCAGTTAAACTACCTTGCACATCACATCTCCAGGGCTAGGGATTAGAGAGCTACTTAACCTGAAGGGATTGGTCCTGCTGCTTTGGCCTGAATTCACCTGCTACCCTTATGGAGAGCAGGCTAAGCCTTAAATTTTTTTAAATAATCTAAACAACAGGGGGAGGGGGTAAAAAAGAGGAGCTGATACCAAGGGCTCAACAGAAAGTAAATGTCTAGGAAAGAATGAAGGCAACATATTTATTTTTTACAGAGTTTTTGTTTGTTTAATACATCTGAAAAGAATGCATATACAAAGAATTGAGACATGAAAAAGCAATGGTTCAACACTAATGATTCTACAAGAATTAGAATTTGGGGAAGGTAGAAAAGATAACCTAAACATTTTAAGAAATTGGAAACTGCACCAAAATAAGCTGATAAAATCCCTATTAACACTTAAGTAGAGTCTTCTTAAGACTCGTTCCATGATATTTATTAAACTAGAGAGCCTCAACTGGCTGCTCTAGGGTTCCTTGCATGTAAAAACTGAAATAAGGGGATTCCCCTGACTGGTCCCCATGTTGTTAAATGTTCTCCCCACCCCCACCCCACCCCCAGCTTCTTAATGAAGCAGGCCTCCATCCCCATCACTTGAAAGAGGATGTGAATCATTCCATAGATATCTGTCTGCTAGCACCACCCCTCATACGTCCTCTGTCCACCAGGTCTCCGGTTGTGTTCTAGGAACACAGTATCATGTCCTATTAAGCTGCACATCTAAGTTAAGCATATCCGACAATGACTGACAAGGAAAACAATTTTTTAAATTATGAACTCAATTCATTTGGTGTATTTTTAAAGGTGCAATACTTTTATCATTTTTCAGTGTAAGAAGTTAGAAATTAACTTCCCAAAACTCAGCAAATGGCAAACAAATTTCCTTGAAAGTCACAGTCAAGTATATAGTGCATCCTAGAAAAGAGGAGGGGCAAGAGAGGCTCCACCCACTGTCATGAGTTTCATCAAATACTGGACCTACTCTGGGGTGGAGAGAAAGGCAACTTTCAAAAAGGAGTATGTTATTGAACGAGGCATTTACCATACTCCTTCCTAAGAGCACCAGGTGGGGAACATGGTTTCTAAACTTGATCTCTAAGTGGAATGTGACTGCAATCCCGTCTTTCTCCCCTCGGGGGTTATCCACTGGTTAATGAATTAAAAATAAAACTAAGTAAAATGAGCTCCCCACACACTCCCCCCCCACCCACCCCCATAAAAGGAAAAACAACACAAAACACTAAGATGTCCCAGATTACTCATTACTCTCCAGAGTGGAACCAGGGAGCAGCTTCAAAAATTCGAATTAGTTTGTTACAGAGTCATCACCAAGCATGCCTTGCTTAAAAAAAAAATCTCCTTGAAACAACAGAACAAAAACTAGTACTGATCACTTTTCAGACACTATACAATTACTCAAAATTAACTAGTACAGGGAGAGGGCGGGGGGCACACCTACATACATAGGGACCTTGTCTCACACAAATGCATGTGGGTAGGTGCAGGGCATTTGTCATTATTGCAAAAATGAATTTTAATTTTTAATCTTTAGTTTGATTTAAACATTGCTCTTAGTATGATGCTGACATCAGCTTGCAGAAAGGCTCTGGAGAGATGTTCATAGCAGCACACACCTGCGGCTCTTCTTCGGTTCTGGGGGCTCCAGGTCAGCCAATATTGCTTCGTCAAATACATTCTTTAGGCCTTTCTGTGTGAGTGCAGAACACTCCACGTACTTGACAGCCTTCAGGTCACGGGCCAGCTTTTCGGCAGTCTCTGGGGTGATGGGTTTCTGTTTGTTCTTGGCAAGTTTCTCAATAGTAGAGGGGTCATCTCTGAGATCAATTTGGGTTCCAACAAGCAAGAAAGGAGTCTTTGAACAGTGGTGTGTTATCTCAGGTACCCACTTTTCTTTCACATTTTCAAATGAGGATGGAGAGACCACTGAAAAACAGACTAGAAATACATCTGTTTGTGGATAACTCAGCGGCCGTAATCTGTCATAATCCTCTTGCCCTGCAGTATCAAAAAGTCTGAGAGTATATGGCTCTCCACCAATCATGACTGTGACTGCATAGTTGTCAAAAACAGTTGGTACATATTCGGATGGAAATTTGTTTGTTGTGTAGGATGTCAGGAGACATGTTTTACCAACGGCACCACCACCTACAACAACACACTTTATTGTCTGCATTGCTGAAATAGTATTGTATCCACTTTTAATTTCAAACTCGATGTTGACCTCAGCTTCTCCACCAGGGCGTTGGCAGCACTGCGCGGGGTCTCCTCGACTCGGCAAGATATTTATAAACATGCCTGATGCAATCGATGTATGGATTGTAACAAGAGTTGTAAGAGTCCCCAATAAAATTATCTCTTAAAAAATTAAAAAGCCTAAACAATAACAACCACAAAATTTTCCATTCTAGTTGATTCGTACTTATAATGAGCCATATGTGAATGAGTTGTGCTTCTTCCATGAATTTTCTTTTTTTTTAAACATTTTATTAGGGACTCATACAACTCTTATCACAATCCATACATATACATACATCAAGTGTATAAAGCACATCTGTACATTCTTTGCCCTAATCAATTTCAAAGCATTTGCTCTCAACTTAGGCCCTTTGAATCAGGTCCTCTTTTTTATTTCCCCTCCCTCCCCGCTCCCCGCTCCTTCATGAGCCCTTGACAATTTACAAATTATTATTTTGTCATATCTTGCCCTATCCTGCTTCTCCCTTCACCCCCTTTTCTGTTGTCAGTCCCCCAGGGAGGAGGTCACATGTAGATCCTTGTAATCGGTTCCCCCTTTCCAACCCACTCACTCTCTACGCTCCCAGTATCGCCAATCACACCCCTGGTCCTAAAGTTATCATCCACCCTGGATTCCCTGTGCCTCCAGCTCCTATCTGCACCAGTGTACAACCTCTGCTCTATCCAGACTTGCAAGGTAGAATTCAGATCATGATAGTGGGGGGAGAGGAAGCATTTAGGAACTTGAGGCAAGCTGTATTCTTCATCGGTGCTACATCGCACCGACTGACTCATCTCCTCTAGACCCCTCTGTGAGGGGATCTCCAGTGGCCGACAACTGGGCTTTGGGTCTCCTCTCTGCACTTCCCCCTTCATTCACTGTGGTAAGATTTTTTTTTGATGATGCCTTATACCTGGTCCCTTTGGCACCTAGTGATGGCACAGGCTGGTGTGCTTCTTCCATGTAGACTTTGTTACTTCTGAGCTAGATGGCCGCTTATTCACCTTCAAACCTTTAAGACCCCAGACACTATTTCTTTTGATAGCCGGGCACCATCAGCTTTCTTCGCCACATTTGCTTATGCACCCGTTTGTCCTCAGCAATCGCATCATGGAGGTGTGCAGCCAATGATATGATTTTTTGTTCTTTGATGCCTGATAACTGATCCCTTCGGAACCACGTGATCACACAGGCTGGTGTGTTCTTCCATGTGGGCTTTGTTGCTTCTGAGCTAGATGGCAGCTTGTTTGTCTTCAAGCCTTTAAGACTCCAGGCACTATCTCTTTTGATAGCCAGGCACCATCAGCTTTCTTCACCACATTTACTTGTTCACCCGCTTTGGCTTCAGCAGTTGTGTTGGGAGGGTGAGCATCATAGAATGCCAATTTAATAGAAGAAAGTATTCATGCATTGAGGGAGTGCTTGAGTAGAGGCCCAAGGTCCTTCCGCCACCTTAATACTAAACCTATAAATATAGGCACATAGATCTATTTCCACATCCATATATATATATATATACTTGCATATAAATGTCTTTGTCTAGACCTCTATAAATGCCCTTTGCCTCCTAGCTCTTCCCTCTATTTCCCTTGAACTTCCTCCTGCCACACTATCATACTCCATCCCCACCTGGGTTACAGCTATACCTCTTCATTACGTTATCATACCCTTGATCATTTATGGCTCTGATCTTTCATGAGATCACCAAGCCTTTCTTCCAAGGTGCCGCTGGGTAGATTCAAACCACACACCTTTCTGTTACTGGTAGCCTCGTCCTTAACCACCTATGTCACCAGGACATGAAGAGCCAGTACAAGAAGCAAGAAATCCTGATTTCTTTCTTTTTTAAAAAAATTATTTTATTTGGGGATCGTACTCTTATCACAATCCATACATACATCCACGGTGTCAACCACATTTGTACATTTATTGCCTTCATCATTCTCAAAACATTTGCTTTCTACTTGAGTCCGTTATATTATCTCCTCATTTTTCTCCTCCCTCCCCACCACCCTCTTCTTCATGAACCCTTCATAATTTATAAATTATTATTATTTTGTCATGTCTTACACTGTCCAACATCTCCCTTTACCCACTTTTCTGTTGTTCATCCTCCAGGGAGGAGGTTATATATAGATCCTTGTATTGGGTTCTTTCTACCCTACCCTCACACTATTGCCACTCTCACCACTGGTCCTGAAGGGTTCATCTGTCCTGGATTCCCTGTGTTTCTAGTTCCTATCTGTATGAGTCTTATACCTTACAAATCTGGCTGGACCAGAAATCCTGATTTCTATCCCACTGCCTGCATCCTAAATGACACAGTTTCAAAACTAGAAGATGACTACACTTGTTTGTTATATCAAAATACTTGAACATATTTACCCTGGATGCGTCAGAGCTACAGTTGTTTATAGCTACACATGACTGAAAAAAGAAAAAATTATTACATCCGCAGGGATGAATATGCTGACGAAGGATTCCTGGTGGTACAATGCTAACTGCTGGGCAGCTAGCTACAAGTCAACGATGTTGTTCTTGTTAGGTGCTGTGGAGTCTGTTCTGACTCATGGGGACCCTGTGTCCAACAGAAGGAAACACTGCCTGGACCGGTGCCATCCTCACAATTATGCTTATATTTGAACCCATCGATGCAGCCACTGTGACAATCCATTTAGTAGAAAGTCTTCCTCTTTTTCATCACCTCGCTACGTTACCAAGCATGATGTCCTTCTGCAGGGACTGGTCTCTCCTGACAACATGTCCAAAGGGCATGAGTCTCACCATCCTTGCCTCTAAAGAGTATTCTGGCTGTACTTAGCCCCAAACCACAGGGACGTGCAAGGTACCTTTACAGTTTGGGGCAGCAGTGTATCTAATATATGATGCTACATTTTTTCCTTGAATTAAAATATCTTTATTTTTCCTTCATATTCAATGGATAGCTTTTCTGGATGTAGGATTCTTGGTCGACAATATTTGCCTTTCAAATTGGTGATATGTTTTACCATTTTCTTCTTTGTTGAATTATTTACTTTTAAAATTTTTGATCATTTTATTAGAGGCGCATACAACTCTTATCACAATCCATACATACTTCAATCGTGTAAAGCACATTTGTACATTCATTGCCCTCATCATTCTCAAAATATTTGCTCTCCACCTAAGCCCCTGGCATCAGCTCCTCATTTTCCCCCTTTCCTTCCTGCTCCCCCCTCCCTCATGAATCCTTGGTAATTTATAAATTATTATGTTGTCATATCTTGCCACTGGACATCCCCTTACAGAAGGGTCCCAGGGAGGAGATGAGCCAGTCAGGGTGCAATGTAGCAACGATGAAACATACAGCTTTCCTCTAGTTCCTAAATGCTTCCTCCTACCCCACTATCATGATCCCAATTCTACCTTACAAATCTAGCTAGACCAGAGGATGTACACTGGTACAGATAGGAACTGGAACACAGCAAATCCAGGGAGGATGATCCCTTCAGGACCAGTGATGTGAGTGGTGATACTGGAAGGGTGGAAAGAGGGTGGGTTGGAAAGGGGGAACCGGTTACAAAGATCTACATATAACCTCCTCCCTGGGGGACGGACTACAGAAAAGTGGGTGAAGGGAGAGGCCAGACAGTGCTACATTTTTAAAACGCCATCTCCTTTATAAAACATAATTTTCAGTAATAATTATGAGATAAAAGGAATGGGCATCTAGCTCATAAAAACTGGAGCCCTATGAAAGACAGTAAAGGGCAGTTTTACCCTGTTCTACTGGGCTGCTATGAGTTGGAATCAGCTTAATGGACACAACTGTATGCTTATAATGAGGATTTGAAAATAACTTTAAGAATCGCTTATTAGAGCATGCACAGTTAAGTAGAACTGATAAATATTTACTGAGCATCTGCCATGTATTATTCTCTATAATGACTCCAAAGATAAAAAACAGCACACACTTACCATATGCCAGTCTCTGTTCTAAGTGCTTTATATTCATTAGTTTATTTATTTATTTTAAAATAATTTTATTGGGAGCTCATGCAGCTCTTATCACAATCCATACATGCATCCATTGTGTCAAGCACATATGTACATTTGTTGCCATCATCATTCTCAAAACATTTGCCTTCAACTTGAGCCCTTAATAGTGGCTTCTCATTTTCCCCCTCCCTCCCACTTCCCCCTCCCTCATGAACCCTTCATCATTCATAAATTATTATTATTTTGTCATGTTACACTGTCCAACATCTCACCCTGCCCTCTTCTCTGCTGTCCATCCCCAAGTAGGAGGGTATATGGAAAGTTTTGTAATCAGTTCCCCCTTTCTACCCCACCTTCCCTCCAGCCATCGCCACTCTCACCACTAGTCCTGAAGGAGTCATCTGTCCTGGATTCCCTGAGTTTCCAGTTGCTATTTGTACCAATGTACATCCTCTGGTCTAGCCAGATTTGTAAGGTAGAATTGGGATCATGATAGTGGTGGGGGGAGGGAGGAGGCATTTAAGAATTAGAGGAAAGTTATATGTTTCATCGTTGCTACCCTGCACCCTGACTGGCTCATCTAGTCACCACGGCCCTTCAGTAAGGGCCTGGCCAGTACCAATGGGCTTTGAGTCTCCACTCTGCACTCACCCACATTTACAATGATATGATTTTTTGTTCTTTGATGCTTGATGCCTGATCCCTTCGACAGCTCGTGGTCACACAGGATGGTGTGATTCTTCCATGTGGGCTTTGATGCTTCTCAGCTAGATGGCTGCTTATTTATCGTCAAGCCTTTAAGACCTCAGACGCTATATCTTTTGATAACCAGGCACCATTAGCTTTCTTCACATTTGCTTATGCACACTTTTGTCATCAGTGATCGTATCAGAAAGGTGGGCACCCACTGATATGATTTTTAGTTCTTTGATGTCTGATAACTGGTCCCTTCTACACCTCATGGTCAGACAGGCTGGTGTGCTGCTTCCATGTGGGTGTTGATGCTTCTCAGCTAGATGATCAGCTGTTTATCTTCAAGCCTTTAAGACCCCAGACGCTATATCTTTTGATAGCCGGGCACCGTCAGCTTTCTTCACCACATTTGTTTATGTACACATTTTTCTTCAGCAATCGTGTTGGGAAGGTGTGCATCCTGGAATGCCAATTTAAAAGAACAACGTGTTCTTGCATTGAGTAAGTGCTTGAGTGGAGGCCCAATATCCATCTGCTGCCTTAATACTAAACCTATAAATATATGCACATAGATCTGTTTCCCCACATTCATGTAAATATATTTACATATGTACATTCCAGTCTTTAGACCTATATAAATACCCTTTGTCACCTAGTTTTTCCCTCTATTTCCTTTTACTTTCCTCTTGTCCCACTCTCATGCTCAGCCTTCATTTGGGTTTCAGTAATTTCTCTCGGTTACCTTGCCCTGGCTGAATCCCTATCAGGCCTCTCACACCCTCCTTGCTACTGATTTTGGATCACTTGTTGCTCCCCTGTCCCTGGGTTGGTCAGCTCCCCTCTTTTTTTTTTTTCTGTAATTTTTTTTTTATTTTAAAAATTTATTGGGGCTGATACAATTCTTTTCACAGTTCATACATATACATACATCAATTGTGTAAAGCACATCTGTACAGTCTTTGCCCTAATCATTTTTTTCTCTTTTCTTCTTTTACATTTTATTAGGGACTCAAACAACTCTTACCACAATCCATACATATACATACATCAGTTGTATAAAGCACATCCATACATTCCCTGCCCCAATCATTCTCAAGGCATTTGCTCTCCACTTAAGCCCCTTGCATCAGGTCCTCTTTTTTTCCCCCTCCCTCCCCATTCCCCCCTCCCTCATATGCCCTTGGTAATTTATACCTCGTTATTTTGTCATATCTTGCCCTATCCGGAGTCTCCCTTCCCCCCTTCTCTGCTGTCCCTCTCCCAGGGAAGAGGTCACATGTGGATCCTTGTAATCAGTTCCCCCTTTCCAACCCACTCACCCTCCACTCTCCCAGCATCGTCCCTCACACCCTTGGTCCTGAAGGTATCATCCACCCTGGATTCCCTGTACCTCCAACCCTCATATGTACCAGTGTACAGCCTCTGTCCTATCCAGCCCTGCAAGGTAGAATTCAGATCATGGTAGTTGGGGGGAGGAAGCATCCAGGATCTGGGGGAAAGCTGTGTTCTTCATCGATACTACCTCACACCCTAATTAACCCATTCCTCTCCTAAACCCCTCTATGAGGGGATCTCCATTGGTCGACACTTGGGCCTTGGGTCTCCACTCTGCACTTCCCCCTTCATTTAATATGATATATATATACATATATACACATACATATATACATATACACATATATACACATGCATACACACACTTATATCTTTTTTTTTTGCATGATGCCTTATACCTGGTCCCTTGGGCACCTCGTGATCACACTGGCCGGTGTGCTTCTTCCATGTGGGCTTATTTGCTTCTGAGCTAGATGGCCGCTTGTTCACCTTCAAGCCTTTAAGACCCCAGACACTATCTCTTTTGATAGCCGGGAACCATCAGCTTTCTTCACCACATTTGCTTATGCACCCATTTGTCTTCAGCGATCCTATCATGCAGGTGTGCAGTCAATGATATGATTTTTTGTTCTTTGATGCCTGGTAACTGATCCCTTTGGGACCACTCGATCACACAGGCTGGTGTGTTCTTCCATGTGGACTTTGTTGCTTCTGAGCTAGATGGCCGCTTGTTTATCTTCAAGCCTTTAAGACCCCAGTCACTATCTCTTTTGATAGCCGGGCACCATCAGCTTTCTTCACCACATTTACTTGTTCACCCACTTTGGCTCCAGCCGTTGTGTTGGGAGAGTGAGCATCATAGAGTTCCAATTTAATAAAAGAAGGTATTCATGCATTGAGGGAGTGTTTGAGTAGAGGCCCAAGGTCCTTCCACCACCTTAATACTTGACCTATAAATATAGACACATAGATCTATTTCCCCATCCTCCTATATATATTTGCATGTACATGTCTTTGTCTAGACCTCCATGAATGCCCTTTGACTCCTAGCTCTTTCCTCTATCTCCCTTGACCTTCCTCCTGCCCTACTACCATGCTTCATCGCCATCTGGGCTAGAGTATACCTCTTCTCTAAGCAACCTTACCCTTGATCATTTCCCACCAGGCCTGCCACTCCCCCTTCTCTACCATTTGGAGTCCCATGTTTTTCCCTTGTCCCTGGGTTTGTTAACAACACTTCCTTACCCCCCCTACCCTCCACCCCAAGTCTCCCCGGAACTGTCGGTCCCGTTGTTTTTCATCCAGATAGTTCATCCAGCCTGTCCTATTCAGACAGACCTGTGGAGTCACTAACATGCACGAGAACTAGACAGAGGAAAACAAAGCAACAGTATACAACCAGACAACAAAACAACAAAAACAAACCACTGAAAAAGAACAGAACAAAACAGTTCACAAGAGAAAAGCTTGTAGTTAGTTCAGGGATAGTTTGCTGGCCCTTAGGAGCATTTTCCAGTCCAGTCTGTTGGGGCACCACGCCCTGGCCCCAAAGTCCACTTTCAGCATTCCCTGGGGACCTTGCCACTCCATTCCCTTGCTGTTCCGCTGCACTCCCCCAGTGATTTGCCTCGGTGTGGTGGGATCAGGTCAGGTGCAATTCCCACACTGTGTCTCCGGTGCTGTCCCCTGTATCGCCCTTAGTCACTGAGGGGCATCACAGCATCCCCTCTTTACCCCCACCTCCCACTCTCCCGTGTCCCCCTGGAACCATTGGTCCCATTGTTTTCTCTCCTCCAGACTATTCATCCAGTCTATCTTATCTAGATAGATCTGTAGAGATAATAATATGCACCAAAAATCAAGCCATAGCAAGATAGGCGATGAGTGAGAACACAGCGATGACAACAAAAAAGGAAATCAATTACCCATAGAAAAATAAATTAATTAAAAGGAAAAATTTTTTAAAGAAAGGAAAACCTGTAAATAGATCAAGGTTTGATTTTTGATCTCTAGGCGTGTCCTTCAGTCGGGTCCAATGGGGTACCATGCTCTAGCCCCAGAGTCTGTCCCTTGTACTCCCTCAGGGGTTCCCTGCTCTGCTCCCATGGTTGCTCTGCCACACGCTTTTAGTGGTTTCCCTCAGTGTCACAGGGCAAGTCCCGACCCTGCGTCTCCAGTGTGGTTCCCCTTAGGGCCCTAGGCCATCAAGAGACGGCGTGTCTCATAGTGGGAGCAGCCATATTGTCCACTCTGTCCATTGGCTGTTCTGAGCGGGGATATCATCCTCCAGGCCTGATGGACCAGGATGTGCTCCACTCTCCCTTCCTCCCCCTTCATTTGCTCTGATCAAACATGCCCCTCTCCCCTAGCTGCAGCTTCAGTGCCGTCCTTTCAAGTGAATTCTGGGGTGAGGGGCAGTTGTCCACGTAGCTGGTATGGGGGGGGGGGTTCTTTACAGTAGATTGAACCACCAATGTTTTGGTTAATAGCCATGTGCTTAACCCTTTGTACCACCAAGGTTTTTAAATAACAATTAATGAAGGTTATAATTTGCTTTTGAAAACCAGCCGATGACAGCTGAATGGATCTAAAGGCTCTACTCCACAGCTCACTATGGGATGGCACAGGACCATGCAGCTTTTTTTCCCCTTGTGAATGAATTCCTCATGGGTCAGTGTGGGTTCCACAGCAGCCAACAGAAACAAGGTGGCAGGCAAGAAGTAAGTGTCCCCTGGGCAAGTCAGAGGACTTCAGGTGCAACTTGAAATAGCTTAAAAATCTTTCTATTTAATGCCCACATTGGAAATATATTAATATTCTAGTAATTCATAGAATTAAAGGAAGAGTCACAGAACTAGAAGACTAGTCAGAGCCAGAAAGCCTAGAATAAAGAGGCTGTAACATGTCCCTGTCTCTTTTCTCCTTCCTTGCCCTCCCTGCCTCCCTTCCTCTCTCCTCTTGTCCCCTAACATCTCTCTGCTTTTTTCCATTTTGTATTTGGGGCTTTCAAGATTTCATTTGAAGAAAGTGCCTTTAACTAAAAATAGAAAACTTTAAAAGCCACTACATAGTACCAAGCTGCCTCCTACATATTTTATAGCATTTTAATCATGGTGAGAACACAGTTTTATCTTCTGGTGCTTTTTTTACATTTGATTGAATTATAGACAGGTTTTTCATATTTCGGTTGGTTTTTAATCTATTTCATAACCTACTGCCAGGCACATGGTAGGACTTTGATAAGTAGGGGTTGAATGAATGGATTGTATTATTTAATAGGTGCTGTTTCTAATATATTTGCTATTTTAAATATACATCAAAAGATCATCCTCAGACATATAGCTATTTACTCTACCACACTTACTATTGTTTTGTTTTCCACACTGCAAGGTTATTCATCATTTATTCATTCAACACAAAGTTGTTGAGAACCTAACTACATGCCAGGCACTGGTGAGTGGTGCTGGGAATACAGAAATGAATAAGAATCCTTTCCACACTGAGCTACCAGTCTGGAAGGGAACCTGTTTGACAAGAGACTTGACAATCACAACTCAGAAACACAAAAATTTATATTACAAAAGGAATCATCAGAACACATAGGAAAGTTAATCCCATTGCTGGTGAGTTGGTTCCAACTCTTAGTGACCCGTTAAAACAGAACTGCCTCAAGTTTCCAAGGCACAGATCTTTACAGAAGCAGACAGCCACAGCTTTCTCCCATGGTATGGCTAGTGGATTTAACATACTAACCTTTCTGGATAGCAGCCAAGTTTTCACCAGTGTATAATCAAGGTTCCTGGGAACACTTTAAAAAAAAAAAAAGCAAATTCACTGCTATTGAGTCAATTCTTATTCAGTGAGGCTGTAGAGCTGAGTAGGGTGTAGGAATGAGAGAGTAGGAAATGATTAAACAGTCTTACAATGAAAATCACTTGCCATTTTGGGATGAAACCCTGTAGGTCCTGCATGTAAGTCATGATGAGTCAGTAGTTTACATTTCTCAGCATAAGGGAGACCACTGAAAAGCTTATGTAAGGGATAGTATTATCATATTTGTGTTTTGAAAAAAATCTCGTTGCAACTGGACAGCAGAGAAGAAGGCAGGGGAGACATCGGACAGTGTAACATGACAAAATAATAATAATTTATGAATGATGAAGGGTTCATGAGGTAGGGGGAGGGGGGGGAATGAGCAACAGATATTAAGGGCTCAAGTAGAAGGCAAATGTTTTGAGAATGATGATGGCAACAAATGTACATATGTTCTTGACACAATGGATGGATGGATTGTGATAAGAATTGTATGAGCCCCCAATAAAATGATAAAAAAAACAAACAAACAAAAGAAATAATAATAAATATAATTTATTAAGGCTTCATGAGGATGGTAGGGTGGGGCAGCAGAGAGAATAAAGAGGAGCTGATATCAAGGGCCTCAAGTAGTAAGAAAATGTTTTGAAAATGATGATGGATTGATTGTTATAATATGTGTTTAAGTGTCCCCAATAAAATGATCCATTAAAAAGGAAAAAAAAGAATGGATGGAGGGTAGAAGGCAAGACTGCTTGTCAGGTGATCTACAGAAGTCCAGCAGAGCGCTTATGATAATGACAATGGGGAAGAGGAAGGAGAGAGGCGGATGGGTTACAGAAGCAGGCACGGGAGAAGCAACAAGCCTGGTGGTGGGATGTGGAAGGTGTCGGGGAAGAAAGACGAGGACGACATCTACATTTCTGGCTTAGGCAAGGGGCAGATTTGGGTATCATTTATTAAGATAGGGCACAGGATCAGAGGGAAGTCAGTGAGGTTGCCAGATATGTTGGAGTTACAGTGCCAGTGTGACATGAAGAGGCAGTGTCTACCAAACAATTGGAACTATGATTCCAAAGCCACAAAAAGGTGAAAAGTGGACATTGCTTGAATAAGGAAGGCCACAGACAAACTGATGCATTTGAATTATAATGCTGGTGACGGCTATTGAAGGTAGAGCCAGAGAGCTCCTTAGAGGCAAGGAGGGTGAGACTGCATCTAATGTACTCTGGCCATGTTGTCAGGAGAGACAAGTCCTTGGAGAAGGATAGCATGTTTGGTAGAGGGCCAGCGAAAAAGAGGACGACCCTTGGTGAGATGGACTGACACAGTAGCTGCAACAATGAACTCACACATTTTGAGGATGGTGCAGTAGTGGACCCAGTTTCCTTCAGTTGGTGAGTTTAAACAACTGACCCTCAGATTATTAGCATTCAATGGTCAGCTCACAGCTTCACCAGGCCTCCTATTCTCAGTGACCCTGTAAACCTTGCCGAGAGCACAAAGCCTCATCTTTCTCCCTCAATGTGGTTAGCGGGTGTGACTAGCTGACCTTGTGGGTAGCAGCCCAATGCTTAACCCACAGTTCCATCATGGCTTCCTTTACAGTGTAACCAATGGCTCCCTACTACCATCAATGTAAAAGAAAAGCAAACAAAACTCCTCCATTGGTTTTCAGAACACCTGGTTGCAGAAGCCTACATGGATGACCGTGGAAGCCCCAAATCCATTTTCAGGGTCCACACAGGGATTAAGTCTCCGGTGAATCCGCTCTAACCATAGTTCAGAGATGTGAATAGCCTTGTTATCAGACCGAGAGCACTGTAAAGGTGAGTAATATCTTATCATGTGATCATCCTTTTGACCCATTCTAAAGTTGTTTCAGGTAAAAAATTTAAAAAGTAAAGGAGAAATACTTCAAGATTAAGCCTTTCGGGAATCCCATCTGACCATACACCAGGGATGGGAATAGCCTGGCTATCATGTAGGCTGATTGGAAATGGATTGGCAGCTAGACCAGAACTTGTACACTGGTACAGATAAGAGATGGAAACATAAGGAATCCAGGACAGATAACCCCTTCAGGACCAATAATAAGAGTAGCAATACCAGGAGGGGAAAGGGAAGGTGGGGGAGAAAAGGGGAACTGATCACAATGATCTATATCTAACCCCCTACCAGGGGGCTGGACAACAGAAAGGTGGGTGAAGGGAGATATTGATCAGTGTAAGACATGAAAATATAATTTTCTAAATTATCAAGAGGTTCATGAGGGAGGGAGGGAGGGAGGGAGGGAGAGAGAGAGGAAAGGAGAGAAGGAGGGAAGGGGTGGGAGTGAGCTGATACCAAGGGCTCAAGTAGAAAGAAAATGTTTTGAAAAGGATGATGGCAACAAATGTACAAATGTGCTTGACACAATGGATGGACGCATAGATTATGACAAGAGTTATATGAGCCCTCAATAAAATGATTTTCTTTTTAAAAGAAAAGTGGATAGGAAGATGGGTTACTGCAGATGCTGTGAGGTTAGCATTTGGCACCTTATCATTTGAGCACCATATTTTTAAAATCATTTTATTAGGGACTCATACAACTCTTATCACAATCCATCCATACACCAATTATGTAAAGCACATCTGTACATTCTTTGCCCTCATCATTTTCATTTGTTGAGCTCTATTTTGACCCGTATTAAATGTGTTCCAGTATTTAATATTTTCTGCTTTATTTTCTATTGAGGTTTTTCTCTGATGTACATTGGTATTGTTGATAGTTCTTTATTATTTTGTTTCTTTTAATGTTTTCCTGTATATGAAATCCAGGATAGGTAAATCTGTAGAGACAGTAACTGGATCAATAATTCCTTGGGAGTATTGTAGGGCAGACTGGGGGGATTAGAGAGCAAATAACAATGAGTACAAGGAGGAAAGAAATGTTCTAAAATTGATTGTGGTGATGATTGTACAATTCTTCTTAAGAAGAGTGAACCATCAAATTCTAGGCCAATAAAACTGATCAGTTAAAAAAAAGAAAGCCTCAAAGGGAGCTGATGTCAAGGAGTTCAAGAAGGAAAACAATGTTTCAAAACTGATTGTGTTAGCGATTTCAGAATACTGCTTGATGTGATTGAACTACGGAATAATGTGATATCTATATTAATCCCAATAAAATGGTTTTTAAAAAATTAATGAAATGAAGTCCTTGACAATTTAGAAAACAAAATAAAACTTTCTCCTGTGTACTTACTATTAAGATCCCTCCCAAATTGACTCCTACTTGCTTTATTTTCTACACCTGTGCTCTGTCAAATATTCCCAAGCACAAAAAGTCATCTACCACCTCCATCCTTGGTTGACTTTATTTTTATGACTTCTTCCTTGAATGACCTTATCATTGCCCCCTGGTAAAACCTCACTCATCCAGCCTCGTGGAACCCCTGTGGCATTCCATCTTGAGAAGATCCAGAGCTATCTTCCCATTCATCTTTCCCTTATTACAGGTTATAACTCAGCTATTCAGGTATTTCTATTTTGTCTCTTCTTTACTATAAATTCCTCAAAGATGTGAGTTGTAGCTTACTTAACACTTTGTAAGTCTTTCTCCTTTTTACTGTTTAGAACTTTTTGTTGTGGTACGGGTAAAAGTGTACAAGGCAAATGTGTTCTCCCCCCACCAATTCACACACATTTTGTTTTGTGGCACTGACTGCCGTCTGTCCATGTCACAGCACTCTTCCCACTTGCTCCCTGTCTCCATTTGTCATTCCTTACTATCTCCTCTTGGCCCTGAGCTCTATCCCTGTGCTAATGCTGCCTGCTTGATTGCCTGTGGCCCATTGTTCTAGCAAGTGTTTCCCTCCCTTGTGTTATTGTTCACCTTACAGGGCTGTCATGTGGCAGAACTGCGAGCCACAACTGTGCATTCAGTTCTAGATTTGAAGGGCAATCAAGACCCTTAGTCATAGGGGTTCCACCACCTTCTATAAGGCCAGCAAGTCTGATCTTTTTTTATAATCTTGAGCTTTGCTGTGCATTTTTTTACCCTTTATCCAGGACCTTCTAACTTTAATAGTAGTGGTGGTCACTAGTGGTAGCCCAGCACCATCTAGTTCTGGTCTCATGGTTGTGGAAGCTGAGGTTCACATGATCTATTAGTCCTGTGGACTAATTATTTTCATGCATTTTCATTTTCTTCACTCTTCCAAGGGCCCTCTGGGTGGACTGTAACCACCAAACTTTGAATTAGCAGATGAGTGTGTTAAGTAACACTTCTAAGTAACTAGAAGGATAAAAAGAGAACACGAAGGAGGAGTCAACATGGCATCTGGGGAGAATCACCCACCCAGCACTCCTGTTGCTACACCAGAAAATTAATAGGTAAAGAGGCTAATACTGGGAGGCTGGGTGCTAAAATTAGATTCAGTGTACTAGGGTCTGGTTCAGACACCCCCCCCCCCCCGTGATTTTAATTCACGAAGCAACTTTCTGAAATGGCCTAAGTTCACTGCATCTGCCCATGGACTCCACTACCCCCTTTCCAGGTCCAGCAGGATGGCACCTGCCATCCCTTCTTGTACCCAAAATAAAAGACCAGCAGTGAGCAGGAATTCTCCAGGCTGCTGTCTAAAAGTGGTCATAAGGCTTAGCTTGTGGAGAGACTCCAAGAACTAGCAACATGACCTCACACCAGAGTTCCCCCTCTCTACTATCCTCTCTGCTCCTGAAGTCCAAGCACAGAGTGACTACATCAGCCACCCCTTTTTCCCCTCTCCCCAACTCCTCACCAGCCAGTGTGGGTAAGATAGATAATTGGATAATAATTTGCAGCAATTGAAGAGCTGCTGTAATAATGGTCTGTGACAGAACACAGTCCCCCAGAGAACAACCATCAGAGCTGTGCAGGATAGAGACAGGAGTGACACAGGAGTGCAGCTGAGGGAGGATTCAGTTCCAGTTAGCCCCAAACCCACTCTGCTAATCTAGTCCCTCTGCCCTGGGGGACAGCATGACACAGCTCTGATATCAAGGTGCGCCACAAG
This sequence comes from Tenrec ecaudatus, assembly GCF_050624435.1. Classification (NCBI taxonomy): domain Eukaryota; kingdom Metazoa; phylum Chordata; class Mammalia; order Afrosoricida; family Tenrecidae; genus Tenrec; species Tenrec ecaudatus. The sequence goes on from NC_134533.1 coordinate 137,081,651, forward strand.
CCAATTCTAAAAAAGGGGAATTTTTTAAACCACTTTCAATTCTAGGCAGTAGTTATTTGTGTAACTTTGAATGTAAACCACCATAACTCTGTCTGTTGGCCTAACATTAACATAACAAGACAGCGAGAACTAAATCTCCAGAGCACAGCCTAGGACATTACCATAACAAAACTAGAAAAGTGACAGGTTCTGATAGCCACAGCACATGCTCCAAAATGGCTCTACCAGTCTGGGCTCCACAGAAAGTCTTTAAAATGCTTCATATTGTGGCCAGGGAGTCCAGACCAGGCCCATGCCCACACTGCAGCCCCACCCCAACCCAGCCAATGACAAACCTACAATTGCCTGACTCAGCCCATACTCCAAGGCCCACGAGCACAAGTGGCCACTGAGTCATAGCAGCACCCTGACTACATAGCAGTCTGACCCATCACCATAGTAGGCCACAGGTAGTCCTCGAAAACACTCATACCAGTCACACAGAGAAAGAGATCAAGACCCCTTGGGCTCCTAGAAACATGGCACCCAGTTCCAAAATGACAAGCAAACAGCAACATATTTCAACACCCTCAACAAGAAAATAAGAAAAACAAAAAGCAACAATGGAGGAAGTTGTAAACCTAATGAAGCTCATAGAAGAATAAGACATGGATCCACCACAAAAAGAATTCTTCAGAATGTTGCTTGGAGTAATACACGAAATTAGGGAAGCAGCACAGAATAAGGATGCAATGATAGAAGAGATGAAGTCCATACACCAAAGAGAAATACAAGAATTAATATATGAGGTAGCAGAAGCAAAAAAACAAGGTCATCGATCACACCAACACACTAAAAGATGTGGAGAATTGTACCAGCAAACTTGAGGACATTCAGGCAGACTTCAACAAACAGGAAGACAGCCAAACAAGATAATCACAGAGGTAGAAGAAAACTTAAGGTCAATGACAGATGCTATGAAGAGAAACAATATTAGAATAATTGGTCTACAAGAACAAGACACAAAGAAGAAGTCAACAGCTAAATTAGTGAGGGAATTTCTGGAAGGAAACTTCCATAATGAATGAGAATCAGTCTTTCATACAGGAAGCAGAGAAGACACCCATTAGACTAAACCCCAGGAAGAAGTCACCAAGACACATAATAGTTAAATTATCCAACTTTGAGGAAAAAGATAAAATTGTAAGAGCAGAAAGTAAAATAGGGAAGTCACATACAATGGTGCTCAGTTAAGAATATGCTCAGACCTATCAGCAGATACTACGAAGAGGAGGAAAGGAGTGGAGTAACATCTTCCAAAAGCTGAAAGAAAAAAAAAACCAACCCAATAATCCTCTACCTTGCCAAACTAGCTATTTAGATAGGCAGTGAGGTAAAAGTCTTCCAGGACAAGGGATAATGCTAAGAATACACCATAAGACACCTGTATTAGTCTAGGTACTTTAGAGAAACAAATGCACAGAAACTCATGTATAAGAAAGAGTTTTATATAAAGGTTAAGTGCACATCAAAAAAACATCCCAACCCAGTGCTGCCCAAGTCCACAAGTCCAACATTAACCAATATGTCCAACACCAATCCACAAAGCCCTCCTCCATCTCACAAAACACACACTATGATGCTGACTGCATGAGGAAAGCAGAATTTGTGAATGTGTAAGCATCTCAACTCTGTCAGCGGTTTCCACACGGCTGCTCCAGCACCCAGAGCTGTATCGGGGTAGGTCCATGCGGCTCCTCCTTGGGGATGTCTTGCAGGAAGTGAGCCTTGCAAGCTGAAGCAGGGAACTGGCTAAGGTAGCTGCACCCTGATCCAACCATCACAAAGCAAGAGACCCAAGAACTTGAAAGGCGTGGCTCACCGAGCTATTTATCTCTCGATCCTTCAATTAACCCCACATGTGTTTATCGGCCAGGTTGGCACAATAAACTTTATATAAACACCCAACCTTGCAGAAAAGCCTGTCAATTCACAAAGGTCAGGAAACCAACATCCACCAATCACAAGGAGGGGACTGCCATACAGCGCAACTCCATCCAGAAGTCAATGCACCTAAAATTATTCCCAAGATAAAATTGCCTCAGAGGGAAAAGAAGGCCAGAATGAAGCTCGCCACACAAACACAGCACACTGATATGAAGAGAGGAAGGAAAATACCCAACACAAAAGGTATGAAATGATAGCAATGGATCAAAAGTTGGTGATAATCTGAATGTCAACAGTCTCAACTCGCCCATTAAAAGACAAAGGTTAGCAGACTGGCTCAGAAAACATAACCATTAATAGACTAAGAATAAAAGGTTGGTGGAAAATATACCAGGCAAAAGGCAACTTATGAAAAGCAGGGGTTGCTTCTCTGCTAATCTCTGACAGAATTGACCTCAAGGTACAAACATAACTAGAGACAAGGATGGGCACTATATAGTGCTCAACGGATTAGTAGACCAGAAATCAGTTAGCATAATACATATATACGTGCCTAATGAGAGACCCATTAAATTTGTCAAATAAACTATTCAAAAGATGAAAAAAGAAATCACAGACTCAACAATCATGGTAAATGACTTTAATACACTGCTATCAGAGAAAGATAGATCACTGGGAAAGAAGCTCAGGAAGGAGACTACAGGGCTAAACACTACAATTACGCAGCTGGATGTGATAGACATTTATAGAGCTCTTTACACAAATGCAAAAAAAATCACATTCTTTAAAATGCATATGGCTCATTTTAAAAAATAGAACACATGCTGGGACACAAGTCAAGCCTGAATAAATTCAAACACATAGAGATTACTCAGATGTCCCTCTCAGACTGCCATGACATAAAGCTGGACATCAACAAAAGGACAACAAGAAAAACAAAGGCAAACAATTGGAGGATGAATAATGATCTTCTGAAACACAAACGGGTAATAGCACAGATTAGAGAGGAAATTAGGATGTTTCTATAAATTATGAGAGAATACCATGTACCCAAATCTATCAGATAGAGCAAAAGCAGTTATTAGAGGAAGTTTGATAGTGATGTGTTAGTCTGGGTAGACTAGAGAAACAAATTTATAGACACTCATATGTGTATGAGACAGAGCTCTATATACAAGAGCAATTGAATATTGAGAAAACATCCCATCCCAGTCCAGATCAAGTCCTTAAGTTTAATATTAGCCCATATGTCCAATACCAATCTATAAAGTCCTCTTCAGAATCATGAAACACATGCAATGATGCTGAATGCAGAAAGATCACAGGCCAGTGGGTGGGAAGTCCTGTAGATCCAGTGGCGTTGTATGCATCTCAGTGCTAGTGTGTGTCTCCAGGTCCAGGGTCTCGCTGCCATCAGCATAGATTCATGTGTGTCATCAGTAGAGAGTCTCTCAGGGAGTGAGCTTGTGTCCTGCTTTCAGTGAGATAATTATCTCCTTATTGCCTCCAAATGAGGTCATCAAGCTGCTAGCTGATTGACAGGCTAAAATCCACCCCATTCACTCTTAATCCTCAAATTGGCACCAGATTATGCAACTACCACAGTGATTAATGCATACATGAAAAAGGAAGAGAGACTTATGACTGATACGCTATCACAAAACCTCCAGCAACTAGCACAGAGTCAATAGAACAACCTCTCAAAAAGAAAAGAAAATGAAATTCAAGGCAGAGTTAAACGAGTGGGGAGACAAGAGGACAATGCAAAAAAAAAAAAAAATCAATGAAGCAAATAGCTGCTTCTTTGAAAGGAGAAACAGAATCCACAGACCGCTGGCAAGCCTAACCAAGGAATGAAGGAGCAAACATCAATAGCAAGGATGAGGGATGAAACCAGGAAAATCACAACAGACCCCAACAAGATTAAAATGATAATCACAAAGTATTATGAAAGTTTATATTCCAATGAATTCAACAACGTGGAAGACATGACAAATACTTGGAAAAATAGTCCCTTCCTAGGTTATCCCAGATATAGGCAAAGAATGTCAACAGACCCATAGCAAAAGAAGAAATAAATATGATTATTAAGAAGCTACCAACGAAAAAAGATCCTGGACCAGATGGCTTCACAGGAGAATTCTGCAAAGCATTCGGGGAAGAGCTGACCCCAATCCTCCACAAATTATTCCAGAGCCTAGAAAGACAGCAAACTCCCAAACTCACTCTGCAAATCCAGTATAACCTTGATACCCCCAAAGGGAAAGGATTCCACATGAATGGAGAACTACAGACCGCTATCTCTAATGAACACAGATGCAAAAATCCTTAACAAAATATTGGCCAATAGAAGACAAAAGTATATAAAACATATCATTATGATCAGGTGGGATTCATTCCAGGGATGCAGGGATGGTTCAACATCTGAAAGTCCATCAACATAATCCATCACATTGATAAGAAAAAGATTAGGAACCACATAATAATATCAACAGATGCTGAAAAAGCATTTGACAACATCCAACACCCATTCCTAATTAAGACTCTCATGAAGATAGGAATGAAAGGAAAATCCCTCAAGTTAATGCAAGCTATCTACAAAAAAACAACAACAGTCACATCATAATCAATGGGGAAAAGACAAAAACAATCCCTCTGAAAAAGGGGACCAGAAAAGGATGCCCCTTGTCCTTGCTTCTATTAAACATCATACTGGAGGTCCTAGCTAAAAACATACAGCAGCAGAAAGACATTGAAGGTATTTGGCTAGGTGAGGAGGAGGTGGAACTATCGTTATTTGAAGATGACATAATTCTATACATTGAAAATCCCCAAAGCTCCACAACAGGAGTACTGGCAGTGATAGAGGAATATGGAAGAGTGGCGGGATACAAGATCAACAAACAGAAGTCTATTGGGAACACCATGGAAGAGGAGATCAAGGCAGCACCCTTCATAAGAGCCAAGAAGAAATGGAAATATATAGGGATATATTGAACCTCAAAAAACAAAAGACCTATACAAGGAAAACTACAGGACCTTGCTACAGGAAACCAAAAGCAACTTCCACAAATGGAAGGACATCCCATGTTTCTGGATCCCAAGTCTTAATGTAGTAAAGATATCAATCTTACCCAAGGCACTATATAAGTTTAATACTATCCTGATTCAAATACTAACAACCTTCTTCAAAGAGTTGGAAAAACTGACCACCAATTTTATATGGAGAGGGAAGAAACTCAGAATTATCAGAGAACTCCTTAATAAGAAAGACAAAGTTGGAGGGCTTGCCTTCCCTGACTTTAACCCCTACCATACAGTCACAGTGGACAAACAGCATGCTACTAGAATAATGACATATGTTCAAACTAATGGAAAAGCACAGAAAACACAGAAATAAAACCAGCAGCATATAGACAACTGATCTTTGACAAGGGCCCAAAAAGCATCAAGTGGAAGGTGGATGCCTTCTTTAACAAAAGTGGTGCTGGAAACAATGGATATCCACCTGTAGAATAATGAAACAAGTTGTTTAACCTACCCCATGCACAAGAGCAAACTCCAGGTGGATCACAGACCAAGAACCCCAAACTATCAGGACTATCAATGAAGGATCAGGACAAACCTAAAAACCTTGGCTCAGGGAATACGGAGTGTAACTGCAATAGGGTAGAGTACACATACAGGTGAACCTGAAATCGACAAGTGGGATATATGAAGGATAAAACACCTGTGTGTGTCAAAAGAGAGTAACAAGAGAACCCACAGACTGGGAGAACACTTTTAGCAATGACACCACAGACAAAGGGCTTATTACTAACATCTTTTTGCCTGCAAAAAGAAGAAAACAGTTAACCCCCTGAGGAAGTTGGCAAAAGACCTGACCAAAAGTTTCACTAGGGACCCAATAGAAAGTAAATGTCTAGAAAATAATATGGCAACATATGAACAACTGTGCTTGTTGTAATTGATGTGTGGATTTTTATAAGAGTTATAAGAGCCCTCAATAAAATGTTTTAAGAAAAAAAATTTTTTTAAGTTTCACTAGGGAGGAGACCCATATGGCCAATAAACATATGAGAAAATGCTCCTGATCTTTAGCCATCAGATAAATGCAAATTAAAACAACCATGAGATACCATCTAACACCCTTAGGATAACCCAAATCGGAAAATCAGAGAGCAACGAATGTTGGTGGGGATGCGGTGAAATAGGAACTCCTCCCCTGGTGGTGCTTCTGTAGATATAGAATGCTTCTGTGGAAAGTGATCTGGCAATATTTAAAGAAAATGGCAATTGGCTACCTTATGTGCCAGCTATCCATCTACTGGGCATATACCTGGAAGAGGTAAGAAACGGACCAGGGTGAGTCATCTGCACCCGTGTTTCTTGCAGTGCAATTCACAATCACAAAGAATTGGGAGCAACCTAAATTTCCATCGATAGAGGAGTGGATTAGAAAACTCTGGCACATACACACAATAGAGTACTACAAATCACTGAGAAGCACTGATGATCGCATGAAGCTCATCGCCTCATGGAAAGAGTTGGAGGAAATTATACTAAGTTAAGTCAGCCAATCACAAAAGGCCAAGTACAACATGAGTCCACTGAGGTAGGTATAATCAGCACAGTAGATACAGAAGAAAAGCCTCTTATCTCACACTATCTATATGGGTTGAGGTAGAGGCAGTCAGGTGGGGGACAGGCCAAACCCAAGGATGTACATGTCATTCCAACACAAAGAAAGGGAAAGGGGAAGAGAGAAAGGGGGGAGACAGGGGCACTAATCCACCCATTGGGAGAGTATTGGTTATGTCTCCACAGAATTGGGAGCCCACCACAGCACACCAAACCTTGAAGGCAGCATAACCACATGGGACAACTCATGAACAGAGTGGGCTACAGGGCCGGCCCAATCAGAGCCAAACTGACCCCTCCCTAGAAGTATGTGCTACAGAGGACCACACTACACCGACAGGTTCGGCAGAGGGCCAGCCTGCAACACCCACACAGAAGCAAACTAAGCAGGAAAAAGAGTAAGGGTCTAGACCCCATAACAGCACACCAAGCCCCAAAGACGACGTCCCTCCACAAAACTGCTAAGGCACAGGCCGCTGGAGACCCCTCACAGAGGGGTCTATAGGGGAGGAGATGAGTCAGTCAGGTTGTGATGTAGCACTGATGAAGAGTACAGCTTTCCTCCAGTTCCTAAATGCTTTCTCCCCCCCCCCCCCCCAACTACCATGATCCAAATTCTACCTTGCAAGTCTGGATAGAGCAGAGGTTGTACACTGCTGCAGATAGGAGCTGGAGGCACAGGGAATCCAGGGTGGATGATACCTTCAGGACCAGGGGTGTGAGGGGCGATACTGGGAGGGTAGAGGGTGAGTGGGTTGGAAAGAGGGAACCGATTACAAGGATCTACATGTGACCTCCTCCCTGGGGGATGGACAACAGAAAAGTGGGTGAAGGGAGATGCCCGACAGGGCAAGATATGACAAAATAATAATTTATAAATAATCAAGGGCTCATGAGGGAGAGGGGAGCGGGGAGGGAGGGGAAAAAAGAGGACTTGATGCAAAGGGCTTAAGTGGAGAGCAAATGCTTTGAAAATGATGAGGGCAAAGAACTTACAGATGTGCTTTATACAATTGATGTATGTATGGATTGTGATAAGAGTTGTATGCGTCCCTAATATAATGTTTTTTTAAAAAAAGAATGTAGGGCCTACTGGGGACACAGGCAGGGAGTGATTCCAGTCTGAGTCCCCACAGTGGGGCAGGGAACATAACAGATCAGCAACAGGAGCAAAGCAAAGCCACAAAGTCCCCAAAGAACCTCCAAAATAGACTCCAGGCAGGCTAGGAGGGGCAGCTCCTGGAAGTACCGCCCCTCACCCCGAACCAGTGGGAAGATAGTCATAAAGGTCAGGAGACAGACCTGGAATTATCTATGCTTTTTTAAAAAAAGGAAATTATTATTATTATATTTATTTCTCTTCTTTCTCTTTTTATTCAATCTTTTATTTTCTTTTTGAATTGTCTATGCCATTGTTAGTTTGCCTACCTATATAAGATAGGCATGGGAAGGAAGTTGGAGGAGAAAGCAACAAGGACTAATGGTTCTAGAGGGACTCAGGGAGAGGAGGAGGTGGAGGAAGGGAGCTGTGAGCAAACAACGCCATAGACAGGGGAACAACTAGGGAATTAAAATCAACAATGAGGAGGATGTAGAGATCTTGGGGGTGTTAGAGCAACAGTAATATACCTAAGAGAAATTACTAAGAGGCAGAAGAAGGGTGAGCGTGATGGTGGGAAAGGAGAAAAGTAAAAGGAAACAGAGCAAAGATGTAGGAAGCAAAGCTGTGGATAGAAGTATAAACATAGGTATGTACTTATGCAAATATATTAATTTATAAAAGTAGAGGTATTTGGTCTATGTACATATATTAATATGGCAACACATTGAGGGAGTGGCTGGACTTTGAGCCTCTGTTCAATCTCTCCCTCAACGCAATAACACTTTGTTCTAATAACCTGGCATTCTGCACAATCATGGAAGACAAAATGGGTGCATAAGCAAATGTGGTGAAGAAAGCTGATAGTGCCTGGCTACCAAAAATTATAGCATGTGGGGGGTCTTAAAGGCTTGAAGTTAATCAAGCAGCCATTTAGCAGAGAAGCAACAAGCCCTCATGGAAGCCTGTGCAATCACGAGGTATCAGTGGGATCAAGGAGCAGGCATCAGAAGACCCCAAACAAACAAACATATAGTTGAGAATGAGGGGGGTTGGAGTAGAGACCCAAAACCCATCTGTAGACAATGGGACATTCCTTCACAGAAGGGTCACAATGAAGGGATAAGCCAACCAGGGCGCAGTAAAGCACCTATGAAACACACAATACTCCTGGTTCCTTGAGGCTTCCTCACTCTCCATTATCATGACCCCAGTCCTGCCTTTCACTGTGGGCTAGACCGGAGCACGTACACAGGTACAGATAAGAGCTCATGACATACAGGATCCAGGTCAGATAAACCCCGCAGGAACAGAAATGGGAGTAGCAATACCAGGAGGGTAGGGGGAAGGTAGGGAAAGAAGGGGCAAGAAACTGTAGGGGAAGGGAGGCAGCGGTGTAAGATGTGAAAATAATCACAATTAATGATTTATCAAGGGGTCACGAGGGTGGGAGCGGGGGAGGGAAAAAGAGGAGCTGATTCCAAGGGCTCAAATAGAAAGTAAACATTTAGAAAATAATGATGGCAACATATTTACAAATATGTTTGATACAATTGATGTACAGATTATTATAAGAGCTGTAAGAGCCCCCAATAAAATTATCCTTTAAAAAGAGAGAGAGAGAGAGAACACTAAGGATCATTGCAGTAGCAATAGAGAGAACTGCTACCACTCCTGAAGGTGAGGAAAGAAAGGGACAAAGACTGAGGGAGGGACGGTCAAGGCCTAAAAGCCAGACCTCTGAGGACGGCACTGAGGCTGTTGCCTCTGAAGGGGTGCCAGGTTGGTTCCCCATGTGAAGAAGAGCCGCAAGAAGGGTGCTGACACTGCTCTAGAAAGAAACAAACACTGTCACAGTGCAGCAGCATGGCTGGTCTGCTACTCTCTCCTCTACCCTCGCAGTGGCCCTCTGGCCGCCCCCATTGGCAGTGCCCAACAGGACACAGCTGGAAAAGCAGGGTGTGGTCTTCAGACAACCCCCCCCCACCCGTCCCAGTATCACAAAGCCAGGCCTAGAAGAGAGGCTTTGTGGCTGAGAGCCAGAAATCTAATAACTGGCACAAATGCTATTTACATATTGCATGCCACAACAAATTCGTAAGTGCTTTAAAATCCATCAATTAAAGAAATTTGTTTAGCATGGTACTGGCACAATGATAGACACTCAGACCAGTGGAAAAGAATAGAAAGCCCAGGAGTAAAATGATCAGCATATAGACAACTGATCTTCGACAAGGGTCCCAAAAACGTCAAGTGGGAAGCAGATGCCCTCTTTAATAAGTGGTGCTGGAAACAATGGATATCCACATGTAGAAAGTTGAAACAAGACGTCTACCTCACCCCATGCACAAGAATACACTCAAGGTGGATCACAGATCTAGAAGTCAAACCCCAAACCATCAGGACCATTAAGGAGGGAATCGGGACTAATCTCAGAGCACTGGCCCAGGAAGCACATAGGCTCACTGCAACAGGGAAGGGGACACACACAGGTGATCTGGAAATCGACAAATGGGATCTAATAAGAATAAAACACCTGTGCACCTCGAAAGACTTTGCCAAGAGGGTGACAAGGCAACCCACAGACTGGGAGAAGATTTTTAGTAATGACACGTCAGACAAAGGGCTCATTACTAAAATCTACAACACCATCGTGACCTGCAAAAAGAGGAAAACAGTTAACCCCCTAAGGAAGTGGGCAAAAGAAATGAGAAGAACTTTCACTAGGGAGGAGATCAATATGGCCAATAAATATATGAGAAAGTGCTCGAAGTCCCTTGCCATAAGAGAAATGCAAATCAAAACAACCATGAGATACCACCTAACACCCCTGAGGCTAGCCCAGATCAGTAAATCAGAGAGCAACAAGTGTTGGAGGGGCTGTGGTGAAGTAGGAACCCTCCTGCAGTGCTGGTGGTCGTGCAGATTTGTACAGCCACTGTGGAAAGCAATCTGGCGATACCTAAAGAAAATGGAAATTGATCTACCTTATGACCCAGCCATCCCTCTACTGGGCATATACCCGGTTGAAGCAGCAAATAAAACACGACCAGTCATATGCGCTCCAATGTTTATTGCGGCACAATTCACAATAGCAAAGACTTGGAAACAGCCTAAGTTTCCATCGATAGACGAGTGGATTAGCAAACTTTGGCACATACACACAATGGAGTATTATGCAGCACTGAAAAGCACCGATGAGCACATGAAACACGTTATTTCATGGGAAGAGCTGGAAGGAATTATGTTAAGCGAGGTAAGCCAGACCCAAAAGGACAGGTACAACATGAGTCCCCTGAGGTAAGTACAATCAGCATGACAGAAATAGAAGAATAAACATCCATCCCACAATAAACGGGAGGAAGCATAGATAGTTGGAGGGAGGACAGGCCACACCTAGGGAGGTACATGAGAGCCCAGCATAAAGAAGGAGTAGTGGGGTAGGGAGAGGGAGAACCTGAATGGATGGTATGGGGGGGGGGGCAGGGTACTAACCCACCCGGGGGAGAGTATCGGTTGTGTCCCCACAGATCTGGAACATGCATACGGACCCCAACACGACACACCAAACAAGGAGGGCAACGCAAAGTACAGAGGTCTACACAAAGAGGCTGGACAACAAGCCGGCCCAAACCAGAATTAGGCCGACCCCCACACTCGAAGGGAATACCACAGAAAACAAAAATAGATCGTCTGGAGTGGGAAAGGAACTGACCCACCACACCACATCCAGAAGGAAGCTGAAACAAAAGAAGGAGAAAGGACGTAGTGGAGTACACCTGGGTCCACCAAGCCCAAAGTCGATAGACCAGCTAGAAGGGCCCGTCATACAGAGCGGACCATTCAGCTGACCACACTACGAGATACGACATCCTGCACCAACACATGGCCCTACATGGGACAGCACCTGAGACACAATGGGGGATGGGCGACTGAGCTGACCCCGCCACACTGAGGCAAACACTGGGGGCGTGCAATGGAGCAGCGGAGGAAGCAGAGCAGAGGGAGCCCGAGGGAGTATAAAGGATGGTCTAAAGGCCAACGAAAGGACCTTGAACTACTAGCAATTTTTCTTTTAATATTTGCTATCTTTTTGCTTAGTCTTTTTTAATTTGTTTTGTTTTTTACCTTGTAAATTTTGTATGTTAGTGGCTTTTCTGCTTATCAGCGTGTCGATGTTGCTTCTGTCAAAGCCATGTTCTTATGGGCCACTTGGGTGCAGTCAAAGTCATATCCATTTGTATGCACATATTACTATGTCAGCAGGTCCACCTAGACAAGATAGGCTGGACAAATAATGAGAGAAGAAAACAACAGGACCAATGGTCCTGGAGGGACATGAGAGTGTGGGAGGTAGGGGAAGGGAGGAGGTGTCGCCCAACACAGGAATAAGGGAACAGCGAGTGGTTCAAAACCAGAGGAGGGAGGGGAGGGGAGGACTGGAAGGAGTGACCAAGAGCAAGGTAACTGAGAGGAACTACTGAATCCAGAATGAAGGCCAAACATGGTAATGGGTCGGGAGGAAAGCGAAAGGAAATAGAGGAAAGGAGTAGGAGGCAAAGTGCATACAGAGAAGCCTAAATACAGACATGTACATATGTAAATATATTTATGATTATGGGGCAATAGATTTATATGCATATATTTATAGGTTCAGTAGTAGGGTAGCAGATGGACATTGGGCCTCCTCATGCATAATCCCCCAATACAATAGCACCTCGCCCTGCTAAGCAGTCATTGCAGGATACCCATCTTCCCGACATGATCACTGAAGACAGCAGTGTGTGTAAGCAAATGTGGTGAAGAAAGCTGATGGTGCCCGGCTATCAATAAAAGATATAGCATCTGGGGTCTTAAAAGCTTGAAGGCAAATAAGCGGCCATCTAGCTCAGAAGCAACAAAGCCCACAGAGAAGAAGCACACGGCCTAAGCGAATACAAGGTGTTGAATGGACCATGTAGCAGATACAAAGGAACAAAAACAATCATTGTGTGATCACCTTCCTCACATAATGGCTGAAGACGAAAGTGTGCATAAGCAAGTGTGGTGAAGAAGGTGGATGGTGCCCGGCTACTGAGAGATATAGCGTCTGGGGACTTAAAGGCTTGAAAGCAAACAAGCGGCCATCTAGCCCAGAAGCAACCGAGCCCACACGGAAGCAGCACACCAACATAGGTGACCGTGAAGGACAGAGGAGACCAAGTCTCCAACATCAAAGGTGGGGTGGTGGTGAGAATCACATCACGGTGAAAGAGGGGGAGTGCATGATGGGGACCCAATGCCCACCTGTAGAGAGCTGAACACCCCTTCCAGAGGGGTAGTGAGGAGGAGATGGGCCACACGGGGTTCAGTGTAACAACAATGAAACTCAAAACCTTCCTCTAGTTCCTGAACGCTTCTTCCCCTCCCAATCATCATGACCCCAATCCTACCTTGGCTTGCGGACCTGGTTGTACCAGAGGATGTACAGCGGTGCAGTGGGGATCTTGAGGCACAGGGAATCTAGGACAGACGAACCCTTCAACACCAGCGGTGGGAGTGGCGACACCAGGAGGGAAGGGCATGTAGAAAGGGAGAACTGATCTCGGAGATCTATGTGTAACCTCCTCTCTGGGATATGGGCAAGGGGGAGGCGGGTGAGGGGAGACGCCAGGGAGTGTAAGATAAGATATAATAATTATTTATAAACTATCAAGGGACCAGGGGTGGGATCGGGGAGGGAGGGGGATGGGGGGGGGGAAGGGAAACCGAGCTGATTCCAGGAACCCAAGTGGAAGGTGAATTATGAGAGTGACGAGTGCAACGAATGTATAAGGGTGCTTTGCTCATTTGATGTATGTACAGATTGTGATAAGAGCCTTATGAGCCCCAATAAAAAGATTTTTTAAAAAAAGAAAATGATTAGGACAAAGAATGTACGGATGTGCTTTATACAATTGATGTATGTATATGTATATGTATGGATTGTGATAAGAGTTGTATGAGCCCCTAATAAAATGTAAATAAATAAATAAATAGATAAATAAATAAAAAGAACAAAAAAATGTTTTGAAAAGCAAAAAAAAAAGAAATTTGTTTAACAATTTGATAAAGTATTCACATTTTATAGATGAAGGAGCCAAGATTAAATAAGGTTGTAAGGCTAGTAAATAAGGATACTGATTTCTTAAACTCTTTGCTGCCTATGCTGCCTGAGATGATGTTTGTCTACATCTTGTCTCACCAAAGATGACGTTGTTCCTCTAATATCACATTCATTATATGTAAAGCTTGGTGGTTCTTGGGGAGAGGGAAGTGGGATAGAAAGTGAGGGAATTCTACATAGGAACTGAGGGAAGGAAACCAACCCATTTTGTGGGTCAGAAGGATCCATCATTTGGCCTTAACAGGAGAGAGATGGGAAGAAAGAGCAAGAAGGCCCAGAAGAGCTCATTGAGCAGGAAGAAACCTGCCCTAAAGGCTGAAGAGCTGAAGGGGGTCATAGGTGTTTGTCACTGAAACACTGGCGGCTGCTGAGACTTGAGGGGGCTGCTGGGCTGGAGGGTGCATAGAAAGCTGTGCCTCTCGAGTGTAGAGCCTGAGAGACTCCTGAAGGGAAGCGGTTCCCTTCTGTATGTCTTGACCCATCACTGTGGTCTGGAAAGTGGTCAGCAAGTCTCACTGGAGCAAGAGAGCACCCCTAGCCCTGAGGCCAAAGGTATTTCAGCAAGCAGACTGGGCTCCAATTTCCGTGAGATCAGCTGGGGTGAGAGGTGACACCTTTCTGCACCTTCCAGCCCTCAGTGAGGACAGCATAGGCTTCTGGGGCAGGAGCAGCACATTTTGAAGCCAACAACTACCATATTGTCCCAAATGGCTTCAGAGAAAGATTCGGTCTAGAGTGCACTGTTGAGGTGGGAGTCTTTCATCTGCTTTGGTCAAGCTCCATGGAAATTATGAGAAAGAATTCATTAATAGAGCAGTCAGAATAATACCTGCAAAGAAATAAGGAACGCAGGACTGGGCAGAAGGAAACGTGAAACCGCAATCAGCTGGAACTGGACTGAACCTCAGAGCTTTCCCAAACTGGGCCAACCTGAAAGCTATCCCTAAAGAGTGGATATAGACATGTCTCCAGGGACATTTCTGAGAGATGCGGGCTGGGAACCTTTAGCAGTTGACACCCAGTAGTTGGGGGATGAGTGCAATTGGTCATAAACAAAAGATCTGAGAGGACCCTTGAGCATCCACCACACCACTGATGTTGGAAAATGGCATGTGTCAATGTGGCTAGGCAACGATTCTCAATTTGACCAGATCCTGACCTGGTGGTTTGGTAGAATGTCATCATTTTCCATGGTGTGATATCATGTGATCAGTTGAAAGGGTACTGTCCTTGGGAGTCCACCTCCAGAATATTCCAGAATATTTCAAATATTTATTCAAATATAGACTAACCTGGCCAAAAAAAGAGGCATGATTCTTAACTGTCTCTCCCACCAACTGACCTCTAGCCTCACAGATTCTTTAGATGTAGGTGACAAGAAAGAATACGGTGAACTGCAACTTAAAGGACTGTTTGATTAAAATCGCTGTAACCAAGTAAGCTGCGTCCCTCATACAATAGCATACCAATGCAGGCTGGCAGGCCAGAGAGCAGGGGTAGGGACTCGCCAAGCAGTAAACTCAAGCTTAAGGCCCTCTGTCCACCTTGGTGCGCCTCACCTATCCCTCCTCCCTGCTGTGTACTCATGCTTTGAACAGACACTTCCAAAGGTCATCGCATCCAAGAATTGCTCCTTGCTTTGGGTTCACACCATCGTGGTGGCCTAGTTGCATCCTTTAGCTCACCTATTGGCATACCACTGGACCCTCGTCTGTCAGACAGGTCAGAGGGACTGAGTGAAGGCTTGGGAGTGCAAGTCTTAACTTCATGGGGAACTCTTATTGAAGATGCGTCGAGAGACACCGCTCGTTGAAGGGTCTGGCCCATTCAGCAGCATGAGTAGTGTCTCTCCTCTTCAAGAGCGCATGGAAGACTGTGGCAGCAGCAGCACCGGTACTTTGAGCACCTTGACCTTGACTACCATAGAAATATTATCACAGCAGGAGATAGCCAAGCCTGAAGGAGATCCCAAGTGCTGAGAACTGCTTTAAAGAACTGCTTCACACAAATATACAAGCCATACCCTACTAACGTCTCTAGGATCTCCATTACCGTTTGAACGGAAGCTGAGAGGCTGGAGTTACCATGTCCACATACCACATGTCCATCTCATTCTTCTCCTGCCTCTATGAGCCCTCTTATGTGGCCAGAGGAATTCAGAGTTACGTATGAGTTATTGATATCTGCTGTTTTGTTGTTCAGTCTCCATTGTTCCTACTGGTAATCACTGTACAATTTCCCTCTGGGGCTTCACCAATTCTTCCATTCTGTTCCTGCAGTTACAGTGAGGTTGACTCTACCCCTAGCTAGCCAATCAGAAAGAAACCCACTTTTCTTCTGGTAACAATAACTGATTTAGGAGTGAGAGCATGTGATCCAAATAGAAACAATAAACTCAATGAGATTTTTGTCCCCCTTAGAATCCTGAGGGGGTGGGGAGGGGAATTACTCCTTTTCTTATAGAATTGAATGAAGTCAGCAGCTACTTCAAGTGTCTTGTCAATATTTGGAAATTGAGCCAACATGAAAAGAGGCAAAAATAGAAAGAGTGGCTGGATTCCAGCTGCACTCTTTGCACCTCGATCTACCTTTGGACTTTTCAGTCATGACAGCTAATCCGCTTTACTTTTGCTTAAGGCACTCTGGGTTCTTTTTATCAGTTCTTTTAAATCAAGAAAATCCTGGCAGATGCAAAAGAAGCAGCAGCACAGGGGCAGGAGTATGAAGGCACTCAAGCGCAGCTAGCTTCTCTTCCCTTCATCCAGGTTAGAAAATTCACTCTTCCCCATGTGTCAGTTGGTTGGCACTGTGATGGCTTGGGTGCTGCTGTGGTGCAGGAAGCCATGCCACCAGTATTTCAAATGACCAGAAGGGACACCCATGGTACACAGGTTTCAGCAGAGTTTCCAGACTTAGGCCAGAAAGAAAAGTTTAACGATCTACTTCTGAAAATGAGCCAATGAAAACTTTATGAATCATAACAGAAAATTTTGCCATATAATGCTTTAGGATGAACCCCTAGATTTAAAGGCACTTAACATACACAATAACTGCAACAATGGAGTTGAGCATATCAGCCATCATGAAGATGGTGCGTGATAGGGAAAGGTGTTTGTCTGCTTTACAGGAGCTGGCTTGACAGCAAATAACAACAAACAACAATCTTTTCTTTCTCGTTACCACTATGAAAAGCTATAGAATTGATTGTTTCATTGTTCCATTGTGGAGATTATAAGATTGCACCTTAGAGATTATGTTGACACTGTGGTGGTGCTGTAGGAACTCACCTGTCAAGATATTGTAGTCTACTTCTATAAAGATTTAGTCTTTGATACTCCATGAGTTAACCCTATGTGTTTGGAATGAACTGGAGGGCAAAGGGTCTTCAAGTGAGAGATCATAATAAAGTGTTGGGTTGGCCACCCTCTAACTGAAAAATAGAAAAATTAAAAAGATCAGTACACCAAAACATATCATCCAATCCTGTCTATTTACTGGTATGACCTTGAGAATATTTTAACAAAATTAGTCGGTGCTTCACACATATTCTGTTTACATCGGTCAGTGTGATTTTATTATGCTATTGGTAGTATTACAACACCATATTGCTTCTGGTACTAGTAGAGAGGAAAAAAATGCCTGTAAGAAACAAATTCAGGGAAAAAAAGAAGGAAATTAAGGTGAGGGAGATAAAAATGAGATGATGTCAAGGATTCCAGAAAGGAAAAATATGTTTGGAAACGGATTATGGAAACATAATTGTTGTGATTGAACTATGGAATGATTTGGTATATGTATGGACTCCCAAATAACAACAAATTAAAGGGGGTGGGGAGAGCATGCATCCAGAAATGGGCTTCAGGCTCACACTAAATCCTAGCTCCAACTTAAGGACAATTAATTGTTAACATCATGGCCCTGCTCAGTTCTTGCCCTCAGGAAGGAAATACAGAAGATATGGGTGCTACAGCAAAATGTGGCAAAATATTTAGATGGTGTCCAGCTATCAGATAAAATAGTGTCTGGGGTTTTTTTATAAATCATTTTATTGGGGCTCACACAACCCTTATCACAATCCATACATACATCAATTGAGTAAAGCACCTTTATACATTTGTTGCCCTCATCATTCTCAAAATTCGCCTTCCACTTGGGTTCCTAGAATCAGCTCATTTTCCTTTTCTCCCTCCCCCTCCCTCCTCTCTCCTCCCTCCCTCATGAACCCTTAATAATCGATAAATTATTATCTTATCTTACACTGCCCGGCGTCTCCCTTTACCCATTTTCCTGTTGCCCATCCCCCAGAGAGGAGGTTATATGTAGATCCCTGAGATCGGTTCCCCCTTTCTACACCCCCTTCCCTCCTGGTATCGCCACTCTCACCATTGGTCCTGAGGGGTTCGTCTGTCCTAGATTCCCTGTGTTTCCAGATACCAACTGTACCGCTGTGCATCCTCTGGTCTAACCAGGTTTGCAATGTAAAATTGGGATCATGATAGTTGGAGGGGAGGAAGCGTTTAAGAACTAGCGGAAGGTTGTGAGTTTCCTTATTGCTACACTGAACCCTGAGTGACTCATCTCCTCCCCACTACCCCTCTGCAAGGGATGTCCAGTTGTCTACAGATGGGCATTGGGTCCCCAACACACACTCCCTTCATTCATGATGATATGATTATTTTTCCCCCGCCTTTGTTGCTTGAAACCTGGTCCCCTCAGCCCTTCATGATCACACATGTTAGTGTGCTGCTCTCATGTGGGCTTTGTTGCTTCTGGGCTAGATGTCCGCTTATTTACTTTCAAGCCTTTAAGTCCCCAGATGCTATATCTCTCAATAGCCGGGCACCATCAGCCTTCTTCACCACACTTACTTATGCACACATTCATCTTCAGTGTTTATGTGGGGAAGATGATCACACAATGATGGTTTTTGTTCTTTGGTGTCTGCTACCGGATTCCTTCAACACCTCGTGTTCTCTTAGGCTTGTGTGCTTCTTCTCTGTGCACTGTTTGGGGGTCTTAAAGTCCTATCTAAGTGAGATAACAGCTAAGTTATCTAAGCGAGCCATCTAAGTGAGATAACAGCTAAGTCCACATGGAAGAAGCACACTACCAGTGACCAAAGGATTGGAATCCATAGAATTTGAAGTCCAAGAAGAGATTAGTATCTGAGTCAAAAATGTGAGAATACAGTGTGCAAAAGATGATGGATGACAGTGGGAGCCCAAGATTCATTTGTGGAACGACATAAAAAATGTAGCCTCCGGAGAACTCCCCCTAGCTAAAATTGAGGGAGAGGTGGAACGTGGTCACTAAACAGAGTGATTGAGGGAGAGGAGTATAGAAGATCAAAGGCATAAACCTGACCTGAGCAGTGAAAACTTTGTCAATTGATCCCTATGATTCAGGCTGAAACAGTCTGGTTTCCAAATTTCTCTGTATTTTTTAGCCTATATTGTTTTCTTTGTTTCTTGTTTGTTCATGTGAGGGTATATCTCATAAGTGTTATATCATTGGAGGTCACCCTTTTGAAGTTGCATTATATGCTTTCCATTTTTCATTATATGAAACCCAGGACTGATGAACCTCTAGGGACAGCAAGTACCTATATCCTTGAATATAAGCTGACCAGAATATCAGCCGAGGCACCTAATGTCTTGTGGCCTTCCATTGGCTCCAGAAAGGGGCCAGCTAGAAGAAATCACTATGGCCAGGTGTGTTAGGTTGGATAACTAGAGAAACAAACCCAGTGACACTCATATATGTGTAAGAGAGAGTTTTCTATCACAAAGTAGTTATACATCAAGCCAAAATCCCAGCTCAGTTCAGATCAAGTCCGTCCTAGTCCATCAAGTCCAATATTAGTCTATAAATCCCTCTTCAGGCTCACGCAGCCACATTCAATGATGTAGAATGAAGGAAAATCACAGGCCAGTGGGTGAAAAGTCTTGTGGATCCAATGGCAGTGAACACAACCCCAGGGGTCCTGTAGGTCACTCTCAGGTCTCCAAGTGGTTCACCAGCAAGAAGGTGGAGCAGAGAGGAAGTTCCCAGGATCCTCCTAATGAGAAGACCACGCCCACCAGGAGGTACCATCAGGCTGTGACCTAATTGACAGGCTAGACTCCACCCATATCGACTTATAGGTGACATGTTGGCATAAAAAAACCTAACAATTTCACCAGGGGAGTGTGACACTGATTAACTGTGACCTGGGTCATTGCTCTCCACGTAAAACCCAAGGAGGTGCCATCTTCACAAGACAATTTGAAGTAAAAATCTAGAAGCCCTATTTTTTTTTAAGTGGAAGTTGACAGCAACTTCCTGCCATTTCTGCCCTAGTCCTAGTCCTAGACCTAGTCCAGGACCTCTGGTACTCCATATCACTCTGACTGGGAGTTCAGCGCCACAAATTCCTAATAGACTAGTATCAAGTCAGAGCCCTTGCCCCCACCCCAACCCCCACCCCCCCAAAAAAGACAAATTCCTGGTTATCTCACCTGTGAACTGCGCTCGGCCCTGGTGTCCACACTGGGAAATACTTTAATTTCCCTCCATTGGAAGGCTGCAGCCTAGAGGGAGCTATGGAACAACCACAGTTTGGAGAGGTGCAGTCAATCTCCACGGAGACACAGTTCATCCTTCAGATCCAGAGTCCCTTTTTATTCTCTCCTCTCCCGCTCTGTCCCTGTGTCTACCACCACCTGACCATAGATGGTGCCCCTTCAATGCTCTGCTTTCATTGTTCTTGTAATTAGTAGAAACATTTAGAGGTTCCATAGAAATGTAGTGGGCTCAGTCTTGTACTATTGGTAGATTTGAACCAAACTTTTGGTCTGTGATTAAGTGTTAAAACACATGTAGTTTTATTTCTGTTGGACAAATAGCTAGGAATAAAATTACTGAGTCATAAGGTACATGTACATTTAACTTTATAAGAAACTAGGCAGAGAGGAATTTGATAGGGGAGGTAGAGAAATATGTCATCTCTCTGGGGCTTGGTTTCCTCCCCAGCAAAATGGAAATGAGGTCTCCCCTATCTAGTGTTGATACCAGTGTCCAGATAATTCATTCACACCTCACAAAGTGTAGCTGTGCACTGGCAAACAAAAGGATAGAGATTCTTGGAGGAGGGAGGTAATGAGGACTGAAGGAACCAGAGAGGAAAGGATGTAGAAAGAGCTCATCCCTGGATGCTCAGTCAAATCTACTAAGTGTTGGTAGATGGTGGACAGATGAAGAGACTACTTAAATAGCTTCAAGGAGTAAACATGAACTTAAAGGACATAGGAAGTTTAGTAATTTTACTTTAAAATCACATTTATGTAAAGGAACTCCCTAACCAGTGATGATGCTCGGAGGGGAGTGCCTGCACCTGTTGGTTGACCAGCAAGAAAGCAGTACTTGTGCCAAAGCCAAAGCGGACCTGTGTCTTGCTTCAAAGTGTGCTACCTCAGCCTTTATTTAGACTTGCCTGATATTGCTTCTATTTTCTACTAAGAAACAAAAACTATCCGATGCATTGCCACGGAGTCCATTCTGACTGAGTGGCAACCTCTAGGACAGAGGAGAAATGCCCAACAGTAGGATTTCCAGGACTGCGAGCTTTATGGAAGCAGACTGCTCTATCTCAAGCAGCAAATCTTCAGGGGGTACAAACCACTGAACCATTTGGTTAGCTACCAAGTGCCTTAACCATTGCACCACTAGGCCTCCTGTTAGATGTATCAGAATAGACCTGACAGCAACAGGCCTTTGCTTTTTCCTCCCCCGTGATAAAATAAAAATAAGCAATGGAAGAAATAGAAAAGAAAAGGGAAGAAATGCACCCATTTTCCAAATAATGGCATATCCTAGTGTAGTAAAAATCTAGGACAATCATTGAGCTTTCTCCTTCAAAGAATGTTCTAGTTGGCAAAGTGATTGAGGCAGCGCCTGTGTTGCCCTCAGCCTGGGAGGACCATCGCTTTCTCACCTTCGAGACTTGGCACTTGCTGCTCCCTTGCCTGCAGTGCCTTTTCCTCTCTCTTGTCCATCAATTCTCTGCTTAAACGCACCACTGCGAGCGACACCCAAGTCTTAAACACACCACTGTTCATCCAAGTCTCTACCTCAGCACTCTGTCTTTACTCTCTACAGCACTCCCCAGAGCGTCATTACCACTGCCAGATTTTTCCATGGCATTGATTCTCTGCTTCGTTACTGCCCACCTAGAGTATGTGTCCACAAGAGCAAAGGTCTTTTCCTTAGTATATACAATACCCCCACTGCCTAGTACAGCTTCTAGTCCATAGCAGGAGCTCAATAAATACTGGGTGAATGAATAAATGAGATCACTGATTAGAAAAGGGGGAGCGGAAGGGAGGGAAAATGATTGAATTATCCAAGCAATTACCTTCTCCAGAATAAACTGAAAAAAAATCTGAAAGTGAATGGGTTTAGAGCTAATTGGCAAAACTAGGCTTTCTGCCATCTGGGGCTTGAGAGATAGTTTAATTTAAACCACAGAGAAATTGAACAATTCCATTGTGGTGAAACCTAGGTCTTTGACTGCGGTTCATATATGGCACAATTAGGAACTAAAGAATATTTTTAGTCATGTAAAAATTACTCAAGTCAAAATTAGTGTGACCTGAAAAGCAAGGTTCTATAATTAAGTAAGCAGTAGGACTAATATTACTAGTTGTAAAATATGGCACTTGCTCAAATTAAATACAAGGGTATTTTTCCATATTAAAACACTGATCCATCAGATTTTTAATATAGTAAAAACTTCCAAAATACCTCTGTAGGAAGAAGTTATCAACTTTTCAAAAATCTCCTTGGAAGGTAAAATTAAATCTCTGGTTTTCTTTTTATTTTAGAATATATATTTTTATATATACCACAAGTTATTTTAGCTTTACTTAAATAAGTAAAGATTTAAGAATTAAGATAATATAGTTTTATTTCATTCCAAAAAATTGAATTTAACCTAGATGGAAATCTCATTTCCATGAGGCAAGGTATCAATCTCAGATGATTACAATTCTGAAATTGTAACTGACTGAAGACGTATCTTTTCCATTAGGCTTTAAACACCAGATGTGGGAGGAGCATGCTAAATCTGGTGAGGCCATTCAAGAGCATGACATGTGTTCCCTGGGGCAACAGAAGAAGAAACAACGGAGGGGAAGCAATGACAGAGCAAAAAGGGACTATATGGAGAGGAGTTTGGAGAAAACTAAGCATTTACTAAAGTAGCATTAATTATTTTGTTTACGTATTTGCAAGTGAGAAGCTGCTTGCCTAGCTAGCATCCCTGCCCAATTTAGTTCAATGGTGTTGCTAGGTGGCTATAGGTATTGGCCTCTCCAGGTGATACTATCAATGGGGATGATGCCAAAATGACTGACTCTAATACTTTTTTTGTTTAATGTTTTAGCACAAATGTAATACTTTTTATAAAACATCCTTGAAGTTAGTTATGATAACAAAAACATTCCTTGTAAGCCCAGTTTAACATGCATTAATATACTTACTAGGTTAAAATTCTATACTACTTTAATTTTTTAATTTTCTAATGTATTCAGGTCAGAGCATTTTATTATCCATTTAAAATGATGCTTCAAGTCATGTGGTTTTGTCTGCATGCACCATAAGCAAGTAGTATTGTTTTTACTGTTTCCAGTGTTTCTATAGTCATTACTGAATTCTCTATCAGTGTAGAAAGATTTTACTCAATAATTTTGTTAGTATTCATATAACCAAGATGGATTTGACACATTGAACACTAATGACAGAAGTCAAGAAGAGTTGTGGGATGATATCAATAACATCATACATGAAGATAGCAAAAGGTCATAAAAGGACAGGAAAGAAAGAAAAGACTAGAACAGTCTCTGAAACTTGCTCTTGAATTTATAAATGCTAAAGCCGTGGGAAGAAATCATGGATAAAAGAATTGAACAGAAAAATTCAAAGGGCAGTTCAGAAGGCAAAGTATTATGATAAAATGGGCAAAAACCAAAAGGGAACAACATGCTTCGTATCTCAAGCTGAAAGAACTGAGGAAAGAATCCAAGCCTGAAGTTGAACTATTGAAGAGTTCTGTGTGCAAATGCTGAGTGATGCAGGAAGCATTAAAAGAAGGTGGAAGGAATACAGGCCTTGAACCAGAAAGAATTGGTTGGCATCCAGTCACTTCGAGAAGCCCCGTACAATCAAAAACCAGTGGTACTGAAGGAAGAAGTCCATGCTGTGTTGAAGGCATTAGTGAGAAACAAGTCTCCAGGAATTAGCGAAATGCCAAATGAAATATTGGATAAACAGAGGCAGTGCTAAAGGTAATCGCTATTCTTTGCCAAGAAATTTGGAAGACAGTTACCTGGCCAACTGACTGGAAGAGATTCATATTTGGGTCCATTCCAAAGAAAGGTGACCCAAAGAGTATGGAATAATATTATTCATATCTCATACAAGTAAAATTTTGCTGAAGATTCAGAATTCAAGATAAATTAATAAGAGCATGTGGCATGAGGGATATTATTGGTAACATCACATGACTCTGGCCTGAAAGCAGATAATACTAGATAGAAAGATGTTTACTTGTGCTTTATTGAGTAGGCAAAGGCATTCAACTGTACCACTATGGATAACATAGAGAAGAATGGGAATTCCAGAATAATGTATTGTGCTTATGTGAAACCTGCACATAGGCGAAGAGAGCTGTTCAAACAGAGCTGCATAATTTTAGATCAGGAAAGATGTGTCAGGATTGGATCCTTTCACCAAACTTACTCTGCTGTATGAGGAAGAATGTGGCATCAGGATTGGATGAAGACTTATTAACAACTTACAATATGCAGGTGACACAACCTCGCTTGCTGAAAGCCAAAAAGACTTGAAGCACCTATAGAGAAAGATCAAAGAATACACCCTTCCATATGAGTTACACCTCAATGTAAATAAATGTAACAATAAACAACATCATGATAAGTAGAGAAAAGATTGAAGTTGTCAAGGATGTCATCTTGCTTGCATCTACAATCAATGTTCATGGAAGCAGCAGCCAAGAAATCAAACCATATATTTAACTGGGTAAATCTACTGCACAGACCTCTTTAAAATGTGTTAAAAATCAAAGATGTAACTTTGAGGTCTAAGGTATACCTGAGCCAAGCATGGTATTTCCAGTCACCTCCTGTGCATGTGAAAGCTGGACAAGGAATAAGGAGGACCACAGAAGAATTGAAGTCTTTGAATTCTGGTGTTTTCAAAGAATATTGAAAGTACTATGCACTGCCAGAAGAGCAAGCAAATCTGTCTCCAGAGAAGTACAGACAGAATGTCCTTGTAAATGAGGATGGGGAGATGCGATCTCTCCTACTTTGGACATGTTATCAGGAGAAGGACATAAAGCTTCGTGAAAAGGAGGGTCAGAGAAAAAGGGAAAGACTCTCAAGGAGATGAAGAGCTACTGTGACTACAACAGCGAGTTGAAACCTAACAGCAATTTGAAGATTGCCAAGAGTGGGTAGTGTTTCATTCTGTTGTCACACAGGTTTAGTGGGTGATGGGAGACGTCGGACAGGGCAAGATATGACAAAATAATAATTTATAAATTATCAAGGGTTCATGAGGGATGTGGGAGTGGGAGGGAGAGGGAAAAATTAGGAGCTGATGCCAGGGGCTTAGGTGGAGAGCAAATGTTTTGAGAAGGATGAAGGCAATGAATGTACAAATGTACTTTACACAATTGTTGTATGTATGAATTGTGATAAATGTCATATGAGCCCCTAATAAAATGATTTTTTTAAAAAGAAATTTAAAATGCTGATTGCAAAGTTAATGATCCAAAATGTAACCCCTCAAATTGTTGAATGAAAACTGATGTGCTCCGTATTAAAACACAATAATGTTTTTTTGAAACAAACAAACAAAAAAAGAGTTGGAACTGACTCGATGGACCCTACCAACCACATATAAACTAACATATTACATAAAAACAATTTATAATTATATTTCTCACCTATCATTCTATAATGAACACTTTTAACAAACATTACTAAGAATTCTGAATAGTTTGTTAATGGAGGAGGTTAGGGCAGTGGGGTGAGGTGTGTGTGACACCAGAAGTTACTGTACTGGCTGATGCCCACTCTAGTGATGGCACTGCTTTTGTTTAAAATTGAATCTCTCATCTAGATTAGCACTATCCAATAGTGGTAGCTATTGAGCAATTGAAATGTTTGAAGATTTTATATCGGGCAATGAGGAATGGAATGACTTTACTTAGTTTCATTTAAATTCATTTGAATTTAAATAGCTTTACATAGATAGTGGCTACTTTATTTGGGAAGCATAGATCTAGATAATTAGCTAAATTATGCTGATATTCTAATTAATAGTCTCGGGAAAATATTAAATAAATGAATAAAACTGAGCTAGTTTTGGAGTAGGTAGAGATTCAACCTTGAGAAATATAAAGCAGAGCAACAATGAAAAAGAATCTCCTGATTGCATATTGTATCTAATTTCTCACATTTCTTGTTCAGGAAATCAAGAAGCAAATTCTCTTGTTTGCCTAGTGTTTTTGCTATCTCTATTCAACAAATAATCTTCATTTGAAGCACCTACCTGAACACTAATGATTCAGTCCTTTAATTCTCAAAAAATTTAATTAACTATTAGTTTTGGTATTTCAAAATTGTCTTGATGGTAATAACGTTGAAGGTAGAAACTTAATGGTGATAACTTAATGGTAATAACATTGAAGGTAGAAATATTAAGCTTCTAGCTTAAATATTTTGAGTTGTTAAGTTTCAAACCCTCTAGCATCATCTTTCATGTAATAACAATCTAGAAAGGGTTCGATCAAACTCAATCATAATTATTTTGAAGATAATCATGTTGTTTTGTAGTTTTCTTTTTTTTTCTTTTTTGGCTTGGACTTTCTTTTCCTGTGCTACAAGTCTTTCATTATCATTGGTGATGATTTCTTGTTTTGTTTGTTTGTATGTTTTGTCAGTTTTATATTGTGGTGAAATGTCCAAAATATGCCATTTATTATTTTAAATGTATAATTCAGTAGCATTAAGTACCTGCACAATGTTGTATAAGTGACACCACTATTTCCAGAAACTTTAAAAAATTTTATTTTAAGAAGCAGTGATTGTAGGCCCAGGAAGGACTGTGATAGCCATCTAGAAGCAATAGGTGATGCGGTGCACCCAGTTATCTATTTAATTCTCTAGCTGATTGGTTTTAGGTATTGACTGCGGGACAAGAGTAAAAAGGGCTTTGAAGCCAAGCACTTTGAGAAGCACACTGTTACAATTAGCCCCAGTAAAATTTCAGCAAAATTGGACTTCCAGTGATTTGTCCAACACAACAAAGTGACCTCACAGGAAAACTGTAAGCATATAGGTAGGTATGCACTGATGTGAGTGTCCCAAGCCAAATTCTGGCTTCAGGTCGTCTTGGCAGGGAGGGAGCAGTCAAGTGTCTCTTCCACTTCCACCTATAATTCAAACTTGAACATAATGTTGCCTAAGAAGATAACACTCCAAAATCTTTCCATGCAACAAAGAGCAGAAACAGAGCAGTATTGGCCATTTTGAATCAGGCATAAAAATATGGTTTACTTTGCCAGGAATAAGAGAGTCAAGAATGTTGTCATATTCTTCATCAACAAGGACATTTCAAGATCTCTCTTGAAATACAGTGCTGTCTATGATAGGATAATCTCTATCCACATACAAGGAGATCCGATTAATGCAACTATTATTCAAATGTATACACCAACCACTAAATATAGTGATGATGAAACTGAAGATTTTTACCAACATCCTTAGTGTGAAATTGATTAACATGCAGTCAAGCTACATTGATAATTACTTTAGATTGGAATATAAAAGTTGGAAACAAAAAGGAAGAAACAGTAATTGAAAATGTGGTCTTTTTGACAGAAATGAAGCTGGAGATTGTATAATAGAATTTTGCAAGACCAACTTCTTCATAGCAAATACCTTTTCTTAGCAATACAAAGTGGGACTGTACACATGGGCTTCTCCAGAGAGAACACGCAGCAATCAAGTTGACTTCCTCTGTGGGGAGAGATGGTGGAGAAATTCAATATCAGCAGCTAAACCAGGCCAGCATCTGCCTGTGGAACACCATCAATTGTTCATATGTAAGTTCAGGTTGAAGCTGAAGAAAATTCAAACAAGTCCACGAGAGCCAAAAGATGAGCTTGGGTCTATCACACCTGAATTTCGAGAACAGATATGACACAATGAACACTAATGACAGCAGACCTGAAGAGCTGTGGGAGGACATCAAGAACATTATACACGAAGAAAGCACAAAGTTCATTAAAAAGACAGACAAGAAAGAAAAGGCGAAAGTGGATATCAGAAGAGACTCTGAAACTTGCTTTGAATCAGAGTAGCTAAGGCAATTGGAAGAAATGATGAGATCAAAGAGCTAAACAGAAAATTTCAAAGGGTAGCTCAAAAAAACCAAAGTATTATAATGAATTATGCAAAGACATACTTAGAAAACCAAAAAGGAGGAACACCCTCAGCCTTTTAGAGTGCAAAGAACAAAAACAAGCCTTGAGACTTACAATACTGAAAGATTCCATGGGCAAAATACTGAATGACTCAGGAAACATCAAAAGAAAATGGAAACAATACACAGAGTCACTGTACCAAAAAGAACTAGCTGGTATTCAACCATCTCAAGATAAAGCATGGGATGGAGAACAAATGGTACTGAAGGAAGAAGTCCAAGTTGCATTGAAGGTATTTGCAATAAAACAGACTCCAGGAATTCATTAAATACTAATTGAAACGTTTCAACAAGCTGATAAGCACTGGAAGAACTTACTCATCTGTGCTGAGGAATTTGGAAGACAGCTACCTGGCCAATTGACTGGAAGAGATCCATATTTGTACTCATTCCAAAGAAAAGTAACCCAATAGAATGCTCAAATTATGAAATTATACCATTTAGATAATATGCAAATAATATTTGGGTGGAGCTCTCCACATGGTTGGCTGCCTTGAGCGCACAGCCTGGGGAGTGGTGGAGGCGGGTAGCCATAATTTAGAGTAGAAGAAAAAGCAGATATTTATCTCAGGTAGATAGCAGTGTAGGAGAAAATAGGTGTCAAGTCAGGAGTCAATTGCCTGAGAAGAAAACAACCCCCCTGATAAGCTGGATCTCCCCCTCTGGGGGTCAGCCTGACAATCTCCAAATTGGAGCACATCACAAGCACAATAATAATAATTAAAAAGTGAAATATATATTATTGGTTTAAAACTCAAACCCAAGTCTGGTTGCTCAACAACAAGGAGCGCATAGGTGGGAGGCCCTTAACATAAATCAGCACAAGAAGAAACCTAGCTAAGGAATGCCAGAACTCAGCTACAGGGCCTGGCGGCTTTTAGCATAACAAAGACCCACTGTAGCAAGTGTCAGCTTTAAACAGCACAGAGCTGCAGCCCAGTGAATGTGGGAGACAATTTCAGTTGATTTTATTCTAGCTGGCCAGGGGGATTAAAAAAAATTTTAAAAAATCCTCTGATCTAGTAAGCACCAGCTGACTAGATAGGACAATAAGCCCTGCTTCCCTCTAAGTGATTCGACTCATAGCTGGGGAGGCCCAGCCTGTCCTGGGGCCCTAGACAGGTCTGTAGGAACACCCTATTGCCCCCCTCTCCCCACTCCTGCTCCAGTGCTACATACAGCACAAGGGAGGTACACCAGCGAACTCCAGCACCCAAGTGACGCTGAGCCGCAGAAGCGATCTTGCCTTTGAAGTAATCCCACACAGCATCTGTGGAACCCTACATCAAACGGGTACACCACCCTGCTACCTTGAGGAAAAATTGAAACTCCTCCAGCCTCATGGACAGGTGATCAAGACTCAGTTATCTCCTTACCTACTATATATTTTTTCTTTCTACTCTCTAGCCCTTCTATCTATCCCAGCGCAGTAAGTCTCAACAAGCTCAGGTTTGTGTTGTGTTTTTTTTTTACTTTCTACTTTAACCTCTTTTTTCTCTTTTTTCCTCATTCTCCTCTTCTCTCCCACTCTCTCCTATCATTTGCCACTACTGACTTCCAGGTAACTATCCTCCACTTAGGGCAAATCAACCCAAATAGCAGGAGGAACTCCAGCCTCCCCTCTGTGGAAGTGCTGTACACCACACAAGGCAGCTGGGACAAACATCTACACCGCGAAGCGCTGCTGAGGAAACCTCCCTCAGACCTCTAAGGAGATCTCATCAATTAGGGCAATTCTGCCCAGCACCACTGGGTCCTGGCATTAAAAAGCACACCAACCGGCCATTGTGGGGCAGGGTCTAACCCCCTCTGGCTCCACATTCAAGCAATTAGGGATCAGCTAGCTCCTTATTCTTTATTTCCTCCTTCTCTCTCTCCTCCCTCTTTACCATCACAGCCAATCTTAGGGAACAAAGTTGGGGTTTTCCCCTTCTTTCTCTTTATTCTCGTTTCCTGTTCCTGTCTTTGTTCTCTTCCCTTCTCTCTCTGCTTGTATGATTCTCTCTACTCCCTCTCATTCCTTTCACATGTCACTTCTGGTTCCCAGACCCCTACACTCAGTCTAAGGCAACCCTGTCCTCCCAGTGGGCAGCCTGACCCCTAAGACAGTGCTGCACACAGGATGAGTCAGTGCTACACACAGCACAGCACAGGGTCAGCTATGTCTTTAACTCTTTTTAAAATTCTCTCTCCTCCTTCCCTTTCTCTTCTCTTTTTTTTGTTTCATTGCGTTCTTCTTTCACATTTTCTTCTTTTCTCCTCTTCTTCTAGTTATTCTCTATTTCATACCAAAGCCTCAGCAGATTTACTTCTCCTTTTTAGTTGTTTTCTTTTCTTTCTTTTTTTTTTTACTGTTTTCGCTTTTGTTTAAACTGTGCATTTTAGTTGTGCGTGGGTCAGTGGGTGTCAGTTTGTTACGCATTATTGCCCCAGTCGGTGTCTTCCTCTTACCCTCTTTTTCCTCTCCTTTCATCTCTGTCCTGTCACAAGCAACTAGCGACCTCCAGGCCACTCCCCTCTGCCTCGGGCAGCTCTGAAGGTCCAACTGGGGGAGCTCCCACCCGCATTTATTGACTTGGCAAGCAGCTGGAGAATTCACAGCAGTCCTTCCACACACACCAAGCAGCAGGGGTTCTCCCCTACAAAAATTGGGAGCATCGCCAGCCTAAATCCTGAGGCCCTACAAGTGACTGGGGGAAATGCCTGACCACCACTTGTGGGGCTCCACACTACTGAGGGAACATCCGCCCAAACTCCAAGGCGATCTCTCTGTCTATGGTAATTCCCCTGCCAGCTACGCAACTCTACACCAAGAAGAGTATACCTGCATGCCCTCTTCAGCACTACAGCTGAAGAAAAAAACAGGCCAGCCGAGGTGCTCCAAGAAATGTGAAGCCTACTTTGAGATCGGCCAGGGAAGCAACACCCTCATGGGCCCACAACAACCCTACCAGTGTCACATGAAGGAATATCCAACACACATTCCTAGTAACAGAATTCTGGACAGCTAAGATAAGCGTGAATCCATAAGAGATATAGCAATAGCCTGACCCCTCAGAACAGCTACCAGCAGATAGTTCATAGAAATACTCATACAAATGCCCAAGAGAGAGCCTGGGGCTCTTCGACTCAGGAAGATGGCTCAAGGATCCTCTAAAAGAACACGTAAACAGCAACCAGTTCTAACAGCTTCAAAGAAAAAGCAGGAGAAACAGAAGACAAGGCTGGAAGAAGTCATGAACTTAATGAAATGATGGGCATAGAAGAAGCAGATATTGGCCTGCCACAAAAATAAATTTTCAAAATGCTGCTTGAACTCATAAAGGATATGAGAGAAGCAATGCAGAAAAAAGATGAAATGATAGAAGAGATAAAGGCAATACACCAAAGGGAAATACAAGAGTTAAGGGATGAAATAACAAAACCCAGCAACAAATTGACAGACCTTCCGAATAGGTTTGAAGAGGCAGAGAATCCCACCAGTGACCTAGAGGACAACCAAACAGACCTCAGCAAACTGGAAAACCAGTCAAGTAGTCAAGTAAGACAATCAAAGAAGCTGAAGAAAACTTGAGAGCCATGTGTGATGCTATGAAAAGAAACAATATTAGAATAATTGGACTACCGGAACAAGACTCAACAAAGAAGTCAACAGTGAAAATAGCAAGGGAATTCATAGAGGAAAACTTCCCCAGCTTAATAAGTGAAAATCAGGCAACCTTTGATGAGACTGAAAGAACACCAGCCAGACTGAATCCCAAGAGGAAGTCACCAAGACACATAATGGTCAAATTATCCAACTATGAGGAACAGGAGATCATAAAAGCAGCTAGGGAAAAGCAAACAGTCATGTATAAAGTTACCGAAATAAGAGTATATTCAGATCTATTAGCAGAAACAATGAAGAAGAGGAGAGAATGGAATAGCATATTCCAAAAATTGAAGGAAAACATGGCAAACCAAAGAATCCTTTATCCAGCCAAATTATCTATTAAGATAGATGGAGAAGTAAGAGTTTTCCCAGACAGGGAAAACCTCAAAGAATACATAAAAAGAAGCCCAGCCCTACAAAAGATCCTTGCCGAGCCAATATGGGCAGAAGATTGGCACTCACCAAGGGCAAATAAGAAGCCATCACATAGAACAACTCCATCCATAGGGCAACAAAGAGGAAATAGCCCCCAGGATAGCATCAGCTAAATAGTGGAAAGATGACAAACAAAAACCACACACATAAAACAAGTGGATAAAATAGGTAGATAAGAAAATGTCCATGACAAAAGGTACAAGATTATATCACAGAGTCCACAGATGGCTATAATAACACTGAATATCAATGGCCTGAACTCAGCCATTAGAAGGAAGAGGCTAACAGACTGGCTCAGGAAACATAACCCATCAATTTGCTGCCTCCAGGAGACTAATCTCAAGCTTACAGACAAAAATAGGTTGAGAATTAAAGGTTGGAGAAAAATATACCCAGCAAATGCAGAAAAATCAGGGGTAGCCATCTTAATATATGACCAAATTGGCCTCAAGATACAGGCCATAACAAGAGACAAGGAGTGGTACTATATAATGCTCAAGGGAACAATAGACCAAGAACCAGTGAGCATAACAAACATATATGCACCTAATGAAAGACCTGTGAAATTAATCAAACACTTCAAAAGATGAAAAAAGAGATCACAGGCTCAACAATTATAGTTGGTGACTTTAATATACTACTCTTTGAAAAAAACAGATCATTGGGAAAGAAACTCAACAAGGAGACTACAGATCTAAATAGCACAATTGGACGACTTGACTTAATAGATACTTTCAGAGCTTTCCACCCACATGCAAAAAAAATTCACATTCTTTTCAAGCCCACATGGCACATATTTGAAAATAGACCACATGCTGGGACACAAGTCTAACTTGAGTATATTCAAGCACATAGAGTTTATACAGACATCTCTGATCATTGTGCCATAAAGCTGGAAATTAACAGAAGGACAATGAAGAAAACAAGGGCAAACAATTGGAGGATGAATAATTTTCTATTGCAAAAGGAATGGGTATTGACCCAGATCAGAGATTAAATCAGGAAGTTTCTAGAAACCAGTGATAATGAAAATACGACGTACCTGTGGGGTTCAGCAAAGGCATTTATCAGAGCAAGGCTGATAGCAATAAATGCACACATTAAAAAAGAAGCGAAACTCGTGGATGATATACTAACACAAAACTTACACTAATTAGAGCAGAGTCAACAGAACAACCCTACTAATAGCAAGAAGATAGATATAATAAAAGTCAGAACCGAGATACAGGAGAGAGAAAACTGGAAAAAAATTAATGCCACTAAAAGTGAAAGAATTAACAGAATTGATAGGCCTCTGGCAAACCTAACCAAGGAAAGGAAGGAACAAACAACATTTGCAAGGATGAGGGATGAAACAGGGGACATTACAAGGAACCCAATGAAACCAAAAGGATAATTACACAGTGCTGTGAAGGTCTATACTCTAACGAATTCAAAAATTTGGAAGACATGGACAAATATTTGGAAACACAATCCCTCCTTACACTATCCCAGATGGATGTCAACAACCTGAACAGACCCGTAGGAAAGGAAGAAATAGCCAAAGCAATCAAGAGCTTACCAACAAAAATGCTCTGGGCCAGATGGCTTCACAGGAAAATTCTACCAAGCATTCAGGGAAGAACTGACACCAATCCTATAGAAACTCTTCCAGAACATAGGAAAAGATGTAAAACTCCCAAACTCTTTCTATGAAGCTAGTATAACTTTGATACCTAAAGCAGACAAAGATGCCACAAAAATTGAGAACTATAGACGAATATCTCTAATGAACATCAATGCAAAAATCCTTTACAAAATACTGGCCAATGGAATACAAAATCATATTTTTAAAAAGGGCTTAAGTGGAGAGCAAATGCTTTGAAAATGATTAGGGCAAAGAATGTACAGATGTGCTTTATGCAATTGATGTATATATATGTATGGATTGTGATCAGAGTTGTATGAGCCCCTAATAAAATGTTTTAAAAAAAATTCATCATGACCAAGTGGAATTCATACCAGGAAGCATTATTCACCACATTGGCAGGGAAAATGATAAGAACCACATGATAATAGCGATAGACACGGAAAAAGCATTCGACAACATCCAATGAACATTCCTGTCTACGACACTTAAGAAGATAGGAATAGAAGTAAAATCTCTCAATATTATAAAAGCCATATGTGAAAAACCAACAGCGACTGTGGTAGTGAATGGAGAAAAGACGAAAACAGTTCCTCTGAAAGAGGGGACCAGACAAGGATGCCCCCTGTCCCCACTCCTATTTAACACCGTACTGGAGGTCCTAGCTAGCAACATAAGACAAAGGAAAGATATCAAAGGTATTCAGCTTGGAAAAGAAGAGGCAAAATTATCATTATTCGCAGATGATATGATTCTATATAGTGAAGATTCCTTCAACTCCACAAGCGGAGCGTTGGAAGCAATAGAGGAATATGGCAGAGTGGCAGGATACAAAATCAACAAACAGAAGTCTATTGGACTGCTCTATACATCAGACAAGATCACAGAAGAGACGATTAAAAAGGGAGCACCCTTTACAATAGGCAAACACAAATTG
Organism: Tenrec ecaudatus; assembly: GCF_050624435.1. Lineage (NCBI taxonomy): Eukaryota > Metazoa > Chordata > Mammalia > Afrosoricida > Tenrecidae > Tenrec > Tenrec ecaudatus. The sequence goes on from NC_134533.1 coordinate 137,116,663, forward strand.
AAATATCTAGGGATATACCTGACTAAAACAACGAAATATTTGTATGAGGAAATTTATAAAACACTACTTCAAGAAATCAAGCGTGACCTCAACAAATGGAAGACTATCCCATGCTCATGGATTGGCAGACTGAATATAGTAAAGATGTCAGTTCTGCCCAAGGCACTATATAAGTTCAATGCTATCCCAATATGAATACCATCATCTTTCTTCAAAGAATTGGAAAAACTGATGACCAAATACACATGGAGGGGGAAGAAGCCCAGAATTAGAAGAGACCTCCTCAAGAAGAAGGACAAAGTGGGAGGGCTTGCTCTACCAGATGTTAGCATGTACTATAAAGCCATAGTAATCAAAACAGTGTGGTACTGGCATAATGACAGATATTCAGACCAATGGAAAAGAGCTGAAGACCCAGAAATAAAAATATCAGCATACAGGCAACTGATCTTTGATAAGGGCCCCAAAATTATTAAATGGGAAGCAGATGCCATCTTCAATAAATGGTGCTAGAAAAAAATGGATATCTACCTGCAGAAAAATGAAGCAAGACTCTTACCTCACTCCATGCACAAGAATAAACTCAAGGTGGATCACAGGCCTTGAGGTAAAACCCCAAACATTAATGAGGGAATTGGGACAAACTTGAGAACCTTGGCACAGGGAATACATAGGCTATCAGAAATAGGGAAGGATACAGATACAGATACAGAGAAGTCACAAATAGACAAGTGGGATATACTGAAGATAGGACACCTGTGTACATCGAAAGAATTCACCAAGAGAGTAGTAAGAGAGTCCACCAACTGGGAAAACATCTTTTGCAATGACACATCAGACGAAGGCCTTATTACTAAAATCTACAATACTTTGCAAGATTACAATAAGAGAAACACTAATTGCTCACTGAGGAGGTGGGCAAAGGACCTGAGCAGAAGTTTCACCGAATCTGAAATTCGAATGGCCAATAAACATATGAGAAAATGTTCCCGATCATTAGCCCTAAGAGAAATGCAAATCAAAACAATGTTGAGATACCACCTAACAACCTCAAAGATAGCCCAATTCAAAAAATCAGAAAGCAACAAGTGATGGAAAGGTTGTGGTGAGATAGGAACTCTCATTCACTGCTGGTGGACTTGTAGGTATGTACAGCCACTATGGAAATCTATTTTGCGATTTCTCAAACAGATAGAAATTGAGTTATCATACGACCCAGCAGTCCCCCAACTGGACACATACCCAGAAGAGGAAAGAAACAAACCACAGCCAGACATCTGTGCTCCAATGCTCATTGCAGCACAGTTCACAATCGCACGGAGTTGGAAACAACCCAAATTTCCATCAACAGAGGAATGGATTAAAAAACTGTGGTATATATATATATATATATATATATATATATATATATATATATATATATATATATATATATATATATATATATACACACACACACATATAAAGAGAAAACAGAAAGGTAAGTGAAAAGGGGGCACAAGGAAAAAGCTACTGTATATAAACACTCCAGGGGTGAGGTCCAGGTAGTATGGCAGGGGCCAGACCAAATCCAGGGGTACATATGGTAGCCAACTAAAACGGGAGTGGAGGGAGGAAAGGGGAAAGGAAAAAAAAAGATGTGTGATAGGGGAATAGGGCACTGACCCAGCCAAGGGGAGGGTATTGTTTGTGTCTCCACAGGGAAAGAGGGATCATATATAAAGCCAGTGCCAGATGAATGCAGTGTGCCAGCAAGGAGTGGGGAGCCAGTGGAGGGGCCTGAGGGCTCGACCCCCATACCAGCTACGTGGACAACTGCCCCTCACCCCAAAAGAATTTACTTGAGAGGATGGCACTGAAGCTGCAGCTAGGGGAGAAGGGCATGTCTGATCAGAGCAAATGGGAGCAAATGAAGGGGGAGGAAGAGAGACTGGAGCACATACTGGCCTATCAGGCCTGGAGGATGATATCCCTGCTCTGAACAGCCAATGGCCAGAGTGGACCATATGGCTGATCCCATTATGAGACACACCGTCCCTTGATGGCCCAGGGCACTAAGGGAGACAACACTGGAGACTCAGGGTCTGGACTGGCCCAGACTGACCCTGTGACACCGAGGCAAATCACTAAAAACACGTGACAGAGCAACTGGGAACAGAGCAGGGAGCCCCCAAGGGAGTGCAAAGGACAGACTCTGGGGCCAAAACATGGTACCCCATTGGACCTGACTGAAGGACTTGCCTAGAGATAAAAAATCAGACCTTGATCTATTATAGGTTTTTCTTTCTTTGTAAAATTTTTTTCTTTTAATTAATTTATTCTTCTATGGGTAATTGGTTTCCTTTTTTGTTGTCATCGCTGTGTTCTCACTCATCGTCTATCCTGCTATGACTTGATTTTTGGTGCATATCATATTATTATCTCTACAGATCTATCTAGATAAGATAGACTGGATGAATAGTCTGGAGGAGAAAGCAATGGGACCAACGGTTCTAGGGGGGACACGGGAGAGGGGGAGGAGAAGGTAAGGAGGGAGTGCTGAACAACCTAGGAACAGGGGAGCAACAAGTGGTCCAAAATCAGTAGCAAGGAGGGTGTGAGAGACCTGGTAGGGATTCAGTAAGGGCAAGGTAACCAAGAGAAATTACTGAAACCCAAATGAAGGCTGAGCATGATAGCGGGACAAGAGGAAAGTAAAAGGAAATAGAGGAAAGAACTAGGTGACAAAGGGCATTTATATAGATCTAAAGACTGGAATGTACATATGTAAATATATTTATATGGGGAAACAGATCTATGTGCATATATTTATAGGTTTAGTATTAAGGCAGCAGATGGACACTGGGCCTCCACTCAAGCACTTACTCAATGCAAGAACACGTTGTTCTGTCAAATTGGCATTCCAGGATGCATACCTTCCCGATACAATTGCTGAAGAAAAATGTGTGCATAAGCAAATGTGGTGAAGAAAGCAGACGGTGCCCAGCTATCAGGTATCAAGCATCAAGGAACAAAAAATCATATCATTGTAAATATGCGTGAGTGCAGAGTGGAGACTCAAATCCCATTGGTAGCCAACCGGACACCCCCTTACTGAAGGGTTGTGGGGACTTGATGAGCCAGTCAGGGTGGAAGGTAGCAACGATGAAACATATAACTTTCCTCTAATTCTTAAATGCCTCCTCCCCGCCCCCACCACCATGATCCCAATTCTACCTTACAAATCTGGCTAGACCAGAGGATGTACATAGGTACAGATAACAACTGGAAACACAGGAAATCCAGGACAGATGACTCTTTCAGGACCAGTGGTAAGAGTAGTGATGCCTGGAGGGTGGAGAGAATGTGGGGTCGAAAGGGGAACTGATTCTGGAATCTATGTATAGCCTCCTACCTGGGGGATGGAAAGCAGAGAAGAGGGTTGGGGGAGATGTCGGACCGTGTAACATGTGATAAAATAATAATTTATGAATGATGAAGGGTTCATGAGGTAGAGGGAGGGGGAAGGGTGGGGGAAATGAGCAGTAGATATTAAGGGCTCAAGTAGAAGGCAAATGTTTTGAGAATGATGATGGCAGCAAATGTACATATGTTCTTGACACAATGGATGTAAATATGGATTGTGATAAGAATTGTACGAGCCGCCAATAAAATGTTTTAAAAAATAGATTACTTTAAAATAGGGGTCCTCAAACTACGGCCTGTAGGCTACATGTGGCCCCAAGGACATCTATCTGGCCCACTGGGTGTTTTTATCCCGTTTGGTTTTTTACTTCAAATTTAGATGTGTGCAGTGTGCAGAGGAATTTGTTTACAGTTTTTAAAAAAACTATAGTCTGACCCTCCAACGAGTCTGAGGGACAGTGAACTGGCACTCTGTTTAAAAAGTTTGAGGACCCCTGCTTTGAAGTGTTGAAAAGCAAGGAGGTTACTGTGAGGACTAAGGTACACCTTACCCAAGCTATGGTATTTCAATAACCTCATATGCATGTGAAAGTTAGACATTGAATCAGAAAGCCCAATCGAGGGTCACATTATGGTGGTGATGAAGAATGGTTAAAGTGCTACGGACTACCAAATAACAAACACATCTGATTGGGAAATAGAGTCAGAATGCTCCTGAGAATCCTGAGACTTCATCTCAGCTACTTTGGCCATGAGATCACGAGAGACCAAACCAAAAAAGCCAACTCACTGCCATCAAGTCGATGATGACTCACAGCAAGCTAAGGACAGCAAGGACAGGGTTGAACTGCCACTGTGCGTTTCTGACACTGTAGAGCCTTAAGGGAGTAAAAAAAAACCCTGCCTTTCTCTCTTGGAGTGGCTGGTGGTTTTGAGGACTTGGGGACCGAAGCCTAAGACATAACCCTCTACAACCAGGGCTGGAAAAGGACATCATGCTAGGTAATACAGAGCGGCAGGGAACTAGAGAAAGACCCTAGGGGATGCATTGACAATGTCTGCAACAGTGGGTTCAAAGGGGTAGGCTTTCATTCTGCTGTACACAGAGTCATTGTGAGTGGGCACCTAAAAACAACTACATACAGCTATATGATCCAGGAGAGGCCTTCAACTAAAGGTGTGAACCTCACACTCAGACTTGCCAGTCTGCAACCGCACAGGCACTTCCTTGAAATAAATCTCTATACTTTCATATATAAGCGCCGCTGCTTTCACGTCTCTAGAGAACCTAGCCTAAATCCCATGGTTTCAATGCCTTTGCTTGCATATGATATCCACTTGTAGAATGCCTTTTAAGTAGTTACGTTATTTTTCAAAAGCAATAACTTCTAAGTCATCTTGCAGCTCAAAACAAACTAGGCTCACATGGGAAATACAAACTCTTATTCCAGGTGTTTAATGAGCAATGAATGTAAACATTTTTCTTTAGGAACAAATAAATGGATACTGTGTTTGAATGGAGGCACATTTGTCTGCTCTGCCAGTGGTTGGAATTGGTTTCCTCAAACAGCAGTTTAGAAGAGCTGCGAGCCAAGGTTAGCTGCCAATGGAGTTAAGGCAGGCAAAGATCTAGTCTTCTCTTGGGAAAGCATTCTTAGTCGATATTGACATCAACTTCTTATAGTAATGTTGACACAGGAAAATCCTTGTCATCATTCATCTTTTTTATTGGTAACTTTTCCCAAAGGGAAAAAAAAAAAAAAAAAAACCCAGAAGGACTTGCAATTAAGGCAAATTCTTCCAATCTCTGGATATAATTTTCTCTTGGAAGAGAGTCATTGGAAAGGGAGTGGAGCTAAAGTGACATTAGCATTGTCTTTAGGAGGCAAAATGGATTTCCTTTCTTCTTTCTTTTCTTCACATTTTCCAGATTTTATATCATGAGCATGGATACCCTTTATAATTTTCACTTCAAAAGAAAAGGAAAAGAGGATGGCAAAAGGAAGTCCATACAACGTAAAAGCGGTCATCAGTTTGTTCCCTGGTGCCGAGCCCTTTACTGAAGGAGTCTTGACACTCCGTTAGGAAAGCAGCCATGGGTGTTCCAGGTTTGTCTGAGACAAATGGGATTGAGCTGGGCTGACATCCTGCTACTCCATGTATTTCTTGCTCCAGACTTATGGCTTCTAGTTGGCAGCTAGTCTTGGTGACATTCTTCTCATGCTCAGGGGCCAGTACTTCCCTAGAGGTCCCATTGCATTATTCTTGCCTGCCTTCCAGACAACTGCCAAAGTTGATATGACTCAGGGTTATGAGTAATAAATACTGAGTCCAGTTGAGATCGCCAGATGCTTTGACAAGAAAACGCACTCAACTTATCACACACGCACACACACAAAACTCATATCAACCCTCTAAGACACTGCCCCTGGGGGTTTCCTGTAGAAGGCCTGGTAGTTGTGAATGGCTGACCTTGCAGATCATAACCCAACTTGGTAAATAAATTTGAGTATATACCTAACAAATACAAAGACATTCTGCACAGTTGATACCAGTCACTCTTATAGGCAAGCCCTCGTACTCAAAGATGTTTAAATTTTGATTTGGTAATGTTGGATGTCAACTCCAAAAGGTTGTGTTCATTGTACTCCTAAAAAAGAAATCATAGTCCTCGTCATCATAAATGAACTACATCTTGAAGTTTTCAAAGTAGAGTTTGATCAACACTTGTCCTTTACTTACAAGTCTTCTGTCTTATATGTTAGGGTTTCCAATCAAGTCTTTTCCACAGGTGTCAGTAGATTTATGTTTTACTGGCTTTTATCTTGAAGACCTTTCTCCACATGGGTAGCTTTTTGCACTGAAGAATTCACCTCCTTCTTGCTTTTCCTTTCTCAGGAAAACATTCACTTTATACCGTTTCCAAGGAAGGAAAAGTCTCTTTCTCAATGATCTCCTGTTCATAAAGTCCTTCAAGAGCTCTCTGACTGAAGTCTTTGGACACACCCATGCGCCCCTAGTGGCTGGAGTCAAGGCGAATGCGACTGGTATGTGATGGATACTCTCCAGCTCTGTAGGTGGCAGCAGAGATGACTGGGTTGTGGGGCAGGGATGTTGTGAGGTGTTTCTTGGTGGACAGAGACCTGTGAGCTGCTCGGAGCAGTTCTGATTGCCGTGAGTGCTAGTGCTTGCATTTAGTGCTCGCTTGGGGTGACAGCGCTAGCAGCCAGTTTCCCACTGAGCTTTTTTGAGTAAAGGCTTGACCCTGATTTTCTGCAAAGGAGCCTTGAGACTAATCTCTCATTCTCTTCATGATAATGTGAACTGCCAGATATTTTTAAGCAGTTCTTCTTAATCTAGCCTGAGTGGACTTCATTGGCCACTGCTCAGAAGCAACCATATCCATTCCTTCCCAGTGAAATAGCCCAATCTTGAATTCTTGGGAAAAAACAAAGACAAACAGGATCTGCTACTTTTCTTCCTACTGTAAGCTTACAAATCTATGTATTTTAAATTTGATAACCTCTAAATTCTAAAAACCCTTGAACACAAGAATATGTATTGATAGAGCCTGTGTGTAAGAATTCAAAGATTACAGGATTTCCTAAATTGATGGCCTCTAAGAAGCTGATTTCATAAAAGATATTGTCTTCATGATAGCGTTACTGTCATAACTCTATCTTACTACATTTTCCCAGACAAAAGAACATGAGAAAATTCTGGTTTGATAACTCTGAAGAACAACAGACATTATGGAAATATTGGGTCTTTTGGCATTGATTTAGGCTGCACATAAGAATTTCCACACTAATTGCTTTCCAGAACATTTCAATTTCTTTATTCATTTGTAACTGTGGCAGTTACATAAAGTGTCAACTTGCAAAGGGGTGGAGTCTAGCCTATGAATCAGGTCACAGCCAATGAGGCCTCTGTGTGGGCATGGTCTTCTCTTGAGGATTCTGGGAACTCCTGTCCTCCTCCCTGGAGGTGGGACACACACTCTCTCCCTATGAGACATTCCTGTTGACAAGCCACATGGAGCTACACTGCTGGCATCAGAACCCTGACACTAGAGGAGCCATGTGGAGACCCATGCCAGCGCTGAGATGCTCCCAGCGCTGAGATGCTTCCACTGCCACTGGATCCACAAGATTTTCCATCCACTGGCCTGTGATCTTCCTGCATTTGGCATCATTGCATGTGTTGCGTGAGTCTGAAGAGGAATTTATAGATTGGTATTGGACATATAGGCTACTATTGGACTTATGGACTTGATCTGGACTGGAATTGTATATTCCTTAATATACAATTACTTTTTGATATGAAGTTCTCTGTTAACACATATGATTGTCTATGAATTTGTTTCTCTAGTCAACCCGGACTAACACAGTAACAATTACAAATCTGGAGATCTCATGTGCTGCAGGTAGAGCAGTATCACATTTATGAACTTACAGATCAAACCTAAGTTCCAGTTAGGGCTCTGGGTCTCCAGAAAAATAAAGAGATCCAAGGATAGCGTCCAAAGCCCCTCCTACCAACTCCTCCCCTGCATTTTTCCTTCCCCTATAATCTGAGGCACTGCCTAGAATTGATACTCAGGAATCTTACAAAATACTGGAGATTGTCTATGTCTGAAGTGAAAAAGATTGTATTGGAAAAGATGTTTTAAAATTGAATTAAAACAGACTCCACAATATCCCGATAAATAGTGGAAAAATGTTTGAGACTTTTATCTTAAAACTGAAAAGGAAAATTAGAGAATTAAATTTATTTTGCTTTAACAAAATTATAGTTGTATCTGCAATTATGTGCAAATTCTCATAATGAACAGAGAATGGATTGAATGTGGATTAGTTTTTAATCATAATTTTCCTGATAAAATGCATGAAAGCAAAATACAAACAGCTGTTCACTTTTTACTTTCCTGGCATGATGTAAAAGTGGTGTGGTAAGTGTGTCTGACTTCTAACTTCACACGGGGGATGAGATAGGCAAGAACCACTCTCAGCAGCACCAGCCCAAGGTCTATGTCCATGAGGCAGAGTTCAGACCCACCTTCTCTCTCCAACCTTTTTGCCAGTTCTCATAGCAACCATCCCTCCACGGCACTCAACTTCTCTGATGGGTTTATGGGGTATTGCAATGGCAGCACAGAACTGCACAGACAAGACTCGTGATTATGGGGCTTATTGGGGAAATATATGCTGGGCTCAGGAAAGATCCAAGACAAAACTTTTTTATTACAACAGTTTCAATCATGGCTCTCTTGGCCCCTCAGACCCTTGGCATAGCAAAGTAACATTTGACTGGGCAAATGTTACAAAGATTGGTAGCTCCAACAATAAGTGCCTAGAAGGGACTCTGCCAGCAGGCCTCCTGCCTGAAGGTGCTGTCTGTGCCAATCTCCTGCCATGGTTTCTCTGCTGCTGCTTCTTATTGTCACCCATGTCACGGCTCTCTCTCGTGGGTCTAAGCAGTTCCCAGATTAAGGCCCCAGGTCCAAAGGATGAATTCCACTCCCATATCTTGTTCCTAGTGGCCCTCAGGTTTCCCTTCCTACTTCTGGGAAGGCTGGTTTTAAGCTGAGCAGGATGGCCAAACTGATCCATCTCCTCATTGGGGTTCCCTAAACTTTATTTGAACCATCTTGCCACCCCCACAAGGGTGCCATGGACTTGATTCATTTTAGTAGCAAAATATCCAATCCCTTTGAATGGCCACAAGCACCTTATTTGCATAATCCCACATGGCCATTTGGTAGGAGTAGCTGCTGAGTCATTTGTCCCACTGCACATTATAATGTCAAAGAGGGCCTTTTGGGAAATATGGGATCCATCATTTCCCCACAGACCTCTTTACTACTTTCAATTTCAGAATGATTATTTTGGAAGAGATTTTGGTCAGCAATCTTATTCAGATGCATCCTTTTGGTAGTTTACTCAAGTAATTCCTCCAAATCTTCATGTGTCATGAAAGTCTATTATTTACATGTTTCTCCAACATATCTGCGTCCGTTTTATGAAAAGCTACGTCTATCACAGGAGCAACACCACCCCAGGGATTGCATCGGCATTGTGTTTCCAGATGATGAAAAGTTGATGAGAGGCTTGTCTGGAAAGAAAATATTGAAGTTGTCAGGATTTTGTTTTCCTTAGATCCCAGTGAACACTCATGGAAGCAGGAGTTGAGAAATTCAGCGACCTATTGCATTGGGCAAATCTGCTGCACAAGACCTCTTTAAAGTGTTGAAAACCACAGGCTTTACTTTGAGGAATAGGCTGTACCCGACCCAAGCCATGGTGTTCTCATTACCCCATATGCATGTGAAAGCTGGGAGCCAAAGGCAGATCAGAAAAATCCTAGCTCCAATTTATCCATTAGTTCTTCCCTGAGGGCTCTGCTCAATCCTCGCCCTCAGGAAGGGAACACAGAAGGTATGGGCGCTGTGGCAAAGTGTGGAGAAGAAATGAGACAGTGCCCGGCTATCAGATAAAATATTGTCTGGGTTCTTAAAGGCTTGTTTCCGAATAAGCAGACAGTTAAGTGAGATCTCAACTATGTCCACATGGAAAAAGCACACCAACATCAGTGACCCAAGGATTGTAAATCATATAATCTGAAGATAAAGGAGGGAATAGTACCAGAGCCTAAATTGTGAGATTCTGGTTTGCAGAAGGCAATGGATGACAGAAAGCTCCTTAGAAACATAGATGGTGTATTAGTCTGGGTACTTTAGAGGAACAAATCCACAGAAACTCATGTATAAGAGAGTTTTATATAAAGGTTAAGTGCACATCAAAAAAACATCCCAACCCAGTGCTGCCCAAGTCCACAATTCCAACATTAGCCCATATGTCCAACACCAATCCACAAAGTTCTCCTCCATCTCACAAAACAGACGCAATGATACTGACTGCAGGAGAAAGGCCAAATCCATGAACATGTAAGCAACTCAGCGCTGGCAGGGGTCTCTACACAGCTGCTCCAGCACCCAGGGCTGCATCGGGGTAGGTTCATGCAGCTTTCCCTTGGGGACGCCTTGCAGGAAGTGAACCTTGCCAGATGAAGCAGGGAACTGGCTAAGGCAGCTATACCCTGGTCCGATCATCACAAAGCAAGATACCTGAAAACTAGAAAGGTGAAGCTCCTTGAGCCATTTATCTCTCTGCCCTTCAATTAACCCCACATGTGTTTATCAGCCAGGATGGCACAATAAACTAAGTAGCTCATACTAATTTTCCCTTTTACCACTCCAAACCTTGATGGCCATCAAAGAATTTTCTTTTTGTTGGTGTTTACATCTTTTCTTGTGTTTTTATGATAGTGATCTGATTTGTCCTTTTTACAGCATAATGTTCTCCAAATTCATCCACATTGTGAGGTGTTTTGCAGATATTTTGTTAATTTTTAACACTGCATAGTATTCTTTGTGTGTATATAATATAGTTGCTTATCCATCTATCTATTTATGGTCACTGAAGTTGTTTCTATCTGTAAAAAAAAAAAGTTGTTGCTATTTGTAAAAAAATGTGAACATGGCATCTGACCTCCTCTAAATTCATAAGCAGGGATGAATAGAATCAAGATCATCAGCTTCACCATATAAGGCTGATTCCTGTGAGCCAGAGGTCAGACATGCTCTACCCTACAACCTTTCGCCATTTCTGACAACACTCCTTCCCTGGCACACTCTGCTTCACTGCTTGGTTTGATGATTATTTGCAATGGTCACATCGAACTCACAGACAGTACACACTGTTATGGGGCTTGTTGGGGAAGTGAAAGGTTACTGCTCAGGTTCAGGAACCTTCAGAGAACAGTTTTATAATCAGAAAAGCTTCTTCTCAGCCATGTCCACAGGCATGCTCCTCTCCGCCTCTGCTCCACTGGGACAAGTGTTCAAAGCACTTTTAGTGTCTACAGGCACTTCACTCCACCTGCAAGTCTCTTACCTGAAAACACCAAGCTTTCTCCTTCGATGGCCTGGGAACCCACCACTCTGCCTGATTACCAGTCTCTTTGCTCTGTTGCCTTTGCTCCTGGTGTTTCTGTGCCACAGCTTCTTGCTGTGCCTAGTGTCACCATTCTCTGCTCCTCAACTGAAGAGGTTCACTGCCAAAATTTTGGATCCAGGGGATACATTACTCTTGGCTCTTCGTTTTGATGACAGTGAGAGCCTGTTTCCTGCCTTGAAAAGTCTAATGGGATGATAAAACTGACCAATACCCAGATGAGGGTTCTATACACCTTATTTGCATGATCCTATAAGCCATAAGGGTGCCACACATCTTATTTACGGTATTTGCAAACTGGCCATTGTCTTTGGTTGGCCACAAGCACCGCGCATTTGCATGGTATCAAGTGGTTTGGTGGGAGTTACAGAGACTATTGCTCAACTCACTATCCTCAAGTCAATTTCAATTCATAACAACCCCATAGGACAAGGTAGAACTGCCCCTTTGAGTTTCCAAGCCTGCCAGTCTTGACAGGAGCAGAAAGCCTCAGCTTTCTCCTGAGGAGTGACAGGTGAGTTTGAAATGCTGACCTTGTGCTACCGCACCAGGACGCCTTAAGTAAGTAATTCATCACACCACATCCTTATGAATAATGCTGCAATGATCATGGCATCCATATATCCCTTCTATTTCTCAAGGACATAGACCTAGCAGTGAGATTGCTGGGTCTCGTGCTACATCTATTTCCAACAGCATTTAAGAAAGTGCCATATCATTTTCCACCGTGGTTTTCTTAATTTAAATTTAATTCTTAAAAACCTATTTGCAGTTCTAATCTCTACACAACCTCATCCACATTTGGTGTTTTCTGTGCTGGGGTGAGATAATGCCTAATTCTTATTATGACTTGCATCTCTCTAAAGGCTATGATCATGGGCATTTCTTCATGTGTGTTTTGGCTGCCTTAATGTCTACTTTGGTGAAATGTCTGCTCCCATCATATCGCCCAGTTTTTAAATTGATTTGTTTATCTCTTTTGTTGAGCGAGACCTTTGCTTTAGAGTGCAAATTATGACTTTTTAATAAAATAATATCAAAACATTTAGTTGTTGGATAGCATATTCTTCAACTGTGTACAAAACAACCAAGCATGAGCTTCCCTTTTTGCTGTTCTTTAGCAATTTTTATTGGGTTGAGGGTGTAACTTTCAGGATATAATGTAGTTGCCAAATTCTGTCATCCTTTTTTTTTAAATGTCATGCAGGGTGTGGTGCCTTTACGGATTTTTTTTTTTTTAAGTTGTAGCTGTTAGTGTTTTCCTTCTTTACTTTTAAAGAAATGGTTTAGCACTGCAACCCCAGGGAAGTTCTTTTTTGAATCTTTGGTAGGGGCTTCCACACTCCTGTACTAAAGGTCAGACGATTGAACGTAGCTCTTTCCTTGCCTAGGGTGTTTATGTTCTTAGCATTGTAACTTGTTATTAGAAATGAAGTCTTAATAAATAGTACTCTCACCCTTTTCTTTCCTTGGAATGGTGAAAATAATTTGGAAGGAACAGCACAAATGGGGTATTAAATAGCCCATGGAGTGGTGTAGTTCCTTAAAAATCTGAATTGTCTGCTCAATCCAGTTTCTTCTTGTTATCCTTTACCCCTCCCTAGTCTGGGGAAGTATTAAAATACATTTTGAACACACACACACCCTCATTAAATAAAGGCAAACACAGATTCCACAAGTTTGGAATTGGCACAACTCGTTTAAGATCAGCGAAATGTCAGTAGCTGTATCCTGGGCTCAGAATCTAGCATGGGATGTTGGGATTTGAGGATTCTGGGTCTTCATTCTTAATAACAATACACTCAAAAATCACTTGCCAGAAAACACATTTCTAAAGCCCCTCAGTGAAACTTACACACTAGTAAAATAAAGGAATCACTAAGAGAAGGGGGGTGGTGTGTGTGTGTGTGTGTAATGAAAAGGTGACCGGATCCTCTTTCGTGTGTGTGTGTGTGTGTGTGTAATGAAAAGGTGACAGGATCCTCTTTCTACTCTCCCCTTCCACACGTGTAGGAGACAGCAATGAAGGAGAAACCTTGTGTTTTCCAGGATCCCGTCAGGGCTGGTGCGCTTTATTTCACTCCAGGGAAAAACTCCAGGAACCGGAATTCCCAATCCCCCACTGGGAATGGAGACCCCCCAACCCCCAACAGCACCCACCCCCCAACAGCACCCCAACCCCGAGTCAGACCCTGCCCAGGAACCAATGGGCGAAGGAGCCCTCCTGCCTCCTACGGGGACAGAGAGGGGCTGTGGGTCCGGGGTGCGAGGACCAGACGCCCGCCAGCCCGCAGGGATGGGCGGAGGCGGCGGCTCTGGCCCGGGAGCCGCGCCACCCGCGGCCCGAGAACAAACGGCACATTCAGCCCGGCCTGGGGCTGCCAGGGCGCGTCCTCGGGGACCGAAGTGTCGACTCAGCCGGCCCGGCGCTCGCCTTTAAACGCGCCCCCGCCCCGCGCGCCGCACACACCCGCCACGCGGCTGCGAGGAGCGCGCGCGGGCGAGCACACGGGGGTGCGTGCGTGTGGGTGCGGGTGCGCGCGGCGGCGTGCGCGCGGCCCCGGGGCGCCAGCCCCGAGCGTGCGTCCGTCCGTCCGTCCGTCCGTCCACTCGAGCCATGAGGGGCGCGCGCGCCGCGGTCCCGCTCGGCCTGCTGCTGGCCGCCGCCGCCCGCCTCGCGCTGCTGCAGCCGGCGGACAGGTAAGGCGACCCTGGCGCCCACGCCCCGCTGGCCCGCCGCCGCGGCGGGTCTCGGTCCGCTGCCCGCTCCCGGGGACCAGCCGGCCGGCCACCACGTGGCGAGGGCTTCCCCTAACTCGGTGCCCGGGCGGGCGCGGGGGCTGCGGGAGCGCTGGGGGCCCGTCGTGGGCTCTGGGCACTGCTAGCTGCTTCCAGCCAGCCGAGCCACTTGCCGCGGGAAGACCCTAGACGGCAGGAGAGGCAGGACCCGGACCCGCGAGCCTCTCCTGACCGCCCCGTTGCGCATCGCCCCTTCCTCCTCCATCACGACCAACCGCCCTTTGCTGTGGGAGGCTCGGCGACTTTCCAGAGGGGCGCAGACGCAGAAAGGACTGGAAGTCTATAGCAGCAACCTATGTACGCGTATACATATAAACTTAAATAGCGTCGTGTTACTGCGATGGAGACAAGCTAGCAGATGGGCTGAATACGTTAACAGGCTATCATTTAAATATTTGAAGAGCTAGCAAGCTTCAGAACCCTGGATCGCAGGCACTGGCTATCAACTTCCTGAGGTTAATCAATATTGACAATTGATAGTTAGACTTTGTTACAATCGAAAGTGTCCGCCCTATTATTTTCCCAGACGTGTCTACACCTGTGGAGGCGTTTTTACGGGAGAGTCTGGATTTATTGGCAGCGAAGGCTTTCCAGGAGTGTACCCTCCGAACAGCAAATGTACTTGGAAAATCACAGTAAGTATTGTTTTTTATGCTATTCTCTGGGAAATGGGGATTGGAAACTGCGGACAGCTGCTACTTTTCTCCTCTGGTGTCAGGATTTGGGTTAGGGGCGATGCCTGAAATAGTGAGTGAAATGTTGGAATTACCTCAACTATTCAGGAAATTTTTATTAATAGCACTAGTAGTGTACTGCATCAGCGAGTGGAAAGGGCGCAAGATAGTGCTCAAAGGAATAGAATCTTAAAACAGACGTGTTTCCAAAAGCCCAGTCTGAGTCGGTTGAGCTTTCTGGATTAACAATTAATGCTATTTTTCAGTCAAAAATAACCTGTAGAAGCAATTTGCTACTTGTGCCTTATATAAATGTCTCCCATTGGGAATAGGAAATCAAAAGTAGTACTTACCCTTGACTACTTTATACCAATTAGAAAAAGAGGCAGGGGCGCGGCGAGGGGGGTCCCACTTAATGGTTTTTGGGTTGAAACCACCCCTACACCAAGCTCAGATTCATGAATGAAAATAACCTAAATAAATAAATCCCAAACAGCAAAGACGAGCTAATAAATTGCTGGTTAGTAACGGCATAGATAATGCTGAGTCCAAAAGCTCCAACGTGAACAGTCAGCTAAAAAAATGTAGCTAGAGTCAGCCAGATGGAGTCGTCATCTTTCCAGTCAGTGGAGCGCGTATACTTCTGCATTTTTTTTACGTTTCTAGAAACGTGTTTGGTAATTGGACACTTTGGTTTGTGGACACCTTCATTCAGCCAGAATCAATCTGCGTACCTGCCACCGATTAAAACTTTAGAAAACAGCTACCCTTTTATTGTGCACTTACTGGGTGTCAGGCGCTGTGCCAAGCAATACAAAAGCATCATCTCACTGACTCCTCAAACCAACCCTATTAACTCCATTGTATAGATGAAGAAGCTGGGACCTGGAACAAGTGTGTAAAGTGACCAGGCTGAATGGTTTGTGAGCCCACTCTATGTAAGACTAAATATATTTTTGCAGAGACATTCCTACCAGGGTAGGGCCATTTGGCAGATACTGTCCTCTCCTAGTGTTAGGCTTTGCTTCCTGTATGCAATGATACCTTCCTGAAGCATCTGTCATCTGATAAGCCGCCTTGAAGTTCATCACGGTACTACAGCACAGGGGGCAGGGAGAGAATGAGTCAGAGAGCATGGCTTTGAAATCATCGATTGTAACATTAACGGGACTAAGGCTCTGAAACAAACAAAAGTATCACTTAATTTTTATATCGTAGTTATGTGTTAGTTGTAACTAAGTGGCTCTACATTTAAAGTAGGAAATGGACATTGATAGAGAGAGATCACGAGTCCAGCGAGCAGGAATTTGTGGTTGGCTGGGTGTGTGGGGGCATTTCAAGGCAGTATTCGTATGGGTGAAAAAACAGTGCGCCGACATCAGATCTCCTTACTTAGTTTCAAAAGGGAAAGGAGAGGGAGTAAGATAGAAATAGGGTCTCTGGAGCCCTGATAATTGATCCCTTAGGTTTCTGTAACCTAATAAAGTATGGAGTGGATAAGGAGTCTAAGGTTGATGGCTAGTAGACAGAGGTCAGCTAGTCCTCCCCGTCAACATTTTTCCAGTTCTGACACCAACTGTCTCACGGTACTCTCCATTTCTTTGCTGGGCTGCATAGTTCATTGCGGTGGCCACACAGAACACAAAGACCATACTCACAGTTATGAGGCTTTTTAGGGAAGTAACAGGTTACAGTTCAGGTTGAGGAACGTTCAACATACAGCTCTTTGGTTAGGGTAGCTTCTCGGCTTCTGAGCACTCAGCCTCTTCACTGCTCAGGTAAGTGTTCGAAATTCTGTGGCACCTCCAGCAAGTGTCTGGAGGCACCCCACTCCACCAGCAAGTCACTCCCCACCTGAAGTCACTCAGTTGTCTCCCTCCGCAGGTTGGTATACTAGTCATCGTGCTTGATGCTGGTCGGCTGGTTCTGCTGCTACTGTTTATCCGCCACACTTGCTGGCCTTGCTCTCCATCTCTAATGTTGCGCCTAAGATGTGAAACAGGTGAAACTGTTTGACGTAGATTAGTATACGTAAGCCTGTGCTTACTTTGCCTTTTGGGTAATCTGAGACTAGATGCCACCTATCATGCCCATTCCAGAGCCAGCACAAAAGAAGGGAGGGTGTGTGTGCGCGTGCACGCATAAGCCATGTCTCCTCTCTTCAGGACATTTAAGTTGCACACACACGGGTACTTACACTTCATTGGCTAGTTCTTGGTTATGCCCAATCCTCACTGTAAGGAGGCCTTTATTCCAGGTGGCCATGTGCTCTGCTCAAATTCAGGCCTTGTATTACTGCGGAAGGAAGGGAAAAGCAGCAAGTAGCGAGCAGTCTCTGTGACATACTTGTTTGTGATAATCCAGGCTGTCTGGACTAAAGCTTATGATGTTAGGATAAGTTAGAAATGTTAGCCTTTTATGTATAATATCTGGTTTTGGAAAGCACAAGTAACACTGACGAAAAGACTGCCTCCCTTGCTTTTGGAAAGTTTGTGTCATTGTTACTCTTAGGGCTGCCCCTTGTATTTCTGCATATCAGCAGCTACCCAGAACTTTCCGAGGAGCCTCGGTCATTCTTGTGATTAGAATTACCACCTCGCCAGAATGTTCACAGGTTCTCAGTTCAACATCTTTATTTCTTCGTATTAATGGAATCCCATGAACTGATTTCAGTGAGTTTTAGTAAGTCAACTAGGTTGTGCAAGCATCACCATAAAAATATCCCCCAATAAGATCCTCCGTGTTCCCTACCCCGCCGACCCCCACCTCCCACCCCCTGCTCTCCTTCCTGCCTAGCCGGGTTTGCCTTTCTGAATGTTTCTCGTAAGTGAGCCCCACCCAGGATTATGGGTTGGGCTGCTGACCACAAAGTAAGCAGTTAGAAACCACCAGCTGCTCTGTAGGAGAGAAGAGATGCTTTCTACTCCTGTAAAGAGTTACTGTCTCAGGAAACCACAGGGACAGTTCTACTCTAGGTATCGGCATTGACTCGATGGCAGTGAGTTTGGTCTTTGGGTTTGGACCTTATTTTTGAAAAGCATCGATCACTTCTTGATCTTTTCTTCTTTACTTAATTATTTAAGCACTAATCACTTGCATCTCCAAACCAGGTGGCAAGGAGCACATCTGCCATAGGCTGCCATAGCCCTGGGAGTTCCCAGTCCACCGTGAGCACTGGACTGAGGAGAGAGCGCGGTTCTCCCAGTGGCACTACAGCCCTCCTCTCTCCTTAGACTCTGCGGCTGGGGAGCCCCCTTCTCTTCAAGAGTTACTCTGAGAATCCAGGGAATGTGAAGACGTGATTTTGGTGGTAGTTGAACAATTTGGTAAAGTTACTAAAATTCCTTAGAGTGTACATATGGGATGGATGACTGAATAAAACATACCTAAGTAAGGTAGCAGATGTAGAGTAGTGGGATAGAGAGGCCATGGGAGTGGCCGGGGAGGGCCTCTCTGAGGAGGTGGCAGTGAAGCTGAGGCTTGTTTGAGGAAGTGTCAGCTGTGTGAAAGCCTGGAGAAGAGTAATCAGGCAGCGGGACCAGCTGAGGTCTTCCAGGCGCGAATGAACAAGGTTTCTGTGGCTGGTCCTGAGTGGACTGGACAGCAGGGAGAGGTGAAATAAAAATCAGAGCAGGGTCCAGTAGCCCCCAGTGAGGAATTTTATTTTTTATTATTTTTTATATCTTTTGAATGAGACTCCACTGGAAGGTGTAATACAGAGGAGCGAGGGTTTCTGATTTGAAAAGATCATTCTGGTTGTGGGTGGAGGAGACTGTCAAGTGGCAGTAGGGGACCGGTTGTGAGGCTGTTGGGCCACCCAGAAGGGGGAGGATGAAGGCATGGACTCGGTGGAAACAGATGGAGAAGCGGGCGGTCTTCTCGGGTGTCTCAGTGTGGTTAGGATGTAGTGGCACCAGCTAAGCAGTGGGACGACTCCAGGTCCTGGGCTGTCTCTTGGCCACCATTGCAGTCTTATCCAAGGCAGTTTGTAAACCTTTCCCAAAGCCAGCTGATCCATTTCCCTCTGCGGTCAGTAAAGCAGGAGCAGGCTTCCCACTGGTGATTCAGTGTCACTGCTCTTAAAACACATGGGACGCTGGAGATGGGAGGGCCTCAGTGTGGCCCTGAAATTGGAGTTCCTGGAGGTGGATAGAAATGTTAAGTTCACCTGCCTCCATTCCATTCTTCCAAGCTGCTCATGTGTTGAAGGGTTCATTAACCTTTGTGTCTTTATGGGGACAGCCTGGCTTTACCATCTGGGCGCTTTAAGAGAATTCGCCATGTGGTCCGCACTCAGCTGCTAACTGATTTGAGTCTATTCAGAAGTGCCTTGAAAGAAAGGCTTGTGATCTAGTGCAACAAAATCAGCTATCAGAAACCCCATGTGTGCTTTCCCTGTGACACACTGGGGTAACCATGAGTCAGAGTCAACCAAATGGGACCTGGCTTGGTTTACACTTTTTAAAAAGTCAGTACGTTGTCACACCACACTTTCTACCCGGGAGCACACAGCTGAGTGTGTACGTGTGACAGTATTGGATTTGGTGGGATGGAAGTACAGTGTAGAGTTTGGAAATTTAAATTTCCCTTAAATTAGAAGCCTTTAACACTTTCATAGCAGTTTCTTTTGATCTACTCCAGAGCTGTACCCTCTATTATGCTGTCGACACTGCTGTTGCTGTGAGGTGCCGTTGAGTTGGTTCTGAACCTGAGCGACCCCATGCACAACAAAATGACACACTGCTCGGCCCTGTGCCATCCTCAGCACCGTTGTCACGCCTGAGCCCATGGTTGCAGTCATTGTGCCAACTCGTCTTGTTGAGGGCCTCCCTTTTTTTGCGTGCATGTACTTTATCAAGCGTGATGGCCTTCTGCAGGGACTGGGCTCTCATGATGATGTGGCCAATGTCCAGGAGACAAAGTTTTGCCATCCTTTCTTCTAAGGAACATACTGGCTATTACAGTGATGTCACCTCTTAGTCCAGTTGCGAGGATTTTGTAATCCATACCGAAGCCTGCAATCCTTGATCTTCATCAGCAAGAGCTTCAAGTCCTCACTTTCAGCAAGCAAGGGTGTACCCTCTGTATATCGAAGGTTGTTCATCAGCCTTCCTCCGATCTGCCGTCCTAATGTGGGGAGCGGATGGGATCAGTGCGGTTAAACACGTCTGGTAGGTATGGTGTTTTGGGAAACGGTTGCTAGTCTCCTAAGCACTCTTAGAAGGACACAAGGATTGGATTGAGTCAAACAATCAAACAAACAAGAACAACAGAACACTGTAATTGATTTAAGCCTGGGAGCTAGTATAGCCAGTTCTATGAAACTCTATAGCAAAAATGAAAATCCACATATTGACCTACCCTCACCTGAGCTCCACTAGAGCTGACACGGAAGGCCTCCTGCAGATGAAGCGCAGGTCCAAGTGAGGACGGCTGTGTGCGGGCGGCAGGAAGGGATTTCTGAGGTCCCTGGAAGAGTGGACACCAACGTCCCATCAGTGTGGGGCAGAAACCATTTACACAAAGCCTGCTGGGTGTGCTGCCAGGTGCGGGCGGTGCAGGAGCTCCTGGGAGGTGTGAGCATGGGGTGACCTGCTGTGACCTACTCCCCAGACTCGGGCTCCATGGACACCCCGGTGCAGAGGTTACCATGCCACTGTGGGCCTCAGGGCACATTCATTGCAAACTAAGTCAACTACCAGGACTTATGTCCCTTGAATTCTTCATCCATATGTTCACCTTACAGTTCTGTAGTAAAACTAGAGATTTCATTTTGAGGATTTGACACAAATATGGTAGGTTTCTTTTCTTTCTTTTAACAAAAATACACATTAGTCACAAATTCACATTGCTTGTGAAAGCAATTCTGTTCAAAATTTAGCTTGGGCTACATATGGTATCTATATAAACTGAAACTCGAAGCCAAGAAACCTTCTGAAATATTTACTTGAGCAGGTGGATGGGATTTTCTATTTAAAATTGTTTTCCTAATTTAAAAAGTCTGATATTGTCACAGGTATGTGTGTGATCTCCTGGGTATAAATCATTATTGTAATTTTAAGGTATTTGTGTATTGTTCACATCCCCCATTCATTTCGTTTCCAAAGAGTTTAAAGGGTCTAAAATTAGAGTGAAAATCATTAAGATTTCAATTACTATTTTCATTCTAAGTTTGGCTTGGAGAACATCAGCAAAAATTTGAGAAGTTTAAAATGTGGTACCAAGGTCCACCTATCAAACAATTTATTATCCCTTTAGCTCTGAAGCAAATAATGTGGGAGCGACAGAGACTCAAGGCATTTGCCAGAAGTGGAAAGAAAATTATGGCAATGAAGAGAAGCAGTCCTTTTAAAGCGCAAAGCAGAAGGTTTTTCCCTCATTTAGCTACTTCATGTAGAAGGAAAAAAAGAAAATTATACAGTCTTTCAAATTCCTTCATTAAGGATGTACTATCATTTTGATAGCTATCTATTATTTTTTCCTCTTCAAATGGAATAAAATATGCCTGTTACTAGATAGGTCATTGATCTAGAATAACATTTTAAGCATGCCTTCAATTATTGTATCGTTTTCAATTTGCATTCAAGTAAATGGACCATTTCATTTTATTCTCACCCAGTTGTGTGAGATTGGTGGCTACACCTGGAGATCTGGTCCCATAACGATTGCAGCCTATTAAATCCTGCGGGCAAGTCCCCTCCTTCACAGGGGGTCTCTGTGAGTGCAAAATCCACTGGACAACAAGCGATCAATAGCCCTTTCACAAGTGGAGGATGGGAGGTCCAAAGAACTTGTGTCTTGTCCGACAGCATGCTCTGGGCAGTAGAGAAAGACCAGTGACACGATGTCATCAGGACGTAGACCTTCAGCGGGTAGCTATTCCCTCTGTGGCCAGTGCCTGTTGTCGGAAGGCACTGGTCAGACCCGGAGAGGAAAAGGAGCTACGGCGCTCCTCTGTCCTCAGGGAGTTTTCCGTCTGACAGGAGCGTCAGACAAGTGTGTAAATCGTTGTGACGCTCCCAGTCCCAAAATCAAAACCCAGGCTAAAAACAGGCTTACGTACTGATTGCTTGAATACACTTCTTTATATTTTGCTTGATTCTGAAAGTCACGGATTATTTAGGATGAAGAGAATTATTGCTCATGTAAGGAGAAGACTTGTGATCCAATTTTCATCTGTGCAACTCTGAGTGTGTCCTTTTCTGTTTAATAACTTCATTTTCTTATTGTTGAGCAGTAAAAACGGACGCCAATTTTACAGGCTCCACACGTACAGTTCAGGGAAGTGGATCGTGTTCAAGTTGCGCACTCACGCTCATCCTCTTTCTCAGTTTTCTTCTGTGTCTCTTTCGAGACTTCATTTTGCATCACAGGGCTATTTACGTGCTGATCTGCGGAGTCAAGGCCATTGGAGGTGCTTCTGCAGCACAACCTTGGGCGGCTGCACTGCTCACGGATGTTGAAGTCCTCACTCTGCGTCCACCCTCCAGAAGCCCGATTACATTTAATCCCATCCACATTTAGTTCAAAGACAAAGTAGATGAGAAGTACATAATTGGTATTTTTGTCTTCCCCCAAACCTCCTCAGGGCTTCTTGGAAAGTAAGTCGCAGTGGGGGATGGGAGGGGAGTGAGGAAACAGAGTGAAGCACTAGTAAGATAGGTGGAAATGCCAGGCTAAGTAACAAAGCTTTGCTGCGGAGGCTCCAGTCCATGCACGCACTGGCTTCTTCCAAACGAGAGGAGTGCTTAAACATGTCTTTGTGATTAGTGGTAACTGAAGACAAGTTCTCTCAGTGATATACTTATCTTAGCCCTGTTTGGGTGTCTTAAAAAAAAGTCCAATTAAATTAATGATTTCCTAGGCCATCTAAGTTCATGTTGGGCAACTTAAGTTTAAAGCACAGAGGTCAGCTAAAGGTTATGATGTCTGGTTTTTGTTTGTTTGTTTGTTTGTTTTGATGATTCCATGGAGGAGCTCTTGATAGATTTTCTCAAAGGACAAAGGACAATCATAGGGGTTGACAAGGAAGAACTTTCAGAAAAATTGCATTGGTGAGAACTAAGCCGGGGAAGTTGTATGGAGGGATGCTTTCTATCATGACAGTGTACCCGCTGCTCATTCTTCGAGGGTAGCAAGGACTGGCCCGTAGAATTTTATAGAGAAACTACCCCTTCCAGCAGGCAGCCCTCATTGTGATCCTTTACCTGTCTTTTTGCATATGAGCAGTTGATGGTCCGTTCCATAGTTGGTCCCTAGCCGTATTTAGGCTAATGATACTGCATTTCTCCATGGGCTCTTCCCACAGATATAGTAAATTTGATTCCTGTGTATTCTATCAGGCAAGGGCCATATGTTTACGTTGTTAGGGGTGGGGCGGAGGGATGGTGTTTGCAATGAAAGTTCTTGATCTTGCACAATTCTGTCATGGGATTTCCAGTTTTGTTTCTTTTGGATTTTTAAAAATTAGTTTGTTTATTATTTTTTAAAATTATTTTATTAGGGGCTCATACAACTCTGATTACAATCCATATATATATACATATATATATCAATTGTATAAAGCATATTGGTACATTCATTACCATCATCATTCTCAAAACATTTGCTCTCCACTTAAGCCCCTGGCATCAATTCCTCATTTTGCCCCCTCCCACCCCACTCCCCCTTCCTCATGAACCCTTGGTAATTTAGAAATTATTATTTTGTCATATCTTACACTGTCTGATATCTCCCTTCACCCACTTTTCTGTTGTCTGTCCCCCAGAGAGGAGGTTATATGTAGATCCTTGTAATTGGTTCCCCTTTCTACCCCACCTTCCTTCCACCCTCTGGGTATCACCACTGTCACCACTGGCCCTGAAGGGATCATCTTTCCTGGAGTCCCTGTGTTTCCAGTTCCTTTCTATATCAGTGTACATCCTCTGGTCTACCAGGATTTGTAAGGTAGAATTCGGCTCATGATGGTGGGAAGGAAGCATTTAGGAACTAGAGGAAAGTTGTATGTTCATTGTTGCTACCATGCACCCTGACTGGCTCGTTTCCTCCTGAGACACTTTTGTAAGGGGGTGTCCAGTTGCCTACAGATGGGCTTTGGAACCCCAGTCCATACTCCCCCTCATTAACAATGATATGATTTTTTCTGATGATACCTGATCCCTTCAAAACCTCGTGATCACACAGGATGGTGTGCTTCTTCCATGTGGGCTTTGATGCTTCTGAGCCAGATGGCCACTTAATTACCTTAAAGCCTTTAACACCCCAGACGCTATATCTTTTGATAGCCAGGCACCACCAGCTTTCCTCACCAGATTTGCTTATGCACCCATTTGTCTTCAGCAATCGTATCGGGGAGGTGAGCACACAATGATATGATTTTCTGTTCTTTGATGCTTCACAACTGATCCCTTCAGCACCTCATGATCACACAGGCTGGTGTGCTTCTTCCATGTGGGCTTTGTTGCTTCTGAGCTAGATGGTTGCTTGTTTACCTTCAAATCTTTAAGACCCTAGACACTATATCTTTTGATAGCTGGGCTCCATCAGCTTTCTTCACCACATTTGCTTATGTACCCACGTTGTCTTCAGCGATCGTGTTGGCCAGGTGAGCATCACGGAATGCCAGTTTAATAGAAGAAAGTATTCTTGCATTGAGGGAGTACTTGAGTGGAGACCCAATGTCCATCTACTACCTTAATACTAAACCTATAAATATATGCTCATAGATCTATTTCCCCATCCTCATAAATATATTTGCATGTGTACATATCTTTATCTAGACCTCTGCAAATGCCCTTTGCCTCCTAGCTCTATTTCCTATTACCTTCCTCTTGTCCCACGATCATGCTCAGCCTTCATTTGGGTTTCAGTAATTCCTCTTAGTTACATTAACCTTGATCACACCCTACCAGGCCTCCTACACCCTGCTCACCACAGATTTGGATCACTTGTTCCCTTGTCCCTGGGTTTGTTAAAAATCACTTCCTTTCCCCCACATCCCCTTCTACCATGTCCCCCCAGAACTGTCAGTTCCGTTGTTTTCTCTTCCAGATTGTTCATCCACCCTATTTTATTTAGACAGACCTGCAGAGATAGTAACATGCACAAAAACAAGACAGAGCAAAACCAAGCAACAAAAGAAAACAGAACAACAACAACAAGCCAATGACAAAATAAAACACACAACACTACAACAAAAAAGAAAAGCTTGTAGTTATTTCTAGGCCTTTTTGTTGGCCTTTAGGAGTGTTTTCCTGTCAAGTCTGATGGGGTGCCAAGCCCTGACCCCAAAGTCTATTTTTGGTATTCCCTGGGGACTTTGTTACTGTGTTCCCCTTGCTTTTCTGTTGCATGCCCTTAGTGTTTTGCCACGGTGTGGTGGGATCAGATGGGGCGGAACGTCCTCACTGTATCTCCAGTGTTGACCCCTGTAGGGCTGTCTCATAGTGGGGCTGGCCATATAGTCTCTGTGGATTGGCTGCGCTGAGCGGGGATAGTGTCCTCAAGGCTTGGTGGGCCAGGATGTGCTCCACTCTCTCTTCCTCCCCCTAATTTGCTCCCATGTACTCTGATCAGACATATCCTTCTCCCTGAGCTGCAGCTTCAGTGCTGTCCTCTGAAATAAATTCTTCTGTGGGGAGGGGCAACTGTCCACATAGTTGGGATTGGAGCCGGCCCCTCAAACCACTCCACTGGTTCCTTACTCCATGCTGGCATGTTGCATTCACATCTTGGAGCACTGGGTTGAAGTCTGGTCCCTCTTTCCTTGTGGAGATATAAACAATACCTTCCCCTTGGGTGAGTTAGTACCCTGTTCCCCTTACCCATTTCTTTCTTTTTTTTCTCCCCTCCCTTTTTTTTAGTTGGCTACTCCAGTTTTATTTCTAGTAGCGATGTCATATTTTCCAACTACTGTTTCTTCTTCAGGAGCACTGGTGATGTGTTGCCTACTAACCACAAGGTCAGCAGATTGAATCCACCAGCTGCTCCTTGGGAGAAAGATGAGACATTCTACTCTGTAAAGATTTACATTCTCAGACACCAACCGGGATAGTTCCACCCTGTTCTATAGGGCTCCTATGAGTCAGAATTGACTTGACGGCAGTAAATTTTGGGTTGCTTCCTTCCTTTTTGTTTCTGACTTTTGTATTCCAATTGTAATAATTATCAATGCATTTTGCATGTTTGATCAATTTTAGAATGAAGAAGTGGTAGAATTCTTCAATATCTTCATCACTGGCTTATGTGGTTGGTGTGTAAATTTGAATAATAGTTGTAGTAACTGGACTTCCTCTTTATATAGGTATTATTCTATCACAGACAGTGCTGTGCTTAAAGATAGAACTTGAAATGCCCCTTTGCTTAAGAATGCAATGGCATTACTCTTGAATTGGCCATCACGTAGTAAACCGTATTATTTGATCTGAACTGGCAAATACCTGTCCCGTTTAGCTCACTGACACCTCTTATGTGCTATAGTTGAGTGTGCCCCATCAGCAAATGAAGGTCCTAAAAGTGTGCTTCATCCACATCATTAAAGTCCGCTCTGCTTTGTGGAGGTAGCACTGCCCTAGTTAGGTGTTTTGAGTGACGTCCAGCCTGTCACGATAGCTGAGCAGTCCAAGGCACTGCATGAAGGTAGCAGCATAGTTTCAAATACCACTCCTGGCAAGACAGCCTGTAGGAGTCCTCAGGGTGCGGGGATTCGGCACTGGGTTGCTAACTGCAAGGGCTTTCTGCTCTAATAAAGAGTTGCAGTCTGTCAATTCATAGAGGCAGTTCTACCCTGTCCTGTAGGGTCATTATGAGTCAGCATCAACTCCATGCAGTGAGTTTGGTGGTGTTGTTCCAAACTGGGGGCTCATCTTCCAGACAGTGTTCTGCTCCTGCTCCATGAGGTGTTCAGTGGCTAATTGCTCAAAAGTGGGCAGCCTGTTCCTTCTTAGTAATCAGTTCTTATTCTGGGAGCCCAGCTGATCCCTGTTCACCATGGGTGACCCTGTTAGTAGCTGAAATACCAGTGACATGGCTTCTAGCATCAAGGCAACATCAAAGCAACACAACAAACTGATGAGTGGTGGGAGGAGGCTTAGAGAGATGGAACACCACCTCCAGAAGGATCCTCAGTGGAGGACATGCCCCCCCAAACAAGTTTCACATATATTGATATTTTTATTTAATAAAGGGTTCTGTGGTTTTATAGCAACACTTTTTGACTCATCTACATATATAATTTGGGAAAATCAATAGGCAGGAACTTGGCATTGAATTCACTTAATTATACCTAATGCTCTAAAATTACCGTTAACTATTGTTTTCTTTGTATAACCATAGCAGGACAGATAGGGGAATGGAATTTTGGCTTCAAACACATATTCCCTGACTTTAAGTGGTATGTAGGATTTGGAATCATATAGACTTAAATTCCAATCTTAACTATAGTCTAGCTTTTAAAGTATATATATTTGTTATACTAGGCTTGGTTATTTCAGCTTCTTGAGTAGTAATTTCACCTTGTGCTTGCCTTAATATTATTTACACCAGATTCCTTAGAAAAGATGAGTATAATTAGCAGAAAATGTGTGAAGACTCAGGCTTAAGAATTATTCGGATGAGAGTCCTATAGTTGTTTTTGTTTTGTTTTTAATCTACTTCCATCAAGTTGTTTCCCACTCTTAGTGGCCTGTGTTGGACAGGGTTCTCTAGAGAGACAAACCAGATTGCTAGTAATTATATATAAATATATTTATAAAGATAGATATATAATACAAGAAATGAACCATTAAATTATATACAGATAGATAATACAAGAAATTAACAGTTAAATTATAAAGCAGTGAGACACTAGCAGTCCTTTAAGGCTATCGCATGGCCCTATAGGACAGAGTAGAATTGTCCCTGTGGAGTTCCAAGATCGTAAATCTTTCCACGAGCTTAGAGCCACATCTTTCTCCCATGGAGGGGTGGGGTGGCAGGTGGATTTGACTCGCTTCCCAACCTTGTGACTAGCAGCTCAACTTGTGACCCACCAGGGCTCTTTTTGTTTTTAATTGAGAAATAATAATTCCAGAGAATTGTGATTCTTTAAAGATTGTTATTAAAATTTTTAAAAAATTTATTCCATCTTTCTAGCTCTTTGAAATAGGTAGTGTAATTCCTAATATTTAGCAGATGAGGAAGTAAGACTCTAAGTGGGAGTTGACTCGCCCAAGGTCCCACCCACAGTGAGTAAGTGGAGCCAGGGCGGGCCTCACCCGGGCGGGCCCCACCCAGGCTGTGTGGGTTTCCAGTCCAATTCTTGGCCACCAGGAGACCGAGACATAGCAGTTGGAGACTTCCACACAGAAACAGAGATAGATTCCTACAACGAAAGAAACATCAAATGGCTCCAATTCTATGAGCAATGGGAGTTCAGAAAGGAAAAAGGTCCCTATGGGCCCTGGTTGATGAGAGGGCATCCTTAATGAGGGAGAGCGAAGACCCATAAAGAAACAAAAACATCTCAGATACCGCAAAACTTTCAACTGACAAACACTGGAATCTTCCCACAGCATGAGCTGTTGTCGTTGTTATGTGCCATTGACCCATAGTGACCCTCGGCACAAAAGACGGAAACCCCATCTGGTCCAGCACCATCCTCACAATTGTTTCTGGGCTGGAGCCCACTGGTGCAGTCTCTGTGTCCATCCACCTTGTTGCAGGCTTCCTTCTTGTTTGCTGCCCTTCCACTTTACCAAGCTTGATGTCTTTCTCTAAGGACTGGTCTCTTCTGATAACAGGTTCAAAGTAATTTTTCTATTCTTGCCTCTAAGGAACTCTCCGACCGTACTTCTTCCAGGACATATTTGGTTGTCCTTTTAGCAGTCTGAATATAGTACTTCCAGTATTCTTCTGCAGCACCACAATTCAAGCGCATCATTTCTACTTTGATCTTCCTTCCTTACTCACTGTCCAACTTTCACATGCATATGAGGTGATGGAAAATACCATCATCACTTGGATGAAGCACACTTTGTCCTCAAAGTAATATCTTTGGTTTTTCAATACTCTGAAGAGGTGTTGTGTAGCAGATTTACCGAATGCAACTCGTCCTTGGATCTCTTGACTTTGACTCACTCACTGCCACACCTCACCTCTTGACAGCTGCTCCCATAAAGAGCACACGTGCTTGATCTCTGCTAGCACCTAGGAGGGACCCTCTGAAGGCTCCAAGCAGCTGCGAATCCAGGAAGGCAGGAGTGAGAACTGATTAAAGTTGTGGAGAGCAGTTTGGGGTTTGAGCCTGATGAACTATTGAGAGACAAATTAGAAATACCTTTCCCAGCATCCCAGCATATTCTGGATAAGAAGAGCCTTTTTCATCTCCATGAGATCAGAGGCACCAACAAAAGATTTTCAGAGAAACTTTTATGTGTGTGTGATATATATCACACACAAGGGATATATCTATATCTGTAACTAGATAGATAGGTAGATAGATAGATCACACAAGGGAAATCGTTCTATGGTAAAGTAAATTTGGGAGATGCTTGGTTGAAGGGTGGTAGCCAAGATTTCTTTTTTTTTTTTTTTTTTAACATTTTATTAGGGGCTCATACAACTCTTATCACAATCCACACATATACATGCATCAATTGTATAAAGCACATCCGTACATTCTTTGTCCTAATCACTCTCAAAGCATTTGCTTTCCACTTAAGCCCTCTGCATCAGGTCCTCTTATTTTTCCCCTTCCTCCCCTCTCCCCCCTCCCTCATGAGCCCTTGATAATTTATAGATTGTTATTTTGTCATATCTTGCCCTATCCGGAGTCTCCCTTCACCCCCTTCTCTGCCGTCCATCTCCCAGGGAGGAGGTCACATGTGGATCCTTGTAATCAGTTCCCCCTTTCCAACCCACTCACCCTCCACTCTCCCAGCATTGCCCCTCACACCCCTGGTCCTGAAGGTATCATCCACCCTGGATTCCTTGTGCCTCCAGCTCCCATATGCACCAGTGTACAACCTCTGCCCTATCCAGTCCTGCAAGGTAGAATTCGGATCATGGTAGTTGGGGGAGGAAGCATCCAGGATCTGGGGGAAAGCTGTGTTCTTCATCGGTACTACATCGCATCCTGACTGACCCATCTTGTCTCCTAAACCCCTCTATGAGGGGATCTCCAGTGGTCGACATTTGGGCCTCGGGTCTCCACTCTGCACTTCCCCCTTCATTCACTATGGTGTGTGTATATATATACACACACACATATATGTATACACACATATATACACATACATATATATATTATTTTTTGTTGTTGAATGATGCCTTATACCCGGTCCCTTTGGCACCTCGTGATCGCACCGGCTGGTGTGCTTCTTCCATGTGGGCTTTTTTGCTTCTGAGCTAGATGGCCACTTGTTCACTTTCAAGCCTTTAAGACCCCAGACACTATCTCTTTCGATAGCCGGGCACCATCATCTTTCTTCGCCACATTTGCATATGCACCCGTTTGTCTTCAGCGATCGTATCATGGAGGTGTGCAGCCAATGATATGATTTTTGTTCTTTGATGCCTCATAACTGATCCCTTAGGGACCACACGATCACACAGGTTGGTGTGTTCTTCCATGTGGGCTTTTTTGCTTCTGAGCTAGATGGCCGCTTGTTCACCTTCAAGCCTTTAAGACCCCAATCACTATCTCTTTTGATAGCCTGGCACCATCAGCTTTCTTCACCACATTTACTTTTTCACCCACTTTGGCTTCAAGGTAGCCAAGATTTCTTTGGTGCAAGATTTCTCAGAGCCTCTGACCGTGTGTGTGCATTGAGATCAGCAGTGGTTACAAGACCTGGAGGCTTGATGATGCTTATGACACATCGATGCTGCATCAGGTTTCAGTGGACAAGATATTAGACACATTACAATGTTTTCCTTGCTATTTTACATTCTGGGAAGCGGGGAATATCAAATCAAAGTAAAAAAACAGATAGGTGATATTTCTCCCACTGAGGTCTTCGTCCGGTTTATCTGAAATTGTTTAGTTCTCTGCTTGCTTTTAAAGGGCTTCTAATGCTACTTTGGCTGTGGTTTCCTTTGGTGTTCGTGTGCACATCAAAGGTTCATCGATTGGAAGCCGGATGGTTACTAAAAGTGCTTATTTGTTGGCACTACTTGGCCCTTCAGGGCTGTGCTCGGACAGATGCTTTGAAAGGGGGTGAAGAAAATGAGACAAAAAATGAAAATGAAGTGTCCCTTCGGGTACTTTTTTCTCTCCCTCAGAGATTCTTTGTAGTAATTCACTCCTGAGTCATCGTTGTAATAACAAAGCACTAAGACACCATATTAAATCAAAACAAAACAAAAACTCTCAATTATACAGCAGCAGAAATGGACTAGGCACTTAACAGAGGTAAAAGGCCCAGAATGGATTTTACAGAATATTTACAGAAAGGGCTATTGGAATTATTTTTGCTTCTCTACCCACCTTGAGACTAATTCATGGTGTGAACTGAGGGGTGCATTTGAACTGCCCCATGGATTTGCAGACACGTGAAGATGTAGCTCATGCTGCTCTATGCCAGAGACTGGACAGGCATGTAGAGGCTCCTCATTCTCGGGGTCTCTGTCACACCTTGTTCTGCTCAGTGTAAGGAATGTATGCCTACGGATCGAGGCTCACCGTGTTCCTTGCGAGAGAAAAGAGACTGGGAAATGGATCTAGACGAGTCCAGATTTATGGAGCAGGGTTTCTTGATCCTCCACACTTTGGCACCACTGCCCTCCATTGACACAGTGGGACCGTCTCATCGAGCGGCTTTGTCAATAGTGGCGAGAGTCCTTTGGGGCTCTCTTCAATTTCGTAGGCTAGGAACTTGGGCCAAAATAAATGTGTTCTTCAGATACATTATTTGTTTGATCCTGAGAGTGAGTGTGGCAAGTCCCTGGAAAATCAAAATGAGCATCTAAAAATAAATGAACCACCCACAACAAAGTCGGGATTGGAATCAACGCTGCCTGATGCTCAAGCCATCCCACCAAATATCGCCTCTCTCACACCCCTCACCTCACAAGACTCCTGGACACTGCATATAATAAAACAGTGTTTTCTGAAATGTGGGAGGAGGGAGGGGCTGCTCAGTCAGAGAGGGGCTGTTCCATGGACCAGACCAGTGAAAGGGTGCAGGGGATTTGATGGCAGTTCTGTTTATGTGAAATGCCCATAAAAATGAATTGATAGGAGTCTGATCACTAGACCTTCTAAAATCCCTTATTCACCGCCTCCCCTGTACTTCCTGGGTGACAGTAGACCTCCTTGAAGAAATCA
The DNA here is from genome assembly GCF_050624435.1 of Tenrec ecaudatus. Taxonomy (NCBI): domain Eukaryota; kingdom Metazoa; phylum Chordata; class Mammalia; order Afrosoricida; family Tenrecidae; genus Tenrec; species Tenrec ecaudatus. The sequence goes on from NC_134533.1 coordinate 137,148,861, forward strand.
TTATTCATCATTTCCTTAACAATATCCCTAGAGGACCTACAGCAGATCCGTGCTGGGTAGACAAAGAATGCAGTGGTTGGCAATCTACATCTCTGAGTAGGGACAGAGGAGGTGAGTGCATGCTCACTAGTCCAAGGTGGGGTTGGGTGCCCCGGGAATGCATGACATTGGTGCAGGGGGATAAGATCCTGGCAGAGGGCTCAGAGTCCCATGCCCACCCTGTGGCATGGCGAAAGGTAACATTGTGTGATTGGGAGAGTAGGCAGTGGAAAGGCATACTGACATGAATTCAAATTTCTGTTCTAGCATTTACTAGGTATGTTAGGCTGGATTCACTAGAGAATTAAATCCAGTGACACTCATATATGTGTAAGAAAGAGCTTTATAAGAAAATGTAATCATAGATCAGGAAAGCACCCCAGCCCAGTCCAGATCAAGTCCATAAATCTGTTACTAGTCCATAAGTCCCTCTTCAGACTCACACAGCCCCATGCAATGATGCAGAATGCAGGGGTATCACAGGCCAGAGGGTGCAAAGTCTTGTGGATCCAATGGCAGTGGCAGTGGCGATGGTTGCATCACAGTGTCCTCACAGGTCTCAGAGTGGCTTGCCAACATGAAGGTAAAAGCAAAGAGAGAGGCAGAGGTTCCCAGGACCCTCCATATGAGAAGGCCACACCCACAAGGAGGCACCATCAGGCTGTGACCTAATTGACAGGCTCGACTCCACCCCTACACTTTTATATATCAGGTGGACATGAAATTATATAACTACGACAGTAGGTATGCGATTCCTGAACACTCTTTAAGTTTGTATTGTTGGTTTCACTAATACTCTCTACTTGATCTCTAGATGCTAATACGCATTGCAATGGCTACACAGAACTAACAGGCAACATTCACAATTTAAGGGTTTATTAAGGAGGTTAACAAATTGTAATGTCAGCGAGAAATGCTCAGGGTTGAGTTATCAGGACATGCTACATAGTTTGTTCAGGTTTGCTAACAGAGGCATACCACATGGCTATCAGCCTTAAGTTGAAGGCATTCAGCTCAAGGTCCATGAGTCAGCAAACCCAGCTCCCTGAACTCAGTGCCCAGAGACACCCTACTCCAGTAAACCTGAAGTCATTCAGCTCCACTTTTGTGTGTCAGCAAGCTCAATTTGCCCAATTAAGTGCCCAGAGGCACCTCAAAAGAACTCAGCTTTACTTGATGCATTGGTTGGGAAGTCCACCACTCTAGTCCCTGCTCTGGCCCCTGGTTCTGCTGCTGCTGCTGCTGCTGCTGCTCTCCTGATGGTATAGTTGTCTTCCGGATCCTGGAAGTCCACTGCACAGGGACCTTATATCCATAGGACCTCCTCCACTCCTGGCTCTTGCTGGTAAGATCCCTCCTCCTATTTTTTAGAGGAGGGGTTTTTCATGCACACCAGGATAGCAATCCAGACTATTCTGCTCACAGTCACTCACAGATGAATCCTATCAGTATCTTCCCTCGCCTTCTTACCAGACCCATTCAGGGAAATGTCTGGTTGGAGTTAAAGACTGGGTAGAAGAGCCGCACTAAATAACTCCCTGCCCCTACAGATAACATGGATTGAAAGGCCGGACCTGCCTTGCAAGTTTGGAGTGGGAGTTGAAGGAGGTAGCAAATAAAAGGCCTTTAGCACAATGTTTGGAGTAAGCAAGCACCCAATAAATGCTGGTAGTGGCGGTGATTATTTTCTTAATGTCTCTTCCAAGGTTGTAATAAGGCATGAAGTGTGATGTTTGTGTAGAACTTGTCTGTAAGCCAACTCATTTGAAGCTAGATGGTAATCCCTTGGGGCATGTTTGGTCCCTATTGGAAATACCCAATCTACTCACTATAGCCTTTCTTAATTTAAAATATGAGCTTTCATAAGATGTTGTCTACAGAAGGGCTTCCAAACCTTCCCTGCTTGTCCTTGAGCCATCTCCCCTCAAGCAGCCTCTCATCCCGGTACCAGCGAAGAGGGCTCCGAATTTTAGAAAATGGAGTGTTTTGTAACAAAGAATTGTCAGGTAAAGTTGCCAATTCTCCTTTGGATCCTCAACTCCTCGGAAACTGCCCCTCAAGCTATACAAGCTAAGTAATAAATCCATGAACTCCTAATACAGGGGCAGCATAAGATAGTGAAGTGTACTTTCTGGAGACAGATTGCCCGGGTTCAAATCCCAGCTACTCTAGCATGTTGGGGATTCTCCAAAGGTGGCCCCTCAATAAGCGTACTTCCTGGTTGTCTCACCCTGTTGTAGTGTGCGTTGGATCTAGGCTGGCGGGCAGAAACAAACTTGCATGACTTCTCCGGCTAGATGCGAGAGGGCTCGTAGCTTCTGAGGAAAGCTAGCAAAAAGGACCACCCTGCTGTGAGGAAGCCCAAGCTAGCCATGTAGAGATGCTTTGTGGGGAGAGCCCACCACATGCCCAGCCCTCAGCTAGTCCTGTCTTCTTAGCTGACATTCCAGACATGTGAGGGAAGAAGTCATTTTGGAAGGCCAGTTTCTTTCGTCCCTCAGTAGTTGCAAGAGAGAACTCAAGTAGGAACTGTCCTGCGAAGGCAGTATACCCAAGAGCCTAGAGAAATAAAAATGCATGGGTGTTCCAAGACTTTATGTTTTGGAATGATGGGTAGTAATAGTTAACCCAAACAGCTACTCACTAGCTGTGTGGCCTTGGGCTTGGTACTTAACCACTCCGTACCTCAGCTTGCTCACCATAACTGTACATAATAATAGTACCGATGTCATAGGGTTGCTTTGGGGACAAAATTAGTTATTACATGTAAGGTGCTAAGAACAGTACCTACCAATTGCCATTGAGTTGATTCTGAATCATGCCCCCCCCCCCCCATGTGTGTCACAGAAGAACTGTGCTCCATAGCATTTTCAATGATTGATTTGGGGGAAGAGAGCAGGTTTTTTTTGCTTGGTACCTGTGGGTGACCTCAAACTGCCAACCATTAATTAGCTGCTAGCACTTAAATGTTTGTATCACTTAGTTTCATTTTAAAATTAAGGCCACTCATTCTGAAATTCAGTACCTAGCATATGATATAAGTTTGAAAAATAGTTATTATTCATTCATGGAACATTCATAGAATATGTATTGAATGCTTATTATGTATCAGATCAGCCATGCTGGTATAGGAGATTACGTGTTGGGCTGCTAACTATGAGGTTAGCCGTTCCAAACTACCAGTTCCTCTGCTGGAGAAAGATGAGGCTTCTGCTCCCCAAGAGACCGTTCTAACCCGCCCTACGGGGTCCCCATGAGTCAGAATTAAAAGTGATTATGCTTTTTTTGTTTGTGTGTTTGGCTTTCTTTGTCCTATTTTTATTGTGGTTACATGAGTAATAAGACAAAGTCCCTAAATTCCTGATGCTTACATTCTAGAAGGGGGAAAATAGCAATAAAATAGATACAAAAACTGAGTAATTGTTATAAATGCCACGAAAACAATAAAACGAGGTGATGTGATAGAAATTGCAGCTAATGATGTGACATCAGAGGAGCCCTGATGGGGTAGTGGGTACGCATTGGGCTGCTCACCTCAGTCCGCAGTTGGAAACCACAGGCAGCTCCACAGGAAAAAGATAAGACTTTCTACTCCTGTAAAGAATTACAGTCTCAGAAACCCACAGGGGCAGCTCTACCCTGTCCCTGTCGGGTCACTAAGAGTTGGAGTTGACTTCAGGCCTGGGAGCTTGTTTTTTATGGGTTTGGATGTGACATTTAGGCTGAAATCTGAACAGTGCAAAGCCTAACGGTTCTTGGAAAAAGTGAAACATCCCTTCTCCGAATATGGATCTTTAAGTAGGTGGAGCTCTGAGGCTTCTTGTCCAGTATCAATGGAGAACAAAATGCCTCTTGCATGCTTATGAATGGAAGGCCTGGCTCGGGTATGGCTGTTAGCTCCTGTGGCAAGAGTGCTGGATTTGGTTAGCTTCTTTGTTTGTTTATATTTGGTTTATTTCGGTTTTTGACCTTGGAGAGGTGCTTTAGGGACGTGGAGAAGGCCGAAACTGAAGTGTCTATTTTGGGGGAGTGGTGTTGCCTTAGGTCTCAAGGTAATACGGGGTGGTACAGAGTTGGGGAGGGAGCCATTTTCATCACCCCCACTCATGACTCCGCAGACTTGGGAGGATCTTAAAAGGACCAAGAAACAGCACCTTTGGAAAAGAGAGAAACTTCCTTTTCGTGAGTTTGTTCAGGGGACTTGGAGGGCACGCCCTTCAGCAGAAACTCCTTGTCAGTGATGAAAGACAGGCTGTTTGTGACTGGAGAGACAGGCTGCCCTCTGCCTGGAGTGTCACTTCCCCGGGGACGTTCCAGAACAACTGGGATTTGGCGAGGGACACTGGATAGCTATCAAGATGTTGGAAACTTATTTGGAGCTACAGATAATGTTTGGTTAGAAAGAATCATTAAAGCCGAGGTGCTATCAAAACCAGGTAGCAAAACTGAGAGATTCCCAGATTTGTTTTATTAGTATAATAGTAAATTATAATTTTAATGACATTGTTTTATTATTCTTTATAAATCTGAGATATATTATCCCTATAAATCTTAGCTTTGCATATAATGTTTTATTATTCTCTATAAATCTTAGCTATTATAATCTGGAAATAATGAAATTTGGTTTCTTAAAATAGAAATCCATCTACATTGACGTTATTGTCATTTATTAAAGTATAAAAATTACTAAGTCAAAAAAGAATTTATCTGGGAGTTTTCCTGCTTAGTCCTCTCTCCCCAAGCCCAGTGGGGCTTCCCCTGCCTCCCTGTTTTCCTGGTATCCACCAAGTATCTTCATTGTAGCACTGACCATGCTGTATTACAGTCCTGGTGGCATAGTGGGCATGCAGGGTGCTGCTAACCAAAAGGTCAGCAGTTCTAAACCACCATCTGCTCCTCAGGAATAAAATGAAGCCATAAAGAGTTCTAGTTTTAGAAACCCACTGGGCTAGTTTTACCCTCTCCTACAGGGTCTCTATGAGTCAGCACCCACTCAGTGGCAGTGAGTTTTACTGGTGTGCCACCGCTGATAAACTGTAGAGTCCTGGAGGACAAGGCCCTTGTTTTATTAAGAGTTGTCCTTTTTTCCAGTAACTAACATAATGTTGCACACATGCTGTAGGAGCTGAATGAATGAGTAGATCAATTTCTCCATCCTCTTGCCTCTGGGCACGACAGCTCAGAAGCTGCAGATATCTGCAGAAAAGAATCTATTTATTTCCAAAGGAACCCTGGTGGTGCATTGGACTGCTAACGACAGGGTCAGGGGTTTGAATCCACCAGCTGCTTAAGGCTGTCTGCTCCCATAGAGATGTCAAGTCTCAGAAACCCAAAGGGGTGGTTCTACTCTTCCCTATGGGATTGTGAGGACTCCGAAACTGGCTAATGGCAGTGAATTGTTGTATTTCCAAAGATCTCCGGAGAAGGAATCGATGCATCTTCCATAGTCTGCAGGACCCAACTGTGAAAAGAAAGGCGTTCCTCCTGTGGCCCCCCTCCTCTGCCTGGTCTCCAGCTGAATCCCCTCCTTGTGCTGTGTGCCCTCCCCGAGCTTATGCTTTATCAGTCACCTTTTGATCATTGTACTGGTAGCCACCACACCCGGTCAGCATAACAAAGCATGCCATTTGGGTATAATGTCAGTTTCCAATATAGGCGATCCTTACATCATGGATTGAAACTCCGCTGAAAGTGGTTTAGATTCTGGAATTCTAATCCTCACTTAGGATCCCTGGTGGCATAGTGGTTACATATTGGGCTGCTAACTGCAGTCAGCAGTTCGAAACCATCAGCTGATCTACAGCTGATCTATTAGATAAAAACAAGGCTTTCTACTCCTGTAAAGAGTTAGTCATAGAAACCCAGCAGGGTTCTCCCCTCCTCTCCAGGGTTGCCATGAATCGGAATTGAATGACTCCATGGTGGTGAGTTGTTGGGTTATTTTTAATCGTCAATTGAAGCATAAATGCATATTATTTCAAGAGTACAATTCTGCAACACTAATGTTGGTATTAAAACAAGCTGATTTTATGTATAAAGTTGTTTGGGAGTAGAAATTTCAGGTCTTAAAGAAATAGATGGCATCTTCAAGTTGACTTCAACTCATAGAGACCAGGTAAGACAGAGTAGAACAAAATCTTTAAGGGATCAGAAAACCTCAGGGTTTTTTTTCCCAAGAAAAGAGAAATAGACTGACAGTTAATATGAACCAAGAGAGTATATTAGATGATTAACTTTAGAAAAAGCATTGTCTTTAGAATCAACAATCTAATTTATGTAAGTAATGTACACTGAACAATAGTGATTACGTGATACCCTAATTCTAATATTGGTAGAATTTTTGGTGAACTAGCATTCATAACACTTAACACAGGTGGCAAAATGCTAGGGAGGTGGTTAGACTTAGTCTCTGGACATACTTTTTAAAGCTAGTCAGTAAGAATTGCTGATGGATGAGGCACATGATGCAGGAGAACCCGAGGAGTCCAGAGTGGCTTCAAAGTTTTGGACCTGAGAAAACAGGAGAATGAGGTGCCATTGACTGGGAGGGGAAAGATATTGGCCAAGCAGGTTTTGAGAGAGAGGATCAGGATTCAGTTTTCAATATGTTAAGCTGAGGCATATATGTCATTATGTCACATCTGAGTTCCCTTCTCAGTACTATTTAACTGGCAGAGAATGGGTGCTAGGCAACAGTTTACCTCTTATTATGCAATCAATCCTTCAAGAAGTAATGAAAAGTAAAAATATGATCAAATGGCAGCCTATGAGCCTGTGTTTTTATGATGTGATTTAAAGGGATATATGAGTACGTTTTTCCACTCTGAGGGTATGCTGGCAGCTGAAGGTAAAGGAATTCAGATTTTGAAATGAGGAATGGTATATAGAAAAATAAATAGCTGAACATCACCGATGATGTCCATGAAGACATATCTACTTTCCGGATGATTTGCTCTGGAGTATTGATTGCAGCTGTGAGTTCTATTTTTTTGCCTCACCTATACCTATTACTCAGAGTCAACGTATCTCCATTTTACATTGAGAAGATATTGGAGTTTCGTACATCTGGTGCAATGGGCCAGGTGGCTGAGAGACTGGCATCTTCACTTTTCAGAGAAATGAATGAGTAATTTTTAAAAATCATTTATTGGGGGCTCGTATAATTCTTATCGTAATCCATACATACATCTATTGTGTCAAGGACATATGTACCTTTGTTGCCATCATCATTCTCAAAACATTTGCCTTCTGCTTGAGCCCTTAATATCGGCTGCTCATTTTCCCCACTCCCCCCACCTCATGAACCCTTCATTATTCATAAATTATTAATATTTTTGTTATATTTTATGCTGTCTGACGTCTCCCCGGCCTTCTTCTCTGCTGTCCATCCCCCAGGGAGGAGGCTATACCTAGATTCTTGTAATCAGTTCCCCCTTTCTACCCCACATTCCCTCCACCCTCCAGGCATCGCCATTCTCACCATATGTCCTGAAGTAATCATTTGTCCTGGATTCCGTGTGTTTCCAGTTGCTATTTGTACCTATGTGCATCTTCTGGTCTAGCCAGATTTGTAAGGTAGAATTGAGATCATGTTAGTGGTGGGGAGAAAGCATTTAAGAACTAGAGGAAAGTTTTATGTTTCATCGTTACTACCCTGCACCCTGACTGGTTCATCTCCCTACAACTCTTCAGTAAAGGAGTGTCCGGTTGGCTACCAATGGGCTTTGAGTCTCCACTCTGCACTCACCCACCTTCACAATGATATGATTTTTTGTTCCTTCATGCTTGATACCTGATCCCTTCGACAGCTCATGGTCACACAGGCTGGTGTGTTTCTTCGATGTGGGCTTTGTTGCTTCTGAACTAGATGGTCACTTGTTTATCTTTGAGCCTTTGAGACCCCAGATGCTATATCTTTTGATAGCTGGGCACCATCAGCTTTCTTCACCACATTTGCTTATGCACACATTTGTCTTCATTGATCGTATCAGGGAGGTGGGCACCCATTGATAACTGGTTCCTTCTGCACCTTGTGGTCAGACAGGCTGGTGTGCTTCTTCCATGTGGGCTTTGATGCTTCTCAGCTAGATGGCCGCTTGTTTATATTCAAACCTTGAAGACCTCAGATGCTATATCTTTTGATAGCCGGGCACCACTAGCTTTCTTCACCACATTTGCTTATGCACACGTTTGTCTTCAGTGATTGTATCAGGAAGGTGGGAGTAATTTTATATTAAGCATATTTTTAAGCCACAAGCTAAATGCTACCAGATAGAATCAGGAATCCATCCACTGCCGTCACTGACATTGAAACAGTTAGCTTTCTGGGTCTGGCGTGTAATATATCCATCAATCCAACCAACATACTATACAAAGTTGGAGTTTATAATGAGAAACCATTCCATTCTTTCTGGGTCCTAATTTGATTTGACATTCCAGAGTATATGACAGAGCAACCAAATGCTTACTGTCTTTCTTGACATCCTGTAATTCTGAGTCAGGACTTTTTTTTTTTTTCTGTCAAGATGATAAATGATAAAATGAAGCCAACTGCCCATAGGGCTGTTATTGGTATACTTTCTAATCAACTCTCTCATTTAGATGAGGACATTCTTTTAAGATTGCATGATTAATTCAAGTTTATACTTTTAAAAACAGATCTAAAATTGATGGATTGGGTGTATTCTGAGCATCCATTAAATGGTCCTTCGAAGACCCAAACATACAGGAATGCTGCCCTGGACAACTTGCTCCTTAAGATCAGATGCCACAGTTACCTGATTGTATCTCCAAAGGAGGTCATCATGCTACAACCTGATTGACAGGCTAAGCTCCACCCATATCTTCTTACAGGTGCTGTGTTGGTACAAAAAACCTGACTAACACATCAACCAAATTCACTAGTCATTTTGCTGTTGGGTAAGTGTTCGACTGTGAACTGCAAGAACAGGGGTTAAAGAAAGATGAAACTATTCCCGTAAATATTTACAGGCTTGAAAGCTCTGTGTAGGGATATTGGAATCCAATGGATGGGAGTAAGTTGGGATTTATTTTAATTACATGGTGAGTGACTTATTTCAAATTAAGGATGGAATTAAGAAAATTAACAAAACAAGATAAATTAGATGTGGCATGTAAGAAAGTATGAGGTTTTTATGATAGATCACAAGTTAATAAACTATGACTGGCTTTTATAGTAATTTGTTATGCAGATGCATATTGATTCCAAACTTTTCCTAGAGAGCAGATTTCAAATTTTTCCTACCCTATGATGATAGTTAATGGCTTTGTTATGATAAATAAATATAGTTTTAGCCACTTATTTGGCCAGCACTGTTCTAAATTCAACAAATGGGAAAATGTTCACTCTACCTGCATGGCACTGTTAGGTTTTTAGTTTTGGCTCTTTGGGTAAATTTCATTGAAAAAAAAAACCAAAACACTAAATAGTTGATAAAGAGTCAACTGTGAAATTATGTTCTCACCCTCCTTTTCAGAGTTGTTCCTCCCTATTAATACAAACTCACGGCCCTCCAAGTTTCTTCTCTAATCTTTTTGGTGTTGTCTGTTTGATCCCTGTGCTAGTCCAGGTTGACAAGAGAAACACATCCAGGGGATTTCATATATATATATGAAAGAGCTCTGTATGGAATTATTTATTCCATATTTGTATGGAATTGTATGGAAGAGCAATTGTATATTGAAAAACATCCCAACCCAGTCCTAATTAAGTCCATAAGTCTGATATTAGCCTATATTCCATTATTAGCCCATAAATTCCTCTTCACACTCACGCAACACATGCAATGATGCTGAATGCAGGAAGATCACAGGCCATTGGATGAAAAGTCTTGTGGATTCAATGGTGGTGGAAGCATCTCAGCACAGGTGCAGATATCCACGTGGCTCCTCCAGCTCTCTGAGTGTCTTAACAGAGAGAAGGTGAAGCAGAGAGAGTGTGGCCCACCCCCAGGGAGAGAGAAAGTTTTCAGGATCTTCATGAGAAGGCCATGCCCACAAGGAGGCATTGTCAGGCTGTGACCTGATTGACAGGCTAGACTCCACCCCTATATTTATCTATCAAGTTAATATGAAATTATTTAACTACCACAGACCACCCCTTGTCAACGTGACACCTTTACACAACTCTATAGCCATGTATAGTTTTTAACAAGAACAATAGTAAAACCATATTTGTACCTAATCGGATAAAACTAAAATGCATATAACTCACAATGTGCCAGCCTTATTTAAACATAATACTCTATAAGCAACAAAACAAAAATATTCTGTGCTTAATATTTTCAGTTATGTGAACGTTACACCATAATCCTATAATTTTATAAACATATTCCCCAGCATGTGAAAGTTTGTAAGCGAGACACCTCATGCTTTTATCCCCCCAATTTTGGATATTCAATTTCTATACTGCGTACTTGCATCAACCCAGTGCTCTGAGGAGACAATCATTCTCTGATACGAAGAATCTTCATTCCAGTTGGAACCTTGTGAGTCTGCATCCAAAAGCAAAGTTAAATAGGACAGGCTATCCATAAAGTCAATAGCAATGTGCACCAATTCACAGGCTCAAAAATCTTATCTTCATCTGGTCAGATTCTGGTCAACTCAATGTGGGCTGCCTTGCTTAGCTCACTAGGGTGCCCATTGACTGCCTCGCCTTTTGACCATGGATGTCTTCACAAATTCTCAACAACCCTTGGGCTAGGTCATGAACTTCAGGCCAGCCAACTCGCTCTCATCTTTTCTTCTAGTCCCTGTGAACCAGGTCCACGACTGTCAGTGGCCAGCCTCAACCCATCTCTTTATTGCTGCCTTTCTCCCACTTCCACTCAACATGTGGATCCAGATGGTCACCTAGCAAGCATTTCAGGCTGTCTGCATTCAGTCCTAGAAAGGAGAATTTCTTCATGGCTCCAAATCTTTCCACCTTCAAAATTCAAAAAGAGCCAAAGGGTTCCTTTTTTTTCTTCAGTCTGTCAGAAGCCTCCTAGGCAAGTCTTCTTCAAGTGCAAATGCTCTGAGCACTGAAAACACTACTTGGGGCTTATCTTTTCAGAGCCATCTTTGCAGATGTGTCCTACACCCATTTAAAGATCCAATTTAATGGCTGAAGGCAAGTAGGCGTACATACTCTATTCTTACTTCCCAATAATGATTTTCCCCAATAATAATTTCTATCACACATTATATCAATAAAAATTGGCAGAAGAAATCAGTAGAGTCAGATCCTAAACACATTCTTAAAAGTCAAATTCAGTCCTTTATTTCATATCCCATTGATATGAAAGATGACCTCAGACCTCTGGCTGTATTACCTCAAGCCAGGGCCAGGCCTTCTGTCAGCCATTTTGACTAGGCAGCATGGTCTTAGGTTCAAGGAGCCATTTTGCCCCGAGCTCACAATATATATTAATCACATTCCTAATATATGTTAATCACATTCATTTTCACTATTTCAAAGAGGAATAACCAAAGACAACAACCAAAACTTCCCAAGTCCTTTACAGAAAACAATTCAGTAAACAGTGTCGCCCCATCTGACCTCTGGCTAGCCAAAGAAGAAAAAGTACCTTGAGGATGAGGTCCAACAAGCATCCACTGGCCAGCTCCATGATTTTTTTTTCTAGTACCCTGTTCCTAGTAACAATTTTGTTAGGCAGGGTATATTCATAATATGTATATTCCGAAGCTCAACTCACTTTCGTGGAACAGTTAATATACAGAAGGTCCTTCAACTCACGTGGGCTGATGGTCCAAGGTCAAGGAAGCAGACAGCAGAGCCTACCTTCAGGCAGGACAAGCAGGATGGGACAGCAGCAGGAAGATGAGAATTTGAGGCATAGCAGAAACCAGTAGCACAAAAGCGTAGTGAAGAGATCCCAGTGGATCCTCAAGAAGCGTGGTAAAGCAGGTCTCAATTAATGCAAGGCGGCACTATCCACGGGCTGACTTGTCCCACAATAGCCCAGGACATGGTTGGGGCAAAGAACTAGCTCAGGCAGCAGAGCACTAGTGCAATCACCAGGTAGAAAGAGAGGGGGCTGGCCTTAGAAAGCTACCATCTACTTTTTTTCTGGTCTTATTGTAAAGAAGGTCGTTTTTCATGGAAGCAATTAGCCACGCGTTCCATATTCTTCTCAAATCCTCCCTCTGTCTGTCCTCTGCTGCTCCGGGTGAATGGAGAGCACTTGTTGTATCTCACATGGCTTACAAGTGTGTAGAACTCCTGGCACTACACACTGAACTAGGAGGTAGAACAAATGCATGACACATTAGGACACCACTTAACTAGGATGTCCTAATTAACTGGGGTGACCCAAAATCTCCAAACCAAGAAATCATCATGTGTTGTTGTACATCAGAAACCGCTTTTTGAGGGCATGGGGAGCATTGTTGTAAATATCTCATAACACTTTTGCCAACTCAGCTTTCACTGGTGTGCATTATCACAGTACATTAGCCATAAGCAATAGCTCCTTCCCTTAGTCTCCCTCCCACGTAGGGCAACTCCAGTCTGTATACATCTGCCTGTTCTTTTCTATATCATTGAGGTCATACAATGTCATTTTGTGGTAGACTTATTTCCTTGTTGATGGATAGTTAAGCTTTTTCCATATTTGGACTAGTATGCATAAAATGGTTGTGGATATTCTTGTACATCATTTTTATGCATAAATGTTTTCTTGGTAGTAGAAATCGAGGAGTGGGCCTGCTGATGCATAGGGTAGGTGTATGTTTAATCACTAAGAAGCTGCCCATCTCGTTTTCAAAATAGTTGGCCATTTCATGCTTCTACCATCAATGTGTAAGAGATTGGCTTACCCCACATCCTCTCATTTAGTATTATCAATAGTTTCTTTTTATGAGAAGTGGTAAAAAATTTTAAAGTCCAATCTATCAGTTTTAACTTTTCTGGTTATTTTCTTACTACCTATAATTACAAAGGTGTTTTCTTATAATCTCTGAAAAACCTTATAGTTTTAGCCTTTACATTTATGTGTGATTCACTTCAAGTTAATATCTTCATAATGTGAAGTAGAGGTAGAAATTCTTATTTATCTGTCATTATCCAGTTTTTCAACATTTTTTTCCTAAAATGTCCTTTCCTTTCCCCATCGTGCTGCTCTGTCATCTTTGCCAAACATGCATTGATCATAAAGGTCGGGTGGGGTCTACTCCAGGCCTCTCTGTTCTAGCCCATTGATCTCCTTCTCCGGTCTATTTTTCCACTGCTCACTCATGTTCCTTGGGGTCCCATAGCACATAAATGAGGCATGCTTTCTAGAAAAGGAAAATATACTTTACATGAAAAGTTCTTGATATCCACATTTCCTTTTATCCTCCACAGCTACACAAATTATTCTAAGTTCTCCACATTTAGCTTGATTTTGCTGATACATTGACATGATGGGTTAGTATCAGGCCTATAGGATGTTCTAATTGTCCCCTTGTGTTTCTCTTGTTGGTCCTTCGACTGTCTTCTGAGAGAAGTGGAGGAGGCCTTCCGTGCTTCACGGTGTGATTTCTCTCCATATGTGGTAGGAGATAACGCTGACCTGGCGATGAAAACGAGAAACTAAGGTGCACACTGTACTCCTAGTCATCGCATCCTCTGAGAGATGCTGTTTTCACCTCCCTGTTACTTTGCTGAACACCTTCTCCAAACAAGCTTGTCAAGTTTGTCTCTCACTCCTCAGATATCTGGGATCAGATGAGTCTGACTTAGCTTCTCATCATTATTACAAGTTAAGTTGTATGCTTTTCTTCCTGTTTGTATTTTAAAAGTGGGTTTTGGGCTGAAAACTTAAAAATGGACAGAAGATTTGTATAGACATTTCACCAAAGGAAATAGGCAAATTGCCAATAAAGCATGAGGAGATATCCGCAGACTTAGTCCTTAGGGAAATGTAAATCAGTAATGAGATTCCCCTTTCTACTCTGTAGAAAAGCAAGTGATGTGGGTGCCTCTGACCTTCTCCAAGTACACAAAGGGGAAGGAAAATCAAAGTCCACATCAATAGCCACTGCCCAAGGCCAATTCATATGAGGCCAAGGTCAGATATACCCCACCTCCAACCTCCCTACCAATTCTGACACCAACTGTTCCTCCCACAGCTTTTTCTACCTTTTTTAAGCTGGGTTTGACAATCAAATAGAACTCACAGGCAATACTCACAGTTAAGAGTTTATTAAAGAAGTTAACGCGTCATAAATGCTCAGGATACAATTAGGCAGATAGAACATCTTCTCAGCCATGCCTGCAGGTAGGTTTCTCTGATCTTTGGCCCCTCAGCAACATGAAACATTAACTTGTGGCCTGCTCATGCAGTGTTACAAAGCTCTTGCAGGGCTGCCAAGAAGTGCTCAAAGGACATTCCATCAGCCTCTGCCCTAAGGCACCCAGCTCTGGCTCTGTGGGTCAGCAAACCTAGCTCCCCAGTATACATGCCTCCAGGCTCCTGACTGCTGCAGGAACTCAGCTTTACTTGCTATGTGGACTAGGAAGGCCACCCTCTGTCTCATGCTCCGGCTCCTGGCTTTGCTGCTGCTGCGGCAGCGTCGTCACTCCTCTGTTGCTCTTCTGGTGTTACAGCAATTTCTTGGATCAAAGAAGTTCAGTGCATAAGGATCTCAGGGCCCAAAGGACATATTCTACTCCCAACTCTTGTCTTGTTCTGGTAGTAAAATCCCTCCCCCCTTCCTTCTTCCAAAAGGACATTTTATATTCAGCTGGATGGCAATCACAATTAACCCTATTAGTTATCACTCACAACTGAATCACATAACCCTATCACCATCTTCTCCCCTACCTTCTCTTACTCTGACCCATCAGGAAAAAGCCCTTTGGAGAGAGTTAAAACATGACTAGAAGGGTCATGCCAAATAAGTAACAGCACTGCATACCTATTCAAAAATCTTGCTGCCATCAAGTGGATTTCAACTCATAGTGAGCCTGTAGGACAGAGCAGAATTGCCCCTATGGGTTTATGGGCTGTAAACCTTTACCGGAACGGAAAACCTCATTTTTCTCGAGTGGAGCAGCTGGTGGGTTAGAATTGCTGGCCTTGTTGTTAGCAACCCAGCATGTAACCTTTGACACTACCAGGGCTCCTTTTGATCATGGGAAAAATGAAAAAGGATGGACAAGACTATATTGTGTCATATGTGGAGGAACTGATTCTCACATCTTTCTGATGAGAATGTAAAATGGGATAGCCCCTTTGGAGAGCATTCTGGGAACTTCCTAAAAAAGGTAAACACAAATTTAACCATATAGTCCAGTAATTCCACCCCTAGATATAGCAAAAGAAATTCATTTATGTCCACATAGTAGCATTATTCACAATAACTTTTAGCTGAAAGTTCTACTCAATCCAAATGTATATCAACTGATACGTGGATTAAATATAATGTGGTATACCCATACAATGGAATAGTATTGCAAAATAAGCAGCAAACTAATGATTGATACATGCTACAACATAGTTGAATCCCAAAGATATTGTACTAGGTGAAAGAAGCCAGATGCCAAAGACCGTGGGTTGTATGATTCCATTTATATAAGATGTCCAGAAAAGGACAGTAATCTATAGAAATCGGATTAGCGGTGGCCTGGGCAGAGATGAGAAGGACTGACAAAATCTTTTTTGGAATAATAGAAATATTCTAAGATTGGATCACCGTGTTGATTGCACAACTATAAATTTACTAAAAATCTATACACTTAAAACAAGCAAATTGTATGGTATGCCAATAGTGGGGTTCTTTTTCTTAAGTGTTTTAGAATCAAAGAACTTTGACCTCCATGAGATCTGAGAAATCAAGGGAACACCAAGTCCCTGACTAAAATGTACAGTCAAGTGGGGAGTGATCAAGGGATGCGTGCCACCTGAGTTGAAAGACCATAGAAAACACCATCCTTCAGGCAGCCCAGGGCTTGGAGGAAAGGGTGCTCTGAGAAACTCAGGCTCTTGTTGTATGAAAAAGCTGAGATTTTTCGGTTGGAAAACAAGAACAGATAAAGGACCTTGAAGGAAGGACAGGGCGTGTGGGAACATGTGTGTGGCATGTAGTCTGGAGTAGTGAGTTCTTGAGGCTCTCTACAATCCTTTTCCTTTCCACTAGAGCCTTCTTTGAAAATGATTTTTCTCCCTAAATGTGTTGTCACAGAACTTGTATGTTAAATGTTACATCATCTGATCAAAATGATTCACTGCCCTCTCTCCTGCTGATTCAACTCTGCTAAAAAACTCACTGCTATTCAGTTGATTCCGGTTGAGATATTTTTCGGTTTGTTTTGCGTTTAGTACTATGATAGTTTATCTACTCCTCTCTTTTTAATTTCATTGATTTAAATTTTTGGAAAGTTTTTTTTTTTTGGCCAGGGATGAAGTGGAAGAAAATTGAGAGTAAAGTTGGCTGGGTTGATGATAATTTGGGGAGAAGTGGAAGAAATGGAGTTTCACTGAGGAATAACACAGCTTGAGTTAAGTAGTGCTAAGTTAACAAGGAGAAAGAAAAGCACTCTTGCTCAGAGAAACCCAAACTAATGCAAACCCATCAGCACCCAGTTGATTCCCACTCTCAGTGACCCTTATCTGTAAATTTGTACACAAGCAGACTTCTGCAGAACTCATGGTGGGTTTGAACCTCAGACCTGTCATACTTACCTGATAAGTGCCAGCAAGGCTTCAAATAAAGACCAAAGTGAAATTGAGGGATGAATAGAAAGCCTCATCTTTGTCCCACTCAAACAAAGCCGTCCAACACTCCAACTAGCTGCCATTGAGTCAATTCAGATTCACACCGTTGTTTCTGTTGTTAGGGGCCAGTCAGTCAGTTCTGACTCCTGGAGAACCTGCCCACAACAGAGCACAGCACTGCCGGTCCTGCTCCGCCCTGACGACTGCTATGTTTGAGCCCATTGTTGGAGCCAGAGTGTGGGTCCCTCTTGTTGAAGGCCTTCCTTTTCCACCCCCCTCTACTTCATCAAGCATTGTGAGAGGGGACTAATCACTGATGAAAGAGAAGATTAACTACAGCTTGATGTCCTTTTTTTGTTTAATTGTTTTATTAGGGGCTCATACAGCTCTTAACACAATCCATACATACATCAATTGTGTAAAGCACATTTGTACATTCATTGCCCTCATCATTCTCAAAACATTTGCTCTCCACCTAAGCCCCTGGCATCAACTCCTCATTTTTCCCCTCCCCCCTCCTTCATGAGACCTTGATAATTTATAAATTATTATTTTGTCATCTCTTGCCCTGTTCAACGTCTCCCTTCACCCACTTTTCTGTTGTCCCTCCCCCAGGGAGGAGGTCACATATAGATCCTTGTAAGCGGTTCCCTCTTTCGAACCCACCCACCCTCTACCCTCCCAGTATTGCCACTCACACCACTGGTCCTGAAGGGATCATCCACCCTGGATTCCCTGTGTTTCTGGTTCCTACCTGTACCAGTGTACACCGGCTGGTCTAACCAGACTTGCAAGGTAGAAATGGGATCATGATAGTGGCGGGAAAGGAAGCATTTAGGAACCAGAAGAAAATTGTGTTATTCATCGTTGCTACAGCGCACCCTGACTGGCTTATCTCCTCCCCAAGACCCTTCTGTAAGGGGATCTCCAGTGGCCTACAAATGGGCTTTGGATCTCCACTCCACACTCCTCCCCTCATTCACTATGGTAAATTTCTTTGTTCTGATGATGCCTGATACCCGATCCCTTCGACATCCCATGATCACACAGGCTGGTGTGGGCTTTGTTGCTTCTGAGCTAGATGGCCGCTAGATGCTATATCTTTTGATAACCAGGCACCATCAGCTTTCTTCGCCACATTTGCTTACACACTCATTTGTCTTCAGCGATTGTATCATGGAGGTGAGCACACAATGTTAAGATTTTTTGTTCTTTGATGTCTGATACCTGATCCCTTCGACACCTCGTGATCACACAGGCTGGTATGCTTCCTCCATGTGGGCTTTGTTGCTTTTGAGCTAGATGGTTGCTTATTTACCTTCAAGTCTTTAAGACCCAGACACTATATCAAGGATAATGTAACCAAGAGGAATTGCTGAAACCCTGGTGGGGACTGAGCATGATAGTGGGACAGGAGGAAAGTCTAGGGAAATAGAGGAAAGAGCTGGGAGACAGGGCATTTATAGAGGTCTAGATAAAGACATGTACATATGCAAATATATTTATATATGAGGGATGGGGAAATGGATCTATGTGCTTATATTCATAGGTTTAGTATTAAGGTAGCAGAAGAACATTGGGCCTCCACTCAAGTACTCCCTCATTGCAAGAAAACTTTCTTCTATTAAATTGGCATTCTCTGATGCTCACCTTCCTGACACAACCTCTGAAGACAAAGCAGGTGAATAAGCAAATGTTGTGAAGAAAACTGATGCTGCCCAGCTTGATGTCCTTTGAAATGTAAAGAATGGCCATTTGGCTAAGAGGGAGGGAGTTATCACCTAGGTGAGTAGCCTCAGCCATTTGATTAAACCCGCTGGCCTTCCAGAACACATCTCTCCCATAGAACTTATTGTTTACATTTTTCACATTCTTCTCATGGACAAATGGTTAACATCCCCGCTATTTGCTACCCAGAAATTAATCTGGCCCTTTTGTCCTGTCAGTGTTATGTCTGACACAAATTCCTGCATTCTGGAACTTTCCCACTTATTTTTAGGCATTTGTGGCATGTTGTGTTGGAGCATTGAGCTGATAACTGCAAGTTCAGAAGTTCAAAACCATCAGCTGCTCCACAAGAGAAAGATGAGACTTTCTACCCTCAAATGTACAAATGTGCTTGACACATGGATGGATGGAGGGATTGTGAAAAGAGTTGTGTGAGCCCCCAATAAAATGATTTTTAAAGAAAAAAGGTTCAGTCTTGGAAACCTTTAGGAGTTTCTAAGTTCTACTGTGTCCTATAGGATCACTATGCATTAGAATTGATTCAATGGCAGCGATAGCTTCCGAAAAGGTTCATCATCGTGTTAGGTTTCTGGGGTGCTTTGCCTTGCTTGCTTCTCGACACTCAAAGAATTCACATGGCAGAAGCACTTTTGTAAATCCAAGTAACTTTTATGCGGGAAAGGGAAGTTTCCGGTATTACAGTCTCAAAGGTACACACTATCCTTGGAAAGTGTGCAAGGCCACACGGTGGGAGCCGTGGGAAACGGCCGTTTCAGAGGAGTACAGAAAAACACATGGAAGGAATATGGAAACTGGAACTCAAAACCAGCATGCAGGGGCAAGGGCAAGGCTTCCCACGAGACCAAGAGAGTGTGGGTCCCAAGAGGAGCCGCAGACGCTTACACAAGCAGCCCGCTCGGGAGAGACTCCCACCCTTCTCTGGCAGAACCCACCCGACAAGACAAGAGCCCGGCAGCCTGCCTTTAGCCTGCTTTTATCCCTTCCCATCCCACTGGCTGTGGAGGTGTGGTTGGGGTATTGGCTGATCTTATTGGCTGCCTTCCTGTGCACCTGTGTGATGTCATGTCGCTGGTGCCTAGTCTGTGCACCTAGGTGTGCCTCCCCCCTGGGCCTAGGTGACTTGGGTCTGAGCATGCTCAGCTTTGGATTTTCCCTTTGGTGTCTACTTAGGGTGCCCAATTTCTTTCCAACCCCTTGATTGTGGCCCTGCCAGCCGATTTCTGCTAGGGCAGGCATTCAGGAAGACAATCCCCCTTTATCCCCCAATCTAGTGACCTGTCATTAGCACCATTTGCATTGATGAAAAATTAGAAGCATACTAAATGTAAGAAGATAGGAGATGATAAACTAGGCTGTGGTACAGACATACAGTAGAGTAGAATAAGGCCATTGGCAGTGGTAGTACAGTTGCCTTTTCGTTCTTTTAAATATCATCATTTTTGCAACTTTCTGCTATTTGACTAGTGCTTTATAAATACATTATTTTTTAAAAGAACATTTTATTGGGGGTCTCTTATAACTCTTATCACCTTACATACATCAGTTGTGTAAAGCACATTCGCACAGTCATTGCCCTCATCATTCTCAAAACATTTGCTCTCCACCTAAGCCCCTGGCATCAGCTCCCCATTTTTTCCCCTCTCCCCGCTCCCCACTCTTTCATGAACCCTTGATAATTTATAGATTCTTATTATTTTGTCATGTCTTACACTGTCTAATGTCTCCTTTTACCCACTTTTCTGTTGTCAGTCCCCCAGGGAGGGGGTTATATGTAAATCCTTGTAATCAGTTTCCCCTTTCTACCCCCCTCCCAGTATTACCACTCTCACCACTGGTCCTGAAGGGATCATCTGTCCTGGATTCCCTGTGTTTCCAGTTCCTGTCAGTACCAGTGTACGTGCTCTGGTCTAGCAGGATTTGTAAGGTAGAATTGGGATCATGATAGTGGTGGGGAGGAAGCATTTATGACAATGGGGAAATAGATCTATGTGCATATATGTATAGGTTTAGTATTAAGATCACAGATGAACATTGGGCCTCCACTCAAGTATTCCCTCAATGCAAGAACACTTTGTTTTATTAAACTGTCATTCCATGATGCTCACCTTCCTGACATGATTGCTGAAAAGAAAGCAGTGCATAAGCAAATGTGGTGAAGAAAGCTGATGGTGCCTGGCTATCAAAAGATATAGCATCTGGGGTCTTAAAGGCTTGAAGGTAAACAAGCGGCCATCTAGTTGAGAAGCAACAAAGCCCACATGGAAGAAGCACACCAGCTTGTGTGATCAAAAGGTGTTGAAGGGATCAGGTATGAGGTATCAAAGAACAAAAAATCATATCATTGTGAATGAGGGGGAGTGCAGATTGGGGACCCAAACCCCAACTGTAGGCAACTGGACATCCTCTTACAGAAGGGTCGCAGGGAGGAGATGAGCCAGTCAGGGTGAGGTGTAGCTATGATGAAACATAGAACTTTCCTCTGATTCTTAAATGCTTCCTCTCCCCCAGTATCATGATCCCAATTTTACCTTAAAATACATTCTTTTTTTGTTTGTTTGTTTCTCTGGTTAGATTTATTTCTTTTTTTTTCTTTCAACAATTTATTGGGGCTGATACAATTCTTTTCACAGTTCATACATATACATACTTCAATTGTATAAAGCACATCTGTACAGTCTTTTCCCTAATCATTTTTTTCTCCTCTTTTCTTCTTTTACATTTTATTAGGGACTCAAACAACTCTTACCACAATCCATACATATACATACATCAATTGTATAAAGCACATCCATACATTCCCTGCCCCAATCATTCTCAAGGGCATTTGCTCTCCACTTAAGCCCCTTGCATCAGGTCCTCTTTTTTTCCCCCCCTCCCTCCCCATTCCCCCCTCCCTCATATGCCCTTGGTAATTTATACATCGTTATTTTGTCATATCTTGCCCTATCCGGGGTCTCCCTTCCCCCTTCTCTGCTGTCCCTCTCCCAGGGAAGAGGTCACATGTGGATCCTTGTAATCAGTTCCCCCTTTCCAACCCACTCACCCTCCACTCTCCCAGCATCGTCCCTCACACCCTTGGTCCTGAAGGTATCATCCACCCTGGATTCCCTGTACCTCCAACCCTCATATGTACCAGTGTACAGCCTCTGTCCTATCCAGGCCTGCAAGGTAGAATTCGGATCATGGTAGTTGGGGGGAGGAAGCATCCAGGATCTGGGGGAAAGCTGTGTTCTTCATCGATACTACCTCACACCCTAATTAACCCATCTCCTCTCCTAAACCCCTCTATGAGGGGATCTCCATTGGCCGACACTTGGGCCTTGGGTCTCCACTCTGCACTTCCCCCTTCATTTAATATGATATATATATATGTACATATATACACATACATATATACATATACACATATATACACATATCTTTTTTTTATTTTGCATGATGCCTTATACCTGGTCCCTTGGCACCTCGTGATCACACTGGCCGGTGTGCTTCTTCCATGTGGGCTTATTTGCTTCTGAGCTAGATGGCCGCTTGTTCACCTTCAAGCCTTTAAGACCCCAGACACTATCTCTTTTGATAGCCGGGCACCATCAGCTTTCTTCATCATAAAATACATTCTTATATATAACTTTACATGTTTATACATAACATACTCTTATACATAAGCTAAGTATATAGTATTTATGGTAGTTACATAATCTGGTATCAACTTGAGACGAGTGAAGGGGTGGGATTTAGCCTGTTGATCAGGTCAAAGCTTGATGACCTCATTTGGAGGTGCTAAGGAGATAAATAGCTCATTGGAGGGGGGACACATGTTCACTCCCTGTCAGACATTCCTGCAGACAAGATACATGGAGCTATGCTAGGGCCCTGGAGCTGAAGGAGCCACATGGAGACCCCTGCCAGCACTGAGGTGCTTCAACTGCCACTGGATCCATAAGACTTTCCCCCCACTGGCCTGTGATCTTGCATTTGATGTCATTGCAAGAGGAATTTATAGATTGGTATTGGAAATATGGACTACTATTGGACTTATGGACGTGATCTGGACAGGGCTGGGTTGTTTTCTCAATATTGAGTTGCTCTTGTATATAAAGCTTTTTCTTACGTGCATATGATTCTCCCTGACTATGTTTCTCTAGTCTACACAGACTAACACAGTATTATAGCATTATAGTTAACCCCTTGATAAAGATAACCTTAGTTACTGTTGGTAAACGTGATTAAGCACACGTGTTTATCTGTGCTCTTTCAAAGTGTCACAGAAATTACAGTAAGATGATTTAAAAGTTTAAAGGCACAGAACAAAGGGATTTGGAATTGATGTAACAATGAACATTTTGGAAGCTAGGAAGGCAGACGCCAATTGAAATGGAATTAGCAGTGACGAGAGAAGAACATTTGCGTCTGCCAGCGAAGGCAAGCAGCACCCCAAGACATCCAGGAAGACTCAGGGATGGAAGCAGCATGTTTCTTGGAAGGTAACCTTTGAGGTTCCCTCCTCCACCCCACACTGTGCACCCAACCTGCACACTTTCTTTCTCCTTGGTAGCAGTTTTGATGCTTTGGGAGAAATTCCTGCAAGGGACTCTGGACTTGGGAACTGCAATCCAAGCAGAAGGGGCATGGCAGAAAGGTTGTTGAAAATGGGAGTTAAATAGAAGTCGGACTTGCTGAAGGGTAAAATGATGTTCAGCCCCTTTCCACCATAGCTGCATTAAGGTCAGTACCATTCAGGCAAGACATTGAAGGTTCTGAGAGGAAAACATTCTGGGTATTGCCGGTTGAGAGACCACAATGTAAAAAGCCGGCTTGCTTCCTCTTACTATCACACTCAGGTGACTCCCCTGCTATCGGAGCTTCCAGTCAGGCTCACCTCAGTTCTGAATGGAAATGGACAATCAAGGAATCCAGGAGCCCTGCTGGTGTAGTGGTTATGTGTTAAAGGCTGCTAACTACAAAGTTGGTGGTTCAAAATCATCAGCCGCTTGGTAGGAGAATGGTGAGGCTTACTACTCAGAAAGCCGTACAGTTCTGGAAAGCCACAGGGGCAGTTCTATCCTGTCATTTAGGGACACTCTGAGTCGGAATCGATTTGAGGGCAGTGAGTTTGTTGGTTTAGGTTTGGTCAAGGCTTACTAGGCATTTGAAGAAACCCCCCTACATGAAAAAGCAGAGCCAAAAATGAACAAAGAGGAAACAAAAACTCCAAGAAAAGAGAGACATTGCTGAGATTAGGTGAAAACTTCAAAATAATGTTCTTTGGAAAGATGAGATAAATGCATATCAAATAAAAGTTGAATAGTAGCAGAACAAGAAGAACTGTCCTTGAAAATGAAAAACGTGCTGGTAGAAACCAACAGAAAACAGAAGGGCTAGGTGATAACGTTGAAGAAAACATCCTTAAATAGGGTAAAAGGTGAAGAGGTGGAATATTGGAGAAAAAGATAAGAAAGCCAGAGATTCTACCTTGGAAACCCTCGTATGATAAAAGTTCTTGAAAAAAAACCAGACTATGGAAAATAAAGAATTATTAAAGAAATAATACCCAGACAGTGAATGAAAAAATACACATCTAGACACATCTTCCAGAAATGCACTGATGATTAATCAATTACAATTCATAGTGACTGTCTAAGGGTTGGTTTTCCAGAAGAGCAAACCAGTGACGGGTAGATATAAATAGATACATTTATTTAAATGAAATGGCTCACACAGTTGTGGAACCTGGCAAGTCCTAAATCCACAGGTCAGGCATCAGGCTGGTGGCTACTCCTGTCTATTAGGACTGGCAACCCCCCACCCCGCAAAACAGGTCAGATGAGTGGCTGCTGTCTCACAGGGTTGTGGGAGGTGGAAAATCCTCAAATCTGCAGGTTAGGCAGGCTGCTTACTCTAATCTCAATAACCAAAGGTTGGAAGAGCATGTGTTGGACACAGGGTCAGAAGAGTTCAAACTTTGCCAGAACATTCTTATGTACTGAAGATAGGTCGCACTCCTATGGAAACTCCCCTTTCAACTGACTGGATGCGCACATCAGATCACAAAATGAAAGGTGATTACGTAATATAAACAAACCACTGAGAACCATGGTTTAGCCAGATTGACACATAACTGTAATCATCACAACAAATCAATAGGACAGAGTCTAACTACACAGTAGAGTTTCCCAGGCTGTAGTCTTTATATGCACAGATTGCCACATTTTTCTCCCATGCAGCGAGCAACTGGTGGATTTGAACTTTCAGCCTGTCCATTGGTATCTAAGTGCTTAACCACTGTGCCACCAGATCTTCATATAAGCAGAGAGCAGTGGAATTTTCATAGAAAGATAAAAGGTCAGTATAAAACTTTTGGAAACTAAAGGAGTAGAACAATATATTTTAAGTTCTGATGAAAATTATTTTAAGACTACAGTCCTGTGCTCAGTTCCCTAGTAGATAGGATGAGCATGTCATAAAGATGCTTTGATGTGCAGCTTCTTGAAGTTTTCATCTCTCTATATCCTTGACAAGAAAACTTTAAGAGGATGAATTCCAGCCAGGGGAGGGCTTACAGCAAGAAAGAGAAGGCATAGATGTTCTGGGGGATTTCCTGCATTCAAGGCAAAGCAATTCCCCAGCCTGACAAGCTGCCTTGTGTAGCCACTCCAGCCTGGAGGGAGGGAGGGGGGGAGGGCAGGAGAATGGAGGACTCCAACCTAAGAACATGGAGCCAATGTTGAAGGGAGTCTTGGTGATAAGTACATAGAAAACGAAGCAGATTTTAAGTACCAGACAATTATAGCTCCAATAAAAACAAATTGTACAAGAAATGCTAACAGCTCAGCTTAGCAGTGAGTAATAGTTTTATTAACATACTGGAAATCCTGAATATTGATTTAGCTAGAATGTTGATAATGGATTAGACTGAAATAATAGGAAGGAGAGAAAGTTTACCAAAAAACATAGTGCACAAACACGTTATTAAGAACAAGGAGGTAAATTCCAGATAAAATAGTCAGAAAGATTAAAGTTGTTGACTCTGAGGATAGGAACTGTGGGCGAAAGAGGAGCCAGGCTATTATTTCTTGTTGACATCTTATAGTGCCATTTTAGATCTTAAACTGCAAACTTAAGTTATTTTAATATGAGAATTAGGTTTAAAAACTATTTAAACATGTTTCTTGTAGCAGGCTAGTGCTACCAAGTAAAACCTATTTCTTTTTTTTAAATTAGTGATAATTATTCTTTTTTATCATTTTATTGGGGGCTTGTACAACTTTTATCACAATCCATACAACATCCATTGTGTCAAGCACATTTATACATTTGTTGCCATCATCATTCTCAAAATATTTTCTTTCTACTTGAGCCCTTGGTATCAGCTCCTCATTTTTCCCCTCTGTCCCCCACCCTCCCTTCCTCATGAACCCTTGATCATGTATAAATTTTTTTTTCATGTCTTACACTGACCAATGTCTCCCTTCACCCACTTTTCTGTTGTCCGTCCCCCAGGGAGGGGGTTATATATAGATCATTGTGATTGGTTCCCCTCTTTCTCCTCCACCTTCCCCTTCCCCTCCTGGTATTGATACTTACATTATTGGTCCTGTAAAACCCATTTCTTAAGCGTTCAAGAGACCGTTGGATGCTCACACTTTCATCTGCTGTGCTACACATGTGTATGACCTGCCTGCTATTTCTCTCAGCCCAGAAGGGGAGGGCTTTCTGTGTCGTTCTCAGAAAACAGCAGTCTAATTTTGTACTTCTGACCCACGCACAATTTATCAGAAGAAAGAACAGATTACAAAAGTCATTTCTATGCAATGTTCTAAGAAACCAGCTGAACTGAGAGTTAATTTCATTTCAGATGGTTTCTTAGCTCATGGCATAGGACATATTTTATTCATGGGTCATTAATAAACCATGAGAGCAGCATGGCAGATAGCCTCCCTGCCTTTTATACTGATCACTCATAAGCCTAGATGTCAAACAACATGCACCAGTGGCTCGGGACAGGGACACTTCTACCTCTACTCATGTTTATCCTCTTCTGAATTAGCTCACACGGACAACGTCTGCAGAATTAGGGGAAAAAGCTTAAAATGATGGAAGACTGTTCCATTCTTATTGGTGTAAAGACATAAGCTAGATTTAATTTATTTGGCCTACGTGCATTCTTCTATTGTGAAGCACAACTAAGAAAACAAAATTAATATCTGTCCTTTTAATAAAAATTTCTATCTGTACACGGATTAAGAGGTTGAAACCAAGCAGACGGTGATAATGAATTGTTAACAAGCTTCGGGTCCATCTCTCATGTGTCTCAGTGGGGCCCCAACCTGCCACATGAGGCACAGCCAGGTCCTGGCTCATGGAGAGCCTGGAGTTAATGCTGTACTTTCCTTGGCGGGCCACAGTGCCGGTGGCAGGCTTTTAATGGGGGCTTGTAGGCTTGCAGAATGACAAATGGCAGAGGAATTCAAATGGCAGCTCAAATCTCATTTATCCACACGTCTGAGAACAAAACGTCTGAGAAGAATATGAAACCCTATTCCTATCTCATTGTCACCGTCATTGCACTTGATGTCGCCACCCTCTGCCCCGGTGGCATGTGGGCTGTTGTGCAGACAGATGAATGGGAATGGGCTAGTCTGCCTATGCAAGGTCACAGTCCTTAGGACGTATGGAAGACCCCCCCCCAATACCTCCAAGACCCCGCGGCTCCATTCTAAAAGGCGTGGGGAGCCAAAGGCCTATGGAAGATAGAAGGTGGGAGAGGGGAGATCATGTGGATATTGTGGGAGCGGGGAGGGCGGGTCCCTAGAGAAGCTGCTTTGGCTTGGATTTTAATCATGAGGTTGGAGTCAGTCATTTGAGACAAGGAGCAAGCATACCCCAGACAGAGGATGCACACACGTGATTGCATTGAGAGGGAAACCAGGCTGGGTGTGTGAGGATGGTAGGTTGCAAGGTTTGAAAGGCTGAGGACAGGTGAGACTAGAACCTCAGACTAGATGGGCCCTGCAGACCCTGCAGAGTGGAAGGTGCTCGGGCTCTAGGCTGTAGATAAGTTGCCTTTCACTCATTCAGCAGCTTCTCAATCATTCTGCACACAGTCGTTGGGATCCAATGGGACAGAGTCAAAGTCCTAAATTTACGGTTGCTGTAAGGGATTAAAAGACATAATATGTGCAAAATGCTTATGAAAATTCCTGGCACTCTATACGCTACCTGAGTATTTATGCTCTGATTAAGTTAGGTATCTTATTCCGAGTGCAGTTTCGACAGTTTCAGCAAGGCCTGTGACCTGACCTCCACTGTCACCCTTGGGCAAGGTTGGACGTGGCTTGAGGTTTCCCACTCCCTCCAGACAGGAAGCGGGTAAAGACCTGGGTAAAAGCCACAGAAAGATATTGATGACAACATTACATGTTCATCTGATCTATTTTCTAAACATGTAAAAGATTTACTCGTTAAAAAAGGAACACAGAAATATACATGGATCCGATCTTGTAAACTTCTGATTTATCCTCTGCCCCTTGACATATAGCCCACTACTTTATGCCTGTTTTTCTGGGTCGTATTGGGGTGGGAGGGGGCATGGAGGTGCAGTGGTGCTCTGTGGGCTCTCAGTCAATGAAGTGTGGCTCATGTCGTAGAACAAAGCCTCCAACGGCGGGTCCGTGCAAGCGGACCTCTTGGGAGATGAGACGGAGGTTTCCGAAGCATCAGGCACGCTGCAGCAACCGTTCTCCCAGCGCCAATCGGCAGACTCTCGGTGAGGGCAAGAGCCCTTTCAAAGGAGCATTACCGTGTCTATAGAAAGAGGGTTTCTTCATACAAAAAGCGGCTTCATTTTTGCATTTTGTTCATAGGATCCGGAAAATGCAAAGCATCCTCTTAAAACACAGCTCCTCATTGGCTGGCAGGAGTCCTGGCATGGAAAGGCTTGGTGTGTTTGCCTGTGACATTCCGGGTGTCCCTGGGGCTGTGAGTGAGCTGAGGTCATTGTTTCAGTGTTTGGTTTTGGCCCAAACAGTGCTCGCCTGTTGATGGGGAGTAAACATGAACTTGTAGAATTGTTTTTCTCTGGGCAGATAATGAATTCCCCTGGTTAATAAAATCTCACAAGACCATAGCTTTTCTTAATTGCCTCCAAAAAAACAGGTAGGAGAGCCATCTTAATAGACTACATGAATCAAGTGTAAGCACTCACAGGAGATTCAATATATAAACTTACCAAGAAGATACGTATCTTCTCTTTCTGCAAAGAGAGACTTAGAAAGGGGAGCAGCCTCGTGGAGCTCTGCTACCAGTAGAGGTGAGACTGTGGAGCATAAGAGGTGGAACCAGTCAATTCCTAGTCCATGGCTCGTGCAAAGTAGCTCGTGGTTTCATTTGGTACCTGATGAATCTGGCCACTAACACTAGATTGTGTTAATCCTCTACACAGTGTCACATTCCGTGTCCATGGCTAGCCGAGGCAACTGTGAAAAAGGCAGGCGAGAGCCTTACCTCCCAGGGAGAAGATAGCGATCAGCCATAGGGCTGCCTTGTCCGTCCATGCTCAGGAGGAGGTGGGCCACTCATTGTGCAGAACCTATGTCCGTGGGGACGACCTGAGGGGGCATTCGTGGTGGAGTTCGCCCCTTCTGTGGTAGTTACATCATTTCATGTCAGCTTGATAAATATGTTATAGGGGTGGAGCCCAGTCTGTCAATCAGGTCACAAGGTAACACCCACCAGAAGGATTCTGGGAGCTTCCTATTTTTCTCCTGGAAGGAAGACCACACAATCTCTGCTACATACTCCTGTTGACAAGCCACATGGATCCATGCTGATGGCAGCCAGAGCCCTGGTGATGCATCCACGGCCGTTGGATCCCCAAGACTTCCCACCCACTGTCCTGTGAGATTTCTGCATTTGGTATCATTACATTTCAGTGGAGCCTCCAGACTAAGACACACTAGAAAGAAAGACCTGGCGGTCTACTTCCAAAATCAGCCCTTGAAAACATGACAGACTTGAGTGTTTGGACCCGCCAGCAGTAGATGGGTGGGAGGGTGGCCCCAAGAGATACTGAGGAAAGAACCCGACAGAAGGAATAATTTGGCAAGGCCTTGTGTGTTTGTGTTTGCATTTATCCCCTTTCTCTTCGTCCTCACTCAGAAAATTCAAATTCATGACTTTTTAGTACTAATATGGGTGTTACCTTTATCACATTGACATGAAATTATGTAACTACCACAGAGCACCCCTTGTCGACTTGACACTTTTACATGACTCCTTAGCCATTCGTCATTTTTAAACAAAACAATATTAACATCATGTATGTACCTAGCAGGCTAGAACTAAAGGCGTGCAACTTGAAATGTGTCAGCCTCACTTAAACATAAGAGTCTATAAGTGATCCAAATACACGTCTATAAACGTATTTTGAATGACATGGAAAGGAAACTCCTAATTCTGTGACAGCGGTTACTTCTGAGAATGGAATGGGTAGGGGAAATAGGGCCTAAGGTGGGGGGAAGAAAAATCTCATTTTTATCTGAAATATTAGGAGGCCTTTAAAAGTTGTTGACCAAATGTTAGCAAAGATGCAATCTGGATGACTGGTACCTACCTGGGGACTTGATTAAAAAATTCTACATATCTTGCCGGTTGTATTGTTGTTTTAGCTCCTTGACAAAGAAAAATCAATCTTTATAGTTCCAAGTTGATCCTGAATTGTAACCTGTTTTGTCCTTAATAAACCATCTAACTGTGAAAAGGAAAAAAAGAAGAAGAAGAAAGAACTGAAAAGAAAAATCAACAGCATAAGAGTGTAGGATCTTCAAGCGGAAGAGCCATTTTCCTAGAGCGGCTTTCAAAGTGCTTTAGAATGACAACCTAGGAACCCAGTCAAATCACAGGGCCTGAGACCGTCGTGGCCACCTATGTAAAATGAAAAGCAGATGTTGTGTGGTATTGGAAACGTTCACAGTAATTTGCATCTCATTTGCCGTA
The DNA here is from genome assembly GCF_050624435.1 of Tenrec ecaudatus. Classification (NCBI taxonomy): domain Eukaryota; kingdom Metazoa; phylum Chordata; class Mammalia; order Afrosoricida; family Tenrecidae; genus Tenrec; species Tenrec ecaudatus. The sequence goes on from NC_134533.1 coordinate 137,179,367, forward strand.
GACTTTATCCTTGACCTTCGGGTAAGATGGCACTTGCTTTTGCTATAGCAGACTCGCAACTAGCAAATCACCCTGTATCTTCTTGCAAAATAATGTTCGCAGAGTCCTTGAGACCACATTGATCAAGACTGCCATGAAGCAGCCCAGTTTCTACTGCTGAACGCGGACCCCTTCGCACACAAGCTTCGGTCTTTCATTGCAATGGGATCAGTTCAAGACTTCTTGTAAGGAGTTTTCTGGGGATGCCTTTTTATAATTTTTTAAATTGTATTGGGGGATCTTACAGCTCTTATCACAATCCATACATATATCCATTGTGTCAAGCACCTCTGTACATATGTTGCCATCATCTTTCTCAAAACATTTTCTTTCTACTTCAGCCCTTGTTATTGGCTCCTCATTTTTTCCCCTCCCTCCTGTACCCTCCCTCCCCCACGAACCCTTGATAATTTTTTTTTCATGTCTTATACTGACTGCAGTCTTCACCCACTTGTCTGTTGTCTGTCCCCCGGGGAGGGGGCCATATGTCGATCATTGTGATTGGTTCCCTTACCCTCCTAGTATCGCTACTCCCATTATTGGGCCTGAGGGGTTTGTCTATCCTGGATTCCTTGTGTTGCAAGTTCTTATCTGTACCAGTGTACATGGTCTGGTCTAGCCAGATTTGTAAGATAGATTTGGGATCATGATAGTGGTGGGGGTGGGGAAGACTTATTCTAAGCCCTGTGATTCATTTCAACAGCCTGACTATGGGAAAGAATCAATAGCTAAGTCTTCTCAAGGAACTGAGAACCTCTCATTGAACTTGACATAATTTGGCCACAAGACTCAGCCACCCAGTCTCCTTCCTTCTTTCAATCATCAAAAGACCCTAGGAAAAGACCTCTCATTCTTGGAAATTTTAGCTCCTGGCTCACAGTTACTGCTTTTAAAATTCTTTCTGTCACAATTCAAAGTAATTTCAATGTATGTCCATATGGGTGATTTAGTTAGCACAGCTCGGTTCTTTACCCTCCTCTATCTGCAGAGCATGTCCTTCCTCTTAACCACAGTCACCCACCCCCAATGTCATTATCCCACCTCCACCACGATCTGTGTTATCACCCTCTTCAATCAATGTATCCTCAGTTCATTCTACTCAACTTGGATTCAGTGGTTCATCCGTATGGTCACTCCTTCACCTCCATCCTCAGCGCCTCTCACCTCATAGTCCTACCTCAGCGAACCCTTCCGCCAACACTGCCCCACTCCCCATGACTGGTTCAGCCACCTCCTCCTGCTCTGCACTCCCCCAGAAAGCCTAGTATTGCTGAGGAAAAGTCACAACCAGCATTTTAATTTTACCTTGGCTAGCTCAAATGGGCTCTCCACGTTCCTGACTACCCTGCTACATTCTCCTAACCCACTCACACATCCACTCTGAGGTGGCCGGTGTACCCCAGGTGTACCTGTTCCACATGGTCAGACTGGGCGTTCTACTCACGTGAATAGTTACAGTGTCAGAAACTATGAGTGTCGCTAGGAGTCAGCACTGGCTCTGTGGCAGTGAGTTCGGTTTTGGGCTTTCTCTCTGCTTGAACTTGCCTGTCCATACTTGCTGCTGGTGGCATTGTTTCCCATTTCACTAAGAAAATAGATGTATCAGAAGGAAAATAGCACACCGCTCACCACCTCATCTGCTACCTACCTGTACCCACCTCTCCTTTCTCCCTAGAGCAGCTTCCCCTTGCCTGCGCAGGACCTCGCCACTGCAAGTCTTCTCTTTCCCGTGGGCTGTTTTGCTGTCTCTATCAGCATACCCGTGTGAGTTCCCAAGATCGTACCTGTTTACGGGAATAGAAAGCCCAGTCTTTCTCCTGTGGAGTTGCTGGTAGTTTGGAACTTTCAACCATGTGGACTGTAGCCCAACGTGTAACCTCTGCACCACTAGGGTTCCTCACATTAATCTGTTTCTTTAAAAACCATAATCTTCCTTTGACCTGATATTGAGGAGCCTGTGGGAAGTGTATGAGGCGCTCTGCTCCTGGACAGATCTGCAGAAACCTATAAGGGAAGTTCTACTGGGTCATGAGTCAGATTTGACTCAATGGCAGTGTGGTTTTTGTTTGTTTGTTTTGTGATTTTGACCTTATATGTCTCTTCAGCAATCGTTATATTACTTTGTTCACTTTGACAGCAAAACTCATAGAAAGATTTGGTTTCATGCCTTGTCTCCTCTTCCCGTCAGCTTATTTCCTTTGCTCCTTCTTCTAGTTCCACCAAAGCAGCTCTTGTCAAGGCCACCTATGACCTGGTTGCAAGACCAACCTCTGCGGCAAAATCCAGTCATTGCTAAATTTTGTTCCTCAGCCCCCTTTCCTCAGCAGCAGCCATTGAGCAGTTGGAGTCCCTGCTCCTTGACACGCTCTACCCGGGGCTGCCAGCTTCCACGTTCTTTGGGATGCTTCCTCCTGGCTGATGTCGTCCCTCTCGCTGGGCCACCTGAGCTCCCACACGGATGACTTGGGGAATCCCAAAGTCCTCAGACTGCTCCTCCTTTTTATCTACACTCACCCTGTGGGCGATCCCCTGTAGGTGATCTTAATGGTCACATAGCATTAAATTATCAATTTATCTACACATTTAGACAAGGGGGCTGAAAAAATAATAACAAGTTATACATTATCAAGGGGGAGGGAGGGGGGAAATGTAGAGCAGATACCAAGGGCTGAAGTAAAAAGAAAATGTTTTGAAAATGATGATGGCGACAAATGTACAAATGTTCTTGACACAATGGATGGATGGATGGCTTGTGATAAGAGCTGAATGAGCCCCCAATAAAGTAATTTTTTTTAAATAAAAAAATCCAAGAGGACTTCAAAAAGCTCATGGAAAAATTCTGTTCATCTTTCAATTCAAATTTTCCACGAGCTTTTTGAAGCTTCCTTGTATAAATAAGTCTTTATCCATCAAGAAAAATCCAAATTAAATGTAATTTGTTTTTTTAGAAAGTTTTCAGTGGTTCTCAAGAGAGCATATTTATATTTAAATTAACAAATGTAACAAACATCACATTTTGATAATGCAATCAGTAGAAGTTGCATGCAAAACAAACAAAAAACAAGGAATTCTACAATAGATATCACAGAATTTTAGAAAATGAAATGACATTCTAGGCTCTTAGCTTCTTAGGCTGTAGCTTTGGAGTGTCTAATAGTCACATAATTAAGATAACAACTAACAAACAAACAAAAACACTCACTGCCATCAAGTTGACTCAACTCAGTGAGCCTACAGATGGGGTAGAGCTGCCCCTGTGGGTTTCCAGACCGTAATTCTTTACAAGAGTAGAAAACCTCATCTTTCTCCCCCACTAGCAGCTAGTGGGTTCAGACTGCTAGCCTTGTGCTTAGCAACCCAACACGTAACCCACTAAAGCCACGAGGGCTCCTCTTCCTTAAGATGAGTGCCCACAAATGACTCTGCTATCCTGGCAAAGCCAAAGATCCCCCTCTCTGGGACCACTGCATTACAGTTTCTACCACCAGGTGTGTATATGTGTTTGACTCAAATGCAGAAAACATTGAAATCTTTTACCTTACTGCAGAAACAAAAATCCATGGCACCAAACTCATGAACACGGGAAGCACTATTAGAGTATCTATTGATTTTCAAGTCTGAGGTGGTTAGTTAAGGTGTATATAAACTAACCATAGTTTCATTTGAATTTTCTAAAGCAACTGGCCTTTGCCAGATGAAAGTTTTCATAAAATGAAGCTTTTACACTACCCAGTGGGAGCTTTGTTTAGTTGTAAGAGTGAAACAAAAATGATCGAGGTTTTATGATTAAATAACTTGAATCAAAAAACTAAAAGGGGTTTGAACTGGCACAGAAATGCGGGGTTTTTGCCTCCTGAAATCTTACCACAGGTTTTGTAGACATTTTTCCCGTCTGCCTCAGGAACAGGGAGAGAAGAATTACTTGGGGGAAACTGGTGAAGAAACTTATATGAGAAAGTGAAAGTTTATCTTTTTAATTATTAGCACACTGTGTATGGAGATCCTCTGGTATATAAAGTTTTTATGTAGAGAACAAAGTAGAAACTCAGTGACTTTGAGAGGAGGGTACATTTGAATCGGCACTCAATTTAATTGGTACAGATAGTTGATCTGGAGTATTGAGGACCAACATAAATGATCTACATATTAACTGCACAACTGCCAAATAATCACATCATTTTAAATTTCATAGAAACATTTTATGGAGTCTCTGCATGGCGCAAACAGTTAAGCTGTCAACTACTAGCCGGAAAGTGGGCAGTTGGAGCCCACCTCAAGGTGCTGAAGAGGACAGCCTGGTGATGTGCTGACAGGTGTTACAGTTATGAAAACCCTCTGCTCTGCACACATGGGATTGCCATCGTTTGGAATCAAACTCAATGGCAACTAGGAACAACATCAAAAACATTCTATACTTATATTAGGAAAAATGTCATAAGAAATGACATTGTAAATGTTTGTTTCCTACGCAAAGAAATATATAAATATATGTGATGATTCCATTGAGAGCTGGGGGTTTTCAGAAGCAGTGCCTTGTCAGTTAATAAGATTGATTCAGTATTTTGTAGCTCTGTTATAATAAGTAATTTTCAGTTCTGCCTTTTCTCTTAAGTAATTTCTGTCCTTTACAATGTGATGTCACCTGTATAGACACACACATGCGTCCACTTCCATCTGTGCACACACCCACACTCCCAGGACTTGAGATTGTGTTAATTTAAATATAACACAATGTGTGTTCGTCTAGGTAGACTAGAGAAACAAATCCAAGGACACTCGTGTGTAAGAGAGAACTTTATATCAAAGAGTTCATTGTATATTAAGAAAATTTCCCAGCCCAGTCCAGAACAAGTCCATAAATTCATTGAGATTAGCCCATAAGTCTAATTCTAGTCAATAATTCCCTCTTCAGACTCACGCAGCTCGTGCAATGATGCCAAATGCAGGAAGCTCACAGGCTGGTGGGTGGAAAGTCCTGTGGCTCCAATGCTGGTGACGCATCTCAGTGCTGTTGCGGGTCTCTATGTGGCTCCTCCAGCTCACTGAGTGTGGCTCCTCATAGGAAGGTGAAGCAGGTCTTAGCAAGTCTCCACGTGGCTTGACAACAGGAAGACAGAGAGTTAGTTACCAGATTCCTCATGAGAAGGCCACGCCCACAAGGAGGCATCATCAGTGTGACCTGATTGATAGGCTAGACTCCACGCCTACACTTTTTTATCAAGTTGACATGAGATTCTGTAACTACCACATGAGGATAGCCTCCAAACACAGTTTGTTTTTGTTTTTTTAAGTAAAGATCAAAAGTCCATTACATTTATGTGCTTCTTAGTCATTTTACAATATAGAGAATATGATCCACTGAAGATTGTGCCCCTGAAACAATGAGGGCTTCTGATGAAAAGGTACACAAAAAGCTCTTAGAAGTAAAATACGGTTTGTTGTGACAAACTCTTAAGGAGAATGAGAGGTGGTAGAATATGCCCAAAGAGGATATGTTTTTATCCTTTATTACGACTGCAATGTGATAACAGACTTTTCCAGATTCGAGGGGGAAAGGCCCTCTTAAATCAGTGCTGCGCGCCCGGTAGCAGTTACCTAAACATAAAGCCTCCGACTTTTGTTTTCTGACAGTTGTCCAATTGACCCTTTTCTCGGCAGGTTCCTGAAGGGAAGGTGGTTGTCCTTAATTTCCGATTCATAGACCTGGAGAGTGACAATTTGTGCCGCTATGACTTTGTGGATGTGTATAATGGGCACTCCAACGGCCAGCGCATCGGGCGCTTCTGTGGCACATTCCGACCTGGAGCGCTTGTGTCCAGTGGCAACAAGATGATGGTGCAGATGATTTCCGATGCTAACACAGCTGGAAACGGCTTCATGGCCATGTTCTCGGCCTCCGAACCAAACGAAAGAGGTACTGTTCCTACACAAGGTGATTTCAACCCATAGCAACCCCTTAGGACAAGGTTAGAGCTGCCCCTGTGAGTCGTTCTTTACAGGAGTACAACGTGTGTTTAGCAGCCCCAGTGCAGAACCAGTACGCCACCAGAGCGCCTAGCAATAATACTAGCTCCCGTTTAGAGCGTACCTAACTGTCTCACGCACTATCTGGACACTCTCTATTTACTTCTTTAATTTTTCAAAGCAACTGCTAATGAACACTACCAAACCATCAAGAAAGCATTTTTTTAACTTTTTTTTTCTTTTTAGCCAATATGCCTTGTTGTAAAAATTCGACATAGCCATGCATGGAGTAAAAATGTGTTGCTTTCACATACATACTCACACAGGTGTACAGACATTCTCTACCATCCCATTCTAGCTCTTCTCCAGAAGTAGCCATGGCCGGTGGCTTCTGTACCATTCTCTGTGCACTTAGGAAACACTTGAGGAAAACACCCATACTGTTTCATAATTTGATCTTTTTTTTTCTGGTTCTTTTTTAAAAAATTTTTTTAAAAACAATTTTTAGGGGCTCATACAACTCTTATCACAGTCCATACATATACATACATCAATTGTATAAAGCACATCTGTACATTCTTTTCCCTAATCATTTTTTCTCCTCTTTTCTTTTTTTACATTTTATTAGGGACTCATAGAACTCTTATCACAATCCATATATATACATACATCAATTGTATAAAGCACATCCATACATTCCCTGCCCCAATCATTCTCAAAGCATTTGCTCTCCACTTAAGCCCTTTGCATCAGGTCCTCTTTTTTTTTCCCTCCCTCCCCTCTCCCCACTCCCTCATGTGCCCTTGGTAATTTATACATCGTTATTTTGTCATATCTTGCCCTATCCAGAGTCTCCCCTCTCCCCCTTCTCTGCTGTCCCTCTCCCAGGGAAGAGGTCACATGTGGATCCTTGTAATCAGTTGCCCCTTTCCAACCCACTCACCCTCCACTCTCCCAGCATCGCCCCTCACACCCTTGGTCCTGAAGGTATCATCCACCCTAGATTCCCTGTGTCTCCAGCCCTCATATGTACCAGTGTACAGCCTCTGCCCTATCCAGCCCTGCAAGGTAGAATTCGGATCATGGTAGTTGGGGGGAGGAAGCATCCAGGATCTGGGGGAAAGCTGTGTTCTTCATCAGTACTACCTCGCACCCTAATTAACCCATCTCCTCTCCTAAACCCCTCTGTGAGGGGATCTCCATTGGCCGACACTTGGGCCTTGGGTCTCCACTCTGCACTTCCCCCTTCATTTAATATGGTACATATATATACATATATATACATATACACATACATACACACACACACATATATCTTCTTTTTTTTTTTTTGCATGATGCCTTATACCTGGTCCCTTGGCACCTCGTGATCTCACTGGCCGGTGTGCTTCTTCCATGTGGGCTTTTTTGCTTCTGAGCTAGATGGCCGCTTGTTCACCTTCAAGCCTTTAAGACCCCAGATACTATCTCTTTTGATAGCCGGGCACCATCAGCTTTCTTCACCACATTTGCTTATGCACCCATTTGTCTTCAGCGATCCTATCATGCAGGTGTGCAGTCAATGATATGATTTTTTGTTCTTTGATGCCTGGTAACTGATCCCTTAGGGACCACTCGATCACACAGGCTGGTGTGTTCTTCCATGTGGACTTTGTTGCTTCTGAGCTAGATGGCCGCTTGTTTATCTTCAAGCCTTTAAGACCCCAGACACTATCTCTTTTGATAGCCGGGCACCATCAGCTTTCTTCACCACATTTACTTGTTCACCCACTTTGGCTCCAGCCGTTGTGTCGGGAGAGTGAGCATCATAGAGTTCCAATTTAATAAAAGAAAGTATTCATGCATTGAGGGAGTGTTTGAGTAGAGGCCCAAGGTCCTTCCGCCACCTTAATACTAAACCTATAAATATAGACACATCGATCTATTTCCCCATCCTCCTATATATATTTGCATGTACATGTCTTTGTCTAGACCTTCATAAATGCCCTTTGACTCCTAGCTCTTTCCTCCATCTCCCTTGACTTTCCTCCTGCCCTACTACCATGCTTCATCGCCACCTGGGCTACAGCTATACCTCTTCTCTACGCAACCTTACCCTTGATCATTCCCCACGAGGCCTGCCACTCCCCCCTCTCTACCATTTGGGGTCCCATGTTTTTCCCTTGTCCCTGGGTTTGTTAACACCACTTCCTTACCCCCCTTACCCCCCACCCCAAGTCCCCCCGAACTGTCTGTCCTATTGTTTTTCCTCCAGATAGTTCATCCAGCCTGTCCTATTCAGACAGACCTGTGGAGACACTGACATGCACGAAAACAAGACAGAGGAAAACAAAGCAACAGTATACAACCAGACAACAAAACAACAAAAACAAACCACTGACAAAGAACAGAACAAAACAGTTCACAAGAGAAAAGCTTGTAGTTAGTTCAGGGATTGTTTGCTAGCCCTTAGGAACGTTTTCCAGTCCAGTCTGTTCGGGCACCACGCCCTGGCCCCAAAGTCCACTCTCATAATTTGATCTTTTCCCACCCAGTACTCTTCTCTGGGGATATCCACAGCACATGTGAGCCGTGTTTGAAGCAAGCAAATTAAAAGGGCACGGAGAGTCAGAAAAGGAACTTCATTTGTTTGATCCCAGGGCTGGCTTATAGCATCGCAAGCACCCGCTAAGCCAGTGATTCCCAAAGGGAGCTATGCTGCCCCCTAGGGGCACTGGGAGGATCCAGCGGAGCTGCAGAAACAAACACCTATACTTTCCCCTGGATTATGGGCCATCGTACAAAAGTTTTTAATTGCCAGGGGGCTTTTTTTTTTTTTAGTAATTTTTTTCCTGAAAAGGGGATGGTAGACAAAATAAGAGTTTGGGAAACTCCTGTAGCTGAGCATTTATAATGTAGAATATGTGTGCTGATTTATAACCGACTGTACACTCACTTACGTGACCAAATTTTCTGAGGGCCTCAAGAATAAGGCACTGAGCTTGGGGGTGGAGATGATATGTAAGGCTAATTTGGAGTGATCCCTAACCTCTAAGAAACGACAATCTAGTGCAGAGGGACAGAGATGTGTAACAAAGTAGAAGAGTCTGTTACCAGCATCATTCCAATATGGTGGGTTTTAGGGGACCAGATTCAGGGAATGCTCATGGAGAAAGGATGCTTGAGCCAACCTGACTCCACTGATGGTTGGGAGGGAGTGAGAGAGGGAGGACATCCCAGTCACAGGGAATTTATGATCGATAATCTAGAAGTCTTAAACAGCATTGCTTATAAAATAACTTCCATTAATTGAGTACATACTGTGTGTCCCTCAAAAGGGCACTCTTGGATGATGGCTCATGCTTCTGGAGAGAATGAAGTAGTAAGGAAGGGAGAGGCACCCCGTGGAAATGGAGGTGAAAGAAAAGTGACACGAGAGGGGAAATCTAAGCTGTTACAGAAACAAGAAGATCATTGTTAATAATTTAGACACACAAATGCTCTTTCTTTCCTCAGGTCGGCCATTCGGTTAAACATCTTTAGCAAACTAATAGAAGAGCGTGTAGTTCAACTAAGACTTGTGCAGAGCACCTCATGCTACTAAACCTGTCCATAAAATTCAGATGTACAAGCAGTCTCCAACCAAAAAAACACTCATTGCCATCAAGTTAATGCTGACTCATAGTGATCCCTGTGGGTTTCTAAGACTGTAACTCTTTACAGGAATAGAAAGCCCCGTCCTTCTCCCAATGAGCTGCTGGTGAGTTCAAACTGATGATCAAGCAGATCGCAGCCCAACATTTAATCACACCAGCAGGGCTCCATCGAAGCAGAATCACAGAAGCCAAATATTACATTTAAAATGCTTGCCTAGTAACCTCTCCGCAAGAGAACTTGTGAAATAACACTATACACTTAATCATCCTCAAAAAGCATTTAAGAATACAAAAAATAACCACCACTGCCCAAGAAAACAAAACAAAAGCCCAGACACAAATGAAACAAGATCAAAGACAAAGGAAGACTGAATATAAAGGAAAGGAAGGCCGAATTCTAAGAGATCAAAGAAAGAATAGATGTGAATAAAAACATAATGAGGGAGACTGGAGAAAAGCAAGAAGAAAACGGAAAGGAAAAAAGCAAACCAAGGAAAAAGGGACCGAGGGAAAGAAGAAAAGAGCTAGCGGGAGGGTGAAGGAGAGTGTGTTAATCCTGGTTGACTAGAGAAACAAACCCTCAGACACTCATATGTGTGTAAGAGAGAGCTTTACATCAAAGAGCAATTGTATATTGAGAAAACATCCCAACCCAGCCTGGATCAAGTCGCTAAGTCTGATCTTAGCCCTTATGTCCAAAACTAGTTCAGAAATTCCTCTTCAGACTCACTCAGCCACATGTCATGATGCCGAAAGCAAGAAAATCACAGGCCAGTGGGTGAAAAGTCTTGTGGACCCAGTGGCAGCGGAAGCATCTCAGCACAGGCACAGGTCTCCACGAGGCTTCTCCAGCCCTCTGAGTGTGTCAACAGCGGAAGGGTGCAGCAGAGAGTGAGTGTGGCCAGCCTCCAGGGAGAAGGTTCCCAGAATCCTCATGAGAAGGCCACGCCCACAGGGAGGGATCATCAGGCTGTGACCTGATTGACAGGCTAGACTCCACCCCTATACTTATTTATCAAGTTGACATGAAATTATGTAACCACAGAGAGAAAGAGTGAATGGAAGGCAAGCAAAGAATGTCCTACTTATGTATAACTAGAGCCCCAAAGGAAGAAAACGTGATGGAAAATAACTGATATTTGAAACTTTATTCCAAGAAACTGTCCAGAGATAAATACAAATGAATCTACATCTTGAAAGTTGCCACCAATTACCAGGAAATTTTGACCAGCATCAACTCTTAGACATTCCCTAGTGAGCAGCTAGACATCAACGTTCATGGAGGAGGGGGGAAAAAAAACAAACTTCAGGCAAAAAGAAGGAGCCCTGGTGGAACAGGGATATAGCTGTACATGTATTGAGATTGCTAAACTAAACTCTGTGTGAGAAAAGACAGCGTGGTGATCTGCTCCCCTAGAGATCAGCCTAGGAAACCACAGGGCAGTTCTACTCTGTCCTATAGGGTCACCACGGGTCGGAATCCACGCACCAGCACACAACAACAGGCAAAACAAGTAACTCCCAAAACGATAAACGCACTGGGGTCAAGTCAGTTATGACTCATAGCGACCCTATAAGACAGAGTAGAAATGCTCTGGAAGTTTCCCGAGACTGTCTTTACAGGTGCAGACAGCTGACCTTGTGGTTAGAAGTCTAATATTTAACCCACTGTGCCACTAGGACTCCTTTATAATCCATGAGGGCAAAGAAATTAAACTGATATCAAACATCTCAAAGGCAACACACAAAATAAGGTAATTTGCAATATTTTCAAGAGACTCCAAGTAAAAGCATGAACCACTATTTTATCCATCACGTAGTCAAGGGTATAGAAAAATAATTGTCTGTATGCATCTACAAACTCAAGGTGTACTGTGCCAGTGACCCTTTCATGCCTTCTGTGTAATGAAATGTTTTATTAGCGCGTAATACTTTTTGTATAAAGTCAGTGTTTTTGCTAAATTCAGGTAAAGATAAATTTAGAACTTTATTAAAAAACTTTCTAAAATTAAGTCAGATAGAGGTCTGAACTAATATGTATCAAATAGTAACCATGATTCGTTGGGGTAGTGGGATTTAGTGTAATTTTCAGTTTCTTTGTGTATATTTGTATTACTGAAACATTTTGAGTAGGTTTTGTTTTTACAAACCAAAGATCATTCTTTTTTTTAAATTAAAATATTTTATTGGGAGCTCTTACAACTTTTAAAACAATCCATACATCAATTGCATCAGGCATATTTGTACATATGTGACCATCATTCTTTTGTAGACATTTATTTTCTATTGAGCCCTTGTATCAGCTTCTTTCCCCACTGGTACCACTTAATAAATTATAAAAAATTTTTATTAGGGGCTCATATCACAACTCTTATCACAATCCATACATATACATACCCAAAGATCATTCTTAAGAATTGTTCAAGATTTATACCAGATTCAGTTTTCTGTTTTAGAGCATGTTAAGTGTTTGCAGTCTTCGGGACCCACTGGGCAGCTCTACTCTGTCCTACCACGTTGCTGTGAGTTTGTATTGACTCGATGGAAGTGAGTTATTTTAAGTTTTCTAGTAATAAATGTTGTCACACCAGCTAATTCAAACTCATATCTATGTTTGTAAATTTAACCCTGCTAAAACGTAACCCAGCCTTGAAGTTTCTTAAATATACGTAGTTTATTGAGGCTCCGTGCTTTCTGAATGTGCATGCCCAAATATTTTATCTTTCCCTGTCAAAAAGAAACTAAGAGTGATGGCCCTCAGCTCCTTCGCTCTTACCTTGATGTGATTTGTCAGGTAAATGAGAGCATAGCGATAGTTCATTTACTCGTGTGTGTGTGTGTGTGTGTGTGTGTGTGTGTTATGTGGCCAATTTTTTAAAGGGACTGTGTCAGAGCTCTGCCATCATCTGTATTCAGTATAGCATCACTGCTGAGAATCCGTTCTCACTCTTAGCAACCTGACAGGAACGAGTAGTCCTGCCCCTTCGGGTTCCTGAGACTGTAACTATGTCTGGGGCAGACAGCTTCACCTTTCCCTCAGAGCATCTGGTAGGTTTGAACATGCACCTTTTGGTTAAACTTTATTCGTTGCTTGAAAACAAGCAGCCACTTTGCCGCGAGGGCTCCTTCTCTTTAGCATGCTCTTCCCGGTACACCAAAGTGTCGTCTCTGTGAGGTTTTCATTCTGGAGCTATATTCTAAGACCTGTGTTTGTATATATTTAATTATTTCAGGGGATCAGTATTGTGGAGGACGCCTGGAAAGATCTTCTGGCTCTTTTAAAACTCCCAACTGGCCAGACCGGGATTACCCTGCAGGGGTCACCTGTGTGTGGCACATCATAGCCCCTCAAAATCAGGTGAGATTTCCTCAAACTGGGAAGAACACATGTGCAGAATACAGCCGCTCCCTGGGGCTTGCAAGGCTGTTACCTTTTAGAAGAAAATCACCAGGCCCAATTTCCAAGACACATCTGGGTGGGTTTGAACTGCCCACCTTTTGGCTAGACATCTGAATTCAGGGGAATGTGCTCTCTGTCCAAATCCTTATCTCTTTCAGCTTCTGTCATGCAGGCCCCTGGTGATCTCTACATGGTATTCTTTCGCCATTTGTATCTCCTTGCTTCGGGGTCTAATCTATTTTTTGTATCAAAAGCATGCCCAACCTGATTTGACACAATTAATATACAAAAGAAAACCCTGCAGCCCTGGTGGCATAGTGGTTATGCTGCTAATCACAAGGTCAGCAGTTCAAAACCACCAGCCAGCTCCTTGGGAGAAAGAAGAGGCTTTCTGCTCCCATAAAGACTGGCAATCTCAGAAACCCACAGGGGCAGTCTGACCCTGTCCTACAGAGTCATCAAGTTGACTTGATGACAGTGAGTTTGTTTATTTTGTTTTGTTTTTGTATCCCTAAGTAAGATCACATCTCCAAGGACAGGCGTTGGGATTTGGAACACATATTCTTAAGGGAAGAGCTTGCATGTGTGAACTGCCCAGGCGGTGTAAAGGGACTAGCTTTCAAAAGTGTCAGGTTTGGAGCTGTTAAAGAAAGACGAGAGGGAGACTCAGGCCCTGCTAGACATAGGCAATTCTTCCTGAAATGACCCAGATTAAAGCAGCCCTTTGCACTATCTGACTTGCAGAGTCTTGGAATTGACATCTAATTATATAACGAAAATAATCGAAGCCGGTTTAAACAATACAAATGGTAGGGAAATCCCAAGTAAGACAGTTTTATCTGTAGGAGGTAGGACAGGATGTTATAAATAGCAATGGCTAACCGTGTTAGTCCGGGTTGACTAGAGAAACAAAGCCAAAGAAACTCATATACATATGAGAGCTTTATATCACAGAGCAATTGTACATTAAGAAAACATCCCAGCCAAGTCCACAAGTCCGATATTAGCCCATATACCCAATACCACTCTATAAATTCCTCTTCAGACTCACAGAACACATGACACCGAATGCAGGAAGATCACAGACCAATAGGTGGAAAGTCTTGTGGATCTAGTGGTGGTGGAAGCATCTCAGCACCAGCTCTGGCTCCATCATCATAGCTCTATGTGATTTGTCATCAGGAATGTGTAACAGAGAGAGTGTGTGTCCTGCCTCCAAGGCGGAAGACAGGAGTTTCCAGAGTCCTCAGAAGGCCATGTATACTCAGAGAGAGGCCTCATTGGTTTTGACCTGATTGACAGGCAGTCAGCATTCCAGTGCCTAACCCACAGCACCACCAGGGCTCATAATAGTCATACTCATCACCAAGTCAAAACCAATCTGAGCATTCTGTTTCAACAAAGATTATGTAAAACTCCTTCACAGACAAGGTGGCTGATGGGAGGCTGGTCGGCATTGGCGGCTTCATGTTGTTTATAAGCAGAGTTGGACAGCTTCCCCACAAGAAGCTTTATTCATTGGTTAAAAACAACCACCCACAGTGGTCTAAGTCTCCGGTGTTTATGAGTTTGAAGCTATATGGATTTCTACCCTTTCTGGGACCCCTTCCACAGATTTACTTTGATAGAATTTGCCTGGGTGAAGCCTAGCTGGTGAACTCTTTGAAATTATTTTTTTAATTGTTAGTATTTCAAACCATATACACTTAATCTAAATACTATGAGTGCTTTGATAATATTTTTACAAACTCCTATGAATACATCTTTTATATAGTTTACACATGCACTTTTTGCCATGTACTCATTTGATAATGGAAAATTATTCAGGCAACGATGTCGTGTGTTAGTAATTTAAACACATGCACATGTGCATAAACATGGGTCTTAATACTCAGGATGAGTTTTATTTTTAAGAAGAAAAATATACGGTCATTGATTCTGTAAACCTTTTGAATGTTTTATAGCTTAAGACACCATTTAAAAAATTTAATGTCTCAAACATTTTTTGTTATTAATTACTTTTATTGGGGGTTTTTACATCTCATCGCTATCCATACATTCATCCATTGTGTCCAGCACATTTATACCTATGCTGCCATCATCATTTTCAAAACATTTTCTTTCTACTTGATATTCGCTCCTCATTTTGCCCCCTCCCTGTCTCAAACATTTTAATACTTAGATAATTCTGCAAGTCATTCTCTCTGAGGCATTTGTAAATATATTGCTGTTGTTCTTACAAGCTGTTGAGCTAATTCTGACTGACCGCTTCCTGAGGCCAGCGTAGAAGTACATGCTCCATGGGGGTTCCTAGGCTGCGTGATTTAAGGAAGCAGACCACCAGGCCTTTCCTTTCTCAGGGCCTCTGCTGGTTTCCAACTGCCCACCTCTCAGCAGCCTAGTGCTTAGCCATTGTGGGCCCAGGGCTTTTTGGAGAAATCATTCCCATCTAATTAAGCAACTCTTTTCCCTTTGATTATTTAAATTTGAATTTGGGTTTGGTTTTGTTAATGTGATTTAGGGCTTTTAAATCATTGTAGTGTGGAATGCCTGGAGCATCACTCAAAGGAAGAAAGTGTAATGGGAGCTTGAATCCTAGATAACAGCTCTGCAGGCTGTCGGGATTTTGTTTCCTCTTACACACTTGCTTTCATTTTTTTAAATAATAGATTTCGCCTTCATCCTCCCATTTATTTACTTTAAAAAAAATCTTCTCTAAATAAATAAAATAATCTCTCCAGATCTTGTTACGTGACTAATTTCTAAGCATGAGAAAGCTCAGCCAATGTCTTAGTCACCTGGAAAGCATTTTATTAGAAACTGGTGGGAAAACTTTGGATCCAAAGAAGAAATATCTTAATGAAATGTGAAACATATGAATCCACCATTATTCCAACTTTATAGTACTTTTTAAAAAATTATGTAGATTGGCAACAGATGGGTTCAAAATTAAATTTTACTTTTGTGTGCCTCTGTGATGCTTCTGCAGAGCGCTGGTGGCCTAGTGGTTATGCATTTGGCTGTGATCTGCAGGGTCAGCTGTTCAATACCACCAACCGCTCCTCAGGAGCGGTTCCACTCTGACCAATAAGGTTCCTGTGAGTCGGCATCGATCTAGGCAGTGAGTTTGGCTTGGTGCTGCTGTTGCTGTTAGCACCTTTTCCCAGATTGCTGCTTGTGAGTCTTCTGTAGCTAAGAAGTGCCTGCCCTGGCAGTCAGTAGTGTCCCCTTTGCTTCCCTGAGGCAGCAGGCAAGGGGGATGCCAGCCTCCGGTCCTCTGGGTATTTATGCATCACAGTGAGATTCTCTTTCATTCACCCATTGGAAGAGGCTCTTGTCAGCCCAAGTGTCCATCATCAGATAAATGAAGGAAAAGGGGGCCCATCCATACAACAGAATAGCCATAAAGATGTTTATAAGGAGAAATGAAAGAGAGATGCAACAGCCTGAGTCCAAAAGCACTGTGCTGAATGAACTGAGTCAGGCGCAAAAGCACAGAGGCTTTATGACCTCACTTCCTTGAAATATCTGAACCAGGGGCCGTGTGGCAGAGGTTGGAGTTTAGCTGGAGAGGGCACTGCGTCCTCTCTCAGGGAAGGTCACGGTGTGGAAATGCATAGCAGTGCTGGCAGCATAACCTGGTGTCAACGCCATTGAACTGCCACTGGTCACAATGGCGTCCTTTGGTTTATATTTCACCGTAGTGAAATTAAAGGGACTTACAAAGTAAGAGAGACTTAATTTTTAAAAATCTGCCTATAAAGGGTATGATTGTTCATTAAATCAAAGCTCTCTTCTAACATTTTTATGACGCTTGTCCTAATGCAAAAAAGAGAACACTTAAGAACCATTCCATGGACCTTGGGTGCATTGTTCTTAGCTTTTTTAGAAATGAATCCCATCAAGTAGGCTCTGCCAGTTCAGCAAAAAGAAGACATCACTGTCAGCTCTGTCACTGACCTTCTGGCTTTAGCATACTTAAGCTCTTTAAATGGATGGCAACGTCTGTCTCCTGCCTTCAAAAAACAAACAGCCCTTTCAGCCACCATAACACACACACACACACACCCCATACCACGTGCTCCAAACACATACCAATACAGCAAATATCTTAAATTTTTTTTCTATTAGCTTTCTTCTAGAGAACTGGGGAGAGGCGGGGGGGGGGGGAAATAAAAAGAAAGATGAACTGGGTATACGGGGCCCTTCCCACTCCCAACACACCCTCAATTTTACTATCGTATGTGGGATGTGAAAGCTATATAATCTACCCATACTTCTGTACCCATAAATGAACATAGCTTCCAAGTTTGAGACCCCAATTTAATGCTGATCTAGATAGAGTTGAGATGATCTGTTTAAAGAGGTTAAAAACGAAAGAGAACGAATACCATGGTTTTGTTAGTTCGATAAGAAGGATAACCAAGAAACGGACCATTTTGAGAGAATGCATTTTTGTACAAAGGGAAATCGTGGTACCCTCGAAAACTGGGGAGAGGAAGAAACTCTTTTGAGGTTCAACAGGGATGCTGTGATGACCCTTCTAATGCTGTGCTTTCTCTCAAGATTATTGAATTGAAGTTTGAGAAGTTTGACGTCGAACGAGACAACTACTGCCGATATGATTACGTGGCTGTGTTTAACAGCGGAGAAGCCAGCGATGCTAAAAGAATTGGGAAATATTGTGGCGATAGTCCACCAGCGTAAGTAAACCCAAACCAGGCCTGACTCTGGGCCACCCAACCCATGTATTTCAAGAGTAGAATTAAGCTCCATAGAATTTTAAGTTACACCTGTGCCTTCTCAGATTGTTGCTGAGGGGACCTTAAAGACGTAGTAAGTATGTTTCTTCAGCAGCCATTCATGGAATTAAGAACCCTGCCGCTAACTAGCTCCATGACCTTAGGCAAGTTACTTCACTTCACTTTGCTCGAGTCTGGTGCACTAGCTGGTGGTGCTTTGGGGTAACATACGTATTTCACACGTTCATATACAATCCTAGTGGCCATTGAAATGACCACAGCTTGCCTTCAAAGTTACCATTGCCACCGATGCCCTTTGCTACTCCGTGGTTCAAAGACAGATCTCATGCGTCAGTTGATTTTACATGAGCTCCTGTGATGTTCCACAAACCTAGTGGAGCTAAAGCAAAGTATTTTGCAGTTTTTATTTACTTACGTTTATTACGTGGAGGTAAATTCAGGGTGGCCACTGAGAAAAGTAGAAAGCGAGGAGGGAAACAAGGAATGAGAACAAGGGTTTAATGAAAAGAAAATAAGAATAGAGAAACGGGAGAAGCATTAAAGGGCGACAAAGGAAAGCCCCAAGCAAGCTGGAGGAGCGCTGTTGCCGAGCCCACTGACCGCGGCCGCCACTCTGCCGGCGCTGCACGCTCCTCGGCCTTGTTTCTCTGCCCGAGCCCGCTGCTGTAGCTCTGGTGACACTCGTCTCCCTAAGCGACGTCCTTTCCCTCCGCCCTTCCACTTCACCAGACGTGATGCCCTTCTCCCAGGTCTGGGCTCTCTTGACAACATGTCCAAAGTACGTAAGGTGAAGTCTCAGCATCCGGGCCTCTAAGGAGCGCTCTGGCCGGACTTCTTCAAAGACAGTGTGGTTGTTCCGCCCAAGGTACTGTCGAGACTCTTCTTCAGCCCCGCAACTCACATGCATTAGCTCTTCTTCAGCCTTCCGGATTCAAAGCCCAGCTTGCACATCCATCGGAGGCCACTGAAAACACCCTGGCTTAGGTCAGGCGCACATTAGTCCTCAAAGTAACATCCTTGCTCTTAAATACTCTACAGAGGTCTTGTACAGATTTACATAATGCAACACGTCTTTGGGTTTCTTGACTGCTGCTTCCATGAGCATTGATTATGAACACAAACAAGAAAAAAAAATCCATGACAACTTTAACTTTTTCTCCATCGATCGTGATGTTACCAATTGGTCCAGTTGTGAGGATTGGCTGCAATCCTTGATCTTCATCGGCAAGTGCTTCACTTCCTCCTCACTTGTAGCAAGCAAGGTTAGGCCATCTGCATATTGCAGGTTGTTCATAAACGTTCCTCCAATCCTGATGTCACACACTTCATATAATCCAGATTCTCTGGCTATTTGTTCAGCATACAGATGGAATAAGTAGGCTGAGAGGCTTCCCTGCTCTTGGGGAAAAGATGAGCTGTCTGCTTTGGTAAAGAGTTTTAGCCATGGGAGTCCTCGGAGGCAGTTCTTTGTGGTCTTAGAAGGTTGCTATGAGCTGGAGTCAACTCAACGGCAGTGGGTTTAGTGATTTGGCCAGCAATGACTTTCAAACAAAGATGGTACTATAAGCGAGCTGAGAAACTGGATTCGTGGGAACAGTACCACCATAACAGATGAAACTGCTGTGTAAATGGAAAACACCAGACAATCTTATTCAAACAGCAGGAGCCCAGAGACTTCGAAGATAAAAGAATGGAACAAACACAAATGTAGCTTATGATGCAGCCAATTGTGGGAAGGGTTTGCTGGTGGGCCTCACTCACTTCCGAGGGCTGTGCCTGGACTGACTAGCCCTTCGTTCGGAGGAATATCTTTCTACAACTGTAATGCTTCAACAATGGGGCAGTGTAAAAAATGAGGAAATCTCTTTCTGGAAGCTTTTCCCTTGTCAAAAGTATACAAGCCGGCTGACTAGAAGGAGCTTTGGGGATTCTCCTGGTGTCTGGTCCATGCAACATCCGGAGCATTCACTGTAGCTCAAAAATACTGGTACACCCACAAGTGTTGTGTACCCAGAAGGTCAACAAGCAATACAAAGATAAATAGAGGAGAGAGCAAAACAAGGCGGACAGGTAAATTGTAAAAAGAATGTCCCAGGCGTGCTGGACCTCTGAGGAGCCCTTTGGCCTAGTCTTGGCAAGTGGCGAGAATATTACCCACTGCCATTGGGTTGATCCCAACCTGTAGCAACACTGTAGGACAGAGCGGAGCTGTTCCGTAAAGTCTGCAGGGGCAGAAAGCCTCCCGTTTCTCCTGCGGGCGCATCAGTTGGCAGTTCGTCTGTCACTCACGGCACCACTGGCACTCCTTGGTGAGGAGAACAGAGCAGTCCTTTTGGAGGAGACTACCTCTCGAAGCTGGGTCTCAGGGAGAGTTGGAGAGAGCCATAGGCAGATGGAGGACAAACTCATTCCAAGCAGAGGGAACATTAGAATTACTCCAGTTGTTGCTGGTTCCAAGTCCTGGTGGCCCCATGTGTATAGAGTAGGGTGGCTTCATGGGGTTTCCATGACAGGCTTTTCAGAAATACATCACCACGCCTTTCTTCCACAGCACCTCTGGAAGGACTCAAACCATGACTCTTCAGGCTAGTAGCTAACTGTGTTAGCTCTTTGGATGACCCAAGAGCCTGAATAAAACAGAAAAGAGAAAGATGCTATTAATGGAGCCTAACCTGGACTTGGAACTTAGAGATAGAGCAGAGAGGTTGAATTGGGCCCCATGGTGGGATCCCTTAGAGGAGCAACATGACCAAGACCAACCTCAGAGCCATCCAGTCAGCTCCGACGCGTGGTGACTCGTAGGACAGAGTGGAGCTGCTCGCATGGGTTTCGGAGGCTTCATATTAGCAGACAGCCGCATCCTGCTGCTGTGCAGGGATGGCGGGTTCACACTGCTGACCTGGGAGGTAGTAAGTAAATGGCCACTAGGCTCCCGAGCCACCAGGGGCCCCTGTGAGATGACCAGTGACAGTAAAACGCCCGTACTTAATAATGGGAACATGGGGGCTAGCCAAGGAGCTGCAACAGTGGCCCGGGTCAGGGCTACGGAGGAAGGAAAGAGAGCGGGCACAGCGGGGGGAAATAGTTAGGAAGTCAGAATTGGTGGGACCCTGGCAGCTGAGGGGCTTCAGTGACTGAAGGAAAGGAAAGATTAGAAGTTGACAAGCCAGAGGTCACACAAACAGAAGACAGGCAGCAGCACCCTCGATCTGCCCCTGGGACTTGCCAGCGCACAGTGGAGCCACACTGAGATGTCCTCTTGCCATCGCCCTAGCCTGCAGGTGGCACACGGTCCTCGGGCGTTTGCGGCAAGTTAGCTCACTAGCAGCCTAACCAAAAATGTTTCTTTTCGTCACTAAAATCCTCTTCCTTGAGAAAGTGCAATTTCAGAGCTAATACCTCGAAAAGGAGTCCACAGACAGGGCAGTAAGTGCTCCCAGGCATCACAGTATTCTCCTGAGAGGCTGACTGATCGTGGTGGGGCTTAAGGTTTCCTTCACTGCCTGTGATGAGTGCGTTGTATAACTTTATCCCTGATGTGAGATTTAACGTGTTTTTTTTGCATAAGTTTCTGCATAGATTGCTCTTCTTCTTTAATGGAATGAGTTTTTTTAAAAAGACATGTAGACTATTTCTGTAAAGGGCTTGATTTTCATAGCTTTGCTTAAATGGCGGTGGCCACCATGTAACTGGGACCATACATGTTGGCCTGCCCCCACTCTTTGCTCTGGTGATTATTCGGGGCAGAGAACCCTCCTACAGTTTCCTGTCACATGAGAGTCAATGTACATCTAGCCTAAGGTGACCAGATTTTCACATTGGTAAAGCAGGACACCATTGATAAAACTCATATCCTGGCAAAATAGCCACATGGCAGCCCAAAACCGTATACCCTAGCTTGTTTGCATTCTTTCCAAAAATCGAGACTTTTTAAAAACGCTGCAGGACGCGGGAAATTTTGTTAAAAATCGGGACTCTCCCGCCAAAAGCAGGATGTCTGGTCACCTTAATCTAGCCACCTCTCTACCCATATAAAGCCGGTGCTGCTGTTGTTACCTGCTGTCAAATTGAGTCCGATTCATGGTGACACTGTGTACTCTACGGTTTGCAAGGCCGTTATCTTCCAGAGGCAGATTGCCAGGCCTTTCTTCCTTGGTACCACTGTTGTCACCTAGGGACTACTAACATGGCTGATCAAAACCAAACCCACTGTGCACGAGGCGATTCTGATCCACAGTAATGCTATAGGACAGAGAACTACTCATAGATTTTTCAAGACTTTGCCTGTAAATCTTTACCAGAGCACACCGACTCGGCTTTCTCCTGCAGAGCAGCTGCGCGCTTCAAACCACCAACTGGTTTATTCGCAGCTGAGTGCTTTAATCACTGAAGCGCCAGGCTGATAGGGAAAACGAGCTGATTTCATGGTTCGCTGTTCCTGCTAGGATCGGTTTGATCTGAAAGATAACCACATGGTTCAGCGGCCTCAGGGAGTTTAGTTGAGCAAGACCTTTTTTTTTTCTCCCACTCCTGGGTTTTAAAAATTGATTTAACGAAACTGACGTTTCTCTTAGGAGTCCTGTTGGTATAGTGTGTTACACCTAGTGCTGTTAACTACAAGGTCAGCAGTTCAAACCTTCCGGCCACTCCTCAGGAGTAACATGGGGCTTTCTACTCCCATAAAGAGTTACACTCTTGGAAACTCACTGGGGCACTTCTACCCTGTTCTAGAGGGTCGCTCTGAGTCAGAATTGACTTGATGGCAGTGAGAGTGTTCTCTTTTCTTTACATTTACTTTTATTTTACATTGTTTAACAGTAAAAGCTCACAAAACTACTGTTCATGTGTACCTGAGGACATCAGACCCCTAAGGCTTGAGAAAGCTTTTGAGCTTCAGTTAGTTCCACTAAATCTATAGTACTAGCTACCAAACAACCTAAACAGCTTCACAGTTAGCTCTTAGGATGGCATGACCGTGTGAATCAAATAATTGCTTTCTCTTTCTCCTTCATAACATTTTGCTGTGGATAGAGCAAACAGAAATGTCTCCATTTCAGGCAGTCTGTGTGTACTTTGTCATAAGTAACATTTTTTTTCTAATTGAATTCAACAAGTATTTATTGAGTGCCTATTACGTGTTAAGTATTGTTTCAGTACCTGAGACACATCAGAGCGCAAACTCCTGTGGAGCTTACGGTCTAGTGACAACATCTCCTGGCCACTGTGACCTGTGAGGGCAGGTCTGCACCTCTGTCTCTCCCTTAGCTGCCCATGGGGGGAATAAGCAGGCCTGGCACACACATGGGCGACGTGCTTTGTGTCCTGTAGTGCCAAATGGTCACACACCCCCCACCACACCCCAGACAGTAGATAGGGCCTGGAAGTTGATTTTTAATTAAGAAAGCTACTGCAGGCAGGTCAGGGAGATGAGGCAGATCGTCTGGTGAAGGGTGCAGCAGGGGCTGGGCTGGCTACACGAACTGCTGCTGCTGCTTGGTGGCTGCCTTGCTGGCCAGGTTCCGGCCATCTCGGGAGCTGCCAGTGCCGTCTCCGTTGACTTCTCTGGGCTTCCTTGGCGCTTTCAACAAGCGTCTTAGAAGGGGCCTCACCTTGCAGCTGGGCCAGCATGTACTCAAAGCGCTTCATCATCTTGGTCACATCGCTTTCAACTCGCCAGCCCCAATTCCTGGACAGCTCCGGAGACAGCAAACAAGGTGGAGGAGACCCTGGCTTCCCGGTGGATTTTGGTCCAGCCCTGCTGTCTGCATTCACGTGGTTAAACACAGCACTCCTCCTCCATGACAAGCCGGGCATGTATGTGATCATGATCCGATTCTGTGGGTCCATGACGGAGCCCCCAGGATGTACCCCGAGTGAGCGACATTGCAGGAAGCCGTCTCCGGCCCTGTGGGGAGTCCTGTTGGTCTTGGTCAGGGCTCACCTCTGGTGCACTCTGCTTTCTGCCAGGACCTGCTGGCTAGGCATTCGGGAACCGCAGCCCGAAGGTGGCGAACACTTGGTCCCAGGAACTCCGTTTCTCCATCGTCCCTGCCAGAGAGGGCTCAGCACCCTCGCAGCATCGGGGGTGCGAGCCCGGGGTGCGCCTGCCACACCGCGCCCAACCTGCCGCCACCCTGAGGTGTGGTCAAAGCCGATTTCATTTCTTTCTAAACAGCTTTCTTAGGACATAGCCCATACACACCAGTAACTTGGTCATCTCAAGAAGAGTGTACAGTCCTTAGCACACTCAGTTTTAGAACATACTCTTTCTTGTACTCCTTGTTGTTAGCTCCCCATTTCCCCCCTACCGTACCCCCAAGAAATCGTGAATCCAGTTACTGGCCACAGGTTCACCGTACTGGATTTCATATACCGAAAAATAACAAAAACCAAGCAACAAGCTAACAATAACAAAATAGAGAAAAACCTCAATAGAAACGAAAGCAGAAAGTGTTGAGACTAGAACAACTTCAAAATGGGTCAAAAGGGAGACCAAATGTTAAAGTGTCAAATTTTAGCCTGCCCCCGGAGCCTGCTTCCCAGGCTGTGGAAATGCTGTTGGCTTACAGCCATCGTCGTAGTTCAGAGAAGTCGTGACCTCCCCAGTCAGCTGATCTGAGGTGATTGTGGAAAAGCAGCCACAGCCTCAGTGTCGATTTTGGTCACAAGGGCTCCCACAGTGCCCCGGTCTGGGGTCCAGGTCATGACTGCCCACATGCCCACTGTGGGCCTCAGGCACACATGGGATTCTCTGGACGTGGGCATTTCTTCCACAGAAAAGGGTGGCACTCACTCAGTCGTCAGGTGGTGGGCAATCGTTCACATCAATGCAGCTCCCACTGAGCAAGGACTCAGCAACAGTCGCTTCTAGCTTTACTATTTAGCAGAGTGAAACTTTCTCCTTTTAAAGTGTAAATAAATGATCATCTAATGCTGAAACTAATCGAAAGGGAGAATATGCAACATTTCAGAAATTCTATACATTATATATATATACACAGATTTTTTTTCTTCTTTTAGGCCAATTGTATCAGAAAGAAATGAACTTCTCATTCAGTTTTTATCAGACTTAAGTTTAACTGCAGATGGATTTATTGGTCACTACAAATTCAGGCCCAAAAAATTGCCGACAACCACAGCCCCGCCCGTTACCACCACGCCCACTGTAACTACAGGTAAGTGTATCTGTTTTTGAGGTTTCTATGCAAGCTTTGAGAGAAAATTTATTTTGAAGTGGAAAAAAATTGAATAAGGGAAAAGGCCTTAAAAATTCCCTTACATGAAAAATTATATTAGGATACAGGGGGAGGAGAGGGTTCCAAAGGTTGTGAGAAAGTCCGTTTTCTTTTCATTCCCTTTCTCCACTGAACTTTCGGAAGCCCCCTTGTATGAGTCACTAGTGACATAAAGGTATGGGTGGAAGAACACACATACGCTAATACATTTTAAATGCCACCTAAGCCACTGGTTCTCAACCTGTGGGTCGTGACCCCCTTTGGGAGTTGAATGACCCTTTCACAGGGGTCACCTAATTCATAACAGTAGCAAAATGAAAGTGATGAAGTAGCAGTGGAACTAATTTTATGGTTTGGGGGTCACCACAACATGAGGAACTATATTAAAGGGTCGCGGCATTAGGAAGGTTAAGAACCCAATGTTGGCCATTTAAATATTTGTAAGAAGCCTATTCTAAGCATAGACTAAGTTTGCTTATCTGGTACTTATAGAATTATTTTATTTTATGACAAAGTCTCAGGCTATTTTATGACAGACTTTTAAGACCCCAATTTTTACCCATTTTTTACACCTATCAATGTTGGATTTAGTCTTTCCCCTTCTCCAAATTGTGTCCCATGCAATGGATCATGTTTTCAATCTGGAGTAAATTAAAGAAAATATATTTCCTATAGAGATATTCAGGGAGCCCTGGTGGTGTAGTGATTATGTGTTGGGCTGTGATCTGCTTGGTCAGTAGTTCAAAACCACTAGCAGCTCCGCAGGAGGAAGACTGGGTGTTCTACTCCCATAAACAGCTACAAGGGATCACTAGGAGTCGGCAGTCCCTCCATGGCAGTGAGTGGTTTGAGTTGAAATAAGTAGCGTCGGCCTCCATGATTCTAGTGGCAGATGGGAATCTCTAGTCTGGGACCTATGTTTGAGCCAAGAAATGGAGAGGCAGAAGTGGGGTGGGGTAGCTAGACTGCACCCTGTCAGTTCCACCTACTGGGATTTCAGGCCTTAATTGAAAAGCCCAAAGCCAGCGAAGAAGTGAGAAGGAGAGACCCGAGGTTACTCTATGAAACAGCCTGAAAAACAACAATAACACACAGCTTTTGTTGACTCGGTTTTTGTCTGCGTGCACTCTGCTTCGTGCAGGCCTGGCGCACACACTGCTGGGCAGGCTGGCTTTGCTGGGCTCTCCACAAGTGTGCCATTCTGTGGCCTGCTCGTGTACTGCCTCATGCGGCCTCTGGTGTTTCAGCTCACCTCCGTAGACTCTGGTGCCCACATTCTTTCTGATGATTTATCTGGCTGCGCTCTGTCACCAAATGGCTCCCTTGCTTTTACGTCTAGTTCTAAACTTTCTCTAAAACTGAAGACCTGGATTTATAGTTATTGCCTAGAAAATTTGCAATAGCTAGTGTGGTCATAATTTCTTCAGTAAGAATTGATGCCAAATTAGTTCCAAGGAGGAAATACCAAAAGCCCAACTCTTTCAAGAGCTAATCTGCTCCATTCCCCCACTCTTACCCTGAATATATTCCCTCACGTCTCTGGGTTCTGCGAATCACTGCAGCATCCCTCAGAAACACTGGTAAATTTGAGGAAAGGGCTCACGTGATAGTGGGCGCTACTCAGTGCAAAACCAGAAGGGCAGGCGGGGGAGCCAGATGCTGGGTCCGGGAGGCACTCTCCACTCCTGGCTCTTGCTGGGGATGAGATCAAACCTCCTGCCTCTCAGAGGGCTCATTTTATACCCAACAGGAAGGTCTCTGCAGGGAATCCTATCAGTATCTTCCCCCAGACCAGTGCAGGGAATTACATGGTGCAATAAAATTAACATATAACTCTTCACCCAAATATAATATTCTATTCTCCACTCTGGACTGTGTCTTATTTGTGCACATCAGACCTGGGGCCTCTGGCAGGATGTTTTCAGTAGGCATTGGCGTCCTACTAGCCTCCATCAGACAGGCTTTTTCTCAGGCCACTCCAGAAGCAGCTTTTCTCCTCTCAGCAGTAGCATATCATTCCCGACATCCATTGCAACAACAATAACCAAGATAACCATTAAACAAAGAGTGTGGTCCAATTCATGCCCTCTCTGGTTCCTTAGCAGATAATGCCCTCCAAATTGGATTATAGCCACAAGCAGAGCGAATCCACAATTACAGTATATTACATAAAGGATTATGACTGGAAGGGTCATATTAATTGAGCTTAACTCAGCTAGATGTTTAAGCAAACCAAACTCACTGCCGTCAAGTCGATAACTGACTCATAGTGACCCCTTGTGGGTTTCCCAGACTGTAACTGCTTACAGGAGTAGGAAGTCTAGTCTTTCTCCCTCACAGCTAATGGTGCTTTCGAACCGCCGACCATGTGAATCACAACCCAGTGCCAAGTTTTTCTCACTCAGCTCATTTTGATCACATGCATCACGGCCTCAAACCTGTGTCTCCATCCTTCTTCCCCAAGACATGGCCTACTTCATCAGTAGCCATACTTCTAGGAGCCATCTTGGACTTCTCTATCTCACCTCCTCAGTCCACTCACAGATCAGACCAGGTCACGTCCTCACAGCCATCATCTAGAGCTGTGTTGCCAATAGTGGCAACCACTGTTGACTGTGTGCCACATGGCTAGTGAGAATGAAGAACTGCATTTTAACTTTAATCATAGTTCATTGTAATGGCCTCATGTAGTTAATAGCTACCATATCAGAGAGCACAGGAACGTAGACTCCTTCAAGTGGCCTCTCTGTTTCCAGCTTTTTGTTCCATCTTCAATCTCTAATATGTCTTTACTTATGCTCTATGCTAAGTCTGGTATCAGGCATCAGAAGACCCCAAACAAACAATCATAATATTGCGAACGAGGGGGGTTGGATTGGAGACAATAAGACATTCCCTCACAGAAAGGTCACAAGGAAGGGATGAGCCAGCCAGGGTGCAGTATAGCACAAATGAAACACAACATTCCTCTAGTTCTTTAATGCTCCCTCCCCACCACATAATGGGCCCAGTTCTACCTTACAAATCTGCCTAGACTGGAGCATGTACACTGGTACAGATAAGCACTCTCAACACACAGAACCCAGGACAGATAAACCCTGTCATGAATGGTAATGGGAGTAGCAATTCTATGAATGTAAGGGGAAGGGGAAGGAAGAAGGGGGAGAAAGGGGAAACCAATCGCAATGATTGATGTATAACACCCACACCCCAGGGGGGCAAACAACAGAAATGTGGGTGAAGGGACACAGTGGATGGTATAAGATATGAAAATAATAATTTATAATTTATCAAGGGGTCACAATGGGAGGGTTGGGGAGGGAAGGAAGAAGGAGGAGTTGATACCAAGGGCTCAAGTAGAAAATGTTTTGAGAATGATAATGGCAACAGGTGTACAAATGTGCTTGATACAGTTGGTGTACGGATTGTTATAA